>NC_056075.1:13056267-14461515 GCF_016772045.2 Ovis aries | reverse complement strand
ACCTACGTGAAGCTCTTATTTCTGAAATTATAAATATTATTCAGTATTATTTTACATCCACTAAATCTAGTCATACTTTTAAGATATTTATGTAAAGTTTCCACCACTGAAATGTCAGCTTCAGGAGGGCAAGGACCCCATCTCTTTCTTCACTGCTTCCTCAGCTCTTAACCCAGTGCTGCATGGTAGGCACTTATATTTGCTGAATGAATTGAAGAAAACATTGAAAACTGAGATAATTAAATAGAAATAGTTTTTACGATAAAAGCTACCTTAGTCATTATAGTAGTTATTCTAGAAGTAATATACCCTGATTTACTTATTAGCTATAGAAGTTTTTATCTTAAACCCTTAAGCCCTGGGGAGGGTGGCATCATTTCTTCCCTCCATATGTAAAGTGGCGATAATTATGTTTTCCAAAGTATATCACAGTGGCAGTGTGCTTATGAGCTAGTGAAGTGAGAAAAACAGAAAGCAATTTGCAAAAGAATCCATTTGATTTACCCCTGACCTCATGCCCCACCCCATCCCTGCTACCATCTAAATGGGGCTCCTCCTGATGGTATAACCATCACCTTGGCAAAATCTCATTTCACTTCAGTTGCTGCTGTTCTGTCTGCATCCCCATGGTCCATCACCTCTGCAAGGGCAGAGACCCTGTCTGTTATTTTTTGAGTATTTTATTTCTTTATTTGGCTGTGTTGATTCTTAGTTGGGTCATGCAGGATCTTTTGTTGTGGCACACAAGGGCACACAGGCTCAGTTGCTCTGCAGCATGTGGGATCCTAGTTCCCCAACCAGGGATCGAACCCACATCCTCTGCGTTGCAAGGCAGATTCTTAACCATTGGACCACCAGGGAAGTCCTGAGACTGTTTTGTTCTCTGTTGTACCCTGGCTTCTAGCAAGGTGCTTTGGCCCGTAGTAGAGTTTTGATACGTATTTGTTGATTGAGCAGGTAAACTGCTTTATCAGTATAAGGAACATTGTTATGGTGATGATTATCGTTAAATGTTTTACCTCTGTTTTAGGCCATGGCAGAATTTGAAGACCGAGAGGGCTGGGAATACGCTTCTCTAATTGGCTGGAAATTTCACTGGAAACAGCGTAGTTCGGATACCTTTCGCCGCAGACGCTGGAGGAGAAAAATGGCTCCTTCAGAAACACATGGTGCAGCTGCCATCTTTAAACTTGAAGGGGCCCTTGTAAGTACTAAATAGCAAAATTCAAATTATATTCACAGAGGGAAGACACGTGCGTGTTGGATATGAGGTCACCGACTCCGCTACTGTAAGATTGCACCTAATTTGGTAGAAAGCCACACATCATAGAAGCTCAGCAGTGTATAATAAATAGACCATTGACACGTGGAACGTTCTAAGAAGGCCGTTTAATATTGGCTCACCTAGCTTTTTCTTCGGAGAAGGCAATGGCAACCCACTCCAGTACTCTTGCCTGGAAAATCCCATGGACGGAAGAGCCTGGTAGGCTGCAGTCCATGGGGTTGCTAAGAGTCGGGCACGACTGAGCGACTTCACTTTCACTTTTCACTTTCATGCATTGGAGAAGGAAATGGCAACCCACTCCAGTGTTCTTGCCTGGAGAATCCCAGGGACGGGGAAGCCTGGGGGGCTGCCATCTATGGGGTTGCACAGAGTCGGACAGGACTGAAGCGACTTAGCAGCAGTAGCAGCAGCAGCTTTTTCTTCAAGTGTTTATCTGTTCCAAAGCCTTTTCTGTGAGTGACATCTATTCAAACATTCCAAGCTTAGGTTCTTCAGGTCATACTCTGGAAACTACCACTGTTCAACAAGCCAAGAAAGTTAAATATACAGGTGTGAGGAGAAGGAAAACGGAAGGTTGGCTCACAAAATCAGAACGATTCACACGGAAGCACAGTAGAAAGGCAGGGAGGAAAAAAGCAGAATGGTAGGAGGAATGAATTAAGAAAATGGTGGAGACTGATTTAAATCACCAGTTTTGGAAATTTGGGTTTGGACACAACCTGTTTTTACATTTCTACACACTAACTTTTCTCTGTTCTTCCTCCACCTCTTTTCTTCCTTCCTTCCTCCTAATACTCTTATGTATCCTTTATGCTTTCCTCCCCTCACCTCCCAGAGCTTCCCTGGTGGCTCAGATAATAAGGAATCCACCTGTAATGTGGGAGACCTGGGTTCGATCCCTCCAGTATTCTGGCCTGGAAAAGTCCATGGACTGTACAGGTCGTAAAGAATCAGACTGAGTGACTCTCACTTTTCTTTCCCCTACCCCTCCACCCCCAAGGGGTGGGTTTGGTAAACCTAGTCTTGTGGTAGAAAGGCTGGCTCTAGCTTCCCACTCTGTCACTATGCTGGGCTTCATTCATTTTTAAAATTGGAATAATCGGATTGAGAAAAACTCTTAAAACTGGCCATTCTGTCTGTTTCTAATTCTTACCTCTTCATTTTCAGGCATTGCTGATTGGTTTTCCTGCCTCTTATTTTAGGGCGCAGACACTACTGAGGATGGAGAGGAAAAGAGCGTAGAAAAACAGAAGCACAGCGCCACCACGGTATTTGGAGCAAACACTCCCATTGTTTCCTGTAATTTTGACAGTAAGTCTCTTTTTAATTTAAATTTATTTATTTTAATTGGAGGCTAGTTCAGTTCAGTTCAGTTCAGTCGCTCAGTCATGTCTGACTCTTTGTGACCCCATGAATCTCAGCACGCCAGGCCTCCCTGTCCATCACCAACTCCCAGAGTTCACTCAGACTCATGCCCATCGAGTCGGTGATGCCATCCAGCCATCTCATCCTCTGTCGTCCCCTTCTCGTCCTGCCCTCAATGCCTCCCAGCATCAGAGTTTTTTCCAATGAGTCAACTCTTCGCATGAGGTGGCCAAAGTACTGGAGTTTCAGCTTTAGCATCATTCCTTCCAAAGAACACTCAGGGCTGATCTCCTTCAGAATTGACTGGCTGGATCTCCTTGCAGTCCAAGGGACTCTCAAGAGTCTTCTCCAACACCACAGTTCAAAAGCATCCATTCTTCGGCGCTCAGCTTTCTTCACAGTCCCAACTCTCACATCCATACATGACCACTGGAAAAACCATAGCCTTGACTAGACGGACCTTAGTCGGCAAAGTAATGTCTCTGCTTTTGAATATGCTATCTAGGTTGATCATAACTTTTCTTGCAAGGATTAAGCGTCTTTTAATTTCATGGCTGCAGTCACCATCTGCTAATTACTTTACAATATTGTATTGATTTTGCCATACGTCAACATGAATCCACCACGGGTGTACACGTGTTCCCCATCCTGAACCCCCCTCCCACTCTCCCCATACCATCCCTCTGGGTCATCCCAGAGTACCAGCCCCAAGCATCCTGTATCCTGCATCGAACCTGGACTGGCAATTGGTTTCTTATATGATATTATACATGTTTCAATGCCATTCTCCCAAATCATCCCACCCTCTCCCATTCCCACAGAGTCCAAAAGACTGTTCTAGTCATCTGTGTCTCTTTTGCTGTCTCGCATACAGGGTTATCATTACCGCCTTTCTTAAACATGTATTTGTGAATTTCACTTCTATGACTTTTATCTCAGGATAACTATGAATCACCAAATGTGATTTTTTAAAAATCCTTTTATGTAAATGTGACTTGCATTTTCATCATATCATGAATGTGATTTTTAAAAATACAGTTTTAATAGCTATATTTGGGGTAGAGTATGGTCAAATATTTAATCTTAACATAACCTGCCTGATATTTACTCATTCTATCAAGAGCCCTCCAAAGATTATTTTAATTACTGAAAAAGTTCAAAAAGTTAAGGTTGGTTATAGTGATGCCCTTCCGGAATTTTGGAATGAAGCAGACCTACTCTATAATAATAATAGCAAATATTCACATTAGTCTTAGCATGGGCCAGGTACTGTGCATATATTATCTCATTTAATTTTTATAACAACCCTAGAACGCAGGTACCATTATTGTTCCCAATTTCACAGGAAGAAATCAAGTACAGAAAGAATAAATTATTTGACCAAGATTTTGTAGCTTGTAGGCACTAGAGATAAAATTTGAACTGAAGTAGTCTGGTTCCTAGCATTTGCATAGTGAATCACAATACTCTGAAAGTGTTAGTCGCTCAGTCCAGTCTGACTCTTTGGAATCCTATGGACTGTAGCCACCCAGGTTCCTATGTCCGTGGAATTCTCCAGGCAAGAATACCGGAGTGGGTAGCCCTTCCCTTCTCCAGGGAATCTTCCCGACCCAGGGATTGAACCTGGGTCTCCTGTATTGCAAGCAGATTCTTTACTGTCTGATCCACCAGAGAAGCCCAGAATTTGTGTAGTGAATCACAGTACTCCACTGCTTCTCAAATTATGTGTGTTTGCAGGGGCGGGGGGGCGGGGGGGGTAGCAGTGCAGTGGGGAGGGTCGTTTATGTATTAAAATAATAATGAGAAGAAGTATAAAGTCTTTGAACTATCAAAGAAAAACTTAACAGATAACTGCTTCCTAGATCTGGTGCTGAAATGGTATATAGAAAGCCCTATTTCAGTAACTCCTAGAGACCCAGTGTCATTTTAAAGGTCGGCAATGAGAAGCAGTACCCTAAATCCAGGTAGCTTATACCAGGAGCATGCTCTCCTGATTGATACACTTGCAATGAACTTCCTGTAGCATTTTTACCGTGCTTCATTTTGCAGGAAACACTTGGAAGACACATTGTCACCGCTGTATACCTTCTGTACATACAGTATAAATTGTGGGGAAATGGATTTGGGTAACCCATTTATCTGAAATACATGTTATGTCCAATAGAAAAATAGCAGTTTACAATGTTCTGTTTCTTACAAGTAACCTGCGTCCCGTTCTTTTCAGGAGTCTACGTTTACCACCTGCGCTGCTATATCTATCAAGCCAGAAACCTCATGGCCCTAGACAAGGATAGCTTTTCAGGTAAAGGAGAAAAAGACTCCATCTCACATGTTATTACACAGCAGGCTAGCTCGATTCTACTTTTCATCAAGTGGATGCTTTGAGGTATTTCGCGCAACAACGAAAAGCTGTTCCTTATTGAGAGTAAGTAGTTTGATATGCATGAAGTCAATGGCTCCATCATTAGACAATGGCTGAGTCTGTCGAGCACAGTTGCTGAGTGCCGAAGAAGATATGCGGTCTTTTAATACTAATAATCATTAAGGGATTAAGTGATGGAAAACACCAAGAAGAAAAGTAGTTTCTGCTCTCTTGTTTATACTTACAGCTCTCTTTTTACCCCAGAACTCTTGGGTTGATTGGCAAGTCACATTTTGACATTTATATATACACATTTGTGTATATATAAATATTTTTCGTAGCTCTCTACGTTGACAAAATGATTACCACCAGTTCACCCATTTCCCTACTTTGGAGTCCATCTTGACCTCCTCTGCTGCCTGCTCCCCAAGTTTCCAGCACCAATAAGCCATGAGACTTCCAGCACCAGCAAGCCATGAGGCTTCATCAGCCGTCACACTGACAGCCTAGTTTTGCTGCCTCTGGACTGGTTCTCAGAGGAAGCTTCTGGGCGCCTGCTGCTTGGGAATTTGTGTGCTGTTGCTGGTGTTACTAGTTCCTGGGCTCCCTGGGCTAGTGGTGGTGGTGTTCAGTTGCTCAGTCGTGTCCCGCATTTTGTACCTCATGGACAGCAGCAGACCCGGCTTCCCTATCCTTCACTGTATTCCAGAGTTTGTTGTGCATCGTGTGGATGACATTACCCAACCCTCTCATCCTGTCACCCTTTCTCCTCCTGCCCTCAATTTTTCCCAGCATCAGGGTCTTTTCCAGTGAGTTGGCTCTTCACATCAGATGGCTTCACCTTCAACATCAGTCCTTCCAGTGAATATTCAGGGTTAATTTCCTTTAGGATTGGCTGGTTTGATTTCCTTGCTGTCCAAGGGACTCTTAAGAGTCTTCTCCAGCACCACAATTAGAAAGCATCAATTCTTCAGTGCTCAGCCTTCTTTCATGGACCAACTCTGATATCTGTACATGACTACTTGAAAAACCATAGCTTTGACTATAGGGACCTTTGTAGGCAAAGGGATGTCTCTGCTTTTTAATACTCTGTCTAGGTTTTTCATAGCTTTTCTTCCAAGGAGCAAGCATCTTTTAATTTCCCTGAGCTATAGGAGGAGAATTCCACTTCAGGACCTGCAGGCCAGCAGAGCGTCCCTTATGGAACCAGCTCTAGGACCAGTTGCCTGACACTCTGGCATGCTCACATCAATTGTGAGGTGTGTTCTGAGCACTAATATTAACCAACATTTGTGAGTGGTTTCCTTTTCTGACAAAGCAGATTTAAGGTTATCTCTAATACCGCTCCAGAATGGTTTTTGAAGACATTTTTGAATATTCACCACCAGGGGGCACTCGATCATTGCAAGTGAAAGTTAATTTCTTGACTAAAGTTGCGTAAAACTCAAAGCACATGCCTTGCAGTTTGAAACAGAAGATATATACCATCAGGGTAAAAGCAAGGAATCTCATTCATAAAATGCTGCAATGGTTAAAGCTAGGCATCCTTTCAGCTTGTGCAAAAGCTTCCAAGTTAGACAGCAGGGTATTGCTCACAGAGGTCAGCTCCCAAGCAGTTGTAAAAAGGTTTGGTGAAATTATTAAGCATGGAAAAGTGAGTTACTTTTTTTTTTTCTTAGCTATTTTCAGTAGTACTGAGGTATAGTTGGCAAAGTTTAAAGTGAACAATGTGATGATTTGACATCACATGTACTCCTTGTGAAAGGATTCCCACAATTGAGTGAACACATTCATCGTCTCTCAAATTTACGTTTTGTGAGTTGGTACAAACACTTAAGTTGTATTTTCTTAGCAGATTTCAGTTATACGAAAAGTATTAACTATAGTCATCATGTTATCCACTGGATCCTCAGACCTTATTCATCTTGCAGGTGAAATTTATACTCTTTAATTCACATCATTTCCCCTGCCCCCAGCCACCGCTGGGACCACCGTTGTCCTCTCTGTTTCTCTGAGTTAAGACTTTTTTGTCTGTCTGTTTCACATATAAATGATACCCTGTAGTATTTGTCTTTCTGTGTCTGGCTTATTTCACTTAAGCCATCCAAGTTCATGCATGTCGTCACAAATGGCAGAATTTCTTTCTTTTTTAAGGCTGAATTTTATTGTATGTATGTATCTACCTATATAGATGCTTTTTCTTCATTCATCTATAGTTTCCCTTTCATTTTGTTGGTGATTCACGTTGCTGCACGGAAACCTTGTTAGTTTGAGTTAATTCCATTTGTTTATTTTTGCTTTTGTTGCCTTTGTTGTATCAAATTAAAAAATCATGGCCAAGTCAGTGTCAAGGAGCCTACGCCTATGTTTTCTTCCAGGAGTTTTATGGTTTCAGACCTCAGCCATGGCCCACTGTTACTCTTTTTTCCTGTTTTAGATCCATACGCTCATGTCTCCTTCCTTCATCGAAGTAAAACCACCGAGATCGTCCACTCAACTCTGAATCCGACATGGGACCAAACGATTATATTCGATGAAATTGAAATTTATGGGGAACCCCAAACCATCCTACAGAACCCACCCAAGGTTATCATCGAACTTTTTGACAATGACCAAGTGGTAGGTAATTTAGCATTTCTAAGGTGATTTAGGGAATGATGGAGATTTATAAGGGTGTTTGTCAGAGAATTTCAGGATTGCTTGTTTCTCTAGGGCAAAGATGAATTTTTAGGGCGAAGCATGTGCTCTCCTCTGGTGAAACTAGACTCAGAAATGGACATCACTCCCAAACTTCTCTGGTACCCAGTGATGAATGGAGACAGAACCTGTGGGGATGTCCTTGTAACTGCAGAGTTGATCCTGAGGCACAAGGTACTTACTGAGTTCTCACTCATACATTTTTTTCAGAGTAGCCAATTAAAGCACTGGTTTTAACAACTCCAGACACTGTTTACTTGAACCAAAGGGAAGCATTAACTTTTCCGTGTTTGTTTCACAGGATGGCTCCAACCTTCCCATTCTTCCCTCGCAAAGGGCACCAAATCTGTACATGGTCCCCCAGGGCATCAGGCCTGTGGTTCAGCTCACTGCTATTGAGGTATGTTGCTTGCTCTGGTTTATTGGTCAGATCAAATGGATGTGGCCACCCAACAGGAATCTTTTGAATAGGAATGTCTCCAACTTCCTTTAGAATTTGTCCACAAAAAGAAATATTCATGGAAAATAGAATACTCATCAAAGCAATAAAAACAAGTTAATCCCAATATTGCTGAGGGAATTTAGAATTCCCATTTACTGGGAGCCAGTGGATTTCTAAGTTTCCCGGGTCAACTGGAGAACTGGGAGAGAGGAGATGGACTCAGAGCAGCATGTCTGTGTGTGCTGAGAAAAGAGGACCTGAGGAGGAGGTGGAGGGAGGGATGGGAAGAATGGGAAATGGTGACGTGTCGGGCAGTCTGAGCAGATACAGGTGGAGGGAACTTGATGGACAGCATCCTGCCTACTAGTGAGGGCTCCCTGTTTGTCCAGTCAACAAGCTGTTACTTGGAGGTTTCCATCCTCAGGCTGCCTTGCTAATAAGACTGAGACAGATGACTTTAAACTACAGCTCTTATTTTTGAATAAATGGCTGCAGGTCAGACTCTGTGTTAAGAGTTTTACACTTGATCCTCAGAATAACCCTATGATGGGAGATACTTTCAGCTCCTTTTGTAGCTGAGCCAGAGAGGTTATTAACTTGCAGAGTTTTCAGAGCTGTGGTGCAGCCAGGATTTGATCCCTGCACTCTTATCTGCTCTGCTCTTTATCCGCTCAGATAAGGGAAGAAAATGGGCAAAAACACTTTCTCTGTCTGACCTCCAGGCTTTCTAGGATAACATCCTCAGAGATTTGAGGCAAATCGGTACAAGTCCATCTTAAAGAATTTACCAGTTATTAAGAAAGAATGTTTCCTTTTGAATATTTTTAATATGCTGGGTTTTCTTCCCTTCTCTTTATATTGTTTTCTTAGATTCTAGCTTGGGGCTTAAGAAATATGAAGAATTACCAGATGGCTTCTATCACCTCCCCCAGTCTCATTGTGGAGTGTGGAGGGGAAAGGGTCGAGTCAGTGGTGATCAAAAACCTGAAGAAGACACCCAACTTCCCAAGTTCTGTTCTCTTCATGAAAGTGGTACTGTATCAAGACTCCATAATAGTTCATGTGTGTTGAATTGCTGACTTTACTTGAAAAATGAATATATACAAATCCATACATTATATATTAATATATCTCCAAAGTTCAACAACAAATAGAAAAACCCTGCCTTAGCCTGCTTGTCAGGGACTATCCTCCCTTAGATTCTCACACTATAGCGATAGTTCCTTAAAGCTTCAAAAAGCCCCAGTGACACAAGTATCTATGAGCAATCCTAAGGTATTTCCCCAGGAAACTTCCATCTAGTCAGCTCTCTATGACAAGCTCTTAGTCAATCCTCCAAGAACAGAATATTAACCCCCAGCCATGCCCCTGTAGGTGTGTGAACCAGAATCCACCATAGTGACCGGCTGGCTGGGAAAGGGAGCCACAGAGTAATGGGGTGATGGGGCTTGTCCTAGCAGCCTGTGACTGTGCCCCGCCTCCAGGCACCCGTAGGGATGGTGCCCACTTTTGTTCCATTGATGTTCCCCTCTGGTTATTAGAAGTTTGGCAGCCTCAGATCTGGTTCACAGTCCTCCTTTGCAGACCCCATAATACTCTGGAGCAAGAAGAGGCTACTCCATCTTTCCATCTTTAAAGGGTTAAATCCTTAACTTTTTAAAACAGAAAAACCTTTCTTTTTATACTCTACTATAAAAAGAGATACAAAGGCATTTCCTCAGTTTTGATGGGGTGGAAGTTCCAGAACCTTCCCATTCCTTTTCCCACCCCAGTCATTTTTCTGAACTTGGGGCCTCCAACACATGGCTCTTGAACTCTAGGGTCCTGTGGCTTAACTCCTCCTCTTATGGATAAGGAAACCAAGGCTTGGAGGGAAAAATGCCCTCTGCAAGTTCCCTAACCAATGCCAGGTGCCGCCTGCTGTGCCCAGAGACTGTCAAGGCTACAGCAGCAGCTACGTAGAGCCCAGTGCTGGCTGCGTTCACACTCGCTGCATCAAGTCTTCAGGCTTGCAGGGCAGGCATTTTCATCCTTCTCACGTGTGCTTTGGACAAAACTGAAAGGTTAAGTGATTTACACGAAGAGACACAGCTAGCAAGTGGGTGGCCAGGGTTCAGACTTAAGGTCCATCCAGCTTCAAAACCCATGCTTTCCCCTTGGGATGCTACCAGTGAGCACCCCTTGGAGGCTCTGAGCCAGAATCCCAGAGTGAACCCAGGGCCACTCCGCCCATCCTTGTCCTCTCGCCAGCTCCCTCCCTGCCTCCCAAGCTCTAGTCGGGATCTAGCCTTGGTCAGGAGTGAGGAAAGCCTCTCAGGTGACCCCAGCTTCTATTCCTGTGCAAGGACAGAGGTGGAAATAATCTGTACCACACACCTGGCAGACCTGAGGCCAGCCCGTGATTCCCCAATCAGTGTCTCCAAGGTCACCAGACTGCACGTAGAGGAACCAGGAGACGATGAGAAAAGCGCATCCTATTTTGGCATTGAACTTCCAGGGCTGAGAGACTCCCAAGCCGCAGTTATTTCCTGTGAAGGTTCAGCTTTACCTCAGTCATTTCTAAATTTTAACTAATTCTAACAAAGTGCTGACTTCACACCCTGTTAACAGAGCAGAGCCAGGCACTAAGGTACAGTTTTAGGCACTCCATGTCCATTAATTCAGCAACCCTACTGTTACTGAGATCCCTGGGACACAGAAAGGTTCCCTAAGGTCATGTCATGCAGCTGTCAGTGGCAGAGGGGGATTTGACCCCAGGCATCTGGTTCAGAGCTCAGGCCCTTCGGCTCTAGGCTGCTAGCTTAGCATGTATATTACTGAACTGCTCACTGTGGGGCCCTGGGCCTGTGCCAAATGGGCAGAGAGAGCCTGAGATGGTCCCTTTGGGGGAGTTAATTGGCAAAGCTGCCCTTGTCAGGACTTGTAGAGAGAAGTGACATCTACCTCTGTGACCCACCTCCCTCCCCAGTTCTTGCCCAAGGAGGAACTGTACATGCCTCCGCTGGTGATCAAGGTCATCGACCACCGGCAGTTCGGGCGCAAGCCCGTCGTGGGCCAGTGCACCATTGACCGCCTGGACCGCTTTCGCTGTGACCCTTACGCAGGAAAGGAGGACATCGTACCACAGCTCAAAGGTAAAGGCAAGAGACGAACTGAGAAAGCAGCATTGGCATGAATACACAACTGTGCGTAAAACAGATAATGTGAAGCTGCTGTGGCACGGGAGGCTCAGCTTGGAGCTCGGTGATGACCTAGAAGGGTGGGATGGGGAGGCGGGAGGGAGGGCACACATGTATACTTACAGCTGAGTCACGTTGTACGGCAGAGACTAACACAGCATTGTAAAGCAGTTATCCTCCAGTTTTTAAAAAAGGGAACTCCAAGTCCCTAAGTAACATCTGGGGTCTTTTCACGTTGAGCTGATTTCATCTTTACCGCTTCTCAAGGTGCACTTGTTCTCCAGGTTTTGCAGATGAGGGAACAGTTTAATTGACAGCACCCCATGTAACCTTCCCAAGGTGATGAGCTCCCCTTGAATCCTGGCCTCCTTTGGAGGGGCCCGATGCTCAAGCTGTTACCTTCTGAAATATCCTCCTCCTGGAAAAAACATTCTTTTTCGTGTTGTCCAGCAGAAAAACAGGACAATGGGTGACTGCGGTTTGCCATGATAAATATTTTGATGGGAGATACAGGGGCCCCTCTGTGAGCACTGAAGGCGCAGGGAATTTTTTAATTGCTCTCTATTGTTCCACCTCATTAATGCATCACTACATCCTTGTGATGTGATTTGAAACATATGATTTCACTGTTACTGGTGGAGGAAAAACTAATACCTGCTGAGTTTAAATGCCTGGCTTTGGGTCACATAATTAATAAGTAAGTGATAGAGCAGGCTATAGTATTATCTTAGGGTTCTATATGAAATAATAACTATATGGATAGCATTTTGCACTTGTTCATTCAAGAATTACTTGTTTTTTAGTTTATCATGTGCCAGAGACTGTGTTAGGGGCTGGGAACTGGATCCCACCCATGAGCAAGATCCTAGAGCCCCTAGGCTGGTGAGATTAGACCCAGCGGAGAACTGACACCCATTCAGCTGATCGCTGGCGGCCTCAAAACTGAAACAGATGTCCTCTGTTTGAGCAGCTGTGCTGCTAACTGGTTCTGTGTAATCTTCCATAAGGTTTGGTATTGATTTTACAGGGCCTCTGAAACTTATCTGCATTGTGGGTCTGAGCATCCTGAATCCCTGATTCAGAGAAGAGAGAAAAAAATCCACAGTCACACTTGCGCAAAACCCTACAAGTGTTTATCCATACATTTCCCATGAAAAGCATTTTGTGTTGAATAGATGGTGCCTAAACAGCAACATTTTTATAACAAGGATTCACATAACTGCAGGTGTTCTTTTATCTGGGATTATAATATAATGGAGAGAAAGTGTTTTCCTGTTGTTTTTTCTACTGCTTTCATGAGGGAACACTCTTTGACACAAATAGGTGAAATCATTAGGAAGGTATAAATGCAGATTTTCTCTGACCTCGGAATCTGAGTGGACCTATGTATGCCAATAGGTCAGGGGCAGACAGAGGCCTCCTGGTTCATAATTCTATGTAGTTAATGTGGTCAAGGCTTCAGAGAGGCCCTGAAGAGGAAAATTCTTAAGGTGAATGGGGAACACAGTGTTCCCAAGACCAGAATCTGTCATTTTAGATCCACCTGATACTTTGTTTAAACCAAATTGAGGTAAGAGTGCAGGGATATGCTTGGTGGTCTCCTGGGGGAAGCACACAGAATAACTTGCCTCCCCTCCCTAAGGTTTTGTTGACCTGAGGACTGTGAAGTGGAGAACTGATGATACAGAAAGGATCCCCCATGCAGTTTGCCAGCATGCTGCCCGCTCACCCTTCTGCGTTGCTGCAGTTGTTGGGAGCTGGGGGAGAGCTATCTTGGAAGAATAGAGACTGCTGATAGATCTGGGTGTGCCACATGGATACTCAGCCACCTAGCAACAGCATAGCAACTGGTGGATCATAGATTCTCAGTGTCAGTCTCCTCTGCTTCCCCAGCGTTCCCCTGATCATTTCTTTGACATTTACAAAGGGCCTGCTTTGCTCTGTACTCTGGTGTGACAGTTAAAACACAAGCGTTAACGTCAAGAGACCTAAATTACTTACTTCCAGTTGTGATTGATTGTTCAACCTGAAGCAGACTAGCTTTCTCTGAGCCTCAGTCTGTTTGTTTTTAATCTCTATAATGGGTATAATGCCACATATGCACTTATTCTACAAGGTTTTTGAGGGGTTAAATGAGATCATGTATGTAAACAGTTTAGCCCACTGCCCAGCACATGGCAGGTGCTTAAAGAATGTGTTTTCCCTCCTTTATGTCCTATGCATTAGTTGCTGGGTCAAACAAAAAGTTCTTTTGGCTTGGCAGAATTTGTTCTGTCTGGGTTCTGGCCTTCTGATGACTGTCTGTCTGCCTGATGTCTTCATTCATAAAGGGCATCTGTACCTCTCTCTCTATACTGCCCCAAGCTGAAGCTTTGGCACCCCATTCAGCTGAACCAAATCTGGCGAGCCCCAGGGGGCCCACTCATGAGCCCTCGCTCAAACCCCAGACTCTGGAGCCACAAATATTCTGGGAATTATTTAAAGTCAGGATGGGTGCCTTTTCTCTCTACATATATTGTAAGAAGGAGAAGGCAATGGCACTCCACTCCAGTTCTCTTGCCTGGAAAATCCCATGGATGGAGGAGCCTCGTGGGCTGCAGTCCATGGGGTCCCAAAGAGTCGGACACAACTGAGCAACTTCACTTTCACTTTTCACTTTCAAGCATTGGAGAAGGAAAGGGCAACCCACTCCAGTGTTCTTGCCTGGAAAATCCCAGGGACGGGGGAGCCTGGTGGGCTGCCGTCTATGGGGTCGCACAGAGTCGGACACGACTGAAGCGACTTGGTAGCAGCAGCATACTGGTAAGAACTGGGGCTGAAAGAGGCCGCTGCAACTTCAGCCCTGAGATGTGCCTATCACCCTGCTTTGCTTTTCTGTGTCTTAGATCCCAGGAAAAGGAGGCTCCTTTTCTGTAGCCAGCACCCCCCCCGCCTCCCCCTCGCCGCCCAGGGCCCCAGTATCACTCCTGCATCCTCTAAAGACATGTGTTGATAAAATGCTTTTTTTCAGCATTCCCTATCTACAGGCACTGGGCTAACTAAGGTGAAAGGAAAAAAAAGGGCAGATAATCCCCTTAAAATGTCTCAAACCAATCATATTTTGGGAAAAGTGGTGAATTGTTGGATTATTTTTCTACAGTCTGGTGTGGTCTTCTCCATTTAGTAAGTCTCATCCAGGAGCAAACTCTACCATCCACTGTGTGGCTGTTAAACTTGAAATAGAAAGCTTACCACTATATTTTTGTAAGTATCTTAGATTATGAAATTGTCTTGCAGCCTCCTTTTTGTCTACCCCAGCCTGCCGGGACGTTGTTATTGAAATAGAGGACACCAAGCCATTACTGGCTTCAAAGGTAGGCTTAGAACTGATCATTCATTGAATGATGTTGGCTTTATCTTCCAGGTATCTAAGCATTAGATGAATTCGGTCAAACAACCATTCAATGCGACTGAAGTTAAGATAACAAACGAACTTATCGCAATAAAGAACCTGGCTCTTAACATTCATCAGTAGCTTTGGTGACATTGTGTGAACTCATGTCCTCTCCCCTCAGTCACCAAAGATACTTAAATAATACTTGGATCTGTGCTGCACTCTGCACGAGGGAGGGGAATCTCGACAACAATACGTTTTAAAATCTCCCCGAGTGATTCTAACGTGCAGGCAGGTGTGAGAACTGTTGATGTGGATGGTCTGAGTGGGTATCATTTGCAAGAGCAATCTCAGGACCAAATATACAGCATCGCAACATTCAGAAGAGAGATGCATGGAGCACACCAGTTCTTTTCCCCCTAAATGAAGCAGAAGAGTCATGGATTTTTAATGACTCTATGTGTCAGTGTATGGGATATCCCTGACTTTTATATTCACTGTGGTTTTGAAATTAAGACATTGGTGGAAATGCTCACTCAGGACCCTATTTTAAAACCATTCCATCCAGTTTGACAAGAAGGAAAGGGCTGGGGCGGGGAGTTCTCAGCCCAGAAAAAAGAAAACATCAAATATCTCCCTGTTTCTGTTGGCATTCATGATGGACTTTCACAGCAAGTTTTAATGTGCAAACTGGCCAGAAAGTACACATGATTGCACTTTAATGTGTTAGGTCCATAAACAGTGCCTTTAAAGAAATCTACTTTCTTCCCACTGCATTAAACTCACTAACAATTGGACCATATTAAATGTGGGCTCCACAGCCGGCACTGCGTAGCAGTGTGTTTGATTCTATTCCCTGAGAACCCTCTGCAGTCAGAAACGACAATATCAAATTTGCAAAACCACTGTGTTTACTTTACAAACAACCCCAGATATTTTCAATAAAACATTAGTAGCCCAGGGAGAAGTATAATATACTTAAGATCCTTTAAGTACATTTTCACACCTACTCTGGAAAAAGCCAGTTTAAGATACTACCCTGTGATCTGCCTCCAGATTCCATAGTCAAGGAGGTCTTTGTGCCTTCTGACAGGTATGGAGGATCAAGAAGAAGAATAAAGTCACCTATGCCCCAATCTCATTCATTTCTTCCCAGTAGTTAAGAGATGAGGCTACTGTAGCAACACACAGTGAAAGCTGAATTTACAGCATATTTTAAGTTGCAACCCAGCGGGATTGAGGAGGATCATATCATTCTCACATACTATATATCACTTTAATCAGCTGCTCTCCTAACACCTAGTGGACGTATACTGTGTTGATAAGAAAGGCTATTCGGAATGGCCTCTAAAAATCTGATTCCATCTGTTCATTGGGGAAGACAGGGCTCATCTCTGCAAAGTCAAATGAGCAAAGTTGAGCTCTGGAAGAGCCGATGACCAGCTTGCTGATGTCCTGGATTATGTGTACATGTAAAATATGTCCACACATGTAACACATAATATACACACATGTAACACACAATATACACACATGTAACGTGTGTGTTGTGTGTGTTACATGTTTATGCTTTGTGTGTGTGATGAACGTCTATTACCACTAACTCAATTCAAGCCTTTTATATGGGTAGGTTGAGGGACTGGGTCAGCACTGTGCTGATGATGGAAGCTGGAGGCTGTGGCTTCAGGTGACAGCCTCACGCTCACAGAAACTCACACCACCACCCTGCGGTGACTGTGACAGCTCTTGTCCGGTGGGCTCAGCACCACCACAAGTGGGAAATAAACATGGGGGTGGGGGGATCACTAAGTGCTAGCCAGATGTCATGGACATTCCTACATGGCCGTTTCAACGATTGCCTTCCAATTCCAGTGCTTAAGCAGTATGTCAACAGCACTCAGCAAAATGGCTTCTCCAACGACAGTGCATGTATGTATGATAAGAAAACGCACGAAGCTGCCTGGGGCTGCAGGGCCTTCGCTCTAGAGACTTGAACTCTCCATTCAGATTCTTTCTAGATTTTGGAGCGAAAGATGTTCTTTAAACAAATGTGATTGTTTTAAGCTTCAGGGGAGAATCTGCTGTGCCCTGTGGATGTAATGAAGCAAGTTATTTCAAGTTGCTTCAGTTACTTTTTCATGTGAAGTTATGAGCAAGTGGACATGAATACATTTTCCTGTGTTAATGCTAGATTTTAACATCAGCAATCTGTTTTGAAAATGCTTTTAAAATCATGAACTGCTCATTTATTTGAAAAGGTTTCAAATAGATGAAAATAGATGTGAATAAAAAGATTCTAAAAATCTGAATTCAGAATGTGCAAACACTTTTGGTGTAAAATCCCTCCCTCCAAAATCTCAATTCAGTTGTGATGATTTAACTCTCAATCATACTTGGATACTAATCTAATAGAACTGTTACCTCTATCTGCCTCTCTGCTTCTCTTGGCAATTCTGTGTGCTGAACAAAAGTTGATCTGGAAAATACTGAGGGGCACTTGCAAAAGAAGCCTCATAGCCATCCCGCACTCCCTGCAGGAGGTGCCTGTAGTGAGGAATCACAGTTCCCTTATATTGGAAATGAACTTGAAGTTAGGAGGCAACAGTTCTTCAAACTGCCCCTGAGGGCGAGCTTGGCTAATGTTCCAGCAAGTACCAAGAGAAAAGTCAAACCCCAACATCCTAGCTGTCAGTTCTTTCATCTCCTGGTAGCTTCTCCATGTGGAAACTCAAAAGGGAAGGATTTGGTCAGTGAGAGACTTGACATCATAGAACAACTTTGATGGATGGATATGTATTTGATATTATAACATCAACATGGGGAAAAACCAAGAAAAGATGCTTGCTAATAATGGTATTGCGGTCATGCTGGGTATAAACATGATCTTGCAACAGGAGTTTTTGAAGAGATGAGAATTAAGCCAGCTGAGAATATACTTTAAAAGCTAAATGGAATGCAAGGTTTGGGGCAGGAAGGTGAGCAACTATACCCTGCTAATCCCCCAACGCCCTATGTAATCACTGTGCTGGTGGACAGAGATTGTCTAACTCTATTAAAATGGGACATGGGTGACTTACCTCCATGCCTTTTGTTTTAATAATGTTTGTAACTTTTGTACATTTTCAGAGAAGAAACCAAAAAGATGTGTTTAATAATGAGATCATCTTAAATAAAGAAACCATCACAATGTTGATAATATAAATGATGGTTGAAAAATAATGTCTCTTTTTCTCTTTCTTGTTCAACCTAATGCTCATGGGTCTCTACCACTGTGTGACCCATACATGTTTTGCCTTCTTCCTGGCCATATATGTGATGAACAGCTAACAGAAAAGGTAACTGTTTTATATAATTTGCTAGATTTATAATTCATGTATTTTCCTATAGCTGATATGTTTAAAAAAACAAAACTTTTTAAATCCAGGATTGGGTTTACTGATCAACAGAGGGGAAATAACTATATGTGTAAACATATGTATACTGTACACAGAGAAATAGTTTTTCTTGAGTATATCTTCTGTCTCACCCCCTGATGAAATAGCTGTGTTGCTGATGACACACTATTTTGGGCAACCTGACTCTTTCCTAGGTAGATTAAGATGCAGGTGGGTCTGATGAGGATCTATTCTTATTATAAATCTGAGTGGAATTTATAGTCATAGCCTGCTATAAACTACAGCCTTCTGGAGTTTGTGAGAATATTCCACAAGTGATTCCAAATGCCATCCCTTCTGCCCAAAGAACCACCAAAGGTTCTCAACTCTGGCTGCACATTGCCTGGGGAACTTTTGAAAGCATCCTGGATGCCAGGTCTCACTCCAGGCTGATTGAATTCGATTTTTCAAGAATAGATTGGGAGCCACTCTGTACTCTTGCTTCACATTTTATAACCAAAGTTCCTCCTCCTAATCATCTTATTTGATGTCCAAAACAACCCTATGAGAATGATGTGGAAAGATAGTGTTGGCCAATTCAGTGGATGAAGAAAATGTTGCTCAGAGATTTTAAACAGCATATCTAATGTGGCGTGGTTTGTAACATAAGGGTATGGCTTATGATGTAAAGGGTAGAACTTGAGTTAGAAACAGTTTCTCCCATGCTTAGCTTAGTGAGCTTTATTTTGCAATGTGTTACTGGCTAAAAAGGCTAAGGAAATGAAATGCATACTGGAGGATGGAATAGTAAACACATACTAAAGGTTTTTTTTTTTTTCACTTTACCTGTATATGTAAATGTTGTTGTTTAGTTGCACTATTCGTGACCCCATGGAATGCAGCATACCAAGCTTCCCTGTCCTTCACTGTCTCCCAGAGTTTGTTCAAATCCATGTCCATTGAGTCTGTGATGCTATCTAACCATCTCATCCTCTTTTTCCCTCTTGTCCTTTGTGTATGTAAATCAGTTCAGTTCAGTCGCTCATTCATGTCTGACTCTGCGACCCCATGAACCACAGCGCACCAGGCCTCCCTGTCCATCACCAACTCCCAGAGTCCAACCAAACTCATGTCCATTGAGTCAGTGATGCCATCCAACCATCTCATCCTCTGTTGTCTCCTTCTTCTCCTGTCCTCAATCTTTCCCAGCATCAGGGTCTTTTCAAATGAGTCAGCTCTTCACATCAGGTGGCCAAACTATTGGAGTTTCAGCTTCAGCATCAGTCTTTCCAATGAACACCCAGGGCTGATCTGCTTCAGAATGGACTGGTTGGATCTCCTTGCAGTCCAAGGGACTCTCGAGTCTTCTCCAATACCACAGTTCAAAAGCATCAATTCTTCTGTGCTCAGCTTTCTTTATAGTCCAACTTTCACATCCATACATGACCACTGGAAAAACCATAGCCTTGACTAGATGGACATTTACTGACAAAGTAATGTCTCTGCTTTTCAATATGCTGTCTAGGTTGGTCATAACTTTCCTTCCAAGGAGTAAGCGTCTTTTAATTTCATGGCTGCAATCACCATCTGCAGTAATTTTCGAGCCCAGAAAAATAAAGTCAGCCACTGTTCCCACTGTTTCCCCATCTGTTTGCCATGAAGTGATGGGACTGGATGCCATGATCTTAGTTTTCTGAATGTTGAGCTTTAAGCCAACTTTTTCACTCTCCTCTTTCACTTTCATCAGGAGGCTCTTTAGTTCTTCTTCACTTTCTGCCATAAGGGTGGTATGTAAATATCAACAGGATAAAAGAGTACAACCAGTCAAATGAATAGACTGTATCCATAGACTGTTAGAAAATCACCCAGTATGGCTGTGGCCATTAAAGCTACACGCATTTCACTGGCCAAGGATCATCACTTCACCTCCAGCTTCCAGGCGGGAGAATTCTTATTGCTTTGGTGCATGTAAACAAAAGTCATATAATCTCACTTCTTCCAGGTTCAGAAGTACCTGTTTCTCTTTTCCATTATATAGTTTCCCTGCAATGATTGGAAATCCAGGTCATCACTGAGGTGTTGCCATTTTGATGTGTCTTTCTTTAGGAGGAAGAAATTGTTGACTGGTGGAGTAAATTTTATGCTTCCACAGGGGAACATGAAAAATGTGGACAATATATTCAGAAAGGTTATTCCAGACTCAAGGTACTTGGGCCTATGCAACTGTGGGTGGGGGATGAATATGCGTTAAAACCGGTGGCAGGCAGAGCTGAGTGAAAGCCTGAAAGGTCTGATGGTGGGGGCTGGGAGGAGGGGCCAGGAGCACCTCTGGGGGAGCTGTCTTGTGATGTATTTGGGCTTTGCTGAGATTTCCAGGGCTTGAGAACAGCTGTTAATTTATGGTTTTTGTGACTGCCACTTTAGGGCTTGGGGACATCTGGCTGAGTGAGGGTTGGGATTGGGTTGGCACTGCACTAATTAGGGCTGTAAATGCCTGTCCAATTTGACCAAGGGAGACCTTAGAAGTCATGGTGCTCTTGCAAAACAGCATGAAATACCAGCATGCTTCATTTCTGTCCTCCATTCTGGGCATGTTTTACTAGCTGAGCGGTTGATTGTTTCACGTGCTTGTAGCATACAATCACAACTGTGTGTCCAGGATGGAGATGAGCTTTTGAACCAGGCAGATCTGGTTATGGATGATCTTTCTGTTAAGGGTCTGAGTTTTCTAGTTCTTTATTCAGCTTTCCAGTAGTAAAGCTAAAGCGAAGGCTAACATTTTCAGAACAATGCATAGCAGAAAGATAAACTTTAAAATGAGAAAGATCAGGCCCTTAAAATAATGATCTCACATGGAACTCTGCTCAGTGTTATGTGGCATCCTGGATGGGAGGGGAGTTTGGGGGAGAATGGATACATGTGTATTCATATGTGTGGCTGAGTCCCTTTGCTGTTCACCTGAAACGATCACATTATTAGTTGGCCATACCCCCAATAGAAAATTAAAAGGTAAAAAAATTTTTTTCTCCATCAAAGTGGAAGAATCCACATTCTTTCATGTGCTTGTCATAACACCAGCATGTAAAGAACCTCTCATTTAGAGAAATAGACCAGTCTGGTGGATCAGCCCCATAGTCCATCCTCTGTCTCTCCCTCTTTCCTTCCTTGCTTCTCCTCCTCTTCTTCTAGTTCTTTATCAAGGTATAATTTATATTCAGTAAAATAACTCATTCAGTGAGTTATGATTATATACATACACCCACATAAACCACTACCAAAACAAGGCAACAGACATTCCCATCTCCCCAGAAAACTCCTTTGTGTACCTCTTTCCAGTCAATGCCTAACAGCCTTCCAACCCTCTTAGACAGCTGATCTGATTTCATCATCACAGGTCAGTTTTGCCTGTTTTCATACTGCGTATAAGTGGACTCATACAATATGTATTTGTGTGTGTGTGGCTTCTATAGCCCAAGACAGTAGTTTTGAGATCAGTCATGTTGTCATATATCAGTAGTTTGCCCCTTTTTATTGCTGAGTCATATTCCATTGTATGGATGTATCATGACTTGTTTGTCCATCCATTCTCTGATGATGAAGCTGCTGTGGACATTCTTATACCATGCAGACATGTTTTCATGTCTCTTAGATGAACACCTAGGAATTCAACTTCTGTATCACAGTGTAGCTGGATATTTAACTTTAAATTGCCAGACGGACTTCCCTGGTGGCTCAGAGGGTAAAGCGTCTGCCTACAGCGTGGGAGACCTGGGTTTGATCCCTGGGTCAGGAAGATCCTCTGGAGAAGGAAATGGCAACCCACTCCAGTACTCTTGCCTGGAAAATCCCATGGACGGAGGAGCGTAGTAGGCTACAGTCCATGGGGTCACAAAGAGTCGGACACGACTGAGCGACTTCAGTTTGCCAAAGTGTATTGTTATGCACTCCAGCCGGCAATGCGCCAGTTCCAGGTGCTCCATCCACATCTCGGGCGCCTTTGGTATTGTCAGTCATTTTGATTTTAGATCCCACCTGTGTTATAATGAGAAATTAAGAATCTGTTGATGGTTTGCAGATATATGATTGTGAACTAGAGGACGTAGAGGAATTCGAGGGCCTAACAGACTTCTCAGATACTTTCAAGCTGTTTAGAGGCAAATCAGACGAGAATGAAGATCCTTCTGTGGTAGGGGAGTTTAAGGTGAGTGAAATGTGTGTCTATCCTGTTTAAAATCCATCTTTATTTTCTTTATAGACCTAGGATAAAGGACCACCAGTCCCTGGGTCAGAGACCTACCCTCTGACACCTGAAGGATGCTCGGAAATGCTAACAAGGAAAAGGGCATTGGAATTGGGGGCAGAATCCTCAAAGCCAGTCTTCTGCTGATGCCAACCAGCCTTGAATCTTGTAGAGTCAGCTTCTCTAAGTCCCACCCCCCCCAACCCCTCCCAGGCTTTCACCTGGATCAGTACAACACCTTCCCAATCCATTGTCCTTGTTCCCTTTCTCTTTCACATCCAGTCCATCCTCCATACAACTAAATCCGATCATGTTTCTTGACCACTTAAAGGCATCGCTTGAGTTTCCACTCGGTCAAGTCTCAACTCCTCCCTAGGGTGGAGCTGGCCTTTCACAAGGTTCTTGTCTCCCCTGCCACCACACCCTCTCCAAGCCCCAGACACATGCTGTCCTCTCACAACTTGGAGCCTTGGGACAAGCTCTTCATTCCCTGGATGCCCTTCCTTCCTGCTCTGTGGTCTGATAAACTCCTGCTCATTCTTTTAAGTGCCAGCTCCGACGTCAGATTCTCTGTGAAGTGCTCCCTGATTGCTCCTGGCAGGGTGACTCACTCCTGCTCCAGGCTCCCTGGGTCCCCACCACTTGTAAAGCGCCTTTCACATCATAAGTATCTGCTTTCACAACTGCACCTCCCTCCAACCACAGGTAGCAAATCTATGTTACTTCTAATCCTTTCAATGGCAGACAATACTAATCAATCAGACTGGTTTACCCTACACGTGGTCTCAAAATCCTTGTTATTAGAGCTTCCATCCCATTGATTGAAGATAGCATGAGAGTTAAACCTATTTAACAACCCTGTGCCAGACTGGATTCCTTGAGTTCATTTTGGGCCCCCAGTACATGGTAGGTCCTCACTTCATGCTGCTTTACTGAATGAAAGTAGCTGGGTCCTAAGACCCACATATTCTGAATCCAACTTTAGCTGCTTTCTCTTGTACATAGGCTGGTTTCAAGATAAAATATAAAGCCTCTCAAGCTGACCTGAGGGCTCGCTCATTCAAAAGCCACTTACTGTGCCCCAGCTTCATGCCCAGCCCTGTGTTAGGTCCTGGAGATAGTGACAAACAAGAAATATTTCCCTCCTTCAGGAAGCTCACAGTATAGTGAGCAATATAGACAATAAATAGTAATGACGCTCCCATAGCTCAGTTGGTAAAGAACCCACCAGCAATGCAGGAGACCCCGGTTCGATTCCTGGGTCAGGAAGATCCACAGAAGGGATAGGCTACCCAGTATTCTTGGACTTCCTTTGTGGCTTAGCTGTAAAGTATCTGCCTGAAATATGGGAGACTGGGGTTCAATCCCTGGGTTGGGAAGATCCCCTGGAGAAGGGAAAGGCTACCCATTCCACTATTCTGGCCTGGAGAATTCCATAGACTGTATAGTCCATGGGGCGCAAAGAGTCAGACTCGACTGAGCGACTTTCACTTTCAGTGAAGCAGATGTCATCGCTGCAATAGGGATGAATGTGGTGTTAGAAGATGTTAGGAAACTCATCCAACCCAGGGGCAGTCAGGGAGGCTTCCTGGAAGAAGTGACACTTTTCAACTGAGACCTGAAGGATGAACAGGAGTTTGCCTAGGAGTGGAAGGGGGTTTGTGCAGTAATGCAAAAAAAGGGGGGGGGGAAATCACCTTAGTATTTTATTGGGTTTAAAAAATAATCATTTTTATTCCTGTCTTCAAAAAATGTGCAGAATTTCACTCCTACCACTTCCTTTGCCATCATATTGGTCCAAGCCACTTCCGTGTCTCCCCTGGGTTTTTGCCAGGCCTCCCAGCTTCTGCTCTGCCCTTCCTTCTCTCCTGTGATCTACTAGTTACTTTGTCGTCATTCACTTTCCCCATCAGGAACTTGCAAAGCGCACCATAGCTTTCTTTCACAAAAACGGTCCTTCCTCCCCCAACCCCACAGCCCTCTGTGGCTGTCCCTCACGTCCTGGGGGCACTGCACTGCCCTGGGCCCTCTGCTCTGGTCACCCTGGGCCCTGCGGCTCCATCTGTGTGTCTCTCTCCTAGGGCTCCTTCAGAATCTACCCACTGTCGGATGACCCCAGCGTGCCGGCCCCTCCCCGGCAGTTTCGGGAATTACCTGACAGCGTCCCACAGGAATGCACGGTTAGGATTTACATTGTTCGAGGCTTAGAGCTCCAGCCCCAGGACAACAATGGCCTGGTAAGAGTCTGGGTGTGGGGCCTTCTCCAGTAGCAAGATAATTACAGTCTTCAACCACCGTAATTGTCATGTTCCTTCTTTCTGGGCGTCTGTTATCTCTCGAGGGGAAAGATACTCTATCAAAACAATCTGTTCAGGAGGACGGTCCCAGTGGGGATTTATCTAAGAGCTTGAAGGGAAGGGGCTTTGGAGCCTCTGGATCATCCTTCTCATTTTACAGATGTGACCTCAGAGAACTGCTTTGTCACTGCTCCCGGCCACCGCCTCTCCTCCAAAGGCGCTCTGGCTGCATGGCGCCAAGAGGGAGCACTACCCAGACCTGATCTGAGGCCGCCCCTTCTCATCAGGAGTCACACCTGAGTCTGTCCCAGAAACTGACTTAAGTTGGCACCCCACAGTGACATAACCTGTCCTCTGTTTCGTCCCCACAGTGTGACCCTTACATAAAAATAACACTGGGCAAAAAGGTAATTGAAGACCGAGACAACTACATCCCCAACACGCTCAACCCGGTGTTCGGCAGGTAACAGATATTTCCTAATGCTTTTCTGTGGTTCTTTTCTTCATGGCCTCCATGCTAAGGAGGCAGTATGTGCCGCCAAGCTTTGCTCAAGGCCCAGAAACTGTGAAACCATGTCTATGAACTATTCAGATATCCAAGTCAGTGGGGCAGATAATGAATATGTAAATACATAAATAAAAGCATTTCGTGAAAGCAAAAAGTACCATGAAGAAAATTAAACCAAGTCTGAGAGACCCACCCTAAGACCTGGGGATAGGGGTAACAGGACGTGGATGGTAGGAGGCCCAGAAGGCCAGAGAGTTTGTGGCTTCTAGACAAGAAGAGTAGGCAGTGACTTCTGTGGAGTGACAGGGTGGTTCTCACACCCCACTCCTGTTGAGCTCTCTTATCTGAGATGCTTTGATTCCATTGTTTTGAGCCAGGGTATGTGTTGTTGACTGTTACCAAAAACAGGGAGGGGAGAAGAAAGTGATGGCATCAGCCGTCCTGCTCCCTGTCTTCTGTTCAAGAAGATTCTTGAAATAGCACTACTATCTCATCCTTGCCATCTGACATTTGTTTCTGCACGGTTACACTGATCTCAACAGAACCTTCTCAAAGGTAAGGCAAACCCAAGTGACCTCTAAAGAGGACTAGCTTTTGTCAGCTATAAACTCCTTCCACATTTAATAATAGCTACTATTACAAGCTTCCCTGGTGGCTCAGTGGTAAAGAATCTGCCTGCAGTGCAGGATCTGTGGGTCAGGAAGATCCCCTGGAGAAGGAAACGGCAACCCATTCCAGTATTCTTGTCTAGGAAATCCCATGGACAGAGGAGCCTGGTGAGCTATGGTCCGTGGGGTCACAGAGAGTCAGACACAAGCGAGCAACTAATCTACTGTTTGCTAAGCTTTTACTGAGGGCTTGCATTATAGTGAGCCCTTCATAGAAAACATCTCAAGAATCTCACCACTCTGAGTGGCTACTGACAAAGAGGAAACTGAGGCACAAAGGGAATGAACACCAGCTCACCCCGCCGGGGAGCGGCAGAACCGGGACCCGTGCCCCGGCCACCTGACTGCAGGGTCTGCATGGCTGCCGTGCTGCCCTCTGTGCAGCCGCCGCTGTCTGATTTTCACATCAGTGTCAGACCCTGCAGCCGGCAGGGCAGGGGTCTCAGCCCCACGTCAAGGGAAACAGGGCGCCCGAGCTGCGTGCATGGAGCTGGTACAACGGGGAGCCTGAACTTGGGGAGAAATCCTGACCAAGCCCCAGGCTTTCCCAACCAACTCAGTACTGCTTCGTGCTTATGGCCAAGCCGTCACCTGCAGCGCTTCCCTGGTGGCTCAGACAGTAAAGAATCTGCCTGTAGTGAAGGAGACCCAGGCTCAATCCCTGGGGTTGGGAAGATCCCCTGGAGAAGGGAACGGCTACCCGCCTGGAGAATCCCACGGACAGAGAAGCCTGGCGGGCTACAGTCCATGGGGTCACAAAGAGTCGGACACGACTGAGCAACTTTCACATCACCTGTAGAAAAATGTTCTTTGCCAAAGACATTTGCACAGTGTTGTTTTTCCCCAGAACACTACCGAGGAGAACACCTTGTTCTTATTTGATGTGTGGCTGGTATCTTAATTTCTGGCTTTATTATCCTGCCCATCTGCTTCTTCTCATGTGTGGTGGATGGAACCCTTACACATTCCTTCCCTCTCTCACGTGTGAGTGTGCGCACACACCCACATCCACCCACATGCGTATACACACACCCCTCACAGCCACACCCCCCCCCCCACAGCTACACACCCACACCCCCCACACATACCCCCTCACACACACACACACACACCCACACACACCCACATTCCCCCCCGCACACACACACCCTTTGTGCTGCACACCCCGGGGCCGTGTGCCGGAGCCAGGCAGTGGAAATAATCCTCTGGCATGGCAATGTGATCGTTTTCCTTTTCTTCCGCTGATCCAGCCCTGAGGTCTAGACAGGAAAAGGCGTGCAGTGCAGGAAGGAGGGCCCCCTGCGAGGGAGACAGGGAAGCGGGGAAAGCCAGCTTTTATGGGAGAAAAGCAGCCCTGCCTACATCACTGTCTTGGAAGAGCCAAACACAAGCTTAATTAAGTGGCAGGAAAAGTCTTGCCACCTCAGGAGGAAGTGATGCCATCAGGCTCCATGTGGCCAATCCCCACCTGGCGAACTCAGACTTGGCTCCATCCGGCAGGGTGGAGCCAGGGAGACCCCAGCTCCACAGCCCCTCCTAGGCTCCAGGCCCTGGCCTCAGTCTTACTGGGTGACTTTCTTCTCAGCGGAGACTCTCAGGAACTCTGCGACAGAGATTCAGGAAAGAGCAACCTTTCCTATATGCACGGCACTGTTATCACATCACATTCAATGGAATGTTAGTCTGCCAAAAGGATGTTAATTGGTGTTCCAAGGAAAAGCATATTTCTTCATCAAACCAGGATGCCTGGGTTAAAAAGATAACTGCAGAATTTCTCAGAGCCTTTAGTTTGCCCAGAGGAACACCAGAGGAAGTGATTCTCAGCCTTATTTGAGCAAAGAATTTTTTTCTCAACAGACACGTATTACCTGTCCCTTGGGATTCAGTAATAGAATTTAGGGGCATGTGTGGATACGGTCTAGTCAGGACTACAGCCCCTTCTCTCCTGGGATGCCTGCCTTCTGCAGGGCCCGTCTGGCTGCAGAAGTCTGGGAAAGTCACTGAGATGTGTCTAGGAGACCCCTGGAAGCTTGTCTCCTGAGCGCCACTGATGTACATACACCCTTCTATTCCAGAGATTAGTAGTTCTGGCTCTTTGGGCAAAAACCAGGCCACACACCAGAGTGACAGGCGGAGGGGCAGAGGCACAGGGGGAGAGGAGAGATTTCAGGGGCTGCTCACATTTTGTGGTCCAGAGTTTGTTGAGCACCTTTGGACCCGCCCCTCTGTGTGCAAGTACAGAGCCAAACCCCGCCCATCTGGCGTTCATGGCCTACAGTCATTACCCTCTCAGAACTGGCGCCACTTTGCTCACCTGCCACCTACTGTTTGATTATCTGGTGGTCTCTCAGAAGGGTTTGTGTTTTCATACGGATACTATAGGAAAGCCTTCAAGAATCAGTGGAGAGCCAGAGAGCCTGGGAGGAGAGAGGGAAAGCATTTGGTATACTTCTTAACAATAAGTATTATTTAACGTATAATAACTATTATTACTGCTGGTGGATTTTGAGTAATGCCTTCATACCAAATGCTTTCTAAACATTCATTCCCTTGACCCTTACAACAACATGAGCTGGTAGGGATTATTATCCCCATTTTACAGTTGAGAAAACAGAGCACAGAGACGTTAAGTAGTTGCCCTAGGGTCCCACGACTCGTAAGCAGCAAAATTGGGATTTTCCTCAGGCACTTAAAGCCCCGGATCTTCTCCTGAGCAAGTATGTACTCTGCCGTTGTTCTTATTACTGACGTGTAGTACTTCTCAAGCACCTGTCGCCCACCACCCACCTGGCTATCCCAGCCATGACATCCTCCTCCCATGGCCCAAGGAGTCTGTGCAGAGCTATGGAGTGTGCAAGATACCTGGGGGGAAGAGGGATCATACAATTCTAACCTCACTTTCATTTATTCAGAATGTATGAAATGAGCTGCTACTTACCTCAAGAAAAGGATCTGAAAATTTCTGTCTACGATTATGACACCTTTACCCGTGATGAAAAAGTGGGAGAAACGATCATTGATCTAGAAAACCGATTCCTTTCCCGGTTTGGGTCCCACTGCGGCATTCCTGAGCAGTACTGTGTGTAAGTGGCTTGGGATGTAAACGTTGGCTGTTCCATCTAACATCAGTACTGGGGAAGCTTTGATGCTCTACCTCAGGCCTGTCTTCATTGAGCCTCAGATCCTTTAAGTCAGGAGGGAGAATTGGGCTTCCTTGGTGGCTCAGATGGTAAAGATCCCCTGTGGAAGGGAATGGCTACCCACTCCAGTATTCTTGCCTGGAGAATACCATGGACAGAGGAGCCTGGTGTGCTTCAGCCCATGGGGTCACAGAGAGTCAGACACGACCGAGTGACTAACACTTAGCAAGAAGCAGGGCCATAGCATTGCACAACTACAGGGGGCGCTATTCACATTGGCGTCTGTGTACCACACTGGCTCCTGAGGCAGTGTAGTGCTCAGTGAGGATGGCACTCAGTAAGGTGGCAAAGCCTGGAGGGCCAGTCCCTCCCCTCCCCTTCTTTCTCCCCCTCCCTCCATGATGCCCGGGACTGAGAGCTAGCAATGTTTGATGGTGGGAATTCCCTGCCCCTCCCCACAAACTGATCAGTTTTGTGATGTTCCTCTTTCCCTGAGTGCTAAACAGTGTCTCTTTGTATTATCCAGTGAGATATAGCTTGTGATTTCTAATTTATGTTTGCCTATTATGATTATGGTAATCTCAAACTCATTATTTACAGAGGGCCAGAGAAGGGGAGGACCAGTTGGCTGAGGCCAAAATAACTGGATTTTAAGTCTCTAAATCCTAAATAGATTTCTAGGCAAAAGCCAGTGTCTAGAGTGCATTCCCCCATTACATGAACGTGCCTTTAAGTATGTGTGTGTATGAATCTAAGAACGTGTGTGTCCTGCAGTAACTCTGAGTGTGGCATTATTGCTCACAGTTCTGGAGTAAACACCTGGCGAGATCAATTGAAACCAACACAGTTGCTTCAAAATGTGGCCAGATTCAAAGGCTTCCCACCGCCTGTTCTTTCTGAAGATGGAAGCAGCATCAGATATGGAGGGAAAGACTACAGCCTGGATGAATTTGGTAAGCACACTGCCATGGATTGCAGGCTGGTTGCAAGGCAGAGCAACACATTTATGCTGCTGGGTTTGCGTTACAGAGGGGTGTCGGCAGAGTGGTGCCCTAATACCATAGGGAATTCCACACACACGACTGTCTAACAAAAAGCCCCATTATACTAGACTTTTGCAGTCATCTCGGGTGTCAAAATGGACACGTTTTCTTGTCTTTCTTATGTTTCACTTGACCTTTCACCTGGTCATAGCTATTTGAGCTCTGAACACAAATTTCTAATAATTAACTTACTTCCATGCGATTGTATAATTAGCTCAGAAGTGCTCAGATGGTAGTGCAAGAATTTCTCCTCCAATATTATTCCATCATTCTCCCAACCCTCTCTGAGAAGGCTCAGGGATGCTGGGGGCTAATTTGAAGAATCTGCTGAGTTCACATCTGGCTCATGTCCGAACTTGGGGTCTTGCTCCTTCCTGAGCAGTAATTTATAATGCAGTCTGTCCTGACACGTAAACAGCTAACTGCATTATGACATAGGCTGAAATCAGCTTAATAGAACGTAAGAGTTGTGGCATGATTCAGTGTTTTGTAGGGAAGAGGGCTTCCCGGAGGGGCTGGCATGGGGTTGGCTTTGAGGGCACATGGGACAGCTAGAGAAAGCTGAACAAAGATACATGGGAATGAAAATGCTTCTTGATCCTCAACTGTTTATTCCTGGCATTGTCAGAAACTGTATTTGTCTTTCTATCTGAAAGAAGACTTGAAGACTTTGTCAGTATCAGGGATTATTAGATGTTTAACAAACGATGCTGTTTACATCAGAACTTGCAAAGGGCATTAGAAATAAACTGTCAAGCAAAATGGCCTGATGGAGACAACAGGATCAGCAATCAAACAACACCCCACCAAAAGCTGTATCAGTCAGGGTCGTTCCCATTACTTTGGCCCCATAACAAATCATCCCAAAACTTAGCTGCTGAAAAAAGCCATTTTGTGTTTTTTAAAAGTTTTATTGGCGTATTTGATATACAATGTTGTGTTCATTTCTGCTGTACAGCAAAGTGAATCAGTTATACAAGTATATCCACTCTAAAATTTTTTAGAGTCTTTCCCCATATAGCAACCGTTTTGTTTTGCTCACAGTCTTGTGGGTTAGCCATTCAGGAAGGGCTCACCTGGGCACTTCTCACTTGAGTGGCAGTTGATTGCTGTCAGATGTTGGCCGGGGCTGCAGTCACCCGAAGGCTTGATGTCCAGGATGGCCCTTGGCTGGGAGCTCGCCTGGGACTGATGACCAGAGCACCTACCCAGGCCTTTCCCATAGGGCACTATCTGGGCGCCCAGGCTCCTTACATGGCTGGCAGCCTCCCTCAGAGCAAGTGATCCAGAAAGACCAGTGTGGTCTTTCATGCTTAGCCTTAGAAGTCACACAGCATCCTTTCTTTAGTGATCAAATATGTCTGCAGATTCAAAGGAGAGGGCTTAGACCCCCGCCTCTCAATGGAAGGAGTGACAGAAAATTGGGAGTCTCTTTTTTTAAATGCCACAGTGATACTAGCTAGCTACTGTTAACAGTTAAGCTTAAAAATGTTAGTGGTTTAACACAATAGAAGTTTATTTCTCATAAATTCAAAACAGGTACTCTTGCAGGTGGGTGGCCCTCTTCCAAACAGTCCTTCATGGACCAGGCTCTTTCACCTTGCAGCTCTGCTCATCATCACCTCAGGTCTAAGGTCACCGTTTTATTCTGCATCCAGAGAGAAGGTGCCAGAGGTGATCCTACATGAGAGGGTATTGCGAGCTGGACCTTGAAGGACACACCTGTCACTTCCACCTATGTTACAGTCTAGCCTACCTTGTTTGCATGGCCTCACCTAACTGCACAGGAGTCCGGCCATGAGCCCCTGACACCAACATAAATGGGGGTTGCTCTTACACAGTTTGGAGTGTTTTTGGCCTCTTTGCTATTTGCAGTCCACAAGTCAGGAATGAACTTGGCTGGGCAGGGCTTCTGGTCAGGGGCTGTTTCTATCAACAACTGTTTCACGGGCTGCAGTTCACACACTGGCACTGCCTGACTGTGTCTGCAAAGTCTGGGCTTGAAGTGCTGAGAATCCCTCAAGGCTGAACTGTTTCTGGATGTCTGTCCCTGTTTCATTGTCCTTTTTAAAAAAAATTGCAGAAGCAAACAAAATCCTGCACCAGCACCTTGGGCCCCCCGAGGAGCGCCTTGCCCTTCACATCCTCAGGACTCAGGGGCTGGTTCCTGAACACGTGGAAACGAGGACTTTGCACAGCAGCTTCCAGCCTAACATCTCCCAGGTAAAGCACTCTCCACCTTTGAACATGCATCATCCACACCCCAGAGCTGGTGGCAATAGCTGACACAGACTTGCCTCATTTATCTCTTTTGGATACTTTAAAAACTATACAAGAAATAGAAATGAAGCTCAGATTAGCTTCAGTCCCCAGGGGAGTTTAGTGGGTAAAGAATCCGCCTGCCAGTGCAGGAGACCTAGGAGATGTGGGTTCGATCCCTGGGTCGGGAAGATCCCCTGGAGAAGGAAATGGCAACCGACTCCAGTATTCTTGTCTAGAGAATCCCGTGGAGAGAGGAGCCTGCTGGGCCACAGTCCATGGGATTGCAAAGAGTTGGGCATGATTGAGGTGACTGAGAACACATGTACACGCATACACGAGGGGGATTTATGGTAAGAATTTTCAGGTAACTCACTAAATCCAGGCAGGAGAGTGACAGTGACTCAGAACAAACTTGGGCCAGTATCTTGCCCTGTCTTTTGTCTATTTCTGAGTCTCCTTTAGCCTGCACTTTTCCTGTGAGCACCTTCCCATGTGTCAGAATATTGTGGACGGCTTCTGAGTTTTGTATATAATAATGTAGCCCCACCTGCTTCCAAATGTGGAAAGGATGAGTTGCCCTAACTTGGTCCCTTCATCCACCACTAGACCACTAAGCTGTAGCCAGGAAGACAGGGTACAATGCGCAGGATGGATCGTCACAGGCGCCATGTGGATAGTGACAGGGGAAGGTCAGTTCCCAGAGAAGCAAGGGGAGACGTGGAAAATGACAAAATAGTCTATATGGAAGCTTGTTAGAATGAAGATTCCCAGACCATGCCTGCAGAGATTCAGTAAGTCTGAGGTGGGGCCAGGAATCTGAATTTGTAACAAGTATCTAGAAAGGTTCTGATGCAGATGGTTAGGAAATCACACTTTAAGAAATATTAATATAATGGGTGCAAATATTGTTGACATGGAGAGCAGAACTGTGGTCTCTTGAGAAGTAAGTACAAATGGGCTGGGCCTACTAGATGGTTTTGTCACTCACTTTTATTCTGTTCCCTATTTTCATATCTTCCTTCTCTTATTATTCTTCCTTCCCCTCAGAGAGTCCATTCCTCCTCCTCTTTCCCCTCCCACCTCTCAACTGAATAGTCTTAAGACATAACAAAGCAAGGAAGATTTCTCCCTGGGCATCCACCAGTACTTCCATCACCTCTACCTACCACATTGGACAGACTGTGGCTGGGTCTTAGGAGACACTGCTAATTAGGAGATGGCTAATTTTTGCAATGTGCTTGATGTATGCTAGACCCTTGAGCCCTCGAGATTAGTTGGAAGAGAGTAAGGATCACAGTAAAATATATCCCTTTCCAAGAGCCCCAGTTAATCATTTTGATCCCAGTGCATTAGGAAGCCAACCTAGTGGTTTCCTTGGCAACCTTCTTAAAGACTAGTCTGTTTTTGTCATGAAGGCAGAGTATACAGAACATCCAAAAACAGTCTGGGAACTTAAATTGGTTTGTATGGTTGACACAGCATGTTAACGGCATTCCTAGGCTGTCCGGAAGAATATTCCAGCCAGATAAGTGTGCCTGGTCTGTAGCCGTCAAAGATACAAAGGGAGGGCAGGGGAGCCCGTCAAGACGGTGGTGCAAGCATCAGTCCAGGCTTTCACCCTCCATGTTCCTGTAAGCCCCTTCCAGGCGGTGGGCCCTGGCAAGCCAGTGCAGGGAGCCCTCAGTTTGGTGAATGGTGATGTTTTTGTCATTGAGCCTCTGGCTTTGAAAGTGCCAGGCTGTCTTTCTTTTACAAAATTAAGTACATTTTTACATTATTTTGATTTTCTCTCTCAAGGTAAGTGGAGAAACCCTTGGGTGTCACAAAACTGGCACTGAGAGCAAGTGCACAGTCTGATGATGGATGAGATGGTGTGAAAACTGTTCTGAGAGTCACTGTAAGAGGGAGTATGTGTGTTTGGGGTTGTGTTAGTGATGGCAAGCCCCTCATTTTATTAATCAGATTATGGTAAAGTAGGCACATGTAGAGACTCCTGGGAGAGAACGGAGGGTGGATGGCCTACGTGACACTGGTATAAGATTCATCTTGATTGGCTCTTTTACTCCATTTCTCTTGCCTTCCATATGGACTAATAAATTAGGAGACCTGCACTAGTTTCACTGAAGATGTTTGAAAGAAGATTGTAGTCTCTACCACCCATAATGTAACTTCATTTCTCTTTTCATTTTTGAATGGCTTAGGGAAGACTTCAGATGTGGGTGGATGTTTTCCCCAAGAATCTGGGGCCACCAGGGCCTCCTTTCAACATCACACCCCGGAAAGCCAAGAGGTAAGTAAGCTTGAGACCCTGCTATATCTCACCGGGGTCTTGGTTCAGGACCTGAGAGGATAAAACACCTTCAAAATGTGCTTCTTGTAGATATTACCTGCGTGTGATTATCTGGAACACCAAGGATGTTGTCCTGGACGAGAAAAGCATCACAGGAGAGGAAATGAGCGACATCTATGTGAAAGGGTAAGGCTGGCATGCAAGAGCCTCAGACAGACTCAGAGAACAAAGCAGACTCTCCTTCATGAGTGTTCCATTATAGGGTGTCCATTATAGGATCTCGATTAGTGAAGATATTATGTCTTACTGGGCTTCCCAGGTGGTGCTAGTGGTAAAGAACCCGCCTGCCATTGCTTAGGAAGAAAGCTCCAGGGAGACAGAGAGAGAACAAAGAAAAGCCTGTATGGATGTTATTTATGAGCAACGGCATCTGATACCTATAAGAAAAGAAAGGTTTTGTTTCATTTATTAAGCAGATTTTGTATTTATGAGACTTTTTAGTCATGCAGTTCATTTTTATTCCTTTTTGATACTTTGAGTAACTAGCCTTAGAGACAGAAGTAGAGCTCCCAAGGTTTGTTTTTCTTTTTGTTTAACTATATTACCTGAAGTTATTAACATCCATGGAAAAGAAGAAACATTAGAGCTTTTTTAAAAAAATCATTTATTCCACCAACATTTACTGAGTGCCTACATTTAATGTGTAAAGTGTCATAGGTGTTCACTATTCTGTTACTTGCATAATCCAATTCCAAATAATCCATGTGGGTGTCAGTTTTGTGTTATGCACTGGTGCATACAGAACCCAAGGATTAGGAAGTCAGACTCTGGCGTCAAATTAGCTGGCTGAAATCTGGTGGTTTCCCTACTAGCTAGGCAAATTAGCAAACTCACTATTCCTCACGTGTAAAATGGAGATCATGACAGTATCCACCACTCTGGAATATTCAGAAGACTGCATTTAGGATAGCACCTGGCAGAGAGTAAACACCATGTGCGTTAACCAGGATTCGCCAGGAAAAGGGACAAGTAGGACGCACGCGCGCACGCGTGTGTGTGTGTGTGTGTGTGTGTGTGTGTGTGTGTGTGTGTGTGTGTAGAAAGCGGGAAAGACAGAGAAACAAAGACGGGGAGAGAGAAAGTCGTTATGGAGGCTAAAAAGTCCCACGACTGGTCGCCTGCAAACTGGAGTCCCAAGAAAGCTGGAGATATCATTCGGCCTGAGTTCAAAGCCTCAGAATCAGGGGAGCCCATGATATATATATCCCAGTCTAAGGTCAGGAGGAGATGACCTGAGATGTCTTGGTTCAATCAGTGAGACAGAAAAAGGAGGTAAATTCCTCCTTCCTCTGTTTTTTTGTTCTGTTTAAGTCCCCAATAGACTGGATGATGCCACCTACATTTGGGAGAGCCATCCAGTCCATTGATTCAAATTCTAGTCTCATCCAGAAACATTCTCATAGACACACACCCAAATAATGTTTAATCTGGGCACCCCACGGCCAGTCACATTGACACATAAAATTAACAGTCACACCATAAACCTACTCAATTCCACATGAATTGAGTTTGGTTCCTTGATATGTAAAAGATAAGACTTGGTGAAATGTAACATATTCATGAAGTGAGAATAAAGTTTCCCTTATGATCCCAAGTGGCCTTCAATCAAACCTTTGTTAAAGACATAATTATTGTCATTTAGGTTCACTCTACACAGGGAATGTTTCATCAAGTACTTCATTATTCTTTCTCATTTCAGGATATTATTACCATTCCCCAAGGAAAACTAATTCTGGCTAATTATATATATGCAAATTTATTTGACTATCATAAGCATTTTTTTTTCCAATCAGGGAAACTAACTCAAGTAATACTGGACTGAGAGAGAACTCTGGTAATCAAAGAATAAAACAACCTAAAATACCATGTCAGGACTTCCCTCGTGGTTCAGTGGTTGGGACTCCATGCTTCCAAAGCAGGGGGTTATGGGTTCAATCCCTGGTCAGCGAACTGGCATCCCACGTGCTGCGTGGTGTGGCCAAAACATTAAAAAACTTAAAGTACCATGTCACATTTGGAATGAAAAGTCTAAATACTGTATGTGACTAAATACTGTATTTAGACTGTAAGTCTAAATAATGCACAAATGACATGCCTAGCACCATACTCACATGGGTATTACATACAAGTACATACACCGAGAGTGGCTGTTTACCTTGTTTTCAAATGAAAATGTGAAAAGATTCATAAGAAAGGAGAGGGAAGAGCTACAGGGGTAAGCCATCTGGGGAAGGATGATGGTGCCAATTAGGGTTGGCTTATAAGCTGAAGCTACCACGGTCATAGCCAAAAAGTGTGCTCTCTCTCTTCACTGAGCTAGTTCAAAAGCGTAAACGTCAATTGTCAAAAGGAATATTTCAACTCAGTTATTTGGTTAGTCAATTGATGAGAAAAAGTAAAATTACCAGTTGACTGCTATTAATACCACTACCAATAATAGGACCCAGTATTAGCACATGACTTTCTAGTCTCCATGGTCCTTTGAGGCAGAATAGTAGTCCTGTAGTTAGGAGTCAGATAGACGTGGGAGTTATACTTAATTCTGTCCCTTACTGGATATATGAGATCCTCTCTGAACCTCAGTTTCCTCATCTATGAGATGGAGCTAGTTATCAGTTGAAAAGAATAAAAGAATACCAGGTATACCATGCTGTATACCTGGTTCATAGTAGCTGATCCTTACATGTGTTAAGGGTCTCCCTCTTCCCGCTCTGGCCTTTCTCATTTTGTCCTCAGGCTGACCATGTGAAGCAAGCACGTATCATTAACCTCGTTTTACAGATGGGAAACGAAGCTCAGAGAGTCAATAGCAGAGCAGATTCACAGCCAGGCCTGCCTCCTACTGACAGTCTCTATCTAGGGGTCCAGGCAGCAGCATTTCTGAAAGCTGCTCCAGTTGATGCTAATGTGTAGTCGGTACTGAGATCCATGCATTCCACCATTTTCACCGTCTCAAATCTCGTGTGCCTCTGGTTCCAAACCAGAAGTCTTCCCCATAGTTGGCGGATGTGGTAACACTTTCTCCCAGACATGCTCATTCATCCCTCTAACCCATCTGCCAGGCACAGGCCAAAAAGAACTTTCCAAATGTCAAAAGAAAAGATGTTCACTTGTTGGTAGAAATGAATTTTCATAGATAGGAGTATGGATGCAGCGGCTTACATCTCCCTTGCTCGTCTCAATTAATGTGATCATAGCACATTTAAGAAGAATTTAAAAAGGAAGCTGGAAGATTGCTTGAGTCGTGCCTGTTTTGTTTGCTTAAGTAAAATATGGAAAAGGAAATGCTGAAATTTTGAACTAACCCACATTCACTGAGCCTATCAGCGGTGAAGATAGACAGCAATGAGTTATAGTTAGGGAGACTAAAGTTATAACCGGCAAGCTTCACCATTCCCAAAATAGCAGCTAAGTTGTTGATATTTTCCAGAAAATTTCACCTTATCCCTGTTAACTGAAGTCTAAAGGGTTTCCTGCTCTGGTTTTAGAGGAATTCTATTTTATTTGGCTACAACCTGTGTTGGATGCACCAGAGTGCCTCCCCTTCATAAATCACCACCCCCGGCCTCCCCAGCTCCATAGATAACTGGAACCTGCCCAAGAAAAGTGCATTAATTCTCCTGCCCTTCACTCGCCTAATCACTGCACGATTTTGCGGCTAGATTACTTGTCAATCACATGAAGCTAAGTCTGTTTGCTTCTGTTTTTCAGCTGGATTCCTGGCAATGAAGAAAACAAACAGAAAACAGATGTCCATTACAGGTCCTTGGATGGTGAAGGGAACTTTAACTGGAGATTTGTCTTCCCTTTTGACTACCTCCCAGCTGAACAGCTCTGTCTCGTTGCTAAAAAAGTGAGTTCTGCAATGTGCCAGTGGGGCAGGGACTTCATGGGTCTTTCTTAATGTGGACACTGAGAAAAGGTCGGAGGTGCTCAGCACCTTGGAGGTCATGGGTCCAGCTCCCTCTTGGTAAGGTGGGGGGCATTCAGAGACCCCACTGGTGCAGATACTTGCCCAGGGTCACACAAGTCTAGTAGGTATTTGTGTAGTTAGGGGTAAAAGGAACACAGCTTTTCTTCCCTGACATGTTGGCAGATGGGGGAAGGATCTGGTAAAAGACCCCCTGTGTCCATACATACCCCAACCTAAGTATGTATTTACGTTACAGGAGACCGATTTCTTCCCCTGATAAAGAGAACTGTCGGACTAGCTAGCCAGAAACAAAATATTAATGTAGGTGCAATTTCCCACTTACCTTCCTTATTAAACTTAAGCATCTGCCTTCCTTCCTTCGGGAGCACTTCCATGAGGGTTCAGCGCCCTCCTGGTCTTAATTTATAAGACTCTGGGTTACAGAACTCAACTCAAACTGGCTTGTACCAAAAATGTGATTTATTGGTTCACATTACTAAAAAGGCCAGGGTTGACTGGCTTAAGGATCGCCTGGAGCCCAGGTTGAACTGATGTCTTTAGAAACTGCGGTCACCTCCTCCACCCCTCTGCTCTGCCTTCACCCATGGGCCTCACTCCCTGGTTGGAGGTAGGGTGGCTACCAGCAGGTCTCCGTAGAGACAAATCAAGTCCCCAAAGGCGCCAACCAGGGTTCTGAGATTGGACCCCAGAGTTGGCCTGTCTGAGGCCAAGTGCCCGTCTCTGAGCCAGCCGGTGGTGCCCAGGGATGCAGTGCCCTGATTGGTGCAGCTCTAGAGTTAAAGTCGGTCCTCCCCAAACTGCATGGACTGGAGGAATAGAATCTCTAGGAAAAATCTGTGGGGCAGGTAATAATAACAGCTGTCTTTTATAGGCCCTTGTCCCATTTCCCCTCCCAACCATATTCCATAAACTTTTCCTAGCTCTGCCTCAGTCACCTCTTCCCCCTACACCTGGATCAGGATACAGCCCCCTCCTGTCCCAGCAGGCCAGGCCCTACCTGCTGCTGACGCTCTGCTGCTGCTAAGTCGCTTCAGTCGTGTCCGACTCTGTGCGACCCCATAGACGGCAGCCCACCAGGCTCCCCCGTCCCTGGGATTCTCCAGGCAAGAACACCGGAGTGGGTTGCCATTTCCTTCTCCAATGCATGAAAGGGAAAAGGGAAAGTGAAGTCACTCAGTCGTGTCTGACCCTCAGTGACCGCATAGACTGCAGCCTTCCAGGGTCCTCTGTCCATGGGATTTTCCAGGCAAGAGTACTGGAGTGGGGTGCCATTGCCTAATGAGCACTTTTTCCATTTAGGTGAGATGAATGCCTTCCAAGGGCACTTTTTAAAGATGCAGAGGCTCATCCTGGTGCTTATGCATACTTTCAAATGTTGAGGCAGACCAGGGGGAAGGTGAGGGGTTTGGGGTCAGGTAGGCCTTTAGGTAAAGTTTCCTTTCCTATTTACTCACATCTAAGCTGGACCTCTCAGCATCCTGAGTAATCCCACACAGGACAGTCAGGTGAGGCCAGACAATGGTAGAGCGGGCTTCTCGGCCCCTCAGAGCCAGGCCCTCTAAGTCCTGCAAAGGGAAACATCTCAGACTGTCATCTGAAAAACCAACAACCCAATGATCTTCCTTCAAATTCATGAAGTATTGGGGGAATTCCCTTTCTTCTGGGGCCAGGGGAACTTAGGTGTAATCAGGCCATGGAGGTGAAATGATCCTTGGCTGATATTGTCTAAGCAGAGGCAGGGACCAGAGGTGAGAACCTGGAGGAACCTCACCCCATCCTCTCTGCACCTAACTCGAGTCTGAAGGATCAGAGGGTCTTAGTTTTACAGTATGTAAAACTAGCAGTATTTTTTAAAAACCAAAACTGCCAGGAATTTTAAATCTGCACTGATAAGAGTGAAATGTGGGCTTCCATCTCTCACCCCCATGTGGAGTGAGTGTGCTCAGACATCCCTGGGACGGTGGGGAGATTGCTGGGCAGAAGTAACACCCCAGCAGGGGATATTTTGGTCTGGCTTAGAACAGCTTGGCTTTGGGAGCATAATCTAACCAGGCCATGGTGTTTAGGAGACAGAATTACCCTCCCCACCGCCCCCAAACCCCAGGAGTGGCAGCAGGAAGTCACACTGATAGAAACGCGGCGGGAAACCTTCTGTTTGGCAACTGCCTCGGACAACCTTTTTGTCGCCCAGCTGGTGGTCTTGAAATTTCCTGGGGCGCCTGCCTGCCTTACATACACATGGGGCGGGGGCAGCAGGCTAGAAGATGGGGTTTTGGGTGGGGATGCAAAGGAGACAAGAGGGGCCTCTTGATGTTGCATTTTCAAGAGGCCCCAGGGGAGGGTTTTAACAGTCCAGTAATCTGTATCATTTTGGCTTGTCTGTTCCTCTTGGCATTTTAGGAGCATTTCTGGAGTATTGACCAAACTGAATTTCGGGTCCCACCCAGACTGGTCATTCAGATATGGGACAATGACAAGTTTTCTCTGGATGACTACTTGGGTAAGGCTGACATGCGGATACTTTTCTCTAAGGTATTGTACTTGAAATTAGTTAAACCAACTAGAACTTGGAATCAGTTATTTAAATCTCCAGTCCTGTGGGGCTGGGGTCACATTCACTGCCTGGATGGCCTCTGGGCACTGTGGCCTGCTGGGCGCTATCCCAGGTCCTCTGAGAAGTGGGCCCAGTGAATGGCACCCCTTGTGTGGGCCCCGTCCACCCTCAGGGTCCTGGTGTAGGCTCTTGCACCAGCTTCTGACATGTTATGAAGACACAGATTTTGTTTTCAGGTATGCCTCAGCCTTGCCTCCACTTCCAAACCTCTTTTGTTTTCTCGCTCCCTCTTCTCCCTCCCATCAACACCTCAGAATCGGCTTCCTCCGCCTCTCAGAAGTCACTGCGGTCCTCTAAGATCCCAGCCGTCATTCCTCCCCACCCTTCTCTGTGGTAAAAGGCCCTTGTTAAGCCCCACTGCGGGCCCCTCCATTTCCTGGCCCTCTCCCGAGTCCCTGCAAAGCACAGTGTGCAGATTTTCTCTCTCCCAGGCCTTGGGTGTCTCACTGGCCCGCTCTGTTTCTTCCTCTCACTCTTTAAACACAGGCCTTTGTTCTCCCTAGCGTTTTGTGGATCCTCCCCAGGCTCTCTCAGTGACTTACCAACCCTCTCCTCTGTTGAAGGCAAAGCTTCCATTCTCGCTCTATGCAAGGTATGACTCATAGACCTGGAGGTGCAGCCTGGCCGCCCACGGTGCCTGCCATACAGTAACAAGAAATACTGGGATGACTCATACTGACTGCTCTATGCAGTGTATCAAATCAACACACTATATACCTTTGACTTGCACAGTGCCCTTTGTCAATTATATCTCAGTTTGAAAAAAAGAAAACTTATGATGATTATTCCCCACACCCCACCGGAACCTTTTACCTGTACGTTCAGCTGGCACCTCAAATTTACCGTGACTAAGATCAAACTCAGCCTTTCTGCCCTGACCTCATACCTGCGTGCAGCCTCTCCCAGTAGCTCAGGCCATAACACCCAGAGTCCTCTGACGCCCTCCTCTCCTTTCCTCCCGCTTTCCAAAACAGTGTAACCTGTGGTATCATGCACATTTATTTTCTTATTTCTATGATCTCTGCCACTTGCCAGTTCAGATGTAACTTTCTCGAAGCCAGCATTACAGAAGCCCCGAGCTCACCTCCCTGCCTCTGGAGCATCTCTCCTGGCAGAGGAGAAGCCCAACAGTGGTCAGTGGCTACATCGTGTTCACCCCTCTGCCCTTCACAACACAGAGTGCAGTGGCTTTGGCTTAGTTGGTTCTTAATAAGAATTGAACAGACAAGTGAGTATTAAAGTGTTGAACTGAAGAAAAACGTACAATCTAAAAGTTGTGAGTCCAGGCATCTTACTGAGGACTGCAACCTAGGACACCACCTCTCAGAGAGCTCTGAGGAGCCAGGATAGAAGAGGTTTCTGCTGGGTGGGGGAGAGAAAAAAACAGGTAGTCAAACATCAAAAGATTACGCCTAATCACAAAGAACAGATATCTCAAGTTAATGACTTTAGTGCTTTGCTATGTTTGGAGAGATACAAGATCCTGGACCTGTTGAAATTATGCCTTAGATATGCATCTTAGCTAGCCAGAGCCAAACGCAAAGGTCAGAATGCTTCCCCCTCCATCTTGAATCCCCCTTGGGTCACAGACTCAGGTGGGGGCTGCAGTGACTAAGGTCCTGATCCTTGTAGAACTGGGATAGTGGGTAACACTTTGTTTACTGGAATGCCAGGCAATGTTCCCTCTTCACGGGAGTATGCTAATTCAGCATGAAGAACAGTAGAGAGTTTTCCCTTGGAACTGAAACAGAACAGTCTGACAACAAATGAGGATGACTGTATCTCTGATAACTAGTGGGTAAATGGTTGCAGTTATTACCAAAAGGAGAGAGGCAAAATAAAAACAGGCATAAACTCCAGAAAGGCTTGTGGGCTATGGATGCATTAAGATGAAGGACAGTTTCTAAGTTTATAGAGAATCTGCCACCCCCTCCCTGGTGTTCTTTGCTATCCCTGTTGAAGACCACCTTTTGTCCCAGTAAGTAATTCATAGACTTGACCCAACATACCCAGACGATCATCTGAAGGAGAGGGGTCCTGGGAGTTCCCAAGCCCCAAAAACAATCAAAGATGGTCATTAACTACAAGAAAGTTCATGCCTCAGATCATGGAAGAAAACCTGTGCTTCTCTGGGCACCCTGAGCTGGGCTTCCTAGTTCCTGGGAAGAATGTTCTGATGAGAATTCAATGTTCCTTCTCAAATTCTTGTTTCTGAGGTTTCACTAGGAGAGACTTGAACTTGACTGTTCGATGGCACTTCCCATGTTCCAAGTACCAGTTGTCTTTACCCAAAGCCAAATGACTGTGTTTGGGGAAGTTTAGAACCAACATGAGCAAATTCCAAGTCCAGTGGAAATTGTGCTCTTAGGTGTTTAATTATTTTGAGCTTGCAGAAGAACTCCATTTATGCTCCTGTCTCTGAGAAATAAAGCGGGTAGACCTCTGTGAGATGCAGAGCAGTGGGCAGATACTTTTGCCACTTTCCATCCTATCTTGAAAGAATTTTAACTGTCTACAAGGCTCCATTTCTCTAACTCACCTGTCACCTGTTCAAAGTCACAGTCTAGACCTCTCTTCTGACAAGTACATTCTGTTTACTTGTGAACATCGCCTGATCCACTTGAAATTTATTTGGGTTTAATGTTTCCTTGGCTAGGTTTCCTGGAACTTGATTTGCATCATACCATCATTCCAGCAAAATCACCAGAGAAATGCAATTTGAACATGATTCCAGACCTCAAAGCCGTGAACCCCCTGAAAGTGAAAACTGCCTCTCTCTTTGAGCAGAAGTCCATGAAAGGATGGTGGCCTTGCTACACAGAAAAAGACGGTGCCCGTGTGATGGCTGTATGTATGAGTATTTCCTGGTTGGGGGTTTATTCCTTTTCTTCTTTAGGTTTTGCCCTTTATGAGTAGATTTGCTCCAGATAAGGAAGGTTGAATTGGTGGTACTTTTAAGTTTTGGGAACGGGTTGTACCTGGGATTATAGGAGAAGGTGGCAGATGCTGCGAACATATGTTTGGGGTGAGTGGAAGATAGAAGGATTGGAATTGTCAAAAAACTGGGAGTGCATGTGATTATACTATATTTTTGTGGGACTCTCTTTCACCAGAAGTGCTAATTTACTCTGAGCTTCTAGTACAATTCAGTACAGAAAAAGAAACTTCAAATTTAAGCTGTTCTCATCTTGAAAAAATTTAAATTTAAAGATGGAAGAAGCAAGGAGTATGAGCATCCATTGAACTTTAAGGCCATAAGTTATGAGCACATTTGGAAAACTCAAGATAATTTCAACGTAGAAGCAGTAGTGCCATGCCCTGTCACAAAAAGGCTATTTAATTCATTGCGTATTACTAATAATAAGCATTTTAAACTACTTATTATAAACTAGACAACATACTGAATGTCTTACATTCATAATCTTGTGTTTTAAAATAACTTTAAATTTTATTCGGTTGGCCAAAAAGTTCGCTCGGATTTTGCTGTACAGAATACCCGAATGACCTTTTTGGCCAACCCAATACATAAAATAAACTGCACTCACTCAAAACAGAAGACAACAAAAGTGCACAATTTGAGTTTTGACAGATACATATGCTCATGAAACCACCACCATAATCAAGCTCCAGAACATTCCCATTATCCCCAGAGGTTTCCTTGTGCCCGTTGCAATCTATCACTTCCTCTATCCCTGGCGAAGCTAGCTTCCTGCCACTCTAGAGCAGTTTGTACATAATCTCATTTAGCTCTGCTGATAACCCCATGAAGCAGACATTACCTCCATTTTATAGACTTGAAAGAACGGGCTTAAAAATAAGAATTACCTTGCCATAGACACACTTTCCTGATAGCTCAGCTGGCAAAGAATCCACCTGCAACGCAGGAGCCCCCAGTTCGATTCTTGAATCGGGAAGGTCCCCTGGAGAAGGGAAAGGCTGCCCACATCAGTATTTTGGCCTAAAGAATTCCATGGACAGTATAGTCCATGGGGTCGCAAAGAGTCAGACATGACTGAACAACTTTCACTGCCATAGAGAGATACCTATCTTTGACTTGTCGACTGAGGAGGCATCTGTGCTTCATCACCTAATGAGCATCAGCGTCAGAAGTTCTCAGATTGCTGGTGACTTTGTGGGTTCCAGGTTCTAGAAAGCCTGTTACCACCCCAGTTAAGCCTGGCTATCAGAGTGGGCAAGTTTCTAGAGCTCTTGCAGCCTCAGTGTCCTCATGTGCACTGGAGGACCACAGCAGTACCTGACTTCTAGGACTGTCCTGAGCATCACACTAGAGTGTCCCTGTAAAAGGCTTAAGCAGTGCCCCCTGCACCCCTCAGGCACCTGTGAACAGGGAGGCAGCATCCATTCACTCATGCCTTTGTTCTGCAAGTATACAGTGGGTGCTTACTAAGTGCCAGCACTGCTCCATACAGTAGGGGTCCCATGAAGCACAGAGGCTCTCCTGGAGCCCATAACAAATGCTCAATGTTAGCTATTGTCATTAGCAGTATTCAGATTAATCTGGGTCCAAGCACAGTTACAAAGGGAGATAATGTGAGCAGGCAAGGAGATGGATGTGAAAAAGTTAGAATGATGGGGATCCGGGAAAGCAGGGAGGAGGGAAAGCAATTTGTCCTCTCAGTTTCCCACAAGGAGTCAGTTCTGAAACACATGGAAGAGGAAATGTGATGAGATCTCTTGAGGAAGATTTAAGGCGATCTCAGGATTGTTTTACAAGAATAAAAATCACTGCTTGGGGAATACGCCTTGGGTTGAAGTGAAAATATTTGTGAAACGTGATGTCATGTGTTTAACCTGTTCTGCTTTACTGAAGGGGAAAGTGGAGATGACGTTGGAAGTCCTCAATGAGAAGGAGGCCGACGAGAGGCCAGCGGGGAAGGGACGGGATGAACCCAACATGAACCCCAAACTGGACCCACCAAAGTGAGAGGCCCTCTTTGTTCTGATCCCCAAACACCTGCAGTCTGAAAGCCCCCCTCCACTTGACTTAATGCAATGGATTAGCCGTTGTCTTAGTTTTGTACTGAACAGGCGGGATGGGGGATGGAGAGATTGGTGATCTGGCTTCATTTTAACCATTCTCCTTTCTGTGAAACCAAAGTCCAGTGTGTCTTCAGCATCTTAAGAAGTCATGAAAGGTTAAAGACTCTCTCAGCCAACTAAGGGGAATAATATCTTTCCTTGGCTTTGTAAAACATTATTAATTATTCTTTAAACTGTGTTATGCTCTGAGATGTAAAATATCTGTCCCTGCTGAGTTGGGTAGGTAAAACCATTTCTTTGCAATGCAGCCGACCAGAAACCTCCTTCCTGTGGTTCACCAACCCATGCAAGACCATGAGGTTCATCGTGTGGCGCCGATTTAAGTGGGTCATCATTGCCCTGCTGATCCTGCTGATCCTGCTGCTCTTTGTGGCTGTGCTTCTCTATTCCTTACCGGTATGAGTCCTTGGCCTCTTGTCTTGGCCTTCTGGGTGTGAATTATGGTTGGTCATCTCAGTTGGTACTTGCCGTTTTTGCTGTTCAGTAAAATGACCTACCTTGGGGCTTCCCTGGTGGCTCAGTGGTAAAGAATCCGCCTGTCGATGCAGGAGACTCAGGTTTGATTCCTGGGTTGGGAAGATCTCCTAGAGAAGGAAATGGCAACCCACTCCAGTATTCTTGCCCAGGAAATCCCATGAACAGTGGAGCCTGGAGGGCTGTAGTCTGTGAATCACATTCTCCAGGTTTTATGAATTACAGGTAGAACTTCAGGGTCTATTAGAAACAAAACAAAACAAAACTTTGGTCTCAGGAATTCTAGAAGAAATCCCTCACGCCTTTATCAGTGTGGGTCTGAACCAGAGCTAGCATTTCTGATGGATCTTTCTGCCTTCAGACTTTTTGTTCCAAACCATCCTACACCTTAACTCTTGACCTTTCATGCATCCTGGGCTCATTAGAAGCCTGCACCACCCTTGAACTCTGGGGGCTTCCCAGGTGGCACCAGTGGCAAAGAACCCACCTGCCAATGTAGGAGACATAAGAGACACAGGTTCAGCCCCTGAGTTGGGAAAATCCCCTGGAGGAGGGCATGGCAACCCAATGCAGTATTCTTACCTAGAGAATCCCATGGACAGAGGAGCCTGAGAAGCTATGGGCTATAGTGTTGCAAAGAATTGGACACGACTGGAGCAACTTACCACACCCCCCTGAACTCCATCCAAATTGAGTTGGCCTCCCCAAAGAAGTATTGCCCTAACCTGCCAGGATGCCTTTGCCAAGACTGTTCCTTAACCTGTGTTCTGGCTGTTAAAAGCTCCCTCATTCTTTAAGGCCCACATCACATAACATCCCCTTCATCTCCACAGTCACAAAGGGAGTTCAAATGGGAGGTTTGTCAGTGTGCCTGGAAGCAGTGTCTTCATTCCTCTGAGAATCCAGGAATTTGTTGAGCATCTGCTATAGGGTAAAAATCAGAATACAGAGATGCCCAAGGCAGGATTTCTGCCCACAAGCAGATCACGTGTCTGCTTGTCTGCAAGATACGAACAAGTAAATTACTATGAAAGGCAGCCTGGTCCAGAGGTATGAAAAAATGACCATCAGACCCCATTGCTGAGGATGGTTGCACCAAGGAGGGGGCGTTTAAGCTTAGCGTGCCCAGTGGAGAAGGGAGAGTCCAAGCATTCAGAAACCACTCCTTCAGTTCATATTCATAATACAGATTATTTTGTGTTTAGTAGCATAGTCACACAACCCCAAGAGCAGGGAGTTGGTGTCTTCCTTTCCCCCAGCAGATACTTTCAGCTGTAAGTACATGCATACTACCGGTTTGGCCAAAAAGTTCATTTGGATTTTTCTGTAAGATCTTATGGCAAAACCTGAATGACCTTCTTGGCCAACCCAGTATTTTCTTATTGTAGGTAGCTCAATCTGTCTTGACCATTTAGAAAACCCCTTATAGTTATTTCTTCTTCTTGAGTTAGACTCTGTTGATTTAAATCAGTGGTTCTCAACTGGGAGCAATCTTGCCCCCCAGGACATTTGGATGCCTGGAGACATCTGGTGGTCACAACTGGGGGTGATACTGGAAACTAGTGGGTAGAGGCCAAGGATGCTGCTAAACATCCTGCAATGCACAGTCTCCAACAAGCATCATCTGGTCCTAAGTGTCAGTGGTACCATGATGAAGAATCCCTAAGTTATATAATCCCTAAGTTTTATATATGTATAAACCCTGTTTCTGTTTCCTTTTCAGAACTATTTGTCAATGAAGATTGTGAGACCAAATGCGTAACAGAAGCAAAGTCTTCAAGAGTCATCCAGCAATGAGAGAATCCTGTCTCTATTAACAGATTAAAACCAAGAATGAGTCTGTGTCTGAGACTACATTGCAGAGGCAATTACACTACTTCGCCAAGCCCCATCACTTCCCAGAGCATCTAGGTTCCAAGTCAGGCTAACAGGCAACATTTTCATCTTACCTTTTGAAGTATTAAAGGTTTTCACCATGTATTTTTCATAGTAATTTTCAAGGTGGCTGGTTCCATTTAAAAATCTTTTTTTATGTGTCCTACTTCTATAATTCAATTTGTAAATTGCTGAAATAGAACATGAGAATTTCTGGATTGTGATTTCATATACTTCTTACCTGTAGTCCACGAAAAGGGCTGTGCATTATAAAATAGTAGAATAGTTAGAGGAATTGTTATTTATGCCTGCAACCATTGCTATATTTTGTATGGATAAATGTCATAAGAGTATATTCAACCTCTGTGATGAACCCAAATAAAAACATTTCACCTTCAGCATATACCTATTTGTTGCAGCTGTGGGCCAAGCTGAGAAAGAGGCAACTTCCAGTCTGGGTGTCAGTGGATAGAATGGTATGCCCTGGCGGTTGGCTATAATTCCTTTATAAGCATATCGCCAAATCTTGCCAATATAATAAATTAACATTTATTTATTCTATGCACACTATTGTTCTAAATGCTTTATGCATATTAACTAACTTAGTCCTCAAGGTAATCCTGTAAAAGGTAGGTAACATTATTAACCCCATCTTGCAGCTGAAGAAATTGAGATATATGCATGAAAATCAATGATGTTAGAACTCACTATACACAAAAATAAACTCAAAATGGCTTAAAAACTTAAGACATGACACCATAAAAATTCTAGAAAACAGGAAAAACATTCTCTGACATAAATAGTACCAATGTTCAATAGAAATAAAAACAAAAATAAACAGGACCTAATCAAACTTAAAAGCTTTTGCACAGCAAAGGAAACCATAAACAAACCAAAAAGACAGTCTACAGAATGGGAGAAAATATTTACAAATGATGTGATCAACAAGTGCATAATTTCCAAAATATATGAACAGCTCACACAACAACAACAAAAAACCAGTCAACCCAATCCAAAACTGGGCAGAAGACCTAAAAAGACATTTCTCCGGAGAAGACATCTAGATTGCCAATAGGCCCATGAAAAGATGTTCAACATCACTAATTATTACAGAAATGCAAGTCAAAACTACAATGAGGTACCACCTCACACCAGTCAGAGTGGACATCATTAAGTCTACAAATAACAGATGCTGGAGAAGGTGTGGAGAAAAGGGAACCCTCGTGCACTGTTTGTGGGGAAGTAAATTGATGCAGCCACTATGGAAAATTGTATGGAGGTTCCTCAGAAAACTAAGCATAGAATAGCCATATGACCCAGCAGTCCCACTCTTGGACATATATTCAAAGAATATATATTTGTATATTCTTTGCATTCATACATTCAAAGAATACACACACCCCTATGTTCGTAGTGGCACTAGTCACAATAGTCAAGACATGGAAACAACCTAAATGTCCATTGACAGATGAATAAAGAACATATGTCACATATATACAACCCTACTCAGCCATAAAAAGAATGAAACAATGCCATTTGCAGCCACATGGATGTATCTAGAGATGATCACACCAAGTCAGAAAGGGAACGACAAATACCACGTGATATCCCTTACATGCGGAATCTAAAGTCTGACATAAATGAACGGAAAACAGACTCAGGGACATAGGAGAGACTGGTGGTTGTTATGGCGAAGAAGGTTGGTGGAGGAATGGAGTCAGAGGTTGGGGTTGGCAGATGTCAGCTTTTTTTTTAATTAATTTTAATTGGAGGCTAATCACTTTACAATATTATAGTGGCTTTTGCCACAAGATGTCAGCTTTTATATACAGAATGGGTAAGCACCAAGGTCCTACTGTATAACAGAACCGCATTCAGTTTCCTGTGATAAACCATAAGGGAACACAATCTTTTCTAAAAAAAGAACATACATATATGAATAACTGAATCATTGCTGTACAGTAGGGATTAACACGGTAAATCTATTAGACTTCTATTACAAAAATTAGAATTCAAAAAAACTTAGAAGGGGAAATATGTATACTTGTAGCTGATTCACATTGTTGTACAGCAGAAACTAACACAATAAAAGACTTTTTAAAGAAATTGAGGGATAAAGAGATGAAGTAACTCACTTGAGGTCACACAACTAATAAAGAGCTAGAATTTGAACCCAGGCAGTATGGATTCTTTTCATCTTTTTTTGTGGGGGCGGGTCGGGGGCGGTGAACCTCAGATATGCAGATGACACCACCCTTATGGCAGAAAGTGAAGAGGAACTAAAAAGCCTCTTGATGAAAGTGAAAGAGGAGAGTGAAAAAGTTGGCTTAAAGCTCAACATTCAGAAAACTAAGATCATGGCATCCGGTCCCATCACTTCATGGCAAATAGATGGGGAAACAGTGGAAAGAGTGTCAGACTTTTTATTTTTGGGGGCTCCAAAATCACTGCAGATGGAGACTGCAGCCATGAAATTAAAAGACGCTTAATCCTTGGAAGTAAAGTTATGACCAACCTAGATAGCATATTCAAAAGCAGAGACATTACTTTGCTGACTAAGGTCCGTCTAGTCAAGGCTATGGTTTTTCCTGTGGTCATGTATGGATGTAAGAGTTGGACTGTGAAGAAGGCTGAGCACCGAAGAATTGATGCTTTTGAACTGTGGTGTTGGAGAAGACTCTTGGGAGTCCCTTGGACTGCAAGGAGATCCAGCCAGTCCATTCTGAAGGAGATCAGCCCTGGGATTTCTTTGGAAGGAATGATGCTAAAGCTGAAACTCCAGTACTTTGGCCACCTTATGTGAAGAGTTGACTCATTGGAAAAGACTCTGATGCTGGGAGGGATTGGGGACAGGAGGAGAAGGGGATGACAGAGGGTGACATGGCTGGATGACATCACTGACTCGATGGATGTGAGTATGAGTGAACTCCAGGAGTTTGTGACGGACAGGGAGGCCTGGCGTGCTGCGATTCATGGGGCCGCAAAGAGTCAGACACGACTGAGCAACTGAACTGAACTGAACTGAAGGGTCTGGACATTTCACTTCAGTATTTGTATGTATTTGCCTTTTTTAACAGAGACGGCAATGGCAACCCACTGCAGTACTCTTGCCTAGAAAATCCCATGGACGGAGGAGCCTAGTAGGCTGCAGTCCATGGGGTCGCTAAGAGTCGGACACGACTGAGCGATTTCACTTTCCCTTTTCACTTTCATGCATTGGAGAAGGAAATGGCAACCCACTCCAGTGTTCTTGCCTGGAGAATCCCAGGGACTGGGACGTCTGGTGGGCTGCCATCTATGGGGTCGCACAGAGTTGGACACAACTGAAATGACTTAGCAGCAGCAGCAGCAGCCTTTTTTAAAATTGAGAAATAGCTGACATACAGCATTATATTAGTTTCAAATATAGAGCATAATGATTTGAATTTGTATATACTGCAAAATAACTACCATAAGTCTAGTTAATATCTGACAGCATACATGGTTACAGAATATTTCTCTTGTGATGAGACTTTTAAAGATCTAGTCTCTTAGAAACTTTCAAAGAAGCAACTTTCAAATAGGCAATACAGCATTATTAACTAATCACATGCTGTGCATTACATCCCATGACATCTATAACGGGAAGTTCGTACCTTTTGACCCCCTTTACCCATTTTACCCACTCCCACCCTCCCTCCCCACTTCTGGCAGCCACCAATATCAGTTCAGTTCAGTTAGTCGCTCAGTCGTGTCCAACTGTTCGACCCCATGAATCGCAGCACACCAGGCCTTCCTATTCATCACCAACTCCCAGAGTTCACTCACACTCACGTCCATCGAGTCCATGATGCCATCCAGCCATCTCATCCTTGGTCGTCCCCTTCTCTTCCTGCACCCAATCCCTCCCAGCATCAGAGTCTTTTCCAATGAGTCAACTCTTCGCATGAGGTGGCCAAAGTACTGGAGTTTCAGCTTTAGCATCATTCCTTCCAAAGAAATCCCAGGGTTGATCTTCAGAATGGACTGGTTGGATCTCCTTGCAGTCCAAAGGACTCTCAAGAGTCTTCTCCAACACCACAGTTCAAAAGCATCAATTCTTCGGCGCTCAGCCTTCTTCACAGTCCAACTCTCACATACATACATGACCACAGGAAAAACCATAGCCTTGACTAGACGGACCTTAGTCGGCAAAGTAATGTCTCTGCTTTTGAATATGCTGTCTAGGTTGGTCATAACTTTTCTTCCAAGGAATAAGCGTCTTTTAATTTCATGGCTGCAGTCTCCATCTGCAGTGATTTTGGAGCCCAAAAAAATAAAGTCTGACACTGTTTCCACTGTTTCCCTGTCTATTTCCCATGAAGTGATGGGACCGGATGCCATGATCTTCGTTTTCTGAATGTTGAGCTTTAGGCCAACTTTTTCGCTCTCCTCTTTCACTTTCATCAAGAGGCTAATTTTAGCTCCTCTTCACTTTCTACCATAAGGGTGGTGTCATCTGTATATTTTCTCTATTTATGACCTTTTGCATTGTTTTCCTTCAATTTCCACATATAAGTGAGATCATACAGCACTTATCTTTATCTGACTTCATTTAACATAATGCCTTCAAGGTCCGTCCATGTTGTGGCAATTGGCAAGACTCGACTCTTTTATAGCTGAATAATATTCCGTTAAGTATATGTATCACTTTTTATCTATTCACCCATCAATGGGCATTTAGATTGTTTCAATAGCCTGGCTATTGTGAAAAATGCTACAGTGAACATGGGGGGCTGTATAGATCTTCCATTAATGTTTTTGTTTTGTTTGGACAAATACCCAGAAGTGGAATTGGTAGATCCTATGGTAGTTCTATTTTTAATTTTTTAAACTATTTTTAACTTTACAAAGAACCTCCATACGGTTTTCCATAATGTCTACACCAATTTACCAACAGTGCACAACTCAGCAATAACGCCAAGACAATCACACTGCAAGACATTCTAAATGTCCCAGAGCTTCAGCATTAGCATACCATTTCTTGCCCCGCTGGTTCTGTGTTGCTCTTTGAAGAGAACCGTTTGCTGATCTCACCACAGTCTCATACATTAACAGGGCAATGTTCTCAACATGTTATAGAAGACACACCAACTGTCCTTGGTTTCAACGTGGAGCCACAGGGTTGCTATAGCCACAGGGCTGTCTGTCACTCACTGCTTGACTATCTCAGGTCCATGCTCCTCTTGACAGCCCTCCCCCTGGTGGTATAGCCCTGTGGTTAAAAGCTAAGAAGTGCACAGCAAAGAAAGCCAGCAACAAAATGAAAAAGGGTTCCAGACAAGATTGTTATTTGGAATGTTTAGCCATCGTTATGGCTTCCCTGGTGGGCTCAGATGGCAAAGAATCTGCCTGCAATGCGGGTGAGACCTGGGTTTGATCCCTAGGTTGGGACGATCCCCTGGAGAAGGAAATGGCAACCCACAGCAGTATTCTTGCCTGGAGACTTCTATGGACATAGGAGCCTGGTGGGCTGCAGTCCATGGGATCTCAGAGAGTCGGACACGACTCAGTGACTAAGCACAGCACGTGGCCCTGGCACCAACTAATCTGAACAGATGCTCCACCCCATAGAGATGGAGAAATGGCGATGAACAAACCAGAACAGCCATACCAGTATGTGCCGACAGAATATTAGCCTTCCTTCCAGGGACCACCCCCCACCCCCTCCACCAACACACTCCCATAGTGCCTCACTAAAGTCGGCTGAATGGATACATGAATGGCTTTGAGGATAGGCTTTTCCTCCCTTGCCTTCAGCACACCTAACTGGTATCCACCAGTGACGTTCCTTTGAGAAACTGGTGGCAAAACCCTATCAGGAATGAGTAATTCCCGAAGATTATGTTGAGCTGGGCTTTCTGGGTAGCACCCCTCCCCCTCTTCCCATCCCCCCAGAAAACACTTCATCTTGTCAAAAGATAATGGTCCCTCATTTGAGGTTGTTAGCCGCCCGGTGACCTATAAATGATAGCTAAAAGCTGGAACTAATCACAGTCCAGTCAGACTGTCGCTTCACTGTGAATTAAATAACACTTAGTCCTAACTGACTCTAGCAAGTGCCGCATTAACACTGGAGCCTTCATTAGGAAAATAAATCTCCATCAATGTCCTGAGAGTGACGAGGAACTGAAAATCCTGACAGGCTAACACTTGACTTTGTTTTGTTCTTCCTTTCTCATTTTCAGAAGGGGGAAAAAATGTCACAATTAGACCTGCATGTTACTTTAAAGAGCTATTTATGGGCAGAGTTCTGAAACCCATTTTGGAAAGGAAGCCGAGGGGAGCAGAGTAGTCTGGTTTTCCAGGTGCTGGCCAAGTGGCAGCTCCTTGCCCCTCAGAACTCACTCAGGCTCAGAGAATTTTGTTTGTCCAAAGATTGGAGCTGACTTGTCTTACCACCATTGAGCAGATGTTATTACAAACACAGCTAAAAGGTGAGGGTGCATTCCAGAAATGGCTGTCCAGTTCAGAGAAAGTACAACTTGCCTACCATATGGGGAACCAACGATGACAATAATTTCAAGGTTTAAAAACCCTCTACAGTTTAAATATTTCATGCTGAATAGATTTCTTCATTAGGTCAATACATTCAGTACTGTGGACCATATGCACATAGCCTCCCAAGGCATATGGGAATTCCATTCTAAAGAATGCCTTTCATAAGTCAGCTTGATGTGGAATTAGTTCATAATGGAGTTGATGTTGTAAATAGATTAAGCACCCGCCATCTTGGCAGCTGAGTTTTGTGTTTGTTCAGCGTTGAATGGCAACTCCCTAATCTTTCTTAGGTTAAACATAATGGGGTCCCAAGGAAGATCAAAGAAAGGCTGCTTTTCCCTTGGATATCCATCCCTGAAGTGAAATGCCAGAGTTCATGAAGTTCAAGAAAAACACCAGAGAAACGTGTAACTCGGACCAACTGCAAAGCCTAACAAGTAAGGGAACATAATGAAAAACACAGCCCCGCCATATGCATGGCCAAGCTCAGAACCTCAGGGGTGCAACTTTGCAGGAGACGCAAACGCTAGACTTTTACTATTTAAATAAACTTAACACGAGAGAAAAACTGCAGTTCTTTTTGAGCAACTCCCTCGTAGTAAATTGAATGCTTCTCGGGCAACCTGATTTTGCCAAAATTTATCTCAATTTCTTAGAAAGGCCCATTTAGTCCTTGACTAATATTAATGTGCTACTCCTGTGTTTTCACAAAATCCTAGAGCCAAACCCGTAATCCTCCCCCCATCATATTTCAGCAAAGTCCTGCCCCAGCAATTATCAGGAGGAGGACCCAGAATATCCAGCTGGATTCCAAAGCAGCCTCTCAGATGAGGTTTCACCTGGGTCAACAGGATAAACAAAATGAATCGTGTCTTAGGCGTGGCAAGAACGCTGGGCTGGGGGATTCCAGATGTCTTGAAGCCCGTGAGCTCAGCCACCTTGGTCACAATGCAACTGTGACTCTGGGTATCTCCTCTCCAGCCTCCCTTCTCTCTTTAGTGAAACTAAGCACTGGATTAAATGACCTTGAATTGTACTGAGTTGGCCCAAAGTTTCATTTGGGTTTTTCCATAAGATGTTATGGAAAAATCTGAACGCGCTTTGGCCAACTCAGAATTGCAGTTCTGCTTATCCATGGCTCAGTTTCCTCATCTGTAAATTTGAGATAATAATTGCCATGGGATGATTGTGAAGATAAAATGATTTAAGAGACGCAGAGGTGTTTAGAACAGAACTTGGGACAAAGTAAGCCCTCAGTATATTCTAGTTATCATCATCATCAACGTAAGGCAAGAACAACTGAACACTTATGGGCCAGAAGGTGTCAGACATGTTCTGCTTTTAAAATATCACCCTTGAAAGGATGTGAATCACCGCTATCCAAAATGATACTGATTTTCCCCCTCAAGTTCTATCTGCATATTCCTAATTACAAAGCAGACAAAAAACGCTAGGTAGTTCCTCAAAAGATTAAAGCTAGAATTACTTATAATCTAGAAATTCCACTTCTGGGTATATGCCTCTAAGAATTGAAAGTAGGGATTCAAACAGATATTTGTACACCCAGTTGGTAACACCATTATTTACAGTAGCCAAAAGGTGGAAGCAACCCGTGTCCCTCAACAGATAAACGGATAAACACAATGTGGTCTATAAATACAGTGGAATATTAACCAGCTATAATAAGGAAATTCTGATACATGCTACATCATGGTTGAACTTTGAAGACATTCTGCCAAGTAAAATAAGCCAGATACAAAAGAACAAATATTAATATCATTCTATTTACATGAGGTTCCTAGAGTAGCCAAAATCATAGGCAGAAGGTATAGAACGGGATTGCAGAGGCTGGGGGTAGGGGTGGGGCAGGGGATGGAGAGTTGTTTTTAATGGGTATAGAGTTTCAGTTTTGCAAGATGAAGAGAGTTCCATGGGAATGATGATGGTAACATAGCAGCATGAGGGTACTTAATGCCACTGAGCTGTATCTACACCTAAAAATGGTCAATTCTGTTATATATATATAATATATAATCTACATACACATCATATAGAGTTTACAAGATGAAGAGATGGGAATGAATGGTAACCCCCTGCCACTGAGCATCTACCCCTTTCTGGATATATCAGTTTTCACCTGTTCCCTCAGGATCCTGGCCCCAGGTGGCAGATAATACTTGCCGACTGACCAAGGGAGAAATCCTGTTTCATGACCCAACAGATCACAAAGGGGCCTTCTGACAACTAGATCCAGTGGCAACAGACACAGCTTGTTTAGCCCAAACTGGCTTTTTATAATGAGCTGCCAGTGTTAAAAAAAATGGAAAAATTCATACTAGAAAAAATCATATTTTGAGCTTTTCTCTACCAATTGTAAGTTCACTGAATACTTCAGAGTGCAAAAACTGGCTGGAGGCACATGTCTGCCAGTTCACCACAGAGGCCCCCCTCCCCAACCTTACCAACTCCTCCTCACTTTGTGGACTCTTCTTACCCAGCTTTGAGAGGCTGAGTGCGGGACTTAGATATACATTTTGTTGTCAGAGGAACCAAGGCGTGGGATCATTTGTAAGCCCCTCGGGCTGGGGAGCTCCCTCAGCCTGTCTCTGCCACTGCAGCCAAGCCCCTGCCTTGTTCCACCCTAGACTTCCGGTCATCACCTCCTTCACTCCTGGGCTCTCCTCACCTCCCCAGCTGCCCCAAGTCAGCCATGACCCCAAGGTTCAGGGAAATACAATCAGCCGCTCTCAAAGGGGGCTTCACTCAGAAACAAAAATCCAAAGGGCAAATATGCAAAGAAACTCACCGTTAATAGGGAGGAAAATACAAAGTAAAGCCACAATGAGAAATCACTGTGCACCCTCCAGATTGGCAAAAAATGTTAAAGCTGGACATCAAGGACCCAGGAAGGATGTGAACAGTTGCGTATTTTCTACACAGTTGGTGGGAGTGCGATCGGTAAAACCACCGTGGAAAACAATGCAGCATCTGCTGAGGGTGACAGTCCTGTTCTGTGACCCACCCTCTGCTCTTCAGGTTTTACCCTAGAGAAACATCCACACACTGGAGAACATTAAGAATGTTTGAAATAGCAAACACTGGAGGAACCCCCGTGGCCATGAACAGTAATCGAACAGTACACTGACGCACGGTTCCAGAGCAAAATGCTATAAAGCAGTGAAGAGAATGAACTGTAACTACACATGGCAGCATGAATAAACCCAGAAACAGTGCTAAGTGGAGGGAGCTCACCCGAAGCATTACGTCTCTTATGGGCTTCCCAGATGGCTCCATGGTAAAAAAAAATCCGCCTGCCAATGCAGGAGATTCAGGTTCCATCCCTGGGTCAGGAAGATCCCCTGGAGGAGGAAACGACTACCCAGTCTAGTATTCTTGCCTGGGGAATCCCATGGACAGAGGAGCCTGGCGGGTTACAGTCCATGGGGTTGCAAAGAGTCAGAAACAACTTAGTGACTGAGCATGCGTGCATGCATTACCTCTCACACATGCAATTTTAAAACATGTTAAACTAAATCTATTGTTTGGACTTTCCAGGTAGCTCAGTGGTAAAGAATCTGCCTACCACTGCAGGAGGTGCAGGAGACTCAGGTTCCGTCCCTGGGTCAGGAAGATCCCCTGGAGGAGGGTGTGACAATCCACTCCAGTATTCTTGCCTGGAGAATCCCATGGACAGAGGAACCTGGTGGGCTAGAGTCCACCCGGTCGCAGAGTCAGACATGACTGAGTACACACACAAATATATTGTTTATGGGGTAGAGACAAGGTAAATCCACAAAGAACAGCAAAGGGGTGATAGACTCAGGAAGGTGGAGATGTTAGAGATGAGGAGTTGGTGATGGATCAGGAAGGAGTTCACAGAAGGGTCCAAAGATATGGTGGTCTTGGTCCAGAGATATGGTCCAAAGATATGGATACAGGGGGTGTGGGTCCGTTCGTTGTATCATTATTCTTTACACTGCATATATCCTATGAAGATATTCTTTTATATCCAATATATAAGTGAAAGTGAAAGTCATTCAGTCGTGTCCGACTCTTTGTGACCCCATGGACTCCATGGAATTCTCCAGGCCAGAATACTGGAGTGGGTAGTCGATCCCTTCTCCAGGGGATCTTCCCAACCCAGGGATTGAACCAAGGGTGGAGTCTTTACTAGCTGAGCCACAAGGGAAGCTCAAGAATACTGGAGTGGGTAGCCGATCCCTTTTCCAGGGAATCTTCCCAACCCAGGGATCGAACCGAGTTCTCCTACATTGCAGGCAGATTCTTTACCAGCTGAGCCACAAGGGAAGCCCAAGAATACTGGAGTGGGTAGCCCATCCCTTCTCCAGCAGATCTTCCTGACCCAGGAATCAAACCAGTGTCTCCTGCATTACAGGCGGATTCTTTACCAACTGAGGTATCAGGGAAGCCCCATATCCAATATATAATTTTTTAAATTGGTTTCCTCTCCCCAAATGATTAGGTCAATTGGACAGGATGCTAAGGTTAAACAGAAAGATATTCTTGTTAACGTAATCAAACTCATTGCAAAGGTGATCACGAAGTTGTGTAAAAGTTGTTTATCACAGTCATTCAAAACATCAAGGCCAGCAAAAGTTGGAAGAGTGTCCAGGTCTAATCAGGAAACTGAGTCCACATCAGAGATTTCAGCAGAGGGAACTACAATTACAAAGGGGACCTCCCTGAGGCAGAGAGGGGCAGGGAGGAGATGGTCTCCTCAGAGGAAATTGCAGGGACTGTCAGCAACATTGCTCTAAGCAGAGCAAGAGGCAGACAGTGCCCTGTCCTTCCCTTCCTCCTGCCGCCAGCCTCCTAGCCCGAGGAGCAGCGCTTGCCATAGGTTGACCCCTTGCAGTACAGACGAGCACAGGGAAGGGTGGAGAATGGCTCTGAGCACAAACTTGGACAAGCTGCAGCACCTGGCTCCTGGGTCTGGGCTCTCCTATTAATCTTTGCAACAATTTAGTTGGGTAAGTTGTACATTTTTCCTCTTCTACATATAAGGAAGGCTTAGAGAGGTTAAGTAACCAGCCTAAGATCACACAGCAATTTAGTGGTGGAGCCAGGATTTAGACCTGGACAGTCCGACTCCAGAGCCACTTTCTCTGCTGCTCCCACTCCTTAGGATCCTATTTAGGCTTTGGTCGGGTGGAATAACAACATCAAACTAAGGGACCAAAATCTTAAGAACAAGTTATTTAATGACTGTCTTTCTCCCCAAAGGGCTATGTTTTTCTTGTGTAATTTTCATTCCAGTACCTTTCATTCCATTCCATTGTATCAAACCTACCCCACATTTCTCCCAGTGAATAAAAGGAGGGCTTCCAGAATGAAACAAACTGGCCTTCCCAGTTACACCAGTTTCACATATGTCCTTGATGAGTTTCCACTCCTGGTTTCCACTGGTTCATGCAGTGAGCGTGGTGGAAGATTTCAGATACAAGCTCCCTCAGCCCTGGAGGAAGATTCTGGCAGGAATGTTGTAGACAGAAGAATCTGGGGGATAATTCTCTCCTTACACCGGCAGCATAGAAGGGCAGAACACACCTCCTACTTCTTTTCTTTTTCTCTTCATTGCTTTCAAAATTTCTAAGTTAATTCATATTCATTGTAGAAACTTTGGGAAATGCCAAAAGAAGCATAAAAAATACCCATAATCTCATTATCATGAGATAACTGTCATTAATAATTTGCATGACTTCCTTCTACATAGTCTTTTTTTGGTTTTAAGATATAAAATTGGGATCCCATCCCCATAACTTCCCTGGTCTTATCTTCATAGCACACCGGTTTTATAGCTTACTTTTCTTCCCCCTCTTAAAACTGTATTTCATAAAACTTTTTCTTCCACATCAGGGAAAAATTTGATTTATAATGGCCATTTAAAATACCATGATATGTATCTACTATAATTGAACTAATCCCCTATCATTGGATATATGTAGCTTCTAATTCTTTGCTATTTCAAGTAATGTTGCTTTAAACGACCCTGGAACAAAGATCCTTGCCTGCAGTTCAAGGCCTCTAGATCTACTAAGCTATTAACATTAGGAAGGCGGGATAGTGTTTGTTTTGTTCACCCAAGCTGGTATATGACCCAGAGCGGCCACTGTTGAATGAATGAATGCATTTCTCGATAGTTTTTTAAATTAAATCTCTAAAAAGGAGAAATCCTTGAGTCAAAAAGCAGAAACATATTTAAGACCCTTAAGACAAATTGCCAATTGCTTTCCTGGAATGTAGTACCAATTTACAGCTCCACCCCACCCCCAGCAGAGTCTGAGAGGCTTCAAGCCAGAACTGATAGACATTCCTGAGCTGCTCTCCATCCCTATGGGGTGCCTTTCCCAAGCTCTGATTGCTGGACATCCCCTAGAGCAGCGTGGGGAGAAGGGACTGCTGTCAGAGCTTAATAACAAGGCTGCCCGAGTCCTCTCCGAGGACCTCCTGTGAGGACAGAGTCTCCCCTCTGTGTCTGGAGAGGCAGAAAAATCTTCCAACACCCTTCAGGAAACACACATGCTTGGACTTTTTTTTTCACTTAGAAAATGTAAATTCTGCTAAAGAACTCTCAATGTGCTTAAAATAACCTAAGCAAGAGTCCCCAACCAATAAACTGAGATCTAAGTCCATCTTTAAACCTTACCAAGTTTTAAATTAAACTTGTTTGTGTTCTTTTTATAAAGAGGAAGAAGGGGCTTTGAGTTAACTCACACACACACACACACACACACACACACACACACAGAAAAGCAGAATCGAGCAAATGAAATTTTCAGGAGGTTGAAACAGAGGTAACAGAAGAAAAACAATGTCAATTCTAAGAGCACAGTTGCTCTTATTTAGGTTTAAAATGTGGCTTCGAATGTATAGGACACTGAGGTTAGAAGAATATCATGTGGCTGCTTTTATCTATTTCATAAAAACATACTAGGTCCAAAGAAAAAATGCACTTTCTTTCTAACACCAGAAGGTGATAAAAACATCTCTCTAGGATGTAAATTGGTAAGTCCCAATGGAGAACAGTATGGAGGTTCCTTAAAAACCTAAATATGGTGTTACCATATGATCCAGCAATCCCACTCCTGGGCATAAATCCAGAAAAGACAAAAACTCTAGTTTGAAAAGACACATGCACCCCAGTGTTCACTGCAGCACAGCCAAGACATGGCAGAAACCTAAATGTCCATCAGTGGAAGAATGGATAAGGAAGCTGTGGTACATATATACAATGGAATATTACTCAGCCATAAAAAAGAAGGAAATAATGCAATTTGCAGCAACATGGATGGACCTAGAGACTATCTTACTAAGTGAACTAAGTCATACAAGACAAATATATGGTATCACTTACATGTGGAATCTTTATAAAAATGATACAAATGAACTTATTTACAAGACAGAAACAGACTCACAGAAAACAAAGTAGTGGTTACCAGTGGGGAAATGGGGGAAGGGATAAATTAGCAATTGGGGATTACAAGAGACACACTACCATATAAAACAGACAATAAGGACCTACTGTATAGCACGGGGATTTACACAAGATATTCAATATCTTGTAATATCCTATAGTGGAGAAGAATCTGAAAAAGTATATATATACACAAACACACATATCATATATAAATATTCATATATAAATATATACTCAGCAGAGATATATGCATGTGTGAGTGTATATACGTGCGTGCTAAGTCTCTTCAGTTGTGTCTGTTTGCGACCCCGTGGACTGTAGCACAGCAGGCTCCTCTGACCATGGAATTCTCCAGGCAAGAATAGTGGAGTGGGGAGCCATGCCCTTCTCTAGGGGATCTTCCTGACCCAGGGATCGAAGAACCTGCATCTCCTGCATTGCAGGTGGATTCTTTACCTCTAGGCCACCGGGGAAGCTTATATATAGGCTTCTAGGCCTTTCCTGTGGCTTAGCAAGCCCCTGGCAGGCATATACGAGAAAGGTCTTTGCCCCAGTTTAACAGATCTTCATATTCTCTTGATCTAATGCAGTCCCAGTGTGTGTGTGTGTGTGTGTGTGTGTTACTCAGTCAAGTCCAACTCTTTGCAACCCCACGGACTGTATCCCACAAGGCTCCTCTGTCCATGGACTTCCCAGGCCAGAATACTAGAATAGGTAGCCATTCCCTTCTCCCGGGGATCTTCCCAACCCAGGGATTGAACCCAGGTCTCCTGTATTGTGGCTAGATACTTTACCCTCTGGGCCACCAGGGAAGCCCATAGTATATGAATCACTTTGGTGTACACCTGAATCACTGTGAATCCACCATATTTCAATAAAAATATTTTTTAAAAAGTCCCCCCAGGATCTAAGAACAGTTCATGACATTTGCTAAGTCCACAATTGTATGGTAACTTATGTTGTCACTATCTGTAAAGTACAGAAATACCTCTTGTAATGACTTCTGATACAAAGCACAGTCCTGTGAAGACTACGCCTACAACTGACATAGATAACTATTGGGTTGGCCAAAAGGTTCATTCAGATTTTTTCATAGCTGTTAAGGAAAAACCCAAACGAATTTTTTGGCCAACCCAATATTATGAAGCATACAGCTTTTCAGTTCTTGCCCAAGTCTTTTTTCCTTTTCACCAGGCTTTTGATAATAAGCTAGATGATGAGGACAGCAAAAATATCAAAGCCATGCTCTCGAGGAGGCCACCTTGTTGCTGCCTAGGGACGGGATGTCCCCATGTGTCCCGCATGCAGATGGAGTGACATCCAGGAGCCACACCTGGATGGAAGCCACGCCACCCCTGAGGAAGCGGGTCCAAGCCCTGGCCACATGCTCTGAGGGTTTCTCACCATCTTACTTGTTTTGGGGGCTTTCTCTGACTCTGGGTTGCCGCTGTAAGCACCTGCCTCCTCCTTCCAGACCTGGTTGCACACCCAGCACCTGCTACCCGAGAAGGCGGGCACGTTCAGATAGCAGGATGGTGTGGAGGTACTAATAATGGTGGTATACTTTCTGCACAAGACCTCTGACCTCAGAAGAGAAACAGCCGTGCTGGGGACACCCATGAAGCTTGGAAGATGTCTTTGCATCAGTCACAGGAAGACGCTTGCCGCCTGGCATTTTGGAACGGACCAAAGAGGGCACTTGCTTGTTTGACTGAATCCAGGCTCCTGGGTTGTATATTTCAGGGGGCCTCCAAGACCTCTGGATCCCTATCACCTCCTCTAGAGTCTATCTTTTCTTTGCTTCTCTCCTTTCCCCTTTCCAGTTCCTTCTTATGCTCTCCTTTCCTCTCTGTATCCCCTGTATGTATGTCTTTAGCACCAATGGGCGTCACTTCACAGGGCACTGGTACTTACAGCTGAGAAATCTGCCAACCCCAACAGGAGCTGAGACCTGCCTTACTATCTCTTCGTCCCAGAAACACTGTAAAGACTTACATGAAAAGTGCTGGGGCAGGGGGCCAGCTCATATAAAATCAGGCTGTAAAAACTGGGTGGAGAAGCCTGGAGGGCTACAGTCCATGGGGTTGCAAAGAGTCAGACATGACTGAGCAACTAATACACACACACACACACACACACACACACGAACTGGTTAAATGACTAATCCCACTGCCCCCCCACCCCAACTCACTACCTTTGTCATTTCCATTACAAACTACATCCCAGAAGCATACTCCAGGTCTTTCCCGTGGCTTAGCAACCCCCTGGCAGGCATATACAAGGAAGGTCTTTGCCCTAGCTTAACAGATCTTTATATTCTCTTAATCTAGCCCAGTCTCAGTGCATAGCTGCTGCTCAGAGATACATAAACCCCTTTCTCAACAGCTCTGACCAACTCTCACGGGGCTCACTGTCTTCTTGTTGGGGAACTAAACATATAAATAAATCATTAAGACCTGATATGATGGCAGGTGCTGATGTATTGTCAAAACAGAGGGTTGGAAAGGGAGAAAGAAGTTTAAAAAGAACGTAGGAAAGAGTTTAGTATAATGACCAAGAGTTGGGCCCAGAGCCTGTCAGTAAAGTGAAAGTCGCTCAGTTGTGTCCGACTCTTTGCTACCCCATGGACTATACAGTCTATGGAATTCTCCAGGCCAGAATACTGGAGCGGGTAGCCTTTCCCTTCTCCAGGGGATCTTCCCAACCCAGGGATTGAACCCAGGTCTCCCGCATTGTGGGCAGATTCTTTACCAGCTGAGCCACAAGGGGAGAGCCTGTTGAGCTGAAGTCAAATCTTGGCTCTCTCTTCCCGCTTACTAGCCAGGCACAAGTTCTGCAGTCTCAATTTCCTTTCTCTGCAGTAGAGATGGTGATAGCAGCGCCCGCATCAGAAGGCCTCCCCGCCCCCCAACATAAAGCACATAGCACAGAGCCTAGAGCCTAGAACTCGATAAATGTGATTTATTACTGTTGCTATAATTATGATTTCAACAGAGACTATAAGTAGGTTAAGCATAGATCTGGAAATATCACCTAATGCATTGCAAAGGAGATTATTCCATCATAGAATTAGCCAAGATTTCTTTGGGAGAAATGGAAGGGCATAAGGGCCACTTTGCTGCCACTTCACATATGTTTCGAATTCTGTCCACAAGATGGCAGCAGCGGCCTCGGTTTCCTCCTGGGTCTACAAGGCATTCCATTCAGCCTGCATTCCAGGAACCCCACCCAAGACAGGCATCTCTGGGACCTATTTTAAGTGGACGTCAACCAGCACTGCATTTAAAGGATGCCCTTCCTCTGGAATGCTATGGAAGTCTATGGTTAGACAAAGATGCTCTGGTCTTGGGAAAAACTAGAAGCCACCGAATTCATTCATTCACGCATCCACTCCTTCATCAAATACGCACTGACGGAGACCTCACTGCATCCCAGGTATTGTGCAAAGAAATAAAGCGGGGAAGGCCCTGCTCTCATGACCTGACACACAAGCAGAACACAGATAGATCATGGGAAGGAGTCGCCCCTCAGCTAATAATGACAAGCCTGTGGACTGTGGAATACACAACTGAAGGTGAAGCAAAGAAAGACATGTACGTGATCGGAAGTCACGCTGACTCTGCTTTGTATGCTGCCAAGCGTGGGAGGGAATTCCAAGGGACAGAAGTTGGGAGAATGCAATCAGATTGGGGGTTTTGCCCCCTGTAAAATTACTTAAGTGCTTATTCTCCCTCCTTTAAGCTAGAAATCTGGGCCGGTCTAATGGAAGCCGTCACCTGGAATGTCTAGGGCAGCCATGCAAGGTTACATTCCAGGCTCCAAGCAAAAAAATGCCAACAATTTGCCTTTTGTCAACTGCAAATTAAAGTAATTTCCATGCAGAGTGTTTCTCCTGCTGGCGGTGAGCACCCCAAAAAGGCCAGGACTATTAGCGGCAAGCTTTTACCTGGCTGCCTCGTCAGGGCAAACACAGCTGAGGTTGAAGGTGCCTCAAGGTTGTCATCAAGGTGTCCGAGGAGGACTGTTGGCTTGGCTCTTCTCTCACGGAAGTGCTAAATCCAGTGGCCAGGATGCGGGGCCTGGAGGAGGGAAACAGGGATATATCTCCAGTCCCTCATGGCACTTCTAGAATGTGGGACAAGAGAGGCATTCAGCTTTTTAAGAGCCTCATGCTCTACCAATTGAGCTAGCCAGGCACCTGGCATTCAGCTTTTTTAAAAAAATGAAGATAAATGTGCCTGTGTGTCTGCCATACCCAGTGCTCTGATGACAATTAAAAAAACAGCCAGCGTTATTGAGAGGGCTGGGCGGACACGATGCTAAGGTCACAGCCATACATCACCAAATGAATCACCAGAAGAGGTGAAAGAGGTATATTGTTTTCACTTTATAGATGAGGAAGTCAAGGGTCCAGGAAGTGAAGTGGTTTGGAGAAGGTCACTGGTTGTACACGATCAAGATGCGATCTAAACCCTCATTGGTCAAACTCCTGAACCTGGGTCCTTCACCTCTGCACAGTCAGCCAGCTGCAGAGATGGACAGAGAGCTGTGTCATCACCAAAGACAAAGAAGAAGTTATGCATTCATCAATTCAGTTGGTATTTGCAGAGCACCTGCTCCCATCAGACACTGGCATGCAAAGGAGAGCACTGCCACTAGCAAAGCAATCTCCACGGAAAGAACTTGCTGCTGTGACAGGTCCAAGCTTAGAGACCAGAGGTGTAAACAAACCTGGAATATCCCTTCAACCAAAGGGGGGGGCCAATGCCCAGAGCTTAGATCAAGAGCAAATGGATGAGGATCCTTCTTCTCTTACAGGCAACATGCTTACTTGGCTGATTAGAAGATACTGTCACAAACACTTAGAAGGCAGGCTTTACAGCCCCATGTGCACTCCTCACCTTGGAAAGAGCTGCCCTGCTGCCCTGAACACACACACACACCCAAAGCTGGCAGCTAGCTGGGGATCTAGGAGATTCCAGAATCCCTCTGGTCCTGCGTGCCCTCCCCCATGAGACTTCCACCAGAGTCCTGGATCTCACGGGAACTCCATCATTGTCCCTAATCTCTGGCCTTTCTGGCCTTCCTTTTCCTCGTGTGTTGGCCAAGATGACTAGAGGGCTCTTCTGGCTCCACCATTTCTGCCGCTGCCATGTACTGAGCTCTGGCTGTATGCCACATACAGTTCCATACTCTCTATGGTCATAACCTAAGGTAATCCTCATTCACACCTCACCAGCAGGCGTGGTACCTCCATTTCATAGATGAGCTCAAATACTCAGATACATCTGCGGTGATGTCTCCAAGGTCACACAACTAGAAAGCTAAAAGCCAGGATTAGAAGCCAGGTTGGTCTTGACCCCCAAAGCCTCAGTGCTTCTCACCACCTCTAAGCAAGAAGAGGCAAATGTTCACTCTTTGTCCATCAGGCTCCACCACTGCCCCAACTCTTCCCACCAGAAGCCCTCATGACCACGTGCACAGTTCTCATCTCGTCTCGGTCACCATCTCTTCTGCCCTCCTTGGCACTCTTCCTGGAGGACTTTGGTGCCTGACACACTCCTGCCCGTCATCATTCATTTAGTACTCACGGAGAGACCTATGACCCCCTGACTTTTGGCCCTCTGAGATCTTTTATTTATTGGATTGACCAAAAGTTCATTCAGGGCTTTCAGTAAGATGTTACGGAAAAACCCAAACAAACATTTTTGGCCAACCCCATGAAAGTGAAAGTGCTCAGCCGTGTCTGACTCTTTGCGACCCCCATGGACTATCCAGTCCATGGAATTCAGGCCAGAACACTGAAGTGGGTTGCTATTTTCTTCTCCAGGGGATCCTTCTAACCCAGGGATCAAATCCAGGTTTCCCTCATTGCAGGCAGATTCGTTACCAGCTGAGCCACCAGGGAAGCCCAATATTTATTTATATATTTGGCTGTGCTGAGTCTTAGTTGCAATATGCAATTCCCCTTGACCAGAGATTAAACCCACCCCCACCCCCGCCCCCCCCACATTGGGAGCATGGAGTCTTAGTCACCAGACCACCAGCGAAGTCCCTATCCTTTCAATCTCTCTCCCATTCAAGACACCTCCAACCCCCAGCCCTGACACCATTTATATTCATGGAAATGCTCCGCCTCCAAGATCTTGAGCTCCTGTCTCAGACTGAAGCCTTCTACCCATCACCATTCTTAAGTTCTTGGCCTAACTTGACTTCCACCATAGACAGCACCCACGTCAGCTACTTCCTCGCCACCTAAGTCCTCTCCACTCTCCTCCCCTGCCCCCCAAAGCCCCTCTGAATCCACTCCCTTCTTTCTAACCTTAAATACCACAATAACTTTATCCAGTCTCTCCTTCATTTTCTCCCCTTCTCAGGGACAGTCATCCCTCTTCTCCCTACCACTCCATTCCCACCTCCTCAAGGCTACCCTCTCCCTAAGCTTCTTGGCACTCTCTGGACCACCTCCTCCAGAAGAAGCCATCTTTCTCAAATATTCCCTCACTTCCTGGCATCTTTAAACTCTCCTTCTCTTGCAGCGTCTCCGCCTAGCTTGAGCGACTTCCCCAGCTGCACCACTGGTGATGTTTCTTCCTTCAGCTGGTTTTGGAAGACTCACTCTTCTGTACTCTCTTTTCACCATGTCTGACTAACCATTTCACTCCAGTGAAACACCTCTCTCCTGCCACCGCCAGCTCCTAGCTTCTAAATTGAAAGATCGTTTCTCTATTCTTGTTTCATTTGAATCTGCTGTCAGACTGAGGCAGGAGACAGATGGGCCCTGGGCAGAGTAGCTGGAGTGTATCCCCTATGGACAGATATCCCAAGATAAAGATTGTTGTTGTTCAGTTGCTCAGTCATGTTCAACTCTTGGCGACCCCATGGACTGCAGCATGCCAGGCTTCCCTGTCCTTCACCATCTCCCAGAGCTTGCTCAAACTCATGTCCATTGAGTCGGGGATGCCATCCAACCATCTCATCCTCTGTCGTCCCCTTCTCCTCCTGCCTTCAGTCTTTCCCAGCATCAGGGTTTTTTCCAGTGAGTCAGTTCTTCACAGCAGGTGGCCAAAGTATTGGAGCTTCAGCTTCAGCATCAGTCCTTCCAATGAATATTCAGGATTGATTCCCTTTAGGATTGACTGGTTGGATCTCCTTGCAGTCCAAGGGACTCTCAAGAGTCTTCTCCAACACCACAGTTCAAAAGCATCAATTCTTCGGAGCTCAGCCTTCTTATCAGGAGAATAACAGAAGAGGCTGAACCCTGCCCAGCTAAAGATAGAGACCACATATTTCTCATTCTTGAGGTCAAGAAGACCTTCCCAACTCTGCATGCACAGAAAGGCTCCTTGGAGGTCAAAAAGGGAGTGATGCCAGGTTACCCATGGGTGTCTTCGCTAGAATCCATCTTGGCTAAGAGGTGGGTGTGCGCACATCAGAGGATCCTGAGATATATAAACACAAACTCAGAATCAGGCAAAGCAAGATGACTGACCAAAGGAAACCCAGAAGAAATGCCTATGTAAGTGATTTAAACTACCATGAGCCACGGCTCTCTCTCTGCGCATGTATGAGTCTGCCCATGTATCTATCCACATGCATTCTTTTTCTTCCTAATAAACACTTGACTTGTTTCACTACTTTCTGTCTTTGTGGGAATTCGTTTCTGCAAAGCTGAAGGGATAGAAGCCTTGTCACTGACCACTGATCTAGTGGTTAAGATCCAGCGCTCTTACTGCCACGGCCCAACTTCAGTCTCTAGCCGGAACCAAAATCCTGCTTCAAGCCACTGCAGGTTGAGGCCACCTGAGATCAAAACCAGATCCCTGTGACTCCATTGCTCCTAACCTTTCCTTTCTATTGCCTCTCAGCTCTAAGTCACCCAACTTCTGTGAGCCTCCCTTCCCCATCCATTAAAGGAGGAAAATGGATGCCAGCATCATAGGGTTGCTGTGGGTGTTGAATGAGGCATCATGTGCCTGGCACATCGAAGGGGCTCCTAAGTGGTCATAACTGTGAATGCCCTGACGTGTTCACTTGTGCATACGTGCTAAGTCGCTTCAGTCGTGTCTGATTCTTTGCAACCCTGTGGACTGTAGCCCACCAGGCTTCTCTGTCCATGGAATCTTCCAGGCAAGAATATTGAAGTGGGCTGCCATTTCCTACTACAGGGGATCTTCTCAACCCAGGGATCAAACCTCCGTCTCCTGCACTGCAGGCGGATTCTTCACCACTGAGTCATCAGGGAAGGCACACGAGTGTCCTTACAACAGCAAACATGGTACACCTAAGGACAGACATCCTTATGGCCCTAAGAAAACCCAGGGATTTGTCCTGCACACAGTAGGTACAGGATCAGTTCACTGTCGACAGTGGTGACTGGCTTATAACCCCCAGCTATTTCTCCAGTCTTAATTTCAATAAACCACAAATGCTTTTTCTACCACAGACTTGGCTGTTTAACGGTCTCAATCCTTTGAAAAGGAAAATGACTCCCTTATTTTTCACTTGCTTGCTGCATATTAAGAGCCCTTTGATGTTTCAAGAAAGCCTCCTTAGAAGTAGGAGCTTGGCTTTTGCCACAGGGAAGTGAACTTGAACCCCAAAGGTTGAGCTGGGACCCTGGAGTTCCAGGCAGGCGTTTTCCTCGCAGGCTCCAGGCCTGACCCCAGCCCCAAGCTTGGAGAAAATGCCATTTGCAAGCTCTTCATCCTTCTCAAAGCTGTCATTTTCGTCAGCCCCACTGGGCATTTTGACAAATGCCTTTGCTAATTACTTAATTATTTTGGCCTGCACCAGTGCGGGGGCTGTTTCCTTAAAGAAAAGAGGGCTTAAGCCCATGCATTCTTATCCAGGCAGGGCCTGAAAGTAGCCCACCTCAATCTCACTTCAATCCTATTAAAGTGTTTGGCTAACTAAGCCCCCCTACCAGTCAAATTAACTCAAATACATTATGATGCAAGAACCAGAGGCACAAAGCCCTCCTTCCTCCAAGTCAGACTAAAGCTGGCATTTGTTTTTTTATGCCCTGGGCTTGTTTCTTGTAGTTCAAACCTCTTTTGCATGGGAAAGAAATCTGTGCTTATCTGCTGACTTTCAATTAAAGCAACAATTAGGTTAAATGGTAAATGCGTCATATGGGTCCTTCCTGGAATTAGCAAGGAGTGTGAGCCTGTCACCCAGCACAGTGGGGTGTGAGGCAGACGGTAAGTGTGGAAGAGACACACTGCAGGGTGGGAGGCTGAGCTGGCTTCCCCCAGGCTGGCCAGCCCAACAATTCTCAGTCTCTCTAGGAAATGCTCTCTCTGAGCATCCTCTCCCGCCATTACCACACCTGCCAGCTGGGTTGTCTTCACATCCTGGAGGAAAGGCCCTTGACTAGTCCCTCAGGGTACAAGGAAGCCCAAACCGACTCAGAATCAGCCCTGAGATGCAAGTTGTACTTGTCTAGGGGGAGCACTGACTGAAACCGCTCACCCTGGCAGGGCACCATAGTAACCATTCGCATGATTTATTTTACGACAACAAGCCACTACCAACTGAAAGAATTCAAGAAAGGTCAAAAGGAGACACCACGAGTCCTACCACCTCCCAGAATCCTCCCTGCCGGAATCCATCTTGGCTGAGGAATGCGTGCACCACCGGGAAGGACCCTGAGTCAAAACGACTGGCCACATATGTACACCTATGGCAAATTCATGTTGATGTATTGCAGAAATCAAACCAATTCTATAACGCTATCATCCTTCAGTGAAAAATAAGTAAATTGCCAGAGAGAACCCGAAAACGAATCTCATCATCATCAAATCCGAGACTTGGAGCTATGTGGTAGAGCAGCTCTCTTGGGCTTCCTTACCCTCCTGCTCACTGCCAGGGGGACGGGGGTGGATGGGGGCGGGGGGCTTCCCAACAAACTCTCTTGCTTTGTCAGCACGTGTGTCTCCTCGGACAATTCATTTCCGAATGTGAGGAAAGAGTCCACTTTCAGGTCATGGAAGGGGTCACTTTCCACAACACTTGGAGGTGTGAGCTATTCAAAGCAGTTGTGACCCCACTGGATAAATAGCTAGGGGCCCCATCCAGAGGCTAGCACAGTGTCTGGCACATGGCAGATGCCCAGTAAAGAGAGATTGGTGTGGGATAAAGCTGCTGCCCATTCTGTGGGGTGTCCAGCCTGCTGGCAGAGAGGAATGAGGTGCAATTGAGTCTTGGTGGATCCCTGGAGGGGGCAGGAGGCTCACAGAGGCTCCAATTAGGGTTGACCCAGGTATTTGTTTGCACAGCTGGGACCAGAGAAACTGAGCTGACCCTGGGTCTTTTTCATGAAAATGCAATGAGGGCAAAGCTGCCCCTGAAAATACCAGCATCCTGCACAAAGTCCTTGACTACTCCATAAACTCCTCAACTAGTTTGAGATGCAGAGCCTTAGAGACATGCTCCCTTCTCTATGGGCAAGAGAACTGAGGCCCAGAGAGGGTGAGTGATTGCCTAAAGTCACATAGCCACTCATAAAACATAAGGAGTGCGTATTTCATTTACTATAACGACAGAAAACATTCGTGGCAATAAAATTTAACCAAGTGAATATAGGATCCATAAGAAAAGAAGGGTAAAGTTCTAAAGAGGTTCCTAAAAGAAAACTGAATGGGAAGACATGGGCTTCTTTTGGATGCCATTTTCCCTAAAGTAATGCATATACTCCATGCATTTACAAATAAAATGCCAAGAAGATGGAAATGAAGTGAAGTGAAGTGAAAGTTGCTCAGTCATGTCCGACTCTTTGCGACCCCATGGACTATACAGCCCATGGAATTCTCCAGGCCAGGATACTGGAGTGGGTAGCCTTTCTCTTCTCCAGGGGATCTTCCCAGCCCAGGGATCAAACCCAGGTCTCCTGCATTGCAGGTGGATTCTTAACCAGCTAACCCACCAAGGAAGGAGGGCTATAAAATGATATTAAAATCTATCTGGAAAAATAAACATGTGAAAACAGTTGGGGAAAAATCCAAAGAAAAATAATGACTTAGCACAATCACTAAACATTTGAATGCATCACGAATCAACAATAACTAAAGGTTTATAGTGGAGGAAAAAAACAGGCAACAGAATAGATGGGGACCATAAATAGATTGAAATGCACATGGATGTTTAGATTATGATAAAAGCGGCACTTCAAAAAAATAAAAAATAAAAAAAGTGGCGCTTCAATTTAGTGAGGAAAGGGAGAAGTCAACAAATGATTTGGAGGGACCACTGATAATCAGTTGGAAAAAAATCATGAAGTTAGACCCCTACTTTAATTACTAACACCAAAAACGTGCTAGAAGGATCAAAGATTTATATTTTAAAAATGAAACCATAAAATGTCTCCAAAAAGCATACAAAACATAAAAGCTAACAGTAGAGAAAAACTTTTCAAGCAGACCATGAAACCCCAAATTTAAAAGAAATAACAAAAAATAACATTTTACTGCAATAGATTTGCATAAAATCTAAAAAAATAAAATAAGAAAAAAGAAATAAAAAATAAAAGAAATAACAAATGCATCCAACTACATTAAAAGGTTCCATTTCTGTATGGCAAAAATAAATGCCACAAACTAAATAAGATCGATAACACTGGAGAACATTGTTGGCAACCTGTGAGCACTGATACAAGGTTAGTCTCCTATTTTACAAAGAGCTCAATCAGCAAGATACATAAGGGCAGATCAGTAGAAAAACAGGAGCAAGAGGTGAACAGGCGGCTCAGAGAACCAAAGACTCAGGGTACCTGGGCAGCACTTACAATGGCATCACTTCAGCTCCCTGAACAATCTTTATTGTGGCTTATTTTCAGTAGAAAATCCATCAGTGGAATTTTCAGTTATGTATTTGCTTAGGACTGCCATTATTATTTATATTCTTCCTGAGCCAGCTCTTCAATGGGAAGAGTTCTCAACACAGCCTGCAAAGCCAGGACAACACAGGGGGCCGGCCACCTCCCTCCCCTGCCAGTGCCCAAAACTCCTGCCAGCCCTCCCACAGGTGCCAGGGCTCCATGCTGGAGTGGAGAAGGAGGCGACCACTGCACTCGAAGAAAGAGACGAAACCCACACCATTTCAATGTCATCAGACACACACTGGTGCTGCTTTCTGCCAACTCCTCCCTCACTATTCTTGGCTCCCATCAGAGTCTGAAACATGGTATCAACTGTGATACTCATCATGGTTTTAGGTTTCTGCAACTCCAACCAACTAGAATGCAGAGAACCCAGAAGGCTGGCATAAAAGGCCTCAAAGAGTTGCCACTCTTTACCCCACGGGGCTGACATTCCCTTGACTTTCGTCAGTCCGGGCTTTCTGTACAACCCTATCAAGACCTGAAAGATCTGCTGCTTTCAGCCTGATAGACACATGACGAGGGCTGTGCCACAGGAAACCAACTGACGGCACAAAGTCTGGTCAAAGGCACAGCAGGTGGAGGGCAACACTCAGGTGATGCCTCTGTGAGAAACACACTCGCCAGCCCAAACTCAAAGAATGGACACGCAGACACGCAGTGCAGTGGGAAGTGAGGCTTTAATGACAGTCTTGCAAAATCGCGTGTCTGGTGGGCAGGCACACCCAGAGACAGTACACAGAGCAAGTTATCCCTAGCACAAAAGTCCTTCCCCCGTCCCTCATTGGCTGAGTACTATGGGGTGAACCATCTTCCAGGACGTCGCCTAGGTCTGCTCCCTTGCTTTTTATGGGCTGGCCCCTCCCTGACATCTTGTTTCCTCCTTTCCTGTGAACTGATCTCCATTCTTAGATTTTGAATTCACCAATAGGATGAACCCGTGTGAAAATCCTAGGCATCCCGCCCTTCCTTTGCTTGCCTGGACTTTCTAGTTTTGTACCCCTTACAACCATCGGCTATTACATCAGCAAGCTGTCACTCGAAGCTAGCCATTCTTGAAAATGGACCACTTTAGGTGTTTTATTTCTTACACCTCTGGGACAGATGGAAAGAAGAATCAAATGCAGTTTCCCAGGCATGTTTCAGGAAAGAAGCAAGATGATGCTTTACCCTGGAAGCAATCAGCTTCAACGACTGCCTTCAATCACATCGCATAGAGTATCAATAAGTGAGGCGCTAATGAGGCTCGAGGTCAGGAACCCACCTACTTATTTATTTGGTGTAAGCACAGACCACACCATAGGAGCCAGGCACAGAGCACAGGGTAGAATCAAAACCACCGGCGCTGACCTGCACATGAACACATGATAACGATTGTACTATGCGGTCAGTGTAGACAGGACACTCAAAAGGCTAAGTTTACATGACTTCGTTTTCTCGTCATAAATTAACCAAAGTCTCAGTGTCCCACTCTGTACATTGGGAACAATAATACCCACCCTCAAAGCTCTGCTGCAGGTCTGAAATAAGGTATGTCAAGGGCCAGGAGAGCATCCGACACACGGCAGACAGGTAATGAATGAACAGACCCTTTGTCGTTGTTGTGTTCTCTTCACGTTGATTTTCAGTTTCCAGAATCAGAATGTCAGAATCAATCACTATTCTTTTCTTGTAACATTGAATCATCTCTTTATCTCGATCTCCCCCTGCTCCCTGCCCCCACACTCATTACATACCTTAAAAGACAAAGATTCAAGTTCTTGGGGGTGCTCACAGGCTAAAAGTCTTTGTTTTCAATGCCCCAGATGATAATAACAGCGAATGCTCCACAGGGCATTAGCTGTATGCTGGCACTGCTCTAATGACTTTACATGAATTAACACATTTATTCCTCACAACAGCCCCATGGGGTCAGTAATCTTCTTATCCCCCATTTTACATAGGAGGAAGTTGAGCATAAAGGAAATTAATGACATTAACAGGTCTCACAGCAAGTAGTAGGCCTGAAGAGTACTGCTGCTGCTGCTGCTAAGTCACTTCAGTCGTGTCCGACTCTGTGCGACCCCAGAGACGGCAACCCCCCAGGCTCCCCCGTCCCTGGGATTCTCCAGGCAAGAACACTGGAGTGGGTTGCCATTTCCTTCTCCATTGCATGAAAGTCAAAAGCGAAAGTGAAGTCGCTCAGTCTTGTCCGACTCTTAGCAACCCCATGGACTGCGGCCCTGCTTCATGAAATAAAAAGATGAACAAGAGTATGTTCCATGGAGAGTCATTATATGTAAATACACGTATGTGTGCGTGCTCAGCCATGTCTGACTCTTTCTGATCACATGAACTGTAGCCCTCCAGGGTCCTCCGTCCATGGAATTTTCCAGGCAAGAATGGTGCCATTTCCTACTCCAGGGTATCTTCCTGACCCAGGGCACGAACCCGTGTCTCCTGTGTCTCCAGCATCGGCAAGAGGATTCTTTACCACTGGCGCCACCACATACACAAATATATAAAGAGAGAGAGCCACTTGGGGGCTAGGGGTAAGAGTGAAACTTACTCTTCTCTCCTGAACTTTTTAAATGGTCGACCCATTCACCAAATTAATCAACCCTTGAAAAGTCCTCCCAGCTCATGCTGAGCCACTCTTCTCTAGAGCCCTCTACCACTTTAATCACGCTCAGACCTATTTCTAGGCCCCCAAGTGCTTCTGCACATCGTTCATGGTCCTGAGGGCTGGGGCAGCAGGTAGGGCCTCACCTGCTTTAGGAAGGAGATGGCTGGGCCCCAGGTCACAGACAGGCAGCAGACCCCAGACTCGGCTACTGAAAAGCTCACTTCCAGAACATTTGGGGACGGGTGGAGGGGGGGCCCTACCCAAAAAGGACCTGCTACCCTTTTCACCTGATTTCCATTACCTTCCTTCCTTTCAGAGAAGACAAAGCTTGTGTTCTGCAATTAGAGACAGAAGGCTTAAAATGCAGATTATGGAGAAGTTCACACTCCCTTGTAAAAGAGTTTCCACTTAGGTGCTAATTATTTCAACCTCCTTCCTGGGCTGGGCAGGGTGAAAGGAAGAAAGAGGCTGTCAGCCACAGGTGGGTGCCAAGTGGGGAGGTGGGGACACCTCCCTAGCCCTCCTTGTCCCTCCCTCCCCTCCTCTTAGGGCAGGACTAGCCAGAGATGGCCCCATCCTCATTCCACTGACCTTCTGGGCTCACTGCCCTGTCACCATCCCCATTGCAAACACCTCCTCAGGCAAAGGAGCTCCACAGAGGAAGCAGAAAAATAATTCCAGCAGCCTTCCTGCTCCACAAAGGCTGACCTCCCCTGGAGGAGTGTCCGAGACGGAAGATTTGTAAAGAGTCGGACACGACTGACCGACTGAACTGAACTGAACTGAAGATGCATTCCATCTGAAGGTCTGTCTTCAGACAGGGGGGGCACAGACTTGAATGAGTTGTTCCGTGGTGCCCAGAGAGGAGGACAGAGTGGAAGCCACCAGTAGCGAGAAGGAATATTCTAGCACAATATCTAGAGCAAAAAATCCCAATAAATGATGTGTGTGCTCAGTTGCGTCTGACTCTTAGCAACCTCATGGACTGTAGCCCTCCAGGCTTCCCTGTCCGTGGGATTTTCCAGGTAAGAATACTGGAGTGGCTCGCCATTTCCTCCTCCGGGGGATCTTCCCGACCCAGGGATCAAACCAGCATCTCCACTGTCTCCTGTGTTGCTGGCAGATTCTTTACTGCCAAGCCATCAGGGAAGCCCCTCAATACATGAGACATTATAGCTATCTATTTGGGGACTTTAAAATGGCAAGAGTTAAAGCATTCTTCCTGTAAATATTCAAATATCACAGAAGAATGTGAAAGTAAGACTCTCCACCCCCACCACTGGAGTTTTGTGTAGGTTCTTCCAGAACTTTGTATGTATGTATGTGTATATATATACATCCATATGTATTATATGCATGTGTAATACAAACATACATAGCTTTTTTTTTTACAATAATGAAATCACTTTATATATTTTGCCCTGTGGCCACCTGCTTGCTCTTTTTCTCCACTCAGTAATAAATTATGGATTTTTTCCATATCTGTATATTTGATACCTATGGTTAATATCAGTCATTTAAATACTTTATAAAAAGTATAGGGTTTATTGTTTTAATTTTCCTGATTTTCAAAGTAGGAGAGTTTGAAAGATATACCAAAGTACAAAGAATAAGACAGAAGCCCCTAAAATCCCCAGTCTGGGAACACCCACTGTTCTCAGCTTGGTCTGCTTCCTGAAGGAACAGCTTGGAATAACCAGAACCCTGAGAGGTAGGGGGTTCTGGCAATAACAGTAATAACGGCAACTAGGAAGTTGTTTGTTTTCTGGTTTCTTTCTTTTCCTCAGGAATGTATCAAAAATCCTTCCACAGTTGACATTCAAACTCCTGCTGGCTGTCTCATCTTTCTCCCTCCCTCCCCAGCCCACTGGACCAGAAAGTCCATGACAACAGGGACCATGTCCAGTTGGCCTGTGCTGAGCTCAACACATGACCAGGTCCCAGCAAATGCCTTTTGAATAAATCAATCAACCAAGTCAGTCTACATAGAGTCGTACCTCTGGGCCTTTGCTTATGTCATTTCCTGCCTAAAGCACCTTTTCCTTCTTCATATAGTGTCTTCAGTCCTGGCACAACCTGTCAGGGGGCTGCGGTAGGGTATGCTGCAAAGCTCATCTCCACCAACCTTTTCTGACCAGCTCTCCTCCCTGTGCTCCACCACCCATTGACTTGGCCAACCATTCACCAGATGACCAGGGGTTCACAATCTCACCCACAGCAATTTTTCCTTCTGGAAAGCAGAGCCAAGGTAGGTGGTATTCCTTCTGTTTCAAAGTAGAGGTTAGGAGGTTAACTGTGTGCTCTGTGGGTGCCACTCTCTCTAAGGCTTAGTTCCCTCTCCTTTGAATAAAGGGATTGCCCCACTGTAATTCTGTGGTTTCTTCTGAGTGCCAAGTTTTCGGATTCTGGACTCTGATGTATATTTCCATTCATTTCTTATGCCCTTTTGCTTTGCTAAGAGGTCTCACCTCCTAAAAAGATTTCATGAACCTGGATTCCTGGCTTCAATTTTAAGACTATGCAGTTGGAAAACACAAATGACCTTTGTTTAATTAGCGCTGATGTTCAAGAATACTTCCTGAGTTTGCTAATTATACTTTCTTGTTTTGGATCGTAGTTGGAATTTATGACAGACAGACATTGCCTACTTCTGAACAACTTGGTAAGAGCTGGTGATGTCTCCCTCTCCCATCCCTCTTCTATTTTTCCCAAAGAAGCACAAGCTTCTGCTCCTGACAACCTGGCCCTGATGCTGGTGCTACTATTGCTGTCAAGGGAGAGGTCTAGCTTCCAGAGGTCTTGTATATTTCCTTTCCCCCACCACCCACAACTCCAGTTACACCTAGCCTACTGTTCGTGTCCACGGGAAGCCTTGCCTCTAATCTTTTCCCAGCAAGTGTGCATGCATGCTAAGTCACTTCAGTCGTTTCTGACTCTTTGCAACTCCATGAAATGTAGCCTGCCAGGCTCCTCTGTCCATAGAATTCTCCAGGCAAGAATACTGAAGTGGTTTGCCATCCCCTTTTCCCAGGGAGCTTCCTGACCCAAGGATTGAACCCATGTCTCCTGCATTGCAGAAAGATTCTTTACTGTCTGAGCCACCAGAGAAGCCACTTATGAAACTGTGGTGTGTTTAATTTCAGTTCCTATAGGTTCTGTTTTGGAAGTTCTATTTGGCTCTTTTTTTTTTTTTTTAATCTGCTAGGTTTTTTTTTAGAGTTTATCATTCCCAGCAAATTTGGAAAACTCAGCAGTGGCCACAGGACTGGAAAAGGTCAGTTTTCATTCCAGTCCCAAACAAAGGCAATGCCAAAGAATGCTCAAACTACCGCACAATTGCACTCATCTCACACACTAGTAAAGTGATGCTTAGAATTCTCCAAGCCAGGCTTCAGCAATACGTGAACTGTGAAATTCCAGATGTTCAGGCTGGTTTTAGAAAAGGCAGAGGAACCAGAGATCAAATTGCCAACATCCGCTGGATCATCAAAAGAGCAAGAGAGTTCCAGAAAAACATCTATTTCTGCTTTATTGACTATGCCAAAGCCTTTGACTGTGTGGATCACAATAAACTGTGGAAAATTATGAAAGAGATGGGAATACCAGACCCACCTGACCTGCCTCTTGAGAAACCCATACGTACGTCAGGAAGCAACCAATTAGAACTGGACATGGAACAACAGACTGGTTCTAAATAGGAAAAGGAGTACGTCAAGGCTGTATGTTTTCACCCTGTTTATTTAACGTCTATGCAGAGTACATCATGAGAAATGCTGGGCTGGAAGAAGCACAAGCTGGAATCAAGATTGCTGGGAGAAATATCAGTCACCTCAGATATGCAGATGACACCACCCCTATGGCAGAAAATAAAGAAGAACTAAAGAGCCTCTTGATGAAAGTGAAAGAGGAGAGTGAAAAAGTTGGCTTAAAGCTCAACATTCAGAAAACGAAGATCATGGCATCCAGTCCCATCACTTCATGGCAAATAGACGGGGAAACAGTGGAGAGAGGGGCTGACTTTATTTTTCTGGGCTCCAAAATCACTGCAGACGGTGACTGCAGCCATGAAATTAAAAGATGTTTACTCCTTGGAAGAAAAGCTATGACCAACCTAGACAGCATATTAAAAAGCAGAGACATTACTTTGTCAACAAAGGTCCATCTAGTCAAGGCTATGGTTTTTCCATGGTCATGTATGGATGTGAGAGTTGGACTATACAGAAAGTTGAGCACAGAAAAATTGATGCTTTTGAACTGTGGTGTTGGAGAAGACTCTAGAGAGTCCCTTGGACCGCAGGGAGATCCAACCAGTCCATTCTAAAGGGTGTCAGTCCTGAATGTTTATTGGAGGGACAGATGTTGAAGCTGAAACTCCAGTACTTTGGCCACCTGATGTGAAGAGCTGACTCATTGGAAAAGACCCTGATGCTTTAAGATTTAAGGAAGGAGGAGAAGGGGACAACAGAGGATGAGATGGTTGGAGGGCATCACCGACTCAATGGACATGGGTTTGGGTGGACTCAAGGAGATGGTGATGGACAGGGAGGCCTGGTGTGCTGTGGTTCATGGAGTCGCAAAGACTCAGACACGACTGAGGGACTGAACTGATTCCCTGCAAACATTTTTGAATTTATAATTTATATAATAAATAAATTTTATAATCTAACTTCCCTACTGAGAGTTGGTGCCGATTTGTTTCTGATACATGTTGTTTCTCTCAATTTTTGCTCCTGTTGCATTTCTTCCACTACCCAAGATCTTAAGGGATAAAGAGGCTTTAAAAGACATGCCAAAACAAAACTCCCAATCATTCATAAAATCCAATCATTTGCCATCATTTTGAAGTGGCGGAAAGGGATATATGCTGGATTTATGTGTATAAGCTCAGGACCATCTCTCCAGTCTGTTGGAGATCAGTCTACCGAGCTTTTCATCTCGCCTCTTTGTAGATCTGACCTCCTGTGACCTTCTCTCCACATCCTTGGCTATAACTCACCCGCTGTTCTCAGGTTTACATGATGACTGTATGCGATGTTAGCACAGGATGTCACATCCATGACTATCAACACTACGGTTCTCTCTGTAGTCCTTTGGGATAGGCAAACTAGATCGTTTCATTTCCATTTTCCAGATAATAAAACAGTTTCAGTACAGTCAAGTGTCCTGCCCAAAGCCAGAAGGGTAAAGAACACGAGGGAGATAGCAGACCCTGGTGCTTTCTGTCTCCACGTAGTATCTCTTTTTTGGTAGAGAGTGAATCTACCAGAGCCCACAATTAAAGACAGCAGACTTCACAAACCACTGTATTTATCACCCAGGTATTGAAAAACATGACATTATGAAAAACAGCCACACCTTCCCTGGTCACTCGGACTGGCTGGAAGACCACAGGCCCCCCAGCCCTGTTCAGTGAGGCCAAGGTCCCCGGGCACGGCCCAGCCCAGGAGCTCCTGTGATTTCTCCTGTATCCCCTAAATGAGAGGCACAGCAATCATACAGGAGAGATGGAAGGAAGGAGGAGGGACGGACCTCATTAACAGGAGCTGGAGAATTGAGCCTGTTGAGCTCAGACTTATTGGGGCTGAAGGTCCCTAGAGAAAAGTTGCACCTACTTGCAGAAAGCTTTACAGCAGGAAGAGGGAGAGACAGATCACTGGGTTCTAGAAAATGAGATCCTAGGAAGTACCTGCAATCATCTGAAAGTGGACATTTCGGCATGGCCGGAAGTCTCCCCTGGGGTGGGGGAGGTAGGGAACACCATTTTCAAAGCTTTCCTGGCCTCTCCGTCAAGCCGATGACTGCTGGAATGTGGGGAACGAGAGATAAAATAGGCTGGGCATGATTTTTTTAGTGAAGAAATCTGATAGGGATACAAGAGAGGGAAACTTTTTACAGTTCTGAGGACCCCTGAACTCCATGAAAGGGTGTGTGATGCCGAAGTCAGACAGACCTGGTTCACAAGCCAGCTCTCCAGGCACCGGCTAGGTGGTCTTGGGCAAGGTATCTAAGTTCTCTGAACTTCAGTAGCTTCCATAAGCAAAATGGGGATAATCACACCACCGCCTGCATTACAGGACAGCAGACCTAAAATCTATTAAGTGTGTGGCATATAGCTAGCAGTGCCAGCCTTCATTTTGTCAGGTTGGCCAAAAAATCCATTTGGGGTTTTCTGTAACACCTTATGGAAAAACCCACATGAACTTTTTGGCCAACCCAATACAAATGGAGTCACTGAGGTCCACAAAAGTGACCTGTTTCAGGTCACCAAAGAAACACTATCTGATGAGTGTCATTACAATTAAGCACTTACATGGATTTTTTCCTTAACTTCTCAAGGATTCCATTTCTTTGTCTTTAATATGGGAATAACACATGTCCTCCACACCTTATCTGAAACCCTTTCAGCCAGGTATTCAGACCTTAGAAAGTTAGGATGGGGTGAATATCATCCCTCCAGTGGGGTCTAGGGCAGTACCTAATAACCAAACACATTAGTATTTCTGCAGCAAAATGAGGTATTTACACTCGGTGGGGGAAATAAAGGCTGTATATACCTTCATGTTGGTTCAAGTTAGATTTTACCAAAAGAATTATTCTGGTTTTCAGAGCTCTAAAATTTTAGACTGTGGACTGGTGATACCGACTTCAGATGGTCTAGAAGATTCTACAAGATAACTCACATCAAGTGGCTGACATAAGTGGGAGTTCTGTATGACTGCTGACTATCATTATCAGCTAGTCTGGTGCTCAGCCTATGCTTCTAGCCACGGAGAGTCTCTAGCAGGACATGACAATCTCAGAGAACCTCAGGAAGATGTACTATCCATGCACTCAGCCTGAGCACGCCATGCCCTTCCCGCAGGGCTGGTGAACCGAGGAAAAGAAATAATGCTCTGTGAAGACCTCCTGTGCAACTGAGGAATAAGGAGGTGATGCTCTAAACCAGAGACTGAAGCCTCAAGGGCCAGGCAGGGAATGGAAAGGAACCAAGAGACCTGGGTGTGGCCCATGGCAAGTGGGACAATACCTGCCCATCCCAAAGAGAAGATGCCACCCACTTAGAGCTGTTGGTTGCCATGTAGGCATTTAAGCCTTGTACTGTCAGATCTTTTGAATTTTTTTTTAAGAGAAGTAAAAAAATCAATGTATATATTCATATGCAGTGTCCTGAATTTTACCTATTGGCCACCAATATTTTTGAACACTACACACACCCAACAAGACACAGCTATGGACCTCTGATCTAAATAATCATAGTATCATTTAATTCAGTTTGCTATGTGTTAAGCAGTGCCTTACAAGTGCTATATGCATTATATTTAATTGCATAGGAGAAACATTAATGCCATTTTACAGAGCAGGAAAACTGAGGCTCAGGTCACATTAGATAAAAATGATTAATGCCCTGCCAGTTGATAAAATTGTAATCTTTAGGGCTCTCATTTCTACAAACAGAAACCACTGACATGCCTAGTGGGAAAACAACACACTGAATTTCTCCAAGTTAACAGCCAAAGTTACAGACTCTGGGCTTTAAGCAGTAATTAGGGTTTCAGCACACAAATTTGGGGGCACACAAACATTTAGCCTATAACAGATAATAAATAGTAAGTCAAACAAAATGATAATTTCCCAGAGCCTCAGCTAATCCTTAAGTGAGTATTTCAGATAATTTTCTAGCATGACATTGAAACAAAAATATGCAATAACTTCTTGGCCTTATTTCTGAATTTTGCATAGTTTTTTCTTAGCAAGAACTTTGAAAGCAAGTTTTAGTTAGCTGGCACTAGATAACTCAGGAAAGCAGTTTTGTTCATATGAAAACAAAGTTAGCATCGAAAACTGTCAAAGAAACACTGGCAAAACTTTATCAATTGATTCCCTTTTTAAAACATTCTTTGTATTTATCACCAAATGTTTCTGTCATTATAACAGTTTCTTAGGACAGACTGGAAATTTCATGATTTTGGCTCCTCTTTCATTGGTCACATTGTAAATTGGTGCTTCCTTTTTAGAGTCACTGTAGTCATCTTGCTAAGATGTATGTAGTCCTCTAATTTTATTTAACAGACTCTGTATTTATTAAGCACACTTCACTGTATCAGGTATTGTGCTCAAGCCTTTTTTTTTCTTACTTTATTTTGCTTTACAATACTGTATTGGTTTTGCCTTTTAAATATGCTGTTCCATTTAACTCTACCAGTAGCGTTGTGAGCTAGATGCTACTGAACCCATTTAAAGACATGGAAACTGATGCTCACAGGTAGCTACTAGGAATGCCAAAAACCAGTCTTGGGCTTTCTTACTTCTAATCTAATGTACTTTTTATTGTTTAGTAGTTTAAGTGCTACAGCATTTCCTGGGAAGACTGTAACAATGATTTTATTAATTAAACCCATTTATTGAGCACTGAACATCATACTGCCAGACACTAGAGATAACAAATGTGGTCAATAGAGTCTCCATTCTCACAGAGCTCACACCCAAGGAGGTGGTGTGGCTTAGCCATTTTGCATCAGTTTCCTTTGGGGCTTCCCTGCTGGCTCAGATGGTAGAGAATCTTTCTGCAATGCTGGAGACCCGGGTTTGATCCCTGGGTCAGGAAGATACCCTGGAGAAAGGAATGGCCACCCACTCCAGTATTCTTGCCTGGGAAATCCCATGCACAGAGGAGCCTGACAGGCTAACCCTAACACTTTGACTTTAACACTTTCCTCTCTTTAAGTTCAGACAGTCACATTTTATGAACTTATCCAAGGATCTTAGGCAATGGCTCTGTTTGGGTTCTCCGTCCCTTACAACCCGAAACACAGCATTTTGCCAAGGAAAGGGACAAGGACAGTGCCATGGCCAGAGCCCCCTAGATGTCTCGAGGACGCAGTTTTGCAATGGCACTGGTGTCTAAAACCTCTAATGCTGAATTAAGCTGGTAGCATCTACACGTGTGAAAGGAAGTACCTCCAAAAGTATTTCTTTCATAAACAAAGACTGTCTTCCCTGGGTCCACTGGAATTCTTTCTGTCTCTTTGAAGGGTTTACTGCCAATATTTTTCCGAGGATTTCCAAATGAATGGCTTCCTCAAGATGGAGTCTAAGACAAACAGGATTCCTTTTCACATTTAATTATTTTTCTGGCTTCAGTTCTCTAGCTCTACTATTTAGGATGACGAAAAGAAGAGCAACCACATCCATATAAATTACACTGATGGACAAAAACCTCAGAAAACCGGCTGTCTCTCTGCCTCCCTGGTGGCTCAGATGGTAAAGAATTTTCCTACAATGCAGGAGACCCCGGTTTGATCCCTGGGTTGGGAAGATCCCCTGGAGAAGGGAATGACAACCCACTCAAGCATTCTTGCCTGGAGAATCCCATGGACAGAGGAGCCTGGTGGGGCTATAGTCTATTGGGTCACAAAGAGTCAGACGTGACTAACTCTTGCACTTTTTTGTATAAACGAGGAACAAACACCCAGGGATATTGTGGAACTGGAAGTCAAGACCTGGTTATTATTTCCAATCAGGAAGCTATTTCAAAACTCACAAACTGAGCTCCAATTTGCTGTGAGTTCAACAAATATGGATTGTTAGATCGAAGAACAGAGGGATGGATGGAGGGAAGGATAGGTGGGTCAGTAGGTGTGTAATTAATTGAACTTAATGTTTAAGGCTGGCTCTTGACTCAGTTATCCTGTTACAGGGCAAAGTGGGAAGTCTCCCTAGTCTAGTCAAGCATTACTTGGGCAGTTTAGGGGATTTAGTTCTACACCAGGGAAGCATCTAGGGGCTTTCTGGTCCCCTCCACATGTTAGAAGGAAACTGAGCTTGTTGGTGCTGGTCACATCACTGGGCTGAACACGCATGAGTATGCCCTGACTCACACCCATGAGTTCAGTGTCCTTTGAGCTGTTTTCATTCTTTATCTTGTATCCATGGCATTATTTCCCCAACCCTGACTAACTGGGCTTACTTGATTATATTTCGTATTTACCTTCTTTGGAGGTTTTCTTGCTCTATTATTGTTCTCATCGGCCTGTTTATGCCATAGAATGAAAACACTGCCTTCTGAAAAGGGCAGTGTGTTTTTTGCATGAGGGAAAGAAAGAGTCATAATTGGTTTTGATTGTTAAACATTAAGAATAGGCCCTGTCATCTCTATTTAAACTCAGTGAAATGAGAAAATGATGTTCCAGCTCTGAATGAATTATCCATATTGCCTAAGCAAAGTAATTATAAAGGGATAAGTGGAGAAAAATGGAAGGGAACATATAGGCCATGATGCAGCATGACTAAGAAGCAAGGGCTCTGGTGCTTGGAATGCTACTAACTAAAGCCACATGTCCTCGAGCAAGTCAGTTTACCCCTCGACCCTTGTTTCTTCATCTACAAATTAAGAGGATGAATTGTGAGGATCTCTTCCCACTTGCTTTTCCTACCAAAGTCTTGCTATTTATTAGCACTGTGGTTTTTTCAAAGGAAATCTTTTTTGAGATCCTTTTGCAGGTAGAGACTAGCTTTTTCTTCCCTCTTTCTTTGTATCACACTTTCAGTTACAAGCCGTCTTTTCTATTTTAGTTTTTCACTGTTGTTTTTCTTGCTGCCCGTGACTCTGTCGTCCCTTTCTCTTGACACGTTCTCCTGGGCATTCCTGCTGTTTACTGCAATGTCAATCTCAGAGAAAACTGGCTTCCAAGAGTTGTGAACCCTGATGTTGAGTCAGAACAGATAAATAACACGTCATGGGAAAGGTACTTGAGGAATTTGCCTCTGAGGTAGCTGTCATTAGCATAAGCAGTTTCTAATATTTGAGTTTTTAAGATGCAACCTTTATGGGGATGCTTTTGACCCTGCAGTTCCCCTCTGGGGATGCACTTGCAAAAGACTGCAAGGTGACAGGTCCAGAAGTGACCTTGGCAGCGTCGCTTGAAAGAGCAAAAGTGGAAACAGCCTACATGATTCTGCAATGGTTAGAAAAATCAGTCCATCCAGGCAACAGGCAGTCCACCTGGACTTTGTGACGTGTGACAACACATGGTTTTGAGGGATGGTTCCCGCATAGCAAGAAACCTGTTGAGAGACCTCAACACTGTAACAGCTTTCTCTGTATGGGCCAGAAGCATGAGCTTCTTTAGTAAGGGAAGGCCACGATGCTCCCCTCCCTCTTCTCAACAAGCGCTTTCACCTGTGAAACTCCTTGCGGTGAAAGATCTGATGTTGACTCTCTTCCTGATCAACAATGGAGTCTTTAGCCTGGAGGAACTGCCATTACTGAGCTCTAGTCAGGAGTGCTGGGTGCTGGGACTAGAGGGTTTATCAGACTGCTGGCCTTTAAAAGGCACATAGAAACCCAGACAGACAATCCTAGTGCGAGGTAGTGTGAGTACTGGGCTGGCCAAAAAGTTCATTCAGGTTTTCCATACCATCCTACAGAAAAACCCCAATGGGCTTTTTGGCTAACTCAACATTAAAGAGATACATAACCTACTGGGGCTGCAGGAATGCAGGGTTTGGAAGGTGGGAGGGTGAGGGCAACCTAATCCAGGCTAGCAGAGGACAGAGGGGGCACATAGTGGAGCAGTGAGGAAAGACCTCTCAGAGAGGATGACCCAGAGCTCAGGACCCCCAGAGAGCCTGGCCTTTCTGGGATCACTTACACTTAGCAGTGGGCACCCAAACTGCCTCACCCTTCTCCCCTTTTCTCTTCCAAGTCAGCAGGTGGCATCCAGTCTGCTCCACCCAACCCCTCCCTACTTCCCATTCTGATACTCCAAGGGCAGCATTACTCGGTGTTCAGTGTTAATTGTGAGATGTGAGTCTTAGTTTCACATCTGTGAAATGGCATTACTCATAGAATTTAAGCAACAAAAGCAAAAATACACACGCGGGAATATATCAAACTCAAAAGCTTCTGCACAGCAAAGGAAACCACCAACAAAATGAAAAGGCAACCTACTGAATGGGAGGGAATGTTTGCAAATCATATATAGGACAAGGGGTTAATATCCAAAACATATAAAAGAACTCATACACTTAATAGCAAAAGAAAAAAATCCAATTAAAAAATGGGAAGATTCAACTCATTGGAAAAGACCCTGATGCTGGGAAAGATTGATGGCAGGAGGAGAAGGGGATGACAGAGGATGAGATGGTTGGATGGCATCACTAACTCAATGGACACAAGTTTGAGCAAGCTCCAGGAGATGGTGAAGGACAGAGCAGCCTGGCATGCTGCAGTTTGTGGAGTCACAAAAAGTCAGACATGACTGAGCAAGTGAACCACCACCAAAAAAGAAAGGGGAAGGAGATCTAAATAGACTTTTTTCCAAGTAAGACATACAGATGGCCAACAGGTACATGAAAAGATGCTCAACATCACTAATCATCAGGGAAATGAAAATTAAAGCCACAATGAGATGCCACCTCATACCTGTCAGAATGGCTATCAACAAAAGACTAGCAATAACAAGTGTTGGTAAGGATGTGGAGAGAAGACAACCCTGCGCACAGCTGGTGGGATGGTAAGTTGATGCAACCACTGTGGAAAACAGTCTGGAGGTTCCTCAAAAAATTAAAAACATAATAGAACTAGCATGTGATCCAGCAACTCCACTTCTGGGTATTTATCTAAAGAAATCAAAAACACAAACTCAAAAAGATATATGCACCCCATGTTCTTTTATTATCATTATCAGATGTTATTACTAATTCTTTCTGCCAATAGGAATTGTTATATCCAGTGGTACACTGGTAAATATTGGGTTGGCCAAAAAGTTTGTTCAGAATTTTCCGTAACATGGTATGGAAAACCTGAACGGACCTTTTGGCCAACCCAGTATTTAACAGGCTCTCAAAAGGAAAGAAAATGCCCTGGTTCAGAGCATTTGCTAATTTCCATGGTGTAACTACTCCCATCATAGTTGATTTTAAACTACTGAAATCAGTGTCATTGAATGTGGAGTCTGGAAGGGGATGCTGATAACAATCTTTGAGCAGGTCCCAGTGATGACAGGTATCATTTCATCCAAGGATACTCATTTTTTAAAGTGCTGATTACACATCCCACAGTTCTGCTTGACTTCTTCCTTGCCATCTTATGAAGAATGAGGTATACGCAGGAGGCTGTGTGAAGATGGAGCCAGCCTGCTGTGGTCACATCCTGACTCCATCATGAACTGGCTCTGAGACCGTGGATAAGTTATTTACCATCTCTCTCTGTCAGTTTCTTCACTGTTAACTGGCACTAAAATAGCACTTACCTCCTGTCTGTATACAGACAGTGCATGAAATGCTAGCCTTGTGGATGGCCCATATGTGTAGATGCATTACCTATTATTATTAGCAGTGAGCTAGCATGGGGACTTCTTGCTGCCAACACAATAATTAGCAGCTGGCATGTGTATAGTATCTCGTCATTCATAAAAGGCTTTCCACACATAACCATACTTGACTCTCAGAAGAGCCCTGTGTTAAGACCATGTTGCCCTACAGTTGACAAATTCCACATTGGAACTGTTGTGGCTGTTAGGCTAAACTCTTGTCTTTTAGCACTTGGTCCTAGGTTCAGAATTGTGTTCTAACCAGGGACATTGGAGGATATGAGTTTGTGTGTGCTTATGTAGAGTCAAAGTGTTAGTTGCTCAGTGGAGTCTGATTTTTTACGACCCCACACTGTAGCCCACCCAGGCTCCTCTGTCCATGGGGATACTCCAGGCAAGAATACTGGAGTGGATAGCCATTCCCTTCTCCAGGGGATCTTCCTGACCCAGGGATCGAACCCGAATCTCCTGCAGATTCTTTACTATCTGAGCCACTGCTGCTGCTAAGTCACATCAGTCGCGTCTGACTCTGTGCAACCCCATAGATGGCAGCCTACCAGGCTCCGCCATCCCTGGGATTCACCAGGCAAGAGTACCGTAGTGGGTTGCCATTGCCTTCTCCAATGCATGAAAGTGAAAAGTGAAAGTGAAGTCGCTCAGTCATGTCTGACTCTTCACTACCCCATGGACTGCAGCCTACCAGGCTCCTCTGTCCATGGGATTTTCCAGGCAAGAGTACTGGAGTGGTTTGCCATTGCCTTCTCCACTAAATTGAGTCTATTTCTGAAACTCCTTTAAAATCTTTGAAATTCTCAGAAATGAATCAAAGACACACAGTTGGCTATATAATATGGCAGAAAGCAAACCGTGAAATTGTATTGCAGAAACTCTAAAATTGTATTGCAGAGACCTAGAGTGGGGTTATCCTTGTCTTAGCACAGGGGAGTCACCATGATGCAGGCATGTCCTAGGTTTTAATACCTCCATGGAATAAGCTCACAGGCTCCCCCTTCAGGCCTTTCTCTCACAGGCACAGAAAGAGGTTCTTGGAGCCACTTGCCTCCCGATTCTCAAATGGGTTCTGCTGAGGTGAGGCTGCCTAAAGAGTTTCAAGATGGGGAAAATATTATCATACTAAAACTTGAGGAAATAGGTTGCTGAAAAAGAATGCACCCGAAATGTGTGGTTTTCTATTTAAAAATTTGTTCCTTGCTATTTTCTTTTTATGTTAATTTGGATAAAATAGACATAATACAAAATTCACCACTTTAACCATTTTAAAGCACATAATCCCATGGCATTTCATACGTATACAATGTTGTACAACCATTGTGTATGCATGCTCAGCCGTGTCCAGCTTTTTGTGACTCCACGGATTGCAGCCCATCAGGCTCCTCTGTCCATGGGATTTTCCAGCCAAGACTACTGGAGTGAGTTGCCATTTCCTCCTCCAAGAGATCTTCCCAACCCAGGGATCAAACTCCTGTGTCTCCTGCATTGGCAGGCAGATCCTTTACCACTGAGCCACCTGGGAAGCTGCTGTACAATCATCACAGCTATCTAATTCTAAAATAGTTTTATCATCTCTCAAACAAATCCTGTCCCCAAGAGTAGTCACTTCCATTTCCCCCACCTCCCAGCCACTGACCACCATGAATCTGCTTTCTGCCTTTGTGGATTTGCCTATTCTGGACATAACATATATTTTGAATCACATCATGTGTGTTCTTTTGCAACTGACTTCTTTAATCTACCATCATGTGCTTCTGGTTCATCCACGCTGTGGCACATTTCAGAACTGTATTCATTTTTATGACTGAATAATATTCCACTGTATGTGTATCCCACATTCTGTTTATCCAATCATTTTGTTGATATTTGGAAGTATTTATGTGTTTTGGCTACTGTGAATAGGGATGCTATGAACATTAATGTACAAATTTTTGTTTGATCATCTGCCTTCGATTCTTCTGGGGCTATGCCTAGGAGTGGAACTGCTGGGGCAGATGGTAGGTAGTTCTGTTTCATTTATTGAAGACTTTTTCTTTTTCTTTTTTCTTTTTTTTTTTTTACCAAAGTTACTTTTGATTAAAGGGAACAGTTATCTTAGAATGAAGAGCATGAGCAGAGAAACCTGATTGAATCCCAGCTCTTTGGCAAGTAGCTGGTTGACCTGTTAACCTTTCTGCTACATAGTTAATGGGAGAGCAATATGTTAACCACCACAGCATTACTAGTAAGCAATTATGTGTGTGATACTTTACTGTGTCCCAGACTCATAAAAAAAGGAATTTCTCAGTTTTTTTATGAGGACGAGGTCTGACTTATTATGACCCAGGCTCAAAATAGAAGTAGTGCAAACGTGGTAAAGAGTTGACCCTTGCTAGCTTCCAGCCCCATCAGCTCATCAAAGCTGACCTTGTTTGACATCTTTCTCTCCTAACACTTGTTTTCCAGAATTCTCCATGGGCACAGCAAGGGCAGCATGGTCTCCTGCCTTTGTGAGGCACTGTGCCCTACCCCCACCAAGCCACTGCCCTTAACAGCGACTCTGCTGGTGGCCTCCATGGGTCTGCTGCACTGCCCTGTAGTCTGGGCGAAAGGGAAGAGTGCAGGGGGAGATGGGCCCTCTCTCCCTGCGCAGGTAACATTCTGTCCCTTAGGCTCTGAACCAACAGTGCTTGGGCACAGTCTCCAAAAGTCCATAAACACAGCTCCTTCCCCACTGCTGAGGACCGGTATCCGAGGCATGGGGCCAGAAACAGTGGTCACTTCCTCCTTTCTTCCTTTCTCCCAGGCGCTCCAGAGGTGAAGATAAAATACAACGATGGAGAAGACCCTCCACCCTCCTCTGTCGACCAAGGATTAAACTGCTGTGCACATCAACTCATACAAACTAGCCTTGGGGTGGGGGTGGGGCCTGCTCCCTTCCCAGCTGTGGCTCAGCTCCAGCTCAACCTGGGCAGCAGCTTTCATACACATGATCTCAATCTGTCCGCAGTCTTGGGAACTAGCTAGCATTATCCCACTTCAGGGATCACAGTAGGAGATGCTCAGTATTAAAACAGAAAATGACGAGGCCTATCCAACAAGCAGCACGTGTAGTGAATTGTCCTCAGTCATCCCCGGCTGGGGACCCGGTCATCCAAAGGCACGTAGCTGGGATGCCTGGACACCTGCATATAAACTTCCCTTTGTGGCTTCCTTTTTCTAGCTAACTGTTTGAGATGATCCCTTCTGAGCTCCTATCTTTGCTGGCTATCATCTTTTATGACCCCTGATAGGATCCCAGACCACCCCTGGTTTGTAAAAGTTTTCGACAACTTAGAGTCTGTAAAAACAGATGCCAATCTTGGCTCCCAAAAGGCTAGGATGCTAGGACAAGTCAGGGTCTGGCTTAGTTGTGTTGTTTACCCAAGACAGCAGGAAGAAAATAAGGTTCTGGAAAACATGGATGTAACAAGCCTGTTATCCTGTCATCCATCATGGATGGAGAAGGAGATTTTGAGATTTAGATAAATCTGGGCCAAAATGCTCACCCAGTTTTATCTATCTTTTAAAGGAACCTCAGGAGTCATAGGAAGTTGCGATCTCTGTAGCATTGGAGAAATTGAAACTCAAAACAGCTACATAAGTTCACAAAGATGGACCAAGGCAGGATAAGATCACTGGCACCAAAAAGTTAGATGTTGGAGCTGTCACTTTAGGCCAGAATGGTTAAAGAACTTTTCTTCAAACTCCAAAGCCAAACTCTCATCAAGTCCCCAGGAGGGTATAATTTCCTAGGACCTGCAGAGGGAATTTCAGTGTGGGTCCCAGACTCTTATGGGAAATAATGACATCTTTCTTTCATGAATCTCTACCTGAAATCTAGCATTTCCTTTAATGATCAATGTAGACCACAGACTACACAAATGTTGGCAGAACATGGGACTCTGTCACTGAAATCATTTACATCATATTCTAATGACTGCACATATTTCAAAATATCGTTTACATTCCTCACTGTTTCAAAAGTAAGAGTTATTTGGCCTGCAGTATGTGGGATCTTAGTTCCCCAACCAGGAAACAAACTCACACCGCCCGCATTGGAAGCGCAGAATCTTAACCATTGGATCTCCATGGAAGTCCATGCTCCTAGATCTTATTTACGACCTTAGTAAAGAAGATGCTATATTTCTATAACACAATTTGTCTTTAAAATATATATCGATAACTGTATATCAATATAACTGTTTTATAATCATGTTACATCTAATTGATATATAGACACACAATTATATCCATCATACATACATATATACAAATATAAATTTATGCTTAACATATTATTTGACACATATTTGCAATAGTCCAAAGGTAGAAGCAGATTGTGTGTCCATTGATGGATAATGCATAAACAAAAAGTGGTATAGACTTACATCTTTAAAAAGGAAGGCAATTCTGACAAACACTATAACATGGATAAACCCTGAGGACATTATGCTGAGTGAAATAAGCCAGTCACAAAAGGACAAACACTGTATGATTCCACTTATATGAGGTACACAGAGTAGTCACATTCATGCAGACAGAAAGCAAAACGGTGGTTGCCCAGGGCTGGGGGAAGGAGGAGCGTTTAATGGGTTCAGTTTTACAGATAAAGAGAGTTCTGTGGACGGTAGCACAACAAAGTGAATGTACTTAACGCTATTGTACTATACACTTAAAAGCGGCTGATGATAGATTTTATGTTCTATGTATTTACCATAACTAAAAAATTTTTTTAATTATTTGGCAAAGGGATCCACAGGCTTTATCAGATTGCCAAAGGGGTCTGTGACACAAAAAAAAAATGTGAAGAAAGCTGCTCTTATACAAATAATGAAAATTCCACCTTTAGTGATACAAGATATTCTACCCACGAAACTTCCATAGGTCCCTGCTCATTGAATGGAAGGAGTCCAGGAGTCTGAGGACTGATTTCTATCCCTTAGTGGCTGGGCTTGAACTTCCAGTTTCAGAATGGAAGGGTCACCCCTGTTGCTTGTGCCTCCCTGGCTATGGAGGAGATCAAGGGAGATGGCAGCATCTGTGACTGTCCTCCTGTTCACTTTGTCCCTGCACTTCCTCACCGACCCCTCCCCTCAGCCTGCAGAATCCTCCTTCATCCTGGCCCTCCGTAAGCCTTCCTAGGTCACTTTGACTGAGTGGCTTCAAATCCACCTTCAATTAGTGGGTGATCTTTCACAGGCAAATATACTCCCCACTTTGGCCAGTAATTAACACCAAGGACTTTGTGGTTAGACAGAGTCTGGTTCAGAACCTTGGCCTTGGCACTGACCCACAGTTCTATGTCCTTGATGGAGAGCAAGCTACTTAACCTCGCTGAGTCTCAGCTTCTTTATCCATAAAACAGGCTGATAAATAGCCACTCCATGACAACTGTGGTCACAACTCAGCGAACTAAAGAACATAAAATGCCTGATACATAGCAGATATTAAGTAAGTGGTAGTAGTTTTATTCTTACTATAGGTATCATTCTTAGACAATAAATGTCTTCAGGATGTGGATGGAAAATGTGTATTTCCCCAAAGAACCATAGACGTAATAAGAATTTACCTGGCTCATGGGCTCACAATAAATATTGGAGACATGGAAGATGAGGACAGAGAGATAGTTATCACTCCTTTGATGTTATCACAGCACATGATGTACACTAACCAGGTATTAGGATGCCTCCCCACCCCCTGGAGGCAAGCCCTTCCTTCTCAGTGTCCTCAACCTCTGAGTTCACACATGGGTAAATGCCTTCCTTTTCTAACCTTTGACTTACCACCTGGACAATGAGGACCAACCATGGGTATCTTTTGTCAACCCTACCCCACTCTTCTCTTGGGAAGAACCTCCACCTTCTGGACTTGGTATAATCAGCTCCTTAGGACCTCTCTCCTCCATCCAGTCCCAGAGTTCCTACCCAGGGTGCCCAGGCCGGGATGCACACTCCAGTCTCAGGACTGGGACCGTCAGAACTGATCAAGGACCTGACCAGCTGGGCCGGGTTAGAAATGCCACATCTTTAACATCTCAGAAACACCCTACCTCCACCCACCCAGCAACAATAGCACAACTGGGAAGTAATTACCAGCCACCACTGTTGTTCTACCCTGGGTCACCTGCCTGGGCCACTAGAGGGTGGGGAGTTCCTCAGGAAGCCGGCCACAAGATGGGTCAGCAGGTCATTGAGGGCCAAGACTCAGCTTCACCTTAGTCATCCTAGGACCCAGCCCTCCCTCTCACCATCCAGCCTTACTCTCTTTTTTTCATTCAAGCATCTTCCATGAATTCACCCAGCCACCACTTGGCTGTTTGTCTATCATGCATTCATATCACAGGTATAAGGCAACTTGCAAAGATGAAGATGGTGGCGGTGATGGTAATGATAACAGTCACTAGCTGAGGCCCTGACACTATACCAGGCCCTGGGCTAAGCATCTTACTACCTTTTTAAATTTTCAAATCTCGAAGAGGTAAGTATTATATTATCATTATTCTTGTTATCCCAAGAGAGCTGAGGGATAGAATACAGTTAATGAGTGGCAGAACCCTCAGCAGTCTGTCTGCAGAGCCCCTAACCTCTCTACTGTAAGGCCTCCTGTTGCTCCTTAGTTGCTCAGTCAGGTCTAACTCTTTGTGACCCTACGGAGTATAGCCCTCCAGGCTCCTTTGTCCATGGGATTTCCCAAGCAAGAATACTGGAGTGGGTTATTTCTTGACCCAGGGATCGAACCCCTATCTCCTGCACTGGCAAGTGGATTCTTTACCACTGAACCACCAGGGAAGTCCATACTGCCTTCTAGGTGGGCATAAAGTATAGCTATGGTAAACGCTTCAGAACTAGACAAACCATTAAAGCAACAGGAACTAGAAAGCAAAAAGCCCTCTCTACACCTTGCACATTCTACCCCTCTGTGTGCAGTCTTGGATAAGCTGCAGAATCCTCAGCCCATTTCCCACTTGCCACAAGATAATGCCACCCAGGGTTACGGTGAGGAGTAAATGCAATAAAGATGCAAAGCACTTGGCATGCAGAAGACACCTAATAAATAACAGCCCCCTCTCTCAGTCCTATATTGGAATCCCTTGCTTTGGCCATCTTGGGAAAGAGCGTTCTGAACGAATCACTGATTCCTATCTGATGGAAGACCCATGTCACCAGCAGGAAGCTAGAAGAGAAGGGCCACAGTTAATGCTAGCCCTGCTAGCTTTTAAGACACTACGGAATTGGACCCAATAGAAGGCAAAGTCCTGGCCTCCTGAAACCTCATTTGGGATTTCCAGTTCATGTTCTCATGCACGGAGCAGAGGATGAGAAGGTGAAGTAGTCACAGACGCATGTTCTCTTGGCCTAGGGATGGGAGTGCAGGAGAAGGAAGGAGAGAGGAGAGAGTGGGCACTGGGAAACCAGAGGAGAGCCAAGTCTCATTCTGTGGCCTCAGTGGAATTCATGCAGCCCCATGATTCCTCCAAACAAACAGCCCAGCTCTTGGTATCGGTTCCCACATCTACACTGCGTTCACTGCACTGCCAGCTCTGCAGGCAAGTTCAGATCTCTCCACTACCCTTCCATGCCCAGGTCAGCCTTCTGCATGCCAAGGATATCTGCTCCCAATTAGCAGACAGGGTGGCCTGTGATCTCTCTCTTGTCTCTCTTCTTTTCATGACTCTATAAAGAATTACGATTGACTTTAAGAGGTCAAAGCATTCTTAAGGACAGCCTCAGCCAAGAACACCCTTGCACACAGCTGCCACACACCATTTTTGAAGCCAAGTCTATACCATGTGATGCCATGTGCCATGGAGGGGACCTGGGAGGGGGACGGTAAAGTGGATTCAAGCAGGTTGAGTAGACATAATGGCTGGAGGTGAGGCTGGGAATAATCAATCTTCAAGTCAGTGTCCTCTCAAAGTATCGCCTCAAGCCACTTGCATCGGAGTTACCAGGAGTCTTGGTTAACACACGGCTGGGACACGCTGAATCAAAATCTCTGAGGGGTGGGACCCGCATGATGGTCATTGTGAAAGGAGCCTTTCCCTGAGATTCTGATGGACTCCTGTGTTTGAGAACCACTAGTTTAGACCCAATTGCTGAGCCAGTTCAACCTCAATTTGGCTTCCACTGGCACCTTAGCAAAATGAACGTCCACCTTTCCAAAACAGGTCATTTCAGCACCCCAGGTGCCCCTACCTCCCACACTGCAGCTAGTCCCCTCCCTCATCACACCCACTAACCCATTTCATTTCCCTGCATCCTCTCATATCTAACTTGATGAGCACATAAGCTTCAAACCAAAATTAGTCTTTTAAGAATAAGACCTAGAAGTGAGAACTCCAGCGAGCGACAGAGAGGGGGAAAATACTGTAATCATAGTTTCTTGCAAGGGGGAATTATAAAAATGGATATAAAAGGGCCCTTTCATCTTGACTTTCTATAAATGTTTAAAATAGGGTTGGTGATAATTAATGTTTCTATAAGTATATGCTTAAGAAGTCATTACAATCGGCCTTTGTCTGCTCAGAGCTGGCAGCCTGGACCCACTGCATTTCAGAAGGGAATGTTTGAGGGTCATTTCACATTGCCTCATTCCTGGCAATTCGAGAGCTGCTATAATTCTGCCAAAGAACATAGAGGGTTTCCCAGTCAAGTTCCATCCTGATTTTGATTATTGTTTATCTCCAGTCCCTGTCTGAATAGTCGTAGTAAAATAGAGGAAGTTTTACTCCTGAATCCGAGGTCAGCTTGTAATGAACCATGGTTTCAATTGCATGAACAGCTGCTTCTTTTATAAGCAAGGAGAGTTCACTTACAGTTCAGGGTAACACAGAAATAATTTAAAGAACAAGGACGCTTCTATTCATTTCTTTATTTTTTTATGTTTTTGAAACATTTTGACATTTGAGTGGCTGGAGAATGTGGATTATTGACTAGACTCAACAGGGCAAAAAAAGAAAAAAAAGAAAGTTTTTTTTTTTTTAAAGAAATACAATATTTCTTGACCCACCCCCACCCTAATCATTATATAAAAATTTAATTTGTATAGGGAGAGTTCAAATAATTGACCACACATTTTTAAAAAAGGTATACTAGACATTTTAAATTTTTTTTTACACCGAATACCTTCAAAAAGGTCCCAAAATAAAATAAACCCTCTTTCCCCGCAAAAAACAAACACTACAACGTGAATCAAAACTTGGCTCTTAGTTTAAAAATAAGTTAAAAGAGTAGTTTTTCCCTTGCCACCAACTGGACATAAAATGGAACATTTTAGCTTTGCATTTTTCTGTTACAAATGTGTCTGGCATTTAGCCAATAATCCTTAGGGACACCCTACTATGTTCCAGATCTGCAGGGACCTTGCAGACCTCAGAGCCCAACCTCCCATCGGCGGAAAGAACTGTTGCCACCACATCCCTGAGAGCCAGTCGCAAAGCCTAGTGACTAAATAAGCACGTCTAGTGAAGGAGCAGCATCCTCCACTGTGGTCCTGTTTTGCTCTTCACTACTGATCTCATCAAGTCAGCATCATCTCTCAGAATCACAAATGCAGGCGCCCTTGGGCCCAGAAACCCCACTTCTAGACATTCAGCCAACCATAAGACTTGCCTAGAGGCAAACTGGGCTTCCCTGGTGGCTCAGATGGTAAAGACCCTGCCTACAATGCAGGAGACCTGGGTTCGATCCCTGGGTCGGGAAGATACCCTGGAGAAGGGAATGGCAACACACTCCAGTGTTCTGGCCTGGAGAATCCCATGGACAGAGGAGCCTGGCGGGCTACAGTCCATGGGGTCACAAGAGTTGGACACAGCTAAGCCACTAACACTTTCACTTTCAGAGGCCAAACATCACACAATACACAAAGTTCTGCAGTACAACTCTGTTTGGAAATAGTCTCAGTAGAAATAATGATTGCACATCCCTACATTGGGATACTCTAATAGTAAGAACCAACATAAAATGAATGTTACAAGTGCCAGGCTCTGTTCTAAGTGTTTTGAAGGTATAAATTTATTTCATCTTCATGGCTACTATTATACTATTATACCGATGAGGAACCTGAAGCAAAGAGATTTAGTAAGTTACCTGAGATTTTTAGTTAGTACAGATGGAGCTGGAATTTCAAACCAGGCATTCACTCATTCATTCATTCATGTGTTTATTAGTTTGGCCGCTCAATCAATATTTATTGTGCGTCTACTGCAATACACCTGATGTGGCAACGGGACAGAGTTCTTGCTGTCTAGGCGGGAGGTGAACTGTAAACAGCTGTACACATGCAGACAAGTTGTACTGAGAAGAACACCACCACAGGGCAGTGGACAGAGGATGACGGCAGGCTGCCATTTCAGGTAAGGGGGCCTTTCTGTTTCACAGGTCTGAGCGGAGCGGCAGCACAGGCTTGCCGAGGGCAGCATGAGTCCAGAAGCACTCCAGCGCTTCTTCCCTAGGAGGACTGAAGCCTCTGAGTCAGTGACACTGTGGCCATTCTGTGTACAGGCAGGGGAGGTTCTCCAAGTTTCTCTCTGAACCAATGTGTAAGGCAGTGTGAAGAACATGCAGTCACTTCTGGTTATGTACACAGGAATACTGTTTGTAAACACACAGACTCTCGGGAAGGACACAGAATAAACAGAGAACAGCAGCTGCCCTCAAACCTGGGCAAAGGAATCATGTCTACTCTTACTACATGCATTTGTGTGCATTTTGTATTAAATTTTTATTATGGATTATTTGATATCTACAAAAGAATATGTGTAACACATATGTAAGTTATAATTTTTTAAAATAAAAAATACCTGTAAATCCCCCCAGAAAGTATACTTCTCCGCTAGAATATTTTCAGCTACATAAAGGACACAAGTGGGGTCCTCCTCTACCCAATTCTTAGATACCCTCTTCCTCCACAAGCATCACTTTCCTAAATTTCATGCCTATTATTCTCTTGCTACTCTTTTTGGATCAAAAAATTTCTGAGCGATTTTTATTTCAGAGAAAAATAAATACAAGCCAAGAACACCCATATGATATGCAAATTTACTTTCCCTCTTAAAGCAAATTTGTTTAGGAAACAATATGGAAACATCTTTAAAAACGAAACACACGGGCTCCCCTGGTGGCTAGGTGGTAAAGAATCTGCCTGCCAATGAAGGAGACACAGGTTTGATCCCTGATCGGGAAAGATCCCACATACTGTGAAGCAACTAAGCCCACGGGCCATAGCTGGTGAGCCTGTGCTCTCGAGCCCAGAGGCCCATCTACTGAAGCCCACGCGCCCTAGAGCGCACAAGAGAAGCCGCCACAATGAGAAGCCTGCACAGCATGTCTACAGAGCAGTCACTGCTCTCCGCAACTAGAGATAACTAACATAGTAACAAAGACACGGCAGAGCCAAAATTTAATAATTTTTAAAAATGTAATGGCAGCCTTATTCACAATGACCCAAAAGTGGAAACAACCCCAAATGCCCATCAACTGATGAAAGGATAAACAAAACATAATATAGCCATACAATGGAATTTATTTGCCAATAAAAAGGAATAGTGAAGTGAAGTGAAAGTTGCTCAGTCATGTCTCTTTGCAACCCCATAGACTGTGTAGTCCATGTAATTCTCCAGGCCAGAATACTGGAGTGGGTAGCCTTTCCCTTCTCCAGAGGGGATCTTCCCAACCCAGGGATAGAACCCAGGACTCCTACATTGCAGATGGATTCTTTACCAACTGAGCCACAAGGGAAGTCCCAAAAGGAATAAGGTACTGATAAAAGCATGATTCATGGACCTGACATTCCAGGTTCCTACGCAATATTGCTCTTTACAGCATTGGACCTTGCTCCTATCACCAGTTACATCCACAACTGGGTATTGTTTTTGCTTTGGCTCCATCCCTTCATTCTTTCTGGAGTTATTTCTCCACTGATCTCCAGTAGCATACTGGGCACCTACTGACCTGGGGAGTTCCTCTTTCAGTATCCTATCATTTTGCCTTTCAATACTGTTCATGGGGTTCTCAAGGCAAGAATACTGAAGTGGTTTGCCATTCCCTTCTCAAGTGGACCACATTCTGTCATGAATCAAGGCAAATTGGAAGTGGTCAAACAAGAGATGGTAAGAGTGAATGTTGACATTCTAGGAATCAGCGAACTAAAATGGACTGGAATGGGTGAATTTAACTCAGATGACCATTATATCTACTACCGCAGGTAGGAATCCCTCAGAAGAAATGGAGTAGCCATCATGGTCAACAAAAGAGTCCGAAATGCAGTACTTGGATGCAATCTCAAAACGACAGAATGATCTCTGTTCATTTCCAAGGCAAACCATTCAATATCACAGTAATCCAAGTCTATGCCCCAACCAGTAGCACTGAAGAAGCTGAGGTTGAACAGTTCTATGAAGATCTACAAGACCTTTTAGAACTAACAGCCAAAAAAGATGTCCTTTTCATTATAGGGGACTGGAATACAAAAGCAGGAAGTCAAGAAACACCTAGAGTATCAGGCAAATTTGGCCTTGGAATGCAAAATGAAGCAGGGCAAATGCTAATAGAGTTTTGCCAAGAAAATGCACTGGTCATAGCAAACACCCTCTTCCAACAACACAAGAGAAGACTCTACACATGGACATCACCAGATGGTCAACACCAAAATCAGATTGATTATATTCTTTGCAGCCAAAGATGGAGAAGCTCTATACAGCCAACAAAAACAAGACCAGGAGCTGACTGTGGCTCAAATCATGAACTCCTTATTACCAAATTCAGACTCAAATTGAAGAAAGGAGGGAAAACTACTAGACCATTTAGGTATGACCTCAATCAAATCCCTTATGATTATACAGTGGAAGTGAGAAATAGATTTAAGGGTCTAGATCTGATAGATAGAGTGCCTGATGAATTATGGACAGAGGTTCATGACATTGTATAAGAGACAGAGTTCAAGACCATCCCCATGGAAAAGAAATGCAAAAAAGCAAAATGGCTGTTTGAGGAGGCCTTACAACTAGCTGTGAAAAGAAGAGAAGCCAAAAGCAAAGGAGAAAAGGAAAGATATAAGCATCTGAATGCAGAGTTCCAAAGAATAGCAAGGAGAGATAAGAAAGCCTTCCTCAGCAATCAATGCAAAGAAATAGAGGAAAACAACAGAATGGGGAAGACTAGAGATCTCTTCAAGAAAATTAGAGATACCAAGGGAACATTTCATGCAAAGATGGGCTCGATAAAGGACAGAAATGGTATGGACCTAACAGAAGCAGAAGATATTATGAAGAGGTAGCAAGAATACACAGAACAACTGTACAAAAAAGATCTTCACAACCAAGATAATCACAATGGTGTGATCACTCACCTAGAGCCAGACATCCTGGAATGTGAAGTCAAGTGGGCCTTAGAAAGCATCACTATGAACAAAGCTAGTGGAGGTGATGGAATTCCAGTGGAGCTATTTCAAATCCTGAAAGATGATGCTGTGAAAGTGCTGCACTCAATATGCCAGCAAATTTGGAAAACTCAGCAGTGGCCATAGGACTGGAAAAGGTCAGTTTTCATTCCAATCCCAAAGTAAGGCAATGCCAAAGAATGCTCAAACTACCACACAATTGCACTCATCTCACACGCTAGTAAAGTACTGCTCAAAATTCTCAAAGCCAAGCTTCAGCAATACGTGAACCATGAACTTTCAGATGTTCAAGCTGGTTTTAGAAAAGGCAGAGGAACCAGAGATCAAATTGCCAGCATCCACTGGATCATGGAAAAAGCAAGAGAGTTCCAGAAAACATCTCTTTCTGCTTTATTGACTATGCCAAAGCCTTTGACTGTGTGGATCACAATAAATTGTGGAAAATTCTGAAAGAGATGGGACTACCAGACCACCTGACCTGCCTCTTAAGAAACCTATATGCAGGTCAGGAAGCAACAGTTAGGACTGGACATGGAACAACAGACTGGTTCCGAATAGGAAAAGGAGTATGTCAAGGCTGTATATTGTCACCCTGCTTATTTAACTTATGTGCAGAGTACATCATGAGAAACACTGGGCTGGAAGAAGCACAAGCTGAATCAAGATTGCTGGGAGAAATCTCAATAACGTCAGATATGCAGATGATACCATCCTTATGGCAGAAAGTGAAGAGGAACTAAAAAGCCTCTTGATGGAAGTAAAAGAGGAGAGTGAAAAAGTTGGCTTAAAGCTCAACATTCAGAAAACGAAGATCATGGCATCTGGTCCCATCACTTCATGGCAAATAGATGGGGAAACAGTGGAAACAGTGTCAGACTTTTATTTTTTGGGCTCCAAAATAACTGTAGATGGTGACTGCATCTATGAAATTAAAAGACGATTACTCCTTGGAAGAAAAGTTATGACCAACCTAGATAGCATATTCAAAAGCAGAGACATTACTTTGCCAACTAAGGTCTGTCTAGTCAAGGCTATGGTTTTTCCTGTGGTCATGTATGGATGTGAGAGTTGGACTGTGAAGAAAGCTGAGTGCCGAAGAATTGATGCTTTTGAACTGTGGTGTTGGAGAAGACTCTTGAGAGTCCCTTGGACTACAAGGAGATCCAACCAGTCCATTCTGAAGGAAATCAGCCCTGGGATTTCTTTGGAAGGAATGATGCTAAAGCTGAAACTCCAGTACTTTGGCCACCTCACGAGAAGAGTTGACTCATTGGAAAAGATTCTGATGCTGGGAGGGATTGGGGGCAGGAGGAGAAAGGGACAACAGAGGATGAGATGGCTGGAGCCATCTCATTGAGTCTCACTGACTCAATGGACGTGAGTCTGAGTGAACTCCGGGAGCTGATGATGGACAGGGAGACCTGGCGTGCTGCGATTCATGGGGTCTCAAAGAGTCGGACATGACTGAGTGATTGAACTGAACAGAACCAAAAAGTACGATACTGATAATCTCAAAAAGTGAAAGAAGCCAGTCACAAAAGGACATGTATGATTCCATTTATGTAGAATATCTCAAAAGAGCACATATGTAGAGACAGAAAAGAGATTAGCTGTTGCTTGAGATCGGACATGGAGAAAGACTGTAAGTCTGCATGAGGTTTATCTTCAGAGTTACTGAATGTTCTAAAGTTAGATTGCTGTAATGTTTGTAAAGTTCTGTAAATATGCTCACATTCATTGAATTCTACACTAAAAACAGGTCAGTTTTATGTTATATAAATTATAAATACACTGCAGTAAAACTATTTTTTATTGGGGTATAACTGATTAATAATGCTGTAATATAATAATTTCAGATGAACTGCAAAGGGACTTAGCCATACATATACATATATCCATTCTCCCCCAAACTCCTCTCCCATCCAGGCTGCCACGTAACACTGAGCAGAGTTCTCTGTGCTATACTCTTGCTACTTTTTATATCAACTTTATTGAGATGTAATTCACACACCATACAATTCAACCATTTAAAGTATACAACTCTATGGTTTTTGCTATGCTCATAGAATTGTACAACCATTACCACGATCAATCTTAGAACATTTTCATTAATCCCATGAGAAGCTCTATACTCATCAGTAGTCACTCTCTTATTCCCTCGAAGTATCCTCCACCCCAGCCCTTAGGAAACCAGCAACCTACTTTCTATTATCATGGATTTATTTATTCTGGAACTTCATATAAATGAAATCATCGTGACTGGCTTCTTCAACTTAGTACGATGTTTTAAAAATTCATCCATGCTGCTGCGTGTATCAGGACTTTGTTTCTTAAAATTACCAAATAATATTTCACTGTATAGATACACTACATTTTATCAGTTGAAAGACAGTTGCGTTGTTTCCACTTTTTGGCTATTATGAATAACACTGCTTCTTACTATTTTCAAAAATAACTTTATTATATAGATTTATCTTTAAGTAATATGCTATCTGGCTTGACTTTGAGTTTATAAAAAAATGTATCATGCTATATGTAGCTTTTCTAAAACTTTTTAAAAATTTTATTTAATTGGAGGCTAATTACTTTACAATATTGTGGTGGTTTTTGCCATACATTCACACGAATCAGCCATGGGTGTACATGTGTTCCCCATCCTGAACTCCCTTCCCACTTCCCTCCCCATCCCATCCCTCAGGGTCACCCCAGTGCACCAGCCCTGAGCACCCTGTCTCATGCATCGAACCTGGACTGGCGATCTGTTTCACATACTATAATATACATGTTTTAATGCTATTTTCTCAAATCATCCCACCCTCACCTTACAGAGTCCAAAAGTCTGTTCTTTACATCTGTGTCTCTTTTGCTGTCTTGCATATAGGGTCATTGTTATCATCTTTCTAAATTCCATATACATGCATTAGTATGCTGTATTGGGGTTTTTCTTTCTGACTTACTTTGCTCTGTATAATAGGCTCCAGTTTCATCCACATGATGAGAACTGATTTAAATGCATTCTTTTTAATAGCTGAGTAGTATTCCATTGTGTATATGTACCACAGCTTTCTTATCCATTCTTATCCATCTGCCGATGGACATCTAGGTTGCTTCCATGTCCTGGCTATTGTAAACAGTGCTGTGATGAACATCGGGGTACACATGTCTCTTTCAATTCTGGTATCCTCAGTGTGTATACCCAGCAGTGGGATTGCGGGGTCATATGGCAGTTCTATTTCCAGCTTTTTAAGGAATCTCCACACTGTTCTCCATAGTGGCTGTACTAGTTTGCATTCCCACCAACAGTGTAAGAGGGTTCCCTTTTCTCCACACCATCTCCAGCATTTATTGTTTATAGACTTTTGGATAGCAGCCATTCTGACCGGCGTGAGATGGTACCTCATTGTGGTTTTGATTTGCATTTCTCTGATAATGAGTGATGTTGAGCATCTTTTCATGTGTTTGTTAGCCATCTGTATGTCTTCTTTGGAGAAATGTCTGTTTAGTTCCTTGGCCCATTTTTTGATTGGGTCGTTTATTTTTCTGGAATTGAGCTGCAGGAGCTGCTTGTATATTTTTGAGATTAATTCTTTGTCAGTTGCTTCATTTGCTATTATTTTCTCCCATTCTGAAGGCTGTCTTTTCACCTTGCTTACAGTTTCCTTTGTTGTGCAAAAACTTTTAAGTTTAATTAGGTCCCATTTGTTTATTTTTGCTTTTGTTTCCATTACTCTGGGAGGTGGGTCAGAGAGGATCCTGCTATGATTTATGTCAGAGTGTTTTGCCCATGTTTTCCTCTAGGAGTTTCATAGTTTCTGGTCTTACATTTAGATTTTTAATTCATTTTGAGTTTATTTTTGTGTATTGTGTTAGAAATTGTTCTAGTTTCATTCTTTTATAAGTGGTTGACCAGTTTTCCCAGCATCACTTGTTAAAGAGATTGTCTTTTCTTCATTGCATATTCTTGCCTCCTTTGTCAAAGATAAAGTGTCCATACATGTGTGGATTTATCTCTGGGCTTTCTATTTTGTTCCACTGATCTATATTTCTGTCTTTGTGCCAGTACCATACCGTCTTGATGACTGTAGCTTTGTAGTATAGTCTGAAATCAGGCAGGTTGTTTCCTCCAGTTCCTTTCTTCTTTCTCAAGATTGCTTTGGCTATTTGAGGTTTTTTGTATTTCCATACAAATTGTGAAATTACTTGTTCTAGTTCTCTGAAAAATACCGTTGGTGGCTTGATAGGTATTGCATTGAATCTGTTGCTTTGATCTATAACTTTTTCATATCAACATTGTTTCTAAAATTTTTCCACGTCACTGCATATATCTGTAGTTTTTTCAGTTCTGTCACTATATACTATTCCAGTGAATGAAAGTACTATAATTTATTTACCCATTCTCCTGTTGGTAGACATTTGGTCACTGAGGCTCTTATAGTCTTTCCAAGAACATCCTTGTACATGAATTCTGGCACACATGTGCAAGGATTTCTCTGGGGGCATATCCTACATGGTAGATGGCTAGGCCATGGCACACGTAAATGGTCACTTTTTCCAAGTGGCAATATCCTCAACAATGTGTAAGTATTTCTGTTGACCCACAGCCACGTTTGGTATGAATACCTTTTGAATTTTGTGCCATGGGTTTATAATGTCTTTTTCCAAAATAAGGAAATTATAAACAATTTTCTCTCATTCACAAGTGAAGTCCACTGTCCTGGAATCCAGGTACTGACCCTCACTCTCTCATTTGGAGCTATCCAGAGCAAATCCAATTCCTCTAAGGTGACAGTGTTTCACACACTGGAAGACAATTATCTTATTTTTCTAATCCTGTCTTCTCTAATGTACCTAGAGAAGTCAAGGTGAGAAAATAGAGAAGTCAGGATGGGATGTATTCATCCATGATTACACGTAGAGCAGGATTTCCTGGTTCCTCAAGAGGCTACTGGGATCTAGGTCAAAAAAGGTGTTCCATGGGCAAGAAGTTTAGAAATGGGGGGTTAACTGAAGTGAGGGTGTTTTCCTAGCTACAGAACTTCTCAGAACTAGTTTACATTATGAATTTCTTGGAGAGGCTGTAGAATTTGCAGAGCGCCTTTTGAGAGGCACTTAGGCAGTGCTAGTCTCAAGAAAAAGTGAGGACCTGATCTTTCGTTCCCTCGACCTATTTTCATTCACTTTTGCTTTCTTTAAGCACCCAATATGCCTGTGTCTTCCCCCTCTCCCTACCCCTGCCCTAACCACCAAAAACATTTCTCATAAGAGAAATTTTATGAGTCATTTAGAACACGCGTGTGAATTTTCATTCAAGTCATGTTTTTCCCAGAAGATTTCAGCCCTCAACCCTAGAATAGAAGCTTTGAGCCTAGATGAAAGAGAATTCCAGAAAGAAGAGGTAACTTCAAAGGAAGTATTGAAAGCCTATTCGTTCTCTCCTAATTTCTGCTCATTGCTGAGATCAAGGAATGCAGTTCTGAATGGCAAAAGCCAAGTGAAATATTGCCTGGTAGTGTGTTCTGTCAGTCGTCACGGACAAATATTCTGATGATAAGGACTGTAGTTTGTTGAAGAATAGCTAACATTTTCATCTTACAGATAATATGATATTTAACTTCCCTAAGAACCCTGAGAAATCGATATTATCTGCATGTTACAGATGAGGAAACTGAGGCTGCAGCTCTGAAAGTTTCTGTCTGACCCCAAAGTCAGCTCTCTCAACTCCTTGCTCGCCCACATTACTGTCAGCCTTGCCATTTATCAGCTTTACAAAACCTGCTCCATGTAACCCCATCTGATCAAAAGCATAACAGTCTCCTAACTGGCCCTCCCATTTCCCTGGAATACTACGTATTCCATCTCATTTTAAGTCAACCTGGGCTTCCAGGATGTATTAATAACTCTCAGCTAACTTCTCTCTGACAAGAACACTCTAGGCTTAATTTTTGGCCACTCACACTTTTCTACGGCCCCAGCCATCTTTTCTAGATGGATTAACCCAAATCTCGCTGTGTATTCTTGGCAGATCCCACTCAGGATCTCATTCTAAGTAGCAATCGCCCCCAAAGACTTTCCTGACTGAGGTTCCACCATGAGCTCAAACTGAAAATGAGCCACGTGGAACGTCCTTCCTTTTAACCACCACCAAGGGTTCATCCTGGCCCAAGCTTACCCTGAACTCTGGGCTTAGATACAGATTCAAGAGCAGTCAAGGATGACAAAGAATCCGAATCAGGTATCTCCACTCTCCCCATTTCACTTTTATTTGTATTTCACAGACACCAAGGGGTGCGGGACATTAAAAAACAGACTGAGTTCCTGGGTCCAGTTTTGGCTTTTTGAGCCCCCAATCCCCGACTTTACTCAAAACACCATGGGGTTCAGGAGCAACCACGGGTATCCCCAAAGGTTCTGATGTGAGAGGAAATAGCCACCACAAAATGAGAAGAGTTTCAGATTGCCTGTCCCCAAAGAGGAATTGGACCCTTTGGCATGTGAAGCTGCCCCCAACGGTCATTTCTGTATCATCTGACTCTGGCCACGACTAGTTGGACCAGGAGTGTCACCTGACCCAGTGAGGGGATTATCCATAAACTAGCTGGCAACGTATACTTACATGGCATGGCTTAAGAAAATGACCGGTTAGTTTCCTCTCCTGCAAATTTAAACTAAAATTCTCCAGATGGCAGTGGTGGTGGCGCTACCTCTGAAAACCCCAGGGGACTGCGATGGGAGCAGCCATAACGGCATGAGCACGCTGAGATTTGGAGGAAAGGAGATGCTGGAACCTCACAGGAAAGCCAGAGGGGCAGGGTGGAGAGCAGATGCACTGAGGAAAGCCAGGAAACCATCGGAGAGGACGGGAGAGAGACGGACAGAGAGCAACAGCGAGCACGCCTGAGGCTTCTCACTCTAGTTCCAGTGAGATGTCCTATGTCGGGGTCTGGTCCACAGACCTGGTTGTGTTTCCTCTTGGGTTCTCATAACTAAGGCCCTTTTCCTTAATGATATTCCAGTGAGTCTCTGTTCTTGGAAACCAAAAAGATTCTGAGTAGAATCCCCCCAAAACTGCTATCTACTCACCCCAGGAATTTGTCCCAAAGCAAACACTGCTAATCCTTTCAATTCTGGAAGCCCCATTAAGAGAATAAAAATCTCTAGGAAACTTAAGATTCAAACAGGTACATTTTTTTGGTGAAAATGAAAACGCTTTTAAAAAGCAACAGAAATGTGCAAAACTATATAATAATTTTATTTAAAATCTTATGTATCTTATACACAGTCTTATTTAAGAACAAGAAAATGTATTATCTATAACATTGTCTTCACATAACATTATTGTGTTACATGGTTAACATTTTTTTTTAATGATTATTTTTTTATTCTTACTTTATTTTACTTTACAATACTGTATTGGTTTTGCCATACACTGACACGAATCCACCACGGGTGTATACAAGCTCCCAATCCTGAATCCCCCTCCCACCTCCCACCCCATATCATCTCTCTGGATCATCCCCATGCACCAGCCCCAAGCATCCTGTATCCTGTATCGAACATAGACTGGCACTTCGTTTCTTACATGATAGTAAACATGTTTCAATGCCATTCTCCCAAATCATCCCACCCTCTCCCTCTCCCTCAGAGTCCAAAAGTCCGCTCTACACATCTGTGTCTCTTTTGCTGTCTCGCATACAGGGTCATCATTACCATCTTTCTAAATTCCGTATATATGTGTCAGTATACTGTATTGGTGTTTTTCTTTCTGGCTTACTTCACTCCGTATAATCGGCTCCAGTTTCATCCATCTCATCAGAACTGATTCAAATGAATTCTTTTTAATGGCTGAGTAATACTCCATTGTGTATATGTACCACAGCTTTCTTATCCATTCGTCTGCTGATGGACATCTAGGTTGTTTCCATGTCCTGGCTATTATAAACAGTGCTGCAATGAACATTGGGGTACATGTGTCTCTTTCAATTCTGGTTTCCTCGGTGTGTATGCCCAGCAGTGGGATTGCTGTGTCATAAGGCAGCTCTATTTGTAATTTTTTAAGGTATCTCCACACTGTTTTCCATAGTGGCTGTACTAGTTTGCGTTCCCACCAACAGTGTAAGAGGATTCCCTTTTCTCCACATCCTCTCCAGCATTTATTGCTTGTAGACTTTTGGATCGCAGCCATTCTGACTGGTATGAAATGGTACTTCATTGTGGTCTTGATTTGCATTTCTCTGATAATGAGTGACGTTGAGCATCTTTTCATGTGTTTGTTAGCCATCCGTATGTCTTCTTTGGAGAAATGCCTATTTAGTTAGGTTAACATTTAAAGTTATATTTATTTATAAATAAATGTTATATTTATTTAGATAATTGCTACAAACTGCCTATTGGATGCACCTTTAATATTTCATCCACTAACATAATTTCCAAGAGGGAGGGATTTTAGGTTTTTAGTATGTTTATTCACTATGTCCCCACATAAATATTGGATTAACAAATTTTAAATATCCTTTTTTTTTTTTTTTCTTGCCACACTAAGCAGTATGCAGGATCTTTGTTCCCTAACCAGGGATCAAACCCACAACCCTTGCATTGTAAACTTAGAGTCTTAACCACTGGACCACCAGGGAAGCCCCCTAAATATCCAACATTCAATGGAGTTACACACTAATAATTTTAAAGGATTTCCCATATAATTAATTTTTTTTTCAGTTTATCCAAATCAGGCAAAAACTGACAGCAAAAGAAATCACTCCCATTATCACAAAATGCTAAACAATGTTGCCTTTAAGGATAAGCTGACACGGAAAGCATTCATTTGGGAAGAAAGATCCAAGGCAAAAATAAAGGGCAGAAAAATCCTACAACTGATTCGGCATTTTCTTGCCATGGGGAACTTGGCCTAAATTTTCTTGCTCTGCAGTCTCCACGTCACCCAATGCTTGACTTTTATTATCTTCACATATGACTAAAACTGGGGCAAGGGTGTTTGGATCAAACAGAGATAAGCTTCAGAGACTCTGGGGTGCACTGCCAGAATCCCCCCCTCCCCATCCTGACTCTGACTCATTGGAGGAGACCTATCCCTGGCACTCTCCAGCCATGACGGAGCTTGGATCTCAGCTCCCCCTTGTCAAAATGGTCCAAGAGGGGAACAGGACAAGCCTTAATTTCTTCTGAGTGCTAATTGTCTCTGATTCCAGATTTCCAGCTTTCACCGATACATTCAGTACTTTGCTGTATTCCTAGACCTAGACAACTTCCTTCCCACATGGCAGAGACTAAGCTCTCCTAAGCCAAGGGAGACAGAGGCTGAGCCCTGCTGTGAACCTGCCAGCCTGGCACGGGTAGGCTCTGCCTGGAAGGCACCCAGACCACATTCCTGATCCAAACACCCGGTGTGTACAACATCTGAAGGTGCCTTTCTAACTTCAAGACCAAGTTGTGGCCCGATTCTTTAATCTACTCCAAGGCAGTAAGTACTACTCACACTGCAGACTTTGAATCAGACAGTATAGATTACCATCAGATGACTAGAATGATCAAGGAAAAGTTTCTTAAGTGTCTCTTTATTTTTATTCTCTATGTTTAAGTAGAGATACATTGAGAGTGGCAAAGTTCTTCAAAGGCCACCTCTGTCCACAGGTTTCAATCCCCATTTCCAAATTAGATATACTGGGGCATTTCTCTAAAAATATGGATTCTGGGGTGTCCTTGAGATAGACTGAGTCTAAAGTGTGGAGGGATCTGCAGGGATCAGCAGTCTGGTTTAACAAGCCCTGGAGGTGACTAGATGAGCTGCTAGTTTTAGGAAGCACTGCCATGCACCTGGTCTTAGAATGTGGAATATTCCTATTCGAATGCAGCTCTATGTCACAGAGATCTGATTTATAGGAACTCGTTCTATGGCAAGCACTTGGGATTTCATCACAAATTCCTATTCCAGGGCAGGGGCTGGCGCTCAGTCCTTCAGGATGAGTTCCCTCACCCCACTAGTTCCAAGGCGGGTGAGAAGAGTCAACCAGAGGCAATTGGTACTTGGGAACTGATCTTCTGCAAGGGTTAAGTCCTTTTCCTTAATCTGTTCCCAGCACTGACCAAGCCTCAAGTATAAAGTCTTACCCACTAGAAAAGCGGATGGTGCTGAACAAGCCTCCAGACTCCAGCCACAAGCTGACTCTTGCCCAGACTTTTGTTCAAACATCTGTTATCATTATTTGGTTGTGCTGGGTCCTCCTTGCTTCGTGTGGGCTTTCCTTAGTTGCAGCGAGTGGGGCTACTCTTCCTTGCTGTGCGTGGGCTTCTCATTGCAGTGGCTTCTTCTGTTGCAGAGCACAGGTTCTAGGCACACAGGCTTAAGCAGATGCCAGACCCACCAAGTACTTTCCCTTCTCTGGCTCTGGAATTGACCACTTCTCCAAGGAGCGCTGGTGCCACTGAGAGCTCATTACCGCTGGAGCGTCATTGCTTCTAGGTCTTTGGAGGGAACAGAACTAGTAAATATGTACCTATTTTTAAAGTATGTTTGTATGAATACTCCAATTCCAACCCAACACCAAAAGTTCTTCCTTTCCTTCCCCTGCCATATTTGTATCTCCCTTCTTCCACCATATAATCCTAGTTCCCTCAAATACCAATCTATTTACTCATTTACTACAATGCACTCAAAATGGTTCAGGAATCACTTCACATCAACCACTACTGACCACAAATTGCCTCAGTGAAGGGAAAAGAGTTATGTAGCTCAGTAATCGTTGGCCTGTAACCCAGCAGGGTTTGCAGTAAGAACTGTATTCACAAGGTTCTTGGATGGGCTCTTTGTTTTGTTAACTTGATCTATAGTTAGGTTCAGCTAAGCTTTTAATAAACATTGGGAATACGCTCAAGGTTACAGTCATAGACAGAACCTGGAGGGCAAAGACCCATGTTGATAATTCAGGACAAACTCATGTTTCTAGTCATTGAGGGGGTAGGAGGGTCCACATCCTGCTAGGAAAACGGACGAGGACTCTTTCTCCTTGACATGACATGAAACTATCAGCAAACACACACACACACACACACACACACACACACGTCTGCAGAGCAAAGGCCAATGACGTTCCAGCTCAGACCTTTCAGGACCCAAGTTTGTCTCATTGCTTCAATGCTTCTTTGATTTGTGAAAGGAAAGCTGTGATTAGAGAACATGAGAGACAAAGAGAAAAAGGGGAACAAGGAAGGGACTAAGAGAGAGAGGGAGACAGAAAGCCAGAGGAGAGAGGGGAAAAAACAGATGGCGACAATGGCATCCACCGAGAACCAGGACTGTGGAGTGCCCCGCAGCAGCTGCTGCTGCTGCTGCTGCTGCGTCGCTTCAGTCATGTCTATGTGACCCCACAGACGGCAGCCCACCAGGCTCCCCCGTCCCTGGGATTCTCCAGGCAAGAACACTGGAGTGGGTTGCCCTTCCTTCTCCAATGCATGAAAGTGAAAAATGAAAGTGAAGTCGCTTAGTCATGCTCAACTCTTAGCGACCCCATGGACTGCAGGGCACCAGGCTCCTCCATCCATGGGATTTTCCAGGCAAGAGTACTGGCCTTACAGCAGCAGACCCCAGCTTTTCTGGCCCCAGGCACTGGTTTCGTGGAAGACCATTTTTCCATGGACCTGGGATGGTTTCACTATAATTCAAGCACATTATATTTATTCTGCACTTTATTACTGTTACATCAGATCCACCTCAGATCATCAGACATATGATCCCTGCGGCTGAGGACTCCTGCCCTACAGAGCCCACACTGCATCAGTCTGCCATGAACTTTCCCTAAAGTCTCCTCTTTACAGAGGAGGTGAGTTTGAGTTGAAGAGTCAATCTTCCTACCTGGGCTAGTTAGATATTAATATTTGGAAGAGCCCAGCAAGCGCTGGTGTTCCACAGTTGCAGATATCAGCTAAGCCTCTGGTCCAGCTGCAGCCAAAGAGCCCTGAGAAGCAGCTGTGGGCACCAGGGCAGATACCTGTGTTATCTGGGTACCACGAGATGGTGCTGGTGACCTTGCAAGACTGCCTCCCTAGTTTTAGGGATGTGAGTCAGCTCACACTAGGGGATCTTCACATTCAAGGGCCACACCACAGGCAGGAAGAAGGAGAGACACCGAGTCCATCCTTTCTGATGTCTACTTAGCTGTCATGGCACAAAAGGAAGCCAGAAAATTCACATCCAGCTTGGGGGTGAGAAATCTGGGTGAGGGGTGAAAATAAAGAGGAACTGAGGGTCTGCAGTTCCTGCAGAGGTACCTCCCCCCAACCCTCCTTGTGTACTACTCTCCCCTGACAAGCCTGCTAATGGAGGGTTCATCATCAACACTGCAGGACGTGGTGGGCTGCAGCCCCATGGAAGAGCTCGCTTTGTTACCCCTCTACTCCACCTGCTCTTCGGAAAGCAGTCAATATCTATTCTTCCTAAAGTAAAAACCTGGATCTGGTTTAAAGGTGATTCTCCAAGAGAATTTCAACAACAACTCCTTAGGCAATAGAGGTCAGAGCACTAATGGTGGAAATTCAGGCAGAGTTGATATTTAGGGGCAGAGAATGAGATGGCTGGATGGCATCACCGACTCAACCGACATAAGTTTGAGCAAGCTCCGGGAGCGAAGGACAGAGAAGCCTGGCGTGCTGCAGTCCATGGGGTCACAAAGAGTCGGACACAACTGAGTGACTGAACTGAACTGAATTCTTTAGGACTCCCTTCAAATCACAGTCCTGACTACTTACAAGGCTGGCTCTGGGTGGAATAACAAGAGCTGAGGCATGCTTGGAAGATTCTGTTTCTTCTTAATGGAGCTCATCTTTTGAGTTACCATAAAACTTGCAGGCCTGAGGAAATCAGGGGGCACCACTAAATTTACTTCAGCAACAACCAGGCCAAAATTCCACACAGATCTGCTTCAGACATCCCAGTCATGGGGCAAAATCAAAGCATCAGTAGGACCCAGGCTAAGTGTAATAGCATGCCTCTTCCCTTTGTCCTCTGCTGGATATCTGATATCTGATGAAATGTTGGTAACATTCTTTTAAGGAGGTAGGTAAGAGAAGGTGACTGAACACGGGTATGGAACCAAAGACCCAGGGGAGAGTGGAGGTGTGCTGTGTGCTAAGCCTCTTCAGTCGTGTCTGACTCTTTGTGACCCCATGGACTGTGGCCCGCCAGGCTCCACTGACCACGGGATTCTCCAGGCAAGAATGCTGGAGTGGGTTGCCATTTCCTTCTCCAGGATATCTTCCTAACCCAGGGATTGAACCCACATCTCTTATGTCTCCTCCTGCACTGCCAGGCAGGTTCTTAACCACAAGTACCACCTGGGAAGTCCAGTGGGGATGTGGCTGTCACTGTTTTCTAAGCGCGCCTATTCCCTTAACCATGGCCAGGAGGCCAAGAGAGCCACAGGACCTAGAGAAGAGAGGAAAGGAGGTGCCAGAAGCACCATCTCTGCAAAAATATGAGACTGAGACTAGCTGACAAATTTACTAATGGGGAAATTGTATCAGGAATCACTTTTGGTGTATTAGAGGATGTGGGGAAACTTAGCCAAGGGTTCAAAGAAATCTAAACAATGAAAAAAATGAGCAGTAATTAGCCCCAGGAAACGAAAAATGTTATACAAGAAAATAAATGTCATAATAGTATACCACTTGGCTCAGCATTAAACAAGATTAACTGTGTGTTTTCTTTTTTAAGTTACAAGCTTGTTAGCATTATTTGACTCTTTAAACTCTTTTACTTTTTTTGATAAAAAGTTAATCTGAAAAGCCTTTCATGAATTTTAAGATCTTCTTAAATCTGTTAAGAGTAAGTAGATCAGACCTGAATGCAGTGTGGCACTTGGCAAGAAGTTAGATGTTTGGGTCCAGTGGCTTTGTTCTCCTACTTCTTTCCTCTCAAAGGTCAGAGGGAAGTGGGGGGCTTGGAATGTGACATCAGATCACGTCCCTTGGGTTATGGGGACATCCGAAAGTCACCCAAGACTCAGGTTACCCTGAGCGCATCAGGCATCCTTGTGAGCCTTCAGTCTTTCTGGGTACCGCAGACCCAGTGCTTAGAGGCAGTGGATCAGTACCGGTTCCACCACCAGTACTAGATGGTGGTGGCTGATGGTGTGGCATGAACTCAGACCTTTACTCCACGCATCTCACCTTTCACCCTGGGCTTCAGTTTGCTGAGCTCTGAAACTTACAAGGGAGGGAATGGGAAAGGGAAAGACAATTATCTATTGTTTCATTTGATCAGGAAAGCTTATCCAGCACCTCCCACTCTCTGCTGGTCACAGGAGTTAAACCATGAACCGGACTCACACTGGCTCTGCCCCTACATAGTTTACGGTCTAGTGGGGGAGACAGATAAAAGAAACAAGGAAGCAGGTGAATACATAATTCAAACCACTGAGATAAAAAATAACAGAAGGCAGGGTGTTGAGAGCTTATTAGACGGGGTGGTCAGAGAAAGCCTCTCTGAGGAGGTGAGTTTTGAGCTGATCTTTGAGTGATGACAAAAAGCAGTTTGAGTTTTATCTAAAGTGCCATGTGGGGTAGGGATTTAAAGGAGCATGGGAGAGCTTCTGGTGGAAGCAGTGTGATATGAGCTGATTTTCAGGTTTAAAAGCAACCCCTGGGTGCTGTGGAAGGAGAATGGGGTAAAGTAGGAGAATCCCAAGAGGGCTACTCCGTGGTCCAGGCAAGCATGAGGGTGGTGGAGAGTGTAATTGAGGTCTTAGACTATTTCTGTGGTTCCTTCCAGCTGGAATGAGCCTGTAGGATTGCCTTGGAAGTATCAGGGTCATCAAGCCGTAAGCAGTAACTTAATGGCAACTCCTAAGGAAAACAACAGTTAGAACTGGACATGGAACAAAGGACTGGTTCCAAATTGGGAAAGGAATACATCAAGGCTGTATACTGTCACCCTGCTTATTTAACTTCTATGCAGAACATATCATGCAAAATGCCTGGCTGGATGAAGCACAAGCTGGAATCAAGATTACCAGGAGAAAGATCAATAACCTCAGATATGTAGATGACACCACTCTTATGGCAGAAAGTGAAGAGGAACTGAAGAGCCTCTTGATGAGAGTGAAAGAGGAGAGTGCAAAAGCTGGCTTAAAGCTCAACATTAAAAAAAACTAAGATCATGGCATCTGGTCCCATCACTTCATGGCAAATAGATGCAGAAACAATGGAAAACAGGGACAGACTTTATTTTCTTGGGCTCCAAAATCACTGCAGATGGTGACTGCGGCCATGAAATTAAAAGACTCTTGCTCCTTGGAAAAAATGCTATGACAAACCTAGACAGCATATTGAAAAGCAGAGACATTACTTTGCTGACAAAGGTTCATCTAGTCAAAGCTATGGTTTTTCCATTAGTCACTTATGGATGTAAGAGTTAGACCATAAAGAAAGCTGAGCACCGAAGAATTGATGCTTTTGAACTGTGGTGTTGGAGAAGACTCTTGAGAGTCCCTTGGACTGTAAGGAGACAAAACCAGTTAATCCTAAAGGAAATCAGTCCTGAATATTCATTGGAAGGACTGATGCTGAAGCTGAAGCTCCAATACTTTGGCCACCTGATGCAAAGAACTGACTCATTGGAAAAGACCCTGATGCTGGGAAAGATAGAAGGCAGGAGGAGAAGGGGACGACAGAGGATGAGATTGTTGGATAGCATCACCAACTCAATGCACATGAGTTTGAGCAAGCTCCAGGAGTTGGTGATGGACAGGGAGGCCCAGTGTGCTGCAATCCATGGGGTCTCAAAAAGTTGGACACAACTGAGCAACTGAACTGAACTGAACTAAAGGAAAACAGATTTCCTTCTTAAAAGGGCACCGCCAAGGGCTGGTGGTTTAGTCAGAGACAATGATCTGAATTATATTAATAGTCCTAGCTGCCCCTGGGTTGTACCTTTGTGCAGGGCACAGCCTGCCAGATGGTACGCGGCAGCTCTGTCTTCCGGGTGAGAAATGTGAAAAAAAGTGAAAGTCACTCAGTCGTGTCCAACTCCTTGTGACATCATGGACTGTAAGCCTGCAAGGATCCCCTGTCCATGGAATTCTCCAGGCCAGAATACTGGAGTAGGTAGCTCTTCCTTTCTCCAGGGGATCTTCCTAACCCAGGGACTGAACTCAGGTCTCCTGTATTGCAGGCAGATTCTTTACCGTCTGAGCCACCAGGGAAGCCCAAGAATACTGGAGTGGGTAGCCTATTCCTTCTCCAGGGGATCTTCCCAACCCAGGAATCAAAGTGTGTGCTTAGTCGCTCAGTCTTGTTCGACTCTTCACATCCCTGTGGACTCTTTATGATCCCTGTAGAGCCCACAAGGATCCTCTGTCCATGGAATTCTCCAGGCAAGAATATTGGAGCAGATAGCCATTCACTTCTCCAGGGGATCTTCCTGACCCAGGGATAGAATCCAGGTCTCCCACACTGTGGGCTGATTCTTTACCATCTGAGCCACAGGGAAGCCCTACTCAGAGCAGTACTAAGAGTTAAATGAGATAAACAGAGAGCCCCAAGTAGGGCCTGGCACACAGCTGGCATTCAACACGTGTTAGGTGCAGCTCCTTAGGAACCTCAGAGAGCCATATGCTTAATTTATGGCCACAAGGTAGGGGGCCACAACTATGAAATGGCATCCCATGGCTCTGGCAGCTAAGGAGCAGCAAATAAGCCAATCCTCAATAGTTGCAGGGGGTTGGGGGTGGGGGAGAAGTTGACACAGAAGCCAGAATTGGAATGAAAATTTTCCTAAAAGCATTATATACAAAACACTCTAAAACCAAAACTCTGACAGAAGCTGTGTCATGGACACCTGGAGAATGGGGGAGAGGTGGTGAAAGAGATAGTTATAAATATTTTGGAAGCATAACTTGATGTGTTTGAGGAAAAACAGTCATAAATATTCTGGAAACAGAAAAGGACCACAGACAACCATGTAAGGACCCAATGGTGGACGCAGGACATCTTGGAAAAATCCCGGTCAAATATCTTGTACAGTGTTCCACCGTCTAAACGTGTTTGTTAAAGTCTGGTTGAATAGCTTTGCCTAGAGCACTGTGTGAGTGATACTGTGTGGATGAGGCAGGTACAGAAGACAAGGAGTGATTGCTCTAGGCAGAAGTGATCAAAGCTGCGTTTACAGAGTACTTGGTCAGCAGCAGGCACTGCTCTAAGTATCCTGAACATACCCCATTCACAGATGGAGGTAAGGGCGTGGAAGGGAAAGTCCAGGGCTTTGGCAGGACAACGGGAGTCAGGGCAGGGAGGAGGAGGATTTTACAACTGGAAGAAGTAAATGGAAGCCAGACTTTAGAGATTATGAATGTCCAGTTGAGGCATCTGGTTTCACACTAAGGCTTGGGGAATCCTTGGGGGTGTCAGGGGGATGAAGAGCCAGGGGCATGCTTGTGCACAGAAAGCCCAGAGTTTGGCTACTCTGTCCAAATCTCACCAGGAGTGGCAGGACTGGACCGGAGCCCAGGACTCCTAACTCCTAGAAGTTGTCTGCACACTACTGATGCTTCTGCACAAATGTTTACCAAATGGTCAGGGTTCCCCCTTGAGAATGGCTTATATCAAGTCCATGGAGGAGGAAAGATAAGAACTAGAGTTTGAGCAAAGGGAGCTGGCAGAGGTCAGGAAAGCTGTCAGTCTACAGAGTCCAGCTCCAGACCCAGAGGCAGTCTGTGACGTCCATGGAATACAGGAAGTTCCAAGTCACCATTTGTCTCCTCCTTCCCTTCCATTCTTTTGCAAACTACTTTCACACTGCCTAGTTCATTTCACCTAAACTATAACCCTATACAGTGATCAAGAAGATGTCTTTATTTGACAGATTTGAAAACCTGAGGCTCAGAGAGGTTCAAAAACAGTTCACAAAGGAGTTCATACTGGGGTCCAGGTGGCATTGCAGAAGTCCCAAGGCCCTACAAGGCAGACCCCCTGGGTCTGGACATTTCAAATTCCATAACGTTTCCATTGTGCTCAGTCATGTCCAACTCTTTGCAACTCCGTGGACTGCAGCCCACCAGATTCCTCTGTCCATGGGATTTCCCAGGCAAGAATACTGGAGTGGGTTGTCATTTCCTTCTCCAGGGGATCTTCCCGACCCAGGAATCAAAAACCCACATCTCCTCCATTTGCAGACAGATTCTTTACCACTGAGCCACCTGGAAGGCCCAATGTTCCCTTGTCTCTGTACAATTTTCTTTATAAACACAGAGTTAAGAAAACAAGGTGAAGCAGAGAGGGGCCAGGCTCCAGGCCTGCTGAAGCGTTTTTCTGAGGACAGCACTTCCTCTTCCTTTGCAAGCCCAATTTTGAGCACCAAGGCGGCTGTGCCAAAGAGGAGCAAGTGTGGACCATGAGCCCAGCTGGGCAGAGCCCTGGAGGGCAGGGACAGCCAGGCTTCAGTGTATCAAGTGGTGTCACCACTAAGTTCTAAGACCTGTGGGCAGCTGGAAGTCCTCTCCAGGGAGCCAGGTCGAGGAGGACATTGTGCGTGACCACAGTCAGCAGTCTGAAGGGGGAGAAGTGACCCTACCAGAAGCCTCTCCTCTGCCGGGTCCTGTGACCCTCTCCAGGGTCAGGCTTGGCTGGTAGTCCTGAGGCTTGTGTGACAGCCTGCAGGCAGCCAGGCTGCCCAGGCCCACGCCAGAGGGACAGGCGGCTGGTGGAGGAAATCATGCCCTGAGGCCTCAGGGCTGGCCCAGGCCGCATGTGCCATTGACCAAGATGCTGCAGACCTGGCTAGGCATCTCTGGGGTCTGCAATGGGGCTGCAGAAGAAAAAGCAGCAGGGACATGGATCCACAGGCTCAGTCACCTTAAGGAGTTAGTTTATGGCGACAAAAGACAAGTGACAAATATGTCCAATACAGTACCTGTCACTAAGCAAGAGCTCTGTAACCTTGCAATGTAATACAGAGAAGAAAAGCAGGGAAGGAAGAGCAAGAGGGTGGAAGCTAGCAGATAATAATCTTACTGCAATTTCTCATGAAAGGAGGTGAACTCGGGTCTTTTTACTCTGCCATTATGCCCACTCTCTTCCTGTCTTAGTGCAAGTTCTTGCAACACTTTGGTGCCTACAGGAAATGCTTTGAGTTCTGACACAAAAAGGCCACAAAACACATACTCTAGGGGCTGACTCCACCTTCAGACATACAGCCACACCTGCCACTATCCATAACCCCACCCACCTGGGCACACGTTCAAACACACTATAGGCTCAATGCTCTGACTTCCCCAAGTCTACAAAAACTCCTTCAAAATCACTTTTCCATTCCTCTTTGCTCTCCATTCACCCAAACACTGGGATGGAGAACCTCCACTTCAGGCCCCTCCTATTCCCACACCATGCTCAGCTCACACACACAGACACACAGCCATACCCCTAAGGTTACAGCCATGCACACACCCCAGTGTGCGCAAAGCCAAATACGCAAGGACCCTCAGACCAGTCAATGCCCCCTCCCTTTTCTGTAATTACATTGATAGTCACCCTCTCTTCCCAGCTAGAATCACACTAACAGTCTCCACTTTGGTCAAATTCACACCCAAATGCCATGGTCAAGGTCGGACTGATTAGTGAGCAATCATCTCCCTATCGCCAACTCCAGCATGTCAGCATGTCGCCCAGAGCCAGGGATATGTGAGAGGGGTCCCTGCCTTCCACTAATACTCTCTTTGTCCCCTTCCAAAAGTGGTGGAGAAAGGGAAACGAAGAAAGAGGGAGACAGGAAAGTGGAGGAGATACTCAGCCCAAAGTCACAGGATGGCTTCTCTGCCCTTAGCCTGCTTCCTGCATCGCCTCAAAGAGAGAACATTCCTTACAGGAAAGAGCCTTCGACATTGGAGCTCCAGAATGAGGCAGACACCTCGGGGTGCGGGGGTGGGGTGAGAGGGAGGGCTGTGCCCCTCTGAGAAATCTCAATGGATACTTCCTAGCCTAGTTATGCTCCTCAGAAAAGGGCAAAACTAATAACAAATTCAATTTCACATTTGAAATATCTTGTGATACTACTGTCATGTCGTTATCAACATGTACCTTCTTTATATATATATATAATTTAACTAGAGGATAATTGCTTTACAATATTGTGATGGTTTTTGCCGTATGTAAACATGAATTGGCATTCAGTTCAGTTTAGTCCCTCAGTCGTGTCCGACTCTTTGCGACCCCATGAATTGCAGCACACCAGGCCTCCCTGTCCATCACCAACTCCTGGAGTTCACTCAGATTCACGTCCATCGAGTCAGTGATGCCATCCAGCCATCTCATCCTCTGTCGTCCCCTTCTCCTGTCCCCAATCCCTCCCAGCATCAGAGTCTTTTCCAATGAGTCAGCTCTTCGCATGAGGTGGCCAAAGTACTGGCGTTTCAGCTTTAGCATCATTCCTTCCAAAGAAATCCCAGGGCTGATCTCCTTCAGAATGGACTGGTTGGATCTCCTTGCAGTCCAAGGGACTCTCAAGAGTCTTCTCCAACACCACAGTTCAAAAGCATCAATTCTTTGGCGCTCAGCCTTCTTCACAGTCCAACTCTCACATCCATACATGACCACTGGAAAAACCATAGCCTTGACTAGACAGACCTTGGCATTCAGTTCAGTTCAGTTCATTTCAGTTCAGTTGCTCAGTCATGTCCGACTCTTTGCAACCCCATGAATCGCAGCACGCCAGGCCTCCCTGTCCATCACCATCTCCCGGAGTTCACTCAGATTCACGTTCATCATGTATGTATACATATATCCCCACCCCCTGCTTAAATGCCCTCTCACCTCCCTCCCCTTCCCAACCCTCATATACGTTCAATCCATTACCTCACTTTATGCAACTTGGCCTATTTGTAATGCCCCAGCTTCTGTGTAACTGTGGCCAGGAGAAAAAAGGTTTGGGTTCTAGTTCTTGGGAAGGTCATTTAAGCATCTCGTGTGTCAGATTCCTCACATGGAAAATTCAAGAATGCTCCAGATGATGGCTAAAGCTCTTTGCAGCATTAATGTTTATGCTTTTACAATCTACAGAGCAGCACTGTCCAACAGACATTTAAATGCAAGCTATGCGCATAGTTTAAAATGTTCTAGTCATATTTTTAAAGTCAAAAAAGGTAGGTAAATACTTTTAATAATATATTTAGCCCAATATAGCTAAAATATTAGCATTTCATCCAGGAATTAATGCTTTAAAAAATTGTAATGATTTATTTTACATTCTTTTCTCAAAATAAGTCCTCAAAAATCTGGTATGTATTTTATATTTACAGGCACGTCTCCATTCAGATGCTAAATTTTCACTGGAAATCCTGAATCTGTTTTTAGATTTCATAAAGTTACCATTGTAAAAGTAAACGGTATGATCCACATACCTAAGTTGTTCCAAATAAAATTTTTAAATTTTTCCAATAGCTGAATTGAGAATCTGTTTTTAAATTAAAAATTAAATAAAACTCAAGGTTTTGATCTTCCGTGGCACTAGGCGCATTACAGTGTCCTGTAGCCGCACACAGCTTGTGGCTACCAGACTGGACATCGGGACAGTGGGGACTGGAGCGTGTAAGCAGGACTCCTAGGGGATCGTCCTCCCCTCTGTTCACACTTGCCCATCGAGCACCAGACAAACTGCTAGTTGAGAGTGAGATGGGGACTGGAAAGTTAACAGCCAACATCATCCCATCAACACCTGTCCCACTGCCTGTCGTCTGTGAGCCAAGAAGCCAGAGAGGGGGCCGACCCCTCTTCCAGTCCTTGCCCATGGAAAGCGTCTCCAACTTCTTTCCATGAAGCTGCTGCCAATGTTTCCGCAGGCGGTGGCCACATTTCCAGCTCAGACGCAAAGGCACGGGCGGGCGTCTGAGCTTCCTTTCCTCGCTCAAAGGAATGCCCGCCCGGCAGTCGGCCAAGGCGTCAGCCCAGACTCTACGTGTCACTTTGGGGATTTGGGCTTTATTAGTACGAGTCAGATGCAGGGTGATGAGAGGTGGGGCGACAAGACACCAGAGGGACAGCAGGTGAAACACAAGCATCAGAAAGCAAGGTCAAGAGGACAGGCCAATGCAGTCTACCATGGGCCCAGGGCGAGACATTGGGTTTCAGAAATACCCCCTGGAACCTCATCCCTGAGTGAGCGGAAGCTTTCAAAGACGCTTCCAGGACGATCCTTTCATGCTTCCTTGAGCAGCAGAGAAAAGTTCAAACTAGCAAGGGCTTCACACACAGTGTTATTATCTTCATGGAAAAATTGAAACTCAAATGAGTAACTTCCACAAGGTCGTGTAGCAACAGAGCTGAAATTTAGACTCAAATCTGTTTGAATCCAAAGCCTGAACTCTTTCTACTAATAATATCTAGTGATAATAGACGATGCTTACTGCATGGCGCCATGTGCTGGATGCTTTATGAAAGTGAACTCAGTGATACAGCATTTTTGTGAAGTATGATCTCACACCCATTTTCTAAATAAAGAAAGCTGAGTCTCAGAAAGATTATATAACTTGCCCAAGGTCTTAAAACCCGTAAGTGATAGAGCAGACACTTGAACCCGACTTCTAAGTTCATGCACTTAGCTATGACATAATGCCTCAAGTGAGAATAGCAGACACCACCCATGTTCACCCTGAGCTCACTGTAGCTGGGATGGTTTCAGCTCATCAACAGTGTCCCCCCTCAAACAATCTGCATCTCTGTTTCCCCGCCTGAAGGCTTTCTCAGGTACCTGGGGAGAATTGGAGGTAGGGTGGGGGGCTCTACATCTTCTGGGGTTTATCAGTTAGGGCTTCCCTAATGAAGTACCTAGATAAACCTAGACAGCATATTAAAAAGCAGAGACATCACTTTGCTGACAAAGGTCCGTCTAGTCAAAGCTATGGTTTTTCTAGTAGTCATATATGGATGTGAGAGTTGGACCATAAAGAAAGCTAGGTGCCAAAGAATTGATGCTTTCGAATTGTGGTGCTGGAGGAGACTCTTGAGAGTCTCCTGGACAGCAAGGAGATTAAACCAGTTAATCCTAAAGGAAATCTACCCTGAATATTCATAGGAAGGACCGAAGCTGAAGCTCTAATACTTTGGCCACTTGATGAGAAGAGCCGACTCATTGGAAAAAGCCCTGATGTTGGGAAGGATTGAAGGCAAAAGGAGAAGAGCGCAGCAGAGGATGAAGTGGTTGGATGGCATCACTGATTCAATGGACATAAATTTGAGCAAACTCTGAGAGATACTGGAGGACAGAGGAGCCTGGCATGCTGCAGTCAATGGGGTCAAAAGGAGTCAGACATGACTTAGCAACTGAGCAACAACAATGAAGTACCACAAACTGGATGGCTTACTACAACAAAAATTTCTCTCTCACAGTTCTGGAGTCAATCAAGTCCAAAACCCAGGTGTCAGCAGAGCCATGCTCTCTCTGATCTTCTCCTGCTTCCTCCCACCTTCTGGTGAAGTGCAGTGAAGTCGCTCAGTCGTGTCCAACTCTTTGCGACCCCATAGACTGTAGCGTACCAGGCTCCTCTGTCCATGGGATTTTCCAGGCAAGAGTACTGGAGTGGATTGCCATTTCCTTCTCCAGGGGATCTTCCCAACCCAGGGCTCAAACCCAGGTCTCCCGCATTGTAGACAGACGCTTTACCGTCTGAGCCACCCATCAATCCTTGATGCACTTTGGTTTGTAGGAGCCTCACTCTAATCTCTGCCCTGGTCTTCACATGACCACCTTCCCTGGTGTCTGTCTGTGTCTCCTCTTCTTTTAAGGACACCAGTCACATTGGATTAAGGGCCCGCCTACTGCAGTAGGACCTCATCTTAACTAATTACATCTGCAAATACCTTAATTCAAAATAAGATCACCTTCTGAAGTTCTGGAAAGAACACGAATTTTAGGGGGACGCTTCAGTCCAGTTGCCAACTCTGAACCAATGGAGGGCGAGGGGGTGAGTGGGTAGGTGAATGCTCCAGTCACTCCACCCTCAGGGGACACATTCCAAGATGTGTCACAGTCTCCCCAAGGTTCCCCAGCTCGACTGAGTCTCCGTTCCCTGCAACAAGAACCCACTCCTTAATGTACCGACTTTCGGCTTTTCTCATTTCTGTCTCACTTTTCCCACTGCTTCATTTGGGATTGCTGGGATCACCTGCCAAAGAAACCGGCTCCAGGTTTGTTCGGTAGGGAGTCCAAACAAATGATGTATTTGGGATAAAATATGAAAAGAAAATGAACTTTGGGCCCTAACTTTGTTTAGTATGCTCTGTCTCATCTCAGGAAGCCAGTAGACCTTTCAAGGGTCATATTATGATGACTTTCTATGTTGGCTTAAGCAGACCATGGGGAACCCACAGACACTTTGTAAAGGACCATGTTTGCTGCAGGGGCTGCGGGGAGTGGCCGACTAGAGGTGGAAAAAGCAGGATATATTTGAAAGTTGGTGCTAGGCCTGTGGCATCATGTAAAATAATTTTGCTGACAGTTGTGTGATCAATGTTGAGGATTTTATCAGTCATTCCCCCAAAAAGGTATAAACATCAAGAAATGTTTCACAAACCAAGAAAATCCAATATACTGGCAACAGAGGAAGCTCTAAAAAGGGAGGACTATGTAATAACATAAATCAGAAAATTTTCAAGATGATTACTTACTACATCTATCAAGTATGTGGATTTCTTTACTATGGGCTTGTCCATTTCCTAGTTCAATATTTCTCAAAATGCATCCTGCAAGATGCTCCTGGGAATAAAGTTTCTGTGGCGCAATCAAGTTGTGAATGCTGATTACTGTTCATTCTTCTGGAAGAGGTACAGTCCAAATTAGTATATTGAAGTTTCCAAAATCTTGATGTTGGAAACAAAATTCAGTTTAGTACTGTTCTCCAAACTTATTTTGCCATGGAACCCTTCCTTTGCATAGTGTCTATTTAAAATCCCACAGAACCAGTATTCCACAGGATCCATGTTGGGAAACCCCCATCAATTTGACCAGCATGTGTGCCAAAAAAAGTCTGCTCCAGCCCACATGCCTCCTACTTCAGAGCGTTTCAGGGCACAGTTGTCCTTTTGTGTCTACATCTCATCCTACTCCCAGTCTCCAATCTCCCTTCTTCTTCTTTTTTTTTTTTTCTTTCTCCATTTTGGTTTAGATCACATGGATTCTTGGCCACGGGCTACAATCCCCACCATCATGGGCCAGACATATAAATCCTCCTGCCTAAGTGCCACTGGGTCAAGCAGGACTTCTGAGTGGCTACCCCCTCATCCCTACCTCTTTCGGGTTCAGAACAGGGCAGGGGACCCTCAGGAGACGGACATCTACACAGGAAGGGCTTCACTGTCAATAAGCACCTGTGAGCATCCAGGCGATGTGATTCAGATCCTCCTGCTTGGCTAGCAACACCAAAGCCACATCCCAAACATGAGCTCTGCTACAGGTTGCATTGGGTCCCCGCTAAATCTATAGGTTGAAGTCCTAATCCCCACTACCTCAGAATATGAACTTATTTGAAAATAGGATTATTGCAGTTAAGATGAGGCCATACTGGAGTGGGGTGGGTCTCCAATCTAATACAACTGATGTTCTTATACAAGGGGGAAACTTGGAGACAGGATGACAGAGAGGATGGCATGTGAAGACTGGGGTAATGCTGCCAAAAGCCAAGGAACGACCAAAAGCCAGGAGACAGGCTTGGAACAGATCTTTTCTCAGCATCTCCAGAGGGGGCATGGCCTGCTGACACCTTGATTTCAGACATCTAGCTTCCAGAATGTGAGACAGGAAGCTTCTGTTGTCTTGCTTGCTTGCTTACTCGCTCAGTCATGTCCAAGTCTTTGCAACCCTGTGGATTGTAGCCAGCCAGGCTCCTCTGTCCATGGAATTTTTCAAGTAAGAATACTGGAGTGGGTAGCCACTCCCTTCTCCGGAAGATCCTCCTGACCCAGAGATCAAACCTGTGTCTCCTGCATTGCGGGCAGATTCTTAACCCACTGAGCCGTCAGGGAAGTCTAAGCCACTCCATTTGTGGTGCATTGTTACGGCAGGCCCGAAAACTAACACGAGAGCAGTCTCTGCCTGTTCTCCCACTCAGTCTCTACCAGCAGTGTGTTCCTGACCCAACTCCCTCAGGACAGAGGAAAACAAAAGACGGCCCTGCTGGCCGCATGGGCAGACTCAGGACACCTCTCCCGGCTGGGTCTTAATGTCCTCCTCTTAATTTCCACCTGTCTCTGACCTCTGACCCACCAGATCCCAGGGTCTCATAGTTAGTGGGAATGGTACTCCAGCTTCACTCCCAGTCCTCTGGCTTCACTACAGACCCCTGACAAAGTGGCTGTGAAAGTGGTGGCAATGCTGCCGGCATGGGAAACCATCTTAGAGAGGGAGGTGCTGAAATCCAACCCCAGGGACCTAGATCCCAGCCCCTCAGAAATGCAGCCAAAGCTACCAGCCTTCCCCGGCCACTTCATCAGGCTGGACCCCTCTGTGCTTTGGTGTGTTGCCATGGAGACGAGCAGGATGCAGCTGCTTGTTTTCAACACCAACAAACCCACTGAATTTGGAGGCATCAGACAGACGAGGGTTCCCCATCTAGGCACTACTGACATTCGAGCAGGATAATCTGTGTTGTGGGGACTGCCTGCCCTCTGCACTGTGGGATGTTCAGCAGCATCCCTGGTCTCTACCCACTAGGTGACAGTGGCCTTCCTCCCCGAGCTGTGATAACCAAGCAGTCTCTGGAGGCCTAGTCTGTTCAGGCTGCTGTTACAAACTATCACAGGTGAGGTGCCCTGTAAGCAACAGAAATTTACTTCTCAGAGTTCTGTTGGCTGGAAAGTCTGAGATCAAGGTGCCCGCATGGTTTTGTTTTGATAGTGGCTCTCTTTCTGGTTCATAGCCAGAATCCTCACATGGTGGAAGGCACTAGTAAGCTTTATCCTGTATCCTCACATGGTGGAAGGCACTAGTAAGCTCTCTGGGGCCTAATGCCATTCATGGGGGCTCCACCCTTAGGACCAAAGCACCTCCCAAAGGTCCTGCTTTCTAACACCATCACACTGGGTATTGAGATTTCAACATATGAATTTAGGGGGAACACAAACACCCATACCATAGCACCAGACATTGCCAAATGTTCCTTTGGAGGCAAACTGACCCACAATTGAGACCTCCTGCAATAAAGTAACTTCAGTACTTTCTAATCTAAGGTCCTTATCATCTGAGGTCATTTCATTCTTTCAATGATGTTAAAAACCTATTACCATCCCCTGATCTCAGTAATATAAGGAAAACATACAAAGAAAAAAAAGATCTACGGACTTTCCTGGTGGTCCAGTGGTTAAGAATCTGCCTTCCAATGCAGGGGACTCAAGTTCGACCCCTGGTCAGGGAACTAAGATCCCTCATGCTTCAGGGAAACCAAGCCCATGCACTCTGGAGCCTGTATACCACAACTAGAGAGATGTTCTCACACAGCAACAAAACAGCCCACACGCTGCACTAAGACCCAACGCCACCAAAGAAATTTAAAAAAGAAAAAAAGATCTAGGAAAAAATGTTAAGTCGCAGCTGTGTCTATACGCTGGATAGTAGATTTGCTAGTGGATTGTCTATTTTCCTGGATTTTTCTTGTATTTGCTATATTGCACATGTGTTCGTTGAACACCTGAAAAAAATCTACTTAATTGTCATTTAAAAATTGATTTTTTAATCAAAAAATCAATTTAATCGGTGCACATAATTTTAAAGATCTAATTAGGCATAATCAGAGCAAAATGATAAAGGAGAAAGAGCAGGGTTTTCAATTCTTGTACCTCCACTCACTACTGGCCATGGGGATGCCATTAATGCCAGCCCTGCTGGACTGAGTCAAGGTTGTGTGAAGTGTTTGTAAAGCATCTAGAGAATAGCGGTGGCTTAATAAACAGCAGCTCAAACAGTTGTTAGGCTCCGTTTTAGCGCAAAGTTCTCTTTATCCCCTGCCTATGCTAGTGTGGCATTCTCACCACAGTGTCATCCAAATGCCCTTGCAAGGCCCCATAGGATCTCCCTTGGCAAGCGAGTCCTCTTCCAAACCCCTCCAGACTCAGGGACTCTTGGGAAGAGACAATGGCCATCATCGCTTATCACTATCACGCCAGGCACGGTGCCCCACACTGTTCACACATGGTCTCCCATATTCTTCTCAACCACCCTGCAAGGCAGAAATAACGATGCCCTTTTCAGAGATAGGAATCTAGCTCAGAGAGGCTATGATACTTCTTCAAGGTACACAGCTGGTAAGCAACAAGCTAACACTAAACAGTCTAACCTCTTCATTTTGTAGGTGATAAAACTGAAGCTCAGAGAATAAAGAGACTTGGTGCCCAAGGTCACCCACAATCCTGCAAGCAGAGCCAGACTCTTTAGGGACAGTGTCACAGTGTTCAAGCACACATATGATTCTCCTATGGAAGAAGGGAGAAGGATGTAGACGTTTCACCAAGCAATTACTGAAATCGGGAGGCAAGGATGCCTGTGATTTGAGCAGTGAGATCTGGAGTCAGTCAGCCTGAGTTCCAATCCTGGCTCTGTCTCTTACCAGCTATAGTATCTTGAGCAAGTTACTTAAAGTATTTGGGGTTCAATTTTCTCATTTCTAAGAGGAAAAAATATGTTAAAGAATAAAGAATTTAACAGTTCTGACTTCACACTGGTCAGAATGGCCATCATGATAAAATCTATAAATAGCAAATGCTGGATGTGGAGAATAGGGAATCCTCCTACACGGTTCATAGGAATGTAAACTGGTGCAGTCACTATCAGGAACAGTACGGACGCTCCTCAGAAAACTAAGAGTAGAATTACCATATGATCCAGCAACCTCATTCCTGGGCATATAACCAGACAAAAATAACTCAAACAGATATATGTCACTCCTATGTTCCCAGCAGCAGTGTTCACAAGAGCCAAGACATGGAAACAACCCAAACGCCCATCAACAGATGAATGGACAAAGAAGACATGGCACATTATACAATGAAATCCTACTCAGCCATTGAAAAGAGCAAAATAATGCTATTTGCAGCAACATGGACGCAACTAGAGATTCAATAACTTAGCACATGAAATAATCAGAAAGACAAATACCATCAGTTCAGTTCAGTTGCTCAGTCGTGTCCGACTCTTTGCGACCCCATGAATTGCAGCACACCAGGCCTCCCTGTCCATCACCAACTCCCGGAGTTCACTCAGACTCATGTCCATCGAGTCCGTGATGCCATCCAGCCATCTCATCCTCAGTCGTCCCCTTCTCCTCCTGCCCTCAATCCCTCCCAGCATCAGAGTCTTTTCCAATGAGTCAACTCTTCTCATGAGGTGGCCAAAGTACTGGAGTTTCAGCTTCAGCATCCTTCCTTCCAAAGAAATCCCAGGGCTGATCTCCTTCAGAATGGACTGGTTGGATCTCCTTGCAATCCAAGGGACTCTCAAGAGTCTTCTCCAACACTACAGTTCAAAAGCATCCATTCTTCGGCACTCAGCTTTCTTCACAGTCCAACCCTCACATCCATACATGACCACTGGAAAAACCATAGCCTTGACTAGATGGATCTTTGTTGGCAAAGTAATGTCTCTGCTTTTGAATATGCTGTCTAGGTTGGTCATATGATGTCGCTCATATGTGGAATCTATGATCACCACTTCTTGTGCGATGTCACGAACCTCCGCCCATAGTTCTTCAGCCACTCTATCAGATCTATTCCCTTGAATCTATTTGTCACTTCTACTGTATAATCATAAGGGATTTGATTTAGGTCATACCTGAATGGGCTAGTGTTTTCCCTTCTTTCTTCAATTTTAGTCTGACTTTTGCAATAAGGATCTGATGGTCTGAGCCACAGTCAGTTCCCAGTCTTGTTTTTGCTGACTGTATAGAGCCTCTCCATATTCAGCTGCAAAAAATATAATCAATTGGATTTTGGCATTGACCATCTGGTGATGTCCATGTGTAGAGTTGTCGCTTTTGTTGTTGCAAGAGGGTGTGTGCTATGACCAGTGTGTTCTCTTTGCAAAACTCTGTTAGCCTTTGCCCTACTTCACTTTGTACTCCAAGTATCTCTTGACTTCCTACTTTTGCATTCCAGTCCCCTATGATGAAAAGGACATTTTTTTGGTGTTAGTTCTAGGTCTTGTAGATCATCACAGAACTAACTTCAGCTTCTTGCAATTAGTGGTTGGGGCATAGACTTGGATTACTCGAATACTGAATGGTTTGCCTTGGAAACAGAGATCATTCTGTCATTTTTGAGATTGCACCCAAGTACTGCATTTTGGACTCTTTTGTTGACTATGAGGGATTTTTCTCATAGTAGGGATTCTTGCCTACATAGCAGGGAAACTCCATAGTAGGGATTCTTGCCCATAGTAGTAGATATAATGGTAATCTGAATTAAATTTGCCCATTTTGGTCCATTTTAGTTCACTGATTCCTAAAATGTTGATGTTCACTCTTGTTATCTTCTGTTTGACCACTTCCAATTTACCTTGATTCATGGGCCTAAAATTCCAAGTTCCTATGCAATATTGTTCTTTATAGCATCAAACTTTACTTCCATCATCAGTCACATCCACAGCCAGGCGTTGTTTTTGCTTTGGCTCAGCCTCTTCATTGTTTTTGGAGCTATTTCTTCTCTCTTCTCCAGTAGCATATTGGGCACCTACCGACCTGGGGAGTTCATCTTTCAGTGTCGTATCTTTTTGCCTTTTCATACCGTTCTTGTGAACTGAGAATTTCCAGATGTTCAAGCTGGATTTAGAAAAGGCAGAAGAACCAGAGATCAAATCGCCCACAGCCATAGGACCATAGAAAAAGCAAAAGAATTCAGAGAAACATCTACTTCTACTTTATTGACTACCTTAAAGCCTTTGGCAGAAAGTGAAGAAGAACTAAAGAGCCTCTTAGTGAAAGTGAGAAAGAAGAGTAAAAAGTTGGCTTAAAATTCAGCATTCAGAAAACTAAGATTATGGCATCCAGTCCCATCACTTCATGGCAAATAGACGGGGAAACAATGGAAACAGGGACAGACTTTATTTTCTTGGGCTCCAAAATCACTGCAGCTGGTAACTACAGCCATGAAATCAAAAGACGCTTGCTCTTTGGAAGAAAAGCTATGACCAACCTAGACAGCATTTTAAAAAGCAGAGACACTACTTTGCCAACAAAGGTCCATCTAGTCAAAGCTATGGTTTTTCCAGTAGTCACATATGGACATGAGAGTTGGGCTGTAAAGAAAGCTGAGTGCCACAGAATTGACGCTTTTGAACTGTGGTGTTGGAGAAGACTCTTGAGAGTCCCTCGAACTGCAAGGAGATTGAACCAGTCCATCCTAAAGGAAATCAGTCCTGAACATTCAGTGGAAGGACTGATGCTGAAACTCTAATACTTTGGCCACCTGATGAGAAGAGCTGATTCATTAGAAAAGATCCTGATGCTGGGAAAGATTAAAGGCAGGAGGAGAAGGAGATGTCAGAGGATGAGATGGTTGGATGGCATCACCAACTCGATGGACATGAGTTTGAGCAAACTCCAGGTGTTGGTGATGGATAGGGACGCCTGGCGTGCTGCAGTCCATGGGGTCATAAAGAGCTGGACATGCCTAAGTGACTAAACTGAACCGTGTATGTGAAATCTAAAATATGATACCAGTGAACCTATCTGAAACAAGTACAATCACAGAGAACAAACTGGAGGTGTTATCAAACTTTGCACAGTGAGCTAAGAAATTAGGGAGTGATTAAATTTTTTGTTTTATTTCTTGTCACAAAGTATTCTTCCCATCACTCAAAGCAAATTGCCAGGACTTCCCTGCCAGTACAGTAGATAAGAATCTACCTGCCAACACAGGTAGAAGACACGGGTTCAAGGAAGCGGACCTGGATTCACGGGTCCCTGGTCCAGGAAGATTCCATGTGCCGCAGAGCAACTAAGTCCATGCTCCACAGCTACTGAGGCCCCAAGATGGAACTACTGAAGCTTGTGTGCCTAGAGCCTGTGCTCCACAACAAAAGAAGCCCTCAGTCACCTCAACTAGAGAAATCCATGCACAGCAACAAAGACCCAGCACAACCAAAAATAAAAAATTAATTAATGAATGTAAAAATAAAATAAATCACAATCACTGTGAAAAACTTGGAAAAAACATAAAAGTATAAGGGGAAAATAACAATCACCCAGAATGGTAACTAATTAAAGACAACAACAAACCTTTTTACTTTGGAAAATTTCAAATACTGCATATACAAAAGTGAAAAAAAATAGTAGTGAACCTCTATGTCCCATCACTTAGTTTTTCTTCAATACTAACTCCTGGCAATCTTCTTTAGTTTATAGCCTCATTGAACTTTCTTTCTTCCTACCTCCAATCTCTTGGAGTAAATTCTAGACATCATATAATTTCATCTTTAAATATATCAGAATGTATCTCTGAAATATATGATTCTCTATTTTTTTAAAAAAAAAGGCTATAATACTCTCCAGAAGGGAGAAGGCAATGGCACCCCACTCCAGTACTCTTGCCTGGAAAATCCCATGGATGGAGGAGCCTGGTAGGCTGCAGTCCATGGGGTTGCTAAGAGTCGGACACGACTGAGCGACTTCACTTCACTCACTCTCCAGAAATTGGACACAGAAGGTGCATACTTCAACATAATAAAGGCCATATATGACAAACCCACAGCTAATATCATACTCAACAGGGGAAAGCCAAGGCATTTCCTGTAAGATTAGGAAAAAGGTAAGAATGTCCATTCTCACCAATTTTACTAACACAGTTTTAAAAGTCTGAAGCATGGCAATCAGAGAAGAAAAAGAAATAAATGCAATCCAAACAGGGAAAGAAGAAGAAAAACTGTTACTATTTGCAGATATATCATACTATACATAGAAAATCTCAAGATGTCAGATAGAAAATCTCAAGATGTCAGAACACTCTTGACATAAATTGCAGCAATGTCTTTTCGGCAAGCTCCGGGAGTTGGTGATAGACAGGGAAGCCTGGTGTGTGCTGCAGTCCATGGAGCTGCAAAGAGTCAGACACAACTGAGTGACTGAACTGACTGACTGACTGACTTGAGCTTGTCGATGAATTTCATAAAGTTGAAGGACACAAAATTAATACACACAATCTGTTGCATTTCTATATACTAACAGTGAAAGGAAAGAAAGAAATTAGGGAAACAATCTCATTTACTATCACATCAAAAAGAATAAAGTACCTAGGAGTAAATCTACCCAAGAAGACAAAGGACCTGTAAAAACTAAAGACTAAAGTCTTTTAGTAAAAACTAAAAGACACTGATGAAAAAAAATCAAAGCTGAGACAAACAAATGGAAAAATATACCATGTTCTTGGATTGGCAGAATCAATATTGTCAAAATTACTAAACTACTCAAAGTACTCTACAGAATCCATGTAATCCCTATCAAATTACCAATGGCGTTTTTCATAGAAGTAGAACAAAAATCACAAAATATGTATGAAAATACAAAAGGCCCCAAATAGCCAAAGCAATCTTAAGAAAGAAAAACAGAGCTGGAGCAAACAGGCTCCACGGTTTCAGATTATATTACAAAGCTACAGTCATCAAAACAGTATGATATTGGCACAAAGACAGACTTATAGATCAATGGAACAGGATAGAAAGCTACGATGTAGAAAAAAACAGTCTCTTCAGTAAGTGGTGCTGGGAAAACTATAGAACCACATGTAAAAAAATGAAGTTAGAACATTCTCTAATACCATACACAAAAATAAATTCAAAATGGATTAAATACCTAAATGTAAGACTGGAAACTATAAAATTCTTAAAGGAAAACATAGAACACTCTTTTGACATAAATCACAGCAATGTCTTTTTGGATCTACCTCCTATAGTAATGAAAATAAAAACAAAATTAAACAAATGGAACCTTATTGAACTTAAAAGCTTTTGCACAGCAAAGGAAACCATAAACAAAGTGAAAAGACAACCCACAGAATGGGAAAAAATATTTGCAAATGATGCGATTAATTTTCAAAATAGACAAACAGCTCATGTGGCTCAATATTAAAAAAAAAAATTAACCAGAAAATGGGCAGATTTCTCCAAAGAAGACATAGAAATGGTCAAAAAGCATACAAAAAAATGTTCTACACTGCTAATTATTAGAGGATCCAAATCAAAACTGCAATGAGGTATCAACTCACACCAGTCAGAATCAGTTCAGTTCAGTTGCTCAGTCGTGACCCCATGAATTGCAGCACGCCAGGCCTCCCTGTCCATCACCAACTCCTGGAGTTCACTCAGATTCACGTCCATAGAGTCAGTGATGCCATCCAGCCATCTCATCCTCTCCCATCCCCTTCTCCTCCTGCCCTCAATCCCTCCCAGCATCAGAGTCTTTTCCAATGAGTCAACTCTTCGCATGAGGTGGCCAAAGTACTGGCGTTTCAGCTTTAGCATCATTCCTTCCAAAGAAATCCCAGAGCTGATCTCCTTCAGAATGGACTGGTTGGATCTCCTTGCAGTCCAAGGGACTCTCAAGAGTCTTCTCCAACACCGCAGTTCAAAAGCATCAGTTCTTCGGTGCTCAGCCTTCTTCACAGTCCAACTCTCACATCCATACGTGACCACAGGATAAACCATAGGCTTGACTAGATGGACCTTAGTATAAAATGGAAATAAACAAGGACCTACTCTATGGCACAGGGAAGTCTACTTAATACTCTTTGTAATAACCTGTGTGGGAAAAGAAACTGAAAAAGAATAGATACATGTATACGTATAACTAAATCACTTTACTGTACACCTGGAACATAACATTGTAAATCAACTTCCAATATAAAGCAAAAAAAAAAGTTAAATTATAATACCATTATTACACCTTAACAAACTAACAATAAATGTTTTATATCATCATATTATGATTCAGTATCCAAACTTCCCGCAACTGTCCTTTAAATTTTACATCATTTGTTTGACTCAGGATCCAAACTGCATCATTGGATTGGTTAATGATGCTTCCATTTCTTTTAACGGGCAGATTCTCCCACCATCTCTTCTTCCCCTTTGCAATTTTTTTCGTTTAGGAAATTCAATCATTTGTCCTGTAGAAGTTACACAGTTTGGGTTTTGCTGATTGTATTCCTAGGTTATGACCGTACAAGCTCCTCAGGACTGTGTGTTTCTTGTAAATTAGTAGTTCTAGAGGTCTGGTCAGATTCAGGTTTGATTTTGTGCCAAGAATACATTATGGGTGATGTGGTGGTCTTCCATCGAAAAACACGTAATGTCTCTTATCTGTCCCTTTAAGAAGGGAGCAGCCTGTAATAATCATAGTCCAGATCCACATATTCTGTTAGAGGTTACAAAATGGTAATATTCTAAACCTACCAGTAGTTTTCGTTTTTTAAACTGCAAATGTTTCTATAAAGAGAAACCTTCATCATGATATACACTCTACATAGGAAAACAAAGATAACAGATTCTTCCTTCCCCTTTTACAGCCAACTTTCGAAATAAAGACTCTATTCACCAAAGGTGACAAGTAGGTTTTGTTGTTGTTAGTATCATTGGCATATATATTATAAACTCACAGAAATGAACATATTTCCCATGTTTCAGTCCACTGCAGTTATTATTCTTATAATGCTTAAAGTATCTAAAGTTTTCTTTTTCCTTTTCTTTAAGGTTCGGTGGAATCCCCTGGGAAACCATTTGGACCTAATATTTTTTTATAGGGAAGTTCTTTCATCATTTTTTCTATTCTGCGGTAATTGGTCTGTTAAGACTGTCTCCTGTGGGATTAAGTAAACTGCAAGTTTTTTTAGAAAATTATCCATTTCATCTAGGTTTTCAAATAATTTTTCATAGAGTGAAAAAAGTCTCTTACATTATTTTAGATTCCTCTGTTTTGATGATTTTCCCTACCCGCCCACTGCTACTACTTCTTATAGTGTGTCTATGCCTTCTACCATTTATTTTCTTAATTCGTTTAGCTGGTAGTTTGTATATTTTATTGACTGCTTCAGCTCTGAGAATTTTTTTCTTTTTTTCCCATTCTCTAATTCATTCATTTCTGTTCTCACCTTCATTAATTCAATTTTTCTGGATTCTTTTTACTTATTCTTTTCTATTTTTCTGAGTGGGTGCTTGATTCTTTTTTTTTTTTTCATTACATTGATACACGTTTTTAACACTAAACTTTTACCTCTATTAACTGTTTTAGTTGAATACCATAGACTTGATTATTTGTTTCCATTATTGTTATTTTCAAGAAATTCTGTGATAGCATTGTGCACTTCTGCCTCTGAACAACAGCTACTTATTAACATGCTTTTTGTTTTAATTTTCAGATGGTGTGGTCTTTCTGGTTTTTTATTTGTTAATAATGGGGTTTCCCTGGTGGCACAGCGGTAAAGAATCTGCCTGCAGTGCAGGAGCCCTGGGTTTGATCCCTGGATCAGGAAAATCGCCTAGAGAAGGAAACGGCAACCCACTGCAATATTCTTGCCTGGGAAATCCCATGGACAGATGAGCCTGGCAGGCTACAGTCCATGAGGTCACAAAGAGTCGGATACAACTTAGCAACTAAATAACAACTCTGCATTGTGATCAGAGAGTACTCTTTCTGCTCTTTGGAGTTTATTTGAATCTCAAGGTATGGTCACACAGACGATGGTATTTTCTCTACTAATGAGGTTCTGATTTCTACATAGATTTATAAGACCTACCTTATTATATGTTTCAATCTCCTTTTTATCCTTACTGTTTACTTGATTTGTGTTGAGTAAGAGAGATGTAGTTAAATCATCTATTACTGGTGGGTTTCTGTGTTTCTCCTGCCTCTCCAATTGTTAAGTGCATAAATATAACAACTGATATATCTTCACTTTGAATTATTGCCTTTAGCATCTTATAGTCTCCTTCCTTATCTCCTGTGATGCTTTTTGGTTCAAATTTCATCTTCTTAGATATCAAGATTGCAACTCTAATTTTAGGTTTTATTTTGCATTTGTCTTAATATTTCTATCTATCCTTTTATTTTTAACCTTTTGGGATCTCTTGTTTTAAGTGTGTCTCTTGTGTAGAGCAGAATATGGGATTTTGCTTTGTTAGTCAAATTGAAAGACTTTTTTCTTTAAACAGGCAAATTAAGCTTCTTTACATTGATGGATATATTTGACCTCAACTCTGTTATTTTATCTTGTGACTAACTTTTAGTGTAATTTTTCATCCCCGCAGCTTTCCTTCTTGCCTTGTCATCCCTTTGCTGGGCAAAGTACCACATGATTTCCTTTTGTTTCCACCATCCCTCATGCTGTTTCTGATGCTATTTTGTAAGTTCACACTGATCATATATCCATCTTGTGATCCTAAAGCCTGGAAACCTCCTCAGCCTGTTAAAACATTTAGAAAGCATTAGTTTGCTGCAATGTGTCCCATCACGAATGAAGGACTTGTTTAGAGAGACACCAGGCTTGCTTGACATAGGAATGAACCCGGAGTTTGGAAATTAAGAGACAAAGGGTGTTAGGAGAGGAGAGCAATGCTTCTGGGAGCGCTTCCCTTACTTAATGAATGACTAGGAGATTTGTGGCTATGCAGCCGGTCTGGGTAAGCCTTTCAGCATGTGGACCCAGAAGTGTCATAGGCTTGCTCCAGTATATCCTCCCTGCCCTTTCTGTGAACTGTGACACTTCCTGTCACCAGTTTATTTTCACTTCTCTGCTGGCAGCTGTCCACTGTGGTCGGCATGCATTTGAAATCGTTTGCTACTTACTTGAGAATTCACGCTAGGGAGAAAGGGACGAAAATAACCATTCCTGGGGACACCACAATCGTCATGAATTTGAAAGAAATGTCAACACTGAAGAAAGCTCATTTCCACTTTTTTTTTTAACCACCCAGATGACTGTGGATTAGGGACCCAGAAAATGCCAAATAAAATGGTAAGATAAGGGAAAAGAAAGTTCAAGTCAGTTGTGAGGGGATGCCTTAATGAGATCTTAATCCCTTTGCTAGCCTGCTCAGGCCCAGTCATTCCACGGTCCCTCATTCTCCCTTGGGTGCTCTTGGGTTCAGCACCCATTCATCCACCACCAGCAGAAGCTGCACATACTCAGGATCACCTTGGGATTTTTCTGGAAAGTTTTGGTCTGGTCTTGGATGTGTGGGGTTTGTCATTTGTGTTTTAACTGGAATATAGTTGCTTTACACTGCTGTGTCAGCTTCTGCTGTGCAGCCAAGTAAATCAGGCGTATGTATGCATCCTTCTCTTTTTTGGATTTCCTTCCCATTTAGGTCACCATAGAGCACCAAGTAGAGTTCCTCGGGCTATAAAGTAGATTCTCATTCGTTATCTATTTCAATCCCAATCTCACGATTCATCCCATCCACCTTGTTTCCCCCTTGATATCCATACATTTGATCTCTACATCTGTGTCTCTATTTCTGCTTCGCAAATAAGATCATCTGTACTATTTTTTAAGATTCCACCTATATGTGTTAATATACAATATTCGTTTTTCTCTTTCTCACTCACTTCACTCTGGGTGACACTCTTTAGGGTTTTGTCATTTGTAAGCTACAGACATAGGAATCTGAAAGCTGTATGTTCCATGATCAGAGGAAGAACTCAGGTTTAAATAGTCTTGGGTTCAGATCATAGCTCTGACCTTAGCTATTTGACCTCTCCAACAACTGGGGATATAACATCGTACAGAGTCTTTGTAAATCTTAAATGAATTAATATAAGTCAATGGTCTTCAAAGCGTGGTCCCCAGATTAGAAGGATCAACACCATCTGGCAGCTTGTCGGAAATGCAGGTTATCATGCCTCAGCCTGGGACCACTGACTCAGAAATTCTGAGGGTGGGCCCAGTGACCTGTGTTCCAAAGAGCCCCCAGGTGATTCTCAAGCCCAGAGAAGTCTGAGACCCACTGGTGTAAAGAAAGCATTTAGCCCAGGGTCGCCAACATAATAAGTCCTAGATAATGGTAGCTCTGAGCATTGGTATCATTCAGAGTTCAGTTCAATTCTGCTTTTATAGCTGCATCAACAGGGGCCCAGGGAGGTGGTCATTTGCTTAAGATCACAGGGAATTAGTGGTGCAGCTGGGCATGAACCCAGATCTCTTACGTCCCCAAAAGGTGTCTTTTCCGGTCTCTTCTTTCTCTCCCTCTTAAAAGAATTATGACGATAGACCAATGTATCTTCCTTACAGATAGTTCTGAAAATAGAGATGACAGCCAAAACTAAGGCTAAAACTTATCTACAACCCTAATCTTCCCCTCCCAAGAAAGAGCATAGTTGACTTTTATAAGCTATCTTCTATAGTAATGTGCATAGATGTAGGTAAACAATGTAATATTTATATGATATATATTGTTATCTATAATGTGTGTATATACATAGATATATACATATATTTATATACACTTGTGTATATATATGTGTGTGTGTATAGTCACACAAAATTGGAATCACACTGATTTAAAAAACAAATAGTATAATACTACTGTGTTTATAATAAAAAGGTCCACCTCTCCCCATTCTCAATTCTTGCTCCCAGAGGCAACTCCTTTTTATCTTTTCAACTATTTTTCATATTTTACTGCGTTTTTGTAAATAGCATGCTTATAGTACACTTTCTTGACTCTCTCAAGTTAGAGATTATCTATTGGCTTTCTACTATGGAGGATGATTTAGCATACCCCTCCAGCTCCCCAGCACACACACACACACACACACACACTTTGCTTTCCAGCATAATCATATCATTGTCATTTTCACTTTAAAAAATTAAAGCAGCATTAATTGTATGTAAATTCTGTGCACGTTTAAACCATGCACTAGGGCACACAGATGCAGGCGGAGTCTAAGGGATGATCAGACTGGAAACCTAGACTGTGCGGAAGGGAGAGGCAGGGGCATTTTGCAGCCGCGCTGTGTGGATGGACAGGATATTGGGACAGCATTAGGGGGACCACAGACGTCAGAAGCACTTAGGGTGACTGTGACAAGGCCATGTGGGAAGGGAGGACATGGGTATGATTTGGGAGTACCTTGGAGTCTCTTCACAGATCAAAATGAAGAAATTCAAGCTATTGTCGCTCCTGCGTTCTACCTAGCTGGGAAAGCCACAGAATAACTGTTGAGTTTCCATTTCTTGTGAACCTATTGATTCCTCCTTCAGCATCCTTCTAGACGTGTCATGAAGATGAGCCCCTTCCTGATTTAGTCCAAGTGAGGAGTTGCTGTCACTGAAACAACACTCCAACAAGCAAAAAACAATCATAAAATCTTCATCCCTCTGCTCCCCCATTAGCACCCTCAGACACTACAGATACTATTAAAACAACTCCTGGCATTTGGTCACCTGTCCTTGTCCAGGCCACCTTGATCAAGGGTGAGCGCCCACCCTGCTGTATGACCCTAATGCCCCCTACCTTCCAATCTACAAGGAGGGAGCTTGCTCCATCTTCCTGTCTCAGCTTCCAACAAACCCCACGAACTAGGTCCTCTACTAACCTGCTCCTCCATCCCTTCCATGATCTAATTTTCAAGCCCAGTCCCTCCTGGTCTTAGTTTTCCCAACATTGCGTAAGTTCCCGTTCTGAGAAGGTAATTATTTTATGCATTCCTTCTTCATTTATCTATCAGTCCATATTATTTGTTATATAACAGCACCCTAAATGGAGAAGGCAATGGCACCGCACTCCAGTACTCTTGCCTGGAAAATCCCATGGACGGAGGAGCCTGGTGGGCCGCAGTCCATGGGGTCGCTAAGAGTCGGACACAACTGAGCGACTTCACTTTCACTTTCCACTTTCATGCATTGGAGAAGGAAATGGCAACCCACTCCAGTGTTCTTGCCTGGAGAATCCCAGGGACGGGGGAGCCTGGTGGGCTGCCATCTATGGGGTCGCACAGAGTCGGACACAACTGAAGCGACTTAGCAGCAGCAGCAGCAGCACCCTAAAACTTAGTGCCTTAAAACAATAACCATGTGTTATTGCTTATAGTTTCTGTAGGTCAGAAATTTGGGAGTAGCTCATTTGGCCAATTCTGGCTTGGGGTCTCTCATGAGGCTGCAGTCAGATAATGACTGGGGCTACATCAGCTGAAGGCTCGACTGAAGCTGGAGGATCCCATTTCAAGGTGGCTTACTCACACAGCTGACACACTGATAATAGTTGTTGGCCAGAGGTTCCTCTCTACATGGACCTCTCCACACAGATGCTTCAGTGTCCTTGCAACATGGTAGTTGGCTTCCCCCAGAGTGAGCAGTTGAAAGTGAGAAAATACCCAACCCCGTAGAAGGTATCCCTTTATGACAGTCTCAGAAGCCATATAGCATCCATCTGCCCTATTTGGTTTGTTAGAAGTAAGTCACCAATGGCCACATTCAAGGAGAGGGGAATTTAACTCCACCTTTCGAAGAAAGGCATATTAAAGAATTTGGAGACATACTTTAAAATACCACACGAAACTAACATATCTGCTTTCAAGAAATAAGGGGGAAACTAGTATGGTTCTTTCTTCTTTTTATTCAATAGTTGAACACCTACAATCAGGAATGGCTGATAGGGTTCAAATCATGTGTCAGTTCCCACTGATTGCTAGTGGCTTCCAGAGACACTGTATTGCAGAAGATTCTGAGGGCATAACCAGGGTATCAGGAAAGAGTTTCATGACTGACTAGTGATGTCTGCCTTTGGCACCAGAGTCAGGCAATCTGGCACATGAGTCAAGCGTTTGTTATTTCTATAGCAGGTGTTTTACCCTGCCATTGGGACAAATGTGAATAAGACAGAGACTTAGCTCTCTAATTGCTTACAGTGTGTTTACTGAAGTCTGTGATGGACACAGTGAGCTACTTACTGAATTTTATTCATCCCTTGTTCAAAGTGATAGAACTGTAGCCAAACACCTCGCTGGCCAGCAGATATAATTCCTAGTCTTCTTTGAAGTCATATGAAGTTATAGCCTATACAACTAAGTTTTCTCCAAAGTTAAATAGAAATGATATATGTCATTACTGGTCTGATATCTTAACTCTAGGCCATAGCTAGGAAATGATAGGGAAAAAAATACAGAAGCCAAGGTCTCTAAACAGCCGTGTGGAGTGTAGCCACCAACCAATCTGAAACCTACTTCCTGGATTTTTACATGAAAGAGAGATAAATGTTTTTGTTCTTTATGCAACTAGTTTTAGGGACCTTTTTCTTTCAGCAACTAACATAAAAAAAAAAAAAACGCCGATGAGATATATAATAAACACTACAAAATCTTCACATAGTACAAGATATCATCAACCCATGTAAGGACCACATGAGTCACACTGAATATTGGCGGCACACATTTAATACCAATAGTGTCTAATCATAAACAGTAACAACTCCTAGAATCGTTCTCAGTGCTAAATGAGACAATTAGCTATGGAGTGCTTTGCATAGTATATGGAATACTATAAATGCTCAATAAACATCAGCTATTTTGTCCTTATAAATTCACTTTTAACACTGGCATCATGTTTTGGCAAAAAGTCTATATGCCAAGAGTTGGATGGTTTTTTGTTTTTTTGTTGTTGTTGTTGTTTTTTTTTTTTACTATTTCAGCACGATTCTGGGCCATTATTTCATTTGTTTTCATGACCGGGCCTATTTCTTGCCCATTAATCCATTACTTGATATGCAACCAGGATGATGTTTGAGGCAAGAAAGCTAACATACAGCACAGATGTGGTGCAGGTCTCTGAGGAGTTAATTGTAGGCATGAAATTGAAACACTAAGACCACGAAAGGAATTTAAAGCATTAGAAGTAAAATCAGTATTTCTAGGTCTGGGCCAAGGCAGTTTAAGAACTGGACATATATTAACCTTCATGAGCAGAGCTGCTATATAAGCATTTTCTGCACAAATACATGATGGCAGAGAATGCCCTTTCCTGCTTCTCAAAGATTCCCCGAAAAGAATGCAATACAATTATCAGCACTTATATATGCTTAGCTCGGCCTCGGCATTAGGAAGAAAGACATCTTTTACCTTTGTTCCTTCTGTGCGTTCTTTGAGGCCGAAGACTCTGATGGTCACTGGACTCGTGTGAATGTTTGGTTGAACATCACAGCTGTGGGAAAGGAGACAAAATATATGATCAGTTTCTCCTCTCACTGAGCCTACAGTCTTACAGGAAAGATGGATGCTCACACAGGGAGAAACTCATAGCTGGTGAATGGTTAAGCCATGCAGCACAGGCTGCGTGCTACTGCAGGCAGAGAAACGATGGCTCCTTGTGAACTGGGTTAGGCCCATAAAATGTTAGAGCTGGAACGGATGAGTGACCTGGTGTTGGTTTTCTCCTCACAGTTGGTAATTGCTTATTAGCCTGATTTCTACTCACATAGTGTAACAACACCCATTCCAGAGCTGGGAAGGGAAGAAAACCCGCTATGGGTTTTCTATCTGGACAATGTTTAGGAGAGGTTGTTTTCGGAATGGGGGAGGTGGTAAGAAGAGGAAGGGGGTAAAAGAAAGAAGAGGAATTTTTGTTTCCCTCCTGCTGGCACCAACTCTGAGAATGCTCCCAGCCCGGGCCCCCTCCCCCCGGCCCGCATCTCCCCTTTAGTCTTGGGTTGATTCTATTCTTGTCTCTATTCAAGAGGAATCAAACGAACATACTTAAAGTGTCATAGGCCCTTCCAATGTATTTGTTCTTACTTGTATAAAAATGATCACAGGATCCTTTACTGGGATGTGAAGCTCTGAGAGCTCCTTTCCATTCCAAAGATGGCTTTGTCTTTTGAAAGTCTGAGAAATATCCCTCAACAGTATTTGAGATGTGAGAGAGTCAAGTTAGGGTAAAAAAAAAAAAATTAGCTTAAAAAAATTCTCAGACATTTTTTGCTAAGCCATAAATCAACAGTGGTTGAATTAAAACAGATCAAGCTTGGCTTGAGTTTAGACCTCCATGAGGTCTCTGGCTAAGCTTGAAGGAAAAAAAAATAAGTTAATACTTTTTTAAAAAACCAATTCCTATGCATGTCCAGTTGGAAGAGAGCAAATCCTGTTTAATGGGAGTTGGCTCTTCTAATCACTCTTGTGTTTGAATCTACATAGCATTTCTTCATGTTGACCCCAAACCTGGTTTTCTGTCCTTTTCCCTACACATGAACCAAGATAGGGAAGAAAACGGAACCTATTTGGAGAATCCAGAGCCCATCTTTCAGATAGTGTGGCTTACCCAGGGAATGTTGTTGTTCAGTCCCCCAGCCGTGTCCAACTCTTTGCAACCCCATGGACTGCAGCATGCCAGGCCTCCTTATCCCTCACCATCCCCCAAAGTTTGCCCAAGTTCATGTCTATTGAGTTGGTGATGCCATCCAGCCATCTCATCCTCTGATGCCCTCTTCTCCTTCTGCCCTCAATCTATCCCAGCATCAGGGACTTTTCCAATGAGTCAGCTGTTCACATCAGATGACCAAAATACTTGAGCTTCAGCTTCAGCATCAGTCCTTCCAGCAAGTATTTAGGGTTGATTCCCCTTAAGATTGACTTGTTTGATCTCCTTGCTGTCCAAGGGACTCTCAGGAGCACCACAGTTCGAAGGCATCAATTCTTTGGCATTCTGCCTTCTTTATGGTCGAGCTCTCTCACCTGTACATGACTACTGGGAAGACCATAGCCTTGACTATATGGATCTTTGCTGGCAGAGTAATGTCTCTGCTTTTTCAACACACTGTCTAGGTTTGTCATAGCTTTCCTGCCAAGAAGCAATCGTCTTTTGATTTCATGGCTGCAGTCACCATCCACAGTAATTTTATTAAGCGTACCTAACTCTTAATATTAACTTTGGTGAGAATAGAATATTGGTTCCTTCGTCTCTGGCTTCCAAACAGCAGCTTAAAAAGAGAATCAAGATGGTGCATCCCCAAGACAGAAAGTCTGGGCTGGACACTAGAAGGATGCTTACCATCTCTCTTTCTCCTTAATGGGTCAAATCTAATGGAAATATCTTTGTTTTCAAAGCCAACAACTAATCAGAAAGGCATTATAAGTCATTTTCAGAGGCAGTGTCTGTACAGAATCATGGCCTTAACCCTTTGATCACAAATCTTTTGGGCATTTGAGTAGCAACATATAAGAAGTTTCCAGAGCCACTGGATTTTTGAGGATACAAGTAACTTCCCAGGCCACTATAAGCATTTAACTCTGTGGATCCACAAACTTGGAACTTGTATTATCTATATAAGCATTATGTGATTTCTTTATCTTCTTTCTATTACTTTGGTAATTTTACAACCCATGTTTAAATTGGGGGCACATATGTCAAAAGGTGGAGAAGGCAGTGGCACCCCACTCCAATACTCTTGCCTGGAGAATCCCAGGGATGGGGGAGCCTGGTGGGCTGCCGTCTATGGGGTCGCACAGAGTTGGACACGACTGAAGTGACTTAGCAGCATGTCAAAAGGAGCCCTATCCTAACTCTCATCTCAAGTTATAACTATCAATGGATCTGCCTTGCTTTTTTTTGGTTAATGTAATGAGCAAAACAGTTATTTCATGGACAATTTAAGTCCTGGAAAGCTAAAACCCAGAGAGATACTTCACTGATGTTTATATAGAACAGACAAATATCCACTGGGCTTAAAAATGTCTAGTTAATTCACTTAAACATAACTGTAACAATATCACATAAAGAAAATGAAAAAGCCCAAGTACCAAAAGATGTATTTGATCTCTGATCTCGACTATAAACTTGTTGCTTTGGCTCTTTTAAGCAAAGTCTCAAAGGAGAAGGTCTCTACAATGCCTGCTAATACTACTGTAGCCTATAAGATGTTAACATTATTTTAGCCTAAAATATGTTAACATTATTTAGTCTGTAAATTGGCTAAAAGTCCCAGTATCCTTAATATATATGCTGACTCCTTCTTGGTTCTCAACCTATCAAGTCTGTTACTACATCTTTCTTTCTGAAAGTCTCAACACCAGTCTCTGGGAAATTTTGAAGCAGCCCTCTCCCCCTTTTTTCTGAATCTACGCTATTACAGTAGAAGCCCACGATGTTGCTTTCTTTCCATAGGTCCCAATTCTCCGTTCCCAGCTACGTAAATGAATAATAAATTATCACTGGCGGGGGTGGGGGGGGCAGGGAACAATCAGACATGCCGTCATATTTTGTATACATTAAATCCATGAATTCACCAGTTCACAAATCAAATGTATTTCAAATTACATTATTTGGAACTGGATGTTCTTTTAAAAAAATTTTCATAGAGCCCATGCTAGGAATAATAAAGACAGTCTAAACGACTCTTAGAAGTGTGTTGTTTTTACTATCAAGCTGAATGATAACATTAGTTGCCTCTAATTTCCAATTATTTCTTTGTGTTACACCTGGAATTCTAAATTTTAACCAAGAAATCAAGTCACAAAAAATGGCATCCTTCCCAAGGCAATCCCAGATACTGAATGAGAACTCCCACCCCTAAACCACACATCTAATGCTCCAGGGCAAAAGGATTTTCTTTACCTACTCTTCTTTCCAGACTAAAGACAAAAGAATTATTATACTATTACAAGTAAGAGATAAAATTGATTTCTAGCTCGGCCTTCTACATTACCTGTGGAAGCTTTAAGAAATCATGAAACCTCTCTGAACTTCTGTTTCCTCCTGTCTAAATGGCAATAACACTCCCTCCACCCTAGAATGAAGAAAATGATACCTACTCACTGGATTGTTGTAAGAACTAATGCCCTTAACACATCTAAATGTGAGGTGGCTCAAGCGGTAAAGAATCTGCCTGCCAGTAGAGGAGATGCAGGTTTGATCCCTGGGTTGGGAAGAACCCCTGGAGGAGGGAATGGCTACCCACTCCAGTATTCTTGCCTGGGAAATTCCATGAACAGGGGAACCTGGCAGGCTAGAGTCCATGAGGTTTCAAAATTGAACATGACTGAGCATGCACATACACGCAACACACCTAAGTGCCTGATGAGCAGCAGTACTGACTTTCACTCCCTGGCCCCCTCCCATGTCGTCTTGGTGGTGGAAGAGCACTCCATTCCCATCTAAATCCCCTCAATCCCTCAGCAATGAGTCAGGTGCCCACCCAGGACCACCTGTACTATCTTTGCAGTAAAGCCTTTCTCCCCCAAACTGCAAGTCAAACAGATTTCTTCAGGTTAAAATAAACAAGCCAAAAACACTGGTTGTGTTTAGAAAAATGATTTGGTAAGCTGCTCATCCCCATTGCCAATCACTTCTAATCACAAGCCAGTTCAGTTCAGTCACTCAGCTGTATCCAACTCTTTGTGATCCCATGGACTGCAGCACGCCAGGCATCCCTGTCCATCACCAACTTCCAGAGTTTGCTCAGACTCATGTCCATCAAGTCAGTGATGCCAGCCAACCATCTCTTCCTCTGTCGTTCCCTTCTCCTCCTGCCTTCAGTCTTTCCCAGAAAGCCAAACGGACAGTAAACACAGGACTCTCCCACAGAGAGCAGAGAGCTGCTGCTCAGACCAGCTTGCAGCTCTTAAAATCAAAGAGAAGTGGCGAAATTGGCACATCTGATGATGGCTAAAAGAAACAGACATTTAGGACGTCTTAATTACCCTTGAAATACAGATTCCAGTGCTGGGTCTGTTTTGAAAAAAGCTTCAAGACATTATGTAGGCCAATGTTTTCCAAACTGCAGAGTGCAACCCACTAATACACTATAAAATCAATTAGTGGGCTACTATTGGCATTTTTTAAAGAAACAGTATAGGATAGAAAAGAAAGTAATAGGATGCTTCAAACAAGGTAATGGTGCTTATTGTTTCATGAAACTAGGCTGGGATACAATAAGTATTTCAGTCAAAAACCATGAAATATGCTGATGTAGACTCTAAACAAGGACTTTTTGATTTTTATTTTATATTTATTTTTATTATTTCATCTTAGTTCTATTTTGAAAGTTCTTAACAAAACCAAAAGTACTGTCTCCTCATTAAAAATATATATATAGGACTACCAACAACTTGAGTTCTACTTGAGGAAAAAAAACCTGTCAAATTTCTGTTAGATTCAGAGATGCCTGGGGTTCAGTTGTCCAGGACAGACTATCAAGTCAAACAAAACTGAGATTTACCAAAAAAATTAAGCTGATGTGGTTATATAAATACTGGTCCAAACAGAAAGGATTACTTGTTGAAAAAACTGGAGGTGAAATGATCCCCATGAATGTGAAATATGGGTGGGGGGCAAATGTGGGCCCTTTCCCAATGGTGTCTGGTACCTACATACCCAATAAATATTTTTCAATAAATGAAAATATATTGTTACAGGGATAACCAGCCATGACTTTCAGAAAGTATTTGTGGGAGGGAAAAAAACCCACAACTCTTGGGAGGTTTGACCAATAAAATGACATTTAGCAAGAGTGATGGAAAACGATGCTCTGAATAATTCTGTATTCTGGGTGTAAGAGAGAGTTAGTACCTGTGCCCTGCCCTACTCAGTCCACTATCTACTTTTTTCTGCTCAATTCTGTGTACCAGGAGGCTGATCCCTAGGGACTGTATTAGCTTCTTCCTCTGAACTCTCCCTTAGACCATGTGGCTTCTGGTTGGGTTTGGTCAATGGAAATTAGCCAGTGAGAGGAGAAAGAGGTCAGGGTATTTCTTCCCTGCCCCTATTCTGCATTAGAACCCTGGATCTGGTAGAGATTCCACCCCTCTGAGTCTGTGGCTCCCGCCAGCTCCCTCCAAGAAGTCTCTTACATTCCCTGATCTCCACTTACACTGGTCCCTCTTCTTCCCCCTTTAGGCCCAGAAGTGGTGATGAATGCCCACTGCTGCTAGCCTCCGGTGCCTCAACTTTCCTCATGGGCTTCCTCAACCCTGATTACCCTTCTATAGGTGGTCATCTCCCTAAGTCTCCAGCTTCCTCAACCCTGATTACCCTTCTATAGGTGGTCATCTCCCTAAGTCTCCTAATTCAAACCATGCTTCCTGCGTGGACCCTGAGAGATCCTGTATCTAAAGTATATACAAATTAGTTTTTTTTTTTTAATTGAAGAATGGCACAAAGCATGTAAGCCAACGACTTTTCAAAGCACCGTTTTCTCTATATTCATGTTAAGTTCTTGAGAAATCTTGGAGCCACTCTTCTAGAGAACTGTGAGCATTTCAGTGATTAGGCTTCTGGTTGGTTGGTTTCTGGACAAAGAGAAATGTCCTGTTATGTGACATGAGGGTTGGTCAGGTCCCATTGGGCTGGTTGTCCAGGAAAGTGCTCAGTATAAATATTCAGGCCTTTGGGGTAAGAGAAAAGAGTTTGGTGGTAACTAGGGAATGGGGAGAACGTGTCTGGCTTCCTTTCCCCAAGTTTCTGCAAGGAATGAAAGAAGAATCTTTAAGGACAGCAGTGGGCAGAGACAGTCCACTTGATGTGGACTCACCAAAGCCCAACACGGCTGCAGCGGCACCTGCATTCCAGCCCCACTCTTCTTTTATTTCTCTCGCCTTGTTGGTACTGGCCACTCAACCATCTTATCCTTCTCTTCTCAGCCACTCTCCTCCAGCAGTATCTTTCCTTTCACTATTCTTAGGCTTGTAAACATGGGCATTGTTTAGGGAAATGGCCACCCACTCCAGTATTCTTGCCTAGAGAATCCCATGGACAGAGGAGCCTGGCAAGCCACAGTCCATGAGGTCGCAAAGAGTCGGACACGACTTAGCAGCTAACTCTACTACTAGCATGTTCAAGGTGATGGAAAGTCTGGTGTGATCATAGGCTAGGTATAGACCAAACAACAGACTGAGGCTATTAAGGTTAGAAAGTCAGCATTCTGTCTAGATGCTTAATAAATATTCATGTAATGCATGATGGTGTCACAAGCCAACCAATAGCTTGCCCAAAACATCTCTGGGCTGAGCAACGAACCTAAATGCCAGGTGGGCAGTATCTAATAAAAAGCATATGCCCCTAAAGTTAAAGGATACTGGGATTCCAACACTATACATTTACAGCTTAACTTGAAACACCTCACCAAAAACCAGAGCCTCCACTGGGGAAGTTCCGTGGACCTACAGAGGCTCCTGTGTCCCCTCCTGCCCCTCTCTCCGGATGAAAGGGGGCCCATCTGGCACACGCTGTAAACCAGATGTGCTGCAGGAACCAGCATAAAGGTCTCCCTGTGTTCACAATTCCTGTCTAGGAAGTCAGAGAACTTTTGGGAAATGCAGAGAAATGGCCAAATTGGTTTGCCATGGAATGTATAAACCCAACTGACCCCACGATTGGATTTCATTCTCTGACCACAAGAGTGCCAGGCAAGGGAAATGACTGAAGTTTTCCCCATTTAGGGCCCATGAAGACAAACTGATTGACTTTAAACTTTAAGGTTTTAATTTGCCCTATACCCAGATGGCCCCTAGGGATAGAGCAGCCCTGCCCCCCTGAAAATTGGTTTAACTTTTTTTTCTCTTTGGTTTCTTTGAAGATGATCTGATGGAATTTTTTAAGTAATACAAATTGTTTTCTAATTATAGAAAAAGTACACCTTTACTGAAGAATGTTCTGGAAATCTCAAAAATAGTACAAAAAATTTTTAAACATCTCACAATTGACATATTGCTGTATTTCTTAATTGGATTTTTGTTTGAACATATGTCAGTAAAGACATGTATTTTAAAAAATCAGGATCAATACTTTTCTAGCATAAATTACCCTATTTCTTATGAATATCCCAGAACATAAGTTTTTTTCACACCTCTGTCTACATTTCCCCAGGCTTGATTTCTAAATGAACTTAGTGAATCAAAAATACATTTTTGTCTCTTTTTGACTTACTTCACTCTGTATAACAGGCTCTAGGTTCATCCACCTCATTAGGACTGACACAAATGCATTCTATTTTATAGCTCAGTAATATTCCATTGTGTATATGTACCACAATTTCTGTATTCATCTGTCGATGGACATATATTAACGTATGCATATGGAATCTAAAAAGATGGTACTGATAAACCTATTTTCAGGGCAGCAATGAATATGCAGACGTGAAGAACAGACTTGTGAGCACAGTGAGGGGAAGGAGAGGGTGCAATGAATTGAGAGAACAGCATGGAAACATATTCATTACCACATGCAAAACAGACAGCAAGTAGGAATTTACTTGTGATGCGGGCAGCTCAATCCAGTGCTCTGTGGCAACCTAGAGGAGTGGGATGAGGATGGGGGGATTCAGGAGGGAGTGGCCGGATGTAGACCTGTGGCTGATTTATGTTGAAGTATGTCAGAAACCAACACAATGTTGTAAAGCAATTATCCTCCAAAACAAAAAAAATTAAATACATTTTTTAAGCTCTTGACACATATTGTCCAACTGCCCCTAGAAAGGTTGTACCAAATTTGGCTTTGTCTGTTGGTTTGATTTTATTTTTGAAGGAGCCCTGCTTTTCTCCCTCAGAGTTTTCTATGAGATTATAGGCCAGGGGAAGGGTACTGAGTCATATAATCCCTCTGTGACTACGGATGGTTTCTCACATGCACTTTTCTCCTCTCCAGGTAAAGAGGAGGATCAGACCAGCTCAGGAATGTTTTCCAACCAAACATCAAATGACCCTGTAAGTCAAAGACTGTGCTTTCAGGGATCCTCAGCCTCCAGTGCCTCTCATGAATTTGAGTACCAAGGTTTTCTTAGCACTATTAACATGTATTTTGTTATTATGAACACCAATATTTATACAGAACTAAGTAAATAAGTATGGAAGTGAGAGTTGGACTATAAAGAAAGCTGAGTGCCGAAGAATTGATGCTTTTGAACTGTGGTGTTGGAGGAGACTCTTGAGAGTCCCCTGGACTGCAAGGAGATCCAACCAGTCCATCCTGAAGGAGATCAGTCCTGGGTGTTCACTGGAATGCCTTATGTTGAAGCTAAAACCCCAGTACTTTGGCCACCTGATGCGAAGAGCTGACTCATTGGAAAAGACCCTGATGCTTTTGAGGGTTGAGAGCAGGAGGAGACAGGGACGACAGAGGATGAAATGGTTGGATGGCATCACTGACTCAGTGGACATGGGTTTGGGTGGACTTCAGGAGTTGGTGATGGACAGGGAGGCCCGGCATGCTGCAGTTCATGGGGTCGCAAAGAGTCGGACACGACTGAGCAACTGAAGTGAATACCTGTTGAGGGCAAGAACTTGGGGTCTGGTTTGGTAGTTTGGCAACCAGTGAAATATCTGACTTGGAGAAGGCAAATAAGGATTTCACACAACCCACAGAAGGTTACAGTAAGGGGGGTTTGGGTGTGTGCAGGTTGGTGAAGAATCCCAATTTCTCAAAGCGGTAGACATTTAATGGTGTGGGGCTACCCTAGTGTCTGCTTTCCGTCCTACATTTGGGGGAATTCCTCACCAAATGAGCCTTGGAACAGAATATTCCCTTCCCCTAAAGCCAGATACTTATTTTCCCAGCCTCCCTTGCAGCAGAGCGGGAGCATGTGGTCCAAACTAGGGTAAGCAGGTTCCCATCCCAGGCTTAGAACTGAGAGCCAGGGACTCATGAAGCAAGATGAGGAAAGAATTCTTTGTGGGACTTCCCTGGTGGTTCAGTGGTTAACAGTCTGTCTTCCACTGCAGGGGACACAAGCTCGATCCCTGGTCAGGCAGCTTAAGATCCCACATGCCCCAGGGCAACTAAGCCCACATGCTGTAAGGAAGGCCCATGCATGCTTAGTTGCTCAGTTGTGTCCAGCTCTTCGTGACTCCATGGACTGTAGCCCACCAGGCTCCTCTGTCCATGGGATTCTCCAGCCAAGAATACTGGAGTGGGTTGCCATGCCCTCCGCCAGAGGATCTTTCTGACCCAGGGATCGAACTGCTGTCTCCTGCATTGGTAGGCAGGTTCTTTACAACTAGCGCCACCTGGGAAGCCCCAGTATTTAAACAAAATTTTAAATATTTAACGCAGCCAAATATTTAAACAAACAAACAAAAAAATCCTTTCTGTTGCAGCAGCAGTGACAGCAACATTCAAATTCCAAACGGCTACAGTGGTGGTGGCCGCTCCCACGGTCCCGGGCTAGTGGTTTTGGTGAACAGTTCTGCAATGTGGGTTTGGCTGTAGTCCTCAGAGCATGTGTTCTGAGCCTGTTTTCTACGCCTGTTCCCTAACCTTCCCAGCAATTCTGTGGGCTGCCTGAGAGCTTTTTCTGCTTAAATCAATCTGTTACTTGCAAGCAAGAACCTTGACTGACATATTAACAGCCTCTTCAGACTCAATGTGCTCAGCGGACACGGGACTAGCAGTGTCGCCTCAAAACAGTGAGATGAGCAAGTACATGCAGGCCCCCAACCCCACACCATGGCACACAGTAGAAGCTCAATAAATAGCTTCGATTGTCTTCACAGTTTGAGGGATCTTGGAATACCTTGCCCGTAGAGACTGGATGTGTTACAGAGAAGGAAAGTCAGGTTGTTTTATTCTCAATTGTCAATATCACTGCCACTGTAGCAGTCACTTACTGAGGGCCCTACTGTACTCCTCCACTGCGCAAGGCGACGTACCTAGTCCCCGTAGCACAGCCAGGTACACGCCCTCCCATTGCACAGATGAAGAACTGGACACTCCAAATGCTTAACAATTTGCCGAAGTTAACCCAAGGAATTTAAGCCCAATGAAGCAGAAACTGCAGGACCTGTGCAAAAGTTTACAGAATTCTCAGAAAGACTGAAAAACTTGAAATAAAGCCATATTCAAACATCCATACATAACCAGTTCAACCATTTTGACCAAATCAAGACTATAAAGTGGTTTGATTGAGGTTTCAGAGCTGAAACTTCGGAAAGCCCTATGAGTTTACTCAAAGGAGCCAAACAGTTGCGCCTCTATTTAGACCTGAGAGTCTCAAGGGAGCTGGTATGGTATTTATTGGAATCATCTTGAGAATTCTTTCAAACCACACATCCCTGCCCTCCCCACCAGCCTAAAGAACAGGGATTGAGTGGCAGCTGCTGATACAAGCAAATCCTGAGACCAGTCTTAGACAGTCTGCAATTTGGAGAAACACAAGAAAAAAAAAAATTTTTTTTTTTTTTTTTCACAAAGACTCAGTCCAGCTTTACTGTCCCTAGGCGCTAGGGGAAAAAAAAATTTTCAAAGGTCAAAAATAAAAATACTAGTTTCGTACAATGCAGCTGGAGTGACACTCAGATGACAGGAAAATGTGAACTATGTGGGAAAGGGAGAGTCAGACATCCACACAGACAAGCTGCTCCAAGTGGGGACTCCAAAGCTCCAGGTGTCTGGGAGGAAACCTTCAACCCACCCAGCGCAGGCCTTCTGCTGCTTGCATGTCTTAAAAGCAAGGCTATACTTTGGCTTCTGAGATGAAAAATTACACTAAAAGAGATGCCTGATTTTTATTCACTATCCTTAAAAGGACTCTTTCACTAATTCTGGGGAAGATATTTTGCTTGAGTGCTTTCCCACTTTGGCAAATGCGATCCATAGGGGCTAGATGGAAGGGGTTTTGCCCTGGGTGAATGGCGGAGCGCACAAACCTAGCCGACTCCAGGGACAGTTTAAAGAAGAGGGAAGAGATTTCCTTGAATTGATGTTGTGGAGCCAAAATAAATGGTTACTTTGGTTCTCTTGAGAAAACATTATTGCATTTTAAAAAGTTTTAATTTTTCTACAAAAGGGATCTCTGATGCAACTGACCAGAGAGTGTACGAGGAGCCCTGGGTCAGAATTCAAAGAGGTTGGGCTGTGTCCTCAAGCCTCTGAAGCCGGCTACTCAGTCACCTGTGGCCGGAGCAGGGGAAGGGGCGGAAGTGGCTTTGGACCCGAGCCTGTGAGTAGACCTGGGTTTTGACAAAGTAAAGATGGCTCCTGCAGATAAGGCCAGAGTGGGTGGTGTCAGGGCATCTACCCAAAGCTCTCCGTCAACAGCAGCAAAGCGAAAACACACATGGACAGTCCTGGATCGGCAGCAAAGATTTTGGAAGGAAATCTTAGCCAAAAGCCAGAGCAAGAGACGGGAGCAATAAATCAGGCCGGGAGAAAGTCTGGGTTGAAGGATGCTGTTGCCTCGTCTGTCACTCCCTGGCCAGCGGAAGCACACGTGGGTCCCAGCCGGCGTTGACTCTAGCACCCTGCCAGCTTATTCTGGCTCCGAGAAAATGAGAACATCTTGGCTAAAGATGTTGAGGGCAGTGAGTGATTTTCAGTAAAGTAATTTTCCCCAAGGGGAACTGAAGGCCTCTTACATCAGGCAATGGTGATCACTAAAGCATGGTGGCCCAGTGCTGAGGCTTACAGGAGACAGCTTCCAGGATCCCGAAAAGCTGACGGAAGGAAGAGCAAAGCAAAAGAACCAATTCCCATCTTTCAGAGATGTTTCCCTGGGTACCACACTGGGTGTTTTGGTTTCTTTTAAATTAATAGGGAAATGCCAACAAGAACACCTCAGGCACTATAGTAAATAAGAGCCTAGGATTTAAATGCAGACCTCTGAGCCTCAGTTTGGTCATCCATATAATAGGTACACAAGGCTGGGTATGGGGCTGTTGAGATGATTTACAACCACTTCAGAAAAGCAGTTTTCCAGGCAACATGGCAGGTCCTGGGAGAGAGGCTCCATTCCTTGAAATTTATAAGTGAATGGAAGGAAAAGCAGACAATTAACTTACTAACTGTGCGTTGCTAAAAATACATCCACAAGGAAATAAGGGAGAAGGGAGAGAGGGAGGGAGGGAGGGAAGGAAGCAACTACTTTGGACATCTCAGCTTCTGCCTCTTTTAATCTACCCTCACCCCTGAGGTCAGAATGATCTTGATAAAACCAGATCCCTCCGACCAGGTCTTCCCCTTGTCCAGAATTTGCACTAATTGCCACCCTCTAAGGCAAAGGCCCAACCCTCCTTAAATAAGAATCCATAAAATATGGTGCCCCACACACCACCAATCAAGTCTCAAGCAGTCCCTCCAGTGGTTCTCAGGCAGGGAGGCACTGAACCCCGAACACACCCTTACCCACTCCTTTCTTGGGGCCTTGGGAAATGCTTGGAAAGCTTTGACTGTCACTCTGGGGTGCTTGGTAGGGAAGGGATGTAAGCTGTGTGCTGTACAGCTAGGGAGTGGGCAGCATCCTATAACAGTCCTGGCCAAAACGCCAATAGCACCTCTGCTTAAAAGCATTCACTATGCTGTACAGTCGAAACTAACGCAGCACACTGTACAGCAACTGCACTCTAGCAAAAGTGAGAGCAAACCCACCGCCAAATAAAACACCCTGAGCCCCTCCGTGTCTTTGTTCTTACAGGGTCCCCTGCCTAAAACACTCTTCTCTTTACTCCATTCCACCTGACTTTCCCATCCTCCAAGGCCTAGTTCAGAACTGATCTCCCCCAGGCAGCCTTCCTGGATCCCTGTATTTTCCTAACAGCAAAACTAATGGCTCCTTCCTCTGAACTGGCCTCTGTGGGACCCCTGTTCACCCTGGATTAACTGTCTTATCTGCAGTCCCCCACCCCAAGGACCGAGAGAGGTCTCCTTGTCTTTGCATCCTCAGGGCCTAGCACCAATTCATCCTAAAGGAAAGGAAGAAGGGTGACCTCTAGCTCTCTTTATCGTCTGTGAGCACACGTACACCAAGTCTGGAGGGCAGTCCGTCTCCCCCAGGAAACTGCACGGGATTCTTGCAAGATTAACTGTGAAATCACGTTGCTACCAGTGCTCTCGGACTCCACTGAGAGCCGTGCTGCTGAGTTGTCTGCTCTGCTCTGTATTTTCCTCTGTGAATTGAATTATTTTTTCTGGGTCATTAAAAGTTGTTTGATTTGGTTAATACCTTATTTATTTAATAATAGATTCCACCCTGGAAGCCAAGTTCAGGAACTAGGAGGCAGGGTTGCTCTTTCTTTGATAGAGATCTCCTTGGCTCCAGGCATCTTAGTCTGGGCATGCTCTAGGAAACAGGCTCAAATTGGAAATCTGGATTCCTCCGGGAGGTGCTGTAGTGGTGGAGGCAGACGTATAAATAACTATAGGAAGCAGAAGACTGCCGGTGCTAAGACAGAGGGACAGGGACAGGCACACTTCTAGAACAGAATATCTCTCAAATAATATGTGGTGAATGAGCAGAAACCAGCAATCAGTTTGAGAATAGAGGAGGCAGCAGAGACATGAGTTATTCATATAATGATCATCCTTGTGTCAGCTGAAGAGGCAGCCAAACCGTGATTATAACATTTGATTATTGTCTGACATTAATTAGTTACCAGATTCATATCCTTCCATCCGTTCTACACACTGCTACAACGTTCATATTCTGAGAATATCCTTCCTGCCTCCCTCCCTCATACTTCATTTTCAATAGCTCCCCGTAACCTACAGCCCAGAGTGCTTAGCCTGGCAACTGAGGGTCTCCCCCAACCCTCCTCTCCATTCCCTACCCCTCCCCTGCACCACCTTCCACTCTGGGGAAAGCGGCCACTGACTGCCCCCCGAACGAGTGGAAAAGCCTTGTCACCTTCATGAATTTGACCATGCTGTTCTCATTATCTAGACCCCGGCTTCTCCTTCCTCTCAACTCCTCTAAATCCTGCCTTTTCATTTTCAATTTCCCCTGCACACTCACTCAGTCACTCAGTTTCCCAAAGCCAAATCCTCCCAAATGGCATAGCTTATTTTTTGCAGCCAGGTTCAGAGCTCAGCAACCTTCACCTCCAATCAGCTCCGGGGCGGGGGGCGCAGAATATGGATCACACGATGCAAACGCAGCTACTGAGCCGCCTTCAGCACCACCTTGGCAGGCCACTGAGAATGGAATAGATGTGGGATGCACATAGCGAAACTGAGCTTGGTTTTAACTTTTTCTCTTCTCATCACTGACAGGTCTCACAAATTATCCTGGACTTAATGAATCCATTTCAAAAGAACTTTATTCTCTCTTTTTTTTTTTCTTTAACAAGTCCTGCTGGACAGGAATACACACTCAAAACCTCGTCCTGTTGTGGCTACAGAAAAAAAAGCAGAGATGCACCTGGCCAAGGAGGTCACCCCAGGACATCTCTTGGGCGTCCCAAACCCATCCCAGAGCACGGAAGCACAGACCCAGACAGTCTTCCTGGTGGGTCATGGCCATCCACAAAGGCAGCTATTTATGTCCTCACCATCCAAGGACTCAAGTGGCATCCTTCTCTCTTTGAAGCCTCACATCAGGAGAGCTGGCTTCCAGACCATCCTTGCCACTGTCTACTGGGTACACTTGTTAAGACATTTAACCCTGGGACCTCAATTTCCTCAGTCATAAGCTACAGACCCTAGCACATATCTTTCAGGACTATTTAAGGATCAGAGATAAATACATGCATAAACATATGATACCGAGATGACAAGTAACTATTGGTTATGGTGACCCCTGAACAGCAATGGTCCTAAAAACTAATGCAGAGTGAGATCCAACCAGGCAGCTAAATCACAGGACAGAGCAGTGAGCTGAAAGTTGGACATTTTTGCATCTGAAATGCCATCTTCCCTTTCCCATCGCCTCCCCTGCTTTTATACCCTAAATTCAGCCCTTCCTAAGCTTGTGCAGACCTTCCCAGCCTGACTGCTTCAGAAATCTCACTTCTTTCCTGTTTTCCCATTCTCCGTTTTATTCTTGGGTCAACGCCATGCATGCTCTTGTCCCTTGGGAATCCTTATTCCCTTCTACTGTTGTACAAACATAACCAGGGGGTGCAGACCAGACGCAGCCCCCATCCCCTGCTTGCACCTTCTAGCATCTCCCCCCATAAGTCTCTTTCTCTTCCCCAACCGACCTCTGCCTGACCGGTCCCCGTCGTTCCCCTGAAGGGCGTTCTCCATAAATGCTTTCTGAAGGAACAAAACCCCCTGTCGCTATTCACTATCTTACAAGCCCTTGAAAAGAATGCCACCAACTCCTTCCTGTGCTGGCCTCATCAGGAGACACGCAGTCCCACTGTGGAGGGCAAGTCAACCAGAAACCAGGCTGTAAAATCTGGGCAGCCCGGTTCATCCAGCCACAAAGGCAGTGACCCTTGCTTCTCCTTCCATCTTCATAACCCCAGGAAGACAGACCACCTTTAACTAGGTCAACCAGATTCACAGTCTTCGTTCCACTCTCTCACCCTTTGTTATCCTGGTTCTTAGCTGGAGGCACGAAATTTTATGTGATGATTTACGTCTGGAAAGAACAAAAAGTTTCACTAACTCTTAACTGGACCAGAACCTTCCGGTATGGAGACACGGAGGAGGGCAGCAGCAGAACATCGGACCATCCCCGCCGGGGAATTTTCCTAAAAAGTGTTCTGAGCTGGCTAGAGGTAGAATCCTGGCAACTTGAAGATAAAAGTCAGTAAGAAAGGGAAACTGCTTTCAAAAAGCCGGTCCCATTAAACTCATGAGGAGCCATCCGTCATAGGACGTGACCTTCTCACCCCCTCTTTTCCTCTCTGCTTCCACAAATGACCGAGCATAGCTTTCCGCTCGTGACCCCACAGACCAACCCCTTGGTAAATAAAGGGGAATAAACAGCTGCTGTAGAAAAACACACCTTGCTCGTACTGACCCCCCCCTGCCCCAAGCTGTCTGCCTGAAGTTGTCTCTTCACGTTTCCATGCTACACCATAAAAACCAATGAGCCACCCATCTCCTCGTAACAAATCAAGAAAATGTTGATGCAACATGAAATCATGCTCCACGGAATGGAGGACTCAGTGGAAACAAGCTGAAAGACAGCCTAAGTGAGTTGGTTAGCTTGTTTGCTTTGCTCTGTAGGTGAGCTGCACAAATACAAGTCTTACAAAATGAGGGGCTCTTGAACTTGTGTGTGTGTGTGCGTGCGTGTGTGTTTATTAATAGACAAGTGAAAGCACAGCGTTATTCTCATGCCTGTGAAACGTTCGCCCCGCCTCCACTTGTGTAACCAGGTCAAATCAAGCCTGAGTTACATGAGAACATGGATTTTAACTTTAACAAATACATAAAGTCATGACCCTTTTGTTTGCATATGCTGCCTGTTCCAGACAGGCAGAAAAGCCACCACTAAAACCAAGAGGTATACAAGACTTCACAATTTATTAAGAAGATTAGCTGGCTTGAGTTCGTCCACTAATGATTAGTCACAAATGTGCTTTCCCTCGGAAGCCTCGGAGGTCAGGTAATTCAAGGAATAGTTTGGTTTAGTTTTATTTACTTTTCTCCTTGACGTGTTACCATGCACTGTAAATTAAGGGCTATTTTACGTACATTCATTCCTAACCAGATTACATACAAACAGCAAGCCCACCTTAAATATTGTATGCTTTTTCGCTTCCCACTATATTTGTAGAACTGCCTGCTGTGAAATTACAAAGTTCATGGTTCAGCTGAACTTTTGAACTCAAGTGAGGATTTGACACAGCAAAACAATCTAAATGAACCCAACACGAAGTTTTCATAGTCGAAACTGCTTTTCAGCCTATTGTCTGGGGTAATTGGGTAGGAAAGTTCTTTATAGATGTTGTAAAAACTACCAGTTTAATAACAGGCAGAGGGAGTGGAGAGGAGATGGGTGGATGTACCTTGGAGCGTCTAAAATCACGCTTCTTTGCGAGTTCACTGAACTCTCCCTGACCCCATGAGGAAGGTCTTCCCAGGATAAGCCACCAACTCCAGGGTTTGTGACCAGATGGCTGCAGCCTGCCAGCTCTTAATAACCCAGAGTAGGATGACTTCTCATGTTACACAAAATGATAACAATATCCATTTAAAAACTAGTAGCAGCTACCACGCATCATATGGCTACCAAGTGCCAAGTCCTTCATATTCAATTTTTTTCATTCAATCTTTCCCCAAACTCAGTGAGGCTGCTCTTACAATCTCTGTTTTATAGATGAAGAAACTAAGACCAGAGAGATTCAGCAATTTGCCCAAGATCACACAGCTATCCCATAGCCTCTCTGTGCCTGTTTTCTCATCTGCAAAACAAAAAGTTGGACAAGGTGATCTGAGATTTGGGATGCTGGTATATGCACGTGGGGCACTGGGGGAGGAGAATTCCACGTAGAAAAGAGAAGAGCTTTTATTCACAGTATCTCACTTAACCCTAACTCAACCTGAGAAAAGCAGGATTACTCCCCTACACACACCTTGCTGAAGAAGTCGAGTTTAAGTGAGTAAACTGACTTGCTCAGAGTCACATCACTGGCAAGGGCAGAATCAGGTTAAAATCCCCAACTCTAAAGCTCATTCTCCTTCCATTCTTGACTGCAAAGTCAGTGTGGGGTCATTCAGATTTCCTTGCTTCCACATCTCAAATTTAGATGGAGTTTGAAAGTAAGGGTTGGTAGCCTCAGGGTGGGAAAAAAGATCTGTTTTGCTTGACTAAATATCAGACTGATTTCTGCAGAGTTTTTATTTATAACCTAAAACATCACCTCCTGGATTTGGGAGCAAATGTGCCCAGAAAGCTCTCCTATGCACCCACCACCACCACCCCTTGGAGGGAATGCTCCTGAAAATGTTCACAAAAACGTCTCCTGGACATTAATAGTTGAGATAAACTGTATAAAATGCTTAATCTAGCCCTTTAATAAACACTTAACAAAATTACCTATTACATTTTTATTATTCCTCCTTTGAAAATGAGTATATGGGTGACCCCACTACATACCCCTGCCATATGGGGACCAGCTGACTTTCCCTCTTATATTTTGCAAATGCCTTTTAAAATGATACGTAGTTAGATTTTCTTTTTCAATTTGACAATTATGCCTTCTGTCAGCACTTCATCCACTAATATTTAATGTAATTAATGATTTATACAGGTTTGAATCTAACATTTTATAATTTGCTTTCTAAGTTGCCCTACCTGTTCTATGTCCCTTTCGACTACTCTTAGGTTTTCTATTCGGAGAAGGCAATGGCACCCCACTCCAGTACTCTTGCCTGGAGAGTCCCATGGATGGAGGAGCCTGGAAGGCTGCAGTCCATGGGGTCGCTGAGGGTCAGACACGACTGAGCGACTTCACTTTCACTTCTCACTTTCATTCATTGGAGAAGGAAATGGCAACCCACTCCAGTGTTCTTGCCCGTAGAATCCCAGGGACAGGGGAGCCTGGTGGGCTGGCGTCTATGGGGTCACACAGAGTCGGACACGACTGAAGCGACTTACCAGCAGCAGCAGCAGCAGGTCTTCTATTGCATTAACTGAATATTGTTTTATTACTCCACTCATCTCACCATTTGCTCAGAAGTATACACTTAGACTATTTTTTAGGGGCCACCCTAGAGATTATAAAATGCATCCTTAAGTACTAGTATTATTTGAAAATTTTACCCCTTCCCTACATTAACCCCTCCTACAAAATGTTATGCCAGATGATATCTGTATTTTGAACTACCCTAAATATTTTAATGGTTTCATACAATATTAATTTAGATTTACCAAATATGTGTCTTTTTTGTTGCTCTTATACCTTCCTGCATCTCTGAGCTTCCATTTGGGGCTATTTTTTCTCTGTCTGAAGAACACCATTTTATATTTCCTTTTCTGCTGTCTGCTGATGATACATTTTCTTAACTTTTGTTTGTCATTCTTAAGAGATATATTCCTGAATTTAGAATAGAAGGTTGGAAGTTCTTTACTTTCAGCACACCAAAGATACCATTTCATTGCTTTCTGGCTTCCACTATTTCTTTGAGCAGTCATGTCATTCATTTTTTTCTTTTAAGACGTCAGTCTAAATGTTGTTCCTTTGTAAGTAATCACTGTTTTTTTCCTCTGTCTTTTAAAAAGATTTATCTTGTCTTTGGTCTTCAGCAGTTTTACTCTGATGTATCCAGGTGTGTGTTTCTTTATATTTAATCCATTCAGGTTTGAATCTGTACCCTGATGATTAAATCCTAAAAATGCATGCATGCATCCTAAGTTGCTTCAGTCCTTTCCAACTCTTTGAGACCCCATGAACTGTATCCCACCAGGTTCCTCTGTCCATGGGATTCTCCAGGCAAGAATACTGGAGTGACTTACCATTCCCTTCTCCAGGGGATCTTCCCAAACCAGGGACTGAACCCACATCCCTTAAATCTCCTGTACCACCTGGGAAGCCCAAACCCTAAAAACAGTTAAAGAAAATTCTCAGTCTTTATCTCTTTAAATATTCCTCCTGCTCCACTTTCTCTCCTTTCTACTTTTGGGATTCCAAACATGTTTATATTAGATCTTCTTATTCTTTATGTCTCTTACCCTCTCTCCTGCATTTTGTCTTTCTATAAGTCTTTCTGGATCTTTTTCCCTGACATACCTTCCACTTCACTAATTCTCTCTTTGACCTTGTCTAATCCTCTATAAAGAGTATCAACTATATTTTTAATTTAGGCTAGCTATTGTGTTTTTCAGTTCTAGATTTTCTATTTGACTCATTCTCAAATGTATTCTGTCATTTATTTTAGTTTTGAGATCTCTGCCAAAATTCTCAATCTCATCACTTATTCCTTTGAATATTGAGCATAATTATTTTAAATTCTGTGCTTAAGAATTCCAATATATAGATCCTATACAGGTCTATCATGGTTTTTTTTTTTCTTTTGGTTCATTCATGTTTTCTTGTCTGCATGAGTGTTTGGTTGTTTTTTATTTTTTGCCACATGTTGTGTTTGGAGAATCATTTGTAGATTATTGAGACCTAGAGTATTATCTTCCTCTAGAGAAGATCTACATTTGATTGTTGTAGTTGCCTAGGGACACTAGCAATTCAGAGTGACCTTAATCTAATTTCAAGGACTGATACCATCCAAAGCTGTGGTGAGAAAACCCAAAGTTTACTCTTTCTCCTAAGGTGCAGCCTTTCAAGAGCTCAACTCAAAGGGGCAATGGCAGAAGGGGCCGGCCAGCCACTTGAATGGGTCTTGAATTCCAAATTTTGTTTTCTTAACCTAATGGGACAGTTAAAAGTGCCAGTCAGCCTCTCAGCTACCTTGTTCAGATCCGACAAACACCCTCAGAGCCAGGATCATCTTTCTGGATTTTCTTCTCTTGAATCTAGCACCAGTAGTTCTTTACTATCTCTTCATCTCTTTGATCTCTTCAAAAAGATTTTAAAATATATTTTGTTTAGCTTTTCTAGTTATTCTTAGCAGGAGAGTTGGTTTGAATTACCTCAGCTACAATTACAATACTGGAAGTTTCAAAATCTTTTTTAAAAATGTTCTTTAAGATTGATCTCTTTCTAGGTTTTTTTGCATTGAAATACTTTTTTCATACAAACTACTACATGTGAAATAGATAAACAACCAGGTCCTACTGTATAGCATAGGGAAATATATTCAGTACCCTGAGAGAGATGGGAATACCAGACCACCTGGCCTGCCTCTTGAGAAACCTGTATGCAGGTCAGGAAGCAACAGTTAGAACTGGACATGGAACAACAGACTGGTTCCAAATAGGAAAAGGAGTATGTCAAGACTGTATATTGTCACTCTGCTTATTTAACTTCTATGCAGAGGACATCATGAGAAATGCTGGACTGGAAGAAACACAAGCTGGAATCAAGATTGCCAGGAGAAATATCAATAACCTCAGATATGCAGATGACACCATCCTTATGGCAGAAAGTGAAGAGGAACTAAAATGCCTCTTGATGAAAGTGAAAGAGGAGAGTGAAAAAGTTGGCTTAAAGCTCAACATTCAGAAAATAAAGATCATGGTGTCCAGTCCCATCACTTCATGGGAAATAGACGGGGAAACAGTGGAAACAGTGTCAGACTTTATTTTGGGGGGGGGGGCTCCAAAATCACTGCAGATGGTGACTGCAGCCATGAAATTAAAAGACGCTTACTCCTTGGAAGAAAAGTTATGACCAACCTAGATAGTATATTGAAAAGCAGAGACATTACTTTGCCAACTAAGGTCCGTCTAGTCAAGGCTATGGTTTTTCCTGTGGTCGTGTATGGATGTGAGAGTTGGACTGTGAAGAAGGCTGAGCACCAAAGAATTGATGCTTTTGAACTGTGGTGTTGGAGAAGACTCTTGAGAGTCCCTTGGACTGCAAGGAGATCCAACCAGTCCATTCTGAAGGAGATCAACCCTGGGATTTCTTTGGAAGGAATGATGCTAAAGCTGAAACTCCAGTACTTTGGCCACCTCATGTGAAGAGCTGACTCACTGGAAAAGACTGATGCTGGGAGGGATTGGGGGCAGGAGGAGAAGGGGATGACAGAGGATGAGATGGCTGGATGGCATCGCTGACTCAATGGGCGTGAGTCTGAGTGAACTCCGGGAGTTGGTGATGGACAGGGAGGCCTGGCATGCTGCGATTCATGGGGTCGCAAAGAGTCGGACACGACTGAGCGACTGAACTGAACTGAACAAACCATAATGGAAAGAATACAAAAAAAGAATATATATATATAATTTTGAAAAGTTAATGAGTCATAAAATGATTTATAAGTCTAAGAACAACTGTATTATTATAACAAACACATAGAAAGGGTACTATCATTATTACCATTTTATAGGTCGGGAGACTGGTTCATATAAATTTCAAAATGTAAATTGCTCAAGGTGGTATAGTAAGTAAGGACTGAGTCAGATTTCAAATCCAGGCTTAATCTTTCCCTGTAAACTGAAGAGTAACTTATTCATTTTTAATTTTCTATTGTGGCCAAATATACATAATATAAAACTTATCATTTTAAGTGTATAGTCCTGTGCCATTAAGTACATTCACAATATTATACAACCATCACCACCACTTCCAGAACTTTTTCTTCTTATCCAGTTGAAACCTATTAAACACTAATTCCCCATTCTCATGTGGCAGCCACCATTCTACCTTCTGTTATTATGAATTTGACTACTCCAGGTACCTCATGTAAATGGAATCATACAATAGTGTCATTTCATGACTGGATTTTTTTTTTTTAGTCTAACGTTTTCAAGATTTATCCATGCTGTAGCATGTGTCAGAGATTCCTTACTTTTTTGAGGCTGAATAACATTCCATTGTAAGTGTATACATTTTGTTCATTTATTAATCAGTTGGCAGACACTTGAGTGGCTTCCACCTTAGTTTTTTTGTTTGTAATTGGTTATTTGAAAATCTTAGTATGTTCATTCTTTCATTTATTCATTCATTCAACAAATATCTGTGAGTTCTTTTTGTAAGTTTTCGCTGTGATAAGATAAATAAGATTCTTGCTCTTAAAAAGCTTTTATATGGTGGGAGAAGCAGATGATAGACAAGCAAAGGTATAAATTATCAAAAAAGTCAATCACTATAAGTGATATGCATAGAACCAAGATGGGGTGATATGATAGAAAGAGTTGGAGGCTACTTTAGGGTGCTCAGGGAAGACATCTCTGATAAGGAAATGGTAAGCTAAAATTCGAATGTAAAAAAGACCCAACATGAAAAGAGCATTCATGGCAGAGAGACAGCAAGTACATAGGCCCTGAAGAAAAAAACAAGCTTGTATGCTCAAGAAAAAAACAAAGGTCTACAATCTGATCTCAGTGGTGAGAAGAACAGCGAGGAATGAATTATGGTAGGCAATGCATTTTAAAGACAGGATAGGGCTTATCCCTTGGAGAAGGGAATGGCAACCCACTCCAATATTCTTGCCTGGAAAATCCCATGGACAGAGAAGCCTGAAGGGCTGCAGTTCATAGCATTGCTAAGAGTCAGACATGCCTGAGGTGAGTCTCACACTCACACAGGCAGTTTTTATTTTTTCTTAGTAGGATGGCATAGTAGACATGTAAGGACCCCACCCATTTCAGAATTCGCATCTAAATTAAACAAAAATTGCTTGCTGCAAACACCTATGACTATCTGTCTGAGGACTACAAACATGGCAAGCCAAAATTTCTGGGAATCAATGCCTCCGGAAGCCGCCCTCTGGCAGGACATAGATAGATAAGTGCCACCATCCATCCATGAATACAGGGAACTGGTGGATAAAAATCCAAGCACGTACCTTGGTTGGTGTAACTAAGGCATGACCTCACTGTTTTTCAAAGTTCCTCAGCCAAACTGAGCCTTAATTGTAGCTCATAATTTAATTACACACCCTTTGTTGGCTTCCACATCTCATGCCTCCACTTCCTTGCAAGTGTTCCCTGAGGTCATCTCCCAGATAATTGTCACTAAAAATCCTTATCTCAGAATCTGCTCCAGAGGGAACTCAAACCATCAAAGATGAGAAGCCACTGGAGGAAATCTAATCTGTAATTTTAAAGAATCACTCAGGAACTTCTGACTTCTAGCAAAATGTAGCTTATATTAGGCTAACTTCTCCTATCGATAATTAGAAATTCTGAATAAAACAAAAATAACAGTTTGCAGACACTAGAGAGCAATGAAGAGCCAGCAGAAACTGAAGGGGATAGGCTCTTAAAGGAGGGAACATGGATAAAATCTACTTGTGTATGGATTTTCACCTAAAGGGCACACCTCAGTCGGCAAGGTGTAGGACAGATGGAGCTCAAGCAGGAAGTGTCCGTTTTTATCAGGCTGAAGAGTTCAGAGTTTGAAATTCAGAGTTGTCATAGCAGCTGAAAATGGAAGTGAGAAATCCCAGAAACAGTGAGTCACAGAGAGGGAGCCTCAGATTTTCCATATAAATTCTCCTCAAATCCTTGATCAACCCCTGAACTGTGTAGTCATGGGAAAGGCCACAGGAGCCCAGTGGAAAGTAACAACTGGAAGGCTGAAAAAACAAAACAGCTATGCAGCTCCAGGGACCCAGAGTTTGGAGTTCAGGTCCCAGCAAGTTACAGGGAACTGGTAAGCACCTTGAGCCTTCCATTGAAACACAAAGAGCCACACCTTGGGAATAAGGATCACATCCCAGTACTAAAGGCTAGGCCCTAGAATTTAGGGGCAAAGTCCAAACAAATCCACTCTAACAAAGCGTAAGCCATGCATTCACAGGATGAAGGTGATCTGCCAGCTAGAACTACATACAATACATTTCTGTGATGCATCATCAAGTAAAAATTACTAGATATGTGAAAAAGCATGAAAATCTGATTCAGACATGGAGAGGGGAAAAAAGCAGTCAATAGAAACAGATCCAGTGAACAGATGTTAGAATTAGTAGACAACTTTAAAATAACTTTGGCCTTTTTGTCCGACATCTTAGCGAGGCGGAAGTGGTCGCAGCTGCTCTCCGGGATTCGCTATGCCGCCCAAGGACGACAAGAAGAAGAAAGATGCCGGAAAGTCGGCCAAGAAAGACAAAGATCCAGTGAACAAATCTGGGGGCAAGGCCAAAAGAAGTGGTCCAAAGGCAAAGTTCGGGACAAGCTCAATAACCTAGTTTTGTTTGATAAAGCAACATATGACAAACTCTGTAAAGAAGTTCCCAACTCTAAGCTTATAACTCCAGCTGTGGTCTCTGAGAGACTGAAGATTCGTGGTTCCCTGGCCAGAGCAGCCCTTCAGGAACTCCTTAGTAAAGGCCTTATTAAACTGGTTTCAAAGCACAGAGCTCAAGTGATTTACACCAGAAACACCAGGGGTGGAGATGCCCCAGCTGCTGGTGAAGATGCATGAACAGGTCCCACCAGCTGTACATTTTGAAAAATAAAACTTTATTAAATCAAAAAAATAAAAAATAAAATAACTTTGACAAATATGTTACAGAATTTATTGGAAAAGGATACAGCGGGTAGAGAAACAGAGAATTTCAGGAAAGATGTAGAAACTCTAAAAAAGACTCAAAAGTAATTTCTAGAACTGAAAAATGCAATATCTGAAATGAAAAATTCATTGAAGTATCAAAGTAAATAAAACAATACAGAAAAAGCTTGTGAATTTGATAAGTTAATAGAAATTATACAAACTAAATAACAGAGAGGAAAAGATTAAAAAAAAAAAAAAAAGTAAAGGCTTGAGGACCTTTAGGAAAATATCATCTGGCCCAACATACATGTAATTGAAACCACAAAAAGTGAGATAAGAGAACTAGGTAGGAAAAAATATTTAAAGAAATATTTAAACCCACAGATCTAAGACACTAAGGGAATTACAGACAGAATAAAGTCAAGGAAAATAACATCTCTGCACATAAAGTAAAACTACTGAAAACCAAAGATAATGATAACATACGAAAAGCAGTTGGAGTAAAAAGATATTATTAAAGGATATCCACACAAATGACAGCTGACTGCGCATGAGAAACAATTTCAGAAAACAATGAAACATAACAAGTCCCCAACATACAAATGAGTTCCACTCTGAGAGCAAATTCATAAGCCCAACTTTTAAGTATAACAAAGTTAGCCTAAGTACTCAACTTTTACAAATAATACCAGACATGTAAACTAATATAACTGGACATAAGAATGCATGTTTACATCTCTGAAAGTTTGCAACTTGAAGGTTTGTATCTAGGGAACTTACTGTACAATTTTAAAGTGCTGAAGGGAAAAAAATGTAAACCTAAAATTCCATAGCTAGAGAAAATATTCTTCAAAAATTAAGATAACATCTAGTTAGGGAGATGAAGTTAAACGGTTCTATGAAGACCTAAAAGAATTTCCAGAACTAACACCAAAAAAAAAAAAAGATGTCCTTTTCATCACAGAGGACTGGAATGCAAAAGTAGGAAGTCAAGAGATACCTGGAGTAACAGGCAAGTTTGGCCTTGGAGTACAAAAATGAAGCAGGGCAAAAGCTAACAGTGTTGCAAAGAAAACTCACTGGTCACAGCAAACACCCTCTTTCAACAACACAAGAGTCGTGTCTGACTCTTTGCGACCTGTGCACTGTAGCCCACCAAGCTCCTCCGTCCATGGGATTCTCCAGGCAAGAATACTGGAGTGGGTTGCCATTTCTTTCTCCAAGAGATGACTCTACAAATGGACAAAACCAGATGGTCAATACCAAACTCAGATTGATCATATTCTCTGCAGCCGAAGATGGAGAAGTCAGCTGAAACAAGACCTGGAGCTGACTGTGGCTCAGATCATCAGATCCTTATTGCAAAATTCAGGCTCAAATTGAAGAAAGGAGGGAAAACCACTAGACCATTCAGGTATGACCTAAATCAAATCCCTTATGATTATACAGGAGATGACAGATTCAAGGGATTAGATCTGGTAGACAGAGCGTCTGAAGAACTATGGTAGGAGGCACACAACACTGTATAGGAAGTGGTGACCAAAACCATTTCCAAGAAAAACAACTGGAAGAATGCAAAGTAGTTGTCCGAGATCTTACAAATAGCTGAGAAGAGAAGTGGAAAGCAAAGGAATATACCCAACTGAAAGCAGAGTTCCAGAGAATAACAAGGAGAGGTAAGAAGGTGTTTTTCAGTGAACAATGCAAAGAAATACAGGAAGACAACAGAATGGGAAAGACTAGAGATCTCAAGAAAACTGGAGATACCAAGGGAACATTTCATGCAAAGATAAGACAGAAATGGCAAGGACCTCATAGAAACAGAGAGATTAAGAAGAGGTGGCAAGAATACACAGAACTATACAAAACAGGTCTTAATGATCCAGATAACCATGATGGTGTGGTCACTCACCTAGAGCCAGACTGCATCCTGGATTGTGAAGTGAGGTGGGCCTTGGGAAGCATTACTACGAACAAAGCTGGTGGAGGTGATGGAATTCCATCTGAGCTATTTCAAATTCTAAAAGATGATGCTGTTAAAGTGCTGCATTCAATACATCAGCAAATTTGGAAAACTCAGCAGTGGCCACAGGACTGGAAAAGGTCAGTTTTCATTCCAATTCCAAAGAAAGGCAATGCCAAAGAATGTGCAAACGGTCAACCAATTGAACTCACTTTACATGCATAATTCAAAACTGTACTTATTTTGAGCAAGGTAATGCTCAAAATCCTTCAAGTTAGGCTTCAGCACTACATGAACTGAGAACTTCCAGATGTACAAGCTGGATTTAGAAAAGGAACCAGAGATCAAATTGCCAACATCTGTTGGATCACAGAAAAAACAAGAGAGTTCCAGAAAAACATCTACTTCTGTTTCATTGACTACACTAAAGCTTTTGACTCTGAGGTTCACAACAAGCTGGAAAATACTTAAAGAAATGGGAATACTAGACCACCTTACCTGTCTCCTGAGAAACATGTATGCAGGTCAAAAAGCAACAGTAAGAATTGGATATGGAACAACAGCTTGGTTCAAAATTGGAAAAGGAGCACGTCAAGGCTGTATATTGTCATCTTGCTTATTTAACTTCAGTGCAGAGTACATCATGTGAAATGCTGGACTGGATGAAGTACACGCTGGAATCAAGAATGCTGGGAGAAATATCAAATAACCTCAGATATGCAGAAAGGGAAGTGAAGTGAAGTGAAGTCACTGAGTCGTGTCCAACTCTTTGCGACCCCGTGGACTGTAGCCCAACAGGCTCCTCCATCCATGGGATTCTCCAGGCAAGAATACTGGAATGGGTTGCCATTTCCTTCTCCAGGGGATCTTCCCGACCCAGGGATCGAACCCAGGTCTCCTGCATGGCAGGCAGACGCTTTAACCTCTGAGCCATGCAGAAAGGGAAGAGGAAATAAACAGCCTCTTCATCAGAGTGAAAGAAGAGAGTGAAAAAGCTGGCTTAAAATTCAGCATTCAAAGACCAAGATCATGGTATCTGGTCCCATCTCTTCATGGTCAATAGATGGGGAAAAAGTGGAAAGAGTGACATATTTTCTTTTTTTGGGCTCCCAAGTCACTATGGACAGTTACTGCAGCCATGAAATTAAAAGACACTTGCTCCTTGGAATAAAGCACATTAAAAAGCAGAGACATCACTTTGCTGACAAAGGCCCATATAATCAAAGCTATGGTTTCTCTAATAGCCATGTATAGATGTGAGAGCTGAACCATAAAGCACCGAAGAATTGATGCTTTTGAACTGTGGCGTTAGAGAAGACTCTTGAGAGTCCCCTGGACTATAAGGAGATAAAAACCAGTTGGTCCTAAAGGAAATCAACCCTGAATATTCATTGGAAGGACTGATGTTGAAGTTGAAGCTCCAAAATTTTGGCCACCTGATAGAAAAGACCCTGATGCTGGGAAAGATTGAGGGCAGGAGGAGAAGGGGACAACAGAGGATGAGATGGTTGGATGGCATCATCAACTCAAAGGACATGAGTTTGAGCAAACTCTGGGAAATAGCAAAGGACAGGGAAGCCTGGCGTGCTGCAGTCCATGAGGTCACAAAGTCAAGCATGACTTTGCGACCAAGCAACAACCGCAACGACAGGGAGACTGGGGATGGGCATGTACACACTGCTGCATTTAAATGGATAACCAAGAAGGACCTATTCTATAGCACATGGAACTCTGCTCAGCGCTATGTGGCAGCCTGGATGAGAGTCGAGTTTGGGGGAGAGCGGACACATGAATACGCGTGACAGAATCCCTCTGCTGTTCACCTGAGACTATCACGACATTGCTAATCGGCTATACTCCCAATACAAAACAAAAAGGGTTTTTTGAAAACTGAAAAATTAAGGTAACATTAAGACATTTATAAATAAAGGAAAGCTGAGAGAACTGCACTGTAAGTAATGCTAAAGGAATTACTCGGGATGATGAGAAATGATACCAAGTGGAAATGTGAATCTACATGACAGGCTGAAACGTACTGGGGATAGCAAATACACAGGTAAATAGGACTATTTTTCTTTTCTTAAATACTTTAAAAGACAATTGGTTTTTAAGCAGAATATCATTTTATTGTATAGTTTACAACTTAGGCAGAAAAATAACAGACGAAAATAACTGCACAAGGATGGGAGGCGGAAAATGAAATCAATTGTGTTAGAAGGTTTTTACACTATACGCAGAGTGGTAGAATATTAATTTAAGGTAGATTGTGATTAAGACGCCTATTACAGTCCCTACAACAACCATTCAGAGAATAAAAAATAGGTAGCTAGAAGTTCAACATAAAAATAGAATGAAATACAAAAAAAAAAATTTTCAGTTAACCCAAAAGAAGGCAGAAAATTAGGAACAGAGGAAAAAAGGGAACAAACAGGAAACAAATAGCAAGATTATGGACTAGAACCCAATCAGACCAATAATTAGCTATAAATGGACTAAACACTCCAATTAAAAGTCCGAGATTGGCAGACTCAACTTGGTCCCATTTAAAAGAAACACATTAAATATAAAGGTACAGACAAGTTGAAATAAGAAGAAAGATTCAAACACTAAGCACATTAACAGCAGATGAACTATACCTCAAGACAAAGAGATTTACCAGATGTAAAGAGGAATATTTCACAACGATTAACGAAGAAAATATAACAATCCCAACTGCCCATGCACCCAGTAATGAAGCTTCAGAACACACAAAACAAAAAGAATGACAATTAAAGGGAGAAACAAATCCACAGTTATAGTTGGAGACTCCTCTCTCTGTGGTTGATATTATAAGAAGACAAAATGGCAATGAGGATAAAAACAACCTCGTTAAAACACCTTGGCCTAAACAATATTTATAACTCACTGAACAACTGAAGAAAACACCTTCTCTTCAGCTGCACATGGAACATTCACCATATTAGACCAAATGTTATGACCCAAACTTTAAATTGAGTATTAGACATTCCTTTCCTTATCTCCCGCCACCCTGCCCTGCAGCTTCTCTCAGTTGCTCTTTAATTGCCGAGCTCTCTCTTTCTCCATCCTTCTTTACTTTCCCTTCTGTGCTGTTCTAACGATAACCAGGTTGGTGTCGTGTTTGTACCCTGGACATTGCTAACTCATGCTCTCAGAATCTCATTTTCTGCCTGGAGAGGCTTTTCAAAGTGTCTTAAACAAAGACAGCTTCCTACCTGAGGGGAATTTTTGCTTCTTGCTGTTCTTTGATTTCTTACCCAACTCTCAACAAAACTGAATTTTACTGGCAGCCTCTTCCATGTCAAGAGCCCTGAATGTAAGCTGGCTCTTTAGAGGATTCTGATGATCTGAGGTCCTCTTACTCTCTCTGAGCTGGGAGTACACATTCAGTAGACACATCACAACATATTCCGTTCACAATTTGCTTCCCCCATGTTACTGCTTTGAGTTTTTCTAATTTCAAGCAGGGGTGAATTTCCCAGTGGCGGCCAGCCATGCTGTGACGATGTGCTTCCCGAGAAGAGGGAAGTGGCTGATTCCCAGGAACCAGCAGTAGCAGACAGGCTTGGCTCCCAGAACAGACAGTGCGGCTCCTCAGAGGCGGAGTAGGAAGCAGAGAGGCCAAGCCACAAACAGGAGCAGCCTCAGCAGACACTGGGCACACACTAAACCAAAGGCCAGGCCTCCCACAGCCACACCATGTGGAGGTCTTCTCATGCAGGGCAGCCCAAGTGGGGAGCAAAGCCACCAACAGCATCTTCTACAGACAAGATATGGCATGTGAACCATCCCTACCCACTCCAGCTAACCCAGACTGGCAGAGGAACAGCTTTACCCAAGTGAAGAGCGTGTCAGTCATTTAAAGAAAAGAAACTTCAACACCTCTTCTTCCCCTGGGAAAGTCAAAAAAGTTTAAATGCAGGCCAAGAATAAGACCAATTCCTATATTATTTCCAGGCATTTTACTAAACGGTTGTACATATATTATTTCTAATTCTCCCAAAAATCCTACATCATTATGTGAAGCACCATTATCCTCGTTTTACAGGTCAGGAGATTGAAGATTGGAGAGATTAGGATATTCATCCAAAGAATACAGCCAGGACATTGTGGAGAAAGGGTTAAAAACAAAGATTACTGTTCTAAAGCCCACACCACACTTGTTCATTCCGTAATTCCCTTAGAGGCAAAAAAAAGAGATTCGTTAAACTCAAAGAAATTAACTGCTTCTAGCCCCTTGCAGAACCTCCCAACTTCCCAGCTACACTTGCCTTTGTTCTTGCCCCTTCTAATTCTCTGTTGTCTCCCAGCCAGGTGGGTTCTTGACACAGCCTTGTCCTTCTGGCCCTCTGTCTGTCCAGTTTAGCGTTTCCCACTGAAAAACATGAGATCTACTTTCTGGGCTCAAACTCCTGACACCCTGCTAAGGTCTTTCTTTTCACTTCTGGTTTCTGGACAGAAGACCATGCCTAGATGCAGTATGACTTGTAGGATTGTGAAAACTGACAGTCATAATACCTGTTGAAAAAAATGTAGCCCTTCGCACTTCTGGAACACACAAAGGAAGTGATCCTACAAAGTCCGCCCATGAGAAGCCCACTATTGCTACAGTTACCTTTTCTAAAAAATAGACTTTATTCCTTAGAACAGTTTGAAGTTCACAACAAAACTGAAAGCAAGGTAGATGTTCCATACACTCCCTGCCCCTACACATACATAGCCTCCCCACTGTAACCATTTGTTATAACTGATGAATCCACACAGACACATCATGATCATTCACACTAGGTTTCCAGAGTTAGCTTTTTGAAAAACAAACCTTATTCTCTTCTTTAAAAACCTCTCTTGGACTTCTGTTCCTGAAGCACACATCTCTCAGGGTACAGATCATCAGGATCAAACCACCTTCTCCAGAATCATCTCTGTGGTCCCAATGCACCAAATTTTCCACCTTTCTCTGAGTAAGCATGGTCTTTATAAGTCCATGCATTTACCTTTATTTCTTCTGCCAAAAAAAGAAACTCTTTCCTCCTGTCTGGAGACCAATCTTTTCTCAGAACTCCACTGGCTTTTGCACGCATCTACACAACAGTAGTCTGTGCGTGTGTGCCAGGTCACCTCAGTCGTGTCCAACTCCTTGCAACCCCAAGGACTGTAGCCCGCTAGGCTCCTCTGTCCATGGGATTCTCCAGGCAAGAATACTGGAGTGGGTTGCCTTGCCCTCCTCCAGCGGATCTTCCCCACCCAAGGGATCAAACCCAATCTCTTGCCATCTCCTGCACTGGCAGGCAGGTTCTTTACCACTAGAGCCATCTGGGAAGGCTCCATGCAATCCAACTCAACAAATACTTCACAAACAATTGACTTCTGGGCAAAGTGCTTGGGGCCCTGGAGAGCCAGAGTGTCTGTTTTCAAGAAGCTCGCAGACCAGTAGAGGCAATAACACCAATGCCCTCATCACAAACGTATCTATCAGAAAAGTAAAATATAAAGAAAAAATTAAACATGCAAAGAGGAGAAAGGTCAACCCAGTCTGGGGAAGGCAGGGAAACCATCACAGAGGAGGAAAACTTGAGTACTGCTGGATGAGTATGAATCTGGAAGAGTGGGGTAAGGAGAGAACACATGGGGAGAACATTCCACGAGTACTCTTGCATAAAGTCAACAGGGTAAATATGCATGTATTTCCTAGCATTACTTGATGAAAAATTAGATTAGGGTTATTTCATCTATGGAATCCATTATAGAATTCTGTGCCAGATATATACTTAGAATCAACAGAATCAAAACTTACTGTGTAAAACAGAAGAGAAGGCATAATATATCTTGACCGAAAGAAAGATTATCACCATCTGCTGTCTTGGGATAATATGTCACAATGAATACTTGAACCAAAAGCATGTTAAGTGACTTCTACAAGTTGGAACAGCACTAAATACAGCAAAATAGACACAAAGATCAGAATTCAGCCACCTGGGGTGGTTGTTAATGTAGTACTTTATAAACAACATGGGTCATTTTGAAAAATAAGCTAATAAGAATGTACCTGTTGCCAAAAGAAAAGAAAATATGCAAACGGTGGGTAGTTTTCATCACATGGTGCAAAAAAAATGACAATGAGAACTTTGGGAGGTTGTGCCTTGCCTCCAATTGACCTTTGCTTGAGATTGCTATTGCTGTTGCTGTCCCAGCTCTGCAGTTGGAGATTCATCGCCAAGAACACTCAGCATGTGCCCTGACAGTGTTTGCTAAGGGCAGGTGCTTCAATAAATTTAAATGATTTTGCTATTGCGGTGGCTCCAGGATTTCATTATATGAGTGACTTGTGATAGTATTCTAGTTAAAAGAGTGAGTTAGGTGCTTTCCTGTAGAACACTATTTTTATTTAGATGTTCATCTGGAGTAGTTTTGTGAGGGTTAAAGAGCTGATGGGGAAACTACAGCCCCAATCCACTCTCTTCCCCACAAGCCATCTCCGGCACCACTAATGTTTATCAAACACCACTTGTCTTTTCAAGGAGATGGTCTGTACCTACCCACTGCTTCTCCTGCCCCCATCTCTTCTTTAAGCCAGTTTTTACTTCCTCCACTGAGGCCATTTTCTCAAAGGTCACCAGTAGCCTCTACTGGACAAAGAAAATAACATTCTCAGTTTTTATTGTCTTCTGCATCTCCGAGGAATTTATATCCTGACCATGCAGTCTGTAATTTTCCTAAAACTCCCCACACTGCCAACCTGGGCTTCTGGGGCAACATATTATGCCAGTTCTTTTTTCTCTTGTCCTTTCTCAGTTCTTATTCTCCATTCTCTACCCCATTATCCCCGCACATGAGAGCTTTTCAAAGTTGAATCTTGGCTTCCTGTTATTCTTTCACTTCAGTTACCTCCTTTGGGATTCACTTTTACTAAAAACTTGAAATACACAGAGGACACTAAAGCCTTCCTATTTGTAAAGATCCAACAGGACTCTTTGTCATATTTCATTGTCTAGGATGTCCAGCCCAATGGTGTAGAGGGACTGGAGAGGACATCCTTGCTTATCACTGATGATAGTGGGAAAGCAGCTAATGCTCCATTCTGTGCATGCTTCGTCACTCAGTCACGTCTGACGCTGCAACTCCATGGACTGTACCCCACCGGGCACCTCTGCCCATGAGGATTCTCCAGCCAAGAATACTGGAGTGGGTTGCCGTTCCCTTCTCCAGGGGATCTTCCCAATCCAGGCATCGAACCCAGGTCTCCCACATTGTAGGTGGATTCTTTACCATCTGAGCCACCAGGGAAGCCCACTAATGCTTTACCATTTAGTATTATTAGCGTAGGCCTCTCATAGATAGCCTTTATCAATTTGAGGAAGTTAGCTTCTACTGCAGTTCTACTAAAAGTCTGATGTTTCTTTGTATGAACTGGGGCTTTTTTGTGGTAAGTACACACACCATAAGATTTACCACTGGTGACATTTAGTCCATTCACAGCGCTGTGCAATCACCACCATTATTTATTTCCAGAACATTTTCATCACCCCCAAAAGAAATCCATGCCCACTCCTATTCCCCCTCCAGTAATCACTAATCTATTTTCTATAGAATCCATATTCTGAATATTTTATATAAATGAAACCATACAATATTATTTTTCATATATGTGAAAATAAAATATTTTCCTACTTATAAATCATGTAATATGGCCTTTTCTGCCTAATTTCTTCCATGGAGGGTAATGTTAATGTTCATCTGTTTTGTATCATATACCTATACTCTATTCCTTTATTCCAATAGTATTTTCTTTATCCACTTTTGTTTATTCATTTGTCACTTAATGAACATTTGTGTTATTTCCATCTTCTAGCTATTATGAATAGTCCAACTAAGAACATTCATATACAATTTTCAGTCTGAATACCTGTCCACTTCTTTTGGGTATACACCTGGGAATAAAATTGGATCATACATATGTTTTATGTTAATTTACTAAGGAACTGCCAAACTGTTTTCCATAGTGTTTGTACACCATTTAATATATCCACCAGCAATGAGTAAGAGCTCCAATTTCTCCACATCCTTCTCAACACTTGTTATTTTCCCTGGTGGATATGAAGCAGTATCCCACAGTGGTTTTAATTTTCAATTCCTAATGACTTATGATGTTGAACATCTTTTCACATACTTGTGGCAAATGCCTATTTAGATCATGTGCCCACTTTTAAATTGAACTGTTCACCTTTTTTGTTATTCAACTATGTGTGTGCACATTTAATCTATATATTCAGGATATTAGACCCTTGTCAGATGCATGATTTGTAAATATTTTCTCCCATTATGTGGGTTGTCTTTTTTAGTCTTCTGATAGTGGACTTTCATGGATAAAAGCTTTTAGTTTTGGTGAAATCTAATGTTATCTATTTTTTTCTTTTGTTGCTTGTTTTTGGTGTCATATTTAAGAAACCACTGCCAAACCCAAAGCCGTAAAGGTTTATGTCTATGTTCTCCTCTAAGAGTTTTGTGGTTTTAGTTCTTGTATTTAGGTCTTTTATCCATTTTAATTTTTATGTATGGAGTGAAGTAAGAGGCAACATTCTTCTTTTCCTTGTGAATGTTCAGTTGTCACAGCACCATTTTTTGAAGAAACTAATTTGCCTTTATTGAATGGTTTTGGCACCATTATTGAAAATGGATTGGTCATAGATGCAAGATTTCTTTCCAGACTCTGAATTCGATTCCACTGATTGTGTTTGTATCCTTATTCTAGAACAGCACTATTTTTATTACTGTAGCTTTGAAGTTGAGAATTGTGTTTTAAAACTGGGAGGTGTAAGCCCTCCAACTTTTCTTTTTTCAAACTTTTTGATTATTCAACGCTATTTGCAATTTCATGTGAATTTTAGGATTAGCTTTCCTATTCCTGGGTGGGGGGAAGAAATTGAAATTTTTATAGTGATTGCATTCAATCTGTAGATTTCTTTGGGTATTATTGCCCTATTAAGACTTCCAACATGTGAACACAGGATGTCTTTCCCCTTATCTAGGTCCTCTTTCATTTCTTTCCAGAATGTTTTGTACTTTTCAGTATAGAAGTCTTGCACTTGAGCAAAATTAACTCCTATTTTGTTCTTATTGTTTTTAACTGCAGAAAAGGGTATAAATTTTGTTTGTTTCCTCAGTCTATGGCCTTATGGTTTTTTCTTTACTTTGTTAATACAGAGATAATACACTGATAAAGATTTCCTAAAACTGAACCATCCTTGTAACCCTGACCTAAATTTTATTTGACCATGATATAGTATGCTTTCGATGTACTGCTAGATGGAGGAAGGAAAAGATAGAGAAGTAGATCAGAGAAACAGGAATCAAAATCACAGGCTCCATGACTGATAGGAGAGGTGAAGTTAAAAATAAACAAGGATGATGTCTATATTTCTATAGAATAACTAGAACTATAACTATTTGAATAACTGTGTTGATAGCAGTACCACTTACTCCGATGAGAGGGGATATATTTGAGAAGATTAGTTCTGTTGAGGACACACTGAGTTTGGATGTCTTTGGAAGTGTAAATGCCAGGGAGTTTAGAACACTGACCCAAGACTGTTTGAAATAATGGGAAATGAATTCTCAGTTGGAAAACAAAGTGAAATGGGAGTGGGGTATAACAGATACTGATAGTTGCTCACCCAGTCTCCATTATCCTCTTCTTTCTAATGCTGATTTCACTGGGGGCACCAAGCTTAAAAAACAACCAAAACACCAACTTTATTTCTCAGCCTGCCTTGCTGCTTTGGTTGGGCAGTCATTTGGCAGTCTATCCAAAGAGACAAAAGCAGCAGCAGCTGGGTGGAGCTCCCAGGAAAGCTCTTCTTAAAAGAGCTAGTATGGAGGGTCTAAGCCCCTCTTCCAGACAAGTACAACTGAAATCAAGCTGGCTTGCACAGTGACTCACTATGGGGTGATGGAGCCTGCTTTGGTGGCCAACACATCTGAAAGGGATTTGGAAGAGCCTATTTTCTATTTAATTCTTGGGTAGGGAATCTAATAAATGGGGTGACTAAGCACCACTGGAATTAAAAGTCCTGAAGAAACACTCTCATTTGCCAGACATATCCACTCCTTTTCAAAGTTCTGAACTTTGAGAAGAAGACTCCTTTCTCACCACGAAGTAAGGGGCAATATAGGGTGATAATTTTGAGTTTATGGACTCAGATAGACCTGCATTCAAGTTTCTGCTCCGCAAGCTCTGGGGCATTACTTAACTTCTCTGAGCCTCAACTTTCCCACCAGTAAAATGATGATAATGACAGTTCCCACCTAGTAGGATTGTTGGTGGAGGGTTGGTAAAGAATGAAATGAAATGATGCGTGAACAGTATTATATTGCACAATATTCAAACATTAGCTATTGTTATAATAACTATTATTACATATATATCAGTTTATGCTCAAGTAGCTAGCATTTTTAAAAACAATGATGTGATCTGACAAAGTCCTCCATTCAGGTTACCTAAGTGGACAGCATCCTTCGTCAATACCCAAGGCACCCAAGCACTGTAGAGCTTCTGGGCAAAGAAGGTTGAAACTTTGGGTAAAACCGTCTACCTTGAATGTACAACTGACCTCTGCTGTGTGGAAGGGAAGTCTAGACCAAGAGAGCAGAGTTGGGACTTCCCTGGTGGTCCAGGAGCTAAGACTCTGTGCTCCCAAAGCAAGGGGCCCAGGTTCAATCTCTGGCTGGGGAACTAGAGCCCACATGCTGCCCACCTGCGGTGACAAAGACCCAATGCAGCCAAACAAATAAATACTGAGAGCGCGGGGTCAAGAGGAGAGTCACTCCAAGGACAGAGAAGGGAGGGAGAACCTCAAAGGAGACAAGGTGACCAGACAGGGACAGAGCAACCTCCTCCACTCTGGGTTCTCAGGAGACTAGCCTGCAGTGACAGACACAAGGGAGAGCCTCCACAGCCCTTGGAGACAGTTATATCCACCATCCTCAGGTTTTTTTTGTTGTTTTTTTTTTTCAGTAGAAATGGGCTTTTTCCTGAGGTGACTAGAAAGTCAACACAGGAAACTTTAGGGTTCTAAAAGTTAATAAGCATCTTCCTTTTAGATTCCAGGGGCTTCCCTGGTGGCTCAAATGGTAAAGAATCTGCCTGCAATGCAGGAGACTTGGGTTCAATCCCAGGGTCAGGAAGATCCCCTGGAGAATGGAATGGCTACCCACTCCAATATTCTTGCCTGGAGAATTCCACGGACAGAGGAACCTGGTGGGTTACAGACCATGGGGTCGCAAAGAGTCGGAACCAACTGAGGAACAAACACTAAGATTCCAAGCCCTGAACAAGCTAAGTAGAAGCATGACGTGACCTGAAGCCTGTTCAGGGCATCTGAGCTTGGAAAGGTCAGCTTTCTGCACAGGCAGCCCTGGAGTAAACCCTGACTAGCAGTGGGGCTAATAGTCACAGGTTGGGGGTGGGGAAATGAGGCCACAAAGGAGAGGAAATACTAGGACAGGGTCTCCCTAGGGTAGCAGAGGATGTCAGTGCTCCGCCCAGACCTGCTCAGATCTTGAGCCACCTCTGAACAGACCGGTTCACACTGGACTTTCATTGCCAATAGCACCTGTACCTCTGTTGACGGAGGGCTCCCCTCAGGCATCAGAGCTACCTTCCCTGGTTGCCCTGGCAGCCCTTAACCAGTGACAACTGCCCCAAGTCAGGACAACCCAGGAGTGATCCATGTGTCCAAGCGGCCCTGGAGGACTGATCCAAAATTACGCTCGACAGGACTTTGTTGAGAGAGCACCCTTGGTTGGCTTTCTCCCCTCCCTGTCCCATTCTCTCCTCCTTCCAGTTTTTACTGGGAACTCTTGTGAACAAATCACTTTGACAAGGATCTTCCACTTCTCAGGGGCACTGCATGCCTCTGAGCAATGGTGCCCACCACCATGCTGTTCACAGGCACACAATAAATACTTAAGAAAAAGACAGACAGAGACAGAGGGACCTTCTGACCTGAGCTGAGCAACTTCCGTCCATAGACCAGAACCCAGGCCTGGCCAGGATGGCATGTGGTCAGTGAAGAAGGCTCACTCTAAGCTGCCATAACCTGGGGGCACATAAAACCATTCTTTGTCCTGTGGGTAGACGTTCCTCTTCGTTTCCTTTGGTGAACGCCTCCACGATGGGCTGGGTATAAAATCTCTTTGACTCAGACCTAAAGGAAGTTCAGCGTCAGGTCAAAAAACAGGAAAAGTAAAGTGAGAGAACAAGTCCAGGGAGCAGGTCCAGGAAAGGCGTGACCACAGAGCATCGCCATCAGGTTTCCCTGGACAGCGCAAGGGGTGGCACCAAGACCATGCCCCAGGGCTGGCAAACACCCTGCCTCCTTCCAACCTCCTTTTTGTTTCTGCCCGGTGGCCTTTCTGAAATGGAGTCAGAGAAGACCTTGCAGCAAAGATACCATATGTGCTGGGTCTTTGTAGTGGACAAAACAACGCTCCCTACCCACCCACCAAAGTGTCCATGTCCCAGTACTCAGAACCTGTGCGTACGTTATCTAACAAAGAGGCTTTGCAAACATGGTTTAGTTAAGGATCTTGAGATGGGATCCTGCATTATCTGAGTGGGCCCAATGTCCTCGCAAAGATCCTTTTAGGAAGGAGGCAGGCAAGGGGTAGAATGGAGGGGGGAGGTTCAAGAGGGAGGGGATATATATATAATAACGACAAATTCATGTTGATGTATGGCAGAGACCACCACAACACTATAAAGTAAGCATCCTCCAATTAAAAAAGAGAGAGAGGCAGGCAGATCAGAAAGAAAGATGTAATAACAGAAGCAGAGGTGACAATGATGTAGACAGGAGCTAAGGAATTCTGGCAACCTCTAGGAAGAATATAGCTCTGCCAACACCTCGATTTTAGCCCCATAAGATCCATTTCAGACTGATGACCTCCAGAACCATCAAGTAAGAAATCTGCAATGCTTGAAGCCACAAATCCTGTGATCATTTGTTACAGTGGCGTTAAGAAACTAATGGCAGTCATAAAGGATGAAGAAGAGTTTTCCAGGGGAAAAAAGTGGGAAAGCAAGACATATATATTTCCGTGTGAGAAAAATACAGAGACCGTGATAGGCGTGGAGAACAAAGTAGCCTGGGGACACAATAAACTCCTCTCCATGGGCCAGAAACTCTGGTGGTGGGAACAGCATCTTGCCTACCCAGCATCGGTTTCCCTGATTCTTTCTTAACCAAATCTGTTTTGTTCAGGTCTCACCTCTTACTCCATGAAGCCATGTGCCTCAGTGGAAGCTGGCAGCATCACCACCGCCCCGCCCCCCACGTGGGGACTGGTTGGCCTGAGAGTGACATCAGCCCCTCACCGGTGGCTGCCTGGGGGCTGGGTATGAGACCAGTTCTAGCCAGTGAGAGATGAAGGGAGGTGTGCGGGAGGGGCTCCACTCCTTATCTGTACCTCATGAGGTCTGACTCTGGCTGGAACCGCTCCAGCTGCTATCTTGCTATCACACTTGAGGGTGCAGACAAACACACAAAGAAGAGCAGAGCCGGGAGGTAGGAAGAAGCTGGTGCTCTGCCCACATCAAGTCCTTGCAGCAAACCGCCTGCAGTGTGGTACAAGTGGGCCTCCTGTATTGGAAGGAGATACATGTTCCCATCACTCAAGTCAGTTTCTGTTACTTGCAGCTAAAATGATCCTCACTGGGACTTCCTTGGTTCAGTGGCTAAGACACCATGCTTCCAACACAGAGGGCTCAGGTTTGCTCCGTGGTCAGGGAACTAGATCTCACATGCCGCAGATAAAAGATCCTGCATGCCACAACTAAGATCAAAGATCTTGTGTGATACAGCTAAGACCCAGCGCAAAAAAATATTTTTAAGGTTATATACATTTTTAAATAAACAAAAGCATCCTGAGACAGCTGACTTAAAAGGTTAAGAACAGATTACAGAAGCCTTGAATCAGGACATGGTGAGGAATGAGGAATGTAGCCACTTATCAAGGGATTAGACATTTGTAACAGAGGATGGTGATCTTCAAACTAGTATTTGAGGAAAATGACTATTGGTATCCAGAAGATAAACTGGGATTGGGAAGAGCCTAGATTGGAGAAGGATGGAGGGCTACCACCCCAGACCAGAAGGGGGATTACGGAGGGCTGGGCTTCCCTGATAGCTCAGATGGTAAAGAATCCACCTGCAACGCAGGAGACCCAGGATCAGTCCCCGGGTCGGGAAGATCCCCTGGAGAAGGGCATGGCAACCCACTCCAGTATTCTTGCCTGGAGAATTACATGGAGAGAGGAGCCTGGAGGGCTAGTCTCTGGAGTTGCAAGGAGTTGAACAAGACTGAGCAACTAACTCTTTCACTTTCACTATGGAGGGCTGAGCAAGAGCAGAAGGCTGGGTTGGGGCAGGGAGAAAAAGGAAAAAGGAGGAACCAGGCTCAGATGCCATCAGGAACCTGAGTGTATGTGAGGATGAGAAGTTGGACGTGACTACAGGAGTTTTTAAATATTACAGCACTCATGGCTGAAATCCTAAGAATTACATATCTTAAATGCCTCTTAATGTCTATACCTGCATTAAAGGGATGTCTCAAGTCTCCTTCCCCTCTCCCTTCCGTTAGGCTGGAGCCCATTATCAAGAGTACATCCAAAGAAAGTGACTGAAGTCAACACGGGCCTGATGAGTAAGATTAACGCCCAGAAAAGCTACAGCATCTGTACCCTTCCCTCAGAGAGGGAGCCCTGCCCCTCGTTTTCCATTTTTCTCCTTTTCTCTTGGAAAATGTACAAAAACGTGTCCCAGCTTAAACCTCTGGAGGTACCGCAGGCCCTTTCCTCTTCTTTTGGTTTCCCTGTTTTCCATCAAGGGACGACCAGGCAGCATACTTGGCGATGACATTCGCACTTCCACAGCAGCCACACCAATGTCACTTTTCAATTAAAAACAAAAAATCTTCAGATTTTTGCCCCAGGTCAGAGATTCCTTTCCCAGGTAAAAATATCATCATAGCCATGAAAATGGGGCTATGAGAAGGAGACCCGGTGCCCGCAGATTCCAAATGGCACCTAGCTCTCCATGGGTAAAAAGATAGCAGAAGCTGTCGAGAAATGATTCATAGTACAAAAGTGGGCAAGTGAAGAGTAATCGACACCACCATGATGTGAAGTATGAGGCTATCTGTGGCCAGTCTGCACGTGGAGCACCATAAAAGATGTGCGATGAAAGATTTCTGCCCTTGAAGCAGCGAAGGGTTGGTCGTCTTCTGTATGACTCCCATTCAGCCCCTGAATTTCTATATTACAGTTTGATATTTTCGGGTTATATTTCACGGATGACATTTTTAATCTGCCTCAAAAATGTAAACATAGCAAGGGTGTTCTGCAGACACACTGCCTGGAGCAACTGTCAAGTGGAAAATTCAGTGGAAAGTTTAGCCTGTCTCCAGTTTAACTAAGTTGAGGAATGCTGCAAAAACAGGTGTTGTCTGACACAAGTAATAATTATCTTTCACCTTGATGGATGTTAGTTTAATCTGTTCCTTACATGGTAGCTTGGTCTCAGCTGACTGAGTTCAGTGCCAGAAACGCAGATGGGAAGGTGAGGGTGGCTGGTCTGTGACACTATTGACAAGACGAGGCTTTAGAGGGGTCGGCGGTGGGGGGTGGGGGGGTGCGGGTGGAGGCAGCTTTGATTGATTTTTCATAAGGGGATTTCTTCATTTCTTCTGTTTGCCCAATAAATATTTAAATCTAGATGGATGTCGTGGTACAAACCCACTAACATTTTCATTAATGGTTTTTTAAAAGAGTTTCATTGAGAGGATGATTCAGTGCAATGACTTTACCAGAAAAGAGAAAATGAGTTACTAGAACATTTTTCTAAGACATGAATAGACCCTACATATTAATGTTCCAGGATAAATTACTCAGCTAGAGGAACTGCAATGTTATCTGGGGGAAGGAAACAGAAGAAACACCATGTAACGCTGATCATAAGGGGGTTTACTCAAAATCTTTCAGACTGGAGGGCTTACAATTTGTGATATTACTCATTATCCACAGTGCCAGAGACGCCTGTCTGCACAAAGGATGAAGCGGCATTGTCACTACATCTACATGACATCTTCTTTTCAATCTTCTGACAGCATTTTTAAAATCTAATTTTAGGGGTTTTTTTGGTTTTGCTTTGTTTTGGCAGTGACAGGCAACTGAAGATACACAACATCTTCAAAAGAAGTCCCATGAAGCTTCCCTGGTGGCTCAGTGGTAAAGAAACTGCCTGTCATGCAGGAGACACAGGTTCAATCCCTGATCAGGAAGGATCCCACGTGCCACAGAGCAGCTAAGCTCGTGACCATGCGCCACAACTACTGAGCCTGTGCTCTGGAGCCCAGCTACTGAAGCCGGTGCACCCAGAGCCTGTGCCCCACAACAAGAGAAGCTATCGCAGTGGGAAGCCCGAGCCCGCAACTAGAGTGGACCCCGCCAGCCACAGCTAGACAAAAGCCTGCGCAGCCGTGAAGACCCAGCACAGCTAAAAGCAGATTAAAATGCTCTTAAAAATAAGTAGCCCCGGAAGCTGAACATATTTAAACCATGGACCATTTAAGTTCCTCCCATAGACGTCAGTAGAGTACAGTGAGTAAAGCTGGGATCCTGGCTTGCCTGGATTTTGACTCCTTCACCCACTAGGTGGGTGGCCTTGAGCAAGGCACTCACCTTCTCTAAGCCTCAGTTTCTTTATCTGTAAAATCAGGATATTGCTTACTTCACAGGACTTCCTATTCGTTTTGGCAAATATTATATGACCCCATGGGGGATAAAATGATGACTAAGAGACACACACTTGCGCATGCATCCTCTCTTGAACTTACAACCTGATAAGGTAAGCAAAGGTCCGTGCGTTATCTGCAGAACGTATGAACATGTAAATAATCAACTCTGGGAGCAAGGAATGATTTACCCAGACCTAAGCGGGGTCTTGAAAAATGAGTGGGATCTCTGCAGGAGAGGGGTTTTGGAGGTAGGGAGAGATGAGCTGCTGTAATGGAGAAGCGAGGAGAGTAATCTCCCTGCTGATACAACAACGTGAAGAAAACCCAGCAAGGCTGGTCCTAACATACACCCCTGTACCAAAGGCCAGGCAGAGGGAATAGAGTTTTTTTGAAATATTGTTCCCATCACCCCAGATCAATCAGGGAACAGAGCCATCAGTTTGACACAGACAGATCAACCACGACAAGCTTTATACAACCTGGTGCCTCCTCTGGGCCCAGGAAACCTCAGAGCTGGTCCCACGCACACTGACTCCAGGGCCGTCGTAACCCTTCAGTGAGCACAACGATCACGTTTAAAGCCATTCTCCAAACTGCCCCATCTTTTCCCAGGATTTCACTCCCAACTATTCCCTCCATAAGTTCACCTGGGAGACAATAAGGCTCTCCAACAATAAGGCTAACATTTCCTGAGGCCCGACTGCTGCCTGGAGCTGTTATCAGACTACTACAATCGAGGAGGCAGGTGCTTTAGAGGGAGGTAGCGACACATTACATAAGTCCAGTGGTAATAGGTGTAGCCCGGCAGCCTGGCAGTCAAGGCTGCTCCGCCCTGCAATGCTTTGGCTGCTGTTGTCCTGACCTCCAGGGCTGCCTGGGCTGCAAGCAGGCCCCTCCTGACTGCCTCCCTGCCAAGATCTCACCTTCCCTGGAGTTCCCACAACGGAGGTGTTGGGCTGAGACAGACAGTTCTTACCTTAGCACTCAGCTCTCTTCTAGAGCATCCTTTGGGGCAAGGGTCAGGGAGGGAGTGGGCACAGAAATGGTGTGGGCACAGGAATGGGGTCGGTGCATCCCTGGAGACCCCGATCTCTCTGAGCCCTGCTGCTTAATCTGTCTTTGCCAAACTTCTTCAGTTCAAGTGACTTTCTCTCCTGGGACTCTGTGATCCTTCCTCAAGCCTATTCCCTTTAAGAGCTGTCCCTCCCAGGCTGTCAGACAGAGCTCAACAGTTCTGTTGAGAGAAACTGAGTCCAGTTCAAGTCTCCTGTCCAAGTCCCAAGTCTAGGATGAGGTTGGGCCTCTGGTTCAGTGTTCCTAAATGGTCCATGAAAGAGAAGTTTCCATAACACTCTATGATAAGAGACCATTCTGCCCAGAGCATATAGACGCCCTCTGACCCCAGTCCCAAACATCCTATGGAAATAGCCACAGGCCTGTAATTCTGAGGTCTCTCTAGAGGCCTGGGTCTCTATTGATGGCTCTGACAGGACACAAAGGAAGCCCAGCTCACTCCAGAGCCCGGCATATACCTCCCTCCCTCACCTACCCAGGCACACACAGGTTGCGACTCTTGCTTTAAAGCCAGGAGGAAATGGCCTGCTATGATCAGGAATGTTATTAACACATAGCAACTAAGTCAACCATGTCTGCTGGTAAGTACACAATGATGACACTGGAACTTTACAACATCTACCATTTTGGGGGCAATTCCCATGCCAATAGTTTCTAGAGTCTAACCCATTAGTCTTCCCCATAACAATGAGTGAGTATTATTATTCTGTATTTTCTCAACAGAAAATCAGGGCTGAGAGAGGAAAAAAAACCTCATTTATTCAAAGCTGCACAACCAAGGGGTTGAGCCGGTTGTGTAGTTAAACACACAGAGCCTAACCCAGAGCTGAGCTCTTGTTCCGCAAGCTCCAGATTCTTTTCTTTACAGGCATGAAATTGAATGACACAGGTTTGATAATGAGCTTCAGACCTTATTTGTAAATTCAGGGGCATGTATCCCAGCATAGGAACTAGAGTTTTCATTTGTGTTTTCCTGGGAAAAGCCTCTTTACCCACTCACCCGACATGAGTGATAACACGGGCTTTTCCTCCCTGTTCCACACCCTCCAACCCCCATGGTCTCTCCCATGGTCTCCCATGCCTCGCACAGCACCCCTCCCAGGCATCCTTCCTTCTGGGCCCCTTGGCACTGGCGGGGAAGACTCTCACTCTCACAGTCCTACCTCATCCTTGGCCATGAACAGCGAAGGGCCCCTAATTCCTTTTTACTATTTAATAAATTTTATGAATTTGACTTCTCTTGATTGTTTCAGTCCCATTTGCTGTTTCGTCTTCCTCTTCCACCCTCAACTGGGTGGATGCCTCTTGCCTGCTCCATTCCCAGGCTCGGCCCTGAGATATCTATCCTTCCCTAAGCCAAAGGTTCACAGCCATAAAGCCAAGAGTTGGTAGAACCTGAAGAAGAGCCCAGGGCTATCTACCTGTAAAGCTTTAACCAAAGAAAATGACTTCTTCACCAGAAATGCCCCAGGAAAGATGGTGCTGCTCTCCCATGAGGGCATCTGGAGGGAGAAGCCACAGGTCTGTGGCAGTCCCCTTGCCTCTCTGAAGGCAGGAAGCTGTCAATAGGGTCAGGAACATCGAGGGGCTGCATTTCAGGAACCATCTGCTCAGGTCAGCAGCCCACCCTGCAGACCCGAAATCCAGATGAGGAAGTTTAAAGAGCTTCACGGGCCTAACCCACATCAGCTCAACCAAAGCCACAGAACCAGCTGGAGTAAAGGGATACTTCGGGGGACTCAAAGGCTCTGGGAATAACGATGTGATCAGACCTTAGCAAGGTGCTGTCCAAAGTCAGACGGTAGGAGTATATCCCATTCCTCTACTCTTTCGTACTGCTACTCCCTCTGGGTCTTGGTTCCATTTGAAGGGGTAAAGCAGATCCTTGAGGGCCTCCAGACCCCTAGGGGACACCAGAACTTTTGCTGCAATAAACATCTACAATACAATACAGACAAATGCATGTCTTATATGGCCATAATCCCTATGCATTGTCCTCCTTACAAAGTCTCCTTTTCTACACTGGAAAGAGTGGAAGGGAAAGGAAACAAGGAGAGGAGAGGGGAAGAAAAACCTTACCTACTATTCACTCATTACTCTAGTAACTACTTAAATGTGGCATTTTGACCCTTCCAGAAAAGGTGCTTGGTACATTGCGAACACATATATTAAATTTCTACCTTTAAGCTCCCTAAACAGTAACAACAAAGCAAGCACTCTGTACACCCATCTAGACATTACACTGGGAACTCACGTGGTACATGAGCCACATCATGACAGGTCCAGTGGAATGGCCTAGAAATTAAGGTAGTAGATCTTCAAGAAAATGGCAAAGCTCATCAGTAATCTGCAGACTTAATCCATCTGCAAGGTGACCTCGTCCAGCTCTCTCTGAAAACTGGATTACTGAAGATTTAACTCCAGGGCCCAATTCAGTAGGTCTGATGCATGCAGCTCTCCTTTCAGCAAGGTTCTTTTGGGCCTGGTTATAATCTAAGATTATACAGACCTATAACCCAAGTCTATAGTCAGACCCAAACCCAAAATGTCTAGGATAGCAAAAGAGGAAGAGGAATATACTCAACGAAGACAGACTAGAAAAACAGTGAGAATTTAAATGTATGTGTGTATATTCACACATAGAAACACTTTTTTTTTAAGAACAGGAAATGAGTGAATCCCAGCATTCTGAAAGTTCACTTCGACAATCATAAGAAACAGTCAGGAATGAAGACTGACCATAGGTAATCACAATCAATTTTTTGGAACTCAACACTGAGTTGACTTAAACATATTTTTTGAATGCTAACTACACCCCTTTGCTGGGGATACAAAAATGAAAGTAGTATCATCGTTGCCCTTGAAAAGTATACAACCCAATAAGCTATCACTTCCATTTCTCTGGCTTCTATTTGCAATCTTTAGACCATCTTAAATGTTATATAGCCCTAGAACAAATCTGGAATCACAGTCAGTCTTCCTCACTAATAAACCAGCTATAAAAAGTTAAATAAAGCAAGAAGTGGAAGATAATAGCAATCATTTAGCAGACACTTTCTGGGTACTAGCCACTATGCCAAGTGCTTTACCACGCCTCATCGCCTTAGACGGCAACCAACAATCATGTGAAGTAGGCATGACTGTTACTCAGCATTGTAGATAAGAGAACACAGGGTAGGCGAGGCTAAAGCATTAGCCCAAACATGTGACTAGCAAACAGCAGAGCTGGGACTTAGACCAAGATTCATCTGACACCAGAGCAAGCAGATTCTTAACTACTAAACTGCATTATCTCCCAGGGTATCATAGAGCCTACTGGGGCATCTCGCAAATCATGTCTGATTTGGCTCTGGGGTGGTAGGCCCGATGAAGAAATGCACGTTGAAGGAAGTATTCAAGTGTCAGAAAGGATTTTGGTTCCAACCAATTGATTAAGAGTCTAGGAGGACTCTTAGGCTGGTGGATACTAAGAAGGAAGTGGGTAGGTGGGTAGATGGAAGAGCTTGGCTGGAGAAAAGAATGATACGTTCAGGAAGTGGGTACATATGGCCAGAGCAGAGAAAGAGAGAGACTAAGTCAGAAATGGAAGGCGGGCACACTGAACTAAGGAATCTTTCTTGTAGATCACATGGAGTCTTTGAAGAATCATGAGCAGGAAAATGGTATACAGAAAGCTGAGGAGGCAGTTGCTCTGGGGGGGGAAGGGGCGGACAACAGGGTAGATAGGAGAGGCTAATGCCAGCATCAGAGAAGGCTCCAAATGTACAATCTGGGATGGAGTTAGAAGACATAAATAGCCTCCAAGGACACTTTCCATTGTACCTGAGCTGCTGGCTCTGAGACTTGAATAGAAGGAAGGGAGGATGGAAGAAGAAGGAAGAAGAAGGAAGGTGGCTTCAGGTGGATCTGGAGGCTGATTGGATGGGATGAAAGTACAAGAGAAAAGAGATAACTGATTCTAAGTTGAAGTCTGGGCATCCTGAACAATGGTGCTATCATTAACAGAAAGAAAAGAAAAGAAATACGAAAGGAAAACCAGGTTTGCTGGTTGGGGTTTCCGGGTGTTTGCCGTGGGTTGGGTAACAGAAGCAGAGATGAATTTTATTTTTGGATACTTTAACATGATAGAACTACCATTTGTAAACTTTCCACCCCAGCCTGAAGCCTGGAAGAGATATCAGGGCTGGAATGTAAATTTGGGAGCCATCTATTTCAGGAAGATCAAACCGTTCTCTGCACCTAAAGGTAAAGGAACCTTCAGTCTTCTGAAACTACAGCCCTTTTATTTTTTCAAAATGGGGTTGACTTCAAAGGGCAGAGATAGTGGGGACACTATCAGACATTGACTGACCACTGGACAAGCTTTGAATGTGGTGCTTTACATACATTATTTCATTTTATTCTCCTCCCCACAGCCTTGTAAGGACAGGGTTATTTCTCCATTTTACAAGTCTCAGAGAAGTTGGTTAGATTCCACAAGATCATACAGCTTATACACAGCAGAGCCAGAAGTCAAATGGGATTCCCAAACGCAGAGTTGCTTGCTGTTGCAGTCATGGTGCTAGGTCAATGGCATTAGCTCAGTGGTTTACTTAAAGGCCAAGGTCAGAACAGTTCTTTAAACCATTCGTCTTCAAGCACAGACCCATTCTGAGACCCAGGAATGGCGCTGCCAATTTTCCAGCTTCTAATATCCCCAAAGCGCCTGGAAAATTCTTCTGTCACAGGTATTTGGCCCTGGTAAGATGCTCATAACCCATTCAACCCCTCAGATCTGATTATAACAATGTTAGCAGAAACAGCTACCTTTGATAGCAATATTAAGAATTTTTTAATCCTAAGGAAGTTGAATACAAGTATCAAATACAAATTAGAAAAATCCATTTATGAAACCAACTGCTTGCAATTGGGTCATTGTCCAAGAAGATTCAGAAGCAGCAAAGCAGCTCTGAAGTCATTTCCTGAGAAGTGTGTGAAGAATTCTTTTTCTTACACATGGACATGGCAGGTGAGAACTAAGATTCTTTTCTTAATTAAAAATGCCAACTTTGATTCCACAACACATACTTCACTCAAAGACAGTCATTCTGCAAAGTAGAGCCACCAATAATTGGACCCTTCCACAGTCTGGCACTCTTTCCCCTTGGGAAGGAGCCGGCTCCTGGAAATGCAGACAGCGCGTCCCCAGACACAGGGAGTCGTCACCAGGCTCTAATAACTGCTTGTCTTGCCAGGAAGGCTGGCAGGTCAGGGCAAGTCCATGGCCTGCAGCATCTGTGCCCAATTCATTCTCCTCGGTAAGTGAACTTTCTTCTCACCCTCAGAGTAGGGCAGAGATCAGGCAGAACCATTTCATAGGCTTGGACCTAGAAAATGTCCATCTGGGATGCCACCCTCCATATATGGGGCATAAGAGGTTTTCACTGCAAGAGAATCCTTTACCCCAGCTCACTCACATTTCCCACAACCCTTAGGTATGCAAATCCACCCCCTACACATCCCTCCCAGGCAACCAACTCCCCACCCAGCATCAGCCACAGACTGTTTTCAAGCAGATCTGTCCAGGAATTCCACTGCCATGGTGGAAACTGGAAGTGAGTTTAAAACCTAACTTTGAAGTCATGAAGAACTGCCCTTGATAGTTTTTGAATGAGCAGAGTTATCTTTGGGTCAGAGTTAGTGCCATTTGTTCAAACAATGAGCTAGGGCTTTTTCCTGGGGTGTCAAGATGTTTGTTTTGCTTATTGTTCTTGTTTATTTTTGTTGGCTTCTATACTCAAATTGGATTTAGTTCCACAAAAGCACACTCCCCAGCTTCAAGATATTTTCAGATTTTTATGATTTCGTTTTTAAATGCAGCCTTTTATGAATGACTCTGGCCCCCTAGTGGCTGGGTAATAGTAGCCCAAGCAACAGTAGCTGTCGTTTGAGGAATGAGAACTAAAGACAAAGCTTGGCAGGTGCCGTCCCTAAGGAAGGAGAGTGGTAGGCTCAAAGGAATGACTGCCCATTGTTGCCAGTGTAAGCCCGGCTGTAGAAACATCCATCCCAGCTGGACAGAGGGCGATTTTTTTTTTTCTTGTTACTTAGGACATTGTGGAAATCTTTTCTCACCCATTTTTTAAAAGAAAAAGCTCTTAAAGGCAAGGACAGCATCTCTTGAGTGCGTAACACTCAGTAGTAGGAACTCCCACTCTACAGAAGAGGAAACTGAAGCTCAGAGTCTAACAGGTAGTGTGCGGCGGCGTCAGACTCACATATGGGCCGGTGGCCGGTTCTCACTGATTTCCCCCTGGAGGTCACGGTCCCAAGAGTAAAGGCTCTGAGTTCAGCCAATCCTACCCAAGTCCCACGGGCTCTATAACAGCAATTCCTGCTTGATCATTCTCCTCACCAGGTACAAAGCCTCTCACCTATATGTGGAGTGTGTAGCTCAGGGTTAGGGTGGGAGGTATGGAGAAAGCGAATAAAGAGACTTAGAAGCAACAGAGTGTCTCTTCTGTATACAGACAAATATGTGTGCATATTACCGATTTACTGAGTACTTACTAGCTAAAGGGCATCCTGGGACTTGGCATAGAGAAGACATTCAGTTAATGTTCAGTGAACAAAAGTCTACATGAATTCACAAGTAAACTTTTAAAAATAATAATGGGTTTCTGCATTCATATCTTTGAGAGAAATCCCAACTCTGTGGCCCTGAACAGAACAGTCTCTCTGGCTACCAAGCCACCGATCTGCAAATGAGAAACTAGTCTCATGGAGTTTTTTGGCCCTTCTCATCCAAACATTATGGGGATAATGCTGGTTTGTGAATCTTCTCCACAGGAGGAGCTGCCCTCTGTTTGTCAGATAGCTCCCCCATTCCTTAGCAGCCCTGGGAGCTCAGTAAATGTGTGTTGACTATAAGCTTTGTGAGCTGGCTAGACTGCAGAGTTAGCCAAGAGTCAAGTTTCCTAGAAAGTGAGTTTCCATTAAGTGATTTTCATTTTTCTTCTCGTTTCCATTGTCAGAAATTAATTTTGCTTGGGCTAGCAAGAAATAACAGCTGAAAGGTATAATAAAAGCACATTCAGAATGTCAGCAGTAAGAGATTTCCATTTCCTCAACACAATGGCCTAGGTATACAGAAATATCACGGGTACAAAGAAAGTTTAAAAGTCTAGACAAAATAGAGAAAGCCCTCTTTAAATAGATTAGCTTCCAAGAAAATAACAGTACTTTACCTCCCTGAGGCCAAGATTGAATCAGGAGACAAGAGCTAAGTGACTATTGCCACCACTGCCTATGCTGGGTCTTCAACTATCTCAACTAGGGTGAAGGGCCAGAGCCACCCTGCAAAAAGCCACAACTCAAGTAGGCTATACCCTGGGGAAAAGGTGACCTAGAAGAAAACCCACCCAGCAGTGGCAGACAACAAAGAAAATGGTCTGTGTTAGCCCTGGCTTGGGTGGAGCTAACAATAACAAAAATAACAATAAAATTTCTATGAGATTTTGTAACCACAAACTTGGCCACACACAGAGGTTTGGGAACACAAATGGTAGTACCTACAATGCTCACAAAAAGAGCAAGGGAATTTTTATTGCAAAATAATATTTTCAGCAAATGAGTTCACAATCAAAAATACATACAACAAAGGAAACAAGCCAGCAAGAATGAAAGTCAGCAGAAACAACTAATAACAGAGGATGATTCATAAAGACTTTAGGTATTAGAATTACTGCATGCAAAATGTAATAAGAATATTGCAGATGTTTTTCCAAAATTAGAAAACAAGTCTGAAAATGAACCTACTATCACTTCTAGAAATTAAGATAGAAAATTTTTTATTTAAAATTCACTGGGTTAAACCACAGGGGAAAACAATCACAACTAAAGAAATCAAATGGATATGAGGAAAGTAAACAGAAAATAACACAAACACAACCAAAAAATATGAAACAGAGGGTAAGTAAGCACAAGGATAGTAAGAAGATGCCACATATACCTCATTGATATTGTGGAAGGAAGTAAAGATGACGCTGAGAATTTTCCCAAACTAATATGACTTCAATCCTTTTATTCAGGAACTTCAATAAATTCGAAGCAGGATACATCCTAAACGAAGAAAAAAAAGAAATAGCCAGAAAAAAGCAAAGACGAAATTCTCCCAAACACTAAAAATTAAACTGACAGAAGAATTCTCAACAACAAAGACAGAAGTCAGTAGACAGAGGAACAAAATCTTCAAAATGAACTTTCAATCTAAAAGTTTGTAGTTAGAGAAACTCTTTCAAGAAGGTAAGTAAAATAGTTTTAGGTAAACAAAAAATGAGAAAATTTACTGACAGACTCCCACTAAAAGTGCTCCTTAAAGGACAGACCTCAAAAAAGAAAACTACCCCAGAAGAATATCTGAGATGCAAGCAGGGAGATGAAGCGTACAGTCAGGGTATAAGTAACTCTGTATGATTCTGACTGTGTAAATCACCATGAATAACATCAACAAGAAACACTTCAGTTTCTAAAAATATAGCAAAGCTCTGCTTTAAAATTTCTTTGAATTATCTTCATTCTTTCCTTTCCTTCCAGTTTTATTAAGATATAACTGACATACAGCACTGGATATGTTCAAGATATATAGGATGATGCTCTGACTTATATATATCATGAAATTATTATCACAATAAGTTTAGTGAGCATCCATCATCTCACACAGATACAACATTGAAAAAACAGGGGAGAGAAAGGTGTTTCTTGTGATGAGAACTCTTAGGAAATTATATTCACTCAAGAGAAACACAGCTTTCACAGATATTCTTATTTCTCCCAACTTCTTTCATCAAGCCTCCTTGCCTTTACTTTCTCCACCTTTGGGTATAGTTAAAAGTTAAACTGGTCAGACCTTACTTAAAGACAAGGAGGAGTCATCAGAACATCAAATGCCATAAAAAGTTCAGCCAGAACACCTCTGGTGCCCTGAGTGAGAGCACTTTTCATGGATTGTGGTTGGTTGGAAGTGAAACTGGGGTAAAGAGCAAGGGAGAGGTCAGCAGTGAGTGAGCTCTGACATGCGGTCAGTTCACCAGAGGATGAGGGGCACAAAGGCACACAAAGAGGTCAAAGGGGACCTTGGGTGTCTGCAAAGACCTCAGATGAGCCTCCATTCCAAGCCCAGAGTAAATGAAACTCTTTTAACAGAAATTCAAACTTCAGAAATACATGAATTGCTTGTAATTCCAAAGAATTAGTATCCTTCTCTTTTAAGATTTATTTCTTCAAGGTTTGTTTCAAGCTCGTGTATATTGAATGCTGACTCCACACCAGTCATAGAGCGCTCCACATACATTATTGTGTAATCTTCAAATAACCCTTATGAGGGGATTACCATTTTTATTCGTACAAGGAAACTAGAGCTTGGAACAGTTGAGTAATCTGCCAAAGGTCATGGAGCTAGCAGGGAATCAGTCAGTACTTGAACCCAAGTTAGTCTGACTTCAAAGCTCATGCTCTGCATCACTACACTTTTTGGCCTCCCTCACTTCTACTATAGGACCCGATTTACAGTTTTTAATGTGTAGACCAGCACGTGATAGTGAAGCAGTTGTGTGTGTATACACTCCATTTATATTCCTGGTGGCTCAGACAGTAAAGAACCTGCCTGCAAGGCAGGAGACCCCAGTTCAATTCCTGGGTTGGGAAGATCTGCTGGAGAAAGAACAGGCTACCCCCTCCAATATTCTTGGTCTCCCCTGGTGGCTCAGAAGGTAAAGAATCTGCCTGCAATGTGGGAGACCCAGGTTCGATCCCTGGGTTGGGAGGATTCCCTGGAGAAGGGAACAGCTACCCACTCCAATATTCTTGCCTAGGGAATTCCATGGACAGAAAAGCCTATCCATGGGGTCACAAAGAGTCAGACACAACTGAGCGACTTTCACTTCACTTCATACTAAGTCGCTTCAGTCGTGGCCAACTCTTTGTGACCCTGTGGATGGTAGCCTGCCAGGCTCCTCTGTCCATGGGATTCTTTAGGAAAGAACACTGGAGTGGGTTGCCATTTCCTCCTCCAGAGGATCTTCCCAACCCAGGGACTGAACCTGCGTCTCTTTCATCTCCCGCATTGGCTGCTGCTACTGCTGCTAAGTCGCTTCAGTCGTGTCCGACTCTGTGCGACCCCAGAGACGGCAGCCCACCAGGCTCCCCCGTCCCTGGGATTCTCCAGGCAAGAACACTGGAGTGGGTTGCCATTTCCTTCTCCAATGCATGAAAGAGAAAAGTGAAAGTGAAGTCACTCAGTCGTGTCCGACTCTTAGCGACCCCATGGACTGTAGCCCACCAGGCTCCTCCGTGGGATTCTCCAGGCAAGAGTACTGGAGTGGGGTGCCATCGCCTTCTCCGCCTGCATTGGCAGGTAGGTTCTTTACCACTAGCGCCACCTCGGAAATCCAGCATACTCAATAAATGTCTGGTGAACATATAGTTCTATGACTTTTTCAATAGCCTGTATATAAACACTTTCAGCTGGTAAAGAATCTGCATGCAATATGGAAGACCTGGGTTTGATCCCTGGGTTGGGAAGATCCCCTGGAGAAGAGAAAGGCTACCCACTCCAGTATCCTGGCCTGGAGAATTCCATGGGCTGTATAGTCCATGGGTTCGTGAAGAGTCGGACGTGAGTGAGCAACTTTCGCATTCACGCGCTTTAATGCTTTGGGGTAAAGATTGTTTAGAGATACTAGAGTAGGCCAATAAGGTAAGGACTGAGAAAACAACTTTTCAAAACATGGTTCAGAAGCATTGATGGAGTCGGGAGAAATGGATTTCACTTACAGTTCTGACATTAGCAACTTCGCTATTTCACTTCTCTAAACATACAACAAGAGTAAAACATGGCCCTAATTTGTACCATTTGCTAATTTCCATGATGTAAACACTCCCACCCATGGCTGATTTCTAGGAGGCATGCAGTAGTCCATCATTTTCCAGTATTGCCAGCACATACATACAATAGACACAAATTACCTCAAAAGTTTCAGTAATGGTAAAACATAGTAAAATAATCGGGGAGTGATTAAGTTTTGAGTGTTTATAACTTTTGTTTTGGGAGTTGGTGGTGGACAGGTACGCCTGGCATACTGCAGTCCACGGGGTTGCAGAGACTCCGACACGACTGAACTGAACTTTTCTTTACTTAATATGTATTTCCTTAACTATAGTTAAGGCATGTTTGGGGTTCCCTGGTGGCTCAGAGGTAAAAAAACTCACCTGCCAATGCAGGAGATGCAGGTGACCTGGGTTCAATCCCTGGATTGGGAAGATCCCCTGGAGGAGGGCATGGCAACCACTCCAGTATTCTTGCCTGGAGAATCCCCATAGACAGAGGAGCCTGGCAGGCTACAGTCCATGGGGTTGCAGACACGACTGAGCAACTTAGCACACACAGCATCTCTAGGACAAGGTTGGGCCTCTTCTGGCCTGCAGTGAGGGGCTTCCCTAAAAGGTGGCCTGAGCAGCTGACCCAGTGGGAGCCAGAGGTCCCTACCAAGTTCATGATGCTCCCGGGTACACGGGGATAGTGAAAAGGCTGGGGAGGCCTGGAAGAGAGCCCTCACTTGACAACGTTTCCCAGGACTAGCCTAGGGCTTAACTAGAGCTGAGCAGTCAACCAAGACTGTCCATGGAACTTCCTCCCGCTCCCCTGAGCCATGTCTCTATTGAGCAGTTCATCTCATACTTCCAAACCCCTTCCACATCCCCACTCCTGGACTGAACAATCTGTCTTTAGCTGCAAACGCAGTCATGTATATCCTTCAAATGAGTCTGAATTCCAGTTACAGGAAAAGGCTTCACCAGTCAATTCCACCCTGGAATGAGAGGTGAAACATTGTCTGAAGGCGCTAGAGCATTGCACAGAATACACGCGTGTGAACTCTCCCCTAGTCTTAGGCACCATCTATTTGGATGATGTATTTTGACCCTGCCCAATGAAAGGCAGGGCTGCTGCTGCAGTGGGGAAATTGCCTACAGTTGAAGGGAAACAGGAAAGAATGGGAATGCCTCTTTGGAGCACCTCACCCACAGTAAGAGCTATCATGAAAATGATCCCAAATTTGCCTCTTCTCACTTGGGAAGGAAGAATTTCCCTTCTCAAGCTTTTGAAAGGGTATCCTAGGGGCTAGTTTGAGATGTAGGGGATTTCTAACTTTCAGAAAAACCGAAAAGTTTATGAAGGGGCATGAAGGCCCAAAACTGGAAACCACATCACAGGATTTGGTGACTTGAGAGTTTAACAATGGTGTTATTTGATAGTGGAAAAATTAGGAAGGGTCTGAATGTCCATAAAAGGACTGCTAAAATAAATGAGGTGCCTCATGGATAAAATTCTGCTGCCATTAAACATGATGTTGAAGACTATTAATGATGTGAAAGACAACTGATATACAATTAGGTGAAAATTTGCAAAACATGTGCAATAATAGTCTACCCAAATGTGGACAGTGGTAATCTCTGAATGGCAGAATTATCAATTATTTTCTTCTTCTTCATGATACTCAGTCACTTCTAAAAAATAAATCATTTACTTCTTAAAAATCAGTGAGTATAATTGATTTTGTAAAAAAAAAAAAAAAGTGCATCCATATATATTAAAAATCTTTAAGCATACCAGAACATAGAATTGTGCTTTTAATTCAGGTAAACACCCAAGGAACCAAAGATCCATTTAAAACCAAACCACGACTAGTCAGCAACGCTTCAAACCATTCTCTACACGATAGAAACTGAAACTTACAGATTTACAGTCTCTCCATGAAGTCAATGAAGTACGTGTGAGCTACGAAGATCTCAGTGATGACGCAGTGAACCGCTAGTTTTCATTTCCAGGACTCTTCGTACTCCCTGCCAGGAAGCAGACTAAGCACTGCATCACCTCATTCTTTCAACAACCCTATGAAGTAGATACTACCAATCACGATTCCCAGTTTTCGGGTGAGAACACTGAAACTTGAAGATGTAATGGGATTTGCCTAAGGACACACGGCTAACAAACAGATGACCCGGACCTCTGTCTCTGCACAGACGCAAACCCTTTCATTTGATTTTTTTCAAGTACCCTACCCTATGGAAGTTGCCAACAATGTCTCTTTGGCCATATTAGGCCAGGGTTCTCACTTAACTACCAAAACCAAGATCTTTTTTTTTTTTTCTATTTTAATTATCAGAAGATAAAAAATGTTAAAAGCACAAAGAATCTGTGTACTTTCTTCAAACAGTTACTGGAGGAAAAAAGCTAGCCCAGGTCCACAGTCCCGTGCAAAAGAACCAATGTTAACAAGCATCAAAAGAAAAGATTGAGTTTCACCAACCAGCTGGTTATCTGTGCAAGCCAGTCGGCTAACTGACTTAACAGGATTTGTTTTAATTTGTTATAATTGATTGCTCAACTTAAGTTCCCCTCTTCTACTCTATTCCTGCTCCCGCCCTCCCAATCAAGGAGGAGGAAAATCAAGGTGGGTATATAACCCACATACTCTGCACAACTGGGCAGGGAATCTAGGCTAACAACCTGTATTTCTCTACATTTGAAACAACCTTTTAATGTTGGCCTTGTTTTCTGTGAGCTTCTTCCCCCCTGAACTGATGATACTCGGTCGCACTGAATTAAGTGAAGCCTGTTGGAATATTTTGAAAGACACAGCAACATAGAAATACACTGGCCTTTATAACTGACTCACCGTATTATACAGTACAAACCAACAAAACACTGCAAAGCAGTTATCCTCCAATTTAAAAAATAAGAATAATAATGGGCAAGAAATTTTGAAAAAAGGAAAGAAAGAAATACACTGGCCTGGCTACACCTGGGGTCTCCGAACTCCCCTCCCCAACACCTGGACAGAAGTACTGCAATCCTGACCTCTAAATCTGAAGGTATTAACCAGCAAGACTCACATACACTATATATGAGATAACTTCTGAAACCACCCCAGCGCAGACTGCCTGAGCAACATGGCAGGGAGGTCTATTTAGAAACAGCGTAAACAAGCCAAAGGTATGAGGAAACTGGTGCCTTCCCCATGCAGGCCTCCTTCACATTAATCGTGGAAGGGTGTTTCAGAAGTCCAGCTTAAAGGGAGTGAGAAAATCCGAGGCTTCTTTCCATAATTCTCATTCGCTGCTAAAGCCGTGGGGCCAGGATGTGTGTTTAAAGCCTCCTTAATTCAAAGACCTGTTATCTTTACTTGACCTTATTTCCTGTCATTGGCGAGAATCAAGCTGCTTCCATTCCCCCTAATAGCCATGTAGTATAACTCTTGCTGGGAACAACTGCTGTGCGTACCTTCCTTTGTGGCAGGCCGCAATCTTGGGAAGTAATATGTCTGTTTTGAAAAGAGTCATTTACAGCCTGCTGTTTGACCTAAGGGATCCAGGAGCCCACCCTCTTCTGGCCTCTCACACTGTATTTCCTTCCTGGGTTTTTCGCAGGTTTAATGCAGCACAGGTGGTGATGTGTTTCCAAACCAGGTGTCAGAAGCTAAACCCATTCGCTAAAAATATTTGGCTCGGCTTTTCCTTTTTGGTTCGGAATTTAACACTGTGAACTGCAGGGACTTGGTGATGGCTCAACTTGATTTTTTAAATACATTTTTGACCGTCCTCTATGCAGTTTTTCTTCCCTGCAGTTTAACAATCCCCAGCGATGCTATAAAATCCTCGGAGTTTCCTTATCGACACTTCTCAGCATAGAGGCCATGCTGCACACAAAAACTGACAGCTCCCCATTGACTGGCTGAGGGCTGGGGGTGCAGATACCTGATCAGGTCACAGAAGGGCTGACCACGGAGAAGGAACACCTGGGCAGGTGTGTGGCTAGAGCGAGAGCAGGTCATCATGCCTGTCATTGTCCAGTGGTCCCCCTATACCTTTCACCAGGGAGCATCCAGAGTTCAGAGTTTAACAGCGGCTGGTAGGAGGCCAAGCCAGGGACTGCACAGGTTTCTAGAGGCCTGCTCATAATAGAATTTAGAAAAATAGTCACATTTCTGGAGCATGCGCCTATTCCATCACTGCACTTGATAACAATGTTTTGCTTTATCCTCACAATAAATTTCTGTGGCAAGTCCTATTGTTAGTTTCTGTTAAAAGATAAGGAAACAGACTCAGACTCGGGTTAATTTATCCAGTCACACAGCCAATGAGTGGTAGAGATGGGTTTAAACCCAGTTGATTCCAACTCATAGTCTTGAACCACTGACTATGCCATACCAGGAAAAGGACATGGCAGCCCACTCCAGTATTCATGCCTGGAGAATCTCATGGTCAGAGGAGCCTGGCAGGCTACAGTCCATGGGGTTACACAGAGTCGGACACGACTGAGCGACTTAGCACGTGTCATACCATCTCAAGGTGTTTTATGTCTGTGCACCCAAATATTCAATGCAGGATATCTGAACATGGTAAAGATGGAAAGTTGTTGCTGCTGGTCATTGACAAGACACCACGAATGACTCAGCCTAATTTCATCAGAGGTCCTATCAGTTTGAAAGTGAAAGTGTTAGTCTTTCAGTCTTGTCCAACTCTTTGTGATCCCATGGACTGTAGCTCACTAGGCTCCTCTGTCCATGGGACTCTCCAGACTAGAATACTGGAGTGGGTAGCCATTCCTTTCTCCAGGGTATCTTTCCGACCCAGGGATCGAACCCAGGTCTCCTGCATCACAGGCAGATTCTTCACCATATGAGCCACCAGTAGAATACTAAACCCTATTCCATCGAGACAGCCCTACTCTAAACAAGTTCCTGGTGGCTGATAATGACTTTTTGGTGGAAAATACTGGAATGGGTTCTACAGCCAGTTCTCTCACTTCACCACCTTGGTGAAGTCATTTAGCTTCTCCAAGGAGTACAGCTCGTGTGACTACCTGTTGGAGTTGCCTAGAACAGTACTGTCTGCACCTATGGCTCCACTGTAACTATGAATGGGGTCCCCTGTTACTCTCTGAAGTATTCCAGTCTGGATCATAAGTTATATGGTCACTTCAGTGTTCCTCTCTTAGGGAAATTTCCCCATTCTTTGAGTAGCAGCCTCTTGATGTTTGAGGAATTCAAACTGTGGTTAAATTCTTTTCACCTGCCTTCATTAATCAAGGTTGTTTGAAGACCTGCATGCCAAGCAGTAGATAGCCTTGGAGGTTCTGCCCTATCTGTTTTACAGGAACTAGAGGGCAATGGCACCCCATTCCAGTACTCTTGCCTGGAAAATCCCATGGACGGAGGAGCCTGGTAGGCTGCAGTCAATGGGGTTGCAGAGAGTCGGACACAACTGAGCGACTTCTTTCACTTTTTACTTTCATGCTTGGACAAGGAAATGGCAACCCACTCCAGTGCTCTTGCCTGGAGAATCCCAGGGATGGTGGAGCCTGGTGGGCTGCATCTCTGGGGTCGCACAGGGTCGGACACGACTGAAGCAACTTAGCAGCAGCAGGGTCAGCCTGGCTAGTTTGAGCTAAGCCTGTTAGGACTGGATGGGACCACAGACCCCTCCCCCCAACTGGGTATGCATGAGAGTCCAACCCACCTTTCAACATCAAAGAAGGGAAAACTCCATCCTCAGAAGGCATCGAGGCCTGCAGCCTAGTTATGTCTGCCAAGAAGGCCAATTATCGCATCTTTTCTCCACACTCCCCGTACTTTAGACCACCCTGTTTCTTTATTCTTTACCTTACAGATACTCCAGCCCTTTGCCTTGAGGGAGCAGTATCTGAGATTTGGTCTCCCGCCTTCTTGCTTGGCTGCCTTGCAAATAACTCCTCCTGCGGCTGCAAATATCGGCATTTTGGCTTGGCTTGCAGCGTAAGGGGTAGTAAAACCCGCCTACCCTAAGAGAGTTCGATAACCCAAGCTGGCCAATTAGCGGTCAGTGCTGAGCACGTGGCCTATACCCGGCCAGTGAGGGTGGGCATGAAGGATTTCCATAGAAACTAACAAGGGGGCGTGCTCTCTTTCCCGGGAGGTTGTTGGGCTGCTAGGCTGTCAGCTGAGAGGCGTTGGCAGCCTCATCGTGAGGAACACCTACCGCAGAAGGAAACCATGCAGACTATAGTAGAGCTAAGAAGCCCATATCCTGATGGTGTGGGCTTAAACCCCTGTCCTGAAGCCAGATCCATGTGAGGACTTTCTATCTAGTTAAATGTAACAATGATTTCCCTGTTATGCACAAGCTAGTTTGACTTGGGTTCTGTCGCTTGCAGCTGAAGACGGTCTCCCGGAGGAGCGGTTGGATTAGAGCATTTCAGCTCTGGCACGTCATGTTTCACCCACACGCACATGCGAGCACACACACACACACACTAAATAAGGGTGCATAGAGCTCCAAGCCCACTGAGGAAACCGAGGCATTACTCATCCGGGCCTTTCCAGATTTGGCATTTACTTAATATTTTAAGTATTAATATAGTTAATATTTTAAGTATTAACATACTTAATATTTTAAGTATTACCAGTTTGGTAATACTTAGATGAACATCTAACTTTACCTAACCCAGTGGTTTTCTGACTTCTCCATGGAGACCTAAGTTCCAAGGACATGTCAGTGACCATCCTAGGAGATGGGGGGGAATAAGATAAAAAAAGATAGAGTGAGATGGGGCCAGGCTCAACAGCCACCCCGTTTAATTCAGTTCAGCTCCACTATTACCTCTTTTATATATCAGGAATTGGCTTGAAGCTCATGTAGGGGAGAAAAAGAATTCCTTTGCTAGAGCAAAGGAAACACTCTCTTGGTCCAAACCCATCATTTTTAATGATGAAGACTCGAGAATCCAGACTTAGTATACCTCCTCACCAACTCCTCCTCCCCCCTCCCACCGACACCCCCATCACTACCGCATGGTCACACAGAGTTCATATAATAGAGACGACTTGAACTCTGTCTGGTTCTCTGACGTCTCAGTGGCTTCTTTTCTATAATACAAAACCTTTTATTTCACACTATAATGTAAACTAAATAGAGTTATATCATAAACAATATATATTTATATATTATATAAGTATAATAGAAATAAAATATCAGGCTAGTTTGCTTGCTTAGTGTCTGTATCCCTGGCTAGACCCAAAGCTCCATGTGAGAGGGCACTAGGTGGATGGAAACCCAGCACCTTAAATACAGTAGGAGTTCAAGAAAATTTTGTAGAAAAAGAAAGGAAAAATTACCAGTTTATAGATGCTAAACAATACCATAGGGATGAAATCATCAAAATCCAGGTTGCAGAGACTTCTGCAGGACAAGCATCAGTTTCTTCAACAAATAAATCTCAAGGGGGAAAAAATGAAGAAGAAATCTACAGATGAAGAGAGCTCTGAGGAATACGTGAAACAGACGTGGTGTACAGATCTGATTCAACTAGCCAAATGTTAAATTTGTGGGATAATCAGGAAAATCTCACAGACCATGTGAATGTTGGTTAATATCATTTCTTTTATTTAGGTGCAACAATGATACTGAGGTTTTGTTTGGCTAAGAGTCCCTATCTTTTAGAACTATACATGGAAGTATTTACAGTGAAGATGATACGATGGCTGGAATTTTGTGCAAATAATCTGAGAGTAGGGGTGGAGGTTGGGGTAGAGATAAAGGAAGATTGGCCTCAAGTTGGTTATTCCAAAAACTGGGAAAAGCCTATGTGAGGAGTGGGGGTGGGTTCTTGGTACTGTGTTGCTATTTTTGTGTATATCTGATGTTTTCTATAATAAAAATTTAGAAGAAGAGATGAGAAAGAAAGAAAGGAAAAGAAGGAAGATCCAAGTCTTTTCAGTCAAATTTGGATTCAAATCTTGGCTCTGCCACTTACCAGTGAGACTTAAGATACTGCTTGTCAGCAGTTTCCTTAACTGTGATGGAACTAAAAGTAGCGCCTGTCTCCTAGCATGGGTTGTAAGAATTGAATAAAATCATATATGTAAAGTGTGTCTGATAAATTGAATATAATAAACAGTAACAGCTACTAAGACCAAATACAAAGCATGCTGCCCTTGTTATCCAAATATAATTGGTGTTTATAAAACCAATTATAAAAATGACACTTTGGGAATTCCGTGGTGGTCCAGTGCTTAGCATTCTGCACTCTCACTGCTGAGAGCTGGGGTTCTCAAGCCACATGGTGTTGCCACAAAATTAATTAATAAAAATTACACTTTAAAAACAATAATAACTGAAGTTACAAAATATTTACTTATTATGTATTTGTGGCTCAGCTGGTAAAGAATCCATTTGCAATGCGGGAGACTTGGGTTTGAGCCCTGGGTTGGAAAGATCCCCTGGAGAAGGGAAAGGCTACCCACTCCAGTATTCTGGCCTGGAGAATTCCATGGACTCTCCATGGGGTCACAAAGAGTTAGACACGAGTGAGTGACTTTCACTTTCTTTCTTTCACTTTTCAGATGTTTTACATGTAAAAATTCATTTAGTCCTCACTTAAAGTGAATCCTCTTTAAACAAGATTAAAAGGTTTGCAGTGAATAGTGACATAATAGTGATAAAAATGGATGGAAATTTGTTTAAAAAATGAAACTAAGCAAAATAAACAAAATTATTAAACGAAAAAAATTTTAAGTTAACGATGAACCTTGACCTTTCATGACTCAGTGTTAAACAGAATTCAAACTCCTGCCGCTTAACCAGAGAATGCCTTTCAATTCAATTCATGCAGATAAATATTTCAGCTCTAATATACAAGGTAAAATGGGAAATGACACCACAGGGAGTGAAGTATTGCTATATTTCAGCCTTGCCACCAAAAGTAAACATAATCTTCACTGATCATTTCAATGTCACAATGTAAAAAATCTCAGTGATCAGAGGAAAGCACATAAATATAACATGAGAGATTTTACTTCCTGAACCATATAAAACCTTGCAAAGATACACCATTTACAGCCAACTGAATTTATGTTCATAAATGTGACAATCTACCTCTACCAAAGTTGACCAAGCTGGCTGAGTACGTGGGAATCACATTTGGAGCATGTCAAAAATAGATTTTCGGGCTCCTTTCACAGTCATTCTAATCAGTAGTTCTAGGAGTACAGCCCAGGGACTGATATATTTTAACAAATATCTCAGGAATCCTTAAGTTCACATAAGATCAAAAAAGATCGACTTGATCAAGTTGGGACATTAAGAGTGAGGATGGTTAAACAATAAACACAGTGCCTCCAGCTGGTCTTGGAAATCAACATGGAAAGTAAATTGAAACAGGCTTTGGCAGCAGGCAGATACAGAGTTGGATCTTGGCTTTGCATCCTCCTAGTGCTAAGCTGGAGAAGGCAATGGCACCCCACTCCAGTACTCTTGCCTGGAAAATCCCATGGGCGGAGGAGCCTGGTAGGCTGCAGTCCATGGGGTCACACAGAGTCGGACACGACTGAAGCGACTTAGCAGCAGCAGCAGCAGTGCTAAGCCCTTGAAGAGGTAACTAACATTTTGTTAGCTTCTTTTTCCTTGTGTGTGAAATGCGTACAACAACCCAGAAAAGAACGAAATAAGGCAAGAACATGAGAGAACTCAGCATGCTATTTGGACTGTGCCATAACCATCTTTTTTTTTCTTTTTGGTATTGGGGTATAGTTGCTTTACAATGCTGAGTTAGTTTCTGCTGTACAATGAAGTGAATCAGCTATGTATATCCCGTCCCTCATGAGCCTCCCTCCCACCTCCACCAGTCTGACCCATCCAGGTCACCAGAGTACCATGCTGAGCTGCCTATGCCATACAGCAGCTTCCCACTAGCTCTCTGTTTTACACATCAGTCCCAATCTCCCAATTCATTCCACACACGCCCTCTGTGTCCTCACACCCATTTCCTACCTCTGTGTCTCTATTACTGCCCTGAAAATGGGTTCATCTGTACCATTGTTCTAGATCCCACATTCACGCATTAATATACGGTATTTGTTTTTCTCTTTCTGACTTTCTTCACTCTGTGTGATACTCTCTAGGTCAGTCCACATCTCTACAAATGGCCCGATTTCTATCACTTTGTGCATTGCTGGGAAATGGGCCCCATGATGATGAATGCAGGCCAAGTACAAGCTATGAGTGCTATTCTTTATATCAGCCAGACCCACGCTGCCATCAGCCTTCTCTGCCAGCCCCCAACCTGCTGTTTCCCGTCACTCTCCACCCCACAGGCACAGAGACTTCTTCAGACAAAATTAGACAGAACCAAGCTGTATTGTGTCAGTGCTGCCACCTGTCGACAGGTATGAAGAGTTGGTTCTCTCTTCGTTCCCTCAGGGGCTCATACTCATGCCGCACTTCCCTTTTTCTCTGTCACTATTTCTCCTTCCATCGCTAGCCACTGGCATTGTCTCTCACGTGAAGCTTCTAACTCTTTTCTTTCCCTTCATTTGTTCAGAAACCTCTGAAAACACTTCCTCTTACCTGCCCCCAACACTCTCCATCTGTGTTCAATTTGGGTGCCAAAAACCAACCTCAAAAGGAGCTGATGAGCATAAGGGGAGCTGGAGGGGCAATTCTATCTGGAGCACAGAACAGAAAAGCCATCTGTTCAAAAGTGAAATTGGAATAAAAAGCATTGCTATCAACCTAGGAAGTCCTTGAAGGTGCCCAGAAGTTCTCTTCGGAATCAATCCAGAAACGTGTGCCTCTTTCTTAACCTTTAAGAAAAACTTTCTCAAATACCAGCACTCATGATTGGTCAAAAGCAATTTCTCTTTTAATCTTTCTATTGCTGCTCCGGAAGGAAAGCAACCCTGGTCCAGGTCACAGGGGTGGCCCTTGTGAGAGGTAATGCTGGAATCATCGAGGTCGACATATGCGAAGGCAGCAATCTTTCTTCTACTCCAAACTGCCTCTTGGCATCCCAGCCTGGTGTTGCTTTCCAGAGTGGAGAGGACCCTGCAGTTACTGGCCTCCTGCTCATACCCAAGCTACATTTCTCCTCTCTTTCGTCTTCTTCCTTTCCTCTCTAATTCGTTGTTTTTCCCACTCCCCAACTTTGTTATTTAGTCACTAAATTGTGTCTGACTCTTTGCGACCCCATGGACTGCAGCATGCCAGGCTTCCCTGTCCTTCACTATCTTCTGAAGTTTGCTTGAATTCTTGTCCATTGACTCGGTGATGCCATCCAACCATCTTATCCTCTGTTCTCCCCTTTTCCTCCTGCCTTTAATCTTTCCCAGCATAAGTGAGTTAGTCCTTCACATCCGGTGACCAAAGTATTGGAGCGTCAGCATCAGTCTTTGTAATGAATACTCAGGACTGATTCCCTTTGAGATTGACTGATTTGATCTCTTTGCAGTCCATGAGACTCTCAAGAGTCTTCTCCAGAACCACAGTTCAAAACTCTTCAGCACTCAGCTTTCTTTATGGTCCAACTCTCACATCCATACATGACTACTAGAAAGACCATAGATTTGACTAGATGGACCTTTGTTGGCAAAGTGATGTCTGCTGTTTAAAACACTATCTAGGTTTGTCATAGCTTTTCTTCCAAGGAGCAAGCGTCTTTTAATCTCATGGCTTCAGTCACCATCCACAGTGATTTTGAAGCCCAGGAAAATAAAATCTGTCACTATTTCCATTTTTCCCCCAACTTAGCACCATCAGATCTGGATTCAAATTCTGGCAGTACCACTTACTAGATGTGTGACATGGAGGACACTGTCCTTCTGGGCCTCAGTGTTCCTATCTGCAAAATGGGAGTAGTGGCAATACCAAAGCTACAAGGTCACTCTGAGGGCAATGCATTCATAAGTTCAGAAGAGAGTAGTGTGTGTGTCACACTAAACAGTAGGGCTGATGCAGAGCAAGCACTAGACACTGTTAGTTCTTGCTTTCAGCTCCTCTGTCACCTGTGCTAACACAGGCTTGCCCGCAAACCAGGGGGGATACTCCTTGGTGCCTCATGTACCAGACTCACTCTCACTAGCGCCAGAAAATGCACTCAAGTAGCAGCAGAGAAGGTGGAAAAGGCTTTGGGTGGATAAGGAGCCTGCAGTACTTTTCCTGAGGGAGATTCACTCTCTTTCTTATTTTCCAAGACTCAATAGCTCCTTCACGTCAGAAACTAGCAGAAGCATTTTAACCTTTGAATACATGTTTATTTTTCACCTAATGTAAAGGAATAACAGACTGGTTCCAAATTGGGAAAGGAGTATGTCAAGGCTATATGTTGTCACCCTGCTTATTTAACTTATGTGCAGAGTACATCATGCGAAATGCTGGACTGGATGAAGCACAAGCTGGAATCAAGATTGCCGGAAGAAATGCCAATAAACTCAGATGTGCAGATGACACCACACTTATGGCAGAAAGTGAAGAGGAACTAAAAAGCCTCTTGATGAAAGTGAAAGAGGAGAATGAAAAAGTTGGCTTAAAATTCAACATTCAGAAAAATAAGATCATGGTATCTGGTCCCATCACTTCATGGGAAATAGATGGGGAAACAATGGAAACAGTGAGAGACTTTTTTTGGCTCCAAAATCACTGCAGATGGTGACTGCATCCATGAAATTAAAAGACGCTTGCTCATTGGAAGAAGTTATAACCAACCTAGATAACATATTAAAAAGCAGAGACATTACTTTGCCAACAAAGGTCCATCTAGTCAAAGCTTTGGTTTTTCCAGTAGTCATGTATGGATGTGAGAGTTAGACTATAAAGAAAGCTGAGATCTGAAGAATTGATGCTTTTGAACTGTGGTATTGGAGAAGACTCTTGAGAGTCCCTTGGACTGCAAGGAGATCCAACCAGTCCATCCTAAAGGAAATCAGTCCTGAATATTCATTGGAAGGACGGATGCTGAAGCTGAAGCTCCAGTCCTTTGTCCACCTGATGCGAAGAACTGACTCACTTGAGAAGACCTGAGGCTGGGAAAGATTGAAGGCAGGAGGAGAAGGGGACAACAGAGGTTGAGATGGTTGGATGGCATCACTGACTCAATGGACATGAGTTAGAGTAAGCTCCAGGAGTTGATGATGGACAGGGAAGCCTTGTGTGCTGCAGTCCATGGGGTCACAAAGAGTCGGACATGACTGAGTGACTGAACTGAACTGAACGTAAAGGTACATTTTTAAATGTCCTTCTCCTGATTATCAATGAGACATGGTTATTGAGGATTACTTGGAAAAACATAGAAAATTTCAAAGAAAACCAAATCCACCCCCCAAATCCTCTCCAGCCAGAGATAATCACTAATAATGTCTGCCATCTTTTCCTTGTGCTTACATCTCGATGTTTGTTAAACACAGAATCCTACCATTGTTGAATGTTTTTGTCATATTTTTATGTTTTGTTTTCATCACTTATGCAGTGAACATCTCTCAGGATTAGATATTCATTGAAAATGACTGCCATAATGTCATGAAAATATACAATTGTTTACATATTTTTCATAGTTTCCAATTTTATATAATTTAGACTACCCTGAAAAATACATAGCTATCAATCTTTTGTCCTCTTCTGAATATATATTCTGAATATATCTGTGGGAATTTCTGGATGGGAATGCAATGCCCTTCTTAAGACTCTTGGTAGATATTGCAAAAATCTCTGCAGAAAGGTTGAACTGCTTTACAATTCCACCAGCAAACTCAGAAGGACCTAAAGGGTCCACTTTTAGCCTTGGGGTCCTGATGAAATAGCCCCTTTGAGATCTGAGTAAGAGTTGTAAGGACTACTCAATGAGCATTCAAGAGGGCGCCATCTTGCTTCCCGCTGCTTACTTTCTTCAAAAGAACCTCGAGTGTATTAAACAGGCATCATGCTTCAAACAAATCCTATGGCCTGAAATCACCCTTAATTTCTCCAACGTCCTTCTAGCAAGACCCTGGCCTGAAATCACCCTTAATTTCTCCAACGTCCTTCTAGCAAGACCCCAAAGGCATCTGAACTAAAATTGGCTTGCATGCCTCACATGGCAACCCTCCACAACCACGTTCAGGTGTGACTTCATAACAGTGATTGCAAGTAGTAACGTTTTGTTCACTTGTTTCCCGTGTGTCTCTCTCACTATAATGTAAGCTCCATGAGGGGCCATCTGGCTTCTCCATCCCTGTAAGCCCAGCCCCTGCCTTTGTCCAGCCCAGAGCAAGTGCTCAGTAAATATTATTGAATGAATGATTCATCTTTGTCCTTCCCATGCCATACCTCTGAAGCTTACAATAGATGGTTTGAGGTCCATAAAATGGATGTGAATTTTTAATATTGATATACAAACATAGCCAGTTTTTATATCACCAAGAAGCATGGAGTTTCTTGACTGGCAGTCTATTTTGTCAACAAAATCCACTGTCGTCCACAAGCTGCTCAATTTAGAAAGTCACTTCAAGGAAGTTCATTTGTATCCTTTCCGTTTGGATTCCACATGTAAGCGATGTCATACAATATTTCTCCTCTGTCTGACAGACTCCACTCAGCAGAACACTCTCTAGGTTCATCCATGTGCTGCCAATGGCATCATTTCATTCTTTTTAATGACTGAGTAATATTCCACTGTATATACGTATTACACAGAAAGAGACTTACAGACTTAGAAAACAAACCTATGGTTGCCGGGGGGAGGGATAGTCAGGGAGTTTGGGATAGTCATGTAGACACTGCTATATTCAAAATGGATAACCAATAAGGACCCACTGCATAGCACAGGAAACTCTGCTCAACGTTATGTGGCAGCCTGGATGGGCGAGGGCTTGGGGGAGAATGGATACATGTATATGTGCTGCTGAGTCCCGTTGCTGTTCACCTGAAACTATCACAGCTTTGTTAATCAGCTATATCCCAATACAGAATAAAAAGTTGAAGGAAAAAAAAAAAAAAAAGGACAGTCCCTTAGAGTAGTACCAACAGCACCAGGCAAGAGCTTGACTGCTGCTCCACTAGACCTCATCACTGGGTTGGAGTTCGGTGCTAGTTTAAAACTCTCCTATCATCCTAGGGGGCACCTAGAGATCTACACAGGTACTTTAGCCTCTCCAATTTGGACTGGCTAAGCTCTTCCCAACTCTATGAAGCTGGTGCTAACTATTGAGAGAATGTACTGTCACTCAAAGTCTGAAATGCCCAAATTAAGCGCGTCTTTGTAGTGTACAGAGAGTGGAGGAACTGAACTCCTTTGTTTGAATCCCAGCCCTCTCACTTACTAGTTGTATGACTCTAGATAAGTTACCTAACCTTTCTGTGCCTCAGTTTCCTCACCTGTAAAAGAGGAATCCTACTGGCATCCTCCTCATGTTGTTTTCAGGAGGATTAATGAGCATAAAGCATCCAGTACGGACCAGGGGATATTTAGCATCACTACTGCTGTCCCACGGCCACCCGCCGTTCCTGATGACATCCCCTCCAACTCTTCCTTCCCCTGCCTGACTCTCAGCCCCTACCCATTCTTCCTTCTCACCTCTCAGATTTCCGTCCTTCAACTCCAAATCTATCAAGTACCAGCTACCCGCCAGGCACTATGCTAAGGGCTAAGGACACAAGTTCGCCCTCCTCTTGGAACTGAGTCCAGCACACAGACAACAAGCAAGGCAGTCACGACTCAACACAGTAAGAGCCAGGATGGGGGTCGGTGCACTGTCGCGGGGCCACCTGATCCAGTCTTGGCGAAACAGAAAGTCTGTCCTGAAAAGACCCAGAAGATGAACAGGAAAGAGACCATTTAGGGCTCATGGGAGACACAAGGTGCAGCGGAGAATTACAGGAAGAGGGAAGAGCCCACACAAAGGCCTGGAGACAAGCGAGAAGAGAGCAGTTTCAGGGCACTGCAAACAGCCTGTATGACAGGAAAAAAAATGGGGGAGGTAAGAGGGGGCCGAGGAGTGCCGAGAGGTGATGATATTGAACCCAGCAGCTATGCTAAAGCCTTTGACTGTGTGGATCACAATAAACTGTGGAGAATTGTTAAAGAGATGGGAATACCAGATCACCTTACTTGTCTCCTGAGAAACCTCTATGCAGGTCAAGAAGCAACAGTTAGAACCAGACACAGAACAACGGACTGGTTCAAAATTGGGAAAAAAAGTACATCAAGGTTGTATATTGTCACCCTGCTTATTTAACTTATATGCAGAGTACATTATGCAAAATGCTGGGCTGGATGAAGCTCAAGCTGGAATCAAGATTGTGGGAGAAATATCAGTAACCTCAGATATGCAGATGACACAATCCTAATGGCAGAAAGTGAAGAGGAAGTGAAGAGCCTCTTGATGAAAATGAAAGAAGAGAGTGAAAGAGCTGGCTTAAAACTCAGCATTCAAAAAACTATGATCATGGCATCCTGTCCCATCACTTCATGGCAAATAGATGGGGAAAAAATGGAAACAGTGACAGACTTTATTTCCTTGGGCTCCAAAATCACTGCAGATGGTGACTGCAGCCATAAACTAAAAGACACTTGCTCCTTAGAAGAAAAACTATGACAAACCTAGACAGTATTAAAAAACAGAGACATCACTTTGCCAACAAAGATACATATAGTCCAAGCTATTGTTTTTCCAGTAGTTATCTATGGATGTGAGAGTTGGACCATAAAGAAGGCTGAGTGCTGAAGAACTGATGCTTTTGAATTGTTGTGCTAGAGAAGACTCTTGAGAGACCTTGGACAGCAAGGCGATTCAACCAGTGAATCCTAAAGAAACCAACCCTGAATATTCATTAAAAAGACTGATGATGAAGCTGAAGTTCCAATACTTTGTCCACCTGATGCAAAGAGGCAACTCAGTGGAAAAGACCCTGATGCTGGAAAAGACTGAAGGTAGGAGGAGAAGGGAATGACAGAGGATGAGACGGTTGGATGGAATCACTGATTCAATGGACATGAGTCTGAGCAAGCTCCGGGAGATAGTGAAGGACAGGAAAGCCTGGTGTGCTGCAGTCCATGGGGTCACAAAGAGTCAAATACGGCTGCGCGATTGAACAGCAACAACAAAGGCCAAGTAAGTCATCTTAAGGAGCTTGAAGGCAACAGGGAACATCTGAAGGGTTTTGAGCAGGCTGGTGATGTGATCATATTTCCACCTGAAAACGTCACCCTGGCTGCTGAGTGCAAACTGGGTTGTCTGAAGTTAAAATGGAGCTGTGGAGGACAACGCAGTATGCCAGATCCAGGTGGGATGGTGCCTGGTCCAGGATGTCAGCGGGACCCGGGGATAGAAAGGGACGCATGCACTTGTGAGACACTGAGGGGGAGCAGTGGGCCGGGAGTGGTGATGGGCTGGCTAGTGGTGGAGCGGGGGGGGAGGGGGGCGGTGGCAGTCGCCTTCCCCTCCCCCAGGCCCTGACCACTCGCAACTGCGTCTTCGAGCGCCTCCACTCCTAACGCACACTCTCACTTGACAGCCACATTCTGCTTCTCCAAGTCCCATCTTAAGCTGGTCCCCTCCAGTCCCCACAAAATTACTGGGATTCCAAATTGTTGGCTTGGTCATCTCTGCTCACCTGGGAACATTGTGGCTCCCGTCTCCACTCCTCAGTCACACGGCTGACCTGCCCACTGTCCCGCTCCTTGGACAGGTCTTCCAGATTCTTCCTGTCCTTCAGGTCTCAGCTTCAAAACCATCTCCTCAGAGAGGGCTCCCCAAGCACCCCGTTACTCCCCCCACAGCACTGATGATGAGCATGCATTTGCTGTTTGTTGTCCATCCACTCTCCCCTCACACACACACCTCAAATGTCAATCCATGAGGAAGAGGACCCTGACACCTGTCTTTCATCACTGCCCAGACATCTGGCACTCTGTCTGGCACAAGCTGGTGTGCATATTTGTGGAACACACTTTGCTCCTAACCATCAGTCAAGGCAATTCCCTTCCTGACCCAGACCTTGCATGCCTCTCAAGCTCCATCTCCAACCTCACCCCTGCGCACACACACACACACACACACTGCCATGCACTTCTCTGTGTGCACACTCATGCACACCACACACATGTGCACACATGCACATTTTGGGCTCAACGATGCCAACCTGGTTGCAATTCCCCAAGCACCAAACTTTTGACACATGGTTTCCCCTGTAGCCCTCTGTCTGCCCAGTCAACTCCTACTGATCCTTCAAAGCCCCAGCTCAGACATTACTGCTCTCAGGAAGCCTTTCTTCACCATTGCGTCCCAACCAGGTTACTCTCCGCTTTCCTCTTTGCTCCTGCTGCACTGCATTTATTGCACCTGCATTTATTGCACCTGCATGTCACCGTTGCACTGTGTTTGAATTCTCTGCACATCTCCCCTGCTAGACTTGATTGAGCATAAGTTCTACCTTTCAGCTCTGGAACCCCAGACCTCTCAGGTTTTCTGAAAGAACAATGTATGGGTACACTCTTCCCCTCTTCTCTCTTTCCCCTCCTGAAAGACCTGCCTCAGTCTCCCAAGGCCTTGGCACAAAAGTAGCTCTTCTGCTTTTAGACTTGGCCCTAACTGTGGACTCGGTCAGCCTTGCCCTTGCCCTTCAGCAGCCATGGGCCAGCAGCAAATCACAGTTCCTCCCTCCCCTTCCTCCCCGACATTTTCATATATAAGTAGAAGTAAGTACAAAAATGGGCATTCCAAAGCAGGTACTGGTAGTGACGGCTTCCTCTGGGGGTAAGCAGAGGGAACCTGGGGTTTAGGAGCGAATGAGGCTTCTTTCCACTGAATGCTCTTCGGTGTGTTCTTTACTGTGGGAATGTATGTGTTCTCCAGTTACAATGTAATAATAAAGTACTTCCTAAACAGCACTTGCATCAAGAGCAGGAAGCCTTAAGAAGGAAAAGTCACTATAGTTCAGACCGTCAGAGAATGTGTGAGGGGACGGGGCCGCCTCGACGGCAAGAGGTGCTGGGGCCCTTTTCAGCACCTGCTTCACCATCCTCTCTCCCTTCTGCATCCTTCTGCACTGGATGGACAAGCAGAGACATCACCGTGCCTGACGCCAGCAAGGAAAGGAAAAGATTTGACAATAGCGTACACCTGTTAACCAGCCCCGCTATCAAGAGGAACATCTCCTCCATCATCCCTGAGAAGCTCCTCACACGTCCTCCTCTCAGGCTAACTCTCACCCAGTAAGCAAACAGGCAAACAGTGTTCGGATTTTTATCACTATAGATTCACTTTGCCTATTCCAGGACTTAATAGAGATGAACATATACAGCGTATGACTTCTTTCAGTTAGCATACTCTGGGGGGTATATCCATGTTGTTGGGTGCTTTAAGATTTTATTCCTTTTTTATCACTGAGCATGATTCTTTTGTAAGAAAAGTTGTTTTGGCCCATTCTGAACATTTGGGTTATTTCCGATTGGGGGCTCTTATGAATAAAGTTACTGAGAATTTTTTTAACATGCTTTTTTTTAAATGTATTTGTTTTCATTGACGGATAATTGCTTTATAATATTGCATTGGTTTCTGCCATACACCAACGTGAATCAGCCATAGGTATACATAGGTCCCCTCCCTCTTGAACCTCCCTCCTAAGAATATTTTTTAAAAAAAGAAAGAAAGGGGAATTGGACCATCACTAATTCTATCTGCCCCAAGGGGGACAGGTATCATCCTAACCAGCAGGAGAGAAATCTCCCACACTCGTAACTAGTGCATCTCGAGGCCTGGTTGTTCCAGAGGCTAGGTCTCTGGGCTCTGTCCCTTAAGAGGGCAGCATGCTTTCCAAGGCCCTCCGGGGCTGCAGATGTATAAACAGCTGCCCCCATGCAATGCAACAACTCATGATAAATACGAGCACTCTGTACAAATGTGAGTGGAGAAGAGATTAAGATCTTTATTCCGACAACAGCCTCAATCGGCAAGTGTCTCTGGGACCCGTCACCTCCTCCCCATCACCCCCCCTGCACACTAAGGACCCAGAGCCAGGCAGGGCCAGCTCCTGGCCACCTGAGGGGCCTGGAACACACACTGTTTTCATCAGCATCGAGTTTAGTGACCACTTGGTGACCTGCACCACCTCTTCTTCCAGGAAAAAGTGGCTTTTTTGTCCACAGTGTTAGAAAAAGAGACCCCTTCATGGGCTAGAAAACAGTTGCCTTATTTTCTCCCTCTCCTTCATGAACCTAGCTTTTGAAAGTCCTGCACTGAACCCACCTTGGATACTTCTATCTCTTCATAATTATGCACAAGGCGGCAGTTTTTTGTAACCGTAACTCGACACTTGGCAAAGCAGTTTGGCTCCCTAAATAACCGCCAGTATGGGTATAAAACCTCGCGCAACAATGCCGGCCCCGTGGCTGTTAGGGTGATTTACTCTGGACCACATCAAGTTCAGCGGCCGGGAAAGAGGGCAGAGCCTGAAATGGTCTTTCACGCTCATGTCGTAAATTCAGATCATGGCTTCAAAGGTGGTGCCAAAGTGTGGTAACCCAAAGTCGAGGGGCCCAGGTTTTGTTTTCTGGGGCAAAGGGACACCATCAATGATGGGAGAGTTCTGTGGAGTGACCCAGGCATGGGTTCCCGGCCACCTCTCCCCTCGCCGAGTTCCTCTGGCTTCAAGGAGGGAGCATAAAAGGCGTCAGTGGCCCCCATGCTCGGTAAATCACTGGATGTGAACCCAGTCGGGCTGGGTGATGGCCTTCAGGGGCCCCTTATCCTGGAGGCTAAGCCCAGCAGGCCCTGTACTCAGTGACCTCACAGATGGGTCACCAGGAGTGTGAGACCAGTCAGCCTGCTCAGTCCCCAGAAAGGACCTTTTACGGGATTAGGAAGAGGTGGTGGAAGAAGCGTCCTCAATTCCCCCAAAGACATGGCCTTGGCTGTCTCTCTGGGTAGGAATTTTGCTTCACAGAGCTCTTAGGAAAACACCACATGCTGATACTGACAACTTAATCATCTCCAGCATTTACTGAGATTAGGCTGATGCCAAGAATAGTGCTACTGGAAGAAAAAAAAAAGATTGTTTCAGAACCAAAAAGACCAATAGGAAAAAGAAGTGGATAAATTGCATGAGAAGCAAGTATCAGAGTCATTCATCAACAACAGGTCCCACCTATTAAAGGAATGCTTTGCCCCAGTATTGACCCTGAGAGGTAAATATGATTAGAACTGCCATTTTACAGGAAACAGCAGTCAAGGAATTCTCCTATAATCTCACCACGAGCTGCATGATGTAGGTGGGGGCAAGCTTTCACATTACTTTACCACATTTAAAAATACAGCATTAGGGTGGTGCCTTTATGCTTAGTGATCAGGTTATTTTAAAAAATGCATAAAGAACAAGTATTTTATAATGCCATTTGCAGCAATATGGATGCAACTAGAGGATAGCATACTAAGTGAATCAAGTCGGAAAGACGAACACCATGTGATATCACTTATATGTGGAATCTAAAATAGGACACAAATAAACCTATCTATGAAACAGAAACAAAATCAGGGGCATAGAGAATAGACTGGAAGTTGCCAAAGGGAAGCGGGGTGGGAGAAGGTAGGATATGAAAAAGAATGTACAGATATGTATAACTGAGTCACTTTGCTGTACAGCAATAATTAACACTGAAACACAATTACACATCAATAAAAAATAAATTTTGTAAAAAAAAGAAAAAATATTTTAATCATTTGTATTCCATTTTAGGGAAAAACTGTTTATTTTATTCAACATAGTAGAGAAACAAGTTGGCACAACCTCTACCTTAAGCCTAGATATTTACAGAGTGGGGAGAGTTCGACCCAGTTGGTGATCCAAGGAAGTTCAGTGCTTCAGGAGACATGGGATCTAATCCCACCTTATCATTCACTTCCTGTGTGACCTTAGTCAACTCCCTTCCCATTTTATTGTCTCGTGTTTATCTTTCTAAGATATTGTTGTTCAGTCACTAAGTTGTGTCTGACTCTTTGTGACACCATCAACTGCAGCATGCCAGGCTTCCCTGTCCTTCACTACCTCCTGGGGTTTCCTCAGATTCATGTCCATCGAGTCAGTGATGCCATACAACCATCTCATCCTCCTTCACACCCTTCTCCTCCTGCCCTTAATCTTTCCCAGCATCAGGTTCTTTTCCAATGAGTCAGCTCTTCGCATCAGGTGGCCAAAGTATTGGCAATTTAGCTTCAGCATCAGTCCTTCTAATGAATATTCAGAGTTGATTTCCTTTATGATTGACTGGTTGGATCTCCTTGCTTCTAAAACAAGGAGGTGTATTTCTCAGGTTCCCTCACACTGACTCAGCTCTAAAGTTGGAATTTTAGTATATGTACTGGGAGGGGAGCCTGCCACCTGGACATCTAGCCCAACAGAATAAAGTCACTGAGGGCCCTTTCTACTTTATCATGCCTCATTGTGCTTGTTGAGTTAGGTTTGCACTGTATTGGAACCATAGAAAAGCCCCAAGTTTTATGAAGCAGAAGCATTTGCCATTAATACCACCATAGTGAGCTAGTATATTGTCACCCGGCTTACTTAACTTACATGCAGAGTACATCATGAGAAACGCTGGGCTGGAGGAAGCACAAACTGGAATCAAGATTGCCGGGAGAAATATCAATAACAGATATGTAGATGACACCACCCTTATGGCAGAAACTGAAGAAGAACTAAAGAGCCTCTTGATGAAAGTGAAAGAGGAGAGTGAAAAAGTTGGCTTAAAGCTCAACATTCAGAAAACGAAGATCATGGCATCTGGTCCCATCACCTCATGGGAAATAGATGGGGAAACAGTGGAAACAGTGTCAGACTTAATTTTTGGGGGCTCCAAAATCACTGCAGATGGTGACCGCAGCCATGAAATTAAAAGACACTTACTCCTTGGAAGAAAAGTTATGACCAACCTAGATAGCATATTGAAAAGCAGAGATATTACTTTGCCAACTAAGGTCTGTCTAGTCAAGGCTATGGTTTTCCAGTGGTCATGTATGGATGTGAGAGTTGGACTGTGAAGAAAGCTGAGAGACGAAGAATTGATGCTTTTGAATTGCAGTGTTGGAGAAGACTCTTGAGAGTCCCTTGGACTGCAAGGAGATCCAACCAGTCCATTCTGAAGGAGATCAGCCCTGGGATTTCTTTGGAAGGACTGATGTTAAAGCTGAAGCTCCAGTACTTTGGCCACTCATGCGAAGAGCTGACTCATTGGAAAAGACTCTGATGCTGGGAGGGATTGGCGGCAGGAGGAGAAGGGGACCGAGGATGAGATGGCTGAATGCATCACTGACTTGATGGACGTGAGTCTGAGTGAACTCCAGGAGTTGGTGATGGACAGGGAGGCCTGGTGTGCTGCGGTTCATGGGGTCGCAAAGAGTCGGACACAACTGAGCGACTGAAATGAACTGAACTGAGTGGCCTAGTTCAGGGAGAGCAAATCAGTTTTATTTCTGTTTGCATTGTATCGATCAGGGTCCAGTCAGAAGACAGAAATCACACCAGGTATTTTAATAGGCAGAACTTAATGTAAAGAAAGGCAATGCCAAAGAATGCTCAAACTACCACACTATTGCATTCATTTCACACGCTAGTAAAGTAATGCTCAAAATTCTCCAAGCCAGGCTTCAGCAATACATGAACTGTGAACTTCCAGATGTTCAAGCTGGTTTTAGAAAAGGCAGAGGAACCAGAGATCAAATTGCCAACATCCGCTGGATCATGGAAAAAGCAAGAGAGTTCCAGAAAAACATCTATTTCTGCTTTATTGACTATGCCAAAGCCTTTGACTGTATGAATCACAATAAAATGTGGAAAATTCTGAGAGAGTTGGGAATACCAGATCACCTGACTTGCCTCTTGAGAAACCTATATGCAGGTCAGGAAGCAACAGTTAGAACTGGACATGGAACAACAGACTGGTTCCAAATAGGAAAAGGAGTACGTCAAGGCTGTATATTGTCACCCTGCTGATTTAACTTATATGCAGAGTACATCATGAGAAACGCTGGGCTGGAAGAAGCACAAGCTGGAATCAAGATTGCCAGGAGAAATCTCAATAACCTCAGATATGCAGATGACACCACTCTTATGGCAGAAACTGAAGAAGAACTAAAGAGCCTCTTGATGAAAGTGAAAGAGGAGAGTGAAAAAGTTGGCTTAAAGCTCAACATTCAGAAAACGAAGATCATGGCATCCGGTCCCATCACTTCATGGGAAATAGATGGGGAAACAGTGGAAACAGTGTCAGACTTTATTAATTTGGGCTCCAAAATCACTGCAGATGGTGACTGCAGCCATGAAATTAAAAGATGCTTACTCCTTGGAAGAAAAGTTATGACCAACCTAGATAGCATATTGAAAAGCAGAGATATTACTTTGCCAACTAAGGTCTGTCTAGTCAAGGCTATGGTTTTCCAGTGGTCATGTATGGATGTGAGAGTTGGACTGTGAAGAAGGCTGAGCGCCGAAGAATTGATGCTTTTGAATTGTGGTCTTGGAGAAGACTCTTGAGAGTCCCTTGGACTGCAAGGAGATCCAACCAGTCCATTCTGAAGGAGATCAGCCCTGGGATTTCTTTGGAAGGACTGATGTTAAAGCTGAAGCTCCAGTACTTTGGCCACCTCATGCGAAGAGCTGACTCATTGGAAAAGACTCTGATGTTGGGAGGGATTGGCTGCAGGAGGAGAAGGGGACCGAGGATGAGATGGCTGAATGCATCACTGACTTGATGGACGTGAGTCTAAGTGAACTCCGGGAGTTGGTGATGAACAGGGAGGCCTGGCGTGCTGCGGTTCATGGGGTCGCAAAGAGTCGGACACGACTGAGTGACTGAACTAAAATGACTGAATATAAAGAATTGCTAACTATGTACACAAAAGGTTAAGAGAGAACTTCAGGGTATCACAGAGGTAGCAACTGCAGAAGCAGCTACATTCCTATAACCAGGACCCATGGGAAATTATTAAAGCATTGGAGATTGCAGGAGAGGGCCTCAGAGACATGGCTCAGATCCCCGATGAAGCTGTAGACAGGCTGGTCCCCATGTCTCTAAAGGAGCACAAGGAGGCTGATCTGACAGGTGTGTTGGAAAAACTACCAAATGCATTCAGAATTACTACAAAGAGAAACTGCCACTACCGGAGAGAAGGAATGTTGCCCAGGAGGTATGCAGGGGAACACAGGAAGACCCCAAGGAGTCAGTCCCTTCCAGTCCCCCAGCCAGGCAGCCTCCCTCTGGCTCCCCCTGGTGGGCAGAGTCCCAGCCCCAGCATCCCAAAGCAGGTATGGAAGGGTGAGGTTGGAGTTGAGACAGGCATTTGGGTCTGCTAAAATCACCACGGATGGTGACTGCAGTCATGAAATTAAAAGACGCTTGGTCCATGGAAGAAAAGCTATAACAAATCTAGACAGCATATTAAAGAGCAGAGACATTACTTTACCAAAAACTGTCTGAATAGTCAAAGCTATGGTTTCTCCAGTAGTCATGTATGCATGTGAGAGCTGGACCATAAAGACAGCTAAGTGCCAAAGAACTGATGCTTTTGAACTGTGGTGCTGGAAAGACTCTTGAGAGTCCCTTGAACAGCAAGGAGATCAAACCAGTCAATCCTAAAGGAAATCAACCTTGAATATTCATTAGAAAGTCTGATATTGAAGCTGAAGCTCCAATACTTTGGCGACCTGATGGGAAGAGCCGACTCATTGGAAAAGACCCTGATGCTGGGAAAGATTGAAGGCAGGAGGGGAAGGAGGCAACAGAGAATGAGGTGGTTGGATGGCATCACCAACTAAGTGGACATGAGTTTGAGCAAGCTCTGGGGACAGTGAAGGACAGGGAATCCTAGCATGCTGCAGTCCATGAGGTCACAGAGAGTCAGACACGACTGAGTGGCTGAACAACAGCCTGGCTCAGCTCCCTGGGAATTGCCTCCCGGAGTGCAGTATTGAGGCTTATGAAGTCTAGTCTAGGCTCAGAAGGGAAAAAAAAAAAAAAACTTTGTGATAAATTGGTGATGTGGACCATAAGCCTAGAAAAGAGAAATGGTGGCTTGAAAGGTGCATATTTGACCTTCCTCCAGTGACCAATGACCTACCACAGTGAGCATGAGAAGTGAGTGCAACCTGCCAACTTCCAAGAGCATAGACAGCTGGGCAGGCAAAGTGAGCCACAGAGCCACATGAGGACCCACAGGACCCCTTCCTGTCCCCTCTGTAGCCAGCAGACACTTGGCATGATTAGGTAGGTTGTTGCATCCAGGATCCGAAAGTAAAGTTTAGACCTGCTGCTTTAGTGATTTCCAGGGAACTGTTGGTTACAGCAGGAGAGGGATGGTTTAAAGGATACCCCTGACCACTGCCTCAGTCCCAGCCAAGGATGTTCTTCTCATAGGACCACGGAAGGGCAAGAGTGGAGGATGATGGCAGAATCTAAGACCGTACCACAGGTCAAACACCCCCACAGGGCCTCAGCCTAAAGAACAGCATCCATCACAAGGTTGGCAACCCTTGGAGTCAGGTAGCCCTGGTTCATACCCCAGGTTGGCCTCTTCCTCAGTGTTTAGGTTAAGCAACAGATACAGTCTCTGTTCAGAAACCAGGTAGACAGGAAAGATCAATTTGTATGTTTTGAAAGCACAGCTTCTTTTCTATTTTGCTGATAAGAAATGACGATTCTAGGTTGGGGGAGGCAGCTTGCACCAACTCAGGAGAGTAGACTGCGCACGGTTTTCTCCAACTCCGCGTACAGCACCTCATGTTGGAAGCTTGAAGCCAGCCACGGTGGAGCAGTTACACCATGCAATCCGCAAGTGCTACAAATCGGGGCTTCTTTCTTTTCTTTGAAAGCCAGCTCACCGGATTCCACTGGTCCCCTTCCTTTCCCAGCACCTGCATTGAGGTTGGGAGGGGAAGAGGGCCAAGGGCAGATCTGATAATGGAGTGGGCTGATCAGTCAAGTCTCCGCTGAGGTCACCCCTAGGAGATCCCTGTTCTGGTTGGCAAGGTATCTTCAGAATGCCACCCTCTTCCTCATTCTCTGCCACCTCTGCAGAAGGGACCTTCTGGAGGCTGTCCCTTATTCCCTCACTTGAGACTTAGCTTCCCTGCAGTCCTGGTAGAGAAGAGGGTTCTTCACCCTCCTTACCCTCTGCTTCCAACCGCAGGAAGCTTTGTGTATGTTTATGTGTGAATAAAATCCTCCCCTTCTCAAATACTATTCTTAAAATTTTTAAGCTTTAAGAAACAAAAAACCAGGAAGCTCTGTCTCAAATCTACTTTGAGCTCAGGAGCATATGTGGACTTTCTGTTTGAATGAGGAGAAAGAGGAAGACAGAGATACTAGAAAGGGGAGAAAGGTTAATATGGCAAAGAATTCAAGCCACTAGTACATTCCAGAATTCTGAGCCTTTGGGGTTTTTCCTACCAATAGAATGAGCTAATCACTTTCTCACACTCCTCTGCTGGGGTTGGAAGGACAAATAGTAAATGGCTTCTATAGTGCTTAGCATATAAGGTCCTCATTAAAGGGTGCCTTGTTTTATCTCCAGCAAGGCTGTCCCCAACAAGACAGTGGGGAGAGAGAGCTAGCATGGGCACTTCATCCTTCCCTACCTTGCCCGGCAGTGGAGGTTGGGATCCATTGAAAATGTCACATGAGCCACTTTCCTGGGCTTTGAGAAGCAGGTACTACTACATTAACACGGAATAAAACCACGCCTGCTCAGTCAATGCGCAGTGTTCTCTTAGGTTAAGCAAAAAGGCAAATGGATTATTTAACAAGTGAATAAAGCCAGTAATGCTCCTCCAGAGCACAGAATCTTGGCCAGCTGCTCTCTTCTTGGATGGTTTCCCTTCATTCCTTTTCCAAGCCTCCTTTCTTGCCTGTTATACTGACTCTACACGTTTCATCTGGTCAGTTTCATCCGTAACCACAGCTGCCACGCTCCCCCTCCACTGCCATCCATTGATGAATCCCAATTCCATGCTTCTCTTCCCTGAACACCAGACCACATTTGCATCTGTCTCTTGGCCATCTCCAAACACTCCCACATTTAACACATCCCATCCTGAACTCTTCCTCTTCCCCTGTCTCCTGTCATTGACCACGATCTGCCCTCTCTACCCTAGTGAATGTTACTTCCATCTCTAGTCATCCCAGATACGTCCTTCACTCGCGTTCCTCACATCCAGTTGATTATAGAGTCCTCTGGTTCAACGCCCTGTACTGCCTACCTCTGTAGCCTTTCTTTCCAGGTGCCTTGAAGTGGCCATTGTTTCTCACAGGGACAACCGAACTCTCCTGCAAACTCCTTTCTCTGCTCTCCTGCCTTTGCGCGTGCGTGCGTGCGTGCGTGCGTGCGTGTGTGTCATGGCTTAAGTGCATTTTACTGGTTTTCTTTCAGATTCCTTCTACAAAAGACCAAAGTGAGAAATCAAGTTCCGGGCTTCTCTGGTGGCTCAGTGGTAAGGAATTCACCTGCCTATGCAGGAGACACAGGGTCCATCCCTGATCCAGGAAGATCCCACATGCTGCAGAGCAGCTAAGCCCGTGCACTCCAGAGCCTGGGAGCCACAGCTGCTGAGCCCACATTCCCTAGAGCCCATGGTCTGCAGCAAGGGAAGCCGCCCTGACGAGGAGCCCAGGCACTGCAGACAGAGAGCAGTCCCCACGTCCACAACTGGAGAAAAGCATGTGCTGCAGGGAAGACCCCGCACTGCCAGACAGAAAGAGAAACCAAGGCCCGGCAAGAGGCTAGCACTCTTCCTCCATCCCAAGAGCCCTCCCCTTCCCCATGTTTCACACTGTGTCACTGCTGCAGTTCATACGGGAGCAGAGCTTGCTACTTTCATCCCTTCAGTTCAGTTCACTTGCTCAGTCGTGTCCGACTCTTTGCGACCCCATGAATCGCAGCACGCCAGGCCTCCCTGTCTATCACCAACTCCTGGAGTTTACTCAAACTCACATCCATTGAGTCAGTGATGCCATCCAGCCATCTCATCCCCTGTCGTCCCCTTCTCCTCCTGCCCCCAATCCCTCCCAGCATCAGAGTCTTTTACAATGAGTCAACTCTTCACATGAGGTGGCCAAAGTACTGGAGCTTCAGCTTTAGCATCAGTCCTTCCAAAGAAATCCCAGGGCTGATCTCCTTTAGAATGGACTGGTTGGATCTCCTTGCAGTCCAAGGGACTCTCAGGAGTCTTCTCCAACACCACAATTCAAAAGCATCAATTCTTCATCGCTCAGCTTTCTTCACAGTCCAACTCTCACATCCATACATGACCACTGGAAAAACCATAGTCTTTGGACCTTTGTTGGCAAAGTAATATCTCTGCTTTTCAATATGCTATCTAGGTTGGTCATAACTTTTCTTCCAAGGAGTAAGCCTCTTTTAATTCATGGCTGCAGTCACCATCTGCAGTGATTTTGGAGCCCCAAAAAATAAAGTCTGTCACTGTTTCCACTGTTTCCCCATCTATTTCCCATGAAGTGATGGGACCAGATGCCATGATCTTCGTTTTCTGAATGTCAAGCTTTAAGCCAACTTTTTCACTATTCACTTTCACTTTCATCAAGAGGCTTTTTAGTTCCTCTTCACTTTCTGCCATAAGGGAGGTGTCATCTGCATATCTGAGGTTATTGATATTTCTCCCGGCAATCTTGATTCCAGCTTGTGCTTCTTCCAGTCCAGCGTTTCTCATGATGTACTCTGCATAGAAGTTAAATCAGCAGGGTGACAATATACAGCCTTGACGTACTCCTTTTCCTATTGGGAACCAGTCTGTTGTTCCATGTCCAGTTCTAACTGCTGCTTCCTTACCTGCATACAGGTTCCTCAAGAGGCAGGTCAGGTGCTCTGGTGTCCCTCGTCTCAGGATTTTGCTCCTGGTGAGTCACACCTATTTCTACAACTCCATTGTTAGTGCCTCCCCCGTGAGATCTTCCTGGATTCCCAACCTCTTTGGTCAAATTGGATAAGTTTCTCTTTGAGGCCACATATGCCTCTTTTTAAGGCTTCCTTCTCTTTTTACCTCCCCACAATACAACTTTTCCTTTACACATCCATCTTCTCCCCTGTACTGGGCTCATTGAGGGAAGGCAACTTGGCTTAATCATTTAACCTGTTCTATGAAATAAGAGGTCTCTTGTAAATGGGAGTGGGCAAACAATCATACTGTTATAAGGTTCTGCGTTTGTGACGTAGGAAGTCTAAGTATGAAGTGTGATATATAAAGTCTGAAGTGGTAAAATCGCCTCTAAACAGACTTTAATAAGTTAATAATGCATATTCTTAGTCATAGAGAAACTGCTTAAAAATATTCTTTAAATGTATAACTAAGAAACAGAGAAAGTAAAATGAGATATCAAAAAATATTTTATTAGTCCCAAAGAAGGTAGACAAGCGCAATGGAGAAACAATATCTAAACGGAAAACAAGTAGCAAAATAATGGATTTAAACACAGCCGTATCTGTCGTTACCTTAAGGGTAAAAAACCCCACTTAAAACTCAGAGGTGATTCAACTGGATGAAAAATAAGACTCAAATACATGCTGTCTATGTGAGATATGTGTTAATCATGAAGACGCAAATACACTGGAAATAAAAGGATCATTAAAGACATCATGGTACCAGGGGCAATTCTTCAGGAAGGCAAGGCAAATCTAAATTTGTGGGCATCTAAGAAAAGAGTTTCAAAACTCATGAAGAAAAAAATCAAAGAAATCAAGGAGGAAATAGACAAATCTCTGATTGTGGTTAGATATTTTAATACGCCTCTTGCAAAATTTGACACAAGTAAGCAAAAAAAGTCATTAAGGAGCAACATCAACCAACTTGATAGTCACTTTGAAAGCATTTTGACAGTTTCTTAAAAAATTAAACCTACCTTTACTCTTTGATCCAGCAAGTCCACTCTGAGATATTTACTCAAGGTAAACAAAAACATATGATCACAAAAAGCCTTGTTTACAAATGCTTATAGTGATTAACAGTTTTTTCAGCCCCACATTGGAAACAACCCAAAAGTGCATCAACAGATGAATGGATAAATGAATTGTGGGATATCAATAAACTAGATTTTTACTCAGCAATAAAGAAGGACAAGGGCTTTCCTGGTGGCCCCACGGTAAAGAATCCACACGCAATGCAAGAGAAAGGGTCAGGAAGATCCCCTGGAGAAGGAAATGCCAACCCACTCCAGTATTCTTGCCTGGGAAATCCCATGGACAGAGGAGCCTGGCGGGCTACAATCCATGGGGTTGCAAAGAGTTGGACCCAACTGAGCAGCTAAAACAACAACCCAGAGGGACAAACTATGACAAACATATCCACATGGATGAATCTTGAAAAACTTTACACTGAGCAAAAGAAGTCAGATCCAGAAGAGTACATACTGCATGATTCCATTTGTATGAAGTTCTAAAATAAGCAAAACTAATTTACAGGGACAGAAAATATATTAGTGGTTGACTGGAGGACATGTTGACGCCATAGACATGAGAAAGCTTTAGAAGGTGATGGATATGCTGTATTTCTTGTCTGTGATGGTAATTATGCAAATGTATCCATTTGACAAACTAGTGGAGCTGTACACTTTAAAATGTGTGCAATTTAAGATATGTAAATTATGCCACCAAAAGATTGACTATTTAAAAAAAGAGTCTGAGAATGTAAAATGGTCCAGCTACTGTGGAAAACAGTTTGACAGTTCCTCAGAAAGTTAAGCATAAAGTTACATTACGACCTAGCAATTCCACTCCTAGGTATATACCCAAAAGAGTTGGAAAGAGGTACTGAAACAAACACATGTACAGGCATGTTCATAGCTGCACTTTTCACAGAGCTGAAAGGTGGAACCAGCCCGAATGCCCATCAGTGGATGAATAGATAGACAAAATATGGCATACACACAACACACACACACACACACACACAATGGGATATTACTGACCATTAAAAGAAATGAAGTACTTATACATACTACAAGGTGATGAACCTCAAAAACATTATGCTAAGTGGAAGAAGTCAGACACAAAAAGTCACATATGGTAGGATCTCATTTATATGAAATATTCAGAATAGGTAAATCCATAGAGATAGAATGCAGATAGTGGTTGTCAGGGACTGAAGGGAATGGGGAGATGGGGGGAGACTGCTTAATAGTTTTCCTACGGGGGTGATGGAAATGCTTTGGAATGAAGTAGAGGTGGTGCTTGTACAACACTGTGAATATGCTAAATGTCTCTGAATTGTTCACTTAGAAGTGGTTAATTTTGTGTTCTTTGAATATTACGTCCATAGAAAAGAGGAGTTTCTTCAACTTCCAATTAAAAGAGAAACAGAAACCAAATTTGCCTCCATGCCCAAAACAACCGAAAAGAATGGACAAAACACATGAAACGATTCCCAGGACGCTTAAATCCTTCAGAATCCTGCCGCCGTTGTTTTCCCGGTCACTTCCCCTCCCCACTGCGCAGAGACAGGGACAGAGGCTGGAGTGACTGTGGTCAGCCGGACACCGGGCTCTGCTCCATCCGCATGTGCCCCCCACCCCCTATGTCTTTCCCGATCCCCCATGCCCAATACCAGCTCCAGAGCTTTTTCAGCTCCCTCACAGCCTGCCAAAGCTTCACTGGAAAGGAAGATCGGCCCCAGTTCCTACTTGTGCCCTGCCCTTCTGCTTTCCATGGACAGAGGAACCTGGTGGGCTACAGTCCAAAGGGTCGCAAAGAGTCAGACATGACGGAGCACACACACAGGCACGCACTCTACCCTTCTCTGTGCGGCTCCAGCCACCCTCCCCAGCTCATCAGTTGTCCCCAGCCAACAGCTGCGTCTCCTACTCTGGGCTCTTCTCTCCCTTCCTACACTGAGGACAGCAATTCCAGGACTCTCCCTGACCCCCCAAAGGCCCACTATTAGGCCCTTCCGGGGAAGTCCCCTGCAGTCACTCCAAGGAGATTGAAACAGTTTGGTTCTGCTTAAAGCTTCTGTTGGAGGAGTTTGTCCCACATGCTAATGAACAGCCGGACTGACAACAGACCCAGGGGCAGAAGGGGTGGGAGCGGATTCTCATGGATTCTTCCTGGCTGCTGGGCTTGAGAAGATTCAGGGAGATGACTGGGGCCTCTCCTATATCCTGGACCTCCTCAGGGAGCTCGCTTCACCTCCCTGGGCAGCTAAGCTCTCAGGCTGTGCTTCTGGGGTCCTTCTGGGCTGGGCGAGGCAGGAAGGACGCATGGGCAGAGCCAGTGTGGTCAGTGGGCAGGTGTGGAGGGCTGGAGGGCCCAGCTCCTGTCTGTTCTCCCCACTGTGCCCAAACTCAGTGGCTTCTAAACCAAGACAGGAGTCGCTGAGCAGCTTATCTGAGGGTTTCAATAAGTCAAGACAGCACTCATCTCCCCACTTAGCTCTTGATGACCCTTTTCCTTCGTACATGAGTGGCTCTTATGTATCGCATAGCATTCTGAAAATACAGAAAACACGGAAGAAAATTAAACTACATGTGATCACATCACCTCGAGACAACCATCTTCATTCTATTTTCATTTCTTCCTTATTTTCCTTCTGTTTTTAGTGTATATGATTTTGAAAGCAAAAGTGGGTTCATGAAAATCATAGTGATGATTATTGAGCAAGTGCTTACCTGGCCTAGGTAGTTGATGCTAAGCACTTCACCTGGATTGTCTCAATTTTTGCAATAACTCTGAGTGATGATATAATTATTATTCTACTTATGGAGTAACTGAAGCTTAAAGAAGTTAAGTAGCTTGTCTAATGTCATCCAGCAATGAAATAGTGGGGCTCAGATTTCAACCCAGGAGATCTGATTCCAGAACTGGCCCTCTCACTCTTAAGTGTTTCAAAACCAACTAAATATCCTTAAATGTCTCTGAGTCCTTAGCCTCCAGGGTAATTTTTAATGACTACACAATAGTCTATTGTTAGAGGTACCATAATTTCCCCAAACCCCTATCAGAGGACATCACATTGTCTTGAATAACACATTCTCCAACGAGAATCCTTATAGTTAAATATTTGCTCAAAAACTAAAATTAGACTCCTTGGGTCAAAGAACGTGTATAATTTGAAGGGTTTTGATACACATTGCCAAGACTGTCCTCCAAAAATAATGGACCAAATTATGCTTCCTACATCCCCATCCACACCAGACTACAAAGCATTCTTCATTCAAGTGATTAGAGGCAGCTCAAATTCTGCTGCATGAATAATAAAATTTAGATTAATTAGGGGCTCAGGGTAGCCCCACCTTTTCCAGGGGGAATTCCATCCCCCTAGAGCAGGAGAACTAGAGCCAGACACAGGACAGCAAGGAGCCTGGAGCAGAGAGCAAGATCCAATTTCTGCTTGATTGAATCAGCTCGGTAATTCTAAATGTCTCAGAAATGCCTTGTTTCAACCATTGTCACAGAACAGTCACTGTCAGTGATCACAAGGGAGAACAGCATGTCCAATGCCATGAGTCCCTAGGCTGCCGAGTCCAGCTGGAGCAGGGTGAGGACAGAGACCTGGGGGCCGGAACTTGGGGGTTCTCATCCCAGCCCTGGCACTGCTTACAAGTCTGAGCGACGAGCCTTGATTCCTGCATGGGCCAATGCTGAGGGCCTGTGGTTCCTGCCTGCTCCAACCACGTGTCCAGAAGGAGACACTAACAAATACTAACAAGTATTGAGCCCCTACGAGATATCAGGCATACACCGAGCCCCTGGCTTATGTCACCACATTGAATCTCCCCAAAGCTAGGTTGTCTGCTTTGCGGTACTACTTTGGTCTTGTTTGACAGATGAGAAACCCAAGGCACAGGAAGCTTGAGAAATCTGCTTGAGGTTTGACTGGGGGCAAATGGCAGAGCCAGACATTGAACCCTGGACGACCTGACTCACTTCTGGGGGGACGGCACTTGTCAACACTGGGCCACAGCCACACTCCTGTGATTCCGAAACAAGCTCCCTTAGGGAAGAAGCATGTCCGTGAAAGGTACGGACCTCAGCCCCAGTTACCCCGTCTCCTCTTTCTAGTCCATAAAATAAACCTAATCCATGACTGCATTCCTCCTGAGTATCAGAACAGGCCCACAGAGTTGGACAGGAGCTAAGCCACCATCAAGAATACTCCCCAGAGGGAGAAACTAAGGCAGCCTCCCATAATCAGTTGCCTTTCAGCCTGAAATGATGACCCCTTAGTCCTCCATGAGCGTGGTGGTGACCATCTCAGACTCTTTGTGTGTAACTTAGGAGACTTTCCTGTCTGAGGGAGAAGGGAAATGATCATCCAGGCCTGCATCTGAGGAAAATGCCCCCTCACTCAACCTCGAGTGACCGATCACCTTCAGACATACGGGTTCCCCCCACCCCCATGCTCTATGGGATATCCTGACTGAAATGTGTCCTCATCCCTTCAATAGTGATTTTGGAAGACCTGTAATGGGTCAGGCACTTTGTTCTAGGTGCTGGGGGTACAACGATGTCAAAATAAAAACTCTTGTCTTCAAGGACTTTTGATGTAGTAAGGAACACAGACTGCAAACAAGATAAGGAAATTATGTGACATGTGAGATGGGGCGTCCCTGATGCTCAGTTGCTAAAAGAATTTTCCAGCAATTCAGGAGACCCTGGTTCAATTCCTGGGTCAGGAAGACCAGCTGGAGAAGGGACAGGCTACCCACTCCAATATTGTTCAGCTTCCTTTGTGGCTCAGCTGGTAAAGTATCTGCCGGCAATATGGAGACCTGGGTTCAATTCCTGGGTTGGGACGATCCCCTGAAGAAGGGAAAGGCTAACCACACCAGTATTCTGGCCTGGAGAATTCCACAGACTATATAGTCCATGGGGTCACAAAGAGTCAGACACAACTGAGTGACTTTCACTTCACTTGTGAGATGGTGGCTTGTATGTTCTAGAGAAACACAAAGCCAGGAAAGGGGAGAGAGAAGGGGCAGGGAGGAAGGAAGCAATGTTAAATAGGGGGGAGGGAAGGATGTCTGAGAAGGTGATACGTAAACCTAGTTAGGACTTGAAGGTGATTAAGGGGCCGGTCAGCTGGGTATGTAAGTAGTTGCAAGTGCAAAAGCCCCGAGACAATAGTGTGGTTTGCATATGTGTGTGAAACAGCAAGGAGGCCAGACACAGATGAAGCAGGAGGGAAAGAAACAGGAGATAAGACAGACAGGCGAGGAGGACAGGGGCTCCAGAGCACACAGGACCTCCTTGGCACCATCACAGCTTTCCTTGACTTTTACTCAGAATGACACAGGGAGCCCTTGCAGGGTTTTGAGGAGAGGGGTATCGTGACCCTGCTTGCATTGCTAAGGGGTCATTCTGGCCCATGTGTGGAGATATGTAGGGGTAGGGCTGCCACACTGGGCCAGAAACACCAGGTCAGGATCTGAAATGTTGACCCTCAGTAAGCATTTCTTGAGAGATGTGAGTTGAATGCCTGGGTGTAGGGCCAGCTGAGAGTCCATGAAAAGAGTACAGAAGTAAGACAGAAGGGGGACCAGGGACATGGTTACCAAGGCATCGGGAAGCTGGGGCTGTGGCTTATAGACCTGCCAGGTGGAAGGAAGAAGCTAGTGAGACTGGTAACTAGCTGGCCAGCAAGTGGCAAAGCCCATGGTAGCAGCCGGTCCTGCAGGCAGATGGAGTGTGTCCACTCCTAAGCATTTGGTTTCTTCCACTCATCTAATACTTCCTGAGCTCCTACTGTGTAGCCGGTGCCTTAAACAGAGAGCTCTAAACAAGACAATCAAGAACCTGCTGATTTCATGGGGAAGATGGCTAAGCAATCATATAAATAAGAAATAAAATAATTACAGGTTGCAGCAAGTGCTGTGAAGGATACAGCATTGATATAAAAGAACTGGGATCTAAGCAAAGATCTAACTAACCAACCAGTGAAGGGGAAAGAGTATTCCAGACAGAACACAGCATGTGCAAAGGGCGTGGGGAGGGAAAATCCACAGTCACTCTAGGAAATGAAAGGAAAACCCCATGGGTTAGAAAGTTAAGCAGGGGCCTTGATACTCCCCCTTAAGTGGTCCAGGACTGTGAAGGGCTCTGTGGGAGGAATAGGACTGGGAGAACAGAGGTTAGGAATACCTGCTGCAGGTAAGTCCTGGGCTCCAGGGATGCTCACTCCCCCAAGAGACCCCAGGAAAAAGCCGTCAGCACCAGCAGTTCCAGGACTCACTCAGAACTTCAAAGGGCACCAATAACTGTTGTTATTAATACATGATCCAAGCATTTTAATAGGTTTACACCTATTCCATGAGAGTCATATTTCTGCTTAAAAACAGAGAGAAGGAAACATAAAAACAGTCATCCCTTGGTAACTGCAGGAGGTTGTTCCAGGTATCTAGTATCTGTGTATATCAAAATCCATGGATGCTCAAGTCCCTGATATGAAATTGCCATGGAACAGTTGGCCCTCCGTATCCACAAGTTTCATATTCACAGTTAAACCTGCAGATGCAAAACCCATAGATAGGAAGGTCCTGACTGTACTGTACTCCTTCTGGGTGGCACCCCAAAACAAAGGAACTCTATACTAACTCTATACTAACTTTAAGCTCAATTTTTTGGGTTAAAATGGAAGAAGGAAAAACAAAATGCATGGGAATGCTAATTAAAATTTGTCTTCACCACACATTTTTAAAAATCACAAAATATGCCAGTTCTATTCCAACTAATATGAAAATGTATATTAAATTTATGATATCCCACTAAAGGAAAGATCCTATTCCTCAGAATAATAGGGGAAAAGGATAGACAGTATTTCCCTAGTGGTCCAGTGATTAAGACTCCACACTTCCACTCAGGGGGCACAGGTATGATCCCTGGTCAGAGAACTAAGATCCCACATGCCGCATGGTGCAGTCAAAAAAATTTTTAAACAAACAAATTAACAAGTGGATAGAATCCTTCTAGATGATACAAACAGATAAACAGCATTTGCCAACAAGAAAAATCAAATCCTCTCTCAAGTACTTCTGAAGTAACATCAGCAGCATCCTCCCAATTCACAATACCATCATTTCCCCCCTAGAAACCCTGGAAGCCCCACGTCTCCCAGGCTTGAGTGGGGACACCTGACCCCAGCTGGACCAATGGAAGTCTTGCCCAGGAGCCTGGATGGCAACAGAGAAATGCCTAATCAGTCTTGACAGACAGACAGAATAGATGGGAGACTGACTCTGTAGTTCCCTGCCCCCTCACCTGCCCCATCTTCTGGGAAGTGAGAAACCATCCAGTCCACCCACAGGTATAAGCTCTTTCTATGGCTGGATCTGGGGAACCCAGGATAAGCTGAATACACAAGGGCTGGGGCATCCAGGATTCCCATCCAGGTACAAACAAAGCACTTTCTCCTCGGGCCTCCCTTTCTCCACCTAGACCACTGAGTGCCTCTTGCCACTACCAACTGTGGCTCCTGAAGACAGAAGCAGTTTGGGGTGGGAGTTGGGAGGCAGATTTAAAGTTCCTACCTGTTGTAGCCTGAATATCAGTGTGTCCCCCACCCCCAAATTCATATGTTGACATCCTAACCTCCAAAGTGACTGTATTTGGAGATAAGGCCTGTGAGGAGGTGATAGGTTAAAGGAGATACTACAGGTGAGCCCTTAACCCTACGGGACTGGCATCCTTATGAGAAGAGGAAGAGGGAAGAGACACCAGCTCGCTCTCTTTCTCTTTCTGTCTCTTTCCCTCTCCCCTCTCTCTCTCCCTCTCTTTCTCTCTCTCTCTGTCCTGCAAGGACACAACAAGAAGGCAGCCACCTGCAAGTCAGGAAGAGAGCTCTTACAAGCAATTGAATCAGCTGGCACCTTGGTCTCGGACTTCCCAACCTCCAGAACTGTGAGAAAATAAATTTATTTTGTTTATGCCACGTAGTCTGTGCTATTTTGTTATGGCAGTCTGGGTTGACTTAAGAAGTCACCTCTTCCTCAAAACTGGGGATAGGAAGCTCTCCTGTGGTGATAGTTGCCCAGCAGCACTGCCTGAAAGACCTCTTGAACACACACAGCCTGCTGCAGACAGAAGGCACCAGCTTCCGAGGCGTGAGCAGGAAGGTTCTTTGGCAAGCCCCCAAATCTGCCCTGGCCTTGGCCCCTGGCCACCCCACTGTCTGATCCAGGAGCAGACACAATTCTGCCAGCCCCCCTGGGTGTCCATCCTCTGGTCCATTGCCTGGTCCACTCCTCCTGATCGACTCCTCATGGGCAGAGGCAGCCCCCCTGGGCAAATGAGCAGCCTTGAATACAGGAGGCACAGCCCAGGACTGGCTGGCCAGGGGGAACTGGCCCCTCCTGACACATTTCCCAGGCGTTCCTGCTGGGACATTTGGAAAGCGCCAGACGGGCAGGGGTGGGGTTGCGGGGGAGGCCATGGGGCACTGGGGACTGGACGGCCCTGAGCCCTTCCTCCAACGAGGCTGCAATCACCCCAGATGTATATAGAAACTCCCCTCCCCCTCCGCTTCCATCATCTCAGTGGACCCACGGCCTCCCCTAAAGCTCACAAAAGGCCATTTTCATTCCGTTGTGTTTTCATTCATGTACGAAGACCTTAACACTCATTAAGATGGAAGACAGGGAGGCTTCCCAGGTAGCTCGAGTGGCGGTCTCCATGCACCAATGCAGGAGACTCGAGAGACATGGGTTCGATCCCTGGATCAGGAAGATTACCTGGAGTAGGAAAGGGCAACCTGTTCCAGTATTCTTGTCTGGAAAATTCCATGGACAAAGAAGATCCAAAGATGGAAGAGAGGGATAACAAAGCAGATCTTTGTCCAATTTAATAGCAAAAGCTTGGCTCCTCAAAATTCAATTTTTGTGTCTTTTTAAAAAATGTCTCATCCTCCCTTTATAGTTTTCTCTCTCTCTTAGGCTTACATCTTGCTCTGTGCCCTTTGCTATTACCTCCTGAAGAGACCTGAGAAAAACCACAAAAGCCTCCCTCCGTCCTCCCTTAGCTTCCCTCCCATCCGCCTTTCTACACACCATGCCCGTTGACGTCATTCTCCCCTCCAAACCTGTGTCCACAAGCCAAGCTCTCCTGAGAAGCAGACCTGCTTGGGACATGTCCACCTGGCGTTCTGTGGGCCTCCAGTCCACAGACTCGCCTATCTCTTCCCCAAACCAGCTCTGCTCCTCTCAACCCTCTCAGGGTCTCCAACCCTCTCAGGGGCCTCACCTGTCCAAAGTCCCCTTGGCTCTCAAGCGTGGGCTCTCGGGTGCTCCTTCCCTGATCCAGAGTATCACAGAGCCCCCTGCCTGCTTGCCTCTGGCTTCTGTCTCCTCCTTCACACACCCAAATGTGCCCTTGCTTGCTCTCCTCTGAACTTCTCTGATAAACTCACAACTGATTACCAGCTGGGGAACTTGGGAAAAGCCAGTTTACTTCCTTGCACTTCAATTATCCTCTCTGCAAAATGGATATAATGACCTCACTGCAAAGGGCTGTGGTGAGGATGAACTCTGGTACCATATATAAACTTTGGTACCTAGCACCATGCTCAGTAAGTGCCAAACAAATGTTAATGTATCTCTCCTTCCCCTACTTCTCTATGATGTGGTTTATCCTCTAGGGGCAAAGACGATTTCAAGAGCCACAGTTTGCCAAAGACATCATGCAATTTTCTGCTTCCAGTCACCAGCTGCAAGGGTATTGAGTGTCATTTCTTTCCCATATTAAACCAAGTTAATATTGTATAAAATAATCTGGTTATTTTGATTATTTACCTAAATTTTTCAGATCAGGTATTTTTAAAATATCTGAATTTTTTAAAATAATTATAATTTTTTAAAGCTTGTCTCAGGAAGTTTTTATAAAACAAAGTAGAAAGAACTCATTCCCTTTAGGCACTATTCTTCCTTTCCACTCTGCTTTTGAAAGGATTTGCAATTCAAATTGAGGATAAACTATATTTTCACTTAGAAAAGCACATTCCCTCTAGCAATAAAATTCTCTTTTGAATAAATTCCCCACAAAAACATCTTTATATGTGTAACAATTTAACAAGAAAATGCTATTGATCTCTTTTCTCTCTTATTTTTTCCCATCGTCTCTTTAATGATGAAATTTTAGAACTGCACAATCATACACACTTACACACACCTCCTTTGTCTTTTTATGTTTCTTCCCAACAAATCCTCACAAATGAAAGTGATCGGATTTAATTTAAATTATTTTCACTGACATCAGCTTAGGGTCAGATTCTCAGCGTCAAAACGAAATGGAAAAGTGAAATAAAATCCAAAGCTCCCATTGAATTATCTTCACAATTGCCCAAACTTCAATATTTCTCAAGAGAACTGCTTTCAGATCAATAGAGAAGAAAGGTGGGTTGATGTGTTGAAAAGTAAAGGACAGACGGCTCTGGAGGGTGGAGCTCAGCGCTTGAGCTCTGGGGACAGACCCCCGTGACTGTGCCACTTAAAAGCTAAGGGGCCCCGTTTGAGCTGCTAACATCTCCGAGTTTCAGTTTTCTCATTTGGGTTGTTGTGAGGATTGAATTAATTTATGCATAACAGGACAGTGCCCAGCATACACTGAGCATTCAGTGACAATAGGAATCACTATTATTCCAACTAAAAATCAGTGCCCATTCCAACTGTAAACCTGGAGGCAGTATAAGTAATGATCAGAACCTTTTCCTCAGACAGCCCGGGTTCAAATCCTGTCTCTACTACTTACTAGCTGTGTGACTCCAGGCAAGTTACATAACCATTCTGTGCCTCAGTGGCTCCATTTGTAAAAGGGGTACTAAAAATTGCACCTGAATCATAGAAATGTGAGAATGTGAGATAATGTGAAATACTTAGCACATATAGCAAATGCTCAGTGACGCTTGTCTGTTATTTTTCCTTGCACTCTCTGGAAACATGGTTAATTAACTCAAAACTGCTCCCCCAATCACAGCGAGATTTTCAAAAGGCTAATGCTCTAAGGCTTTCCACTTCAGTTTCTGCTTAGGGGTCAGGCTGTATCACTACACACCTCCTGTTTGAGGGTAATACTTAGACAGCTGGGCAGGGAAGATGGCTGGATCAGTTCAGTTTAGTGGCTCAGTCGTGTCCGACTCTTTGCGACCGTGTGAACTGCAGCACGCCAGGCAGGATCAAAGTCAAACAACCCTTCTCTCCACAGTTAGCAGCTAGAGCGTGGGCACGTGACTTGGGCTCAGCCAATCAGATGCTTCCACCTGGGATGCTGTTTCTGAAAGCAAAGAGCTGGGGGAAGTTGGAAATGGGCAGCGGAGACTGAGGGCAGATCTGTAGAATATCAGTTCGCTTCAACCAGGGCACCTTCACTTTTCTTCTCTCCTAAAATTCTTAATTACAAAAGCAACACATATCCTTTACAACCATAAGAAACATCCATAAATGTGCTCAGAAAGGGTGATTAGCCCTTTTGTATACTATTCCCCTCCACTTTTTCTGCCAATTGCCTGGGTCCGTCTGCAACTTTTCCTCCCCATTTAACAGTACTTGGTAGTTATCCCTCAAGGTCTGTGGACAGCTATCACGTATGAACCTTATTATGGCGCTATAACTTTCCACGACATAAATGCACCACTATTTTTTCAGACATTCCTGTTTGGACACACACCTTTTTGTCTATTCATTACAATTTTTAAAGCATATTCTCATTGACCCAGCAGGACTTCTAGGACTCAATCCTACAGAAATAAAGCAATCGATTGTACATAAGCCCGCACATACAAGGTTACTTATTGATTGCCACTTGCTTGGAGTATCAGAAACTGGAAATAACCTAAATTCCCGGACATCTCCCCTAAACTCTGTTTTAATGGCATTTTGTTTGGGGAGGGGGGAGAATGTCAAATGTGAAAAGTGATTTATGAAAACCACTACACAAACCCAGGTGAGAATTGGGAACTTTCAGTTCTTTCCAACAATGAAACTTTAGCTGCCTTTTATTTGGGGGAATCTGGGAGGCAGGAAGTAAAAGTAAGACGCTCATGTCAAGGTCAGATTACCATAGCACAAGTAGGTCATTGTTGGATCTAGTTCACCCACATGGACTGCAAATCTGAATCCTCAGAGAGCCCAAGCTCAGGTTTTGCTCCTATTCAGGAAGTCCTAGACCACCATGTCCATAACAATCACCTGAGAAAGTCATTCAGTCATGTCTGACTCTGCAACTGCGTGGACTATACAGTCCATGGAATTCTCCAGGCCAGAATACTGGAGTGGGTAGCCTTTCCCTTCTTAAGGGGATCTCTCCAACCCAGGGATCAAACCCAGATCTCCCACATTGCAGGCAGATTCTTTACCAGCTGAGCCACCAGGGAAGCCCCAGAATGCGAGAGTGGGTAGCCTAGCCCTTCTCCAGCAAATCCTCCCAACCCAGGAATCGAACTGGGGTCTCCTCCATTGCAGGCAGATTCTTTACCCACTGAGCTACCAGGGAAGTTCCTGAGAATCACCTGGGACTCTTGTTTAACTTCAGGTTGACTCAGCAGGTCTAGGGTGGGGTCTGAGATGTTGTATCTCTAACAAACAACAAGGTGATGCACAGACTCTGGTCCATGGACTATACTTTGTGTTGTAAGGATCTAATCAATTCATATCTGCTGTCTGAGCTGAATTTTGCTCATTTTGCAAATAATGTGGTTGATTAGGGTGATCGACCATCTGACTTTTCCCAGGACTACTGAGTTTTTGCATGGAAAATCCAGAGTCCAGGAAACAGGACAGTTAGATTAGGCAGAGTCAGAGGCCTGGAAAGTAATATAAGTGAATGCAGCGACATGGTTGGAGGCACTGGCAAACACAAGAGTCTCCCACCAGAGTCCACTGGTAGGCTCTTCCCAAGAGTCTCCAGTTTGTAGCCTTGGCGTGCATGACCCCTCAATCTCCATCCAGCTGAGAAATTCTGTAATAGAGTTTTTTCTTCTGATAGCAGTTTTAAGTTTCTATAGGTGATAGGTCACTACAAAATGTTAGCAATTAAGGACTGCCCAGAAAAAGAGATGAAAATGCTTCTAAGAGAGATCAGGAAAAGACTCTACCCACCCACTCAATTGAGTAGGGTAGCCAAGATGGCCCCCAAAGGTCCTCACCTCCTGTATTCACACCCTTATGTGGCTCTCTTCTACAATGGATAGGGTTAAACGCTGTCACCAATAAGATATTGTGGAAATGGAGTGTGCCTGTCAAGGCCAAGTCATGGAAAAACAGAGTCTTCAGCATTGTCTCTCTGCTTTTTTGACCACTTGCTCTAAAGGAGGTCTGCTGCTTGGATACCCAAGCAGTCCTAAGATAGACTCAATGCAAGATACGGAGACCTCCTGCCTTGTGAGGGAGCCATCTTGGAAGTGAATCTTCCCGCTTCAGCCAAGCCTTCAGGTGATGCAGCCACAGCCGACATCTTAACCCCAACTTTATGAGAGACTGTGACAGAGCCACACAGCTGAGCCATTCTCAGACAAGCATTCTGAAAACGTCAAGGATCAAAGACCCAAGATGAAAAAAAAGACCTATGATGTTGCAAACTGGCAGCCATCAGGGCCACAAACAGGCTTTATTTTGCCTGCACGCCGTCTCAATGCTAATTAGTTGCCAACGTCGAAACGGAGTGTGTGCATGCATGCTAAGCCGCTTCAGTCATCAGAGTATTCCCATGCAAATCTGGATTTCCATCGCCTCCTGAAAAATTGGAAGCGTGTTCATTCCTACAGGTCAAGGACAGGCCAGACTGAGCAGCTCCTGCCACTTTAAAGGGGATTGGTGTGTCTTGTATCAGCACATGCACCAACCCCAGCTGTCTTTCCCTCATTAGTATCACTTGTTAAATTACCTCCTGGCCCTCCTGATTTTATGGTCCTTGACTTAGAGATCAGAAAACTTTTTGTCAGTTGTTCTCTAAGTGTGGTCCTGGGACCAGCAGGATGAGCATCACCTAGTAATGCAGATTCTTGCATCAGTCTAGAAACTCCAGAGTGAAGCCCAATAATTTGTATTTCAACAAGCCCTCCAGGAAACTCCAAAGCACACTAACTTTGAGAACTAGTGTTTTTCCCAAATAAGAGACAAGGTTTCTAGTCTTGACAAATAAGGTTTCTTGCATTTGGAAACTGTTGGTCTCCCAGGGCTGCCATTTTAAAAAGTACTAGAATTTGGCAACTTAGAACAACAAAAATGGATTGTCTTGGGTCTCCCCTGCTGGTCCAGTGGCTAAGACTCTGCTCTCCCAATGCATGGGGCCTGGATTTGATCCTCTGGTCAGAGAACTAGACCCCACATGCCGTAACTAAGAGTTTGCAAGCCACAGCAAAGATTGAAGAGCCCGGGTGTGGCAACTAAGACCCGGCGCAGACAAATATTTTTTTTTAACTGAGGCACTTCTTGTCTAGAAGTCTGAAGTGGGCTGCCACTGAGAGCTGCAGGCGAATCTTACCTAGACTTCCCGTAGCTTCTGGAGGTTTGTCGGGAATCTTTGGCATTCCTTAGGTTGCAGATTCATCACTTTAGTCCTCCATCTCTACACAGCATTCTCCACGCATGTCTTCACCTCATCTTCCTTCTGTGTGTGTCTCCCTGTGTCCCAATTTCCCCTTCTTATAAGGACTCCAGTCAGATTGGATGAGGGCCACACCAAAGATCTTGTTTTAACTTGATTACTTCTGTAAGGACCCTATTTCCAAATAAAGTCACATTCCTATGTACTGAGGGTTAGACATGTAACTTTTTTTTTTTCCCCTTCAGGGAAGAGAGATGCAATTTAACCTATAACAGAATCCATTTTCAGCTGTTCAGAAGGCACTTAAAATGCTGAGTGTCCAGCTCTACTAATATGCAGCGCCAGCCCCCAGCCCCATAAGAAATGCCAGCAGTCTGTACCCAGCATGATCTGAGAGTCACAGAAGAAGGAAGAAACTGTAAGCAATTTAGTCTCAAATAATGTGCTCACCTGCCCTTGATTCCTGACACCTGTGTGAGTGTGTGTGGGTGTATTCACATATACACTTATATAAATACAATAGTGTTTTTCAATTAAGGACTATGCTACAATGTACCAGACACCGGATAGACTAACAGACACTGAACAGCCAGTCCTAATTCTCTGTTGTGACCTTACGTTTCTGTGAGCCTCAGATTTCTCAGCTGCAAACTGAGGGACCTGGATGATCTATCCATAATCTCCCTTCCAGCCCTAAAAACCTGTGACTAATTGACAAATGAACTTTCCATTTCAAAATACAAGATCCCCTACTCTGTCATTAAATAAATCACTGTTATGTTGGACAGCACGACTGTACGTAATGAATCAACATGGTTTTGTCTAATATCTGTTGTAAGCAAAGCACCTTGTCCTCTTTTCACAAAGCATTTGAGTTAAATGAGTCTGTGAGCTGCTCAGATAAATTCTTGAAGCATCTATGGTCAGATATGAGTGAGTAGATTTCTATGGTCAGAAATGAGTGAGTAGATTTCTGGCCCCTCGATAGTCTAGGGAGGGGGTTGGCAGTGGTGAGAAACTATAAGGTATGGATTGGCTTCTGGGCTGTGGTGCACAGTTATGAATATTGCAACATGATAACCCTCACCCAGAAAACCCACCACGTAATCCAGGGCTAAATTTCCACCCTATCCCAGGGTTCTAACTCAAGTTGACTCTACTTCAAAAGAAGGAAAGCTTGTTTGGCCAAAAACCCATGAAGCATCAGTTTCAGGAATGTGACATGCTGTTAAACCACAGCCGTGTAAGCTTGCGGCTGCTGAGATTTTCCAAAGATGAAAGTTTCACTTTTCAAAGGAAAACATGGCACCGTGAAGCTGGAGAGACATAAGGTGAATGGCGTCGATTGGCCCCAGGAAACATTCTCTCCCAAAGAACACCTCTTATGCGTGAGTGTGTTCCAGAGGAGGGCAGGGAGATACACAAGAATGGGCTGAATTTATAAGATTCCAGTGATGACACACAGTGCCTACCTGTGAGTAACTTTTCAGGAGATGGAGAGAGAGGACCGTTGGGCAGAGTCCAGTGACAGCGTGCAGCATCGTGGAGACCTGAGAGCCCTGGGGAACATCTCAGAGCATTACCCCAGAAGCCAGGTCAAGTGGACGGTCAGCATGGCACAGCTGTGAGAGGTCTGGGGGTGCGAGAGCAGATGCAGGACTCGGGAGCCGCGAGCACCAGGTCACAGGGCAGGAGAGAGGTTTTCCAGCATCAGCATAGGGGTTCAGCGTCTCTCTGAGGACACACGTCAGACTCCCTAGTTCCCACCACATTTGACTCGGAGCTTCGGTGGAATGATCACCAAGGACTGCTGAATGCCTCTGAAAGACGCTGTCAGGATGTCCCATCTCCCTAGATTGGAGTTCATCTGCATTTCAAAGTAAAATAAGAATCTGAGCAATTGAATTGATACAGAATCCCGTCTTGGGCTCTAGTTGTCTCACGTTTTCCTTACATGGTACTAACATTTCCTTTCTTCTCGCTTACCCTCCTCTGTCCTTCAGAGCAGGTCTGAACCTGCATTTACTACAGCAGTCCTTTCACTGTTGGAAGGAAGGTGGGGCCCCCACAACCTCTCTATAAACATTCCTGGTTCCTCACACAGTGCTTTTGTGGGGTGGCTTCTAGGCTTGGTGAGGGTCATCTGAACACTGACTAGTATGCCCACATACGTTGAAAAGCATAGGCCCCACTCCCAGAAAACCGAGAGCCATTTTTTCAGGGATGGCGAAAGCAACATAGGCAGTACATGGACAAGGCTTGAAACCAGAGCCAGCTGACCTTAGAGTCACAGCGGATGGTGGCTGCTTCTGAAACCAAAAGATGGTATAGATCAAAGATCAACCCAGCCAGGGTGACCCTCCCAGAGGGGCCTAACAGCCATGACCAGGCCTGAGACTGAGGCTAAGCCATGGGTGATTGTGGCCTCTTGCTGTCTGGGGTAAAAGGAGGCCCTGGGCCAGAGTCTGTGGGCACTGGATTTCATGGACACTGGTGGGGGAGCCACTGGGTGCTGAGCTTGGCATAGCAGGGAGAAGCCCGCCCCCTTGTGGACCTCTGGGGGGTGGCAGGATGCAAAAAGCACCCTGAAACCTCCAAGAAGATGTGGGTTCTGGGAGGAGCAGCCACTTCCTGTCTCTGCTCCCATTTCCCCAGTTGCCTGCAGTCTCCTGATCTGGACTATCACAGGACAGAGAGTGGTTGAGGGGGGCGGGACACAAAGGGAAGTCAGGAGGTGGACACTCCTGAACCTAGCCATCGGTAAGAGAAAGAGAAATCAGGCAGGTGTTATTAGATGTTGGGAGAAAAAGAAAGAAGGAAAAGGCAGCAGGAGGTCTCTCCTGGTTCTGCCACTTCCTAGGTGGCCCTGGGCAAGTTACAGTCCCCCTCTGGGCCTCCTGGGGCTACTCTGGTGACGGCTACAATCCTGATGCATGTGCTGCTGACTAAGCTGGAAGTCTTCACATGCCAGTCTTAACAGTAATCTGTCCTTGGTGATACCATACCCCTGACTGAAGAGAGAATGGGGGGCTGCCAGGGCAGGAGGTACATGAGGAAAGGGAAACAGAGGGCCAGTTGGCAGGTTCACCCAAGGCCCAGGAGGGCACAGCACTGTGCCAGGCCCCTGGGAGCCCAAAGAGTCTTTTCTTACGGTGGTCTCCCCATCTCCCCCAACTTTGGTCAAGTCTACAATACACTGACCTCCTCCTCCTGAAATGCTTCTCCACCAGGTGACATATGGACCCTGATCCATAGGAGCCTGGGCTGTAAAACGCACCTGCCCAGACCATGTGACCTGGCCCATCTAAAGCCACAGGGCAGCCCACAAACGTTGATCCTGCCTCACCTCACACACATGCAAACTGCCTTTACTCAGTACTAAGCACATTATCAAAGATTGTATTTTTAACATATTTTTGAGATAAATTTCTGTACTATTCTGTAATCGATGAGTATAATTAGGCTAACTGCTCTGGGAAATGCAAGCCAGAAGCACTTTCCTCCAAGCTCTCACGATAAAAAATAAAGGCAGATTTTAAAAATTAAATTACATGATAAAATGGCTCAAATTTCCTTCTGCACTATGCTCATAGAGATACATGGTCACGGAGTCACCTAAGACAGTGCTTTGAAACACTGACTGTCCTCTGGCAAAAAGAGAAGTATTGAAAGTCTTAAAAGATGACCTTGGATAAATTATCTGAAATAATGTCCTCAGGCTAGTGTGTTCCTAACTGGAATGATCCAGGGTGAATGTTACGGGGGGAAGGGTCAGCTTTGCACACCAAGGGACACTAAAGCTTTGACTGGAAAGAAAAAAAAAAACAAAACTGTATTTTCTCATTAAAAAAAAGGCATTATAAGGTTATTATAAATTATTCTGTAAATACCCCTTAAAATATCAGAGGATTCCAACTGAAGTTACAATCCAAGCTTCACCTAAAAAACTAAAGTCAGGTAGAACATGCAACTCTCATTGTAGTCAGAATTCTTTTCAAACACCTATTTAGACCACCCAGTTTTTCTGCAGTGTTGCCAGATTCTAAAATTGTAATGAAAATTTTAAAGTCCAAAACCTACAAGCCATCAGAGGTTCAGTAAGCAGATTGTGCCATTTCAAAACTGAAAATGTGCTTGCATAAGCAAGTCACCGGGCTAACCTTTCTGGATTGAGAGTCTGGCCTTCAGTTCAGAACATGGCTATGCCAGGGTCAGAAATGTGACAAAATTGCGCTTTCACGGAGGTTAGCCAAGGTTCACAGGGTCATGACTGGGCCATTTTATCAGTCATGTCAGGCTCACACCCTATTGCCTGGCATAGATAAAAACTTTATCTGTCAGTTTGCTAAATCTACTCTTCCTGCCTTATTTTCAATAAAGAAAACCTGGATTTGCTTATCTAAACCAAAGATTGGCCTTTTCCAATACTGTTTTCATATGCAACTTCAGAGTAAAGGAAGCAGGCCAGTGATTTGGGGTCTTAGTCAATAACTTTGTCTTACCTGAAAGACAAATTTAATTTCAGAGAACAGTTCTAGCACTATGCAATACCATAGATTTATGTGTATTAAATGTACTAATTATGAAAGTGTTATATTAGAAGAGGATCAATTCAAAGTGTTCTCTTTTCAAATTCAACTTTCTCTAAAGTAAAGCAAACCCCTTCTCATTTTTTAAATTAACTGATAGTTTATATTCTCTATTTGGAAAAGCTATCATGGAAAAATTTACTAAATTACCTTTGGACTAACACACACACATATAATATATATTTTCTAATAACTATTAGGAGAAAAAAACAGGTAAGGTTTCTTCTTCCCAGAAAATAGATAGGCACAGATGACAAAGTCATGCCTGTAGACATTAGGAATCTAGTTAAATATATGAATATAAAACCGGTGAGTTTTTTCCCACAGGAATATTAAATGCAAGACAAGCACCTTCAGATTTTATTTTATTTGGAAACTATCCAAATTCATTATTTTAATATTTAAAGACTGCGGTACTGTAGAAGAGACACATAAATATTATAATATACATTTAGAAATTAAATATAATCAAATCAACACGACACTAGGTAAAAATGCCTATGTACACTTCAAATAAGTCTGAGGTCTGGGCTTTCCGGCCCATCAGATTTCCCCCTGGAAACGGGTGAACCTGGCCGGGAGATCATCCACAGGATACACAGTGGGACTCGTTTTCATTGTAGGAGGTCCATTTAGAAGCTGCCAGTCACAATGCCTGGCCAGCTCCACTGTAAATATTTTGAGAAGAATTTTTGCAAACTCTTTCCCTACACAGCTCCTAAGGCCTCCTCCAAATGGAATGAAGCTGAACCTGGATGCATCCTCTGGGTGAGGCAGCAGAAAGCGGTCAGGATTAAATTCCTCCTTGTTGGTGAAGAGATCAGCAACATCATGAGTATCGCAGATACTGTAGATTACATTCCAGCCTTTGGGAATCTGGTATCCCTGCAAAAGATTATGATGTGCAAAGAGCTAACAAACTGAAACTCAACTGTCAACAGGAAAAAAAAAAATCTAACACTTATATCCTTGGCGGAGTTATGAGTTGAAAGAAAAGGAGGAAAGAGAGGTGGAGAGAGAAAAAAACAGACATTCAGGGGCAGAGCAATGTTATCAAAAGAAATGTAAGTCAAAGCACAGGAAACGAATGGAGATTTAAAACTACTACACAAAAGGTAGGGGCGGGTGAGAGAGCACTTTTAACTTACATTTAATTCAAAAGTCTTAAGGGCAACCCGAAACCCTCCTGGAACTGGGGGGTTCAGTCGAAGGGTCTCTTTAATAACACACCCAATGTACTTAAGCTGTTCCAAAATTTCCACATCCAACTTGTTGTCTTGATTGCCTTTGCAAAGTAAACCCTATCAAAACAGTCACACAGAGTGAACGGTTATTCTGCGCTCCAATAAAATCAGCCCAGCAGACGTAAACAGGGCTTAAGTGGCGGCTGGACCCAAAGAGCCTCATGATTCCAGAGTGTGGGGGGAAACAAGGAGCAGCTAGTGACCATTTGCCTCCACCCCTGGGCCCAAACCATTATTTACAATTCCAAGATAATGCAGCTCACCAGTTAGAACCACCGAGTTTCTCCCCCTCCCCCAGTCCCCACCAAGGCTGCTGGCTGCCACTGCAACCCCCTAGGGGTTCCCCACTCATGCCCTTGAACACACAGACCCAAGAAAGTCTGAAAATCTCCAAGGATCCACCAAAAGTGGAGAAGAAACACATGGTTGAACCCTGCCAGAGTGGGATCATAGCTCAAGATTCCTTCCTTCTTATTCACACAGTTAATTATCTTTCCCACCATCCAACCCACCCACCCTTGGCCCTGTACTTCCCAGATACTCAAGAAAGGCAGCACACTTAACTATTGGGAACTTGGCTAGAGAGCTGCTGAGGTTTTTAAGCTAATAGCCACCGCCCCCCCCCCCCCCCCCCCACCTCCACCCCGCCTCAACTCATGCCAACACCCCACCCCACTGCCAGTGCTCCTACCTTATTCTTCAGCTCCTCTCGAACTTTCTGGAGAACATGTGGGTAGAGCCCCAAGTAAGTGATCAGAGATGTAGCTGCGCTGGCCGTGGTTTCATGCCCTCCAAAGAGAAGCTCTGTTGAAGATTGCTTTAATGCCTACAGTGGATTAAGACCAACGTTTTGACAAGTCTGCATGCAGTTTTACAGAGCAACTACTCAGAATAGAACTGAGGATTCAGGAGGGAAGATGAGAAGGGCTGAAAGTCGACTGACAGAAAATCCATTTAAACAAAATGCTAAGACCCTTTAGTTCAGCTAGAGCCAGGAAGGCCAGTAAGTTCCCGCTCTCTCTGAAACTCTTAAAGCGTTGGTTGTATTACAGTCACCCAACATTACTCACATCTTGGGAATTCCAACTTTCCCTTTAAAACCTGAAAGGGATGGGCGACGAAGCCTCTCCCCAGAGCTCTGTAGACCCGGTATCTCAACCTCTGGGTCCAGTCCCTGGGGTCTGGGAGGGCTTCTCATTCTGGGAACCTGGGCCCCTCTGCGGGCACTTTGGAGACCCTAGGAACTGCTTTTGGGAAGCCAGGGGATCAAACTCCGCCGTGCCGCTCCTGAAGCTGCAGCTTACCTGCATGTCCAGCCTCTCTCCTCTCTCCCACGAGTGCTCGATCAACAACTGCAGGGCATCTTTGCAGCCCCCGCCCGCCTCCGCCGCCCGCAGCCTGCGGATCTTGGCGCGAATGTTCTCCTCGATGCGCGCGTGGATGAGGTCGCGCGCCTTCAGGCCCTGAGCGCAGAGAGCGCACCGCGGTGAGCAGACGTCCGGATCCCGCGCCCCCGGAGCCCTAGCTCCGAACCCCACAAGGCGCCCTTACCCGGTACAGTCCGCTGAAGGGCACGTCTATGGGCAACGAGAAGAGATTGCGGGTCATTTCCTCGAAGGCCTCTACCAGCTGCTGCTCGTCTTCCCCGCCGCTCGCCACCCGGGACTCGCAGCCCAGCAGGATGCGCATGGCAATGCGGAACATGAGGCGCTTCACCTGGGGGTAGACCAGGAGGCCGCGCTCGCCACAGCTCAGCCACTGCTCCAAGCAGTTGCCCACTTCTTCGGTGATCACTGGCACGTAGCACTGAAGGGCCTCGCGGCTGAAGGCCTGCATGATCACCTGGACTCCGAGGAGGGAAGAGTATTGAAGCCAGGCCCCACCCGCCCCTCTTGCCTCCCAGGGTCTCCTTCTAGACATCTACAGCCCCACCAGACCCAAGGCACTTCCTGGCTGGGAAAGCTACACTGAGTTTGAGAGGGTCCCAGCCGATGCCTTATGCAGCTGGCGCTCGCCCAGCACCTGTCTGCCCGAACCCCTTACTCGAATCGGGTCCCACTTCCTGTCCAGGAGCCGCCACCCCTCCCTCACCTTCTTGCGCTGCTTGTGCGAGGAATCGTGCAGGTTAGAGAGGCACCCAGAACCCAGGATAGTGCGCACTGACGCGGGCCAGTGGACCGACACCAGCCGGTGCTCTCCGAGCAAAATGCGCCGCACGTTGTCCGCTCCCATCACCCGCACCGTGGGCCGTCCGAACAGATGCGTCTTGTAGATGAAGCCGTATTTCCTGCGCTTCATCTGCAGGAACTTCCTTCGCTGCGAGAGGAAAGCGGAGGAGAGAGGCGGGCGTGAGGGGGCGCCGGGGAGCGCCGAGCCTCCCGCCAGTCCTGATCCTAGCCCCAGTCACCTCCCTCCCGGGGGGCGCTTCAGTGGAAGTCTGGAGCCGCGTCGGGCTCGAGAGAATCGTCCAATCCCGCCCCAGGCTCCTTTACCTGTAGCACCATCTGCAGTGTTTCCCCAAAGAAGGGGAAGCCCATCGTTCCGGGAGGCAAAGGGAGGGCACAGCTGCGGTCCCGGCTGCTCACGCAGTACAAGTCCCAGAGCTTGATCGCGGCCAGGAAGAGCAGCAGCGGCAGCACGAAGGTGCAGAGCGCACTGGCCAGCAGCGCCGGGAGCCCCATGGCGCGCCGCGACCTTCCGCGCCACCTGCCGCCACCCTCAGCGCTCTGAATCCCGCCGCGCGCCCGCTTTATAGGCGGCCCAGGTTGCTGCCCACGTTACCTTAGACAAATTAGTTCACCCAAAGTTCATCTTTAATTGCGGATTGGGCCCCTGGCTCCTCCCCCCGCGAGGCGCTGCCCAAATCTTTAACCGTTTGTTCCGCGCCGAGGCAGAGGCGGCGCCGCGGCGGCTTCTCTCGGAGCGCGCCTCCTGGGGCGCGGGGCTAGGAGCAGCCTGCTGCCCCCATACAAAGTGTGCGGGGCTCCCGGACGGCGGCAGGGGCTCCGGCGAGCGGAAATTCCACGCCCCGGGCTCCCTGGCGGTCTCTTCGGAATCCCTCCCGTCGGAGGTCCCAGCCCAGAGCTGCCTGCACCCGCGGTTTACAGGGCCCCCTTCCACCTGCAGAGGAAGTAAAGGGGAGTGCGTTCAGGGATCTTCAGCTGCCTTGTCCCGCGGGTGAGGAAATTGAGGTCCAGAACGCGGAGCAAAACGCAGGCCTCCTGACTCTTCCAGAGAACCCACAGAAGAGCCCAGAGCCAGGACCCAAGTGAGAGTTGCGGGGATTCACGACCGGCTGACCACTAATTCCCAGCTCCCCAAACCCCTCGAGGCTCACATCATGAAGTCTTGAAAGGTCCTACTTAAAGGTTCAGGAGAGCCTCCAGATCCTCAGGACTCCAGGTGCAACCCTGCTCAAGTCTGAGCTCTGACTCTGACTCCCTAGCCAGGGACTGCAGGGGCAATTCATCTGCGGCTCGGCGGCAAACAGCGTTCTGCAATCCGGCCAAAGCCGGATTCCGAGGGCCCTGGGGTTAGCAGCTCCAGCTAGGCAGAAGGGAAGAGGGCCCTTAAACCTCGCAGGATAAAGACACTGAGATGCAGGAGGATGGATGGAAAGCCCAGATTTGGGGCCCTGAGTCCCGGATCCATCTCTACTTGAATGATCTTGGGCAAGTCACCGCACATCCTTGAGCCCATTTCCTCCTACTTGATGTGGAGGTGACCTTTCCTGACCAGTCTACACCTCCAGGTAGTTGTGAGTTTCCAAAAGGGGTTTATGGTTGCATATACTCTTCCCAGCCCCAGGCTGGGCTATCTTAGGCTAGGCTAAGGTTGCACACACTCTTCCCTACCCCAGGCTAGGCTACCTGGCCAGGGTGACCTGGGCTCTCCAGCTCCCATCGGGCAGAAACCCACCCAGAGGAGAGTGAGTGCTGGGTCCTAAGCCCAGGCCTCTACCGGCCGCTATTAAGAGTGTTGAGAGAATCCTGACTGGGAAGTGGATCTTCTGGCCACTGCCCACCTATGCGATTGGCCGCTCCTGCAGCCACAGCCTGGAGCTCGGACACTGCGAGAAGCGCACGTGCGCTCCCCGTTTCCAACCCTGTCGAGCCAGGGGGACAGGGTCCGAACTGCCTCGGACCAGTCAGGGCCACTCGCTCCCTCGGTTTCAGCGCTGAACCCACCAGCCGCGCCGAAAACGAAACAACAATGTATAAGTTTGTTTAAAGCCGAAGAGCGGCTCTCACAGGAGCGAGCCTCGCCCTGGAAAGCGTCCCTTGGAGATGGAAAACACTTTGATCCTGAGAGCTGTTAAGTTAAACACGCGACCTTCCCGCGTGGTCCCCCAACCCGGCGGGTCCGGCAACGTCTGCGGAGTCGCCGGGAGCTCAAGCTCGCAGGAGCTTTCCACGCCTAGCTAGCCCCAGGATGTCTTTCGGAGAATCGGCGGTTCACCATAACCCTGCACTGGTGTTTCAGAGGTGTTCCGGGGAAGGGTCTCGCCCACAATCGTTTCTTCAAATGAACTGACAACTGTAAACAGTGACAGACCACTTCGGGGCACCGGCTGGAACCGGGCGAGACGCGCTGGAGGTAATTCTCAGAAACCCCAGGCCCGCCCCTTTCTGGACGGTGCCTCCGGCCGGTGAGCAAAGCAGGCCAGCGGGGGCGTGACCTGGGGCCCAGTCCCAGTCCTCCGGCCTGACCCGCCTGTGACCCCTGCGGGCCGGACCGTGACATCTGAGTGAACTCTGCAGGGCCATCTCGCCAAGTTCAGCGCGCGCCGGGTCACAAGATGAGCGGGGCTTGCCCGCTGGAAATCGCCACGAAGGGGGAAAATGTTTTACTCTATCTACGATCCAGACCTGCGTGGGCGACCGGGGGAAAGGATTAAATGGGATAGTGAAGAGCACTAAAGTGTATCTTGAAGAGGGGAAGGATCCTCTTGACCAACCCAATAAGAACTTTGATCTAGAAACCTTGCCAGGCTTTCTTGGGTGCTGGTGGGTAGGGAGAAAATAATGTTTCTAAGATGTTTACAAAACAGACTGGTGGTAAGGGTTGGCAGGGGTGGGGAGTAGTTTTTCGCTGGGCAGGGAAGTGAGCTCCTGACTGCGGTCAGCTGAAGCACCCCTCCCCCATTTTTCTCGCTTCAACACTTTCTTCCCTCGTCTTGAGCAGAATCCCACCCCTTCGGTTCTAAACCTGCTGTACTCTCTGGTTGGGGCTCTTCTATCCCCGGACACCCCTGGCTGGTTCCTTCCAAAGTCGAATGCCACTCTGCAGCCCGCAGCAGGCCCAGCAGAGCCGCCAGGCACTCTGTATGACAGGCCTGTTTTATTCTCTCGAAATAGTTCTACCATCATCAGAATTAGTCTTGCTCTTTGTTAGTTTATTTACTGTCTCTTTCCTTTGAGAGCACACCAAGTCCAAGAGGGTAAGAATCGCATCTGCCCCTTCCTCAGAGAATCAGGGGAAGCAAGAGCTCTGATTTTCCTTGAAATGATGAGTCGATGTATCACTGGGAAGTCACAGTAAAACTGAAGCTGCCCTTTCAGAGGCGTATAGTTTAGTACAGACCACACAGCGCGTAAATCAGGCATCTTGGAACCTGCGAGGTCCAGGCTTCTGAGAGCCCCGCCCCATCTATCTCTCCTCAAATCAGAATCACCCCCAAGCCCTGGTCTTCCCACCCCCTCACCCTAGTGGCGCTTCTGGGCTGAGATGTTGTCTCTGCAGCGCCAGGAGCGCCCTGAGGGCAGGCCTCAGATCTACCACTTTCACCGGCTCTGTGGCTCTGGCGCCTGCCTGCAGATCCCATGGCGCCAGGGCCTGCGGTGGGTGATGAATTGTTGCAGATGGGGGTTATGACCGTGTCAGTTGAGCTCAGAAGGGCCCGCTGCACTCCTGCTCCTGAACTACTGGGCCCTGCCCAAGCCTGCTGCCTCCCCTTCCCTTCTGGCCCCAGGATCCACCTTAAGCCTAAGGTCAGGAGGGTACTTTCTGGTTCCTTCTGGTTCACTAAGGGGTCAGCTGAGGACTTGGCGGCAACTTCTCTGGCTCACCCATCATGGTTAACTGCTCCCAGCCTGTCCGAAGGTGGGCAGCAGGTTACAGTTAGGAAAAAAGGAGGCTCTTGGTTTAGATTTAAGCACTCTTGGGAACTTTTGTGTTGGAAAGGTCCAGAGTGCCCTTAGGCCAACCTAGGGATCACTATGAAAGGATAAAAGGCCAAGAACTACATGGTGGCCACAGGCCAGAGACTGGAGTAGGGGGTAAGGGATGGGGTGGAGGAGAGCACTGGCTGAGTGGTCTAGTCTCCGGCCTCAGTCTCTCCTTGTAATCAAGGAGGTTGAACCAGGGCGTCCCTACAGTCAGCTGTCATCTTGGAGATAATCGGTAGCTCAGTTCCCTGGGGCTATGCTCAAGAGAGGTTCCAGCAGCCTGGGCCCCAGGCTGTCCAGTTCCTAGCCCCTCTCCGGGTATATGAAGGGCAGGCCCTTCCGGGGAGGGAGGTCTTTCTTGAGTCTCTGCCACCTCGATCCCACTTTCCCACCAAGGAGCAGCTGCCCAGCTAAGCTGCAGCCTTCTCACTCAACTACTGCCAGGAAACGGTTTCTCGGCCTTCCTGTTTTGGGTACAAATACCCCAAACTTCTCTGATTATGTCTCAACCTCCCATGAAAATAATCCAGCCTTAGAATCCTCTCGGTGTACCTATTCTCCCCTCTATAAATGGAGAGATTATATGCGTTCTTGAACTAGGAATTTTTCTTTTAAGAAATCGCCAGTAGAATCCGGCTCTGTTGATCCTGTTTAGAGCCCTGAAAGCGCCCGCAATTCTGGGTTTCTGCCGAGACAGGCAGAGTGGCCAGGGCGCACCTAGCGGAGGCCAGCTGCCTGAGGGCCTTCCGTTGGGCGCCTTCTCAGTGTCTTCCTATGGCCCAAAGCCAGGCCAGAGATGCGCTCCTGGAGTCTCCGCTTCCTCGAGACAGTTGCAGGTCCTCCCTCATTCGACGGCCCAACCGACCCCACCTCCCCACGACCCATGCCTCCTCCCCAGCTTGAATCCACACAGCTTGAAGTGTTCCCACCATCCCTGCTTTGAAATCCTGGGAAGGGCATAAGAGTCTTGGGCCACTACCTATCCTCCCTAAGGGGGCGAAGTACTGGAGGCACCGTCCCACCAGCCAGGACGCTTCTCCAAGTGCGGTGGGGGTGGCTCACGAGTCTCCTCCCTCAGAGTCGGACACAGAGTTGCGTTCAGGAACCTTTGATGAATGAGAGCGCGCCGGACCCGGCACTGGAGAACGGCAGATGGGCGGTGCCGCAAGATCGCCGCAGCCGCTGGCTAAGCCAGGTTCCACAGCGCAGCAGGTCAGAGGCGTTGCCCATCCTGCGCCGCCGGAGACGCAAGAGGGTGGAAAAAGAGCCGCAGCCCGTCCACCGGGTGCACGATGGGCACGGTCTGCATGGCGGGGAAGGCAGGCGTGGCCAGTTCCCAGCGCGCCGTGCGCACCAGCTCCACAGCGAGCAGCTGGAGCACGGTCTGCGCCAGCTCCTGGCCAAGACAGCTGCGCGCACCGCCGCCGAACGGGATATAATGAAAGCGGCCGGCGGCGCCCCGCGCATCGTCGCCCGCAGTGCCGAAGCGCTCTGGGTCGAAGCCCTCCGGCGGGCTGCGATACACTGCGGCCGTCTCGTGCGTGTCTCGGATGCTGTACATCACGTTCCACCCCTTGGGGATCTGGTAGCCCTGCGGGGAGGTGAGGAGACCCGCCTGACCACCAGACACCCGGAAACCCAGCCCTAACCGATCCTTCACCAGCGGTTCATCAAACAGGCTTCCAAACCCGCAGGGACGAGCGTCTTAATCGGAAGCTAGGAGACCGCTTTGCATTCCCGTGTTTCAGCTCCTTCTCTGGTGAGCTGTGTGACGTTGGCTACATCATCTCTGAGTCTCAGTTTCTTAAGTGATTAAGTGAGAACAAAAATGCCCATTTTGTTGTTAGGATTCAAATAACGGGTCTGACATATGTACTAGTGGTCAGTGAGTGTGCTCTGCTATTGTTCACTATTTTGTCGGTTTTCTTCTCACATTAGGAGACCTAAATTCGAGTCCTGCATGTACCAGCTGCCTGCGTCAGAGCAATGCAAACGACAGCTTCTTTACAGTCATCTCAATTTTTCAGCTCTTTATACTCAACTGAAAACTGCCTCTCTGTACTCACTAGCCATGAGCTGTACATAACCTTCAGATTCAGTAGCCACACTCTGAGAAGGTGCATGTGAGGATTAAATTGTTGGAAGGAAGCTTAAAATGATGAAGGCAGCTTTCATGTTCCCTCAGCTCACCTCTTTTTCAACTATTTCAACTATCCCACTTTTGAGAGGTCTTCCAGCCCCGACTATCCGGCTTCCTCCCTTGAACAGGCTTCAGGAGAGCCTTGCTCTCAACAGGCAAATAGAAAATCTTGGCATCATCAAGGCGTGCCCTCTCCTCTCTAGGCCTCCGTTTTCCCATCTGGAACCTGAAGGATGGCTAAGACCCCTGCCCCTATTCACTCTGGCACCCCAGGCCTGCTCAATGATGTCTGAACTCCAAAATTCAGCATCCCAGACACTGCTGAACACCTCACTAATCCACCTACCTTTGTCTGGACCGTGCCGTCTTGGTGATGTGTGGTCCCCATCTTAACCTTTCACTGCTCCAGTTCAAATGCCAGTTCCCAAAATGTTTTGGTATCATTCAGCTAGAGGTCACTCTCTTCTTCACACCAGTTGGTGATGGAGTTGCTGGCTCTGCCCCCCCTTTCTCTCCACAACAGCGCCTCAAGGGCAGAATCTCTTTCTCTTGTTCAGTTGCTAAGTCGTGTCTGACTCTTTGCCACCCTGTGGACTGCAGCATGCCAGACTTCCCTGTCCTTCACTATCTCCAGGAGTTTGCTCAAATTCACGTCCTTTGAGTCCGTGATGCCATCCAGTCATCTCCTCCTCTCAAACTCTGGCATTCAGTGGGGACACTGGCTGTTTAAGGCAGAGGGGAGAAGGTGCCCACTCTGCCTGGAGCTGCCCAAGGATGGGACTGGGGGTGGAGGTGGGGGTGCAGTGGCCAACACCCTCAGTTTGGCAGTGTTAGCATTCCCCTCCCCTCCCCTTCCAGCTAAAGCTGGAAGGGACCAAGGCAGCTTCCCTCCAGAGAGCAAACTGAGGCCTAGAGTGAGAAGGGAATTACCCAAGGTCATACAGAGAGAAAGCCGGGCCTAAACCTTAACTTTCTTGCCCAGCTCACGCCAACCTGATCACTACCCATATTTTAATAATCCTGCTTTCCTGGAACCTGGCCTCAGCCAGAACCCTGGACAGGTAGCATTGATTGGTTCCTTTATCTTGTGAGAGAGCCAGAGAAATGGGGTACAGGACAGAGTGGGCAGCTCTTTGTGCCCTACCCAGCCTCACTGGCTGAAAGGGGAGTGCTGGCCAGAGAAAAGGATGATTTTATTCTAAAACTGGCCTCTAATTGAGTTGACTACCCAGACCGCCGTCAAAATCTTTGCAGGTGGCGCTAGTGGTAAGAACCCACCTGCCAAAGCAGGAGACGGGAGACGTGGGTTCTACCCCTGGGTTGGGAAGATCCCCTGGAGGAGGAAATGCAACCCATTCTACTATTCTTGCCTGGAGAATTCCATGAACAGAGGAGCCTGGAGGGCTACAGTCCATGGGATCGCAGAGTCGGACACGATTGAGGCAATTTAGCACATAGCCTGGGGTTCCTAACCTTGCTTTGCATCCTCAATCTTGGTTTCCGGGAAACGTGATAGGATTCAGCCCATTTTCCAGGAGGCCCGGAGAAAGGAAAAGGAGACAGCGCGGTCCTAACCCCTACCCCACCTCCCAGCGGCCGGCTGCAAGGCGGGGCGGGCGGGCGGCGCACTTACGTCGAGCTCGAAGGTGCGCAGGGCTGTCCGATAGCCCCCGGACACCGGCGGCAGGAGGCGCAGCACCTCCTTGACCACGCAGCCTACGTAGCGCAGGTGGCCCAGCGCCGCCAGGCTGAGGTCGGGCTCGCAACCGCAGTCGGGCGGGGGCCCAGCGCCGCCCCCCGAGGACGCCGGCGCGCAGCCGCAGGCGCGCCCCAGCCCCTGCGCCGCCAGCTCCTGCTGGATCTTGGCGATGGCTGCGGGGTGCTGCAGGAGTAGCAGGACGAGGGACGTGCTGGCACTGGCCGTGGTGAAGAAGGCGGCGAAGAGGAGCTCCACAGCTGATTCCTGCAAGACAGCCCAGGGGCGCTGTCTCCATTAGCCGGTTCCTGGGCTGTGGTGCAGGGGGCCCCACATTTGCCACTGCGCACAGACCAGAGCGCAGAGTGCTCAGAGACTCGGCTACCTGCACGGGTCCACGAGTGGACTGAATCCCAAGTCGGCCACTTGGGGAAACCACAGATAGCCTTGGGAGGTTTCCATAGATAATGCCAGAACCTTTTTGGTGTAGTGTTCTTAGTGCTTTAAGTGAATTAATTCATTGGATTCTCACCCGCATTGTGTGTGGCACAGTTTCTGCCTGTTTTACTGAGGCTCTGAGAGGTGCCCAAGGTCCCTACGGTCACCAAGGGCAGTAGTCCGGCCAGGAGTCCAGTGCTCTTAACCACGCAGTGTTACCGACAACACAGCTGGCCGTCCTGACCGTGACTGCTGTGGAATTGACCAAGGCACCTGCAGCAGCCTGGCACCAAGGTGAGCACCGTGGTCCTCCTCCCGCTTAGTGGCGGTCCCAGTGACTGACCACCACTTCCCCGTCTGCACTGTCTGGAGGCTTCATCATCCAGGCCCCAGCCTTCACTGCCTGCCTGTGCCCTCCCAACTCCCGGTATGGTGTCTTCCTTCCTGGCAGCAGCAGGTGTGTGTTTACACACTGATGGATGTGATCACAGGGTGAGTATGGACCCCTCCTCTCCAGCAGAGGCTATGTTTGCTCATTGTATAGAGTCTGGCACTGAATAGGTAGAATCTGCTTGTGGAATGAATGAGCTGATCTAAGGCTAACTGCCTGTTCTGGAGACGATGGGGAGCTGGGACAGAGACCCTGGGGCTCCAGGGTCCTTCCTGACCAGCCAGAACTGAAGATTCCTGGCTAGTGGGTCCCTTCCTGAGAGCCTGGACTGTGTTGTCATGCCCTCTCCAGCTCTGCCAAGGCTTTCTGTACCACTCCCCTTCCCAGCCTAGAACTATTCCTATCCGCAGGCTCCCCCACAACTCACCAGCGCCCTGCTCATCTACTTCTAACCTCTTGACTCTTCCAGACTTCCCAACCACCCAGAAGTCAGGAAAGAGACTGTTAGTCCCATTTTCAGAGAAGACACTCAGGCTCAGTGGCTCAATAGTGGCAAACTGAGCGCCAGAGAAAGGATGGCAGTTGCTTATGGAAGGGATGAAGTGTTTCCATTTCTAACTCCCCTGCCTGCCACCCCCAACCTCTACATTTCTTTTGGGGTTCTCAAGCAGGTGGGCCCAGGGGTCATTCCAAAGCTTCCCTCCTTCCACTGCATGTGTTGTATGCATGCATGGGGGAGAGGGGTGGCAGTTTCTAATTCTCCAGTCGATTCTCAGTGGCAAAACAGACCAGTACCCGAGGTACCAGGTGCCAAGCTGGCTCATGGATGCATAGATTTGGGGATGAAAGGGGACATTTCAAGGAATTGTGGAATTTGACCCTGAACCTTAGGGTTTGTAGAGAGAAGGGGTGAAGACAGTGTCATAGGCAGGCAGACAGCAGAGGAGAAAGCATGAAGTGACAGGGAAGTGGGGAAGAGGAGAGCTGTTTGCTGCTGGAAGCTGTAAGGGAGGACCTAGGATTCATGCCTTCGCTTGGCCCAAAGCCACAGAGGTAGGTGGTGCAGCTGAGCCAGGACTGGACCCAGGTCTCGTCTTTCCCTCACCCCGAGGAGTGTCTGTGGCTCCAAGTGGGGCCAAACAGGATGTTGCTCCGTTGTTCCAGGGATTCAGCCTGTGTGTAGAGACCTGCTATACGTGCAAAAGAGGGGAGGAGGAATCCCACCACATACCTTCAGTTCCTGCACTGACAGCTCATGGCCCAGTTCCCTAGTGCTGTGGATGATCCCATCGAGGGCGTCGCCTGGCTCCACAGCAGACTTGTCCTCAAGAAGCTTCTGTGCAATGGCCTCCTCCAGGTGCCGATGCAGCTGGTCCCGGGCCCGAATGCCCTGATGTGTGGGGATCAAAGGGAGTTGGGATAGGAAGGCAGAGGGGGCTAGCCCTGGACACCTAACCCCCCCACACACATCTTCCCAGTGCTGGTCCGGCTCTGCTGAAAGCCAGCGTTGACAGATACCCAGCTTAGCTCCACACTGTAGAAGGGACTCAATAAGGCTCAGGAATTTGTCCTTTACCCTCATACACCATTCTCTCTTGATGATCACAAGCCCCTCTTTGGAGCAAGGTAAACAGTTTACTGTCCTCCTAAGGGGAGGATGCTGAGGCTCAGAGAGGTCAAGCAATTGTCCAGGGTCACGCAGCTTCAAGTGTCTGTGCTTGGCAGAGAACTCAGCCTGGGATTTAGCCCACTGCCCTTCCCCTGCATGCAGGGGCAGCGGGCACCAGTGCAGAGAGGAAGGGACACCTTGATGCGCTCAGGAAATCTCTGGCTTAAGGGACACCACTGGAAGTTCTAAACATTAATTAGCCTTTGTAAAGGGGTAGGCAAGAGGGCTGAGGTGGTCCCCCAGAGTTCAGGGAGCAAGCACAGTGAGAAAGCATCTGCCAGGGGAAGCATTTTGAGCACATCGGCTTCTTGTCGGGGGAGCCCGGGACGGGGTGGGGAGGTGTCAAATCTTGCCTCTGCCCCTACTAGCTGTGTGATCTTGGGCAAGTCATTTAACCTCTTGGAGCTTCAGTTTCTTCATCAATTAAATGAGAATAATATTTTACAACCTAGAGGATTAAATCAGAAAAATGTACCCGAGGCAATCGGTCCATATATCAGGTCCCTTTACACATAACTATTATTTTTAATTGGGTGAATGAAAACCAGGACATTGGCACAGTAAGAAGCCCCAGATCAGTTGCTCTCTAAGTCCGGCCCATTGCTCTGAAGTTTGAAGAGGCCACGGTTCTCTAATCCGGAAACTAGCGGGCCTGGGGCCTCGGGCGGTGAGCCGACACCCACCCCTCTCCAACCCCGGCTGGCGCCGGCCTGGGCCGGGGGCGTGTCTGCGGCCCTTGCGCTCCCATCCGTTGCCCAGCCACGGGGCTTCCAAAGAGGCGCTGCAGGCCGAGCCTGGAGGCGCCGCTCTGGGGAGGGGCCGGGGCGACTGGCTGGTCTCCTGCCACCGAGACCCAACGTCGGGAAACCCGCGGCTGCTGGGGCTGGAGCTCGTCCCGCCAGGCGTGGTCCAGAGAGGGTGTGTGGCCCGCCCCAGCTCACACAGCAAGTCAGGACAGAGACCAGCCCCAAAGCCCACCGCCACCATGCCGCCTCCCCACACTGGGCAGAACCTCCGTGACCCAGCGGAGGCGATGCCTATGGCGCACCAAGGGAGCCTCGAAGGGAAGGTCTGGGGCGGGCGGGGCGGCAGTACCTTGCGCAGGCCGCTGAAAGGCACATCGAGGGGCAGGGAGAAGAGGTTCTCCACGAACTGCTCGAAGATCCGGGCCAGCTCAGAGCACTGCGCCTCGTCTAGCCGTAGCCCCAGCAGGATGCGCGCGGCCATGCGGAAGGTGAGCGCTTTCGCGGCCTCATAGACAGCGACCGGCCCGCGAGCCGCGCACCAGGAGCGCACCTCCCGCCGCAGCGCCCCCTGCAGGCGAGGCACGTAGCGCTCCAGTGCCGCACGGCTGAACGCTCGAGCCAGGATCTGAGGGGAACACACAGGGTCAGGCCTGGCAGCCGAACGGTTTCCTCTGCTCCACGACTCCAGCGGAGCCAAGAGGCCAATTTTGGCCCCTTTTTCCTCTTCTAAGCGACCCAGACACAAATGTGTTGGGTTTTGCTCTCGCCATTCCCTCTAGTTCTTGTCTGATGTACACAGTGCCTCCTCTCCATCCAGGCTCCAGGGGCCACCTACTCCAGGAAGTCGTCCCTAACACTGAGTTTGAATTTCCATCGGTTCTGGCATCAGAGTCGCAGAAGATCGAAGATGAAAGGATCTTTAAGTCCCAGTCCTGGCCTTATAAGTCGAACCCGGAGAAGGTAAGGGACTACCAACCCAATGCCACTCACTTGTCAGGATTCCTGGTCAGGTTCACAGTGTATCCCTAACACCTCGTCCCGGCCTGGCCCACGGCAGCTGCTCAGAAGCCGCGGGTCCGACCTCCCGACGGCCGCTTCTGTTTTGGGCTCACCTTGCGCCGCTGCCGGTGCGACTCTCCAACCGCGCCGAGCAGTGTGTGCGAGCCCAGAAGGATGTGCGCACTCTGCGGCCACTGGCTACGCACAAGGCGGTGCTCGCCCAGCAGGACTGTGCGCACGTTCTCCGCGCCGCTCACGCGGATCACTGGCCTGCCCAGCAGGTGCGTCTTGAACACCGTCCCGTAGCGCTCCCTGCGGGAGCTGTGGAAGCGCGAGCCCTGGGAGCCAGAAGCGAAGAGGGATGAGGCCGCTGGGCCTCGGCTGCGAAACTAGCCCGGACATCCCAACTGCCTCTTGATAAAAAAAACCTCCTGCTCCAGGCTGGCATCTTATTCTTTACAAAACGGTCTCAAAGGGGCCTCGCGACTGACTACCCTACGGGGATGTACATGCTCCCGTTCCCATTGGTGAGATGAGGCTTAGAATGGGGACCTGAGTGCCAGAGCTCGGGGCTGAAACGCGCCCCTGATTCCCGATTCAATGGTGGCAGGACATAGGGCTCTAGAACCCCTCTGTTCATCCCTGCGTGGCGTCGGGTCTTAGGTTGTGCTGGAGAGAACGCCAGTGACACACGGTCCCTTCGAGGGAGAAGCTGGGTAGAGGGGAGGGCTGTATATGCTCCCTGGAGCCCTGGGCGACAGGAAGAGAATGGATACGAGCCCTGGGAACCTTGAGAGGCAGTGGGGGGACAGAGGAAAAGAAGGTGCGGAAGCGACGGACTGCTCACCTGAACTAACCAGTGCAGCGTTTCCCCGAAGAAGGGCCAGCCCATGGAGCCTTTGGGCAGGGGCAGGGCAGAGGCTCGGTCCCGACTCAGCGTCCAGCGGAGCGTCCAGAGGTGCTGCGCCAGGCTGAGTAGCAGGCCCGCGCCCAGGAGCGCGGTGCCCACCGCCCCCAGCACGGACAGGCAGCTCAGCCCCCAGGGTAACATGGCGAGCCTGCGGGGGCCGGGCCGCTCCAAGCGCAGGAAGCGCCGGAGCTGCGGCGCGCAGTGCTCACCTGTTCTGTCCGGAAAGGGCCCGGGGGCTTGGGGACCAGAACTGAGATTTACCAGGGGCTTCGCTCTACAAGCAGAGGGGCAGCGGAGGATCGCAGTGACCACGCGCCCTTAGGGAACGTGCCTTCATAGAGACCGGCGAGCTCAGGAGTTTTTCCTGAGTCCGATGGCTCCCGGGCCAAAATGCCACCTCCTTGCGAGGGTGCGGGCTGCCTCAGGACCACTCGCGCCGAGCACCTCCCACCTCCCTGGGTCAGCACTCCTTCGATAGAAGAAGCGAGGGAGGGCAAAGAGAGGAGCAACTCACCAGTTTGCCAACCAGGGCTGCGCTCACCAGGGTTGTGTAGACCCCCGCCCACCTCTCTCTTCTCCAGCCTTTTAACCCTTCTCGGCCTACCCAGGCAACATTTATATAGATACTGGATTGCTCCCTGCGGATTGATCCCGATCCACACGACGTGACGCGCCTCTGCATATTTAAGGCGCTCCACGCAGGGTAATGATTGGAGGCGGTGGGCAGCGGCGCGCTCTCCAGGGGGCTGGTGTGGGGAGTGGCAGCAACTGCTGCGCTACCGCTCAGCCGTGCCGTGCCGGACGCGGATCCTCGGGCGGGGCCTGCGGTTTCGCGCCAAGAACTTCCCGACTCCAAGCAGGAGCTCGGCGAGTGGACTGACCTAGCGCAGGGAGCTAACGGGGCTCTCTCTAACTTCAGTGCCGGTTCCCAAGGTTCCCACGGCACTTCAAGGTTAAAAGGGATAGGCATTCTCCCCTTTGCTCTGCTTTTATTTCAGGGAAATTGCGGTCTTCGATCCTACAAAGGATGGCCCGGGTTGCGATTCTTCGACATCCCCTCCCCTTCGAGGTCTCCGGTCCACCACCTCCAGAACCCTTCAAAAGGGGATAGTGTCACTGCTGCCCAAAGCTTCACGGAGACCCCCCCCGCCACCAACCCCACGAGGAGCAGACATCCCCGGGCGCCTTTCGGGTCTCGAGGACCAAATTCACCGATCCCTCCCCCTTTGTATCCTTCCATCCCATCAGGCTACATAGTTGCTTTTCGGGCTTCTTGTGGGGCCCTAAATGGCCAGGACTCGGGCGTCCTAGTCACTACGGCTCAACCCGAGGGGTGTGCGTGTTTCGGGGCGGGGTGGTGGTGGGGATTGCCGGGTGCATGTTTGCCTGAGAAAAGCAAACTCAAGACCATCGCCGCTGCGAACCCACACTGGTCTGCTCCAAACAGTGAAAAGGCGGCGTCTCTGAATCCGGGCCGCCTCAGCCCAAGCCGGGAAGACGTCCCAGGTGCCCTGGAGCGCTGGGTAAGGCACTCGAGGGCCACCGCCTTCCAGTCCTCAAAGACAACTAGCAGCTCGCCGTTTACTAGTAACTTCCAGAATGTATTGTATTGTACCTAGAAGTAACCATGTTTTCCATATAATATTTTTAAAAACGTCAAATACTTTAGGCTTAGAGATGGTCAAGAGAATAAATGCTTGTTTTCTTCGTTTTGGCGATACTCCCATTTCAGTAACTAAATAACAGCCTTTCTGAAGAAAGCAGTTGTTTTAAATCAGGAAACTCTAAACAGATGCAACAGCAATGCATTTTCAGCAACTTGCTCAACCTTTTTAATATTTAATCACAAAATCAAGAAATGCACATATAATTCTTTACACTTATTTTACAGAGTCAAATATAAGTTTCTTACAGGCATAAATTCTGAAAATGCAAAAGGATTATTCAGCATAAATACAATGAAGACAAAGTAAGGATCAGATTGATATTACCATTTGGACCACAGTAATTTACACAGAGTAAAATGTACATTCGTTTTAGGTTTTCCAGAGTTCATTTTGGTTTGGCTTGTTTCTGCAATAAGGATCCAGCACTGAGGTCTTCGCCTTGAAGAAAGTAACCTGACCCCTGTGGTAACTTCTCTGTGCAGGAGTATGTCTCTCCTAGCACAAGTGGCACCTGAAGTGGTCAGCCCCACTCAGTTTCTGTCCCCCTAACTTGAACCAAACCAAACCAAATAAATGGGGTCAGCTACAAACAGTATAGTTAGAAATATTAACCCTGCTGAACAGAAACAACAAATACCTTTTCTTCATATTCAGATTAAATTAAACCACCCAAGTAGAACAAGTAATTCACATTCTTATTGGGTTAAATTAAGTTCAATTTCAGGTTCCTTTAAATATTTGTCTATTTCCTCCCTCAGAATCAGCAGAATTAGACAATTTAGTCTACTTAAATACTAGTGAGGTGAAAATTAAAGCTACAAGTCAGAAAATGTCAGGGAAATGCCATACATGATTGCATTCCAAAACCAGATACTGGGAAGAAAAAAAAAACAACCAGAACAATCACTGAAGTCTAAATAGAAAAAACACCTATAGAGGCGTAAGTTCTTCTAATGTATTTACACAATCAGTTACATGTACAATTTTTGACATGATTTATATATTACAGTTTTGCCTTTTTTCCCTAGAAGTGAAAAAAATTAATGTCACATTTTCCATATATAAAATAGTATTCAATTATTTAAAAATCCATACAAATGATATTTATAATTCTTGTTTCTAAGCTCTCATCAGTGTCTTTTCTCTAATGTATTTTTTAATTCTGCAAACAATTTATCATGACCATTGCCCGTTAGAGATCAATGTTGAGTCACGGATTTGGTGTCACTGAGTGCAAACGATGTGAAGGCTATGTGTGTTGGGACATACCATTCACCAAACTTTTCAGCTGTTTCACAACTGTCTCTATCAACTTCTGTTTGTCTCGATCATTCTTCCTGAATTGAGCAAATATATTGTTCTTTTTGCTAGTATCCTTCATCCTAGGAATATATGTGAATGAAGAAGCTTAATAAAAGGAATTTAAAAGTTATACTGTAACAACTAAAATATCCTGGCATGCTCTGGGTTATCTCACACTAAATCTATGCTTGAAAAACATACTTCAAAGAAAATAGGTATTACTAATAGAGTTACAGAGATAGCAACCACAGAAAATATTGGCAGCTTTATTTTGCATTCTGTATGAAATGGTGTTTTTGCATTAGTATATAAATCTAAAAGCATGTTTTCTTACATGATACTATTTTCTATTATCATTCCATAAAGTATGCTAAAATACACACCCTCTACGGACTCTGAAAATCACCCTCATAGCAAGACAAGGTGAAAGGAAAAACAATAGAAAATTTAAAGCAGTAATTTTTTTTGCCTCAGTGGTGTTTCATGGCACTGTAAAACAATTTAAACAGTTCCTTGTATCCTTCTCAAATCAAATACACCACAGATAGTTTGAAATGTGGGAAAATAAGACACACTTTCAATGCAAAAATTGAAATTTTTAATAGTGATATCTGAAATATGATACAGAGAAAAGAAAACATGCTCCATAATGAGAAGGAAAAGAAACACCAACACTTGTTTTTTGGACAAGATGCGCCAGTAAGTGTTCTGTTAGTTCAGATTTTATAATATTTTTTCAAAAGGCATACTTCTCTACCTGTAAGGAATCCAAGCCCATCATGGTAGGCTTTAGATAGCACTGATGGCAAACTCATTCTAGTCCCTTTCTAAAGCTAATTAAGCCAGATACTGAGGACACAATAGGAAAAATTTTTAGTTCATATCAACACAAACAAATCTCATAAAAATCTGTACCAACACTGAAGGCAAGAAAGAAGGAGGCTTATATTTTGATCATTAAAATGAACTGAACTTTTAAGCTCCATGTAGACACTTCTCTTTTGATTAAAAATCTCCAGTTCTTCAATTATCACTGAATTACCAGCTGTTAAAATGATATGCGAAGCTTTCAGAGTATACTCACTTCTCCAAAAGAGTAAGGGCTGTGTTTGGATTCACCCGAAGGTACTTAGACGCTGGCTGACCATAATCAGCTAGATAAGTAGACCAGTCCCAAACCATAAACAGGTCGAGGAGCTGAGGAAGATGGGAAAAATGTTAAAGCAATTTTTGACTATTTATCCACAGCTAATACATAAAGCATATGCTAATCTTGATCCATTTGAATATAACCTGCTTCTCAGATGGAACAGAATAACCAATCTTATTTTTAAAACTTCATTAACTACATTTTACAACCAATGTAGTGTATAGTATCTTTTCACTTTTGAAATAACTAAAATTGTCAGGGGTTGCCTTTCTAATAAAGTACTTCATTGCATTTTCAAAGAATTGTAAAATAATGAAAACACTTTTATATAAATATATTAACACTTGTTCTGATGTATAGAGATTTAATCTTTACACATTTGGTTCATACTCAGATTTAATTAGTAAAGGTTGCTGCTAACTGAAGAATTTAAATTGAACCTTTTTTTTTTTAAGAGGTTAAGTATGTTTACCTTTCAAAGAAGTCGTTTACACCTAGACTTTCCCAAAGTAATTTAAACCAAAAAGCTCAGATAATCTCAATGAAGTGCATTAAACAACCTCTGCTGGATTCTCCCTGGTGATAGATCCTCAGTAGTGTTATGAAATGAGGTCTTCAGGACTCAGCTTGTTAACTCTAGGCAATCATTTTGTAAAAACAAACAACAACAAAAAGGAAACCCTCTTGTTTTCCATAGTGTTTTAAAATTGACTATTTGCTTTATAATCTCCAGTTAGAATTGTTGTCAAATATAGAAGTAATCTTTTAAAAGCAATGCCATGCCTAAACCAAAGCACCAAACTCCTTATCCAACTTTAAAACCCTAATCCCCTTTAAGCCATTTAAGACCAACTTCCTATCCCCATCTGAACTGTTTCAGAAAGCTAAATGCTTTACTTACTACCTTCCTTCAGTTTCTATATTATTCTTTCTTTTGTCTTAGCTCACTTTACAAGTAAGGGGTGTACTGGTTTTGCTTTCAAATGAAGTATTTGTATTCACTCATAGAATACATGAGCCAATCCACTGACTCTGAGAGAAAACTTCTGGGGTGGTTAAAAACTAGAGAAAAGTTACAAGAAACTAGCTCTTCCTTAGGAGGACAATGGATTTGTTTGACTCTTCCCCTCTCTACTAATTAGAGACTTTGTTGTACAAAGAAGAAAATTCTATAATGAAAATGTTGGCTACTAATATGAAAAGCCAGGCTATTTTTCCTTTCAGACAACATTCTAGGCCATACCAAATGTTAAGACACTGGTACAGAAACTGCACTGAGACAATGTTAAAAGAATACACTGAAAAAGAAAAGGGAAGTACTCCAAGTTCTGTGTAATTTTTTACTCTTGCTAAAGCAACGTTTCCCCCTTCTTTCACAAGGAGGAATAGTTATTTTCTACACTCTGCAATGAAAATATAAATTAATGTAACTTCTCTAGAATGTGAGTTTGCATTATGTATTTAAGAACCTTATTTAAAAAATGGCCATTCCCTTTGACTCTGTAATCCTACTTCTAGGAATCTAACTTCAGTGAACAATAAAGGTAAATAAAATTTTATCAACAAATATATTAATCTCAAAAATGTTATTTGTGTTATCAAAAATTGAAGAAGGAAAAAAAACACTGAAAACAGGTTAAATCTCAATGTTAACAGAAGGGTTAAATAGTGAGGTATATCTATCTATGTATAGATTGGTTATTCAAATCAATGCTTACACAGAATTTTAAATAACTTGGGAAGAAGCTTATGATAAACATTACTAATAAAAATCACATAAAAACCCATCAAAAGAGACTGGAATAAAATTTGAGAAAATGTTAAGAATAGCTGTAATTTGTATGGTGGGATTATGGGTAACAGTGATTGTCTTTATTTTCATAAGGTTTACATACATACATTATTTTCCCCCAATAAATACCAATAATGAATTCCCCTCACACAGTTGTTAAAAGCCTCATTTTGAAGGAGTCCTCTTTCAGGTATGCATTTGTGTTTGCTCAAGTGTGTGTGGGCATGCGCACAGTCAGCAGAAAGTAACCACTTAATGTACTGGCTGCAAATTCCCTTTCTTTCCGAAAAGCAACAGCAAGATGACCTTTGGGATTTGGAAGAGGAAAAGGCCTTAAAATAAGGGCTGATCTACCCCCAGGTGAGAAAGGAGGAGCCCATTTAATGAGTTTAAAACCTACACCAACTCCAACTGTGAGTACAGAAGTGATTCTTTTACAGCACAGAAACAGACTTTCCTAGATAAAGAAATACTATTCTCTTTTTTCACAAGGTCGGACACTCATATGCAAAGTTCTTATCACTAGAAATTTCTTTAGAAACTACAGGAACCACAAAATTTAACCTAACTGCCCATCTGTTGTTGTTCAGTCACTAAGTTGTGTCTGACTCTGCTACCCCATGGACTGCAGTGAGCAGGTTTCCCTGTCCACCAGAGCCTGCTCAAACTCAAGTCCACTGAGTCAGTGATACCATCCAACCAACTCATCCTCTGTCGTCCCCTTCTCCTCCTGCCTTCAACCTTTGCCAGCATCAGGGTCTTTTCCAATGAGTCGGCTCTTGACATCAGGGGCTTGATACAGAGGATAGATTTCCTCATTAGAAGGCATTGGGTCTAATGTTAATTCAGGTACATGAACTTAGAGAAAAAAGCACTGCTTTTTCTAAATGGACTACGGGTATCCCTCCATCCATAACAATTATAAGATCCTTTTTCACTTTGAAAGTACAGTTCTTTTGAGATGAAAGATGTAACACAAAACTAGGGCATTATTCTTGGGTTCTACGTAACACTACGCCAGGCCAGGTTCATGGACTGAGTCCATTTCTACAAGCTGCTACCTGTGCCTATTTTGACCAAGAAGCAGGATCCCAGGTTTCTGGGATGGTTTTAAAACATGACTGCTCTGGAGCCAGAGTGTGACAGGAAGGGATGAGGAAACTGGAGTGGTGCCACCGACTTCTTCACTCCACACGAGTCACTGCTTTGGGAATGCCTCTCACATTCATTGTGGTTTCACAGGATGTACTCTGTCCTTAAGGAAAACTTCACTTCTCTGTCTCAAGTTTTGCTTCCTTCAGATGGCAGTACACAAATAATACATCTGTTATTAATCACAAAAAGTCTCCCTCAGTCTTGTAAATAAACTGTGAGACATGGGCTCAACAGGTGAATTTATTAGTTAACACATATAACTGAAATTCAAAGATGTAGATCAAACAGGAACAAAAACAAAAATCTCCCCTAGATTATCCACAAGCAGTTTTACAATTACTTATTAAAGGATAGAGTCAGGCACATTATAACAAAAATTGGTATTAGGTTCTAAAAATGGGTTTGTTCCAATAGTCAAGTAAAGTAATTCCATCTTAAATCCTTTGGGGAAGTAAGCAAAGTATGGATCATACAAAAATGAATAGCAAAATAACGTGTCTCAGTTCTATTTCATCACGATTTATAAGATTATCTAAAATTAGTAACCTTTTTTTTTTTTTTTACCAAGGATTCAAAAACATCCCTCATAACTAATCTGATAATATAAGGTGGATTTATGCCAACTTTTTAAAATAAGTTGTACGTTTCATTTCCTCAGTGATTCCTACCTATGTCCAGCAAACAAAAACATTCGGCTTAAGAAAAGAAATGGTTGCATGGGTGGTCCATTTATATGCTCAAAATAGTTGAGAATCGCTTCAGAATCACTGGAGAGTTAGTCTGTGTCAAAGCATTTAGCCCACTGACAGCTTCCCATCCTAAACTGCACTCCAAATCTACACCCAAGAAACTTGGGGTCTCAGACCTGTTGAGATCACTTTGTGCAAAGGACACAATGAATCTAGGCCGACTTAAAACCATTCTATGGAACTCTTGAAGTGACTTTTTGCCTTTGTAAAAGTGAACCCAGAGTGCTAGGTCATTTTTTCCTTGAATCTGGTTTAGCTTTCTTTGTTTTGGGTCTCTGGGTTTTGCTTTTGAAGCACCTCAGGGGCAGTGACCCAAGGCAGAAGATAAATAAAGTTAAGCCAACCTCAAGAGAAAAGCAATTGGGGATACCAGGTTTGCTTTTGTAAATGTGAACAGTGATCTGGGGGCTCAGGGTCAACCTTAGTCCCCCAAATTCCCCTTTCCAAACACTAAACCCACCTGGGACCTCAAAGTTGCTTTGCAGATTCCAAAAGTAAACCAGGAGATCATTTTCCCTTTGCTTCCAAAAAAACAAAGCCAGAGCAAGGGTTCCTAGAGTGCTTCAGAGACTTAAACGACAACAAAAATCCTAAACCAGCATGTAGCTTTAAGCAAGAAGTATCAGTAATTAGGCACTGGGGATTCAAGAAAAATGGGTCTTATTAAATTGGCCACAATTGGGGAGAGGGAATACAAGTGCTTTTTCTAAATAGATGTTGAAATCAAATGATGAGCTCCATATGCTTTTTAAAGCACTTGGCTTTTACCCCTTTCCAGCTATCTGAAAACACATTTGGAAAATTCCACATGCTGCGCAGAAAAGAATTTTCAGTAGCAGATAGAGGGGGCTTGGGCAAAAACTAAAGAAGCAGTGTTGAGCTTCTATCCACTTCATTTTTTTGCCTCCAGGTGTTCACTGCCCTCGTGCTGCCTTTTGACTCTCTGATACACCTGACCCCTAACCCATGCCTGCCCTCTTCAAATAGTCCATCTGCCAAACCCACTCTCAGCCAGCCTTTCCACTCCTAACTACGTGAGGATCAGGAGCAAGGTCTCAGCACATTGTGGCTTAAAGGCATTCTTCTCTTCAAGTCACTTAACTCCAGTGAACTGCACACAGCAGAAGCAGAATGTTCCTAAAGTATTTCTGATGATAAGCCAAGTAGTAGTCCTAGATAACTACTAGGTTGGTTTGGAATTTGGGGAAAAAAGAGGCAAAAGGAATTTACATCATCAGATTTATACACATCTGTATTTACTTTATCTCGAATTTCTTGGTCACTACCATGGCTAAAAGACCATGCAGATACATATATGTGTTTGATTTTATGTGGTCTATTTCTTTATTAAGATTAATTTTATCAAGTAATACATGGTTAATAATCAAATGGGCCACATCATAAAACCAACAGTCCACTATCCTACACTTTCCATTCTCAGACACAGTCATGTTAACTCCTTCTAATACTGGTGATTACCTCAATATTTTTAAATATACCTATTTTTCTTGTTTTTATTTATCATCATACAGTTAGCATATATGAGGATTTATCTTACTTATACTACCTTCCTATTTTTGATAGTTATAATAATTTTTCTCTATTTTTGCTTTTATAATTTTAATATAATTAAACTTCTGTTTCTTCTTGCATCACCTTAAAATTTTTTTTTAACAGTTTTGAGATATATTTCATACATGGTCCAATTTATCCTGAGTACATTCATGGAATTCTCCAACCACCTCAATCAATTTGAGAACATTTTTATCACCCCACACATACCCATTAGCAGTCAGTCTCCAAAGTGGAGTCACATAACATATGTTTTTTGTGCGTCCAGTTTCTTTTACTTAACATAGTATTTTAAGGTTTATCCATGTTGTAGCAGGTATCAGTAATTCATTCCTCTTTACTGCCAAATAACATTCTGTTATATGGATATATCACATTTGCTTATCCATTTATCAGTTACTGAACATCTGGGTTATTCCCATTCAGGAGCTATTATAAGTAATACTGCTATGAACACGTTTTTGGGTGGACATGCGTTTTACTCTTGGGTGTATATCTGGGAGTAGAATTGGTTACAGAAACTTTTAAGAGGATCTTTTGACTTTCCGTTTAGTTATGTAAGAATATTACCACCTTATATAGTTGAATTTTAAATAATTCTTTTGGCAATTGGGGTTTAAAATATTTATATATTTAAACTCACATAACAAAAGATATTTAACTGAAGTTTCCTAAAAAGTTCTTTATGAATCCAGACAGATATTAGTAAACTATTATGAAGAATTTTTTTGGACTTTCCTGGCAGTCCAGGAGTTAAGACTTTGTGCCTCCACTGCAGGGAGCATGAGTTCTATCCCTGGTTGGGGAACTGAGATCTTGCATGACATGAGGCACAGCCCTCTCCCCCTAAATAACTTTTTTATCTTCTACTTCTAAAATACAAAAAACCTAGTAACTAGCCAAATAGAAAAGAACATTTCAGATATTTTGCTCAAGTAGAGTGTCATTTTGATTTGCATGCTACCTTCACATATATATGTGGCTTGTTTTTCTTCATGAGTACCTTGTTTGGTTGCCTCATGTGAGGTGAGTCACACACTCAGTGCTAGCACTTACCTAATTACCCAAACCAGAAATCTGCATTCACTCTGCTTTGAATCTTCTCTCTCACAACTCAAGCACCTTATTTATTGCCAAATTATGTCAACCTAATGTCTTAAATATTTTTTTCCTAAATATTTCTTGAATTCACTTGCTATCTACTTTCCACCACTGCTATTACTACTGTCCTAGATTTAGATATCACATTCTGTCCCCTGGGGCCTTTGGTCTTGCCTATGCCCTCTGTCTGCTCCCCAGGATCCATCAACCTCCACACTGCTGCCAGAGAGAAGCAGCTGAAATACATATCTGATCATATCATTCACTTACCTAAAACTTTCAATGACTTCCCGGCTCCTACAAGATAAAGTTCCAGTTCCTTAACATGACATGCAAAGTGATCTTTTGGCTTCCTCTCCTGCCTTGGAATTTAAGCTCCTAAACAAGGAACTATTCAGAGTTCTCTTAAAAACCATGACAATCCCCCATGAAACTGTCATTTTTTCTCTGAGTCCCTTTCTCCTCCTTCTGGACCCAGGGAACTCTCACTTATTCCATACAATTTAGGTCTGGATTCACTTCTCTCAGGAAGCCTCCCCAGACCACAGTGGGTTGGCTGCTCTCTTTCTCGCGTCCTCACATCCCCCTTCACAAAATCTCTATCACACTGTTTTTCACGCTATGCTGATATCACAGGTACTATGTCTGTCTACCCACTGAAGAATCAAATATCAGTAATTCCTTCTGTAGTCTGGATGATGCATGGCTAACGCAACCCGACTTTTTCTTATACGCCAGTAGTGAAACCTTTTCTCCTTTCTATTAATGTACTTTGTAAGTGCCTCAAAGCTGGTGACTTGTTTTGCTTAACATCTGTACCTTCACATTTGGCCCAGTACCTGGTATATAGCAGGAACCAAGCAAATGTTACCTTTTGACACAAAGGTCATGTCTAGGCAGAGCCCACATCATATTTACTAATAAGCTAGCTATGTTATCATTTACTTTACTATTTACAATCTGAATTTTTAGTAATGCCTTATATTATTCTGAAAGCCAGATAGTCTCTTTGATTTAATCTGTGATATAGAATATAGTGAAATATTTCATAACCAAAGTCCTGCTCCTGAGACTACCTTTAGTCATCAGTGATGTGACAATCAAACATGCTAAATAAACATTCCTGGGTCATACCTTTAATTTTCTATCTGGATTCATTACGTCATCTGCCACACTTATATAACAGGGAGTTATGTAATGACTTTGCCAATGAAGCTCAGACTTCCAATACTAAAGAAATCAAACCTTGAAACTCATGATGTGAGGTGCTCACTAAACTTTTAGTTCTCCATGATGAGTCATTCTGTCATTGCAGCTCTGAAAAAATAAGATCTGCTAATATGAACTGACTTTGGAAGAACTCAAACAACAAAGGAAAACAGTGTGGATCAGCCAGTGAAGAAGAACTGTATGCCAATGTGTCTTTACTCCAGGATATAGTAGTTGCTCAAATGAGAGAAGCTAGACTGGGCTGAGATTTCTTTAAGTACTCCTGTAGAGTACATTTATTAAGAAGAACAAGAGGGAGAGGATAACCATTTTTAAAATTTGTAAGAATCTAAGTGGCTACTCCTCCCCTCTCCTCCCCATGGTTGTGTTTTAAAATAATGCAAATGAAAACTTGGAGACACTAACAGCTGGGTTAATTTAGTCTTAAATGTAATTAGTGATGTATGTTTTACTATAAAATTTTAGCAAGTCAAATAATATATATTATTTATAATTTGTCACTAGTTATAAACACTGACTTTTGGCTTTTGAAAAAACAAAGCTAAACTAAAATTAAAACTAAATACTTCAGGCCCCAATACATATTATCATTCTATTCTTTGAAATGGAACTCAGGCCATTTGAGACAAATGAAACACAACATGACCATTATATCCTAAATGCCTCAGGAGGAAAAGGGGGAGAGTTTCTACGGGGTAATAACTTAGCAGGCACTGACAAAGCAAATACCCCAGTTCTAGTCCTTGCAAGAAATTTTTGGTGAAGTGGGGAAGTGAATTTCAGATGCATGTCTCATTTGTTCAGCTTTCTAGAGATAAAGGTCTCTGTTTTATGTCCTAGAATATATTAATAAATACAGGCCCTTTGCCAATTTCCCTTAGATTCCCAAAGAATACAGAGTTAGCTAGTCTACTGTACTTAGCATGATGGAATAAGGAAAATAAGGACATTTGTGGTCTATATTAAAGACAAAGAATACTATAATATCTTGGTGAATATTTGTTTGAAATATTTAATGGGGCTTGCATCATCATTAATTTTTTTCTTTCAAACCTTATAATAGATTTTGTAATTTTTATTCAACTTAAAAATATATGTATTTTTTATTTTTCTAAATCTAAAAGGCACCTACTTATGTTAAATAATTTATTAACCTCTAATTATCCAGGGGCTTCCCAGAAGGCTCAGACAGTAAAAAAAAAAGAGCTGCCTGCAATGTAGGAGACCCAGGTTCGATTTGTACGGATGTGAGAGTTGGACCATAAAGAAGGCTGAGTACCAAAGAACTGATGCTCTGGAACTGTGGTGCTGGAGAAGCCTCTTGAGGGTCCCTTGGATAGCGAGAAGATCAAACCAGTCAATCCTAAAGGAAATTAACCCTCAATATTCACTGGAAGCACTGATGCTGAAGCTGAAGCTCCAATACTCTGGCTCCCTGATGCAAAGAGCCGACTCACTGGAAAAGACCCTGATGCTGGGAAAGACTGAGGGCAGGAGAAAGGGGTGACAAAAGGATGAGATGCATCACGGACTCGATGGACATGAGTTTCAGCAAACTCCGGGAGATGGTGAAGGACAGGGAAGCCTGGCATACTGCATTCCACGGGGTTGCAGAGTGGGACATGACTTGGGGACTAAACAATTATTCAGACCTAACTACGTAATTACCTTTTTGTCAGATATAATAATTTGCTCAATAAATGCGTCAGAACACTTGCTGCTTAGTCTGTTTTCACAGATAAATTTGGTTTTTCCATAGCCCCAAGGCATAACTAAATATGAAAAAGGTGGGGGGCAGTTACAAAACTACATGCAGAAGCTAATTCACGAAGGTGGTAGGTATGTAGAAGGTTCCAGTTTACTTTGGGATTGACGATGCCTGAGTGCTTAGTTACAGCTCTCTGGTAACTCTCTGCTGCTGCTGCTGCTGCTCAGTAACTTCAGTCGTGTCTGACTCTGTGCTACCCCATAGATTGCAGACCACCTAGGTAACTGGTAACTCTCTGGACAGGATAACAGTAACAGCACTGTGATGTGAACTTCAAAGGGGCAACAATGCAAACTTTAAGATGCCCCTTAGTTAAGAAGCAGCTATGGGTAAACAGCTATTGGCATCACTTTCACTACAGGTTTTAGCAGTAAAATACAAAAGGAGAAACTAAATAAAAACAACAGAGGAAGGACTTACTTTCTTGGGGAGATAAACGCAGCCAGTGGAATTAAAGGGCTTGTGATCTAAGTCCTACAAGGCTGGCAGGATGTGAATCTGCACTATGGGAGTGCAAAAAGAAATCCCTACCTGACCTCTGGATAACCTAAACAGGAAATTAGGACATTTCTAAGCAAAATAGGCTGTGTCATCCTGTTAAGATAATTGTGTTTCCATTGACACTCTGCATAAACATCTTTACACTAGGCCATCGGAAAAAATTTGAGCCGCAGCATCTCTTCTTTGTAATACATAAAACGGCGCCTGGCCCAGTGCCCTCAACATAGTTGAGGAGGTGAAAGTTTGCTGATAATTAGGAAGACAAAGAAGGGGAAAGAGGGTTAATAAATAGGTAAGAAACTTGGAAGCATTCTTTAAGTATTTACAGAGAAGTTGAAAATAAGTTAGTATTCTTTTTAAAAAGGAATTTAATTCTTAAGCAGAAACTGGGTTAATTAAGAGAATAGTCAATTATTTTAAAGAATGATTCAACAAACACTACAACTTAAAAAGAATCAGCATTTCCCCCCCACAATAATTTTAAAATATCTGACATTAGGTTTTAGTGCTGTAGGATGTTAGAAATCAGGTACTATTTGGTTTGGAAAACTCAGGCTCCTCCAATGTCTCACATAATCAATACTCTATGGATATGACTTGGTTTATTTGATCATATTTCACTTGGATAAGAAGCGCTGTTTGGGGATTTCCCTGGCAGTCCAGTGGTTAAGACTCTGAGCTTCCACTGCAAGGAGTATGGGAATTCAATCCCAAGTTGGGAAACTAAGATCGTACATGTCTCACAGCGTGGTCAAAAAAAAATTTTTTTTTAATGCTTTTTCTTTTGACACCAACAGAGTATTTATATCTATACCTTATTAAATTCTCTTCCAATTAAGTTTTTAAAATCAGCTTTCATTTTGAATTAATCATCTAAGGTAGTAATAAACTCTGGATTTCAACTTCCTCTTTCATAAAATGAAGGGACTGTGTTTATACATGACACATACTCTATTTGACACTAGCAATTAAAAGATGATGACCCAGTGTTTGGATTCAAGGAGTTCCTAAGTGCAATGGAAGAGATAATACAAACATAATTATGAACATGTGAATTACACTGATAGAGTTATGTGTAGGTTATTATTATTAGAGCCTTCTCTTGCTTAGGAGCGTGAGATGCAAACCCAAGGAATTATCTTAGATGGTACCCAAACCGGGTTTAATAAAGGAGTTAATCAAAGGAAGAGTGGTGGTTTTTTCAAACAGATGGGACAGCATGAAAAAAGGTACAAAGATAAGAAATAGTTTTGCTTATGGGGAATATAATGCACTTTATAGTGTTGCTGAACTGAAATACAAGTAAGGAAGTAGGTAGCACAAGACAGACTGGAGAAGGGGACAAGGGCTAGGTCATAAAAAGACATGCATGTCTTGTTTAGGAACTCTGGATAGCCATTGAAAGATTTTACCCATGGGATGGGGAGAAGATGATGGATAGGTAGTAGGCAGGTAGTTAGGATGGAAAGAAGAGGATGGGTTTGAGAAATATTTAGGAGGAAAAATCCCCAGGGCATGATGAATGACTAGATGCGGGATACAGCAGAGTGGTACCATCAATCGAAACAGAGAAAATGGAAAGAAGATGTGATCCAGAATGAGGGAAGATGATGTGTTGAGAGCTTTAGCCACACAAGATGTAAGACACACATCTCAGTGGAAGTGTCTACCAAGCAACTGGATATAGCATTTCTGTCAGAGATAAGATGAGAATGGACGAGTTCACCCAGGTGAAGTGTATACTGGGAGGTGTCCTAAGAACAAAACCTCAGAGACACGAACAATCAGGGAGTAGCTGAAAAGAAAGTCACAAAAGAGACAGAAAAACAATGTTAAGAGAATATAGTCTTTGAAGAAGAGAAAATTGGAGAGGATATGATCAACATTACCAGATGCAGTAGGAAGAACCAGTAAGATAAGGGCTAAAAGTGTCCACTGGTCTTCCCTGGTGAATACTGTTTTGGTTAGCAGTGTAGCAGAGCAGGTAGGATTGAAGAATCAATGAGAAACGAGGAAATAAGGATATAAACCCTTCTAACTCATTCTCTTAAGGAATCTGGGTACAAAGGAGAGAAAAAAGGATCAGAAATAGCCAGAATGAGACTAGAGAAGATACTGTCAGATTTCCCTAGCAGAGCAGTGGTTACGACTCCATGTTCCCAAAGCAGGGGGCGTGGGTTTCATCCCTAGTCAAGGGAGATCCCGCATGCCCCTGGGGAAGCCAAACAAGATTCTCTTTCTTTCCTCCTCTCAGATACGAAAGATCTGAATATGTTTTTAGGCTAAGGTAGTTTGGAAAAGGATAAAGCAGAGGAAAGGTACAGGAGTAATGAAACAAAGTCCCATAAAAAAGGAAGACAAGAGAGCCGTGAATAAAATGGCTACCTATCATCTGATTCTGCAGGAAGGAAAGGAAGATGAGTGCAAATACAGATAAACTGTGACTGCAAAAGCAACAGGGAGAGATGGACAGTGATGGTGAGGAATGAAGGAGGTATCAGAGGCTGGAGTTTTCACTCAAGAGTGGAAGAACAATGAATCTATAAACAGAAAAGAGGACCTAGGAGAACATCAATTTTCTCTTTCACACTGTGCAGCTTGTGGAAGAATACGTGGCTACCACTACTGAACTACTACAGGGTTAGCATTCCCCTTAGAATTCCATAATTAGGTAGCAGAGAAAACATTCTGCCCCAGAATAAAAGCCCCGTAGGGCTGTTTACATTGGAATGAAGGTATAAAGAAAGGGCTAGAAGAATCGAGAAGGTACAGAGTAAACAAAACAACAGGGGATGAGACAGGAAACAGGTGGGGAGGTGGGAAGGAGTGGATAAAGAGAGCAGAAAGAGCAGGGAGAAAATACTTCACTTTATTGAGCAATCAAATATTTAATCTTCTAGAAAGAAAGATGCATGCCTGGGAAGTGCCAGAAATGATAATGACCAAGATTCAGGAAGAAACGGTGAAGGCTGCCATGAGGTTTTCAAAGGGCAGAGAGGCCTCTGAATGTGGATGTCTCAGGACTCTGAAGAGCAGCAAGGGCCCTGGTTAAAGAGAGAACTTCGAGGAGGTTTGGTTAGACTTTCTGAAATCTCTTTTAAGTCTCAAATCTTAGGATTTCATGACCATGAAAATCACTGATTCACAGACTGAAGGTAATTGGAAGATGATCTGACATTTAAGAAAACAGAAAAGAGTCAAAGAAAAAGAACTATAAATTGTAAAATACTTTAGGGACTAAACTATCACTTAACATTAAGAACTAAGCATTGTAATGTATACCTAAGAAGGAAGTTCAGGCAAAAATACTATAATGATTAATTCTCAAATCAATTAATTAATCCCTTCAGCAAATCACATCCTTTCCATATATATTAGCAAAAATTTTCATCATGACTGTATTATATATTTGGCTCTTAACTCACTACTAACTTAAAAGACACTAACCTGAATTTATTTTAATATATGTTTTTATAAATATACGAGTAGAATGCATTCCTTCCAAGTGCTAGCTCAATGTCACCAGTGTTGAGTTCCCTGAGCCATCTAAATTTGAGGATGGACAGCTCTACAGGCAACTGAGAACTTCCTAAAGTTTGGAATATATACATATACCTAATCTGGGGGTTATGTCTGTTCTCACTTTCCAACCAAATTACGAGACCTTCAAGGGCAGCATAATCTCTCTTAATTCTCTTTTAGGGTACTCTATAAAAGCTGGTTGAACTGAACTAAATTACATTTCCTAGAACACTCTGAGAAGCAAAAGTTTAAGGACAGTGTTTTCTCTCTGAAAAAACATAGCCACAAAAGAAAAGCAGAGAAATTTACACAGATGCTGGGAGGGATTGGGGGCAGGAGGAGAAGGGGACGACAGAGGATGAGATGGCTGGATGGCATCACTGACTCGATGGACGTGAGTCTGAGTGAACTCCGGGAGCTGGTGATGGACAAGGAGGCCTGGTGTGCTGCAATTCATGGGGTCACAAAGTCAGATACAACTGAGCGACTGAACTGAACTGAAAAGCTTCTAATAAGGCCACTAAAAAAGATTTGCACAAACACAGCCTGACTCTCGGGACTCCTTCACACATAGATTACCTGGAAGATTCTGATAGTCTTTACACAAGGTTCACTAATCACCTGTTCATTTTTGTCTCTATTTCAGACCATACATCATATTTGTGTATAACTTTCACTTGACCATTTTATTCCAGTTAAGTGGAGACTTTTCTATACTTTATAAAAGAAAAAGTGAGTTTCAGGGAGATTGTCTAGTTCAAATTTATATAAAGTAGGATTAGAATCTAATTTCCTAAATTTACAAATTAAGTGCTTAAATAACTTATTTAGGATGGTTTAATTTATACAAGATTTCCTTTTATTTGTATGTATAACCTATCTGCTTTCAATAAAAAATGCTTGGTAAGGTTTCTCAGAACACTTCTGTAAGATTTCACATTAGATATAGCAAATATAGTAGGGGCAACCTAGTTGCCCAAAAAAGTAAATTGTGTTTTATGCTGCAAAAAGATCATAACAGTGGATATGGTATTTCTGGTTATAGTATTCATTAGTATGTGAAAAAAACAGTACATTATTCTTTCTGACAAAGCATTTAAATATTTAAACTTCTCATAAATTATCCTCACAACTCAAAGAAATTGATAATTAAAAAGAGAAACATTTCTGTTTAATAAAAGAAAAATTATTAGAGAAAATAATTTTTCTTATAAATGAATAATTGGAATTTAAACAAAAATGTGAATTAATTTTGAGAGGAAGGATAAAGTTCCCTTTTGGAAAGCATCAAATACTGATTTTATATCTAATATTACTGGTTGTACAATATTTATTAAGAACCAGAATATCACTATTTTTTATTGATGGCAGACTATTCTAAAAATTTTAACCTATCCCTGTCAGTGAAAAAAACAGCAAGAATATCAATGATTTAAATTTTTAAATTTATTACTATCTCTGTTTACATTATGCACTGGATTATAATTCCCAGTCCAAGGGGAAAAAGGCTTACTTCTTAAGTAACACACTGAAAATGTACATCAAAACTAATCATACTATAATACTTACAGATAAGGAATCTTCCATATTTGCCCAAATGCACACTTACACAAACAAGAAATGAAAAAGAGTAAAGCAGATTCATATTTACCCATATGAAATAACACAGTATTGCATGAAAAATACAAATTACAGCATATATGATCCATTCCCCCCCAAAGCAAAGAGTTCTACATGTGTGCACAAAGTGGATGCATGTGTGTGTTTAAATGTGCGTTTTAAAAGGCCTACAGGGAAGCACAGCAATGATTCTGAGACTGAAGAGGAGGAAAAAAATGAGGCCCTTCTTCCTATACATTTCTACATGATTGATTTTTTTGTGGTTTAAACAGGGAGCATGTAATGTTAATTTTCTGATTTTAATAACAGTAGATAACTATTAGTTCAGTTCAGTCGCTCAGACGTGTCTAACTCTTTGCAACCCCACAGACTGCAGCACGCCAAGCTTCCCTGTCCATCACCAACTCCTGGATCTTGTTCAAACTCATGTCTGTTGAGTTGGTGATGCCAACTAATCATCTCATACTCTGTCATCCCCTTCTCCTCCTGCCCTCAATCTTTCCCAGCATCAGGGCCTTTTCCAATGAGTCAGTTCTTCACATCAGGTAGCCAAAGTACTGGAGTTTCAGCTTCAGCATCAGTCCTTCCAATGAATATTCAGGACTGATTTCCTTTAGGATGGACTGGTTTAATCCCCTTACAATCCAAGGGACTCTTAAGAGTCTTTTCCAACACTACAGCTCAAAAGCATCAATTCTTTGGCATTCAGCTTTCTTTATGGTCCAACTCTCATATCCATTAATGACTACTGAAAAAACCACAGCTTTGACTAGACGGACCTTTGTTGGCAAAGTAGTGTCTCTGCTTTTTAATATGCTGTCTAGGTTGGTCATAGTTTTTCTTCCAAGGAGCAAGCATCTTTTAATTTCATGGCTGCAGTCGCCATCTGCAGTGATTTTGGAGCCCAAGAAAATTAAGTCTGTCACTGTTTCCATTGTTTCCCCATTTATTCGCCATGAAGTGATAGGACCGGACGCCATGATCTTCGTTTTCTGAATGTTGAGTTTTAAGCCAGCTTTTCCACTCTCCTCTTTCACTTTCATCAAGAGGCTCTTTAATTCCTCTTCACTTTCTGCCATAAGGGTGGTATCATCTGCATATCTGAGGTTATTGATATTTCTCCCAGCAATCTTGATTCCAGCTTGGGCTTCAATCTGGATCTAGCCTGGCATTTCGCATGATGTACTCTGCACATAAGTTAAATAAGCAGGGTGACAATATACAGTCTTGATGTACTCCTTTCCCAATTTGGAACCAGTCTGTTGCTCCATGTCCAGTTCTAACTGTTGTTTCTTGACCTGCATACATAATTATCAGGAGGCAGGTAAAGTGGTTTGCTATTCCCATCTCTTTAAGAAGTTTCCACAGTTTGTTGTGATCTACCCAGTCAAAGCCTTTGGCATAATCAATAAAGCACAAGTAGATGCTTTTCTGGAATTCCCTTGCTTTTTCGATGATCCAACGGGTGTTGGCAATTTGATCTCTGGTTCCTCTGCCTTTTCTAAATCCAGTGTGAACATCTTAAGTTCACGGTTCATGTACTGTTGAAGGCTGGCTTGGAGAATTTTGAGCATTACTTTGCTAGCGTGTAAGATAAGTGTAATTGTGTGGTAGTTTGGACATTCTTTGGCATTGCCCTTCTTTGGGATTGGAATGAAAACTGACCTGTTCCAGTCCCATGGCCACTGCTGAGTTTTCCAAATTTGCTGGCATATTGAGAGCAGCACTTTCATAACATCATCTTTTAGGATTTGAAATAGTTCAACTAGGATTCCATCATCTCCACTAGCTTTGTTTGTAGCAATGCTTCCTAAGGCCCACTTGACTTTCCGTTCCAGGTAACTATACAAAACATTAATTACCACTGGGGAAGCTGGGTGAAGTACACATAGGACCTCTCTCAACTGTATTTGTAACTTCTTGTAAATTTGTAATCACTTAAAAAACCAAAAAGAACCATAAACATGTATTATTTTTGTAATTATTATGTTGTTTTTTTCCCCTTGCTTTCAAAAAATCATTTAGAGAGCAACTTTCCAAAACTACAAAACAGCTCCAAACCTTTACCCTTAAATATATCACAAAAATTTATTAGCTTAGAATCTGAATCAATAACTGAAGAAGGTATGAGCATAAAACTCCATACCTAGTTAAGTGCATAAGCTGTAAGGCACCAGAATTACGACACTGAAAGGCAAAAGCCATTCGGGTACAGCCTAATCCTTCCTAATCTAAGCTCTCCCAAAGGGCAGCATACTTTTCTAATATCTGGACCTTAGAGGTAAACTTTGCGAGATGTCTGATCTTGTTATATTCAGAAGTAAACCCCCCAAATGTCTTCCTTTAATTCTCTGGCACTTCAAATGAATTTAGGATTGTCTAAGGGAAAAATGCTTGCTGGAGGAGCTGTGTGAACAAGCTTGTTGTCCTGCTACTATATCTAGTCAAGCATTTGGATACTACAACTTTGGCAAATCCCATTAATACTTTAAGAAGTCAAAGACTTTAAAACTTCTAAAGAAAGTTCCTGTGAAGTAGTCAGAGGGGCATGTTTAAGCAAGCAGAATGTGTATACAATATAGTAACAAATATAATGCAAACAAAAGAAGATTTGTTTAATTATAGTGGAAATAATTGTTATTTAAAAGTGCCTTCTTCCTCATCATAAAAGAATAAACTGGACTAGTGGCAAAAGAATTGTATGTTATGATGCCTCAAGATTAGTAACAGAAGACAGAAATTTCAAAGTAAAGTCTTGGCAGACACCCAGTCTCCAAGGCAAGAATTATGGCCTAACAATTCCTTCATAACTTTCAAGGCTCGTTCACGTCCCTTTAGGTACAAACCAAAGTTGTTCAGTTTGAGTCAAACACAAGTATACATTTATCAGGTTTCTCCTATCTTTCTCTGGTGAAGTACGCTTAACGTTCTTTCCTAAATTTTATAACCATTTGAGGGCATGTTAGAGAGAGACTGTCAGACTATGCAGAAAAGAACAGAAGAAATTAGGTGAGAGTGGTAATGAGAACACAGAGGTGGGTTCCCAGGGTACTTTCCTTATTTAACAATATTATTAGAAGGAACTACACTCATGGTTTAACATGATATAGAGCTGGCACACCAGTCTTGCCATCACCCTGATGAAGTATAGTATACTCAAAGAGATGGTAACTGCTGACTCAGTGAACTATGATCCCTACAATGCAAGTTTCATATAATCCACTAATCTTAGCAACAAAGATTAAGCGTGCCATGAAAAAGATCTCTCCCATAAGTAAATTATACATCATTTTCCCACACAGATTTCACTAAATCATTGAAATAGTTCAGGAAACAGTTTCCTAACAGCACACGGTAGTTATTAAGACAAACAGGAATCCATCATATTAGACGATTTCCTCTCCGATAATGTCCTCCTCAGCACACCATCTGGATTCTTCAATGGCTTTCTTTCTACACTCCCTAATTTCCATCCTATTAGCCAAGATACCTTTCTGAATCGAACAGTCTTTATCTTCAACTTTATCTTCTGTGATACTAGCTAACTCATCTCTCAGATTATGGAGCTCTTTTATTGCCTGCTGTTCAACCCAGTAGCTGGCTATAGAAGGCACTCAATAAACACTTGTTGAATAAATGAGTTAGTAAATAAATAAATGACAATCCATACATACATAATGCCTTTTACTACAAATACTTCTAGGATTTCACTAACAAATGTTTAATTTACTTATACACTTCCTGTTCCAAAGGTGTCTTAAGATGTGTGTGCATGCTCAGTTTTCAGTTTCCTAGGAGCAGTGGTGGCGAGATAACTGCTGTTAGGTTACATATGATGCCTTTGCGAATCTACTGAAAATACTGGACCCTCTTCTCAGAAATATGCACATAAGGAAAAGATTTTGCATAAATCTAAACCAACCTGTGATCCCCAGGTTAGAATCCCTGATCTAAAGGCAGGTAAGGACCTTTATGCAATGCAATCTATGTTATAACCAATTCCTGCTCATGGAGTTGAATGCTTAAGGAAACAATAATTATAATAAAAAGCTGCAAATCATTCCTAACAGATCTGCCTATAAAGTGGTAGAATATAAGAACAATCAAATGAATCAAATCAGTAATAGTCATGGCTAACGGGCTGTTGAGTTACCTCATGCAGGTTGAGAGGTCCAGATTTGGAATTTATCATGAAAGAAAATGGCATGTGTGTTGATGACATATGTAATTAAGAAAACAGACCTGCAAAGGGAAGAGGGGTTTTAGGGGCTGCTTCTTTAAAAAATGGTATGTACTATACTCCTGTTCCAAGTATATGAAGTCAAACTGGCTCAGGATATGGATAGTCAAGTTCCAGAAATTGATAATGTTGAAAAAAAAAAAAAAACTAAAAGGAACTGGCTTATATTCAGAATTTAGAATGTCCATTGACTCTTCTGGGAGGCAGAGAATCTTCCCTGGGTACCATTAATAAAAGATGCATATGCAGGGACACAAAATGACTTTTAAAAAACATATCCTTTAAATTAAGTCAGATCGAAGAAGTGAAGGAAAGTACAAGTTTTTTTAGGTGTACAAGTCCTCCTTTGTTGCCAGGGAGGACTTGGTGACAGGTAAAAGAGACAAACTGAATAAAGCAGCTTTTGTTTCCCTAACTCTTCTCTTTTTTGTATCTTAAGGTGCTTACAGCTAAGTTAATGTGACTACAGTCCATGGGGTTGCAGAGTACAACTGAGGACACATACCCACACACACAACGTGTAAACTGTCTAAGCAAAAAGTTCCTGTGAGTCCTTTAGGATGTGTTTTCATCATATTATTAGGACCACTAAGTAGTAATACTATTTTCTTTGTGATATTTTGGCTTTAAGATTCTTAATTTGGAAGGTATTAGGGTTTTCTGTCTTAAGGAAAGGTATAATTATCTTGAAAAAAGTCACTTCAAATGTATTTGCTTCCCAGGTGGCACCGGGGTAAAGAATCTGCCTGCCAATGCAGGAGATGCAAGCGATGTGGGTTCAATCCCTGGGTTGGGAAGATTCTCTGGAGAAGGAAATGGCAACCCAGGAGATATTCTTCACAACAAACAAAACATAGAACTTGATTATTTTATCAAAATACCTCTCTTTCAAAATTTTCTCATCTCATTTACAGAGCATTAGTAATGGAGAAAAAAAAGTAGCAAATATATTCTTTATTTCTCTCCAAGTATGCATACAGTGGCTCAATAACAATAGCCTTGATGATTCACTAAGGAATGTGACAACTGTTAGGATCCGAACTCCATATGAGCTGGTATTTTAATTTCCCTCTTAAATCGCTTCATTCTTCACAAGCAATCCTGTATTACCGTTTCATTCTTCTTAAAAAACAAGTTATTCTGTATGACTGACTGACTGGTTTACTGAAGCTAAGCAGCATTAATCCTCTAGTAATTACCATCCTTCATAAAATCATCTGAATGTTTTATTAAAAAAGGAAGTTCAACAAATTATTTTTGAAAGCTTTCTACTATTTTTCATCATTTTTGTATTATCTGTGTTTTAATATTTAAATTTCATCTATCTACTAAAAGGCTTATCTATTTGCTTTCACAGGCTTCTGTTTTAACCAGAACATAGTTCTAGAAATCCATAGATTAACGCATTGCAGCAGTCCAGGTAATTCAGTGTTTTTAAACTGTGCTATAGAGCACTGATTTGCAGGACAGTAAGAGATTTTTTTTTTTAAGACTACATTTGTGTGGATTCATACTTGGACTCTGTTCTTTCTCTTTAAAAAAAAATTCATTCATTTATTTATTTGGCTGCACAAGGTATCAGCTACGGCATGCGGGATCTTTCCGCTCTGGCATGCAAACTCTTAGTTGTGGCATATGGGATCTAGTTCCTTGAACAGCAATGGAACCTGAGTCCTCTGCATTGGGAGCCAGGAGTCTTAGCCATGGGATCACTAGGGAAGTCCCAAGAGATTTTTTTTTTTTTTTAAGTATTTTGTACTCAAACAAGCCTGGTGGTGGTGGTGGCAGGCAGGGATATACCTTAACTATAGGACTCTCAAAGCCTTCAATGTGCTAATAAAATTGTGAATTTATAAGAGAGGAACACAATATTCAGGATTTCCTAAAATTAACTGACTATAATCTACTTTCTTCATGACTCACTGTTCCAAATAAATGCTGCTTTATTTAAGTTCTAGTTTTATATTTAGTCATTGTTGATCGTTCAATTAAGGCATATATTGCCTTTGTCTTAATTCCTCTACTTAAAATATTTCTTTATCCATAAAAGAACAGTTGGTTTTGGAGCAATGACATTTCTTTTAGTATCCCTAAATGACCAAGAGAAATCAAGAAATGTTTGTAATGCTTACACTTTTACACGAGAAGGCAGAGAAATGTGTCATGTATTTTTTAGAACTATTCCTATAAAAAATAACTGAAATAGTAAAGAAAATTTTATTTCTTTTAAAGTATGTTTTTTTACAGGGAACATTAACTTATATGGAGTATCCCAATTCCTAATACCAAATTAGGAATATTTGGTAATACCTACCCACCAAAAATATTTTTAATATAGCTGAATAATTTGCATTCACTTATTCAACATTTATTGGTTGTTTACTATGTGCCAGGAATAGCATTAAGCAATAGATGTATAGTAGTGAACAAAAAAGGCATGATTCTTGCCTTCATGGGCTTATCCCTTTGCTTTGTTCTTTTATGTTACCTGTATTGTTATGAATACTTGCTCCAGAACTGCTTTATTTTTAAAAATACTTTTGATGTGGTAGGGATATAGTTAGGCTGCTATTTTAAAACCTCAGCCCTATAATTAATTTGTTAATGAGGAATGGCATGAATCATGAACTATAAGTATACGGTGAACTGGGGGACAACAGAAAGCATGTTACTTGTATATTAGAAATACATATCATTTATGTTTCAAAGTCTTGTGTTTTGTAATTATTTTACATTGAAATGCTATGAGAGCCAATTCTTTTCAATAAATGGTGCTGGGTCAACTGGATAACATATGGAACATAATGAATCTTGAACCTTACACTCTATACCATGCACAAAAATCAATTCCAGCTGCACTGTAAACCTAAATATGAGTGGTTAAACAATAAAGCTTAGAATAAAACACTTACAGTTTCAGGGGTAGGTAAAGACTTCTTAAATGGAACAATGAAAAGAACTGATTAATCATGAAGAAAAAAGTGATAAATTGGATTTCATTAAAATTATGAGCTTTTATTTATCAAAAGCCATCAGTAAGAGTTAACAGACAACTCACAGAGCAAAAGATACCTGCAACACACACACTTGAAAAAGGACTCATAGTCAGAACACACAAAGAACTTGTAGACATCAGTAAGAAGTAGACGATCCAACTGAAAAACAAATTGGCAAAAACCTGAAGAGGTTATTCACAAAGGAGGATATTCAAATAGACAACAGATAAATGAAAAGGAGTTCAATTTTATAAGTTATCAAGGAAATGCAGATTAAAGCCACAATGTAAAAGTATTTAATACCCACTAGAAAGCCTGAAAAGGAAAAGGCAACTAACATCAAGTGGTAGCAAGGATGCAGAGCAGAAAGAACTCTTCTACACGGCTGGCTGGAGTATGAGGTACGAACCAGTACTCCTGCTGTGGAAAACTGCTTCACAGTATCTATTATAAATGATTATAAACCTATTCCCCTGACTCAGCAATTCCACTCCTAGGTAAAATACCTCAACAAAAATGTGTGCACATTCATCAAAAGACATGCCATAGCATGTCATGTTAGCACAATTTATAACAGTAAAACTGTTATCAATTCATATGCCCATCAATGTATAAATTACAGCATATTTATATAATGGTAGATTACACAGCAAAGAGAATGAATGAACCATAGCTACATGTAACAGCATGGATAAATTTCACAAACATAATACTGAGCAAAAGAAGACAGAACCAAAAAGTTAGTAGTGCATGATTCCACATACATATATATGCCTATATGCTTAGACACTCAATTGTACCTGACCCTTTGCGACCCCATGGACTGTAAGCCATCAGGCTCCTCTGTCCATGGGATTTTTCAGGCAATACTGGAGTGGGTTCCCACTTCCTTCTCCAAGGGATCTTTCCCACCCAGGGATTGAACCTGCATTGCAGTCAGATTCTTAACCAACTGAGCCACTGGGGAAGTCCTGATTCCATGAACACAAAGTTCAAAATTAGACAAAATTTATCTGTGGTGTCAGAAATCACTATAGTTATTATCCTTTGAGAGGGAGAAGTACAGTGAGGGCTGGTGGTCTCTTTCAGGGTACTTCCTAGTCAAGTTGTTCTTTTTGATCTGGGTGTTACAGAGATGTATTCCCTTTGTCAAAGATTAGCAATAGTACATCTATGAGTTGTTTGAATGTATGTTATATTTCAATAAAACATTTATCTGAAAAGTGCTGTGAGTTCCAAATATATCTTACACAATGCGAATTCTCTCTCAAATTCTCTACACACAGTTCAGAGGAATGATCACTCCTCTTTACCCTGTTTTGCCAGAAATAAAATACTTGAAAATGGAATCGAATCCTACATAGGAAAGAAAAACTGTAATTTTTATGGCATAGGGTTATTGCTCCTTGGAAGAAAAGCTATGACCAACCTAGATGGCATATTAAAAAGCAGACATTACTTTGCCGTTTGTCGGCCATTTGTCTGTCTAGTTAAAGCTATAGTTTTTCCAGTGGTCATGTGTGGATGTGAGAGTTGGACCATAAAGAAAGCTGAGTGCCAAAGAATTGATGTATTTGAACTGTGATGTTGGAGAAGACTCTTGAGAATCCCTTGGACTGCAAGAAGATCAAACCAGTCAATCCCAAAAGAAATTAGTACTGAATGTTCATTGGAAGGACTGATGCTGAAGCTGAAGCTCCAATACTTTGGCTACCTGATGGGAAGAGCTGACTCATTGGACAAGACCCTGATGCTGGGAAAGATTGAGGGCAGGAGGAGAAGGGGATGACAGAGGATGAGATGGTTGGTTGGCATCATGGACTCAATGGACATGAGTTTGAGCAAACTCCAGGAGTTGGTGATGGACAGGGAAGCTGGGAGTACTGCAGTTCATGGGGTCCAACGAGGCAGACACAACTGAGCAATTGAACTGAGCTGAACTATAATAGGCAACAGAAAATGGTATAGAAAATGACTCAAATATAGGCTAATAAGAACCATGTATTTGAGGTAGCTCAGATGGTAAAGTGTCTGCCTACAATGCGGAAGACCCGGGTTCAATCCCTGGGTTTGGAAGATCCTCTGGAGAAGGAAATGGCAACCCTCTCCAGTACTCTTGCCTGGAAAATCCCATGGACAGAGGAGCATGGTAGGCTACAGTCCATGGGGTAGCAAAGAGTCAGACACAACTGAGCAGTGTCACTCACTCACTCATAAAAGGATACCTCTCTAAGGGTGTAGACTATATATTTCCAGATTTTTTTCTTTTAGCCACATGGCATGTAGGATCTTAGTTTCCCAGTTAGAGACCAAACCTATGGCCCCTGCAGTCGAAGCACAGAGTCTTAGCCACTGGACTGCTGGAAGTCCCTTAGTATCACATCTTTAAAGGCTCTTCATATGACAAGGTATCCGATCTCTCATTACCCTTGTAATTCTCTCTTATGTGTTCTCAAACCATGCAATACTTAAAGCACAGTCTTAACAGCCTTAAATCACAGCAGTCTATCCCAAATATCACACATTCATTAATGCAGTCTAAGAATTCCCAGCACACTGCTGGTTCATTTGGAAGTTAACTAAAACAACAACATCTTTTTCATAATAAAAGTCAGATTTACCACATTCTGTATTTTTAAAAATTTAATTTTAAAAAAGTTAAATAGAACACTCAATATTTTTCTTGCTAAATGTAACTGTTGTCTTTGGCTTATCACTCTAGTCTACAGAGAGCACTTTGATTCTGTCTTTTATCATTTTAGGTTAAGTCTTCTAGCTTTGTGTAATCTATATATATAGTTCATATTTCCTCTATGTATTTATCCAAGTCATCACTTAAAAAATATGTTCATCCCAAACTGTCAAAGACAGACATCAAGAGGGTGTTGCTAGAATCCTGACTTAAAGCAGCATTTCCCAAAGTATGTTCATGTAATACAGCTCCAAATTAGCAAGGGACGTATTCTGTGAGTTTAGGTAATGTTGGGTTACCAAACCATTTCTCAGTCCTTACAATTCTAATGCACGTGGTAAGTCTCTAAGAGGGGATTAGAGTTTAAAGCGTTTCCTAAACTTAGCTGACTTAGAATCTGTTTTAAAGAAATCTTTTCTCATCCTGAGAAATCAATGTTCCTGGAAAGACATTTCAGGACACACTGCTTGAGGGTAATAATGAGACATCAGCCAATATTCTCTGGGGAAGAGACTGTTTTATTAGCTTCAACCCTACCTAACTGCATTTCATCTAACCTACCTCAAGCTCTCCCTATTATCTGAAGGATTATCAAGATATTGTCAGATGCAGCAATAATATCTTGCCAGTCTAATTTATCACAAAGTGAAACAGGACCAGGTAAAGAGGATTTGCTATCAAGATTATTAGTGAGGCATGAATGCTCAGTCCACCATGAGAGTTATGCTCAATAAGAAGCTATGGAGGTGAGAGACATATTCTTAAAGTTTCCCACTAACTTGGCTACATTTTAAAAGTTTTAGTGATTAAACACTAATCTTTAGTTTCCTGGGAAATTCAGTTATCTTATACTGTCTTTTTTCAGTGACATTTAGTGAAGTTTTGCTATGTATTAAGAATGAGTTATTTTAAAATGCATTATTGAATACTATATATTATATAAAGAATCATAATAAAAATATTTAAATTTTTTTTCAGGTTTTCATTTTACATATTTTGAAATTCTTTTGAAATCCATTTGAAAGATTATATTTAACAAAAGAGATGGTCTTTGTAAAAGAAAACAGATACAAACAAGTGTATCAAAGTCCATCATCATTTAGAGACTTCATTTCAGAACTGGGGGTAGAAGGATAGTAGGCTTTACTTCTAAAAAAGTATACACAGACAAATCATGTTCAAACAGCACATTTAAAATTGAGTGAGGAAGGATACTCACATAAGACAGTACCAGTACTGCTAATCCTCCACACTGTCTACTGGGTCAGAAGGTCTTAAAATGTTGTTGAGATAACTGGCTTCCATTAGCAAGCATGTGATTGGCAGGATGATAAAGTCTTTTCACTCACAGGTCAGCTATTTCCTTTTCTTTAGAAGAGGGCAATTCTGATGATCCATCTTTGAGCTACAGTCTCTCATTGAGTCCCAATTCTCTTGCCTTCAGCTTTGATATGGTTCTAACTTTCCTCTTGTATCAGCTCATACTTGTCATCAACTCCTCTATTCAGAACAGCAAGTACCAGGAGTTTGACCTCAGGGCAAAGTCCGGGTGGGCAGGTAAAATTTGACCACTGGACCTACTTCCTAATCTTTCATACCCAGCAATTCATGAAGCAGTATCAAATTCAAACTGAAAAACAGAAGCATGACCTCTTATAAGTACTATGAAAAGGGCTCTTTTGCCTTTCTAAGTACACTTGAAAAGAACTGTCAGCTGCCCTATTAAGACAGAAATGGATCACAGACCAGGAAAAAAAGAAGGAAAAGTGCAGAAATTCAACTGAAATGTAAATAAAAGTGTTAGCACCCTCTTTATGTTTGGTGATATACTACTTTACATAAAAGTGTTAAAATAATATGCTGCTATGAAATATCTTTATGAAGGCAGGAACATAACACTACTGACACTTTAAGGCATCCTTATTTAAATACTCACTGACACTGATAAAAAAATTATATCACCTTATATGAGATTAAAACAAATTTCAAAACAAATTATATTTTTGGCCAATTTCCATACTTAGAATTTTACTACTAAACTATTTGTAAGTTAATCTGAAAAACAAATATAGGTGAAAAATAACTATCATTATCAAGTTATTGTTAAATCCATGCCTCTGAAATCATAAAATTCATGTTATATCACCACAGTCCAGTACTTAAAGAATTAGCTGCATCCTGTTTTAGAATAAATAGGTACAAGAAGAAAATATGATTCAATGTTAACATTAATAATCAGGGCAAATAATTTTAAGCCTCTTTTAAGACTAGAAAAATTAATACATAAAAAGCTAGTTCATCAAAATCTTCTATCCACTACTCACTTTCACTGCATACTAACTACCATACTTTAAAATTGTGTTTTATATTAACTGGTTATTTCTATATTAATCTTTTAACAGTTCTATGTACTTGTCATAATTCTAAATGTTTTAGAATTCTAATGTCATAATTCTAAATGTTTAGAACAGACTTTTTTATTCACTTAAATCTCTTCAAGAAATTACCTTGATGAGGAAATGTCAATCTGGACTTAACGCCTCTACGTACACATACCTGATAAGTAAATCAACCAAAAAGACTTGAAATGTTTATTAATATTTATAATTATGCTTTTATAACAATTCCCTAGTGGGCTATATGCTTGTAAAGAGATTTTTTTTGCTGTCAAATGATGATTGTTTGAAGGAAGAAAGTACCTAGGATCAATCTTTTTTTTTTTTTTTAGTTTTTATTTTTTAATTTAAAATTTTTTTTTTTTAGTTTTTTAAATTTTAAACTAGGATCAATCTTAACCTGCTGTGAAGCAACCACCTATCTGGGCAAATCAAGGAACAGAATCTTTGCCAAAAGCATTATAAATTATGTGATCCTACAGCGACATGGATGGACCTAGGGATGGATGGACTTACCATACTAAGTACACAGACATAAAAAGACAAATACCATGTGATATCACTCATATGTAGAATGTAATTTTTTTAAAAATACAAATGAACTTACTTACAAAACAAAAACAGATTTACAGAGATTGAAAACAAAATTATGGTTACCAAAGGCGACGTGTGAAGAAGATGGATAAATCAGGAGTTTGGAATTAACATATTCACACTACGATACAGTAGTATAGTAGTATGCTGAAGTGCTGTGCTTAGTCACTCAGTCATGTCTGACTCTTTGCAACCCGATCGCCAGCCTCCTCTGTCGGAGATTCTCCAGGTAAGAATACTGGAGTGGGTTGCCATACCCTCCTCCAGGGGATCTTCCCAACCCAGGGATCAAACCCAGGTCTCTAGCTTTGCAGGCGGTTTCTTTACCGTCTGAACCACCTGGGAGGCCCCATGGTAGTTAGTATAGCACAGGGAACTCTATTTAATATTCTGTGATCACTTATATGAGAAAAGAATCTGAAAAAGAATGAATATATGCATCTGTATAACAGAAACAATTTGCTGTACAACTGAAACTCACACAACATTGTAAGTCAACTATACTCCAATAAAATTTTTTAAAAAATTATGTGATCCTAACTACAATCCTCAGTTCAGTCGCTCAGTCGTGTCCAACTCTTTGTGACCCCATGAACCGTGGTATGCCAGGCCTCCCTGTCCATCACCAACTCCTGGAGTCCACCTAAATCCACGTCCGTTGAGTCAGTGATGCCATCCAACCATCTCATCCTCTGTCGTCCCCTTCTCCTCCTGCCCTCAGTCTTTCCCAGCATCAGGGTCTTTTCCAATGAGTCCACACTTCACATCAGGTGGCCAAAGTATTGGAGTTTCAGCTTCAGCATCAGTCCTTCCAATGAACAACCAGTACTGATCTCCTTTACGATGGACTGGTTGGATCTCCTTGCTGTCCAAAGGACTCTCAAGAGTCTTCTCCAACACCACAGTTCAAAAGCATCAATTCTTCGGTGCTGAGCTTTCTTTATTGTCCAACGCTCACATCCATACATGACTGCTGGAAAAACTATAGCCTTGACTAGATGGACTTTGATGACAAAATAATGTCTCTGTTTTTTAATATGCTGTCTAGGTAGGTCATAACTTTCCTTCCAAGGAGTAAGCGTCTTTTAATTTCATGGCTGCAATCACCATCTGCAGTGAATTTGGAGTCTAGAAAAATAAAGTCAGCCACTGTTTCCACTGTTTCCCCATCTATTTCCCATGAAGTGATGGGACCTGATACCATGATCTTCGTTTTCTGAATGTTGAGCTTTAAGCCAACTTTTTCACTCTCCTCTTTCACTTTCATCAAGAGGCTCTTTAGTTCCTCTTCACTTTCTGCCATAAGGGTGGTGTCATCTGCATATCTGAGGTTATTGATATTTCTCCCGGCAATCTTGATTCCAGCTTGTGCGTCCTCCACCCCAGCATTTCTCATGATGTACTCTGCATAGAAGTTAAACAAGCAGGGTGACAATATACAGCCTTGACGTACTCCTTTTTCTATTTGGAACCAGTCTGTTGTTCCATGTCCACTTCTAACTGTTGCTTCCTGACCTGCATACAGGTTTCTCAAGAGGCAGTTCAGGTAGTCTGGTATTCCCATCTCTTGAAGAATTTTCCACAGTTTATTGTGATCCACACAGTCAAAGGCTTTGGCATAGTCAAAAAAGCAGAAATAGATGTTTTTCTGGAACTCTCTTGCTTTTTTGATGATCCAGCGGATGTTGGCAATTTGATTAAGAAGACGTGGCAAGAATACACAGAAGAACTGTATAAAAAAGGTCTTCACGACCCAGATAATCACGATGGTGTGATTACTCATCTAGAGCCAGACATCCTGGAATGTGAAGCCAAGTGGGCCTTAGGAAGCACCACTATGAACAAAGCTAGTGGAGGTGATGGCATTCCAGTTGAGCTATTTCAAATCCTGAAAGAAGATGCTGTGAAAGTGCTACACTCAATATGCCAGCAAATTTGGAAAACTCAGCAGTGGCCACAGGACTGGAAAAGGTGAGTTTTCATTCCAATCCCAAAGAAAGGCAATGCCAAAGAATGCTCAAACTACCGCACAACTGCACTCATCTCACACACTAGTAAAGTGATGCTTAAAATTCTCCAAGCCAGGCTTTAGCAATACGTGAACTGTGAACTTCCAGATGTTCAAGTTGGTTTTAGAAAAGTCAGTGGAACCAGACACCAAATTGCCAACATCCACTGGATCATCTACAATCCTACATGACATTATAAACTAGAAAAGCATAAAATTCATAGAAACTGAAAAAATAGTAAACAATAAATATTAAAGGACTCAGTTTTCTATATAATCTTACTAGGGGAAGAGGACAGCAAGAAAGATAACTACTTGTGAAGAAAACAGATCTACCATTAGTAGTAAGAATATCTTCTGGTAAACTGAAATGGAAGTTCAGAATCCACTTTTTTCATTTTCTACTATCTTCCCCAACTTAGTAAAGCTAATCATCTATAGATCTAAGTAGCTAACCATCTACAGATCTAGGTCATTCATAACAGTGTTCCTTGTTTGGCATAATACACGAATGCTGACTGTAAACAGAAATAAACATGATTATATTTTATATGTTCAGTGCTTTACAGATTATAATTGGGCAACAGGAATGGCTTTTCTAATTTCCTTCTAAACCTGACTTGAAATATGAGTTATTTCCACACGACTCACTGTCATATAAGTATTCCTAGCCATTTTGTGGATACTGTGATTTTCTAAAGGATTATTAAGTTCCATAAGGATGGAACTATCTTTAATAATACTTTTGTGCGGATTTTAACCACATCTCCCCTCTCCAAATAATTAGTACCTAGTAGTTCATAAATACTTATTGAACATTGGCTTGGAATGAGCAAAAGCAGCTCTACGGTCAAACATTTAATGAAATCAGAGCTCTTTAACGTCACTGTGGAAGAGTTTACTCATACCAATAATGGTGGAGCCCCATCTATCTCCACCCGCCAAAGGGGATGGGAGCATTAATAGACTGATATTTAATTCTATCTTCATCTGGTTCTTCTTGCCAAAGGCGGCAGTCACTCCTGTTGTCAATTCCAACACTCCTGAGCCCTCTTACTTGGATTTACCCCTCCTCCACACTCTTGCTTGATTAAACACCTTAATCCTGGGATTAAGAAAGAAAAAGGAGGGGGAAAGAGGAAGAAGCGCATAAGAAGAAAAATTATGAGGGAGATGGGACAAGGTAATATGGAGAAAATAAAGAAAATGGCAATATAGTAGAGAAGTTAAAGAGTAGTAAAAAGAATAGAAGAGATTTAAAAATCACCACATTTGTCATTATATTTAGAGTTATATGACTGGAAAAGAATTATGTAAACGTCACTACCACCACCATAATTAACTACCTTTAAAAATTAGTTTTATTCTTCTTTCTGGAGGCATACAGAAAAACCATAAAAATAACACTCTTTACGCTGACAACATTTTAATCAAGGGATTCCTTTTATGGTTGTAATAATTTATATTTAACTTGGGTCCTAACACTAATGTTATACTACCAAATTTTCATATATGACCATAAAATCATTAAGAACTTAAAGCATCAATAAACCAAAGGATAAAGTTAGTATTTAGTCATGTGCTTTGCTAATAACAACTAAATTAAATAGTCACCAACAAGAATGCCCTATGAGGTTGAGACACTGAATGGATACAGGTTCAGAGAGAAGGACCAAACACCTAGTTATCAAAGAAGCACTTCTCTGAAAAAAAATGTTTCAAGGCAAAAACAAGCATTCCTATAGCATTAAAAAAAAAAGAAAAGAAAAAGGCAAGAGGTAGAAAGCAATAAATGAAAAGTACATTATTACATCTTACTTGTCTGAGGTCAATAAATGCAAGTTGCAGGGTATCTCCTTGGAATCCTGGCACCGGCTCAGAGCTGGCAAACACTATTTAAAAAAAAAAATATATATATATAAACAAAATTGCAAAATATACAAGGGTTTAAGCACTAAATTAATTTCTACTCATTAAAAATATATTAAAATATTTACAAGTAATCATTTCAAATAAAGACTATTTATAACCTTCAATTTCACCACTGAGAATGTTCTCCACACCCATTACCACAAATATTTCAATCATTTCAAACTTCTAATCTGCCATTTAATTACTCTAAATCATTAATTACAATAAATTTTAAATGGTTATCCCACGAAAGTTCAAGGGTAGTAATATACTTCAATCAAGAAACGTTTTTTGACTCTTTTTAGCCTTAGGTGAATAGAAGCATTTTGAAACTATACTGATGGCATGGTTATCAAAATACTTGAAAACATCTGCTTTGTTATGGATTATGCTCCATAAAATCCTACTTCTAGCTAACAGCAATAATAGGCAGCCATGTAAGAAAGCAACACATAGGTGAAATGTTCGAATTAGCAAAATGAGGATGATGCAGGAATATTTCAAATAATTTTTTTCCATAAAGGAATCCCACTTCTTTAAAAACTAGAGATATCTTAAAAATTAGATTTCATAAGACAGATTTCTTAATATCTTTAGACAAAAAATATTTTGAAAGAGCCAAGCTACACAGTTAGAGATCATAATTCCCAGACAAGTGATTAAACCCAGGCCACTGCAGTGAAAGTACTAAGTCCTACCCACTGGACCACAAGGGAATCTCTTTCAAAAATTTTTTGTACTTACAAAAATTTAATACTAGTAACACAGCTTTGTTTAGTTAATTGAAGACAATCTCAATACTAGTTATTCTGAAAACCAAAGCCTTGTGGCTCATTAAAAAGACCCTATCATTTTACACACATGCTTCTCTGATAAGAATACGAATGTCTGCCACCACTTGCCCTCCCCACTAATACCTGACTTTTCTTAGAAAGTACTGCAAATTTTCCATTTGTTAATTTATCTGAGCCAGTATTTTAGAAACCACAAAAAATTTTATATAGATTTTGGAATAACAAAAATAATTCTTAACTTTATTTTCTATGTGAAATACAGTTTAGAAAGGCTCAAAATCAACAATTAAAAAACATAAATATACGAAAGTCTAGAACAGCTTAATTTATTTGGCATTTTTAGAGAATGAAGAATTCAAATTAAGTTTTTACTGTGCATGTTGTACAATTAATGATCACTTTTACTTTAAGCATAAAAACTTTTTTTTCATCATAAGCATTTTTTCCTAAAATTTTAAACTGCATCATAATTCTTTCCATGTCTTTTTAAAAAATAATACTAAATACTATTTAAACTTTTCTTAATTCTCTTCATTGATAACCATTAAGAACAATTTTTATTCTACACAATAAATTCCCAGGGCTGCTATAGTATTAACTGTTTTCTATTACATTTAATAGCTCAGAATGCTGTGTTCTTGTGTCTATATTTTATAAATTTTCTGCCTTCTCTCTTACAGTTTTTACATAAATTCTTCTTCCCTGCTCTCTCACTCATCTCTTATGTCATCTATAATCTTCTTGAGCAGTAAGTCAGCTAATTGTACTAGAATAGTACCTAAAGGAAGAGAAAATATAGTTTGAACAGGATCCTCTCCCACAAGTAATGTGAATGAGTTTATATACGCCTTTGAGTATATGTACCTTTTAGTTACTCAGAGTTACACCATTTTCCTCCCCACTTCCTGGTTCTCTGCTAGGTAGGTACTAAGCAGCTATGCCCATTAGATAGGTGACTATATTCACCTTTCTCAGGCCCCCTATTTCTGGAAAACTAAGATTCATTCAGCAAATCTAATCATACTTTTCACTGTTTAGTATAATTTACTCACATCACTGTCTTTTCACACAATGAAAAGTAGAAAACTCTGGGACTTCCCTGGTGGTTTAGTTGGCTAAGACTCTGAGCTCCCAATACGGGGGGCCTGGGTTCCATCACTGGTCAGGGAACTAGATCCTACACAATTAAGAGTTTGCATGCTGCAACTAAAGATCGCATGCTGGTACAAAGCTCAAATTTCCCATGTGCCGTAACTAAGACCTGGCCCAGCCAAAAAAGGAAAAGAAGTAGAATAGTTTCATACTGGTGCAACTCCATCACCCCCTACCATGGCCCAGATAACTGGTTACCTCTCTTTAATAACATGAGATCTTAACTGAAAAATAACAAGCAAAATTCTAATACCTTAAAAGTAAAGATTTTTTTTTAATCTAAAAAGTTCTTTTCTTAAGACCATCCAGCATATTGTTGGCTTTTTTGGCAAGTCTCAGGCTACTCTTTCCAAGCAACAATTAACTATTAATCCCTAGTTGTCTCTAACCAAGACTATAAATGTTAGCTCAGCTTCTACCATCACCATATATACAGACACACACACACATAGACTTCCTATCACACAAAGAGACTTACTTTATATATCAAACACAAAAATCAGCTCAATTCCAATTATACTTCAATTATTATCTACTTAATCTTCCAGAATTTTTCTACACGGAAAATAATCTGTCAGTTTTCTGCTCTCTCAATTCCTATTTGAGATACTATAGTTTAATAAGCCCCAATGCTTGGCATTAAACCAAAGAGTTTAGTGTTAAAATTATAATAGTAGCATAAATTTATATAGTACTTTATAGCTTACAAAGCACTTTCTCACATACCATCGTCTTTGATCATTATAATAACTTATCTTAGCAAACAGGGCATGTAGATGATGGATCACAAAGTCTTGCAGCTAGAAAAGACACTCTCTTTGGAATATCTCTAAGAGTCCTCTGAAGGCTCAGTTTAAAGACACCATGTTCTTAATTTTAAAGGGCAGGGATGTTTAAATTGATTTGTCCAGATTCACACAGCTAATTCAGATTTCCTGATATTGAATTCATTGATCCATTATCTGGTTAAGTATTCAGCCTCATCTTATATACCATCTCTCCTAATTATGTAACCAATATGGAAGTGAAATTCACTACTTTATAGCTCTCAGGTCTTTCCCACAAATGATTCTTAGGGCTAAGAGGCTTCATATCTTTTTCTTTACTTCTCTAAAACTCTGATGCAGTCAATCCTGTTGTTTTTAACCTTCTACAGTATCTTGAGTCTGAATCTGTATCTATCTTAATTCAAGCTATCATCATTTCTTGCTTGGATTACAAAAAGACACTCCCTATTTGGTCTCTCTGCTTCTTGTGCGCTCTTTCCATCCACTTTCACCAGTATGATTTATATCAGATGTAAATATGATTTGTGACACTTCATAGTGTAAAACCTTTCACTGGCTCTCCATCACCTTCCCAATAAAGTAGACAGGTAAGGTCCTTTACAACCGATCTCTCTAAACTGATCTCTTACCACTTCTGTAGGGGCGCCTTCCAAACCACCTGCGCTTCCTTGTATGCGCCACAACCTCTTTTCACAGTACCTCTGCTCCTTCTGCCTGGAGCATCCTTTCTCTTCTTCAGTGGGTAACTCTTACGTATCCTACCTACCATTCCATACATCTTCTATGGAAGACGTCCATTACCCTGAAGGCTGGGTTAGGTCCCTCCTCTGTGATCTCACTGCAACGCCTAACACAGCCTAACTACAGTACCTGTTTTCCTATCTTATAAGTCATTGTTTACCTGTCTGTGTTTTCCCACCAGACCATATGACTACTGGAAAGTGTAAATCTAGAACATTCTGTGCATATTTCATGTATTTATTTCAAAATAATTAAGGGTGAATACTTCAAATGTTTCCTTCAGCCAAAACTAAATCGTGAGTTCGTCCACCAAACAAGAAGCTCACAGAAATAGATTTTGGGTTTTGTTTTAACTTTCACATACGCTGCGCCTAGTGTACAAGAGATATTCAGTAAATGTGTTGAATGAATGAATAATACAAATAATTCATTTATTCAAATGCTGTCCCAATAATTCTAGAGATAGATTTCAAGCTATGAACTTCTTAAAGAACTGATGACTAATTTTATTTGGGGATCCCTTTAGTTTGTCTTCAGATCCCTCCTTGGCTCATCCAGATTCTCATTTTGTATATGCTTTGTCATTTTCTTTGTTCTTTTCTCTTGGGCCAGCTTTTTATTTAATAATACCTACTTCCTAATATGATTTCTTTGTCTTTGTCATTAGTCAGACCATTAAGAGTATTTTTTAAAAACATATGTTGATTTTGGTCTTTCAATAAGATATTTAAAAATAGGTTCCCAGCTTTCTAAAGGTTTTTATTGCTTTTTTCTAAAGAAAGTCAAAATCTTTGGGTTTTTTTTTTCTCTTAGTGCCTCCAATTTGATTATTGCTTCTTAAAAACAAAACTTCATGATATATTCATTTCCTCTTATTTTTTGCTATAACATGGAACTTAATACTGATTCCGAGTTTAAAAATTCTCTAAGATTAGAGAGGGAGGTGTCATCTTATTGGGAAGGTAAAACTTTGCTGTATTAGTCTAACTGGGAAGAAGATAAGACTGCATTAATTTAGATGAAACTAAAAGCAAAAAATAACACCTGCTGGAGAAGTTGTGGTAATAATGACCAAAAAAACAAAAACAAAAACAAAAAACACTTCCAAATTGTAAATCTCTGAAGTTTTAAGAGAATAAACAGTATCTATAGGGGGAAAAAAAGAGCTTCCCTAACAGCTCACATGGTAAAGAATTTGCCTGCAATGCAGGAGACCTGGGTTCAACTCCTGGGTCAGGAAGATTCCCTGGAGAAGGAAATGGCAACCCATTCTAGTAGTCTTGCCTGGAGCATCCCATGGACAGAGGAGCCTGGCAGTCTACAGTCCATAAGGTCACAAACAGTCCAACATGACTGAAGCAACTTAACACACATACACATAGGGAAAAAAAGCACTACTTATTTGTAAATATAACAAGACTTTAAGTAGGAAAATACCCCTTCCTGCCCTTAGGATCTATAGACAGATGTACAGGGTTTGTATGGAGGGAGGAAAGATGGCTTAAGAAGTCAGGCTGTAAGTATATATCTTTGGCATGAAAATAAAATCCTTAAATAGTCTTGTCCTAGGCAGACAGTTATCTTTATCATAAGATGTAGATTATTTGGAAACAATCTACATAGAGTAAGAAAAGTTGTCAGGGGTTGGGTGGAAGTAGAAGAAAGAATTTCCACGGAATCAGAAGAGTAAACAGATCAAAAGACTGAAAAAGAAGATGAGGAGGCTAAGCTAGATAAAATCTCAAAACTTTGCTTGTGGATAACAAGGCAAGGGCATATAAAATGGAATAATTTTGTAACTAAATAAATGACTGAATATAAATACAAACAGTCTGCATATTGAGACTGCTCATAATTCCATTTCTTATGCTGAAGATTTAAGGTAGCTAGTTAGAACCCAAACTTTGGCTAGGCAAAGTATTCTACGTGGAACAGATGTGTAATTAGAAGGGATGACGAAGAGCACCATCTAGTGGTTTTCCTAATGGTGAAGAACCCATGCCTGGAGTCTGAGGACTTGTGAGATTTCTGGACTGTTATATTCTGTTACGTGTGGCTGGTAGCGGTGGAGGGCAAGCCTCTGGAACCAATGCCCCTGTACATTCGTCACCCCACTTATATAAAGTAGTGTCTATTCCTCTCCCTTTCTTGGAAAAGGAGCAAATTTGATAAATTTGATACCTTAAAATGCCATTAAGACCAGGAACAAATTCAAGTAAGCAAATAATGTAACAGCATCCAGCTCACTTGAAAAAAAAAAAGATACTGAAATATCCCCTCATACCATCAACACAATTTTCCCAGAATTCTTTTATTTTGGGGTGTAGACCTTTTTCAAGGCTAGAAGAGATGTCCTGAGATCTTAGCCACATACATACAAAAAAGTCTATAGGTTTTTGTTTGTTTGTTTGTTTTTTGAGGTGGGCTAAGTCTTTATCCAAATGAAAAACAAAACAAAGCCTTCAAATGTAGAGATTCACCTATTTTTCAATAATTCATCATTGAAAAAGATACCAGTGCTCTTTAACTTGGAGCTTTTCTAGTGTTTATGAATTTAAGATGTTAAATTCTTAGGAGCTGATGACCTCAACTAGATTTTTATGTAGAATATATTATATGAAAAAGTACATTCTCAAAAAGTATATGAAGAAGTATAGTCTTATTCTGGGTACTTCAAATCCTTTGGAAATGTTTGGTTATTTTTTTATAGAGTTGTGAAGGATTTCTCAGATACCATTACAGGAACTTAAGAGAGTATTTTTATTTTTTCCTCTATACAGTTGCATTTGTAAGATATCTTATATTGGAATCCAATATATGAGATGTTTAATAAAACAAAAGCACATACACAGACTTAGAATATCAGCTTCATGCCAAGCTTGGCAAATGCTTCTCCAACTAAGAAGTAATTTCTCTGGAACTTATATAAAATCTGTAACAGGATCAAAGGTTCAGTGCAGTTCAGAAGGAGGCTACATTTGCAGTTCCAAATGGATGCCTTCCTGACTTCTCCAACCATATAGTTATACTAATAATATTGATTATGGTCAAGTTAACAAAAAATACGTACTTTATTCATGCATAAACACTACCTAATACTCTCAATCCATCCAGCTTTTAACTAAATTAGGTCTGCTTCTTATACTCTCTCACAGTGCCATCTACTTCTCTAAAATTTAACAACTTGTAATCATATTTATTTGTGCAATCATAAATAAAATGAATGTCTTCCCACTGGGCCTAAAACCCAAGAGGGTTAGGACCTTTTCTGTTTTGTTTACATTGTATCCCCTAAATGCCACGTACTTTGTAGCAAGTGAAGTGAAGTTGCTCAGTCTTGTCCAACTCTTTGCCACTCCATGGACTGTAGCCTACCAGGCTCCTATGTCCTTGGGATTTTCCAGGCAATAGTCCTAGAGTGGATTGCCATTTCCTTCTCCAGGGGATCTTCCCAACTCAGGGATCGAACCTGGGTCTCCCTCATTGTAGACAGACGCTTTACCGTCTGAGCCACCCATGGACTGTAGCCTACCAGGTTCCTCTGTCCTTGGGATTTTACAGGCAATAGTCCTAGAGTGGATTGCCATTTCCTTCTCCAGGTGATCTTCCCAACCCAGGGATCGAACCTGGGTCTCCCTCATTGTAGACAGACGCTTTACCGTCTGAGCCACCAGGGAAGTACTTTGTAGATGTGAAGAAAGTAATTAATATATGGCTTTGACATTCATACTCTTCTTTGTCTTAAATTTTACTACCTCTGAATCCTAGGATATATTTTGGAAATTATGAATTCCAAATCCAATTTTCACAGGAAAAACTGAGGCTTCTCAACTGTTAAATACCAAAGCTACTTGTTCAAATCCAGGGAGAGCCAGGACTAGAATAATGGTCTTAACTTCCTGACATGTGCTCAAACCATCTTAAGATTAGATCAGTGCAAAGAAATAAGAGGAAAAAACAATAGAATTGGAAAGACTAGAGATCTCTTCAAGAAAATGAGAGATACCAAGCGAACATTTCATGCAAAGATGAGCTCAATAAAGGACAAAAATGGTATGGATCTAACAGAAGCAGAAGATATTTAGAAGAGGTGGCAAGAATGCACAGAAGAACTATACAAAAAAGATCTTCACGACCAAGATAATCACGATGGTGTGATCACTCACCTAGAGCCAGACATCCTGTAATGTGAAGTCAAGTGGTCTTAGGAAGCATCACTACGAACAAAGCTAGTGGAGGTGATGAAATTCCAGCTGAGCTATCTCAAATCCTAAAAGATGATGCTGTGAAAGTGCTGCACTCAATATGCCAGCACATTTGGAAAACTCAGCAGTGGCCACAGGACTGGAAAAGGTGAGTTTTCATTCCAATCCCAAAGAAAGGCAAAGCCAAAGAATGCTCAAACTACTGCACAATTGCACTCATCTCACACGCTAATAAAGTAATGCTCAAAATTCTCCAAGCCAGGCTTCAGCAATACATGAATCATGAACTTCCAGATGTTCAAGCTGGTTTTAGAAAAGGCAGAGGAACCAGAGATCAAATTGCCAACATCCGCTGGATCATCAAAAGAGCAAGAGAGTTCCAGAAAAACATCTATTTCTGTTTTATTGACTATGCCAAAGCCTTTGACTGTGTGGATCACAACAAACTGTGGGAAAATTCTGAAGGAGATGGGAATACCAGACCACCTGACATGCCTCTTGAGAAACCTGTATGCAGGTCAGGAAGCAACAGTTAGACCTGGACATGGAACAACAGACTGGTTCCAAATAGGAAAAGGAGTACGTCAAGGCTGTATATTGTCACCCTGCTTATTTAACTTCTATGCAGAGTACATCACGAGAAATGCTGGGGTGGAAGAAGCACAAGCTGGAATCAAGATTGCTGGGAGAAATATCAATAACCTCAGATATGCAGATGACACCACCCTTATGGCAGGAAGTGAAGAAGAACTAAAGGGCCTCTTGATCAAAGTGAAAGAGGAAAGTGAAAAAGTTAGCTTAAAGCTCAACATTCAGAAAAACGAAGATCATGGCATCAGGTCCCATCACTTCATGGGAAATAGATGGGGAAACAGTGGCTGACTTTATTTTGGGGGGCCCCAAAATCACTGCAGATGGTGACTGCAGCCATGAAATTAAAAGACGCTTACTAGTTGGAAGGAAAGTTATGACCAACCTAGACAGCATATTCAAAAGCAGAGACATTACTTTGCCAACAAGTGTCCATCTAGTCAAGGCTATGTTTTTTCCAGTGGTCATGTATGGATGTGAGAGCTGGACCATAAAGAAAGCTAAGCGCAGAACTGATGCTTTTGAACTGTGGTGTTCGAGAAGACTCTTCAGAGTCCCTTGGACTGCAAGGAGATACAACCAGTCCATCCTAGAGGAGATCAGTCCTGGTTGTTCACTGGAAGGACTGATGTTGAAACGGAAACTTCAATACTTTGGCCACCTGACGTGAAGAGCTGACTCATTTGAAAAGACGCTGATGCTGAGAAAGACTGAGGGCGGGAGGAGAAGGGAATGACTGAGGATGAGATGGTTGGATGGCATCACTGACTCAATGGTCATGAGTTTGGGTAAACTCCAGGAGTTGGTGATGGACAGGGAAGCCTGGTGTGCTGCAGTTCATGCTGCAAAGAGTCGGGCATGACTGAGCAACTGAACTGAATTTAACTGAACTGAAGGGGAAGAAAAGTTCTATATAAGTTCATATGATTTCATCCCTAACTCAGACATTTTATCAAGTCTGACCTGTGTGTGTGTGTGTGTGTGTGTGTGTGTGTGTGTGTGTACATGCACACTCAGTTATATCTGACTCTTCATGACCCCATGGACTGTAGCCCGCCAGGTTCCCCTGTCCGTGGTATTTTCAAGAACAACAACAGAAAAAGACCTGAAGATAAATGACTGAAAGGGGAATGAAAATAATTCTACAAGAAAATAATAAAGAAATTATGACTGTCCAGTTCACAACAGATGAAGTTAAACAGTCATTTAAACATAGTCATCAAATATGTGAAGAATTTCATAAATGATCAGTTATGTATATACCAAAAAGTTGAATGGTCTTGAAAAGAAGTACAGCAGCATCAACTGGCCTTAACTTTTTTCCCAAAAGAGTAGCATTTTATTTATTCATTTATTTATTTTTGGCTGTGACGAGAGGCACACAGGATATTGGCTCCACATGACCAAAGATCAAGCCCATGTTATCTGCAGTGGAAGTGCCGAGTCTTAACCACTGGATCTCCAGGGAAGTCCTTGTCCTTTTTGATAACAAAGTTAGGAGACTCCAGAAAAGCAAATGTAGGCTATAGAGACTTCTTGATTTGTTAATTTGTTCATTTATGCAACAGATACTCTGTGAGCACAGCATTCTGCAGGTTGCCGACAACTATAAATTCTATATTGAACTTAACTTCTATCCTATATGATTGTATCTCTTCTCTTTCCCCGCTTTTCTTACCCTTCCTCATCTTTTCTTCTTTTCTTCCGCTCTTCACACCACCCACCCCAAACATGGGATGCATTCTCAGGTCTCTTCCACTAGGAGAGTCTCTGATTCTAACCACCTATTCATATCAAATTTATTTATTTACTATCTTTATGTATTCCCACCTTCAAAATGTTTGGAATCCATTTTCTTCTCTTCATTCCTACTGCCCAAAGTCAAGTTCTTTCTATCCTTCATACGAAAATGTTCAATAGTCTTTTAAAAGGTCTTCCTACTTGCAGTACCTCTCTCATTTCAGTTTAATTTCCACATGATAGAGTTAACTTTCTATAATATAAATTTTACCATGTCCTGGTCTTTATTAAAAAGTTTCAATGTATCGCTATTGCTTATTAACTAAAATCCAAGCATTCAGAAGTCTAAGTTTTTTCAGCCATATCTTTCAATACTTTCAATCATGCATCTTATAGTCTAGCTACAAAAGACTGTATGAAGATTCCGTAAGCATTCTTTCATCACAGTGCTTTTTAGAAAACTGTTTTAATTTTTACTTATTTATTCATGGCTGTGTTGGGTTTTTGTTGCTGCACACGGGCTTTCTCTAGCTGCTGTGAGTAAGGGCTACTCTTCGTTGCTGTGCACAGGCTTCTCACTGCAGTTGTAAAGCACAGGCTTTCCTTTTTGTAAAGCACAGGCTCTACGCGCACAGGCTTCAGTGGTTATAGCACTTGGGCTCAGAAGTTGCAACTCATGGGCTCTAGAGTGCACAGGCTTTAGTAGCTCCACGGAATGTGGAATCTTCCTGGACCAGGGATCAAACCCATGTCCCCTGCATTACCAGTTGGATTCTTATTCACTGTACCGCCAGAGAAATCCCAGCACAGTGCTTTTGCCTATGCCATTCCCTCTGTTCAGAATGCCCTTCCTTGCTTTTGATGAAATCATACTCATCCTTTAAGACTGTCAAACTTCACTTCCATGATAGTCAATCTTTTCAATCCCATGGCATGTATAATTAATTGCTCCCTCTTTTCAAGTAGTATGTACTTCTATAAAGAATTTATATTCTACTATAGCTATTTACATGTCTGTTTTCTCCCCATCCAGTATGTGAGATCTTTGAAACCTGATTCATCTTCTTTATTTCCCAGTAATAACAGGTAATAGGTTCCCATTAAACATCTGAATAAATGAATCTTTCCTACAAACTAGTTGACTCTACAAGGAAAAAATTCAGTTACAGACTGAAATTTGAGCTCAAGCCAGTTTAAAACCTTAGAAGTCTGTGTGTCACAAGAAATACCAGGGAAAAGGGCACAAACATATTTGAAAAAATAAGTGAGCACATGGATGAATCAGTACTAATTCTTTCACCACTAGAAAAACGAAACAGCAACTAAAAGCATAATGGCTGAATGACATGAGAAACTGAGTTATTCTAACTTTCTACCTCCCCAACCTCAACTGGTTGTGCTATTTGTTTCTACCTGCAGAATGACATTTTAAGGTCTAGGAAATATATGCATAATGTTTCTACAAAGTAATAAGGATGGAAAAATAATCAAACTAGATAAAAGGAACATTTAATTCAAAATAAAGGCCATTCCTGATCCTTAGATTTGATGCTCACCTCTTATTGTTTAAAATCTTTAGACTGAATTTCTTGAGGTGCCCAGGATCTTTGGTGGTTTACGATATCTAGGTCCTGATCTCTGCTATCTGACTTTCTTGGACTCTGGATTTCTTACTAGCATAACACAGACTAGTAGGATTGTGACAAACCAGTCATAGACTTTTAAGTAATAGTTTCTGAACCTTTTGAAGGGAAAGAAATAACTACGAATCAATATGGACCTACAAGGAATCAGAGCAGTAACATTTTCTTCTTTGAAAAAGTAATTAACTCAAGGATGAGGAAAACTCAATGGCCATTATTATTCCTATAGACCAGCAAGGCATCCAGCAAAGGCGTTCATAACTTTGACTTACGACTTAAGATTCAAAACTATGAGTTAAATTCAACTAGGGAATTAGCAACTGGCTAAAGAAATCTAAAGACACCCACAAGATTCTGAATAATGGATCTAAGTCAATATGAACAGATAGATCCATATAATGTGGTTCTCAAACCTTACTGTGCATCAGTATCACTTGAAAAACTTATTCAAAAAGAAATTGTTATATCTTGTGCCAAAATTGCTAGCATATTGAGTGCAGCACATTCACAGCATCATCTTTTAGAAACTGAGATAGCTCAGCTGAAATTTCATCACCTCCACTAGCTTTGTTCATAGTGATGCTTCCTAAGACCCACTTGACTTCACATTCCAGGATGTCTGGCTCTAGGTGAGTGATCACACCATCATGATTCTCTGGGTCATGAAGATCTTTTTGTACAGTTCTTCTGTGTATTCTTGCCACCTCTTCTTAATATCTTCTGCTTCTGTTAGGTCTATACCATTTCTGTCCTTTATCGAGCCCATCTTTGCATGAAATGGTCCCTTGGTATCTCTAATTTTCTTGAAGAGACCTCTAGTCTTTCTCATTCTATCGTTTTCCTCTATTTCTTTGCACTGATCATTGAGGAAGGCTTTCTTATCTCTCCTTGCTATTCTTTGGAACTCTGCATTCAAATAGGTATATCTTTCCTTTTCTCCTTTGCTTTTGGCTTCTCTTCTTTTCACAGTTATTTGTAAGGCCTCCTCAGACAGCCATTTTGCTTTTTTGCATTTCTTTTTCTCGGGGATGGTCTTGATCCCTGTCTCCTGTACAATGTCATGAACCTCCATCCTGTCTATCAGATCTAATCCCTTAAATCCATTTCTCATTTCTACTGTATAATCATAAGGGATTTTATTTAGGTCATACTTGAATGGTCTAGTGGTTTTCCCCACTTTCTTCAATTTCAGTCTGAATTTGGCAATAAGGAGTTCATGATCCAAGCCACAGTCAGCTCCCGGTCTTGTTTTCACTGACTGTATAGAGCTTCTCCATCTTTGACTGCAAAGAATATAATCAATCTGATTTCAGTACTGACCATCTGGTGATGTCCATGTGTAGAGCCTTCACTTGTGTTGTTGGAAGAGGGTGTTTGCTATGACCAGTGAGCTCTCTTGGCAAAACTCTATTAGTCTTTGCCCTGCTTCATTCTGTATTCCAAGGCCAAATTTGCCTGTTACTCCAGGTGTTTCTTGACTTTCTACTTTTGCATTCCAGTCCCCTAAAATGAAAAGGATATCTTTTGGGGGCATTAGTTCTAAAAGGTCTTGTGGGTCTTCATAAAACTGTTCAACCTCAGCTTCTTCAGCATTACTGGTCAGGGCACAGACTTGGATTACTGTGATATTGAATGGTTTGCCTATGAAACAAAAAGAGGTCATTCTGTCATTTTTGAGACTGCATCCAAGTACTGCATTTCAGACTCTTTTGTTGACTATGATGGCTACTCCATTTCTTCCAAGGGATTTTTGCCCACAGTAGTCAATATAATGGTCATCTGAGTTAAATTCACCCATTCCAGTCCATTTTAGTTTGCTGACTCCAAAAATGTCGATGTTCACTCTTGCCATCTCTTGTTTGACCACTTCCAATTTGCCTTGATTCATGGACCTGACATTCCAGGTTCCTATGCGATATTGCTCTTTATAGCATTGGACCATGCTTCTATCACCAGTTACATCCACAACTGGGGGTTGTTTTTGCTCTGGCTCCATCCCTTCATTGTTTCTGGAGTTATTTCTCCACTGATCTCCAGTAGCATATTGGGCACCTACCGACCTGGGTAGGTCATCTTTCAGTATCCTATCTTTTTGCCTTTTCATACTGTTCATGGGGTTCTCAAGGTAAGAATACTGAAGTGGTTTGCTATTCCCTTCTCCAGGGGATCATATTTTGTCAGAACTCTCCACCATGCCCCTTCTGTCTTGAGTAGTGCTACACTGGTGGAATTCCAGTTGAGCTGTTTCAAAACCTAAAAGATGATGCTGTGAAAGTGCTGCACTCAATACACCAGCACATTTGGAAAACTCAGTAGTGGCCACAGGACTGGAAAAGATTAGTTTTCATTTCAATCCCCAAGAAAGGCAAAGCCAAAGAATGCTCAAACTACCACACAATTGGACTCATCTCACACGCTAGTAAAGTGATGCTTTAAATTCTCCAAGCCAGGCTTCAACAATATGTGAACCGTGAACTTCTAGATGTTCAAGCTGGTTTTAGAAAAGGCAGAGGAACCAGAGATCAAATTGCCAACATCCGCTGGATCATCAAAAGAGCAAGAGAGTTCCAGAAAAACATCTATTTCTGCTTTTTTGACTATGTCAAAGCCTTTGATTGTATGGATCACAATAAACTGTGGAAAATTCTGAAGGAGATGGGAATACCAGACCACCTGACATGCCTCTTGAGAAACCTGTATGTAGGTCAGGAAGCAACAGTTAGAACTGGACATGGAACAACACACTGTTTCCAAATAGGAAAAAGAGTACGTCAAGGCTGTATATTGTCACCCTGCTTATTTAACTTCTATGCAGAGTACATCACGAGAAATGCTGGGGTGGATGAAGCACAAGCTGGAATCAAGATTGCTGGGAGAAATGTCAATAACCTCAGATATGCAGATGACACCACCCTTATGGCAGAAAAATGAAGGAGAACTAAAGAGCCTCTTGATGAAAGTGAAAGAGGAGAGTGAAAAAGTTGGTTTAAAGCTCAACGAAGATCATGGCATCTGGTTCCATCACTTCATAGGAAATAGACGGGGAAACAGTGGAAACAGTGTCAGACTTTATTTTTGGGGGCTCCAAAATCACTGCAGATGGTGACTGCAGCCATGAAATTAAAAGACGCTTACTAGTTGGAAGGAAAGTTATGACCAACCTAGACAGCATATTAAAAAGCAGAGACATTACTTTGCCAACAAAGGTCCGTCTAGTCAAGGCTATGTTTTTTCCAGTAGTCATGTATGGATGTGAGAGTTGGACTATAAAGAAAGCTGAGCGTCGAAGGGTTGATGCTTTTGAACTGTGGTGCTAGAGAACACTCTTGAGCATCCCTTGCACTGCAAGGAGATACAACCAGTCCATCCTAAAAGAGATCAGTCCTGAGTGTTCATTGGAAGGACTGATGTTGAAGCTGAAACTCCAATACTTTGGCCACCTGATGCAAAGAGCTGACTTATTTGAAAAGACCCTGATGCTGGGAAAGATTTAAGGCAGGGACAATAGAGGATGAGATGGTTGGATGGTATCACCGACTCAATGGACATGAGTTTGGGTAAACTCCGGGAGTTGGTGATGGACAGGGAGGCCTGGTGTGCTGCAGTCCATGGGGTCGCAAAGAGTGCGACATGACTGAGCAACCGATCTGAACTGAACTGAACTGTACCAAGAATCCACAATTCAGCAGGTGGGGCTCAAGAATTCACATTGCCAACAAGTTCCCAGATGATACGGTTGCTGCTCATCTGAAAAGCATGTTTTGATAATCACTGATGTACTATATATCAGGATACAGATATCAGGTTTTGTTCAACATTTTCTAATGACTATATTAAATAAAAGCATGATTACAAATCTGAAGATGATATTAAATTTTGACATAAAAAGATCTCAATAGGCTAGTTGTGGTAAAATCTTAAAATTTAATAGAGGTAATCTTAAAATCTTAAAACAAAAACTAATCATACAAGTATCAGTACAGTTCAGTTCAGTCGCTCAGTTGTGTCTGACTCTTTGCAACCCCATAAATCGCAGCACGCCAGGCTTCCCTGTCCACCACCAACTCCCGGAGTTCACTCAAACTCACATCCATCGAGTCGGTGATGCCATCCAGCCATCTCATCCTCTGTCGTCCCCTTCTCCTCCTGCCCACAATCCCTCCCAGCATCAGGGTCTTTTCCAATGAGTCAGCTCTTTGCATACAAGTATAAGAAAAACAAATCACACAGAAAAAAGAGAAAGATAAAGAGATTTTAGAACACTACAGCTTCAGTGACTCAAAAGTAAACACTGGTAACCAAAAAAGATAATAGCAGTTTGGACTTTACTAGTAAAGTACAAAATATGGAACAATGCATTTGATATTCCAACTCTGTATTATACTGGTTCCCGCATACCTGTGTATCTCTGTATTCAGCTTTGGGTATCAGACATTAAATAGAAGGTAGTCAAACCAGTCTGTTCAAAGAAGAGCTTTGGATCTAAAATCATTATCACATGACAACAGTAAGAAGAAATGTTTATGTCTGGCTTTCAGAAGATTCAGAAAAACATAAAGCAGTTTTCATATACTTGGCTTGTGGATGAGGACTTGCTTTTCTCTGTATAAGCCTAAGCAAAACTACCACACATAGCTGTCAGACTGCTCACTACATACCGGTGTCCAGTTGAGGAGAGCAGTGGGGACGGAGGGAGGGCTGAAATCCTAGTTTACGAGATATTACTTTGCAAACAAATGTCCGTCTAGTCAAGGTTGTGGTTTTTCCAGTAGTCATGGATGTGAGAGTTGGACTATAAAGAAAGCTGAGCACCAAAGAATTGATGCTTTTGAACTGTGGTGTTGGAGAAGACTCTTGAGAGTCCCTTGGACTGCAAAGAGATCCAAACAGTCCATCCTAAAGGAGATCAGTCCTGAGTGTTTATTGGAAGGACTGATGTTGAAGCTGAAACCCCAATACTTTGGCCACCTGATGCAAAGTGCTGACTCATTTGAGAAGACTCTGATGCTGGGAAAGACTGAAGGCAGGAGAAGGGGACGACAGAGGATGAGATGGTTGGATGGCACCACCGACTCAACAGACATGAGTTCAGGTGAACTCCAGGAGTTGGTGATGGACAGGGAGGCCTGGCGTGCTGTAGTCCATGGGGTCGCAAAGAGTCAGACACGACTGAGTGACTGAACTGAACTGATAAGTCTTGTGCCTTGATCAGAGAGTCCAACTGGAAAAGGGGTAAACTTTTTTCTAATTCCTATAAAGGAAACAGTACTGGAAGACTTTTTCCTTTCAGTGAGAATATTTTTTCTAATTTGCACAAAGGCACAATATGGACTAGTGGTGACTCTCGCCCTGAGGCAGAACTAGGTTTCATTAGAAGTTTAGAAAAAATATTTCAGCTCAATATAAGAAAATGATACAGGAATATAGTAAATAGAAACTCACTTTTTGAAGAGTAGTTATCTCCCAAATTAAATGTTCAAGGAATAGCTGGACAACTACTTGACAGGGTTATTTTCATTTATTTCTTTTTAAAAATATTTATTTGGCTGTGCATGGTCTTTAGTCGTGGTATACGGCTTCTAGTTCCTGATCAGGGATCGAAACCAGTCCCTCTGCACTGGGAGCATGGAGTCTTAGCTCCTGGACCACCAGGAAAGTCCGACAGCATTATTTCACAGTGTTTCAAAGTAGAGAAGTATGTGAATGTGCATTTACCAGGAAGATGGCAAAATTCAATCATCATTTACTTCTAGGATTCTACATTTGAACTATCTGCACATTTTCTCCATATCCTAGTTGATTCCTAAGGCATCCATATTCCTTCTCTTCACAAATTTATCATACATTCTAGCCTTCCTCTTACCTAACCAAATTCCTTTTCCTGTTTCTGTCTCCTTCCTTCCCCTGCCCTGACATGTAGAAAGCATACACATGGCATCAATATTAAAAATAAACTTTGCATTTTTAAAAATTGCTTTCTTCCAGATTAAAAACAGACAAACAAAAACACTATTTAAAATAAGCATGAAGGGAATTCCCTGGCAGTCCAGAGGTTAGGACTCTAAGCTTCTACTACAAACCAAGGGGGCTTGGTTCAATCCCTGGTCAGGCCACCAAGATCCTGCAAGCTGTGCAGCATAGCCAAATAAAAAAATTAATAGTGGGATGAAAACAAAAATTCTCCGAACATACTATTGGAGAAAGCCAAGTTCCATGTTTAAGTGATTTACATATCAGTCATAAGAAGTCATGAGTTCTTTTTGTAACAGGAGTGTTGTAATTCTCTGGTGGTCTAGTGGTTAGGACTCTGAGCTTCCAATGCCAGCGGCCCAGGTTTGATCCTTGGTTGGGGAACTAAGATCCCACAAGCCTCATGAGGTGGCCAAAGCGGGAAAAAATGGAATGTCAATTTTTATTTGTTCAGTGATTACCAAATGCCTGATACTGTATTAAATAATGATCTGGTCTCATTACTTCATGCATATAGATGGGGAAACAATGGAAACAGTGAAAGACTTTATTTTCTTGGGCTCCAAAATCAATGCAGATGGTGACTGCAGCCATGAAATTAAAAGACACTTGGCTCCTTGGAAGAAAAATTATAACAAACCTAGACAGCACAGTAAAAAGCAGAGACATCACTTTACCAACAAAAGTCCATACAGTCAAAGCTATGATTTTTCCAGTAGTCATGTAGAGATGTGAGAGTTGGACCATAAAGACAGCTAAGCGCCAAAGAACTGATGCTTTTGAATTGTAGTGTTGGAGAAGACTCTTGAGAGTCCCTTGGACTGCAAGGAGATCAAACCCATCAATCCTAAAGGAAATCAACCCTAAACAGTCACTGGAAGGACTGATGCTGAAGCTGAACCTCTAATACTTTGGCCAGCTGATGCAAAGAGCCAACTCACTGGAAAAGACCCTGATGCTGGGAAAGATAGTTTGCAGAAGGAGAAGGGGACAACAGAGGATGAGATGGTTGGATGGCATCACTGACTCAATAGACATGAGTTTGAGCAAGCTCCAGGGGATGGTGAAGGACAGGGAAGCCTGGCATGTTGCAGTCCATGGAGTTGCAATGAGTAGGACACAAATGAGGGACTGAACAACAACAAATACTTGGTAAGTATTAAGGAGCAGAGCCAACCACAGGCATAATCTTATAGGAAGCTGAGTTATCCACTGTGATTTGTCTTTAAGTCCTGGTTTCTCCCTTTCTGTATCTATAGTACCAGAACCTTGGCCCTCATCAGGCTAGGGTTTATCCCTTTTGCACCTAATCCTGGACATCTTTAACTGAGTTATACCTTACAGTTTTGTATAATTTCTTCCAAGAGATTAGTCTTTTAAGAAAATATCAGTGTTTTTTTTTTAAAAAAAAGAAAATATCAGTGTTTTAAAAGAAGTCTTCAGTAACTCCACCCAAATAAGTAACAAATGGGAGAAAGCGTCCTGTGATGGGACAAAGAGGCAAAGCTGTGTGCTTATGTGCTTTTTCTAAGTAGAGTTAGGCTTCTCTTCAAGGAGAGGTAAGAGAACAGAGAAAAAATCTAGGTACCTGAAGTTGCCTAACCAAACAGTAATTTCTATTTCTGAACAAATATCTAATTGAGAAGATACAACCAAATGCCAATAAAGGGTTCAACGACCCAATTATCAATATTCTGAAATGCCTCAAGCAATACTTATATAAAAGTTTACATGAGTATTATACTGAAATGACCTCATAAGACAGCTTTTTTTAAAATTCTTTTGGCACGCAGCATGGCTTGTGGGACCTTAGGTCCCTACCAGGGATTGAACCAGAGCCCTCCATAGTGAAAAACGCAGAGTCCCAACCATTGAACCACCTGGGAATTCCCCTGTAAGATAGCTTTAAAGACTTTTAAGAAATCAGTTTCAAACTATTTGTAGAATGAATTAACAACTGCTTTGAGTTAGAAACTTCTAAAATGTTATCTATTTATGCTTTTATTTTTGGCGGGGTCTTGCTGTACTTGGGCGTTCTCTCGTTGCAGTGAGCAGGGGCTGCCCTCTAGTTGTGCTGCTCCAGCTTCTCACTGAGGTGCTCCTTTTGTTGCAGAGCACTGGCTCTAGAGCGTGTAGGCTGCAGTAGCTTCGGCACACAGGCATCGTTGCTCCACAGCATGTAGGATCTTCCTAGATTAGGGATCGAACCTGTGGCCCCTGCACTGGCAGGCAGATTCTTAACCACTGGACCACCAGGGAAGTTCCTGAAACAGTTTTTTGTTTGTTTGTTTGTTTTTTAATATATATTTATCTGGTTGTGGCAGTTCTTAGTTGCTGTATGTAGGATCTTTAGTTGTGGTATGTGGGATCTAGTTCCCTGATCAGGGATCAAACCTATGACCCCTGTATTGGGAGTGCAGAATCTTGGCCATTGGACCACCAGGGAAGTCCCTAGAAACATTTTAAAAAGTGCTTTTTGGTAAATATTTTAGTAAATACACTAAATATCATCTTGTAAATGACAGTTTTATTTTGAGAAAGAAACATAATAAAGGCTTTCTAATTTGAGAAAATTAGAAATGCTTTCTAGGAAAAGAAAATGGTTCTTCTCTTCTGTAGGGAAAAACTATCTTTCTTTTGCTTTGTAGATTAGTGTTTCTCTTTTTTGGAAGGAAATCGGTAAGTCTTTAAAAACTCTGTATTTTTTCATGTAATAAATGATTTTAAAATGTAATGAATAACTGAGCCTATACACTTAATCTTTTTAATGTTAATTATGTTTTTCCTAGCAGAATGCCTTGTATAGAAGCAGACAAATATTTATTACTCACTGAAAAACCTATCGCTCCTGCTTTAGCTGCAAGCCACTGACATTTAATTTTCTAATGTCTTTTACACAGAATATATTATTGCAAAATCTGCCCCAAACAAGTATTTTATAATCCCTTTTGTGCCCCACTGTTTTTCAATTTATCAACAGTGGTGCCTGCCTAAACTGTCAACCAGGGATTTTCATCATTTAATCAATATACCATACATTTGAAAGGAGTGCTTAAAAATTATTCCATAAACTCATGTCTTGTATAAGGGTAATAAAACCTACAGCTAGAAGCATTTATAGCAAGGCTAATAACTAAACAGCCAATCAATTTTGAAGGTGACTGGCTAATGTCAACAATAGATTATGGAATCTGCTAACCCTGTCACCTAAAGAAAATAAAGCGAAAAATAAGGGCAAAGGTAAAGACTTGAGAAATTCTTTGAGAGAGAGAGAATCAAAATGTCAGACTATAAAGAAACTGCACTTGGAATGCAGGTTCCCAAGAGCATTCTTTAGCACGTATCTGAAAGTTTATGCATGGAAAATAAGAATGACAAACAATAATTTCATTCATTTACTACAAACCTCAGGAGAGTTCTGGCAAGAAGACAAGAATGACCGGAAGGAATAAAGAAAAAAAAAATTATAAATAAATCACCTTTTTAATTATCCATTCAGATTGTCACTTGAGTGCCACTCTAGAGGTCCTAAATGTGAAACTGAAATATTTTTCTCTTCTTAGAAGGAAGCTGCTTCTAAGGCTGCCGAAAGTTTAGCTGGATCAGGCCTCTTCTCTCTTTAATGAACTATGCTACTCTATACCATTTTCCCATAGAATTTACATATAGATTCCTAGAAATGCATCATTTTAACCAATAAGGTACTTACATTCACACTGTATGACATCTAGGTTAAACTGCTGAACGGCTCCCATGCTTATCTGTTTTAACTCACTGTCCAGTAGCATCTGCATTAAGGATGTTGACAGATGCTGGCAGGCTGACATGCAAGCAGTCTGGGCAACTTTCCCCTGTTTAAAACAAATATCCAAACCAAAAAATAAACAAACAAAGAAACGTATCATATCATAAAGTATCACAAAAATTTTTCATGGCATTTTTTTTAGTGATAGCCTTTCTGTATTCTGAGTGGCTATCTTTTAGCATAAGAACTGAAAGTAACATTCTGTTGACTTGTCATTCTCATGATATAAACATCATTAAAGCTATAACTGTATGTAGAAAAATTAAAGTTTGTGTTTAAAATCTATTGATTATTCCATATCTCTTTAAATATCTCAAGTATTTTTAAAAACGCACATTAAAATATGCCATTTGTGACATAAAATAACTGTCATGTTGATGGAACATTTATTCATATAATGCTTTTTAAACTTTCCTTTATATAATTAACCAAGCCAAGAATTAATAGTGTAATTTATTATAATTTAACTATACCTAATATACTTTATAACATATACTTTCATATGTATGTAATAAGTAAAATGTCTTTATAAAATATACTTTGAGTCATTAAGTTCTTACTTCTAATAGGAAGCTTAGTTTGGAGTATAGCTTCAATTAGGCGGGAGAAAAAGACGTTTGCATACCAATATGATTTCACAATCCTCTACAGATCTTTTCATTAGGTTTTAAAAATTAAGTTTTAAAATCATCTGATAATTTAGAAATATAAAGTTAAGTGAGCTACAAATACTTGTGGTTGTCTTTTAGTATAATATCACTGTATTTTCTACTATAATAAGCTCCTAAATCTCCACATGAATTTTGACTTGATTCAGGCTATATTTTCTTTAAAATTATAAAAACAATTTTAAATGTCTAGCTTCTAGATTATATAGCTGAATCACAATATAATACTGCCTTTAGTATAAATTGTTCTTTCAAGCAGGCTTTTTATTTTAACTACAGTTGAAAAGAAAACTTTCAGGTAAAGCTTTCCAGTGTAATATCACTGCTAGTATGGCTATCTCCAACCCACAATTATGTGATTTGGTGATGGACTGACACCCATATGATTCAAAGATCTATGACTAAGGTTAGAACTAAGAACTTTTGTAAGATGTCCATGTTTTGCCTTATTAGCATTAACAAATATTTACCCAGTGATATGTGATCATTATGCTTTTCCTACTTATCACAAAGGCCAATAAAGCTACAAAATCACAAAAATCTTCCAAACATAAATGCTATAATATATTGATGCAAAAATGTTTACATAGGACTGATCTGTTAGAAAACAAGAACACAAATACATTTTAAAAAGATTGTTCAGTCGATTACACATTTCAAGTCAGACTAGAAACAAGCAACTTTTATGAGTCCTTACGAATCTTTAGCATTTAGACACTATGCACAGTAAAAAAACAAACAAACTGCATTTGAAATGGAATGCCAATATCTAAATCTGAAACTTCAGAGACAAAAGCTGATGCAAACAATTTATCTGACAAATACTGATGAACTGCCAAAAAGGAATGTAACAAACAATGCAAAACCCAGCATGCTTCAAGATCCCCAAACCGAGAAGATTTAGTCTAGGAGACATGCAGCTCCATTTCCCAAGCAGAATGATATCAATATGAATGAGAAGCAGGAGGGGAGAGACAGAAAAAGAAGAAATCAATGGTGTGTAATTTAATTACAATGTAATAGGCTTGAAAAAACTTAGTGGAAATGTCATTTTGATCTAATGGAACAATTAGCACATTTTAGTTTTAATGTACTTCTCCATCAAATCAGCTCCATGTCCTACTTATGTTGCCACTATAATGTACTAACTGCAAAAACAGATTAATAAACTGCCAAAACAGTTACTGCTACATTCATTTCATAAACAAACACATTGCGTAAAATTTTAACATGGGTTCAGATGCTACATATGACTATGCAGCAATAGTACTGGAGCCAAAATAATGGTACTAGTACAAAAATACAGGCTATTTCATAAACTTGGTGGATATGGGTAATGAAAACATACAAGCGTGCGTGCACATGCATACACACACACACTCACACGTGTTTCTCTTTAACACATGCAATTTCCTTTGATTATGCATATTAAATACAGGCTTATTGTTCTCAAAGACAGAAGTTTAAAATGTTTATAAAATATTGAAATGAAAAATTCCAAAAAAAAAAAAGAAAAATTCCTTTTTCTAGCTCAAAATTGATATCAAAGGTTCAAATCCTTTAAACAGTTATATTCTATAAGATCAATTTTTTTTAATGTGTACTTTTTGACTATAAAATGTGACCAAATATTCTTAAATGTTATCTATTACTTATTTTGAGACAGAAAATTTTAATATTCCAGAAACTTGCATATCCCCCAAACATTTTTGATGCCTGTAGCCCTTGGTACACTTTTGTATAACCAAAACACTCCTTTCCGAACACTATTTTGCTATTATTGTTGATGCTTTAATATTGTATCACCTTCTAGAACAAAAATAATCTAAGTACTTTTACAACTATCTTTTAAAACTGGCCGTTTTCATTATAGATGTTCTGGTTTTTAACAATACAACAAACAAAGCCAAAATACTAAATGAAGCGACTGAGAAAATACAGCACATTTAGTATCAAGCACCTAGAAATTTCTGCTCCTCTCGTCTGAAAAGTTAATTGCAACTATTGCCAACATTCTCTTTTTCTTTAACATAAATTTCAATAAGTATGTAAAAACACCTGCCAAGCTTTTAAAGGTAACTACTTTCTTACCCTGCTCTCACATTTTGCTGAAAAACAACTTGCAAAGAGAGAAAACCCCTGGACAAACTTCTTGTATTTCAAAGGAACTTGTAAAAGAGAATCTGCTGACATATTAGATCCTTTTCGCATTACCCAAAAGCTTTTCTTCTAAGAACAATTGTGGTAAAGAGACATTTGGCTCCTAGGAAATTCCCAAAGGGTCAACCATATGCATCCTTCCATGGCACCTTCACAGTGCTGCTTTCTAGATTCATGTCTCAAAAGCAGCTTTCATCATTTACTTGTGTGTCAGTCAATATGATTTATGGACTGCATTCAACAAAGTCAAAGCATATAGAATGAGAAATATGACTACAATCTGCTAATTTGTTTTGTATTGAGCCACTTAAGAGTCAAAGACCTGATGTCAGACTGAGACCAGCAACACAATTAACCAGTCGGTGACAGATTCATCCATCCTCCCTGCCAGGCTGTGCCAATCAAAGACAGCATGAGGCGACATTTGGTGAAATCAGTAAGAAAACTCATTCTCTAAGTAACCTATGTGAGACCTTGATTGACACTTTTTGAATTTAGTTTGTGGAACACAGACAGTCTTTATCCAATAGTCCCTCACTGCAAGCTGTGAAATAAGGCTTTTAATGCCAATCACAGGAACAATAAACCACGAACCACCAACCCTCAGTTTAAAAGGAATCAAGAAAACACATCTGTTTTTATGTCAAGCCAAATTTCCAGAATAATTTACTATTATAGATTAGGTAAAGATACTCTGTTTCCTTTGAAACATCATAAAATGACATGGTAACAAAAATACAACACATTTTATTAGATTATAACTCAAAACAGTTTTGGTTTCAAAGTAACACTTTGATAGATCTACTCTAATATAATAGTAAGAGAAATGTAGAATACTTAAAAACTAATTTGACACATTTGAATTTTCATTTGAAGTTTTCATTTCTGTCTAACCATTCTCTTATTTCAAAGATCTAATAAAATAGCAAGGCTTGATTTCAATAATAATTATTTGAAAGCATTTTTCAATGCTGCTTTCATTCTCTCAAATACACTTTACATAAAAATGTGCTCTTGAAATCACAATCATTCTTTCTGTGTTGGTCTATTTTCCTTAAAGATCCCAGGAGAATCCATTTTCTTTTATTTATACCTTCACAAAAGATCAACTTTGCACAATAAGCTACTTTTTATTTAAGTTAAAAAATATATAGACTCAGAAATATTATGCACTATATTTATTATTCTTTAAATTGATAGCAGGTTTTGTTTTGAAAAGTTATGTAACTTGTCAGGAAAAACTTAAAAACTTGAAGAAAATCATGGTCAATTTGAATATTAAATCTAACATTGGTAAGCAAATTTATTAATTCTGATTCTATGTGACTTTTAAAGTTATTTAAATAAAAACAGCAAAATACTGCTATAGTATTCAAACTTATTGCCTCTCAATTTGCAGTGTGAATTGCAGTTATGAGATATGAAATAGCCTTTTCAGAAGGAAGACGAAAGAAGGAGCTATTTTGATGAATTGGTCAGTCTCCTAAAGAACCACAATTTTTAGCCTTTTAAAACACATAGTCTAAAAGAGTGAGGTCTTTCATCAAATATGGAGTATCCAACACTAAAACCAGAAATGCATTCTTATTGAAAAATGATGCCAAGTTAAAAAATAGACATTTTAATCTAAGAAACCTATTATAATTCTTTCTATTTTACAAAAGAATCACTAATTTAAATTTCACTATATGAAACTACTTAAATGTACTACTACTCAAACATAAAAAATGTTATTCAATCTGGAAAAAAGCATACCTAAAACATGAAAATTTCCCCAAGGTGACTTACAAATACACAAAGATTCCATCATCTAGTAAGGTTTTAATCTATTTTCTGGCTAAACACATGGTATAATACCGAAATGTCTCTGATTCCCAACAATATAGAATGTATGTTTAAAGGTTTAAATATCAAGATGAATTTCTTTAGCAAGTTTTAAAAATAACTTTAATACAATCTTGAAAACAGTTTTGAGATTATGACCCCAAAATTAATAGGTCTACCAAAATATACTTACTCTAATGTCCCTAACATTCTCCAAAATACCTCCTTTACATTTCTGTATTCCTCTCATATTCTTCCTGTCTGCATCTAAGTAGCTCTAGTCCCCAAAGAACTGGTTATCACATCAGTTAACCACAATTCCCATAGCCAATTATGAATTCCCTTTCTCCTCTCTTAGGCTTTTCTTCTTTTAACAATTCTCAACCATAATGATATGAGACATAACATAAAGTATTGCTCTTGGGACACAGAAACATGCACATTCACACACACATATGCACAGATTAAAAAGAACAGAAATACCTTAAAGTTGGGAAAAAAATTCTCCCAACTGGGGAAACTTCAGGTCACTTATAATATATGGCACATTTCTATTTCATGCCTTATCCTAACTTCCTTATCCCAACTGTGTGTGTGTGTGTGTGTGCGTGTGTGCACACTGTCACTTCAGTCGTGTCCAACTCTTTGCAACCCCATGGACTGTAGCCTGCCTGGCCCCTCTGTCCATGGGATTTTCCAGGCAAGAATACTGAAATGGGTTTCCACGCCCTCTTCCAAGGGATCTTCCCAACCCAGGGGTCAAATACACATCTCTTAAGTCTTCTGTACTCGCAGGTGAGTTCTTTACCACTGAGCCACTAGGGGAGTCCCATCCCAACCACCGATCTCATTAAACTTTGGTGGCCTTTTCCTTCTCCTTAAACAATCTTTTGAACATGGCCTTACATGACATATAGCACTCAGATTTTTAGCTTCCTGCAAATATCATTGCTGCTGTCACAGCAGTCCCATGATATCGTCAAACTTCTCTTAACTTTAATAAGCAGAAAGAGAATGCAAGGACAAGTAGGGCAGTGAAGTCTAGAAGAAGTCAAGGTTTTGAAGCTATTGATTATACCAGAAATCTAGATTAAACACACTTTTGTCCAAGGTAGCATGAAGAGGAAGCTAGTCTGTGTTGTGACAGAGATATTTCCTACCTCCTAAATTCACTTGATAACAGCAAATTGGGCAATTAGGTACATGTTTAAATAGGGAAGCAATAAAATATCAAGGCCCTATAACCTTCTCCCTTGGCAAATGTAAGAAATGCAAGAGAAGCTTAAGACAAGCTGTAAACTTCCACATGTGACTGAATACTACGGTCAAGCCACAGGAATTAAGACTGAAAAACTGAAACATCCAAGCACTGTTATTAAAGCAACAACTCTGTCATAGCAGAGTCAGAGCCTCATTTTTTTCTTTACATAAGCACCCAGCTCAGAGTATTAGGACTATATAATCATTAAAAACTACTATTTCACAACCCCAGTACAACTTAAAATTTGCAAAGAAGTTGTCAGAATCACTAACAGGTTAGAAGAGTATAGACTATTTCCACACAATCATTAGTAAAATGGACAAATGTCACCCAAGCGGACTCTCTCTTATTAATATATATAGGTAGGAGGTAAGCAAGTAAGTGTCAGTCAGTCACTCATGTCCGACTGTTTGTGACCCTATGGACTGCAGCCCACCAGGCTCCTCTGTTCATGGAATTCTCCAGGCAAAAATACTGGAGTGAGGAGCCATTCCCTTCTCCAGGGGATCTTCCAATCAGAGATCAAACTCAGGTCCCCTGCATTGCAGGCAGATTCTTTACTATCTGAGCCACTGGGGAAGCCCAGTATATTATAAACATAGCCATACATATGTAAACATAACACAGAGTAGGCCTTTGCCATTCAAGGCATTTATATCCAGATTTCAACCTTTTAAGGATGGCTCCGAGAGTCCAGTACAAGCAGGGCTTCATTTGCTGAGACTCACATTTGAGTTAGGTACTCTGTGAAATGGGTTGTGGGCAGGGAGGAACTATTCAGAGACTGAATACAGTCAAAGTCCCAACCTCCCCAAGTCACTGTGGCTTAGCTGTATTCGGTTAGTTGACATGGATAAAGTAACTCTTGTTAAGATCTATAGTTTTCAGCTGTATTTTACAGTGTTTCCTGAAAGAAATTACATGGCACAGCCATACTCTCAAATTTGGGAATTCTCAAAGGTTTGGGGTATACTCATCTAGAATGTTGAGGATTTTTTGAACAGGTAATTTCATTGAACCAAATCCTAGATTTGTGGGAATGCGGTTAGGGTAGATACTATTAGTCACTTTCAGTTGAGGGAGTACCTGGAAGAGGAGTTTAAACTATTCAGGGAAATGTATCCTGTGAGGGAAGGATACATATTAAAACAGAACAAAACTTATTATGGGAGGAGGGAGCAAACAAGGTAAGTCATCTACTAAGCACTTTTTTTTCTACAAACAATCTTGCAAATGACATTCAACAATATTCTGAGAGTGAAAAATAAGTCCTTACAGACATCTACAGTAGGTCTTTGTCAACTGTCTCCTTCTTGTTTCCAAACAAAGGCTTTAAATCTCAATGATATTACCAGCTATCAGATCAATTTTCATCAGAGGCAGAAAGTTTTAAAACAGGACAGCTTCCTTACAATGCCTAGTCTCCTGAATGAAAGAAAAGGAAGTGATTAAATGTTGTTGCATATAAATATATATAATATTCATCTAAACTTGCTCTTTTGTTGGGTCACTCTGCAAAGTATAATCTCTTTTATCCTCTCCCTTATCAATTCCTGTCTGTTCTATACAGGGAAGGAAAAAAATACAGGTTCTTGAGCATCATCAGATCATGGCTTGCACAGGAAACTTCTGACTCCAACATCTTTCTCTACCATCTCCTTTCTTTCACTTCAGGGGATCTGACCTCTTTTTCACTTTCTTTATCTGCTCATAATAAACATAATTCCAACTCAAACAACCTCTTATCCACATATTTTAGACTCTTCTCTCCCCCAATCCTTGGCCTACTTAACTCTTGTGGGGGGTGATATGAGGAGAGAACTACCTTCTATTTTTTTCTTTCTATTGTGTAATACAGGTTAAAAGGAAAGATACTATTTGCATTCCTAGAACTTACCCCTATGTGCAAAAACTCAAGTACCCTTACAAACACAAATTCTCTGCTGCCATCTGGTACTGAAACTGCTAGATGGTATGTTTTCATCTGTTTTTGATACTGAATCTTCCTGTTAAAAACGATCCTTTGCTCATAAAGCTTGCATCAATTATATAGTCTGTTTCATCTATAGCCATAAGAGAGTGAAGTAAAAGGTTATTTGTAAGTGTGCATATACATGTACGTACTAATACCGTGTGTGTATATAGAGTCCACTTTATTTCCATTTATATCTCCTTAATCTGTTACTTACAGGTTGGTCTTGTACTTCTCCCTTAATCCACTGATTTCCTACCAAAATTCTCGTGCTAAAAGCCCTTTGTTATTAATGCCACTACTTCTTCCAACTATGCCCTCATTAAAAGCAATTCAAAATACTGTTTTCTACAACCTTTGACAGCAGGGAAATATTTAAGTATGCTATGCTATATATGGGCTTCCCTGGTGACTCAGAGGATAAAGCATCTGCCTGCAATGCAGGAGACCCGGGTTAGATCCCTGGGTTGGGAAGATCCGCTGGAGAAGGAAATGGCAACCCACTCTAGTATTCTTGCCTGGAGAATCCCATGGACAGAGGAGCCTGGCACATAAGGCTTACAAACTTATGAAATCAAATTTCTCACCGAGATTAGTCAGTATTTAGCTAATAGAGACATCAACTTAATACCCAAAAGGATTAAAGTTATAAAATTCAAGTCTGTTCACTTTCAACTAAAAAGCAAGATTTTTTTTGCAATTAACTTCCAACAGTGAAAATCACTTAACTGTTTTATTACATTATGAAAAAGCTTAAGAAAAAACAGAAGTTCTATTACTACCATTGGACCTTGACTGCTTTCAACTTTTTCATTTATGTTTTCTCTCAAAGTTCTCTTTCTCCATTGCCATACTACCAGTGGTTTGCTTTTGTTGATTTTTGTGTACTTGTAAGTAACTTACTATAAAGTATGGAAATAAGTATCAAAATGCGTCACAGAAATACCTTGCTTATCACCATAGAAAGAACTATTTCAAATAAGTAACTTTTTTAAAACATTGGACATTCAAGTGCCAAATCTTTCTAAATTATTCACTCACATTTATCTAAAACTGATCTCCAAATCCACCATCCTTCTTAAATACAGGACAAGAAACAATCTGAGGTTCTTTTTTTGGATAGCAAGGTTAGCATCACTTCTGTATTCTGAATATGCATATGGTCTATCTGCAGGAAATCTGTAAGCACGCTTAATAGGTACTTAACAACTACTACATTTATTGAAATGAACTGAACATTTATTAAATGAGCAAAAAGGTCAAGTGAAAGCTTGAGGGTCTGTCTCTTCAATAGGTCAAAGTGTTAGTCCTTAGTGTTGGGAATTTGCAAGTTATTTTCGTGCTATGGGTTCTTTTTAATCACTATTCAACATTTATAGCTGTGGTGATCTGAGTTATTATACTATCCTTTCAAGGAGGTGTATAAGGAATGAGTAACCATGCAAATATTTCTACTCATCTGATGGTACTGATACCATCTTTACTATATCACATTCACATAGACATTTTCTAAATTCCTATCTGCAAATAACAGAATGTAAACTTTCTCTTCAAAACTAGAAAGTATTCTATATTTGACAAATAAATTTCTTGATTCAAAACTTCTGATTTTTACAGTATGCTTTTTTTTCTTGGTCACACCACACAGCTTGCAGGATTCTCAGTTCCCTGACCAGAGACTGAACCCAGGGCCTGGCAGTGAAAGCCTAGAATCCTAACCCCTAGGCTACCAGGGAACTCCCTGCAGTATACTTTTCATACTTTTTAAACATACAAGAAAATTATCTTTATAATAGTCTAGTGATTCACTATTCCTCTCATGTTAACTTTAAAACTACTTCTAAAGCACTTCCTCCACATAAGACATTGTTTAGGTACTATAGAAGACACCATGATGAGTAGATATAGTTCCTGACATAATGAGATTAAATTCTGAGAGTAGAAAGAAGGAAAGTCTACAACCATGGTTCAAGACAAACTATAAATAAGTACCACAAAAGTGGGACAAAGTATCAACATAAGGTTAAGTAGAATCAGTAAAAGCTTCATGAAAGAGGTAGCATTAAAGATGGCTCTTGGAAGAGATTCAAAATTTTTAGTTCTAAATGAAGACAAGGTAGAAAACTCAAGCTAGATGCAGGGCAGAGTGAATTTTCCACTTTAAACGCCCAGGTTAAATCATGGTCAGAAATGTATCAGAAAGAGACTGAGGTCATTTATTCATTAGCCTGTGGAATTTTCACTTAATTCAGTAGATAAGTGAGAGACCTTGAAATTTCTGAATAGAGAAAATAAAATGTGCTTTGGAGAGGATTATCTGGCTTTGATATGTAGGATGAATAGAAGTAATGAGAGACAAATTAAAAGACAATTACGATAATCAAAATTTGAACTTTGATAATAGAAATAAGAATAGAAAGGACAAAATGTAGGTTAGGAATATTGAAATTTCAAATGCTAGATGATATTTTTTCAAAAATAAGAATATTTTTCAATATCTATACTCGGACAACATTTCTTATTTCGGCTCTTAAGAGCTTGTAACTGGAGGTGAAAAGGATGAACAAATACAATAAAAAGCAAAATATGACAAAGCCACTAAAAAAGAGTAGATGCTGAGGAAGGCAATGAACACTATTGGGCTTGGTGAAAAAGAAACATTTGAATTGGGTCATGAGCTATGCTTTGTTATGCACTGAGATTTCTACAAGTAGAGTCTGGGATAAGTGTTATAGAGAAAAAGCATTCAGGAAAAGCTCAAATAATCTTACAAACAAATGTAACAACTAATACGTTTTGAGTGTTCATTTTATGCCAGGCACTTTTCTGAACATTTCATGTATACTACCTCTTTTAACCCTCACAAAAATCTCTAGAGTACATATTCTTATTGAACTATTGAACTCACTTGCAGATAAGGAAAATATCTCAAGCATGGCCTGTCATACCTGAGATGACCACAGAGAGATGTCCCCAGAGCACTGCGCTCGCCACAGAGGCAACATAACGTTAACTTTCACAATCAAGCCCCAGAGAATCTTGATTGCTTCACCAAAACAACTAGTTATTATCTTCAAACTCTGGCTTCCACAAAACTACAAATGTATCAAGAACACTGCCAAAACAATTAAAAATTTCCATCAGCACCTAAGCAGAGAAAAATAAGCCTGCAGGAAGTTCATTATTTTCTAACTCACATGCTAGCTTGAGCTTGTGTCTACTTACCGACATGGCTGCATGATCACTGCTGTTAGTCTGAGAAGGAAGTCAAACAGGCAATCATAAAAAAGGAAAATGTATTCCGATATCAACAGAAGTGGTATTTAATTTAAAGCAGTAAAAAATTACACCATACACAAGCCAGCTGACTTTCTGTTGTTACAATTTAAAACTCAAAATTTATTTATTAGTGACACCTGAATATCTGATCTAGCCTGAGCTGAAGGTAGCCCTGCATATGGGAACTTATCCTTTTTACCAAACACACAAGGAGTAAAGGAGAAACCACAAGCAGAAATGGAGGAAGACATTTAACTAGCTAGGTAGATTACTATAATTACCCACAGTAAGCAGTGGGTTGGCAGCTGTGTTATCCAGACAATTCATTCTTCTGGAAGACTGGACTAGACTCTAGGTAACCTCTAGGTCCTTTCTAGATTTAACTTCCAAAAAAATTTTGTTTGGATTAGCAAAATCCCATCACAACAGTTATTTTATCCAACTATCTTTTCCCCAAATCTTTCAAATTGTGTAAGAGGTATATAATTCTATGTGAGATATAAAAGTCATAAAGCCAAGATGAAATTTAGCTAAAATTCTGTAATGTAGTCAATAAAAGTCAGTCAACAACATTTAATATATAAACATGAACAGGTAAGTCACAGGACTTGTGATTCTTTCATCATTGTTCACATTATACAATTTTTATGTTACAGTCAATAAGTCATCACATCAACATTATTCATTATTATTATATATTTAAAGATTAATATTGAAATAAGAAAAAAGTAATTTGTTAGCATATATGTATACAATAAATATATGGTCATGTTTTCACTTGATAAGGGAAAGTACTAAAATGTATTCAAAGCTGCTTATGTAACAATTTAAAATATATAATTTTTGTATTTTTAATATAATTCTTTCTGGTATCACATAAAAGAAAGGGTGATTAAAGCTTGTGATTGTACTACTGACTATTAAAGTTCTCCTCTGCAGTTTCCAGTGAAGTCAAGACATGTACATCTATATATTTAATTCAGGGAAAAAGTATGAACCAAAGGACAAAGAACATAAAAGAGCAAAACTAAAAAAGAAAATAAGGTGCCAGAATGAATAAATCTAAGTTTAAGTCAGGACTTTACACCTGTGTGACACTTAATAATAAATTTTATATATAGGGACCTTAGAGGTGATCTCATCCAATCATTTTATTTCAAAGAGAAGGAAAGAAGTTGTTCAAAATCAAGACAGTAGACTAAGTTAATGTGTTTGCTTCCCACTGATCCTGAGATACAAGTGATACAAGAAGCACAAAATTACAAAACAGGAATAAAATGTTTAACAACAGAAAATGAAGGCACGTGGAAGAATTCATTAAGGGATACCTTCCAGGAGACAGGAAGCAGATTTTTTTTTAATGTTTATTTATTTACTTATTTAGGCCATGCCACAAGACATGTGGGATCTTAGTTCCCCGACCAGGTATCAAGCCTGTGCCCCCCACATTGGAAGTGCAGAGTCTTAACACCTTGACCACCAGGGAAGTCACCCAGAAGACAGATTAAACAGAGAAGAGAAGGCAACTGCCCATTACATGCTACCAGGGAGCTACAGTGGAGCTGGGAGCCAGCTTGGTATCAGAGGTCCAGTTGTGCACATGAGAGAGGACAGATGCCAGAAATGCAATGGGAAACAGGGTAAGTAACTAAAGATCTCTAGAACAACTGTGCCAGTGATCCCCTAACTACAGAGCACAAGCATTTTTCCACAGTGAGAGAAACTTTAGAGGGAGAGGTGAGACTCCTGGTGTAGGTAGAAAAAAAGAGAGAGAGAGAGCAAGAAGGAGGAGGCGGCGGGGGGGAGGTGTTGTGACAATGGAAAGAGGGGCAGTGATGGCTACACAATTTATGGAGCTCAGTGCAAAATGAAAATGTGGGGTCCCTTGTCCAAAAATCTGTAAGAATTTCAAGATGCCAGCAAAGCACCTAAGCACGTGCAGAACCTTTCTAACCTCAGGACCATGTGCCATAGCACATGTTACACATCCATGAAGTCAGCCCTGAAGAAAGGAAACCACAATCTCATGGACAGCTCTATATCTGCTCACTCTAAGGTTAAGAATCCTAGGCAAAGTGCCTCCCAAATTTAAAAAATTTCCAGTCAGATTCCTAACTAAGAGGGAAAAAAAAATCTATCAAAAAATAGAGTATTTATACAGTAACAGAGTAAACGCAAATCAGTGTTTCAGGCATTCTTTGTTAAAAGAGAATGAGAAGAACAAAGAAAAATCCTATTCAAGGGTAATACAGATAATTCAAGGAGCAGAAAATATCCTTTAAAAAAACCTTGCAGTGACTTCCCTGGTGGACCAGTGGCTAAGGCACTGTGTTCCCAATGCAGGGGGTCCAGGTTCGATCCCTGGTCAGGGAACTAGATCCCACATGCTGCAACTAAAGAGGCCTCAGCAGCCAATTTAATTAATTAATTAAAAAAAAAAAAACCAACATCTAACACCTCAGGGAGATTTGAAAGATAATATATACATTTTTTAAAAAAGAAAGAACAGTATTCTATAAGAAAAGAACACATTTAAAACAGAGTGACTCCTTAAAAATTAAAATATATAACTAATAAAATATTCTCTAGATGGACTGAAAATAAAATTGAGAACTCCTCCCAAAACAGAGAACAAAAAGAGAGATAGGAAATGAAGGAAAAGATAAAAGATAAAGAAGATCAGTCTAGGAACTCTAACATCTAGTTAAGAGTCCAGGAAAGAGAGAACAGAAAAGTGGAGGGAAAATATTATCTGAAAAATAATAAAAGAGAAGCTTCCTGTGCTGAACTTCCCCTTTGACAGAAAGGGGTCATTGAATAAAGAGCTAAGTAAATGAAATAAAAGCTTACATCTCCTCACATTATCATGACATTTTAGAATATTAAAGAATAAAAAATAGATCCTAAAACCTGGATGCCAAAAGACAATGGTAGAATGCAACAAAAATCGTCGGAGAAAAACTATTCAACCTAGAATTACTAAACTATCAATCAAACACAAGGACAGAGAAGATATTTCATGATATGCAAGGACTTAAATAGGAGAAAGTTACCGTGGCAGTTTAGCAAAACCAACCAGTAAAGCACTAAAAACACTTGAAATCCATGATACAGTTTCCAACTCTGGAGATCACAGAAAGAAAGTCCCAGGTAAACAGCTATACAGCAATTCTAGAGAGCAACTGGTACAAAGCGGAGACAGAGGCCTCTGTAGCAGTCAGAAAACATCAGATGAAGAATTGACAGAGAGAAGGGTAGGGAGGCTAATGTCTTTATTGTACATAGAAGCAAATTAAGATACTGACTAAAGAAAAGGAACAAAAAATAGTATAACTATTTTATATAAAGGAGCGATAAACCTAAGAAATAGAACATCAAAGTGAAGAAAAAGGACGAAGTGAGAAGTCGCTACTGAATACATGTGCCTTATCTTTCTTAGTAAGGACTCACAAGATATTCTCTCTTTAAGATAACCACCAGAAGAAATGAAAACGTATGGTGAAATGGTAGTCTGTGGTTGGGGGAGATGGGAAGGCTATTTTCCATCCCAAAGACTTCTGGGATAACTGACTTATTACCATGTATACATATTAACTGAAGCAAATTTTTAAAATAACCTTTATTTTTAAAATATTTTTTAAAAAGCAGCCTTCATTTTTAGTTCTATGAAATGAAACATATTAATTAGCAAATTAACTCAGAGTCTGAATGATTTGTCAACTTACATAATGTTGGTTAACTGGAATAATCAGGCCTAGACCGTGAATCTCAGGATTTTCAATATAGTACTGCATCTCCAGAAAAAAATTCTTAAGAGTATGGTTTTAAAAGTTAGACACTATCCATTTCTATCTAAATCATGCACCTTCGTTCACTGGATATATATACTTATTTCTCACAGAAAGCATAATGTTTTTTAAACGGTTTATGGAAATTAAAAGTGCAAATTTAAAAGTTAGTGGCACTAGGTTCATTATTTACACATATCCCTTAGTGGTTGTAAATCAATAAAACATCTTTATTTTAACAAACACATCACTAGCATATATGAAAGAAACGGTAACTACTGTTTCCAGTGGATCACTGCTGGGTCTTTAGGTGGTACTGTATTCACAGTAAGCGATTACTGAGTTCTACTTGGCAGTCATGAATTACTAAATAACTGCAAGCTGCTCAACAATATCTTGTATTTATAGACTTGTAAGTGGTGAGTGAATGCGGAATGCTTTTAAAAATTTAACAGTGAATGGTTTTAAAATTCAAAATTGAATGGTTTTCAAATTTTCTAGCTAATATAAAATCTTATTTAAAAACCACAAAGCTTGCTTACAAGTCAGGCTTAAAAGTGTTATAAATGCATTAGAAAAAGATGACTTGTAGAACACATGTCAAAATGTTAACAGTAATTTTTCTTTTAAAAGATAACAGAAGATAACTTTTTAAAAATTTTATTCTTTACTGAGCAATAGTTTTTAACTGTCAGGAAAAAATGATCAGAAACAAGAAAGTTCACTTACACATTTGAAACAGTAAACATTGCTGATTTCAACAGTACTGATTTGGGGATAAAATAATATTTATATCATGCAATAATCACACTTCACTGACATTAGCCAGCATCTGACCATTAGCCACTGTAAGCACTGTAAGCAGTCAAGCTGTAACAATTATTCAAATAAATATACTTTATAGTGAATATCTTTAAAAATTAATGAAGAAGTCTTTAAAATGCTATATAATACAAAAGCACAGAACTCAAAACTAAATAATACAAGCCAAAAATATAGGCATAAATACAAGAAAAAAAACTGTAATGATACTGAACTAAAACTAATACTATAAAAAGCTTTAAAACAACAGAGGAAGAAAGAAGAAGGAAAGATAAAATATTTATTAATAGGGGCTACTTTATGTCAAGCACCCTGCCAGCCAACTATTCTACACATGACTTTATTTCATTCTCTGCTAGTGCTATGGGTGACTGTGTTGAAGCTGAAACTCCAATACTTTGGCCACCTGATGTGAAGAGCTGACTCTTTTGAAAAGACCCTGATGCTGGGAAAGATTGAGGACAGGAGGAGAAGGAGACGACAGAGGATGAGATGGTTGGGCTGTGTCACCAACTCAATGGACACGAGTTTGGGTGGGCTCCTGGAGTTGGTGATGGACAGGGAAGCCTGGTGTGCTGCGGTTCATGGGGTTGCAAAGAGTCGGACACGACTGAGCGACTGAACTGAAGGGAACTGAAGTCCTATGGGGAAAATGGATTATGTCTATTTTGCAGAAGTAAAGGAGTTCAGAGAAGTTAAGCAACTTGCCAGGACTCCACAGCCAGGAAGTTAAAAATCTCAGGTTCAAACATAAGTCCTTCTAACTCTACAGACCACCCTGTGCTCTCTTCCCTTCATCACTCTGGTCCCTAAGAACAGTAACATATAAGTGGGCTTAACTCTGAGTCATTAAATGGTAAGTTTCCTGAAGACAGATAATATATTTAGTAGGGAAGTTTAACATTCTGGGTATGGGGAAATACTTGTCATTATTACAAATATTGCTTTTTCAGTTACTGTTAATTCCTGTGGCCAGCAGAGAGCCTGGCTTCTCTGCTAGAGCACAGGGAAATGCAGATGAGGAGATAATCTAACATGGAAGCAAGACACAGGCTTTTCATCCTCTGCACGGGCTTGCTGGCTGACTCTTAAGAGAAACAGGTGAGGACAATAATATACCAGTTCTCTCACCCATTCAACCATAGAGACTGGAGGCATTTAAAGTAGACATTATTGGTGACCTTCCAAATTCTACAGCTTCCTACCACAACTACAGTGGTAAAGAGAAAAGAGAAAGACAATGAAGTTCTTTCTCTAAGCTCCATCAAAACCATTATCATTCACTAAGTTCTATTGTTCTCATACCCTGTGAGAAGAGAACAAAATGCTATCCGGTGGATTATAACTTTTCTAGAATCAATGAAACCTTTACTAGGCAATGTGGTCAGCAACAACAAGTCATGACTCTGATGGGAAAAATAATCTTTTGCAACAATCATAGGGACTTACAAAAAGTAAATATGCAGTGAAGTTAAGAATGGAGCTTTTAAACTGACAGTCTTATGTACTTTTTTTTCAGGGATGGGGTGAGACAGTTATCTTTATCCTACAGGATCTACTTGTCTGTCCAATTACTTGCAATACTGGCCAACACTTGCACTATTTGAAAGAGTGACCCTTGGTTTCACAGCTCCCATTGACTCTAACTCATGGCACTGTTTATTAACCCTGTCAAAATCAAGAATCACGGAGCCAGAGCCAGCTCCTCCCCATAATTTTTCATGGATAACTAATTCTACCTAAGCTGGTTGACTTGGGACTGGCTGACTGTGATGAAAAAATACCTTATGAAGATTCTTTTAGTTTGAGAGACTCCAAAACTGGGCCCACTCTCTATCTGGGTCCAAAGGTAACTGAAGATGACGGATTATTTTTAGCTTAAAATATTTAAATTAAAATGGCAGCTTATACATCGCCATATATTGCTTAGAAAAATAATGCATTTAATAACACTGTTTTTTGCTTGAAAGAACACAAACTAACTGAATATTTTATACAATTTCAGCATTTCAGAGAATTAATATACTCAGCCATAATAATCAATCTTGCTAAAATTTACCATAGTCAACAACTTAATATTTTTGCTTGGGAATTATGCTTTGAGTTCATCCCTTGAATAAGAATATACTGTATTAGTACCATTTTTTTCTTTTCCTAACTGTAAACCATAATTTTCTTATTTGGTTATGTCCTATATATTGCTGTTGTTGAATTTGTTGGTCTACATTTTATAAAAGTGAACTTTCCTTGCAGAAACACCCATGTTAGTTGGGATTTTAGATAAAAATCCAAAATGGCACACACTCACCTAAAACTACACAAAATATTGTTATAGATCAGGTGAGTGACAGGAGTCTGTCATTCTCAACGTCAGCAGAGTATGTGCTATGAAAAAGCAGGACTTCCCTCTAGATGTCAGCCACCTGAGGTAAGGCATTTACCCCAAACATCTCTAATATACAATCTCTCTTAACCTCACCTGAGCTAGGCACAAAACCCTTACCCATCATCTCACGTCACCCTGTGAAGCACATATCGCAACACAGACACAAGATGTGTACCTGTGTATGCGTGCACGCATGAGCAAGGTGTTTACTTGTGAGAACTGGTTTTGGCTGGAAGCACAGAGATTTATACTGACAAGGTGAGTGCAAATTAATTCAATAACTATTTAATGCATACTTTTTTGAAATTGTTGTAATACTGTTTAGTTGCTCAGTCATGTCCAATTCTTTGTGACCTCATGCACTATAGCCCACCAGCAACTCTGTCCATGGGATTCGCCAGGCAAGAATACTGGAGTGGGTTGCCATTCCCTTCCCCAGGGGATCTTCCTGACCCAGGGATTGAACCCGGGTCTTCCACACTGCAGGCAGATCCTTTACCAACTGAGCTACTAGGGAGGTGGTATTAAAATTATATATATAATACACAGGTTCCCTTTTTCAACTGAAGAAATAGTGAGGAATATAGTATCAACCCTGGGTAAGCTTCTAAAGGCTCTTTGGCACAGATCCACTATAAAAATCTCTAAGAAATTCTTCTATTTTTAAGCAATACCGTCCTTCAAATATTCTAACTGGCCCTTTGATAGAGAAATAGATGGGGAGAATAACGTCTTTTTTTTTCTTTTCATTTTAAACAAGGAGATGGTTAGAGGCAGTTGGGTAGGCTTCACATTTAACTTTTTTGTGTCCACCTGTATCTTATTATGATATTAAAAAGGTAAAAATTTCTTCCTACTTTTTTTGTACAAAACTATTACATTCACATTTTAACAGTAGTTCTGTTAGTTTAGAGTATAACTAAAGAGAAAATGTGGATCAGAATAAACTGTGGACAATTCTGAAAGAGATGGGAATACCAGACCACCTGACCTCCTCTTGAGAAATCTGTATGCAGGTCAGGAAGCAACAGTTAGAACTGGACATGGAACAACAGACTGGTTCCAAATAGGAAAAGGAGTACATCAAGGCTGTATATTGTCACCCTGCTGATTTAACTTCTATGCAGAGTACATCATGAGAAACGCTGCGCTGGAGGAAGCACAAGCTGGAATCAAGATTGCCAGGAGAAATATCAATAACCTCAGATATGCAGATGACACCACCCTTATGGCAGAAAGTGAAGAAGAACTAAAGAGCCTCTTGATGAAAGTGACAGAGGAGAGTGAAAAAGTTGGCTTAAAGCTCAACATTCAGAAAACGAAGATCATGGCATTTGGTCCCATCACTTTATGGGAAATAGATGGGGAAACAGTGGTTACTTTATTTTGGGGGGCTCCAAAATCACTCCAGATGGTGACTGGAGCCATGAAATTAAAAGACGCTTACTCCTTGGAAGGAAAGTTATGACCAACCTAGATAGCATATTCAAAAGCAAAGACATTACTTTGCCAACAAGTGTCCATCTAGTCAAGGCTATGGTTTTTCCTGTGGTCATGTATGGATGTGAGAGTTGGACTGTGAAGAAAGCTGAGTGCCGAAGAACTGATGCTTTTGAACTATGGTGTTGGAGAAGACTCTTGAGAGTCCCTTGGACTGAAGGAGATTCAACTAGTCCATCCTAAAGAAGACCAGTCCTGGGTGTTCATTGGAAGGACTAATGCTGAAGCTGAAACTCTAATACTTTGGCCACCTCACGTGAAGAGTTGACTCATTGGAAAAGACCCTGATGCTGGGAGGGATTGGGGGCAGGAGGAGAAGGGGACAACAGAGGATGAGATGGCTGGATGGCATCACCAACTGGATGCACATGAGTCTGGGTGAACTCTGGGAGTTGGTGATGGACAGGGAGGCCTGGCGTGCCGTGGTTCATGGGGTCACAAACAGTTGGACATGACTGAGCGACTGAATTGAACGGAATGAGAAAATGTGCATCCCATTATCCTCTGTTTCGTCTTGCCTACCTTTTTCTTTCTTTGGTAGTGCCACTAGTCTTGTCGGATCTTAGTTCCTCTACCAGTGATTGAACTGGGCCCCCAGCAGCAAAAGCATGGACTCTCAACTACTGGATTGCCAGGGAATTCCCTTTGCATCCCTCATAGGAAGAATCCAGTGTTTCAGCCTACTCACACTCAAATAATCTGTTCATCAACAGATTATTCAAGATGTAAATGTACTATGACTACATAACAGGATGGAGCAATGCTCCTGTTCTACTTTTAGTCTCTGGTCTACAAATATCCAATAATTTCTTGGCCTTTTCTAAAAGAAAAGTCACTGATCATACTGAAGTAGTTTCATGAAAACTACTTCTATCAGTTTATTTCTAGTTAAGAATATGTTGTCAGTTTCAGGGCTTTGTTTTGGCTTTGGTGGGAAGCCAGTTGTAAGGTATCTGAGTTAAAAAGTAAAACAAAGTAAAGTTTCAAACAATTGATTAAAGAGGTATCATGATTCCTTTTCTCAAACTATACTACAAAGGCATACTAATCAAAACATGGCATTGGTATAAAAACAGACACACCGAACAGTGGAGCAAAATAGAGAGTCCAGGAATAAACCCACACATACACGGACAACTAATTTATAGCAAAGAAGCCAAGAACATACAATGGGGAAAGGAGAATCTCTTCAATAAACAGGGTTGGGAAAACTGGGCAGCCATACGCAAAAATATGAAACTAGACCACTATCATATACTATACATAAAAATTAACTCAAATCGATTAAAAACTTGAAACTGGACTTCCCTGGTGGTACAGTGGATGGGAGTCTGTCTGCCAATGCAGGGGACACAGGTTTGATCTCTAGTGGGAAGATTCCACATGCCACAGAGCAACTACAGCCCGCACACCACAACTACTGAGCCCACACTTGAGATCCCATGAGCCACAACTACCGAAGCCTGAGTGCCTAGAGCCTATGCTCCACAACAGGAGAAGCCACCTCAGTGAGAAGCCTGTGTACCACAAGGAACAGCAGCCCCCACTCATGGCAACTAGAGAAAGCCCATGAGTAGCAACAAAGACCCAGCACAACCAAAAATATATGAATAAAAAAACTTAAAAAGACTTGAAATTATAGAGCTCCTATAAGAAAACATAGGAGGTAACCTCCCTGACATTGGCCTTAGCTGTGTTTTTTTTAGATCTGACTCCAAAGGTAAGAGAAACGAAAGCAAAAATAAACAAATGAGACTCCATGAAACCAAAAAATGTTTTCTGTTGAAGAAAACCATCAACAAAATGAAAAGCAACCCACCAAATAGGAAGAGATTTTTGCAAATTATATACAATAGCAGTTAATATCCTTGCCGTATAATGAACTCAAATAATTCAACAACAAAAAACCCAACAACTCAAAAACTGGGCAGAAGATCTGAAGAGCCATTTCTCTAAAGCCATTTTGCTGGCCATACAGATGGCCAGCAGGCACATGAAAAGATGTTCAACATCCTAACCATGAGGAAAATGCAAATGAAAACTTCAATGAGATATCACCTCACATCTATTAGAATGGCTATTATATATAAATAATAAAAAAACAGAAACAATAAGTATTGCATAGAATGTGGAGAAAAGGGAACCCCCATATGCTGTTGGTGAGAATGTAAACTGGTGTAACCACTATGGAAAATAATATGGAGATTCCTCAAAAAATTAAGAGTAGAACTGCCATATGATCTAGCTATTTCAGTTGTGTATATTTATTTGAAAAAAAGGAAAAGTACTAATTTGAAAGTATATACACCACTATGATCACTGAAGCATAATTTACAACAGCCCAAGATATGAGAACAACCTAAGTGTCCATGAATGGATAATGAAAATGTGCCATATATATATATACAACAGAATGCCACATAGTTATAAAAAAGGAAGGAAATCTGGCCACTGCGACAACATGGATGGACCAGGAGGCTATTATGCTAAGTGAAATAAGTCAGATTGAGACAGACAAATACCATAGGATTTCATTTTTATGTAGAATCAAACAAAACAAAAACAAACTCATAGATACACAGAACAGACTGGTGGTTACCAGAGGGTTAGGAGCTGGGGGAGGGTGAAGTAGATGGTAACTAGATTTATGATAGTGGTCACTGGAGTGTTCACAAATACCAATTTATAATGTTATATACCTGAAATTTATATGATGTTATATACCAATTTTAACTCAAAAAAAAGTCAGATTAACATTTTTCAGAAATTTATTTACAGAAAAGGAAATATTCAAACTAGGAAGTAGTTTAAACAAGTAAGCCTCCAACTAAAACTGAATTCTAAAATATATTTTAGTAAGCAAAATTATAACAAGTTTTTGACATTATTTATACTTACAGGCAAATGAGTAAACACTTGAAAGATGCTTCTCAAAAAATTAATAAGATCCATTAAATAACCACTAGCTCTTCCATCTGGCTCAGACATTGTCCAGTCATAATCAGCAAGCTGAACAAATTCATCAATTTTTTGATTAAGCTTGGTATATATTTCTCCCTCTGCTGCATGTCGGGCATCCTGACAGGATACAACAAAACAAAAAGTGAAAAATAAGTTATAGAATCAGGTAAATAAACAAGTTTTCTTAAAATTCCAAATTTTGTTTTTTATATTTCTTTGGTTTAATATTTTAAACATTTATTCAAAATCCAATAAAACTGTAGGATTTCTGGTTGAAAGTACTCTATTTGACATCACTTTTTTCCTCCAACTTCACTTTTACTTTTTTTGTCTTTATTTGGTAGTATAACTTATCAGTTATCAATTCTGAACTGTTCTCACAGCTCTAAGATCCTGGGAGAGACAGAAACGGAAAACAAAAGTTGTCAAGAATGCAGACGACGTATATCCACTGACTCACTGAGGGAAATTAAGTGGGACTATCACATCAGAAATGCTGTTTTGAGGAGAAAAGGCCCACCCCCCACCCACTGCTACCCCAAAAAGGTTAACTTCTCAAGAGAAAAGAAATGGAGTGATGAAAAAAAGCAGAGTAAGAATACTCAAACATTTTCTGATCCATTAAAGCAACAAGAAAACTAGCAAAAATTGTCAAAAATCAATTTTTCCAGAGGTCTGGAAATTAACTCAAAGCCTGCAGCAATTCAAGCAGCATCTACTCATGAAAAACTGCTGAACCTTGGTATGGAAACAAGCTCTGTGATGTTTTAATGTGCCCCTTTTCACTTTTCCTCACTAGCTCCAGGTTCACAGTATCCTTGAAAATCAATATCCCACAGTCAGTGAGTCAGTTCAATTGCTCAATCCTGTCCAACTTTTTGCGACATCATGAATCACAGCACGCCAGGTCTCCCTGTCCATCACCAACTCCCAGAGTCCACCTAAACCTGTGTCCATTGAGTCAGTGACGCCATCCAACCATCTCATCTTCTGTTGCCCCCTTTTCCTCCTGCCCTCAATCTTTCCCAGCATCAGGGTCTTTTCAAATGAGTCGGCTCTTCGCATCAGGTGGCTAAAGTATTGAAATTTCAGCTTCAACATCGGTCCTTCCAATGAACAACCAGGACTGATCTCCTTTATGATGGACTGGTTGGATCTCCTTGGAGTCCAAGAGACATGCAAGAGTCTTCTCCAACACCACAGTTCAAAAGCATCAATTCTTCGGTGCTCAGCCTTCTTCACAGTCCAACTCTCACATCCATACATGACCACAGGAAAAACCACAGCCTTGACTAGATGGACATTTGTTGGCAAAGTAATGTCTCTGCTTTTGAATATACTGTCTAGGTTGGTCATAACTTTCCTTCCAAGGAGTAAGCGTCTTTTAATTTCATGGCTGCAATTGCTATCTGGAGTGATTTTGGAGCTCCCCAAAATAAAGTAACCACTGTTTCCCCATCTATTTCCCATGAAGCGATGGGACTGGATGCCATGACCTTCATTTTCTGAATGTTGAGCTTTAAGCCAACTTTTACACTCTCTTCTTTCACTTTCATCAAGAGGCTCTTTAGTTCTTCTTCACTTTCTGCCATAAGGGTGGTGTCATCTGCATATCTGAGGTTATTGATATTTCTCCTGGCAATCTTGATTACAGCTTGTGCTTCCTCCAGCCCAGCGTTTCTCGTGATGTACTCTGCATAGAAGTTAAATAAGCAGGGTGACAATATACAGCCTTGATGTACTCCTTTTCCTATTTGGAACCAGTCTGTTGTTCCATGTCCAGTTCTAACTGTTGCTTCCTGACCTGCATACCGATTTCTCAAGAGGCAGGTCAGGTGGTCTGTATTCCCATCTCTTTCAGAATTTTCCACAGTTTATTGTGATCCACACAGTCAAAGGCTTTGGCATAGTCAATGAAGCAGAAATAGATGTTTTTCTGGAACTCTCTTGCTTTTTCCATGATCTAGCGCATGTTGGCAATTTGATCTCTGGTTCCTCTGCCTTTTCTAAAACCAGCTTGAACATTTGGAAGTTCATAGTTCATGTATTGCTGAAGTCTGGCTTGGAGAATTTTAAGCATCACTTTACTAGCATGTGAGATGAATGTAATTGTGGTAGTTTGAGCATTCTTTGGCATTGCCTTTCTTTGAGATTGGAATGAAAACTCACCTTTTCCAGTCCTGTGGCCACTGCTGAGTTTTCCAAATTTGCTGGCATATTGAGTGCAGCACTTTCACAGCATTGTCTTTCATTATCTGAAATAGCTCCACTGGAATTCCATCACCTCCACTAGCTTTTTTCGTAGTGATGCTTCCTAAGGCCCACTTGACTTCACATTCCAGGATGTCTGGCTTTAGGTGAATGATCACACCATTGTGATTATTTGGGTCATGAAGCTATTTTTGTATAGTTCTTTTGTGTATTCTTGCCACCTCGTCTTAATATCTTCTGCTTCTGTTAGGTCCATACCATTTTTGTCCTTTATTGAGCCCATCATTGCATGAAATGTTCCCTTGGTATCTCTCATTTTCTTGAAGAGATCTGTAGTCTTTCCCATTCTGTTGTTTTCCTCTATTTCTTTGCACTGATCACTGAGGAAGGCTTTCTTATCTCTTCTTGCTATTCTTTGGAACTCTGCATTCAAATGGGTATATCTTTCCTTTTCTCCTTTGCTTTTCACTTCCCTTCTTTTCAGAGCTATTTGTAAGGCCTCCTCAGACAACCATTTTGCTTTTTTGCATTTCTTTTTCATGGGGATGTTGTTGATTCCTGTCTCCTGTACAATGTCATGAACCTCAGTCCATAGTTCATCACGCACTCTATCTATCAGATCTAGTCCCTTAAATCTATTTCTCACTTCCACTGTCAGGCATTTGATTTAGGTCATACCTGAATGGTCTAGTGGTTTTCTCCACTTTCTTCAATTTCAGTCTGAATTTGGCAATAAGGAGTTCATGATCTGAGCCACAATCAGTTCCCGGTCTTGTTTTTGCCGACTGTATAGAGCTTCTCCATCTTTGGCTGCAAAGAATATAATCAATGATTTCGCTGTCAACCATCTGATGATGTCCATGTGTACAGTCTTCTCTTGTGTTGTTGGAAGAGGGTATTTGCTATGACCAGTGCATTTTCTTGGCAGAACTCTATTAGCCTTTGCCCTGCTTCATTTTGTACTCTAAGGCCAAATTTGCCTGTTACTCCAGGTATGTCTTGACTTCCTACTTTTGCATTCCAGTCCCTTATAATGAAAAGGACATCTTTTTTGGATGTTAGTTCTAGAAGGTCTTGTAGGGTTCATAGAACTGTTCAACTTCAGCTTCTTCAGCGTTACTGGTCGGAGCATAGACTTGGATTACTGTGATATTGAATGATTTGCCTTGGAAACGAACAGAGATCATTCTGTCGTTTTTGAGATTGCATCCAAGTACTGCATTTCAGACTCTTTTGTTGACGATGATGGCTACTCCATTTCTTCTAAGGGATTCCTGCCCTCAGTAGTAGATATAATGGTCATCTGAGTTCAATTCACCCGTTCCAGTCCATCTTGATTCCTAGAATGTCCAGTTCACTGATTCCTAGAATGTCAATGTTCACCCTTGTCATCTCCTGTTTGACCCACAACAGTGGTAAAAACCTGTGTTGGCCTGTCAGCGAACACAGCAGGGGGAGAATGAGTTGGCACTCCTTTAAAGCCATATTCCCAGAGAATTATCGTGAGTAGATCTATCTGGTGATTCCCTGGAAGACTCCACTTGCAGAGATGTCTTTACATGACCTAAAAACAGGACTGCTGAGAGCAAAAAGCCTTTTTCCTGGGGGCATTTTTTAAAAACATTTAGAGGCAATTGTGTAACATCACAGACACTTTAGGTGGCAGATAACAACTAGGGTACACCTAAGCGAGCCAAAAAGCTTAAAAGGAAAAACTGGGGAATGAAATGTCCATAGATGGCTTTGAAAAGCTCTGACATATTCCTGGGAAGGTAGAAGACTGTGTACATGTGTAGGGCTGTGAATATACTCCAGAAAGACCTGAGAAAGCTCCAAGCTCTCATTTATAGCTGACCCTGAAGTTCTGTGCAAGAAGGATGTGAAGGTTAACGCAGAGGTGTCAAATGCCTGATTGCTGAAGGCATGCCCCAATAAATACAGAGAGTCCCTCAAAAAGACTGGGAGACTGATTGGTTCCAGATTTTTATGGAAATCTGTGTCCAATCATTAGCTGGTCACTAAGCTAACTAAGCAGAGACTTCAGTGGCCACAGATGACAAAAAATACAGACTTTACGGAATTAATTCAGAAAAGTCATGAAACAACCAACCACCTACCAGGAAGAAACAACAAACCTTGGGGAGAAAGGAGAATCTGATTATCAGAATTGCCACATTACAATACGGCTTTATTTTTAATTTTCATTGACATATAATTGATTTACAATGTTGTGTTAGTTTCAGATATACAGCAAAGTCAATCAGTTATACATACATATCCACTCTTTTTAAAGATTCTTTTCCCATACAGGCCATTACAGAGTACTGAGTAGAGTTCTCTATGCTATAGAGTAGGTTCTAATTAGTTATCTATCATAGTGTACATATGTCAATCTCAATCAATATGTCAATCTCAATCTCCCAGTTTCTCTCTCCCCCACTTATCCCGATGACCATGTTTGTTTTCCACATCTATGATTCTACTTTTGTTTTGTAAATAAGTTCATTTGTACCCACTTTTAAGGTTTCACATATAAGCAATATCGTATGGTATTTATCTGTGTCTGACTTACTTCACTCAGTATGACAATCTCTAGATCCATCCATAAATGTCTAGATTTCAATAAAATTTACAAGTTGCACAAAGAAACAAGAAAGTATGAGATATTGGACTTATAAGACAAAGGTTTTAAATCAGTCTTTAAAATAATCAAAGGACTAAAGGAAAATATGAGAACAATACCTGACAAAATTAACTGTATAAAGAGATAGAAACCACTTGAAAACAAAGAACCTAATAGAAATTCTGTAGTTGAAAAATACAATAAATGAAACAAACAAACAAAATCAGGAGTTCAACAGCAAATCTGAGCAGGCAGAAGACAGAGACGATTTGATCAACAATATAAACCAACTAACAGACATCTATTGAACATTCAACATTAGCAAACCGTGCACTAGTCTCAAAGGAACATGGGACACTATGCACAACAGAGCAAATGTTAGGTCATAAAACTCCTTAAAGCGAGGTTCCCCAACAAGGCCATCTAGCAAGAAGTGAACAGCTACGAACCTAAAATCATCTACCTCCCACTTCACCCCATCCCCACCTGTAGAAAAGGCGTCTTCCATGAAAAAGTCTCTGGTGCCAAAAAGCTAGGACTGGGGCTTTAAAAAACGGATAGCATACAAAGTATGTTCTCTGACTACAATGGAATGGATATTTCTGGCAAAACTAATACTTACTGGCAATCCCTTGGTGGTCCAATGGTTGGGACTCCATGCTTTCACTGCTGAGGACGCAGGTTCAATTTCTGGTCATGGAATTAATATCCCATGAGCCATGCATCATGGCCAAAAAGCAAAACACACACACACACACACAAACCTAATACTATTTAAATTCATATCTTGACTAAGAGGAGACCTAAGTATCACCCACCATTATCAGTCACATACATTTGAACACAATTTAACCTAATGTATCATTTATATCATGTCCTATGAATTAAAGCAGTATAAAGACACTGAGACATCTTTCACCCTCAAAGATCTCACAATGCAGGAAGAGAATCAATATTACAAAACATGATTAGTGCTGCTGCTGCTGCTAAGTCGCTTCAGTCGTGTCCAACTCTGTGCGACCCCATAGACAGCAGCCCATCAGACTACCCCGTCCCTGGGATTCTGAAGGCAAGAACACTGGAGTGGGTTGCCATTTCCTTCTCCAATGCATGAAAGTGAAGAGTGAAAGTGAAGTCACTCTGTCGTGTCCGACTCTTAGCGACCCCATGGTCTGCAGCCCACCAGGCTCCTCCGTCCATGGGATTTTCCAGGCAAGAGTACTGGAGTGGGGTGCCATTGCCTTCTCCTACTGAGGTTCAATCCCTGGGTTGGGAAGATCCCATGAAGAAGGGAATGGCTACCCACTCCAGTATTCTTGCGTGGAGAACTCCATGGACAGAGGAGCTTGGCAGGCTACAGTCCACAGGGTTGTGAAGAGTCAGACACAACTGAGCAAAAAACATTTTCACTTTTATCAGAGGAATAAAACAAAGCAGGCTGAGGGACTTCCCTGGTGGTCCAATGGTTAAGATTCTGAGCTCCCCAAGCAGAGGCCTGGGTTTGATACATGGTTGGGGAACTAAGATCCCACATGCCTCTGGCCAAAAAACCAAAACATAAAACAGAAGCAGTATTGTTACAAATTCAGTAAAGGCCTTTTTTTTTTTTTTTTAAAAAAAAAGGTCCACATCAAAAAAATTAAAAAAAAAAAAAGAATAGAAAGAAAGAAGCACACAAAAAGATTTCATTATATCTTTTCTTTGTATTTATATACTAGAATACACGAGTTATTTGGTAAGGTATTCCTAAAGAAATGATAACTAATTATCACTTATGAGACTGTTACGAAAATCATTTTGGACTTCCTAGAAAGCAGTACTACAGTTGAAACCAAAACACTCTCAATCCTTATGATCTGATTAGAAAGTCAAGAACACATCAACTAACTCCTAAATTAAATTTTAAATGAATCAGCTTATAAACAAAGCAACTAATTTCTTCTTTGCTTCTTAAGGGGCTTCCCAGGTAGCACAGCAGTAAAGAATCTGCCTGCCAATGCAGGAGGTATTAACAGATGCAGGTATGATCCCTGGGTCAGGAAAATTCCTTGGAGTAGGAAATGACAACCTACTCCAGTATTCTTGCCTGGGGAATTTCATGGACAGAGGAGCCTGGCGGGGGTCCCAAAGAGTTGGACATGAATGAGCGCATGCACGCACATGTGTGTATGCACACACTCACACACTCTCTCGTATGCACACACTCTCTCACACACACGAATGAGTGCACGCATGCACACTCACTCTCTCTCTCTCTCTCATGCACACACACACTCTCTCTCTCTCTCCCTCTCTCACACACACACAGACACAGACACAGACACACACACACACACACACACGCACACTACTTGTTAAAGAAATAGTGCCCTCTGGAGGCAGAAACATATCTCACATAAGAACTTTTTTATTTCAACATACAAAACTTAAGTGATATCATACTATCAGCGGTTCTTGACCACAGATGTGCAACAAAATCACTCAAAGAACTATTTTAAATGGATATATGCACAAACTCCATGCTAGTCCTCAGATACTATAAGCACATGTGTTTTAAATAAAAGATAAGTAGTAATATCACTGAAAATTTTAGTAAACATCTATGATTTATTGTCTACTATCTTTTCTCCCTTCGTGGAAAAGTCTGCAAATACATTTTGGAAAAATCACTCTGCCCTCATTCACAGTTCCATTTGGCCTTGGATAGAACTGAATCTCTATCTAGTGCCAAGGTTGGATCCTGATGAGCTGATCATCCTTTTAACTCACAGGGAGTTCCATAGCAGCTAGCCATCTGCTTTTAGATGAATAGAGCATGAGGATATAAGGTTTAAAATAGTGACCTTGGAGCCATATAGTCTGAACACGAGGCCCAAACTACATAAAGCAGAGTTAAAAATTAAAAGATGGAGGGACTCTGGACACTCAATTATACTTTAGGTTTTCCTAAGTTGTCATTCTCTGTATTTGCCTATTACTCCAATTTTGGTGGCAGCAGTGTGGTCTGTGATTTCACTTCTCTGAAAGATCACGGAAGAGTTGATATTTTCACAATCTTTTCAGCTTTTCACTTGTCGGGACAGAGTGACAACTTCCTAGCTCTTTACATGCCAGATTGGAAAAATGGAAGTCTGTGTTCACTTTTTAATAATAATTGAGCTATATCTATTTATAATTAGTGCCTGTAAAAATTGTGTATGTTTATATATGAATGTTACTTTTTTTTTTAAGTGTTTTTTAGAGTCCATGTACCATGCCCTTGCTCCATAGGAGGAAAATTTCAAGTCCTTAATCAAAGATAATTCACCACTATCACTTTAGCCATAATAAAAAAAAATTTGCTACATACTCATCAACAGATTAAAAAAGGCAAACTGACGAAGAATCCCAAGTATATACTTTCTAGGAACTTACACCTGCAATTACTGTCAGGACTCAAAAGGAAAGACCTCTTCAGGGTGGCAGGTTGGAAATGCTTCATGGAGCAAAGTTAGAGAGCTCTGATGCCAAAGAAAAAGAACTGGGCCATCCTCTACTACACAGATTAAAAGGGGAACGCTATTCCTGCTTTCCCCTCTGTTCTGATGCAAATCTTTCTAGTTAGAAGTCTTATATTAGCTTCAAGTAACTCTCAGTGTGGGTCCACGTTAATTTTTAAAAACTGCAGTACTGCTGAAGGGCAGGAACCCTTCAGTGCAGATTTAGTACAATCACTCACAGATTTAGTACAATGAAAGGCAAGCTAACGAGACAGTCTATACAGTATTTCATAAAGTAAACAAATATATAAAATCAAGCACTTTGTATATGCATATGTGGGGTTTTAGAGAGGAAGCAAATGGATGTATGGGTAAAAGGATCATGCATACAAATGCTTATTTCTATAATCATTAAGTAACTTAATAGGAATATGCTTGATCAGGCCGTTGGACTGAAAAGAATTAGGCTGAAGAGGTTAACTAAGCAATCCATGCTAATGTCTGTAATCAAAACTGTACTTTAATCATCTACAGACTACTCACTATAAATGGAAATTCCCCCAATCTCCCTCAGGAATTCACTTTAATATTGATTTAACAATTCTACCTGTTGAATTGCTTTCTTGTATCACAGTTTAAGATAAATAATTCCTCTTGAAACAGATCAAAGGCAGAATTGAAGAACACTTAATCTTCACATATTGAGCTTGAAATAGCTCTTGTTTTTATATCATCAAACAGAAACGGTTTCCTAAGTTCTGTGTGAAAATAAAAAATAAACAATAAAAAATAAGGACGTTCTACTATTTGGACAAGCTGAACTTGATTTCCTGATTTCCAAGGAAAGTCAAGGAGTATATCTTATGACAGTTGTACTTTCAGCTAAATATCTACAACTTAAGGACCACTGGCAATATGGACCAGAGCTAACATTTCTAAATGTTTCCTCCCAACAGGATGATTTTGAGAAGTATATGTAGTTCCAGGATTCCTTAATCTAAAGCATCATGTTCCAGTATCTGTGGCACTCCGACTTACAACTGGTAAGAAAAATTGCTTGACGATCCCTTGATCGATGCATTTCATGTTTTAATCAGAGTATCAAGTTAGCCTATTAAATATAATGCCAATCGTTAAATATGCTTACAATTCCAGTCCCCAGTAAATCCCTTCTTGACACCATATGAGTAACACATGGACGTAAGGACAGAAAACAATAAAGAAAAAGGATTGTATAAAATCTAACATTGAAGCAAAGAATCAATCAGTCTGTGGATAAATAAATGTTCATAAACTTGTGGAATCTCCTTCTATATTATGGTACTTATTATATCGTATTTTCAAGTGTATTTTTACAGTTTTCCCTCCTGAGCTCCTTGAGGGCAGGGATTCATTTCTCTATTTTCAGCACCTAACAGAGCTCTCAGAGCACAGATCAGGTACAACAAACGGCACTGCATTGAGTATCCCCTTTAATCCTCATAATAACTGTATGACACAGATAATATATTACTACTCTAATTTTATAGATAATAAACCCAGGAGTCATTAAAATGAAAGAATGTGGCACAGTCGCACAGTAGCCTAACTCCAGAGTATATGTTTGCCATTACTGTACTATTTGCTGCTGTTCATGCAGTCGTGTCCAACTCTTTGTGGCCCCACGGACTGCAGCATGCCAGGCTTTCCTGTCCCTCACCTTCTTCTGGAGCTTGCTCAAACTCACGTCCATTAAGTTGGTGATGCCATCCCATCATCTCATCCTCTGTCATCCCCTTCTCCTCCTACCTTCAACCTTTCCCTGCATCAGGGGCTTTTCCAATGAGTCAGTTCTTCGTATCACGTGGCCAAAGTATTGGAGCTTCAGTGTCGGTATCAGCCCCTCCAATGAATATTTAGGATTTATTTCCCTTAGGATTGACTGGTGTGCTCTCCTTACAGTCCAAGGGACTCTCAAGAGTCTTCTCAAACACCACAGTTCAAAACTGAATAAACGAATGCCTGTTTTGTCCAGCTTCTATCTCAGTTGTAGCAAATAATTTTATTAATTTGTCCACTCAGATATCATCTGCATTTGTGTCTTATGGATCAGGATGACTACATGTGCTTAAGGATCATCAGAGGAGCAGATTTGGGACTCAGGCTGCTAATTTTAGAAAACTAAGGGTCTTCTCTTAACTTAACACTTTCAAAGTCTGATTACTGTTAATGTTCAGTTCAGTTCAATCACTCAGTCGTGTCCGACTCTGCGACCTCATGAATCGCACCATGCCAGGCCTCCCTGTCTATCACCAGCTCCCAGAGTTCACTCAGACTCATGTCCATCGAGTCAGTGATGCCATCCAACCATCCCATCCTCTGTCGTCCCCTTCTCCTCCTGCCCCCAATCCCTCCCAGCATCAGAGTCTTTTAGAGAGGAGCCTGGCTGGCTATGGTCCATGGGATCACAAAGAGTCAGATATGACCAAGCGACTGCTGCTGCTGCTGCTGCTAAGTCACTTCAGTCGCGTCCAACTCTGTGCGACGCCATAGACGGAAGCCCACCAGGCTCCCCCGTCCCTGGGATTCTCCAGGCAAGAACACTGGAGTGGGATGCCATTTCCTTCTCCAATGCATGAAAGTGAAAAGTGAAAGTGAAGTCGCTCAGTCGTGTCTGACTCCTAGCGACCCCATGGACTGCAGCTGACCAGGCTCCTCCGTCCATGGGATTTCCCAGGCAAGAGTACTGGAGTGGGGTGGCATTGCTGTCTCTAAAAAGTATGCTTACAGTGATTGAAATAAAAACTTTTGGTCAGATTTTTACATACCTTAAAAGTAGAAAGCCCATAAAGTCTTGTGGTATGGACAGTTTCTTGAGAAATATTTGTAATGTTAGTTATAAAGTCCTCAAGGTATTTGCAGGCTTGTTCTAGGTGTGTGGTATTTATGATGATTTGCACTAGCTAGAAAATAGAAAATATCTCCAGTAAAATGCAGGTTATATGTATATAAAGTCATTACATTTTTAAAAACAGGATTATTACTTTCAGCAACTGCACCATTTCTGCATAATTATAGCAGTATGGGATATAATTGATTATCTGATATCAAAAGCCTGCTACAAATACTGCTTATGAAAGCTATCATTAAAAAAAAGTCTATCAATTAATTTAAAATAACTTTTCAAGATACTTTTTCAAATTTTATACGTTCACAAAGTTAAAAAAGAGTATTTTCACTTCATGTAAAGTCTGACAAACATAAATCTCCATATACCTTCTAACATCTTCAACTATCCACCATTCTCCATGTAAACCCTTTTCCCTCATCACACTTGAATTTACAATGAGATTTTTGTTTTAAAACAAATCCACTTCTATCAATAAATTTAAAATGAAAAATTAGTTTTATAGGATGATGTTCAGCAATAAATTTGTAATAATTGTTTTCTACAATGAAACATTTAGCTATAAATATCTTTTTAACCTACCTCTGTCAAACCTATATGAGGTTTTTTAATAAGATTCAGTAAACAGCTACTCAAAGTTCTGGTCAGCAGCAGATTTGTAGATTTTCTAAGCATATCATCTATTTCTGTTGAGCTAAAAACAAAGGTTGATATCATTAAGCTTTCCACAAGGGTTACAGTTAGTTAGTTTCCTAAATAATTTAATGCAATTTACTAAAGTAACTTGCTCCAATTTTTAATATTGTTATATAAATTACAATCATTCATATTTATTAACTCACATATTTCAGTTCAACTTAGTTTCATAAAAAGGATACTTGCCATAAATGAAAATGTTCATTTATAGAAAAATTTAACTGTATTCAATCAACTGTTACAGTAAAACCACAGGGTACTTAGTATAAGGAAATAAAACTATTCTTAAATTATGACTCCACTGTGTGACAGCCAATGACACTTTATATATGTGTATATAAAGATACTTTATATATACTATAGTTAAAATTATTTTTAAAATACAAATTGATGTGAACTCTCTGGATATAATTAATTGCTAGATTCAATTTTAATATAACTAAGCTATCCATTTCCACTGAGTTTTTGTTTTTTTTTTTTAAGATTCTAAGAAATTAACTGCCTAATACTAGTTTTAATTTGGGAGAGGGAGGAACTAACCTTATGTTTCTTAGCATCCTAAATATTGCTAAAAAACGGACTAAAAAGACTATTTTCTTCTAACCACTAGGCCTTTAATTTAAGTAAATAATGATGTATTTTTTTGGTATACAGCCTCATAACCAAAACAATTAAGCTGTGTCCTAGATCAAGTTTTCACAGTCTTAGCACTACTGACATACATACAGGCTAGACAGTTCTTTGTTGTAGGGCTGTCCTGTACCATTGAAAGATGTGTAGCAGCATCCCTGGTCTCCATCCACCTGATGCAAGTAGCATTCTTTCCCCTAGTCGTGACAACCCAAAATGTCTCTAGATGGTGTCAACTATACCCTGGGGGAATAAACTGCCCCAATTGAGACTCACTGCCTCAAATACAGTCTAACATTTTAGTTTTAGCACCCTTTTACTTTTTATTTTATTAAAATATTACTCTTACAAATCTATGAAGCACAAATATTTACTAGTTTATATTAATATTTATTTTAAATATGCAAATAGAGCATGATTTGATAGATCACAGGTAACTTTCACTGCTATCCTAATGTTCTCCATTTTAATGTAGGTATTCTTCCATTTCTACCAACCCTAATCCTGGCAGACCTGAGGAGACTATGTCTCTCTCATTCTTTGCATCTGAAGTCAACACTGCCCAGGCAATGTATATAATTTCAGTAGGGTTTCAGGGTTACACAGCAGCAAACTAACAGAAAACTAATCTATCAATAGTGTCCCTAGAACAAGCAACGTACTCACGCTGATAAAAAGGAGGTGGTTGCCAACTCCTCTGGTTTCTTTTCTGACACACTCAAAATTATGCTTAAAGACACCTTGTATAGCATCCTTTTCAGATGAAAAGTTATCCATGACAGATAATGTCTTTTAATTCCCCTGAACTTCCTTGAATCCTGAATCAATATGTCTTTTTCTTCCATAAGTAAAAGCAGAGAAAGAAAACCTATCAGCACCTATGTCCTATTGGTACTGGTAAGATTTACCCAACAATAACCAGGATTTCCCCAACAAGGCTTTTATCCTAACTAAGCAATTTTTTCCCTTAACTCTTTGTCTTTTGAGATTATAACTTGTACTCTTCCTAATTTTTAAATAGCATTTCACAGTAATTAAATCTTAATATACAATAAATCTCCTAAGTTATGTTATAGCTTAACCTTTTATGAAAGCTGAAAATTTCTTAAAGGTCATATTAGAGACAGATGTTTCCGCTGCAACCAAATAACGGAGACTTTGGAGTTTCTTCATGAAGTCATTTCATTCACTGGCCCTGCTTTTATTCACATATAAAAAGAAACCCAAACATTTTTTCTGTAAGAGCTCTAAAGCATCTTCTTGTTCTAAAAATTTAACTGCAAAATATGTTTAAACAAATAAAAGAGTTTTAAACACACACAGTTATTTTCCACAACTCTTTTACTGACAAATTAAAAAAAAAAAAAAGCAACTCCAGTAGCTCAATTTTAGGTCACAGATATAAATTTTTTAAATAAAAATACATGTCAAAAGGCTGATAATCAAGAATAAATTTATATGCTTTCATATTAACTATGCTGTTTCTGTATTCTGAGGTAGTTATTACTTCATTAACAAAACGAAAATAGACAATGTACTTAGTAAATCTAATTTTTTAAAAATGTAAGCATAAAAAAATAAAAACGTAAGCATAAATGCCTTGCAAGATATATAACGCAGTTATCAGAGTTAATGAGAACTGAATACTGAAGTAACAAAATGACAATATTTTTATCAAGAAGAGAAGGAAAAACTAGAAAATCTTTCCTGCTGTGGCATTAATATACAACATTTACCTTTTAGAATGCTAGGAGTTCGTACATAAAAAGAATCAGAACTGAGGGGAAGTAGGGAAGCTTTTGGGAAAATTACACATAATATTGTGACTAATGGCTTTTATCTTTGGTATTACACATGCTGTAAAAAAAAATCAAATAACAATAGAAATCCATTGCCTCTCCTCTGTAAAGAAACAAAATAAAAGTTAATTCTAAGATGCTAAATTTCTATACTTCCTACCAATTAACAATATCTTAACTAAGTATCAGTCCTGTATTTCAGGAATCAACAGTTAGATTAGATAATAAAAAATACTTGTCAGGATATATATATTATACATGATACCCAGTGTTAAAGTAATCTATATTTAAAGGAAAAATGAGGGGGACCAGTTTATAGATTCAGGATTGCAGCTTCAAGAATAATTCTACAATATAACATTTGAGCCAAGTTGTAGGATGACTGTTGAGATACTTCTTTTTTCTCCTTTTCACTTGCATACCTTACCCCAAAGTAAAAAATGAATGTATGCATTGTTATTTTCAAAGGTAACTATAACCAGAATCAATTTGAGTCTATATAAACAAAGTTAAGTCCACCCAAGTGTAAGTCAAATTCTTTTTTGTCCCTTAGCTTCTTCATCTAATTATTCATAAATACTCTAATTTTAGGGCTCCTAAACACTTTTTTGAGTGTGTGTGTATGTGTGTGTGCAATGCCTTTCTATTAATTATAGTGAATGAGTTTTACTAGATAATTCTTATATGGACAATTTCATATATGCATTTAAGATAAAGACAAATCTGACATGCACAGATTTATCATAAATACCACAGAAGCGCCATCTACCAAGTGCATGATTAAAATAAAAAAAAAACAAAGAATATTAATAAAACCCAAAGAATATCTAAAATCATGATATTAAATTGATAAAAATTCACTTTACATATGGAAAATTATTCATATGAAACAATTCAGGTGAATCAAAGACAGTTATAAATTGGTGCAAACTCAGGAGTGCAATAAAAATAACCTCTGAATCAAATAATGCAGCCGATGGCATTCAGTTAATGAATACAAAATAATGCTAACAGTCCATCTAAAGTCAATCTGGAATCATGATCTGTTTTTATGGTATCAGTGAAAATGAAAGTGAAAAGTCACTCAGTCGTGTCTGACTCTTTGTGACCCCATGGACTATACAGTCCATGGAATTCTCCAGGCCAGAAGACTGGAATGGGTAGCCTTTCCCTTCTCCAGGAGATCTTCCCAACCCGGGGACTGAATCCGGGTCTCCCGCATTGCAGGTGGATTCTTTAACAGCTGAGCCACAAGGGAAGCCCCATGGTATCAGAATCACTACCAAACTGATTATATATTTCTAAAAAAGCTTGTTAACTTACACTGACTCATAAAATCTGTGACTTGTGATACTGATGAGAGAAATTTGCACAGATAACTATCTTTTATATCATGAAACATTTCTCACTGACATTCTGATCTGTACTACAAAGTGATATGGGGGAAGAAAGACATCACCAAATGATATGACAAAAACAAGGAAATCACTAGATATGAAAGAATTGTTTGATCTGAGCAATCAAAATATATGTTTTGTAATACACTTTGTGTTTTGAATTAAAATAGTGAATGCAAACATTTAATTGTGTTTATATTCTCTATGTTAGCATTTTGTTATATGAAGTTCTTTCTATCCCCAAATAGTAAACTGGGGGTTGAAATGCAAGTTTTTTATAGTCTTCATTTTGGAACAAATTCACATGACAGACAGTAAAGCTAATAGGTGATTTAGTTATTGTAATTTAGGTTTTCAAGTTCAAAAGACAGCACAAAAAAAACCTGAGAATGTAACACTGCATTGTTTCAGTCGCTAAGTCGTGTCCACCTCTTTGCGACCTCATGGACCATAGCCTACCAGGCTTCTCTGTTCATGGAATTTCCCAGGCAAGAATACTGGAGTGGGCCGCCATTTCCTTTTCCAGGGGATCTTCCTGACCCAGGGATTGAACCTGCATCTCCTTCGGCTCCTGCACTGGCAGGCAGATTCTTTACCACTGAGCTACCAGGGAAACCCAGTGCTCTTTTTAGATATTTTATATAGAGTGTATATAAGTCAGATGGTTCAGTGGTAAACAATCTGCCTGCCAATGCAGGAGCTGCAGGAGATGTGGGTTCGACCCCTGGGTTGGGAAGATCCCCTGGGAAAGGAAATGGCAACCCACTCCAGCATTCTTGCTGGGATAGTCCCATGGACAGAGGAGCCTGACAGGCTACGGTCCATGTGGTAGGTAGCAAGAGTCAGACACGACTGAGTGACTGAGCATACACGCAGGTATATATGTCAATCCCAATCTCCCAATTCATCCACCCCCCACTTCTGCCCGTGGTAACCATAACTTTGTTTTGTAATCTGTGCCTCTATTTCAGCTTTGCAAGTAAGCTCATCTGAATTATTTTTCTAGATTCCATATATAAGCAGCATTGTATGGTATTTGTCTTTCTTTTTCTGACTCACTTCACTCTGTATGACAATTTCTAAGTCCATCCATGTTGCTGCAGATGCCACTTTCTTCCTTTTATGGCTGAGTAATATTTAATTATATATATGCACCACATCTTCTTTATCCATTTCTCTGCTGATGGACATTTAGGTTGCTTCCATGTCCTGACTGTTGTAAATAATAATCCTAAACACTTTTTATATGTTTGTTCCTTTTCATCACTACCGATCCTGACTACTTCAAGTCTTTCTTCATCTATCTTGAGCCACTGCCTTTACCAATTCAACATGACTATTTCTTCATCCCCTCTGACCGACCATCCACACTGAGGCCAGAGTAAACTTTCTAAAATATTCATTTTTTAGTTTAAAATACTTCAACAGTTTCCCAAAGCCTGTATTTAAAATGTAAACACAAAATATGTCATTTTTTAGTTTAAAATACTTCCAACAGTTCCCCAAAGCCTGTATTTAAAATGTAAACACTCCCAGCTCTAGTCCCACATCTAATACTGTAGTAATCCATCCTGTTTTATGCCTTATGTGCCTACCATGTGCCAAGCTACACTGAGTGCTCTATACACATACATCACTTCATTTAATTCTTAAAATAACCTATGAGTTATTTCTCTCATTTTATAAATGAGGAAACTACAATTTGATTGCCCAAGGTCCTACTACAGTGTGAGTGTCAGCATCAAGACTCAAACTAAGGAGTAAGTCTGAAGCTTATGTTCTTAACTACTACATTATACTGCCTCTGTTCTAGATTAGAACTTTTAAATGAAAAAAAAAAGGAAAAAAAATAGGTATAAATTTTGGCAGCTCTCAGACCATTAGAGCTCCACTATTGAAAACTACCATTGTAAAAGTTTGTCATTCTGTTTCACTGAATACTCATTTGTATCTACTGTTTTTCCAATGCTGAATGATAACAGTGTGTTATGTTGTACAGTTTAGAGAATACGTTACTTCTAGTTAGTTTTATGACTGCGGTTATAAGCTAATGTCTTTAAAACATACCTTTAGAAACTACAGTATAAGAGGCTAGTAGAGTATGATGAGGCAGTGATTCTTAGAGTGCATCAGAATCACCCAGAGAACTTGAGTAAAGCCAAGGGTCCCATCCTCAGTTTCTAATTCAGTAGGTCTGCTGCTGCTGCTGCTGCTACTGCTGCGTCGTCACTTCAGTCGTGTCCGACTCTGTGCGACCCCATGGACGGCAGCCCACCAGGCTCCCGCGTCCCTGGGATTCTCCAGGCAAGAACACTGGAGTGGGTTGCCATTTCCTTCTCCAATGCATGAAACTGAAAAGTGAAAGTGAAGTTGCTCAGTCGTGTCTGACTCTTAGTGACCCCATGGACTGCAGCCCACCAGGCTCCTTGGTCCATGGGATTTTCCAGGCAAGAGTACTGGAGTGGGGTGCCATTGCCTTCTCCGTCAGTAGGTCTAAGGTTGCATTTCCAGCATTTTCCCATGTGATGCTAAGGCTGCTGGTCCGGGGACCACACTTTGAGAGTCACTGGCTTGTGAGAAACACACACTACAGAATGCTGTGTATTAGGTGTTTGTATCCCTTTCCTTTCCTTTGCTCTCCAACTCATATTCTCTCAGAACAAAAATTAAGAAATCTTTTAAAGAATCCCTATGCACACACAAAAAAGCAGTAAAAGACCTAAAATCAGGTAATTCTTTTACCCTGGCAGAACACACATTTCATTTACTTTTTATTTACACATTGTTTACATCCAAAATAGTGGTAGCTTACCATAAGGGATACACATACAACAAGAAAAAAAAACTGTCATTGGCCTCACTGTTTTGGCCTGAAAAATACCTATTTATTTGAACTGCCTTCATGCCTTTTTATGACTTAAAATTCAGAAGCGGTCCATACTGAAAATGATTACTGCTATTAAGTATATGAATTTGGAAAAATGGATTTCAGAAAGGAAGACATGAAAGCTAGCATCACCACTCTCTCCTCCAGAGCATTCCCAATTATAAATATATTATATGACTATAATGCAAGGTCCATCTAGGTAGCCAGATATTTTCACTGATATGGGAGTCAGAAGAACTGCTCCTTTATGACAGATCTCATACTAGCTGGGTCATTCTGGATGAATGATATAGCCTGTTTGAGTCTCTGTTTCCTTATGTGCAAAACAAGGATATCACATTTCCCATATCTACAAATGTTGGGTATTGCCTTCATCACCCCAGTTAAATGGTATTCTCTTTCCTATATAATTAATTTGGCTATAGGAACCAATAGATGCTTGTTGCTCTCCATTACTGAGCATAATACCAATTTGCTATTGCATTCTTTAGGTAGATATAGTGGCTCAGATGGTAAAGAATCTGCCTACAATGCAGGAAGAACAGGTTCGATTTCTGGGTCAGGAAGATCCTCTGGAGAGGGGAATGGCAACCCACTCCAGTATTCTTGACTGGAGAATCCCATGGACAGAGGAGCCTGGTGGGCTACAGTACATGGGGTCACAAAGATTTGGACACGACTGAGTAACACTTTTACAGAATTCTTTATTAATTCTCACTGATGTTTTTTGAATCTTCACTTTAAGCCTACTCAAGTAAAAACTATTAAGAATATTAGCTTTTCCACAAGTCACTGAAATAAAGGAATATTCACTGCAGATGGTGACTGCAGCCATGAAGTTAAAAGACACTTACTCCTTGGAAGAAAAGTTATGACCAACCTAGATAGCATATTCAAAAGCAGAGACATTACTTTGCCGACTAAGGTCCGTCTAAGTCAAGGCTATGTTTTTTCCTGTGGTCACGTATGGATGTGAGAGTTGGACTGTGAAGAAGCCTGAGGGCCGAAGAATTGATGCTTTTGAACTATGGTGTTGGAGAAGACTCTTGAGAGTCCCTTGGACTGCAAGGAGATCCAACCAGTCCATTCTGAAGAACATCAGCCCTGGGATTTCTTTGGAAGGAATGATGCTAAAGCTGAAACTCTAGTACTTTGGCCACCTCATGCGAAGAGTTGACTCATTGGAAAAGACTCTGATGCTGGGAGAGATTGGGGGCAGGAGGAGAAGGGGACGACAGAGGATGAGATGGCTGGATGGCATCACTGACTCAATGGATGTGAGTCTGAGTGAACTCCGGGAGTTGGTGATGGATAGGGAGGCCTGGCGTGCTGCGATTCATGGGGTCGCAAAGAGTCGGACACAACTGAGCAACTGAACTGAACTGAACTGAACCTGAGCAACAGAGAAACTAAAATAAATAAGATCTAAACAACTAGAGAAAAAATGGAAGAGATGCTGGTAAAACAGATTTAACAACAAACATAAGGTGAGAACTTTATTTAGTCCCTGATTCAAACATACCAGCTATAAACAGACATTTGGGAGACAATTTAGAAAACACTGATATGGGCTAGAGAACAGATACTATGTAATAGTGTTAATTTTGTTAAGTGTGTTAAACAGTGAAATGTCCTTATTGTTTTTAAAAACATTTAAGTACTGAGGGATAAAATGCCATTATTTCTAGAGTTTGATTTAAAATAATTCAGCAAATAAAACAGCTTATTATGGAAAAAACATTTATTATGGTTAAATCAAAATGCTGAAAATACAGGATTTTCTTTTCCTATTATCTCTACTTTTATATATATTTGAAGATTTACATAATGAAATGTCAAAAAATATGTAACATCAAATTTATATCAACCTAGCCCCAAATGTCACTAAAATGGGCTTGCCTCGTGACTTAGATGATTAAGAATCTGCATGCAATGTGGGAGACCTGGGTTCAATCCCTAGGTTGGGAACATCCCCTGGAGAAGGGAATGGCAACCCATTCCAGCATTCTTCCATGGAGAATTCCATGGACAGAGAAGCCTGGCAGGCTATAGTCCATGGGGTCACAAAAGGTCAGACACAACTGAACAACTAAAACTTTCCTTCTACTAAAATATATAAGCTTTCCAACAACATACTAGTCCAATAAAGAGTCATGGCCTATAAACCAAATGATGTTTCACAAAAATAGCTTTGAAAAAGATACATTTCTCATTAGTAAACTTACCTCCGGTGTAGTGACTCTGAAAATTTAAGGCTGGCATAAATAAATTCTTTAACTTGAATATAAATATGAGGCACTGACTGAGACATGGGCAATTTCTTTGGGAAAGGTTGCTGTTGAAAGAAAAAAGAAGTTGATATTGTTTCTGAAATTTTAGAAAAAGATATCCTAAACACCTCAAAAATGTAAAAATTAAATTTACTTCACATCTGAATTAATAGTTAATACCTGCATTTTAAAGTCTACTGTTATATTTCAATGTTATTTTTGAGATTTTAAGGAGAACCAAAATATTTCTGAAGAAAAAAATATGGCAGTTTATCTGTTTCTTAAATCATATTAGCAGACTTCTAACAAGCACAGAAAGCAGATAACAATACCTCTATGTGTTCTGATGATAAGTATCCTAGGGAAGATACATAAACGCCTGTTTCTTTGCAACCATAATAAAAGAGTCAAGTTTGTTGTGAAAGTTATGGGCCAGGTTCCTGGCTTAGTGTCATCAAATAATTCTAAGACTCCCTTCATTTGCCTGAATTGATGTCAATTCAAGAAGGTACCCATTTCATTCCATTAACTCTTTAGAATACCTTACAGCAGCTTTCTGACCTATATACCATCACACACCAGGATGCAGCTAATGGTTTACAGTGTGCTTCTTGGTTAAAATGCTTTACCAGCCAACATCCACTAGCAAATTCTCAGCTCTAAAAGGTAAAACTCTTGAGGATTTTTACCAAGAGCCCTCTGTTTACACTTTATGAAATCTAACCTTTACTTTTATCTCCACATGCATTGCAACTTAGTTTACATCATTGAAAGTACTTTCACCAAGGTCACCAATGACCTCGTAAATGTTAAATCCATGTGAAATGCTGGGCTGGATGGAGCACAAGCTGGAATCAAGACTGCCAAGAGATATATCAATAACCTCAGATATGCACATGACACCACTCTTATGGCAGAAGGTGAAGAAGAACAAGCCTCTTGATCAAAGTGAAAGAGGAGAGTGAAAAAGTTGTCTTAAAACTCAACATTCAGAAAACTAAGATCATGGCATCTGGTCCCATTGCTTCACGGCAAATAGATGGGGAAACAATGGAAACAGTGAGAGACTTTATTTTGGGGGGGCTCCAAAATCACTGCAGGTGGCGACTGTATCCATGAAATTAAAAGACGCTTGCTCCTTGGAGGGAAAGCTATGATCAACCTAGGCAGCATATTAAAAAGCAGAGACATTACTTTGCCAACAAAGGTCCATCTAGTCAAAGCTATGGTTTTCCAGTAGTCATGTACAGATTTGAACTATAAAGAAGGCTGAGTGCTGAAGAATCGATGCTTTTGAACTGCGGTGTTGGAGAAGACTCTTCAGAGTCCCTTGGACTGTAAGGAGATCCAACCAGTCCATCCTAAAGAAAATCAGTCCTGAATATTCACTGGAAGGACTGATGCTGAAGCTGAAACTCCTAATACTTTGGCCTTGGAAAAGCCCCTGATGCTGGAAAAGATTAAAAGCAGGAGGAGAAGGGAACAACACAGGATGAGATGGTTGGATGGCATCACTGGCTTGATGGACTTGAGTTTGAGCAAGCTCTGGGAGTTGGTGATGGACAGGGAGGCCTGGCATGCTGCAGTCCATGGGGTCCCAAAGAGTTGGACATGACTGAGCGAGTGAACTGAACTGAATTGAATGAACTTTTCATGTTACCTGATTTATCTGAAGAGTCTGACACAATGGGCCTCCTGCTTCTTAAATGACCTTTCCTTCTTTGGTATCTGTGACCTATACTGGTTTTCCTTTTATTTCTCTACCTTCTCTATATCTCCTCCTCTAGGTATGGTTCTATCCTATACCTTCTTTTCTTACCATACATACTGTCTTTGGATAATCTCACTTACTCATCATGCGAGAGCCAATATCTCCCAAATCCACAATCTCAGCGTAATCTTTCTCCTGAAGGCCAAATGTGTGCATTAAGACACCACTGAACACGTCCATTTAGCTGTAACATTTGAGACATTCTCAACAGATCCCAAAGTGAAATGATCATCCCTTCTTTCTAAATCTGCTACTCTTATATTTCCTGTATTAGTGAATGTTTCCACCATCCAATGCAGAACCCTGACTGGCATACTTGCCCCTCTATCCTCATCATCCCAAATAAGCAAATGAAAATCAACTCCTCTCATTCTTATCTCCTAAATATCTCAAATCAAATTCCACAGCTATAACTCCCACTCAGGTCACCAATTTCTCTTGCCAAAATTACCACAACAATCCCCAAGCTAGTCTCCCCACCTTACTCTTCTCCTATCCATTCTCCACACATTAGCCACAGAGATCTTTCTAAAACACAAATCTGATTAAGCATTTACTACTTGAAAACTGGTGGTGACTTAATCTAGCTGTCAGAGTAAAAGCTAAACTTCCTAACACTGTATATAAGATCTATTTATAGTCTATTTATAGCTGTTTCTACTTCATTTTTTGATCTTTATCTCTTGCACTTTATTAACCTTGCCACTGATACTTTATACTACAGAATTACAGCTCTTTTTTTCCATTCTACTTCTCCTATCCTTAGCATGGTCAACTTCTGTGAATTGTAATTTCCCATTTATTTTTTCTATTCCTTTCTTGGCTACAAGTTCCTTGACAGTAGAGATGGAAAAACTAGCACATGGCACAGTGTCCATTAAATAGTAGGTAAATGATAAATCTATGAATGAACATACGTATTTTTAGGTACCTCCAGCAGAAAGTAGCTTACGAAAAGTTGGTAGTAAAGACATTTTCAGAGAGCAGTCTCTCTCTAAAACCAGTAGGTTCAACCTTTCTAAATGTAGGGACTGAATTAGGAGTACTAAAAAAATCAACTAAAGAGCTGCCATTCTTTAAAATCACTTTATAAACATGGAAGAGATAACTCACTTTCAATTATGCTTTGCAGAATAATGAACAATATTAACTATTTCAAAGACATTTCAACAAGAATTTATTTTAATGATATTAAAGATAAAATGAATATGCTCTTATTTTAGCCAAAGGGTACTAGTTAAATTAGCACAGCTATCTGCAAAAATACATATTTTTGCATGTATGTTCAGTCTTACTTTTCTCACTTGGTATTTCCACTGAAAATAGTAACTCAAGTTATTTGAAAGATAATTTTATATCTTTTAAAACAATTTTAATTGAAAATTATACTTAGGAAAAGTAAGTATATACACAAACAACCAAGAGACTACTACAAAATAAGTTATGGGATTTCTAAGTTATCACATTTAAATTTTCCATGTGGAAAGTGCTTTTAGTGATAGTGCTTTTAATGACAAATAATACACAAACCAATGAGTACAATTCCTAACAAATTTAATCCTAAAATACTGTGGGAGGTACCCTACAAGCAAAGCCAAATATCCTTTTAACTATGAATCCATTTAGCATAGTTTAGTGTAATTAGTAGAGATATTAGAGATTATTTAATTCAAAATTCTCATTAGACAGATAAGGCACAAATGCCCAAGCAGGGTAAGTCACTCGCCCATAGTAAGCCACAGACAGATCCAGCACATGAATCCAGATCAAATCCAGTGCTATTTTTGCTGTTGTTTAGTCACTAAGCCATGTCCAGCTCTTTTGTGGCCCCACGGGCTGCAGCCCGCCAGGCTCCCCTGTCCATTGGATTTCCCAGGCAAGAATCCTGGAGTAGATTGCATTTTCCTTCTCCATAGGATCTTCCTAACCCAGGGAACAGACCCGTGTCTCCTGCATTGGCAGGTGGATTCTTTATCACTGAGCCACCAGAGAAGCCTAGTGCTCTCTTTACAGATGCTATATCCTGAACACATTTATTACCAATAACTAAAACTAAACCAAGCCATGAGATACAGGATATTCTTATAATATTTCCTGACAAGGATCTTTGATTGGGGCTTCAAAAATACAGAAATAGAATAATCAATCTGGTCTTTTGTGTGTATTTGGAATACAATTAGGTATATGCAATGGCAGCATTAGCTATAATCTAAAAGCTATGCATTTAATTAACTGGTCCTATATTTAGTGACTATTACACGTAATTTGGAATCAGTCTGTTGTTCCATGTCCGGTTCTAACCGTTTCATGGGGTCGCAAAGAGTCGGACACAACTGAGCGACTAAACTGAACACATAATTTGAAGCTGGAGCTCCAATAAACCGGCCAGAGGATGCAAAGAACTGACTCACTGGAAAAGACCCTGATACTGGGAAAGACTGAAGGCAGGAGGAGAAGGGGATGACAGAGGATGAGATGCTTGGATGGCATCACTGACTCGAGAGACATGAGTTTGAGCAAGCTCCATGAGCTGGTGATAGACAGGGAAGCCTGATGTGCTGCAGTCCCTGGGGTCACAAAGAGTCAGACACAACTGAGCAATTGAACTGAACAGACACATAATTTGCTTTGTCTATGTATAAATGAATATAACATAGAACTTTAATAAAAGTTTATTATATTTACATAAAAATTTACAGTCACAATTCACACAACTCACTGAGAATTCACTCTTGTTCATTATGAAGGGATAAAAATATAGAAAAGAACTAAATTATAAAGTGTTAGAAAAATAACAAAAAAGATTAAGGGAAAACATCAAGAATGAAGAGAACTAAAAAGGTGATATTAGCAGGAAATATGATATCTTTTTCTCATAAGATCTAATTCTACCCAGAGATACTGGATGGGTACAAGCACGTATGTTTTTGTGTGCACGCACACACACGGGCAATCAGGTGTATTTACAGAATATTCTAATGCTGGAAGAAATTTCAGTATTTCAGCATTTCAGCAAAAGAAATCTCCTTTCTCTATCCTATCTTGTTCACATCCTGATTCCAAAACTATCCATTCTTACTTCAGAAAAAAATCCAGATGACTATTACCTTCATACACCTCTTACTGAACCAAGACAAACTTTTTTGAGTACATTTCTAGAAAAAAAAAGTAAAAATTAAGATCTTTCACAGTAATGCAAGTTTCAAAGAAATTCTCTCTTTCCCTACAATATTCTCTTATTCCTATAATCTACTCAACATGTTTAATTTGGAACCCGCCCAACATTAGTAACACCTGCTCTGGGAATCCACCTAACATTTGGGACAACTGCTCCTAGTAGCTCCAGGAAAGTCCCTTCTTAACCTCAACAAAATAACAGTAGTAGTAGTAGTAACATAATCTTTAAAAGTTAACAAAAATATAATTAATTTTCTCAAATAACACAACAATAACAGCAAAAGCCTCAAAAGAAGCTATTCTCACAATGTCAGGTTAATATAATGTATTACTGATTAATTTATTTTAAAGAAAATTCTTGAAGTAAGAACAAAGTTGTACCTTTTCAAGGTCTGGATCTTGAAAGGGAAATTTACTTATGATTGCTTTATATTCTTCTTCACTAACAATAGGGATGGGGCTGTAATTATCTTCTTCAAAAATGTCCCTGTTAAGAAAGAAGACAGAATTGAAAATTTAATATTAGAAAATATACCAATAGAGTGCTATAGGACAATAAGAAAACTCAATAATTACAAAATAATTTTGTTTGTCAGTTAAGGGTATAAATAGGAAAACAGGGCCTCATCACTCAGAATTCTAGAATCCAGTATCAAATAAGTGTCTCTCAAAACTAATGTGTGATCCTCTTTCTACCTGTTTATTCTACATCCTTCAGTACTTCAATTCCTTAGAATAGTTCCCAAGATGATATAGTCTGAATGAACTAACTACGACTAAAAATGAGATGAAGAGTATCCCAGTCATATTTCTTAACAAGAACAACTCTCAAGTTCTATGTCTTTTGTGTTCTCCTTCCAACTAGATCATAAGCTCCTGGAAGATGAAAACAGTGTCCTCCATTTGTCTGTCTCTCATAACGCTGTACTTAGAAAAGGAGCTTTTACACTTAGTAAGGCAGACACATTTACTACTCACCAAACATCCATGTGCTTTCCTTGCAAACAGGCAGTCATATGCCTAGTTTCAGCCACTGGACTGTGAACACAAGTTCCATGTGTTGCTTTAAGTCTAAAGCATTTATGAGCTAACTGTGTGATCTTCTGTCCCATGGTGACAGGAGAAACCCCCATGTCGAGAAAGTAGAATCACAAATGGCAAAAGCCTGAGTCGTGGACTACTAGACCCACTATAAACTTGTGTAAGTGAGAAATAAAATGTCTATGTTTATCCAATGAGATTTTGTGTACTTTTGTTAGTAGCTTAACTCAGCCTGTACAAATATACCTGCTGTCCAATCAACTTCTTTATAATCAATAATTCAGTCTGATTAGTATTTCTTTAGCACCTATTATGTGCTAGTCTCTGGGCTAACTATAACGAAAACTCTCTGCCCCCATGAAGATAAAAGCAAGATCTCTGTTCTCAAGCCTAACAGGAGAGAGAGATATGCAAACAGATTATGTTTATAATGATGTTATGCAGACAATAAATGAGGTACAAGTTTCAGATATAGGACAAAGGAAAAAAGCAACTAACTTTAACAGACTAGGTGGGGGATATCTCATGAGAAGTTTTACAGAGAAGCTATGGGCTGTTGTAGGGGTTTTACAGATAAAACGAAACACTTCCAATGAGATTATGGGAGAATAGCATTTCCAAAGGATGGACCATAACATGCAAAAACGTAAGGGATGAAAAAGTACGACTGCGGGGGGTGGGGCTGAATAAAACCACAAGTATGTAGTATTACTGGAGTATAAAGTATGCAAGGGACATGGTTTAAAATGAGGCTGGGCAGGTGGACAAACTGAGACCCAGATTTTATCCTATAGGCAATGGAATATCATCTGAGATTTTAGGCAGAGGAATATCATACGAAGAATTTTATATAGTGGAGGAAACAAAGAAAAAGATAATAATGAACAGAGAGAGGCCAGGTAGAAAGACTGAATGATCCAAATAAAGAGTGATGAGGATTTGAATTAAAGCTGTATTTGTGGAGGCAGAAAGAGAGTGGCAGAAATAGTTTTTAAGAAGTAGGGACTAAATGAGGATTATGAAGGAAAGTATAATCTTAACAAATCTGTGGTTTCTAGACAAGGAAAATGGACAAATGATATATATCTCACCTCATCACAGACATCTGCAGAGGTAAGGAACACAAGAGAAGGATATGGTTTGGGCAGTAGATAATGAATATCTAATTGATAAATGGCTCTGGCATCTTAATGACAGGCTGGAAATAAGTCATGTACCTGTGGTGCAGCCATTGTGGAAAACAGAATAGAGGTTCCTCAAAATTATTTACCATATAATCCAGCAATTCATCTTCTGGGTATATGCCCAAAAGAACTGAAACAGGGACCCAAACAGATAACTGTTTGTCAGTGTTCATAGTGGCATTATTCATAATTGTCAAAAGGTGAAAACAACCCAAATATCCATAAGTAGAGGAATGGATAAATAAAATATGATACACACAAGGGAGCATTATTTAGCCTTAAAAAAGGAACGATATTCTGACGCATACTACACTATGGATAAACCTTGAAGACATTATGCTTAGTGAAATAAACCAGACCAAAAAAACCAAACAAATTCAGACACAAAACCCAAACAACGTACGAACTACTTATATGAAGTAACTAGAGTAGTCAAATTCAAAGACAAAGTAGAATGGTGATTTCTGGGGACAGACTAGCAGAAAAAGAGATTGGCAGGTACTGTTTAATTGGTACAGAGTTTCAGTTTAGGAAGATAAGAAAGTTCTGGATATGAACAGTAGTGATGGTTTCAACAGTGTGAACATACTTAATGTCACTGAACTATACATTCATAAAAGGTTAAAATGGTAAATTTTAAGTTATACATATTTTACCACAATAAAAATATAATTATAAGCAATTTTATTGCTAAATACAAACACAATTACTTTATCATTTGGCAATTTTTTTCTTACATTAAGGTACCATGGCTTAGACTAACCTGAAAACTCCAGCCCATTTCTTAAGCAATGTTTCATTGTATTGATCTCTTATTTCAAATAAAAGGTCAAAAAGTCGATTCACTGGAAAACCATAACCCTAAAACACACACACACAAAGCAGATAAACAAGTGATATAAATAAAGATATACATTTTTAAAAGTTTAGAATACTAGAGAACTGTTTGAAGTGATCACTATATCAAATTGTATGCCATCTCAACAGTATGAAAAAAAGATATCCTTTTGACATTCTAAGTTGCACCAGTTAAAAAAAAGAGTCTAGAAAGTTTTATGAAGCTGGAATTATTTTTCCATTTCATCTCTCTCTTTTCAGTCTGGATTACATTGTTAACCTTAAAAAGTATTACAAGTCAGAATTGGAGGAAAAGTTCAAGATGACTGATCCACATAACTGCGTCTTGGGAAGCAGTCTTTAAATAAGATAGAAGAAAAAAAGAGAATACATTCTGCCTGAAACACTGTACTTTCAATTCAATGCTGACTTTGTAGTACAGGGGAAAGTTATCAAATAGACACTCCAAAATTTTATTCCTTTGCAACTCCAAATCCACTGAAATCAAACCCATATTAGGACCAAACATTTCTGCTCACATCAGAGTTGTCCCTCTTCCCCTTCAGTGCTCACCTCCTCGTCTTTGGTCTTGATCCTATCTCCTCCTGCAGGAACTGCTCCATGGATCAGCTACTCACTCTGTTGCATTTTTAACTTCCACTACCTCCTTTCTCTTCACTAAATAAACCTGCTAAATTGCCCCCCATCTTTAAAACAAGAACTAAAGGAAACAAAAAAGCCCTCCTACAATTTTCTGTGCCCTGCAGCTGCCTCCTCTGTCCGTCCCTAGCCAAACCTACTACAATCTAACTCTCACCCCTATTCCTTTGTTGAAACTGCTGTCAATAATAACACAGAATATCTCCTAAACAATTCCATGATCTCTCATCCTTACTTCTGTTTCTTCTGCTTTGAATTCTGTAACACCACTCTCTCTTTGTTCTCCTTTTATCTATGAGTAATCCTTCTGGATTCTTTTTCCTTCTATCTCCATCCTTCAATTTTTTCTTCTAGCTCTCTAGGGCAATTTCAAATCAATTGACTTCAAACACTACGTTCACTGACTATTCTCAATCTGTATCTCTAGCTAGACCTCTATAAACTCTGAATATTTAATTCCAACAGTTATTAGATATCTCCAGTCCAGCAACAAGCACATTAAACTCATATCTTCCTGCTAAACCAAGTGTTCTTCCTACTTCCTATTCCTGTTAATAGTTCTTTCATCAATCCAATTTATCAGGAAAGAAAACTAAATGTCATCTAAATGCCCCCAAATCAAACATCTAGTCACTCATCAGGTTCTTTTGATTTTACCTCCTTTACAAATTTCATTCAAACCTACCATTTTTCTCCATCATCTGCTACCTTTCTTTCCTCAGAAATCTTTCCAGTACCACTGTTTTATTTTAGGTCCTTAACATCCCCTGCCTAGATCACTGTAAAAGCTTTCTAAACTGAAATTCCAATCATCTTTCTCTCTCAACTCACTCTATTGCTAACTCATAAAATTATCATCTAGAAGTGCAAAGCCGATCATACCATTCCCCTAGAAGAGGCTTACAAGACATGCCACAATCTGGCTAAAACTACCTAATCCGTTTCATTACCACTCTCTACCCTTCTTTGCTTACATTTAAACATTACAATTTCTAACACCACCAAGCCGGTCAGCTGACAAATAGCCAGCCATACTATTCGTTGTTGTCATTCAGCTGCCAAGTTATGTCCGACTCTTCGAGACCCTATGGACTGCAGCACGCCAGGCTTCCCTGTCCTTCACCATCTCTCAGACTTTGCTCAAGTTCATGTCCACTGAATCAGTGATGTCATCCAACCATCTCATTCCCTGTCGCCCTCTTCTCCTTCTGCCTTCAATCCTTCCCAGCATCAGGGTCTTTTCCAATGAGTCAGCTGTTTGCATCAGCTGGACAAAGTACACCATACTATACTATGGTGAGACAGTATAGTCAGTTACCTATAACTCACACATGCTATCTGCCTGTCATATGCCGCTGGATCATGGAAAAAGCAAGAGTTCCAGAAAAACATCTATTTCTGCCTTACTGACTATGCCAAAGCCTTTGACTGTGTGGATCACAATAAACTGTGGAAAATTCTAAAAGAGATGGGAATAGTAGACCACCTGACCTGTCTCTTGAGAAATCTGTATTCAGGTCAGGAAGCAAGTTAGAACTGGACATGGAACAACAGACTGGTTTCAGACAGGAAAAGGAGTATGTCAAGGCTATATATTGTCACCCTGCTTATTTAACTTATATGCAGAGTACATCATGAGAAATGCTGGACTGGAAGAAACACAAGCTGGAATCAAGATTGCCGGGAGAAATATCAATAACCTCAGATACACAGACGACACCACCCTTATGGAAGAAAGTGAAGAGGAACTCAAAAGCCTCTTGAGGAAAGTGAAAGGAGAGTGAAAAAGTTGGCTTAAAGCTCAACATTCAGAAAACGAAGATCATGGCATCCAGTCCCATCACTTCATGGGAAATAGATGGGGAAACAGTGGAAACAGTGTCAGACTTTATTTTTGGGGGCTCCAAAATCACTGCAGATGGTGACTGCAGCCATGAAATTAAAAGACACTTACTCCTTGGAAGAAAAGTTATGACCAACCTAGATAGCATATTCAAAAGCAGAGACATTCATTACTTTGCTAACTAAGGTCCATCTAGTCAAGGCTATGGTTTTTCCCTGTGGTCATGTATGAATGTGAGAGTTGGACTGTGAAGCAGGCTGAGCGCCGAAGAATGGGTGCTTTTGAACTGTGGTGTTGGAGAAGACTCTTGAGAGTCCCTTGGACTGCAAGGAGATCCAGCCAGTCCACTCTGAAGGAGATCAGCCCTGGGATTTCTTTGGAAGGAATGATGCTAAAGCTGAAACTCCAGTACTTTGGTCACCTCATGCGAAGAGTTGACTCACTGGAAAAGACTCTGATGCTGGGAGGGATTGGGGGCAGGAGGAGAAGGGGACGACCGAGGATGAGATGGTTGCATGGCATCACTGACTCGACGGACTTGAGTCTGAGTGAATTCCGGGAGTTGGTGATGGACAGGGAGGCCTGGTGTGCTGCAATTCATGGGGTTGCAAAGTCAGACACTACTGAATGACTGGACTGAACTGAACTGAACTGAATGCCTCTTCCCTCATATCTACTTGCTGAACTCACATTTCCTTCAAAGTCCAGCTCACATTTCAACTTTCTGTATAACCCTTCCCAACTCTTGGAATCAAAGTTATCATTCTATCTTCCAAGAGCCCAAAGTTCTTTAATATATTACTAAATTAGTATGTCTTATTATACATCTTATTTGTTTACAACTAAACTGAATTTCTTAAACCCAAGAATCTTTATGTCCCTTCTGTTATGCTGATTTATATATATATATATATATATATATATATATATATAATCTAGCTGTTAGCACATAGCAGGTGCTCAAAAAAGGTTAATGAATGAATCAATAAATGCTTGCTTTTCATTTGCTTAATAGGCAGTAAGCAGAACTATGAACATGCTATGTTGTGTTTTGATTTCTCACTTTATTGTTTAGCTAGCTTTGTTTTAGGTGATGAAATAAAAATTCCCTTAGGGTGGTAAAGTGCCAATTTTTAAAATGAAATATTATGCAATATGCTTTAATTAAAGATTAATTAGAAAAGATCAACCTTAATTCTCTTAACTTTTCAATTACTAAGTAACTGAAATTTTACAACTTAAAAAGCCAGTATTTATTTCATTCAGTGTAAGACCGACCTAATAATCAGCTTGTCAATTTTCAGCGAAATGAAAATACTGCACGATTTCTAAATAAGCAAGAACTAATTTGTTTTCCTCAACTTTATTTCAATGCAGTAAGATTAGAAAGGTATATTTACAAGGGTTTATGCATCCATCAATGTTGCTTTTTTAAAGCCTCTGTAATCTGAATATTGCCTACTACTCTTTGATTCTCTGCAGAGCTCCTTGGAACCATACCAAATACTTAATCTAAAACTGAATCTACAGTTGTACTCAAAATGCCAATTCAAGAACGGTCTGTATGGTTTTTAAAAGAGAGATAAAGAGTTTACACCAGAGTATAAATCAATGCTGCTACTGATATCAATCAATGTTGGCTTCCCTGGTGGCTCAGAGGGTAAAGCGTTTGCCTGCAGTGTGGGAGACCAGGGTTCAATCCCTGTGTCGGGAAGATCCCCTGGAGAAGGAAATGGCAACCCACTCCAGTACTCTTGCCTGAAAAATTCCATGGACAGCGGAGCCTGGTAGGATATAGTCCATGGGGTTGCGAAGAGTCGGACACGACTGAGCAACTTCACTGTTATCAAAAACAAAAACCAACTGTGCTAAATTTTGTACTTTAGTGATGTAGTTGATCTACATTCTGACAGAAATTTCTTTTCATTATGGATCCATAACAAACAATTTGTTGACCTGGGCTCCCCAGACCATATTTTGAGTAGCAATGCTTTGAGTCATTAAGGACAGCAAAACTCCAAGTTACTTAAAAATAGGCCCCAAATATTAAGGCAGTCTTTAATAAAACTTACTAATGTTTTCTTGCAGAGAGGTCAGTATTACAGGTACATTAGTCACAAAATTTATGAAAGAAAAAAAGTCCCAAATTATTCTGGTTTTATAATATAAGCCATACAAACTAATGAAGATGTAAGGCAATAAAATAATTTACTAAAGGAGCTTGTGGTATTTTCTCCTTAGGTTTAAGAATAAAATAGATAACTATTATTCTAGGATGGACTCCTGTGATAAAACAAATAGTTGAGCATTTCCTAAAAGTAAAGGTCACTCAGTTGTATCCAACTCTTTATACAGTCCATGGAATTCTCCAGGCCAGCATACTGGAGTGGGTAGCCTTTCCCTTTTCCAGGGGGATCTTCCTAACCCAGGGATCACATTACAGGCAGATTCTTTACCAACTAAGCCACAAGGGAAGCCCCAACATTTCCTAAAGCACTTTATATGAAGCTCTAGATTGAAAAGATACTCTAAGGGAAAAAAAAGATTTAAGAGTCAGATATGTTGGGAAAATGCTGCATAATCACCTTACCTTTGGAAACGTATGCTATAAACTTGCTTCTAGTAGAAAAATCTCTTTTACTTCACTCCACATTTTCTAAACATTTTTGACCATACAACTAGTATCTCACTTTGGAAAATGCTGGTCTATATTTCACAAAAAGTTATTCCAGCCATAACAATCCCATAAATTTAAGCATGGTTGAAAACTTATCAACCAATCAAACATCAATCAATCAATCAAATTTATCAAAAATCCCATAAGTTTAAGCATGAAAACATAATCAATTCTTTATTATCTGTGATCAAAGATGAGGGACAAGTTCAAAGCTTGGATATTGATAACCCAAAGACAATGAGTTTTCAGACAATTCAGTTTTAATCTTATTTTAAAAAGAAAAAAACTCCAAAATGCAAAGTAAAGTGATCTGCTTACAGTCATAGCACACTTGAAATTAGGAAGGAAATGAGTACATACAGCTTTTAAACTTGTGTTTATTTTCCTATACAGTATCACATTTAAAACTCAAAACAATTCTGAAAACTAGTAATTAATAAATCCACTTTCACAAATGAGGATCTGAAGTTCAGAAAACCTGTAAACATACAATTAGTCAACAGCAAAAGTTGAACATAAACTCGGATCTTTGTGATTCCACAACTCATGTTCATTATCCTCAGGCAGAACTTTAATATTCTAATTTCTAGTTCAGGGTTTTTTCCATTATACTGCATACTTTTTTAAACTGTAAAAATACTATATCTACTCCAATAAAATGACCAATATTTTAAAAGATGGTAATATTCCCTGATCTCTGTCCAAGCTTCATAATCAGGAAGGTGGTAGTATGAAAAGTTCTGTGTGACAAGAGAATATCAATACATAAGTAAACATTTGATTATTACTAATTTACTACCATTAAGCCACAATTCAAGAAATGAGCATGGTCTACACTATATTTTGAATAGTTTTATGTGCTCAGATAGCCATTAACTGAATATCAGATTATCACCCACCTGTAGAGTATCTGCAAATATTACAATGAGATTCTTCAGCTCCAGAACAAGATCAGGATCAGTGCAGTAAGACTGGGAGGATGAAGGGTAAGTGGGGGTAGAAACACAAACACACACACACCAGAGTCACTAGGTTAAAAATTAAGAAATAAAACTTGAAAATTTTTCCTTAAATTTGCTTGACTTACAATAAATTTAAAGTCTTGATTATCAGATTCACAGCTGACTTCCTCTATTCATTAAAAAATTATTAGGGAAAGATCATGACATGACAAACCACTTTAGGTACTATATGAAAAGAAATTTTCCTGAAATTTGCACACACTTACTTTGGTCAAAGCAACGATGCCTGTATTTCCAAAAAAGTCTTTAGATTTTAAAGAACTAGTTACTTCAAATTGAAAAAATGGTTTATATTTCTACTTTTCAATTATTTATTTATTCTATTATAAAAGAGATACAATCATTTATATTTTTCTAAGTGACAATTTAAGTATTTTCTTAGTAATCCACCAAAGGAAAATAATTAATTTCAAAAGGATAGTGAAATTCACTCTTGTTCCCTTAATAGTATTTAGTATGATTTTAAATGCGATATATTGCATTTAATATAATATGATTTCATACAGGATGTCATGGAATCAATATCATCAATATTACATATTCATAGCTGGTCTGAATATAAAACCATAATAAAATATATTGTTCTTTATTATATATGATAGAAAAAGTTATAGTTCACTGGACAAATAGTGTACCCAGAATCCATGTTCCTGATAAGTAAAAATAAAATGTATTTATAATCTAAGTATCACTTAAACTAATAATCTTTCTTCAAAATATTTTCAATCTCTATTCTCAATAATAAAATTTTAAATAATAGATTATAAAATGTTAAGTTTGGGGAGATTTTACTGAAGGCAAACTTCCAAAATTATCTTAAAAAAAGTCCACACTAAGAAATTATTAATTTCACTAGTCCTTATAATTTTTACTTCCACAAAAGGCATATTATAAAAATATTTTATCATTTTACCTTTCTTCATAAAAAAGTTTTCATTACCTAAAGATTCACTACTCCAAATGAGTTTAAATTTGACAACTGCATATTATTTTTAGGACATTTATAAGTGTACTACTGCAAATAAGCTATAAACATTGAAGAACAAGTTCTATTGAGTTTTAATGGTGGAGTTTATTTTGGAAACAAAGAATGTGGAATGATAATTAAAAACCCTTTCTTCACGGTGCTTTTCAGTGATCTAATAAAGAGGGCAGTTGAGACTAATGAGAACAGCATAATTCTCCATCTTCTATGATGCTGGACTGAGAGTGTCTTCAGAAGCCCCAGTCAGCTGCAAAATCACAGCTCAAGATTACCACACAAACAAAGGCATAACAGTACTACCGCCAAATCTGACAATTTTCAAAAAAATGTAGAACTAATGAAGGTACAACTTTCTTTTGACACTATCCAATTCCTAAGTTCTTAAAGTAACTGAATTAAAAATTTAGTAACATAAATTATCTAACTTACTGAATGAGCTCTAAGGACAGCAATTATCTTTGAGAGGGCCATGTTCCAAAGTTCATCAGTGTATGCCCTGGTTACTAATCCTTGGGTCACATGTAAAATGTGATCTTCCACCACAAAGAACCTAAAAACAGCAATTGCAAAATAACGAGTTGGAACAAAATTCAAACCTAAATAGAAAATAATTAGTTTTGACATTTAACACAGTATCAAAATAATATTTGTTGCCATATTAGATACATACCCTACAATTTGAGTGAAATATCTTCTATAGCCATCAACTGTTTCATGCTTTAAATGAAAAATAAAAATCAATTTGAAACAATAGATATCAGTAACATAAAAGTAGTTCCAAATCAGTATAACATTTGTTAACAAATATTTATTGAGAGTCTACTATAAAAATATATTTTAAGACACAAGGGATACATTGGTAAATACCAAAAAAGGTCCTTACCCCTCATGGAATTTGCATTCGAAGAGACAAAATAAGCAAATTAAAAAGTCAGAACCTTCATCTCAGCAGGCTAATTCAATCCACTATCATCTCTCACTTGGCCTATTACATCATTCTCCTACCTAGCCTTCCAAGCTTTCAGGCTTGTTTCCTCACTCTATTCTCCAGACAGCTCCCAGAACAATAATTTTCAAAATTAATCAAATAAATATACCATTTGCTAAATACCTTCTGATGATTTTTTATCTGATTCATAATAAAAGTCAAATTCCTCTGAAATGGTCTACAATTTCCTATTGTTCATAATTTTAACAAAGAAAATACTTGATTATTTGAATTTCGTAAGAGCTTATACATGAAATATTTCAATTAAGTTCAAATATTGTATTTTACTTCATGAAAGTGATCTAAATTTTCAAACATCTGGATTTTTTTCAGGGAGGAGGCTGTTATTACATTTTTGGCTTAAGAATACTACATGACACAGAAGTTGGATATGTCTTGATACCTGCTTTATAACACAGTATGTTGTCACATTTTACAATGTTCAATATGTACTTTTAAAATGTGTTTTCACAGGTGTTGAAACAGAATTTTCTTTTTTTTTGGCTGTGCGGCATGGCTTCTGGGATCTTAGTTCCTCAATCAGGGATCAAACTGAGCCCATGGCAGTGAAAGTGCTGAGTCTTAATCACTGGACCACCAGTCTATTCAGTTCAGTTCAGGTCAGTTGCTCAGTCATGTCCAACTCTTTGCGACCCCAAGAACCGCAGCACCTCAGGCCTCTCTGTCCATCACCAACTCCCGGAGTCCACCCAAACCCATGTCCATCGAGCCGGTGATTCCATTCAACCATGTCATCCTCTGTCGCCCCCCTCTCCTCCCGCTCTCAATCTTTCCCAGCATCAGGGTCTTTTCCAATGAGTCAGCTCTTCGTATCAGGTGGCCAAAGTATTGGAGTTTCAGCTTCAACATCAGTCCTTCCAATGAACACCCAGGACTGATCTCCTTTAGGATGGACTAGTTGGCTATCCTTGTAGTCCAAGGGACTCTCAAGAGTCTTCTCCAACACCACAGTTCAAAAGCATCAATTCTTCGGCCCTCAGCTTTCTTTTATAGTCCAACTCTCACATCCATACATGACCACAGGAAAAACCATAGCCTTGACTAGATGGACCTTTGTTGACAAAGTAATGTCTCTGCTTTTTAATACGCTGTCTAGGTTGGTCATAACTTTCCTTCCAAGGAGTAAGCATCTTTTAATTTCATGGCTGCAATCACCATCTGCAGTGATTTTGGAGCGCCAAAAGGTAAAGTCTGTCACTGTTTCCACTGTTTCCCCATCTGTTTGCCATGATGTGATGGGATTGGATGCCATGATCTTAGTTTCCTGAATGTTGAGCTTTAAGTCTATTAGATAAGCCTATTATTAAACATGTTCTGTATTCTTACTGTTATTCTAATGGCTTATAAGATACTGAAGCATCCACAATGCTTATGGATTTTTTAATTTACCCTTTTAGTTGCAGCAATTTTGCTTTAAATACTTTGAGTCAATGTTATCAAGTACTTATAGATTCAAATTAACATTTTTTATCAGCTCTAAGATGAATTTTTAATAACTTAAGCTTTTAAAATTATATTTAACTATATACTGTTTATATTCTTCTAATCATTACAGAAATTACATTATGCATACTTAAATAATCAAACTCTAAAATTAATTAATAATTTTATTCTTTCCTGGATAATTCCAAAACAGTTCAGTTTCAATAACTTCCTAATATTTCTTCTATTCACCCTAATATTTATGCTATTGTTATTGTGCATTTTGATTCTATCTTGTTTTAAAGATAAGAGTCTATCTTGTTTTAAATTCTATCTGTAATACTGTATTAATATTATTTTCTATAGTCAATGCAGGTTTATCCTCATATTTATACTTTCTTTGCTATTCATTTCTTTTAGCATCTTATTTTTTCCATTTGGCATCACTTTCTTTTTTGACTATAGTCTTTTCTTTCCTTCTAAGGGTGTCTCTATTTCTCACTTCCACTGTATAATCATAAGGGATTTGATTTAGGTCATACCTGAATGGTCTAGTGGTTTTCCCTACTTTCTTTAATTTCAGTCTGAATTTGGCAATAAGGAGTTCACGATCTGAGCCACAGTCAGCTCCTACTCTTGTTTTTGTTGAGTGTATAGATTATGATTATACAGTGGAAGTGAGAAATAGATTTAAGGGACTAGATCTGATAGATAGAGTGCCTGATGAACTATGGACAGAGGTTTGTGACATTGTACAGGAGACAGGGATCAAGACCATCCCCATGGAAAAGAAATGCAAAAAAGCAAAATGGCTCTCTGGGGAGGCTTTACAGAGAGCTGTGAAAAGAAGAGAAGTGAAAAGCAAAGGAGAAAAGGAAAGATACAAGCATCTGAATGCAGAGTTCCAAAGAATAGCAAGAAGAGATAAGAAAGCCTTCCTCAGCAATCAATGCAAAGAAATAGAGGAAAACAACAGAATGGGAAAGACTAGAGATCTCTTCAAGAAAATTAGAGATACCAAGGGAACATTTCATGCAAAGATGGGCTCGATAAAGGACAGAAATGGTATGGACCTAACAGAAGCAGAAGATATTAAGAAGTGGCAGAATACACAGAAGAACTGTACAAAACAGATCTTCAGGACCAAGATAATCACAATGGTGTGATCACTCACCTAGAGCCAGATATCCTGGAATGTGAAGTCAAGTGGGCCTTAGAAAACATCACTACGAACAAAGCTACTGGAAGTGATGGAATTCCAGTTGAGCTATTTCAAATCCTGGAAGATGATGCTGTGAAAGTGCTGCACTCAATATGCCAGCACATTTGGAAAACTCAGCAGTGGCCACAGGACTGGAAAAGGTGAGTTTTCATTCCAATCCCAAAGAAAGGCAATGCCAAAGAATGCTCAAACTATTGCACAATTGCACTCATCTCACACACTAGTAAATTAATGCTCAAAATTCTCAAAGCCAGGCTTCAGCAATAAGTGAATCGCGAACTTCCAGATGTTCAAGCTGGTTTTAGAAAAGGCAGAGGAACCAGAGATCAAATTGCCAACATCCGCTGGATCGTGGAAAAAGCAAGAGAGTTTCAGAAAAACATCTATTTCTGCCTTACTGACTATGCCAAAGCCTTTGACTGTGTGGATCACAATAAACTGTGGAAAATTCTGAAAGAGATGGGACTACCAGACCACCTGACCTGTCTCTTGAGGAATCTGTATTCAGGTCAGGAAGCAACAGTTAGAACTGGACATGGAACAACAGACTGGTTCCAAATAGGAAAAGGAGTACGTCAAGGCTGTATATTGTCACCCTGCTTATTTAACTTCTATGCAGAGTACATCACGAGAAACTCTGGGCTGGAAGAAACACAAGCTGGAATCAAGATTGCTGGGAGAAATATCAATAACCTCAGATATGCAGATGACACCACCCTTATGGCAGAAAGTGAACAGGAACTCAAAAGCCTCTTGATGAAAGTGAAAGAAGAGAGTGAAAAAGTTGGCTTAAAGCTCAACATTCAGAAAACGAAGATCATGGCATCCGGTCCCATCACTTCATGGGAAATAGATGGGGAAACAGTGGAAACAGTGTCAGACTTTATTTTGGGGGGCTCCAAAATCACTGCAGATGGTGACTGCAACAACGAAATTAAAAGACGCTTACTCCTTGGAAGAAAAGTTATGACCAACCTCGATAGTATATTCAAAAGCAGAGACATTACTTTGCCAACTAAGGTCCATCTAGTCAAGGCTATGGTTTTCCCAGTGGTCATGCATGGATGGATGTGAGAGTTGGACTGTGAAGAAAGCTGAGCGCTGAAGAATTGATGCTTTTGAACTGTGGTGTTGAAGACTCTTGAGAGTCCCTTGGACTGCAAGAAGATCCAACCAGTCCATTCTGAAGGAGATCAGCCCTGCGATTTCTTTGGAGGGAATGATGCTGAAGCTAAAACTTCAATTCTTTGGCCACCTCATGTGAGTTGACTCATTGGAGAAGACTCTGATGCTGGGAGGGACTGGGGGCAGGAGGAGAAGGGGACGACAGAGGATGAGATGGGTGGATGGCATCACTGACTCTATGGACGTGAATCTGAGTGAACTCCGGGAGTTGGTGATGGACAGGGAGGCCTGGCGTGCTGCGATTCATGGGGTCGCAAAGAGTCGGACACGACTGAGCGACTGAACTGAACTAAAGGGTTTCTCGGTAACAAACTCTCCTCCTCTTTGTCTGAAAATGTCTATCTTTGTACTTGTTCCACTGAATAGAGAATCCCAGGTAGACAGTTATTTTCCTTCAGCAATGAAAATACTCCACTGTCTTGTTTATTTGAAAATAACTTCTTCTCTCTGGGTATTTTTAACGTCTTATCTTTAAAGTTAAATTTATTGTTATAATTTACATAAAGCAAATTTTACATATAAGAGTCTAATGAGTTTTGACAAATGTAGACATTTGTGAAACCACACCAAAATCAAGATAGAGAATATTTCTATGTCATACCAAAGTTCCCCTTATGCCCCTTTGTAGTGAATCACTCTGCCCAATCCCTAACCCTTCACCACTGATCCCATTCTATCTTACAGTTCTGCCTTTTCAAAAATGTCATATAACACAAGTTATACTATATTAATTTTGTTGTATCTGAATTTTTTCACTTCCAGTAATGCTTTTAAGATTAATCCACGTCAAGAGGATCCTGAGATACACCAAATATGGACTGTGAACCAGCCAAATCAAAATGATTCGCCAAAGGAAATCCAAAAGAAATGCCAGATACAAGTGATTTCAATTGCCATGACAGAGTGACTCAGGGACCCTCTTTGTGAGCTCACCTGTGTATCTATCCACACATACTATACTCCTTTTCCTCCTAATAAACACTTTACTTGTTTCAAAAAAAAAAAAAGATTTATCCATGTTATTACATGTATCGGTTCCCTTTCTACTGCTGAGTACATAACATTCCATTATGTAGAGATACAACAATTTATCTATTCACTACCTCATAGACATTTGGAATGTTTCCAGTTTCTGGCATTTATGAATAAAGTTACTATAAATATTCATATATAAGCCACTATGGGTTCCAAAATCACTGCAGATGGTAACTGCAGCTATGAGTTATGACCAACCTAGATAGTATATTCAAAAGCAGAGACATTACTTTGCTGACTAAGGTCCATCTAGTCAAGGCTATGGTTTTTCCCTGTGGTCATGTATGGATGTGAGAGTTGGACTGTGAAGAAGGCTGAGCGCCGAAGAATTGATACTTTTGAAGTGTGGTGTTGGAGAAGACTCTTGAGAGTCCCTTGGACTGCAAGGAGATCCAACCAGTCCATTCTGAAGGAGATCAGCCCTGGGATTTCTTTGGAAGGAATGATGCTAAAGCTGAAACTCCAGTACTTTGGCCACCTCATGCGAAGAGTTGACTCATTGGAAAAGACTCTGATGCTGGGAGGGATTGGGGGCAGGAAGAGAAGGGGACGACAAAGGATGAGACAGCTGGATGGCATCACTGACTCGATGGACGTGAGTCTGAGTGAACTCCAGAAGTTGGTGATGGACAGGGAGGCCTGGTGTGCTGCGATTCATGGGGTCGCAAAGAGTCGGACACGACTGAGCGACTGAACTGAACTGAACTGATGTAGATACATTTCCAATTCTTATGGGTAAAAACTTAGGAGTGGGATTCTGGGTCATATGACACGTGTTTGCTTAACATTATAACAAACTGTCTAACTATTTTCCAAATAGTTACAATAGGTACAATATTCATACCTATCAGAAGTGTATGAGAGCTCAAGTTGCTCTCTGTGATATTGTCTAGATAATTTCTTCAGGTCAACTAAGAGAATTTATCAACTGTTAAAAGTTGTTCACAATATTTTTCATTTTGGGTAATGTATCTTTACTAGGTGTTCTACTTGATTTTTTTTTTTTTCAGATTTTTTTGGGTAATTCCTTTATAGTTTATGGCTCCCTATTGAGAAGGGCAAGCTTTTCTTTCTTTAAATATAATAAATACTGTTATTTTATATTCTATGCCTAATAATTCAAATATTGAAAATCTTTTACAATTTATTTCTGTTGTCAATATTTCTGAAGATTCTCACTTGTTCAATAATTAGTTCTGAGTCTGAGTTGTTAATTTTCCTATTGAAACTTTAACTGTGGATAGTCTTTAACTTGGTATGAAGGTTCAGAGAAGATCTGTATTTGCTTCTAGTAGACACCTGGAGACAACATCAAAATGGAACGACTTTAAATTTTCAGCCTGAGATTTTTTTGACGATCCAAGTAGAATGAAATTGGATTGCAAACACATGTTAAGAACTGCTTCTTATGAATTATTAGGGATTTTTTTTCTTTGTTCACTCAGCACCAGGATTTGGGATAGGCAATTTTCTTTAGTATATTTGGCAGAAGGACCTGAGAGGTTTTGCAAGATGGCTTTCTCTCTAGGTCATCCCAATAATGAGCTATAATTCTTTGGAGTCTCAGCCTTGCAAGGGAAAGAATCTCTCATCACCCTCTTTGGGTGACTCTGGGCTTACCCCTCTATACTTCTACATCCTTAAAACCCATGCTTTCCCATTTAGCCGATTCCCCTTCGGGAAAAAGCTACATTTAGTGCTTCACTGGGGCTTTACCCCAGGGTTCAGTGGTAAAGAATCTGCCTGCAATACAGGAGCCACAGGAAACGCAGGTTCAATCCCTGGGTCTGGAAGATCCCCTGGAGGAGGGCATGGTAACTCACTCCAGTATTCTTGCCTGGAGAATCCCATGGACAGAGGAGCCTGGCGGGCTACAGTTCTTAGGGTTGCAAAGAGTCGGACACGACTGAAGTGACTTAGAACCCACGTACAGTGTTTCATTATGCCTGTCTGGATTTGTCTTAAGTTTTCCTGTTTTGTTTATCTTACATTTAGGTGTACTGGGGTATAAGTTACATCAATAAAGCTCTTTTTCATGTGCTGCTTCTATGAGCTTTCACAAATATATCTATTCACATATGTATCACCAGTTTCACATTGACTTAGTAGTTTTTTTACATTATGGATTTGTTTATTTCATTTTTTTCCTTATTTTTCCACAGCAAATATGTCACAATTTTATAGCCAAAAAATACATGTATTCTTAAGAATGACTGATAAAAATTCCACAAACATAGCCCCTTCAGATTACTTATTTAGTCTTTGTCAGGACTACAGTTTCCTACGTGATCCTCAGTGCATGTAAAAAGAATTTAAGATTTTAAAAAATGTTTTATCCAGCATCTTTAGATGTTTTTTTCAGTAGAATACTTAATTAAGGTACTGAGTCTACCATACTGTCAGCAACTAATTACCACTCCCTGACATTTCATATATTTACTTGTCTTATTTATTTATAGTCTGTCTTCCCTAATAGAATGTAAACTCATGAGAGAAAGGACTCATCCATTTGAACTGCTGTAACCTTCACACCTAAACCAATTACTGGAAATGGTAGGTATTCAATAAATACTTACAGTGGAATGCATGCTCTGAAGAAATTAAAGGGGTTAAAAACTGACAACATAATCAATTCAAAATTTCTATATACTTACCATATTTGACTGGGGTTGCAATACCAGTCTTGCCTGTTTCTTTCTTTGTTTTCGGTAATAATTTTCAAACGTTTCCTCATCACCCTAAAATAAAATCAGTAGAGTAATAAAAACACACACAACACAAACACATTGCTCAACAGACAACTTCTTTATTCCATAAGGGTCATTTTTCAGTTTCTAACAACTAGAATTAAATGTGGAATGGTATTTCATATTGAATACCAAGAACAAGATTTTGGCATTACAGTTCAAAGGCAGTTACCTTGTTTGGAGTCATGACAATTAAGAAAACTAAAGCCAAGTTCAAATAATTTGATAGCTGCCCAACTTATCACTTAGGCTTTATACATTTTTGACTGACCAAAGAAAATACGGCTGTCAGTGAAGGAAACTAAGTAAGAAAATTAGCTATCAAGCCTCAACTTCTGAACATGTTGTATAAGACCTATGCATATCTCACCCAGGACAATATACTGTTGCTAACATGGTTTACCATTATTCTGCACCCAACAACAGCCAGGCATACATCTTCCTTAAGCTTACGCGGAACATTCTCCAGGATAAAGCGTTTGTGATGCCATAAGACAAGCCTCAATAAGCTGAAAAGGACTAGAATCATACAAAATATGATCTCTGATTTAATCAGTGGGATTAAATTAGGAATCAGTAACAGAAGAACTTTAGGGAAATTCACCAACATGGAGATTAAACTCCATCTTGGTGTTTAGTTATTTAAACTAAATTAGTTATTTAACTCCATTAAATAACTAGTCGGTTAAAGAAGAAATCACAGGAAATTAGAAAATACTTTGAGATAAATGGAAACAAAAACACAATACATCAAAACTCAGAGACTGCAGCTAAATCAGAGGTTAGGAGAAAATTTACAGCTTTAAACGTCTACATTTAAAAAGAAGAGTAATTTCAATTAATATCTTAAACTTCTACCTACATGAAAGAAGTTGAACACAAAAGGCCGCATATATAATGATTCCATTTATATGAAATACCCAGAATAGGCAAATTCACAGAGACAGAAAGTATATTAGTGCTTGTTAGGGACTGAGGTGAGGGGACAGTACGGAGTGACTGCTAACACGTAAGAGGTTTCTTTTTGCACTAATAAAATGTTCAGAAACTATTTGTAATGGTTGCACAACCATGTGAATATGCTAAAATCACTAAACTATGTATCTTAGAAAGGTAAATGTTTTGGTATATGAATTATATCAGAATAGTGCTATTTTAAAAAGGGTAATTGTTCAACCAAAAATGAAAACAATGTAGTCTGGCATAACAAATACATAAGTACCATACTGAAAAGTAACGGTGGTACAACAGTACAGAGCCAAGAAGGAAGAAATGGAAATTTCTTTTAAATATACATGAAAAGTATACTTTAAAGTACATGGTAAGTTAAAGAAAGAACTGAATGCCTCACATGCAGTGGATACTTCACAAATAAATACTGCATGTAGATTTACAGCTCAATGAACCTGTAGTCAGCCTTTAGAAAAGCGGGCCTAAAATGCATACATGTCTTTTTAATAATATAAGTATATGTACCCATATGTGCACACACATATATATGTATACACACACATATACACGTATACAAAAGATACTTACCAGAACAGAATAAATGTGCAAACATTGGTAAACAGGGGAAAAATCAACAAGATCTTGTACAGTTAAGACCTGATAAAATAAAACAATTCTTTAAAATTATAGATCAAACTACTAGTCTACTGTTGAATAATATAAACTCAGACAAGAAGATTCATAGATTTTATGTTATAACATTTATCAACCATAAAAAGCATATGATAGAAACACAATACCTTTTTATTACGTTTTGACACCTGTTCATACCTTATTCTTTATATATTTATTATTATTGTTGATTATTTTAGGTTATAGGTCAATAAAGCGGGGAGACTATATATCTTTAACATGCTTAATAGATTATCAGAAAACTGCTATGGATAACTAGATATATAATTACTGCTTCTGAAAAAGACAGTGCACAAATGCACAACTTAGTTACGGATGAAGCTTCTTCCCCTATGCATCACTTGTCATTATTTCATCAAATTTAAGATATTATCGCTATTATTTTATGGAACGCTAAAAAAGAAAAAAACACTACCACTTGAAACTATAATATCATCAATTTTAAGATGTATCCTGATTCTGAGATGTCAATAATATTTTTAAAGTACACTTTACAATGAAAGAAACAAAGTAATATAAAGTTTCCCAAACTTGTGAAATAAGCTCTTTTTAAAGGAACACATTTCTACTCTTACAAATCCTCTGAGTAAACTTAAATTATTTTTATTATAGAGTTACTTATTTGTGAAAATGAAAGAAATAAAATGTAGTAATAATTAAATACATCTGAAAGAACAGGGAAACAACCAAGTTTCTCTTAGAGTATGGATTACGGGAAGGGGAAGATGGCAATGCTTCCAACAGTTGAAAGATACACAAAACAGATTCAGGAAAATTGAGATACAAAGACTAGATGGTTCATTTTCACCATTCTGAATTTCAAGGGAGAAAAGACAGAGATTCTCTGAACATTGATTAAGAAGAACAAAAGAGCAGATTTTAAAAATATTTATGTTATTCCAAGGGACCATTCAAGTCACATTAATTCCACATTAGAAAGACATTAAACCCTTTAAGGCAGTTTATTTGTCTGTATATCAGACATCCACTGCATATGTAAATATATGTATATACATACAGGACTTCCCTGGTGGCTCAGACGGTAAAGCGTCTGCCTACAATGCAGGAGACCTCGGTTCAATCCCTGGGTAGGGAAGATCTTCTGGAGAAGGAAATGGCAACCGACTCCAGTATTCTTGCCTGGAAAATCCCATGGATGGAGGAGCCTGGTAGGCTACTACAGTCCATGGGGTCGCAAAGAGTCAGACACGACTGAGCGAATAACAAGAATGCGGTAAATGTATATGTAAATATATGTATATACATACATACAAATATTAACATACATATACATACATATACACACACTCATAAATACATACAGATTCACTTATCCTCAAGGCATATAATGCAAATGTACACACTGAGCACTCACTGGTTCCCACAACCACAAAGAAGCCATGGACACATGTATTTATATGGTTCCTTCTTAATCAATCAATTAAAAGTTCTTACTACACCCCTAACATTGTCCTTAAAAAGAGAATTTAAAATCTCATTGACAAGGCAAAATTTATAAACAATTAGGAATACTAGACTTCTTATGGTATTAACTAATTCAAAAGGAATCCAACAGAAAAGATAAAAAGTAGGCTCAACAGACGACTTTGTAGAAAGAATAAAAGAAGCACTAGACAAGGAATGAATTTGAACATAGAGAATAAAAGAAAGAAAATATTTAAGGATAATTTTAAGGTTTCTAGACTTAATAAAACTTTTTTAAGAAATTAAAATTTTAACTTTAATCATACTAAAATTTCTTTGTACTATCTCAGCACCAACCAAAGAAAAAAAGGTAGAGTATCCAGAATTAGTCTAACTGGCAAGGTTAAGCTATCATGCAATTAAATGTTTGCCACAGGTAATTAAATTATAAGTGATCACTACAAAAAAAATTAAATTTATACTTTTACTGTTAATTATTGCAGAACACTTAGGTTAAACTATCTGTAGCTTATAAACAGAATCTATATCTGATGTTATATAAGATATAATCTATATTTATTATCCATATCTTATATAAATAATCTATATCTGCCTACTATGCAATCTAACATTTTAGATGATTCTTTTGTTCTAATATCATTACAAACTGATCTACTTAAGTTCACTTTACACATGGTAAGACTCACGGAGACATTACAACTCAAGAAGAAAAAACTACCCGATAATAGATGAGGGAGGGAGGAAGAAAAGAAAGGAAAAAGGGAAGAAGAGAAAGGAATGAAGGAACAGATAAAAACAAAAAAATAGAAAAAGAAACAAATTCCCATCACCTCCTCTTCATTCTCATCCTCTTCCTCAAATGCATGTTTCAATACAATTTCATTCCTTTCTTCTGGAATTCTATCATTTATATACATAGTCTTCCCAAATTTTACATTATTTTGCTTCTGCAGAGTAACAGTGAAGATTTTCTGCTGCTGTGCCTATTTGGGGAAAAGAAAAGTTCAGATTATTTAAAAAAATATTGTGGTCAAAACTGATTTAAGAATTTCTTCGTACTTTTTCATCTTTTTAATGTCTGGAGGTGCAGGCTCTGGAATGATGTCCCATTTTTTATTCATGATTTATTTGTACCCTCCTTCCTTTTTCAAGAGTCTTGCACAGGGTTATCAATTTTATTTGAAAAGGTTAAGAACCAATTTTCATCTTTGTTGATCCTCCCTACTGTACTTTGTTTTCTATTATACTGATTTCTTCTCTTGATTATTTCCTTTCACTTCCTTTTTTTCAATTCTATTTTATTATGGTAAGCACATTTAACAAGAGATCTACTCTCTTAAATTTTTAAGTGTATATATTCAATGTGCATATCAATAATTTAATACATTAGTGCTGATAGGTATAATAGTTACAGAAGACCTCTATAGCTTGTTCATCTTTTTTTTTTAATGGGCACACCATGCATCTTGTGAGATCTCAGTTCTCTGACTAGGGATAGAGGCCAGGTCACAGCAGTGAAAGCCCAGAATCCTAACCACTGGCCCACCACGGAATTCCCTAGACCTTGTTCATTTCATTCTGAAACTTTCTGTCTGTAGATGAGTAACTCACTTCCCTCTGGCAACCACCATCCCACTCTTTGATTCAATGAATTTGACTAATGTATGTGCATGCATGCTCAGTTGTGTCTGACTCTTTGCAAACCCATGGATTGTAGCCTGCCAGGTTCTTCTGTCCATGAAATTTTCCATGCATAAATGCTGGAGTGGGTTGCCATTTCCTACTCCAGGAGGTCTTCTCAACCCAGGGACCAAACCTGTGTCTCTTGCATCTCCTGCATTGGCAGGCGGATACTTTACCACTGAGCCACTTAGGAAGCCTCAGGTCAAGTAGTGATTCAATTATTTTAATGACCTTTGGTTTGGAGCATTGTCAAGATTTTATAAAAGAATTACCACTAATTCTTTTTTTAAGAGGAAAACTGAAGACATAAACTTAAAAACGCTAAAACACTTAAAAGATATGATACCATACTGGAACATACATAAAATATGCCAATGGATTATTTGTAGAAAAAAAATGTCTACTAACCTCACAGAAAACTATGATATCAAGTTGCAAGCTTACTTCATTTTCCACAGAAAGTGGAAAGTTTATGAACACTTGAAAGGCAGAAACTGTTATCCCACAGCTGACTTAATTACTGACAAAAATGAGTATTTATACAGATTAATCAAGAAATCTTATATTTTCTTTTATGCATTTTAGTGATACTTCACTATCAGAGCCTCATTATTAGAGATTGAAAAAATTATAGGATTAATTCCAGCATTTTAATCTCACTATATAATGCCTAATTAATGCTTTGGTAGCTCTGACTGTAAAGAATCCAGCTGCAATGCAGGAGACCCAGGTTTGATGCCTGGGTCAGGAAGATCCCTTGAGGAAGGAAATGGTACTTGATGCATATTAGTGGAACATTCCCTCTGTTGGGAGAGGTCAGATCGTAGCTACTCTGTTCCATTAGCATGTAGAAAGTTTACCCACTGCCTCTTTAGGGTGAATTTCCTCTAAGAGCTATATTACTGTTATTCAGGCCTTTCTACTCCCAGGTAATCAGACCAAGTACATCACAGAAATCTAGCTCTACCCTCACCTAAACCTTGATGCTGGCTCTAGAGGCTTGTGCTTAAGAAAAGCATTGTCCCTTCTCACCCATTAACATCATTAACCTATCACTGGGAAAAAAAAAAAAATCAGACTTCTTTTTCTCCCTCTGTGCCCGAACTTATTTTGTCTATGATATTCAATTTATAGTAAAAAATCATTTATTTAGAACATTGCTTCCAAACTCTGGTGGCTCAGATAGCAAAAGCGTCTGCCTATAATGCGGGAAGCCCAGGTTTGATCCCTGGGTCAGGAAGATCCCCTGGAGAGGGAAATGGCAACCCACTCCAGCATTCTTGCCTGGAAAATCCCATGGACAGAGGAGCCTGGTAGGCTACAGTCCATGGGGTGCAAACAGTTGGACATGACAGAGGAGCCTGGTGGGCTATAGTCCATGGGGTCATAAGAGGCTTGTATACGACTTAGAAACTAAACAAAGTAAAGGATAAAATTGAAACAAGCATTTTATGTAAGTAAAAAAAAAAAGTAAACTTTGGATATATTCTATTACCTAGATTATTAAATACCATTAAATTAAAATTTTCCTTTTAAAAAATGTACGTATCTCCATAACTGAGTTACTTTGTTGTACAGCAGAGATTGATACAACATTGTAAATCAATTATATTTCAGTAAATAAACAAAATTCTCCCCTGTATTCTCACCTGTTTCATTGCTGTTTCACCTATTTTGTCAGAATGTTTTCGAATGCTTTCCAAAAAGTCTTTGAGATCAGACATGGAGATTTCTTTAATATCTTCACGGAGCTTAGGAAGATTTTCTATCATTAGCTGACAAAACCGGTACTGACTAACCCGGGGAAAATACACATTCTCTAATTGTTCCATAGTTTTTAGAGCTGAATAATACCTGTGAGAAGTTAAAAAGAACACTCTGTAAGGTTCTTATTATATTTATTTTACAAGTAAGAGCAAATAATCACTCTATCACTTCCATCAAAAAGGATATTGTTATAGCTAAGGTAAATAAAATTAACATTTACTTCTATATACTAATGACAAACTATAAACCATATGAAAAGGTTGCAGGACTAACAAACAATTCTTTACTTCATTTCGTCTAAATCTACAATATCACAAGCATTATCATAGTCATAATATACATATCATATTAAATCATATCATATATATACATTTAAATTATTTGATATATGATTTCATATATGTCTCTCATCCACATCTCCTACCATCAAAAAAGTACACAGTACAGACTTAAAGTAAAATACATTTAAGGAAATTAGAAGTATCACCTCACACTGTCAGAATGACCATCATCAACAATTCTACAAACAATAAATGCTGTAGAGGGTGTGGATAAAAGGGAACCTTCCTACATTGTTGGTGGGTTTGTAAACTGGTACAGACACTATGGAGAACAATACAGAGGCTCCTTTAAAAACTAAAAATAGAGCTACCATATGATCCTGCAATCCCACTCCTGGGGATGTATCCAGAGAAAACCATAACTTGAAAAGATACATGCACCCCAGTGTTCACAGTGGCACTATTCACAATAGCCAAGATGTGAAAGCAACCTAAATTCTCATCAACAGAGGAATGGATAAAGAAAGCATGGCACATATATAAAATGGAATATTACTCAGCTATTAAAAAGAAGGAAATAATGCTATTTGCAGCAACATGGAGGAACCTAGAATGTGTCACACTGAGTGAAGTATGTCAGACAGAGAAGAGAAATATTGTAGGACATCCCTTATATGTGGAATCTAAAAAGAAATGATACAAATGAACTTATTTACAAAACAGAACAGATTATCCACAGACTCAGACAACAAACTCACAGTTGCCAGGGGAGAAGGGTGGGGGTAAGGGACAGTTAGGGAGTTTGGGATTGACATGTGGTACACTGCTATATTTAAAATGGATAACCAACAAGGTCCTACTATATACAGGGAACTCTGCACAACATTATAAGGCAGGATGGATGGCAGGGGAGTTTGGGGGAGAATGGATACATGTGTACATATGGCTAAGACCCTTTGCTGAAACTACCACAACACTGTTAATCGGCTGTATTCCAATATGGCAAATAGATAGGGAAACAATGGAAACAGTAACAGACTTTATTTTCTTGGGCTCCAAAATCATTGCAGATGGTGGCTGCAGCCATGAAATTAAAAGACGCTTGCTCCTTGCAAGAAAAGCTATGACCAACCTAGACAGCATATTAAAAAGCAGAGACATTACCAACAAAGGTCAATCTAGTCAAAGCTATGGTTTTTCCAGTAGTCATGTATGGATGTGAAAGTTGGACAATAAAGAAAGCTGAGTGCCAAAGAACTGATGATGCTTTTGAACTGTGGTGCTGGAGAAGACTCTTGAGAGTACCATGGACTGCAAGAAGACCAAACCATTCAATCCTAAAGAAAATCAATCCTGAATATTCATTGGAAGGGCTGATACTGAAGCTGAAGTTCCAACACTTTGGCCATTTGATGCGAAGAACGACTCATTAGAAAAGACCCCAATGCTGTGAAAGACTGAAGGTAGGAGGAGAAGGGGACGACAGAGGATGAGATGGCTGGATGGCACCACCAATTTGAAGGACATGAGTTTGAACAAGCTCTGGGAGTTGATAATGGACAGGAAAGCCTGGCATGCTGCAGTCCATGGGGTCGCAAAGAGTTGGACATGACTGAGCGACTCAAGTGAACTGAACTAATACCCCAATATAAAATAAAAAGCTTTAAAAAAAGAATCAGAGATATTACACTAAAGCTTAAGATTTGAGATTCAATTTGGGAGTCATCCAAATATAAATCCAGATATTTTTTAAACAAATGTGAAGTGACAGTAACTAATAAAAAACAATTTTTGTCAAACCAAATACAACTGTGTGCTAGCTTGATTCTGTAGGTCACTTAATTTGCAACCTCCAGTTAATCAGTAGGAATAACATCTGCCTCTACCCAGTGTTTCATTATCCCATGTGGACACCTGTACTTACAAAAACATATGGCAGGGCCCCATAAGCCCCAAATAAGAGAAGCAGGGACTAAATATCTAGTGAGATGGCAGACTGAATACATGTTTTCCACTTTACTCCTTTTTGAAACACCAATAAAAAGATAATGAAGGGATTTTTTTAAAAGCATAAACCCACACAGATGAAGAGAAAATGAAAAGAGTACAACGAAATTTTAGAATCTGGAAAGTTGATAGACAAGTGGCTAAAAAAAACTCAGCAGACCTGAGAAAATGAATTCTAACTCAATAGGGGAAAACCAAGAATAACCTAATTTATTCTATAAAAACTCCAAAAAGTATAGGAAGTGACAGGAATTTCACTATTTGTGGATGCATAAGTGTCCAATAGGAGGACTATTGTAAGGAATAGCCCTTACAAAACCCCCAAACGAGGCCTAAGTAAGGAATACTGGTTAAAATGCGTTCAAGAAGCAGACCCTGGATTTTCTTCCTGACAAGCATCTAAACAACTGCCTTTTTCCATCTTGCCAAAATGCTAAACAGACCAAACCAAATAATTTCTAAAATGGGGGGCACTACTCAAGGTTGAGGGCAATAATTTGTTGCTGCTTAGTCTCTTAAGTCTTGTCCGACTCTTTTGCAACCTCATATACTGTAGCCCACCAGGTTCCTCTGTCCACTGGATTTCCCAGGCAAGAATACGAGAGCAGGTCACCATTTCCTTCTCCAGCGGATCATCTTGACCCAGGGATTGAACCTGGGTCTCTTGCATTGCAGACAGATTCTCTATCACTGAGCCACCTGGGAAAAAGATTCGTTGAGCCCATATATAGTAGATGCCCTCTTCTCCAACTCACAACCCAGAATACCAGAAGTCAGATCTTTACCCTCCAGAGAGGAGACAGAAGTCTCCTCTAGAAAATCTAACCAGTCCCAGAAGAAATAACTCCAGATTCTAGCATCACAAACTCCCCAACTAAAAGGGCCCACTTGGATAACCTAACAGTGAAACTCACAATAAACCAGTCCTACTCATATACCCAGGGTTCCAATCCGTTTTTTATGTCCACTGCACGAGGCTCAGCTGTAAAGAATCTGCCTGCAATGCAGAAGACTTAGGAGTTGCAGGTTCAATCCCTGGGTCAGGAAGATCCCACGGGGTAGGAAATGGCAACCCATTCAAGTATTCTTGCCTAGAAAATCCCATGGACAAAGGAGCCTGGCAGGCTACAGTCTATAGGGTTGCACAGAGTTGGACATGCCTGAGCACTCACATACCATGCACTAAATATGAACACTCACCAGGGAATCACGACATCTACTTATTAGCTGCGAAGAGAAAAACATACCTTTTCTTAAGCCATCCCCTTAAGCCAATGATCAAATTTAGGATAATCTACAGATAATCTGATAGCACATGACTTCTGTTGTCATACACAATATCATTTATCTTGTACTCTTACCGAAAACATTTAATCTGAATCTAAACACGAGAAAATAAACAAATCCAAAATGCCCTGGTCTAAAACTGATCTGAACTCTTTCATGAAAAACAAAGCGAAGTGGGAAGGCTGTTCTAGATTATAGGGACAAAAAATATATAAAAGACATTTGGGGGACAACTGGAGAAATTTACATATAAATATTAGATTATGAAATATCTGAAGAAATACATAATGCCCCAACCTTGAAAATAGTGAAGCAACAGTAAATTTAGTTATTTAAAGACATAAATGTAAACACCAAAATAATTTCTTAAAAAAGGGAAAAGTTTTTGACCCTAGGAAGAAGGACTAGTGAATGGCAAGAAGGGAAGGTGATGTCTGGTCTTTCTTTTTTTGCAACAAACAGACAGAACTAGTAACTAATATTTAAAATAGGAGGATGTACAACTTTGATAGATAATATACAATATATTAATAATACATACATAAAATAAAAGACCCTTTCAGAATAGTTTGTGGGTCATGTATTAGGAAGGAATAAAACATTCTACTAATTAGTACCAATTGATAAAGTCCAATAAAATTCAATGCAAAGCATTACGCAAAGCAGTACATATACAAATCTCTTGAGTATATATTTGCATATAATGTGCTGTGATAATTAAGTAGCTATTAATAAACAAGAAGAAGTGATTATTTCTCTGTTTCAAGCATGTCTGATTCTGATTTTTCTACACAATTTAAAACTGTTCATCTTTAAAACATTTTAAACATAATTATACCTAATGCTCCTATGGCGATCCATAAACTACTTTAAATTATCTTTCATCTGTCATGTATTCATGTGTATTATAAAATAGAACATGAACTACACAGTCCAGATCGTCAACATGTAACTGCCCACACTTTGCTTTCACAAAATACACACCCAGCCTTTGACTGTATGCAACATTAACATGTTAAGTTAATCAGTATTTTTTCATTCTTGTTCAGCTATCTATTTGTCTTTCATCAATATTATCAATCTTTGATATGTAAGGGCAAGGATCCAAAAATAAATGGCTAAGGATTGCTGTATTGAAACACCCTGATTGGTAAATCGTATTAACAAAGAACAGTTACATATAGAAAGCAAAACTTCAGACGATTCACTATAATTTACACTAATTTTATTTATGCTTTCAGTAATAGGAAAAAACCTCTTATTAAAAACAGGAAAGAAACTCACCTTTTTGTACTCATCTGTTCTTTTAGCTTACTGTACATTTCCAGCACTGAATTAAAAAAAGAAAACTTATTTTAGCTTTCCAAATTAAAAAAATTTGAAAGATGAAAATAAAGCAGGGAAGAGCATATTGTAAACTCAATAATTTTCTCTGTACTTTGATTTAGGCTTATATTTTCAAATAAAATTTTATACTTCAAGTAAACGAAAGCATTTTAATTTCTGCATATACTGAACACTCTATTACATAAATTAATACATTATATCAAACTGATAACACTTGCATAGGCTGATACCTAAAACTGAGACATCAACCTAGTAACAATTATCCTAATCAAAAACTTACTAATATTTCTTGCTGCGGTGGAAGGAGAAGTGTGGTCTTAGTTACTTGAGGGAGAAAGTTGAGCAACAGTAAGATTAACTGATTTTGATTCAATATACTAAATAAATAAGGTAACTGCTATAGCTCACGAAACAAAATTTTACACCAAATTCAGAGAAAGAAAAATTTCAAAAGTTTACAGCACAGAGTAAATTATAATAAAGGTATAAAGAAACATAACAAAGTATCTTTGTTTATCATTTCCATCAAAGGCTCAGAAATGTAATTATTCAATAAAATTGTTATAAGCTTCAGCAAGAAGACACACTGCCACCAAAAAGGTTTCAATGCAACTATGTAGAGTACCACTCATCCTTAGTAGAATTTCGAGGTATAAAGCAGGTGAATTACTCTCAGACCATTAAGCTAGCTCACATTTTCGTAGACAAGAGAGATAGACACATTTTTTTCCAGATTTTTTACACTCTTATGGCTACTCCCTAGGGGGTTTCAAGTTCACAAAAGATATTGTTTAATTGTCTGAAAAACCATAAAAACTGCAGTGGTGGCTATAATGAACCAGCCCTAATTCTGCAGACCCCATGTATATCACTATCAAAGTCCCTTTATTGCAATGCAATATATCTCACGTTTTCCATCCGAAGCATTAGAGTGAACACATAACCTAGGAAAGAGCCTAAAACTGTTGCTACAACTATAAACTTGCTTAGAAGTCTCCTGTTTCATCTCAACAATTCATGTAAATTTCACATCTACCTTATATTATTTCCACACTGTTTTCACATAAAAATAATACTTTCCCAAAAATAACTAACTACAATACCAGGAACATTCATTGTTTACCCTGTGACTTCTTATATCCTCTCATACCCCTCTTAATCTAAGGAGGAAGTTAGGCAATTATACAGTAATGGCTTATTTGTCTTTATTCACATTAGATGGTAGGATCCTTCAGAGCTGGGACTACATCATTTTCAATTTTATATTTCTAATATCTACCATAATGCCTGACACAGAAAAGTATGTATGAGTGAATGATTAGATAGAAGGATGGATGGAGGGAAAGAGGTGGTTCTGGATGTGGCTATCAAGAACACAATGTTTACATGAACTCAGATTTCCTGTTCAGCCTTGAGAGCAAAGACAGTAGCAGTAAAAAAACTCTTTTAACTTCTACTTCCCTTTATTTCTCTATTTCAAACAGCTCATTAGGGTTGAATAAGCTGAAATTTACTCTTCCTCATTCCATGAGAACCCAATTTTTTTAGGCTTACTTCTTACAGTTCAAGGACAAAGCATTCAAACTTAAGAGGCTGTGTTCATGACTATTTCAGTGTATGTGATGGTGGCAAAGAGGTATTATTAAGCATTATTATAAGGAACTAAGTTTCCAACCCTAAAATCTAACACAATAAGTAGATATTTTATTTACTCAAAGTTAATGTGCACATATCCCTCGTCCATCAGAAATTAAGATGAGCAGAACTTCAGTGACAATAAAAAAAAGAAACTTTATTCTTACAAGTCAGCAAATAATTTTTCTTTAGCTGATACAATATGCTAACAGATTATGTAACTTGTAGTCTAAGCTAAATTTACATTATGTGAATACTATACAAAGCACCTTATTCTATCTCCCTGGATATGGAGGTTCAGGTTCCTTCCTTACAAAAAAAAGTTAAAAAATAGGACACTGAGATGGATTTAGCTTACTATATTGAGAAAAAGAAGTCATATACCTGTTTCCTTTTTTTGAACAGGGTGTATGCAGGTAAAGAAAATACTGGCTAGTTTTTTCAGAATTTATTTGCAATGTCCCAGTAATATATGAGTCCTAACAGAGACCAGAAAACTCAGAAACCTAATAAGTCAGTCTTCCCAAAACACAGGAGGAAAGGCAAGACTGAAAAAGGGAGAATATCTGGCACTTCTGTATGTTATCTTAATAGTAAAATGAAATTGCGAGCAAAGACCAACTGCTTAAGTGACAAAAAGAAAACAATGGAAAACTAGAGGTTTAAGAAAGTAGGCAAATTAGGAAAATGAAAGAAAATGGAATCAAAAGACACTCTCCATGGGAAAGTATTCTGGTGGGGGGAAAGGAGGGGTTGGGGAGGGACAAAGGGCAAACTAGGCTGAAAGGGAACGGAAAGGTAGAGGCTGTTCTGGGAGACTGATGTGATAGATCATCAAATAGGGGCCTTATAATACAGAAAAAGATGAAAATGCAGGGAATAAAGTAGATAGGAAAGAAAACCATGGGCATTGGGGGAACAATCACCATGTAATCTATAATTCCTATAATGAATAATGATTAAACACCATTAAATTACAGTTTCACCAAGCTGAATATTACATTACAGATGGTTAACTCACCTGGAAGGCATAACTGTAATTTTTCTACTACAGTTGTTATATTCCTCTGCTGAATTCTACATCGAATAATATCTTCTGTTTGGACTATCACCTTAAAGAAAAGAAATGTCCGTATTTAAAATGAACAGCTAAATTGCATCCACATATTGAATATACAAAAGAATAAATCATTTTCTCACCTCCTTTCCAGCATCTTGAAATCTTCGGTTGGTATCAGTAACTTGCACCTTAAAAATAATTTCACCTTAGTTAGACAAATATGCATAAAACTGCCCTGATGTAACTGCTCACCCTTGTAATCAGATCATGCTTCATGAGAAACTTAGAACAAAGAAATGCAAATTCAAATTAACTCTACAGCTTGAACTTGAACTTTTGATTGAAAAGGGCTTTTGTTAACTTCAATTACTTATGACAGTTCTTTTTAACAGATTCTGTGGCAAACTTCTCAAATTTAATCTAGATTTTTGAACTTTACTTGCTTCTCTAAGTCTGTCAAACAATTCAAATCACTGACCCAATTGACCAGTGGTCCCTTTTTGATAACTTCAATGAGGTCTATGTGCCATTCATTGTCTGTAGGAAATGGTGATTGCATTTTATGGTAATTAAACATTCATACTTTGCTGAATGCAAACACTGGGTGGTTGATTAACATCAAACACGGAAATCTCAATCCACAGCAACATTTTAATGCTGCAGGTGCAGGCAAAGCTCAACCTCAAATTTTCCCACATATTAAGTGACTCATTAGGTCATCATAGTAAGGAAGCACATTCTGGTTTATTAAAAATCTCATTAATTTCTGAACAATGATGCTCAGTGACCTCATTGATGCCGTATTTGGTCTCTTGTTATCTGAATATCCTTTATATAATAGTTTTCTAATCATAACCTTTGGTGAACCAGGGTCGTTCTGTCTGCTAAGCTCTCCAAATGTAAAGAATGATAAATAGGACAACTCTTATAACTAAATACTTTATATTCTGACAGAACAAATCCAGGTCTTATTTCATAAATAATGTTTTAGCCGTGTGGCAGAAAACGTAGACCAACTTGCTTTAAGAAGATTACACACTGCTATTAAGCAAAGAAAAAAATGTTTCACTATTATTAAATAATTTTGAAAACACAATCACTTATCATAAGTTTTTACAAGTTTTCAGAAAATAGTTTTTTATCAAAAAATTGTACTCATTGTCACTTGAGAACTCTCAAACTCCGAATGAGGTCTTTCACTGTGCGAATTTTTTAGTTCATTTCTTGTAAGGAAAGAAATCCTGTTAAGTCAATGCATTACCAAAAAAAAAAAAAGAGAGAGAGATAACTCCTGTCATCAACATGATAACTGAATTAATAAAGCATTCCCAAATATGTACTAATCCACTAATCCACTTCTCAAAAACAGTACATGTAATAACAATTTGTAAATATGCACTATAAATTTGTAAGTGATTTGAAAGCAAAGGTAAATAGAATTTTAAAATATTTCTTACCTTAAGTTTCTCTGCATCAGTCCTTACTTTAAGGAGTTCTGTTATAGCATCTACAAAACCCTGATGATGAAAATTACACATCTTTTCAATTTCCTTGTCATGATTACGGATACAAGCATCTAACTTTTCCATAAACTTCTTGTGTGCATTTGGTTGGTCATCATACACAGACCTGTACAGACACAAAAAGAAAGCTACCATTAACTTCCCAGTTCACCAAAATTTCTTCTTTATTAAGCTCAATCTCTACAAGAGCTGATATTTTAAAATAAAATCTCTGAACAAACAAACTAGGTTGTTGGTAATAACATCAGTAGAAACAGTTTGGGTGAAAAATACTTAATTCCTTTTGAACATGTTAGTATTTAAAGAGCCACAAGTCCTCTAGATATATCACTAAGCATCTGGAATTAAAGGTCTGAGACTTAAGAGATGAGCCTTCAACACACTAGTGCTCAAAAAAGAATCCCTAACTGAATGATTAAGGAATGAATAAACAAACTTCTGATTTCTACAGCATTTACTATGTGTCAGGACATATTCTGAGTGCTTTATATATCAACTGTTTAATCCTCACTACAAGGCTATAACATAGAAAATGTTATTACCCTACCTTACAGATAAGTTACAGATTATGCAAACTGTCATAAATTCCACAACTAGCAAGTGAGAGCTAGTTGCTAGTTGTAGAATGAACACGAACATGGGATCTGAATCCTGGTAATGTGGCTCCAGAGTTCATATTCTTTTTTTTTTTTTTTTTTTTCTATTTTTTGGCCATGCCTCATGACTTGTTGGTTTCCCTGATAGCTCAGTTGGTAAAGAATCTGCCTGCAATGCAGGAGACCTCTGTTTGATTCCTGGGTTGGGAAAGGCCCCTGGAGAAGGGACAGGCTACCCACTCCAGTATCGCTGGACTTTCCTTGTGGCTCAGCTGGTAAAATATCCTCCTGCAATGCAGGAGACCTGGGTTCAATCCCTGGGTTGGAAAGATAACCCTGGAGAAGGGAAAGACTACCCACTTCAGTACTCCAACCTGAAGAATTTCATGGACTATCCATGGGGTTGCAAAAAGTCAGCCACGACTAAGCGACTTTCACATGACTTGTGGGATCTTAGCTCTCCAACCAGGGATCGAACTGGTGTCCCCTGCCATGGAAGTATGGTGTTTTAACCACTGGACCATCAGGGAAGTCTCCAGAGTCCATACTCTTAAGCACAAGGCCACACTGGAGTCACCACAACGTTCTCTAAACACTGCATTTACACTCCTACTGCATCTCAGGTTCTGAGGTCTCGACACCAAGGAACTGCCCCATTCACTATGCAGAAAAGGATTAACCTTGCCCAAAGAAACATTTGGGTCTTGCTCCCAACTCCTGGGCAGTTTAGCCTTCAGAATGTCCTGCCTGATAGATGCCTCTGTTTACTTGGACAATGCAAAATGGTCTAAGTGCTGGGAAAGATTGAAGGCAAAAGGAGAAGGTGGTGGCAGAGGATGAGAAGATTAGATAGTATCACCAACCAATGGACATGAATTTGAGCAAACTCCAGGAGACAGTGGAGGACAGAGGAGGCTGGCATGCTATAGTCCATGGGGTTGCAAAGAGACGGAAATGGTTTAGCAGTTGAACAACAACAATATGACTTACAATGTGATTTACAGTTAATGGTGGCAAGGGGCCACATGGAATCAGTTTCTGGAGGCGCTGAAGACTAAGGTCAGCAACTCAAGCAGTCAGCCCTGTCTATGGAATCAACCCCCAGGAAAAACCCTGGACACCATGGCTTGGGAGAGCTTCTCTGGTTAATAGTACTCCACATGTGTTAACATGCATCATCACTGGGGGAAATAAGTGCTGTCCACATGACTCCCAGAGGAAAAGACAACTGGAAGCTCCCCGCTGGAACTCTCCTAGACCCCGCCTGACCTGCTTTTGCTTGTTGTTAATGCTAATCTATATCCTTTTGTCATAGGAAATAGTAACCGCGAGTGTAACAGCTTTGCTAAATTCTGTGAGTCCTCCTAGATAATTAATGAACCTGAAAGCAATCTTGGGGACCTTCCAAAAATGTGCCCCCCGATCTGTTGCCCACTGTCGAGGTTCAGTTCAAGTCCCATTTCCTCCAGCAGGTCTTTCGCAATTATTTCCATGCCAAGTGAAGAACTGAGCTAGAACTAGGCTCTGACCTTGGATATCTTCTCTTTTCTACATATACTACCTATACCAGTCTAAATCTCTTCTAGGCTTGGAGCTTCAAAGTCTATAAATACAGAAAGTGAAAGTGAAAGTCGCTCAGTCCTGTCTGACTCTTTGTGACCCCATGGACTGTTCCATGGAATTCTCTAGGCCAGAATACTGGACTGGGTAGCCTTTCCCTTCTCCAGAGCATCTTCCCAACCCAGGGATTGAACCCAGGTCTCCCAGATTGCAGGCGGATTCTTTACCAGCTGAGCCACAAGGGAAGCCCAAGAATACTGGAGTGGGTGGCCTACCCCTTCTCCAGGGGCTCTTCCCAACCCAAGAATCGAATCAGGGTCTCCTGCACTGCAGGCGTATTCTTTACCAACTGAGCTATCAGGGAAGCCCAAACACTATATAAACACTGACACCTCCCAAATTTGTATTTCTGGTCCTGACCTCTCCTTTGACCTTCATACTCATGCATCTCTACAACTGGATGTATGATAAGCATCTCAAGTATGGCCAAAATGAATTCCTATCTTCTTTCCCAAACCCTGGTCCTCCCATGGCCTTCTCTCATCTTAGTAAACTCCATTCTTCTAGCTGTTGAGGCAAAAAACCTTGAAATCACTCTTGACTATTCTCTCGACTCCCCACTAAAACAATCCAACCACATCTCACTGCCTCCCCACTGGTATCACCCTGGACTAAGCCATCAATGTGTGCTCCCTAGATTATTCTGGACAGCTTCCTAACCGGTCTCCTTGATTCCACCCTCATTTCCCTTCAGTCTGTACTCAACAAAGTAGACAAAATAATCCCACTAAAAATAAAGTCAAACCCCCTATCTTTCTTCTGCTCAAAACCCTTTTTCTTACAACAGCCTATAAAGCCCTATGTAATCCTGCCCCATGTTATCACAGTGACCTCATTTCCTAATACTTAGTCCATGCCAACAGCACTGGCCTCCTTGTGGTTCCTGAAACGCACCAAGCACACTCCTGTCCTATCCTCTGGACACGCTGTTTCCTCTTCTGATCATATTTCTCACACATGGCTGCCTCCCTCAGGTTTTCTGGTCTCCTTGATGAAGCCCTTTCTGGCCACAATATCCCCATTATAAACACACACACACTATTCCCTTTCCTGCTTTATTTTTTTTCTAAAATAAAGGAATTCACTTTGTTACTGCATCACTCTTACCACTATTTAATATACTCTCTACTTCACACTTCTAGTTTCTATTTTTGCTCACTGGAATGTAAGCTGCAGGAAGGCAGACAGTTTTTGTCTGTTTTGTTCCCTGCTGTACAACCAGCCTTAGAATAGAGTCCTAATGTAGCAGATGCTGAATAAAGAACTGATAGATAGACAGATGGACGAATGGATAGATGGAATTAAAAATATCACCTAGTAGCTGTTCAACCTCAGATAAGCCACACAAACTCTCTGAATCCAAATTCTCTCAGAAATAAAACAGGGATTTAAAAAGTATCTACATCAGAGAATTATAAGGATTAAATTAGCAAACATATGAAAAATTCTTAGCACAATAACTGACACATAGCAAGTACTCAAAATACACTGGCTACTATCACAGAATGCACATAAGAGTCAAACAAATCCTTGTTAAATAAGTGAACAATCTACCAAACAATTAAGTATGGATAGCAAAGATCAAATACCTAACACTCAGTTATCCATGCTGTAGGGGCTGACTACCGGTAACACCTGGTAACTGTATAGGGGCTTTTGTAATTTTTATGACTAATGTTTCATTTGTTTCTTACACTGTACCACAGAAAATATCATTGCCTCCTTTTCACAAATGAGGCCCAGAAATACTAAATGACTTGCTCAATGTCACTCCCAACTCATGCTTTTCCTACAATGAATACACATAGCTAACAAGAACTCTTAATTAAACTAACATTACCCCAAAGAAAAACTCGCATTAGCTGACCTGCATGAATGCTAAGTTGCTTCAGCATTGTCCAGCTCTTTGCAACCCTATGGACTGTAGCTCACCAGGCTCCTCTGTCCATGGGATTCTCCAGGCAAGAATACTGGAGGGGGCTGCTGTGCCCTCCTCCAGGGGATCTTCTCCACCCAGAAATCAAATTCGAACCCAAGTCTCTCACGTCTCCTGCATTGGCAGGTGAGTTCTTTACCACTGGAGCCACCTGAGAAGCCTCCAACTGACCTTGGTATGCTATAAACAAATTTTTATTTTGTAATTGTGAACATGTGTTACATTTCTTTAAGTAATATATATATATAAGCTTTTCTAAGATTATTTTTTACATATTTTAATAAAAGCTTGATATTTATCTGACTCAAAATATCAGCTAATAAACAGAAAATACAGAAAAAACTGGCTCTTTTTTCCCCCTATCACTGCTGTAGCAGTGTAGCAAAAAGCCAGCAAGAGGCCGTCCAGGACTGCCCTGCCACAATGCCGGCCAAAGCGAAGTCTGTGAGGGCGAAGGCGACACCCTTACCTCTGTGAAACAATGACGATAATATATACACAGAAGGGGGAGAAACAGGGTTATTTTAGAAAGTTCTTTAAATGCACCCTTTAGTGTATCTTTCCAATTTAATCTCCAGAGTTTTAAAAACAAAACTATCCTCATTTTATAGTAATTCAGGTCACTACCTATGCGTCTATTATGGCATCTATTTATATATATACACACACACATAAATGGGTACATATGCTGATATATGATATTTATATACATATATATGGATATATATGGGTATGCTGAACCCGAAGCTCCAATACTCTGGCCACCTGACGAGAGGAGCAGACTCATTAGAAAAGACCCTGATGCTGGGAGGAGAAGGGGTCGACAGAGGACAAGATGGCTGGATGGCATCACGACTCAATGGACATGAGTTTGAGCAAGCTCCGGGAGTGAAGGACAGAGAAGCCTTGAGTGCCACACTCCATGGGGTTGCAAACAGTCCTACAGGACTGATAGGACTGAGCGACCGAACAACAACAATGGGTATAATACATGTATTACAGCATATATATTAACATATTTAATAGCAGTATAATTATTATAGCAGGTGAACACTTTTTTCCTATTGATGTTATTAGAATGTAGAAAAATAGTATCAGGACATATGTAATACCTATTCTCCATTAGCAAAAAACCAAAGCCCGAAATGGGTGCACTATTCACATTCCATGCCTTCTGCTGTTAAAACAGAACTGTAAGTCCCAATACAGGAAATTAAAAAAACATTAAAGAATTAGTATTGTGAATGAGAAGAGTAGGTCTCAATCTGCCTACTGATAAGTCTTAATCTTTCCTGATCCTTGGTAACTATCTACTCCTGAGTACAAACTGCACCCCAAGCTGATACAACCACGTGTATCAACCACAATCCATATCAATGAGATCATTCTGAGCAGAGTACACAGAAGTGGGAAGTCAAGATAAAGAAATGTTCTAAATCACAGAAATCCATTACATTTAAAGAAAGTATTGAGGGATCAAGCAAGTGCCAGAATGCAAACTTCATCACACTTCTCAGGTCTTTGATATTCTCAGGTCCTGAAAAGAACCCTAGAAATTTCAGTTCTGTCTTTCTCAATTTAATAGTTGCAGCACAGATCTAACCAAACACAAGTACTCACAAAGGCATTAATCATGTATATGTATATGTATATCATGTATATGTAGTTGATTTAACTCTCTACCCACTGTGATGAAAAGTAAGAAATAACTACTCTGAAAGTAAAAAGTGGAAGTGAAGTCGCTCAGTTGCGTCCGACTCTTTGGGACCCCATGCATTGCAGCCTACCAGGCTCCTCTGTCCATGGGATTCTCCAGGCAAGAGTATCGGAATGGGGTGCCACTGCCTTCCTCAGGGGATCTTCCCAACCCAGGGATTGAACCCAGGTCTCCCTCATTGCAGGCAGATGCTTTACCGTCTCAGCCACCAGGGAACTACTCTAAACACGTGTTAATAAAGCCAATAACAAATAGCTAAGTGAATAGAGACAGGAAGGGAGAAAGGGTGGATATGTATAAGAACACTGGAAAAACGAAGAAAAGCAATTTTTACTTTAAGAATTTTCACACAGCAAGAATTACCACTCTTTTCTCTGAAGGAAGCTATGCTTAATTATAGATAATCTGGAAAGAAGGTGTAGGAGACAGATATGGAGAGAAGCAGCAGCAATTCCCCCCAGAGACTTAGTGGACTAAGTGAAAGTGAAGTTGCTCAGTTGTGTCCGACTCTTTGCGATCCATGGACTGCAGCCTACCAGGCTCCTCTGTCCATGGGATTTTCCAGGCAAGAGTACTGGAATGGGTTGCCATTGCCTTCTCCAGGAGATCTTCCCAACCCAGGGACTGAACCCGGGTCTCCCACACTGTAGCCAGACGCTTTACCGTCTGAGCCACCAGAGGAGTCATATTCCACTGCTTTTGGCTTAAGGCGGTAAAGATTGCCAAAAAAAATACTCCAGTACTCTTGCCTGGAAAATCCCATGGACCAAGGAGCCTGGTGGGCTGCAGTCCATGGGGTCGCAAAAGAGTTGGACACGACTGAGCGACTTCACTTTCACTTTTCACTTTCATGCATTGGAGAAGGAAATGGCAACCCACTCCAGTGTTCTTGCCTGGAGTATCCCAGGGACAGGGGAGCCTGGTGGGCTGCCGTCTATGGGGTCGCACAGAGTCGGACACAACTGAAGCGACTTAGCAGCAGCAGCAGCACACATGACCATGTACTCACTATTAAGTGATTTACATGTACTATCTCATTAGTGTTCACTACAGCTTAATGATGCTATAGATACTGTCAGCATCCCAATTTACAAATGTAGTTTGGGAAGATTAAGATTTTAAGTCCAAAATCACAGAGTAGTGGGATCAAGATTTAAACTTCGGTCTACCTGGCTCCAAAGCCCAGTGCTCTTAACCATTGTTTTAGACAGCCTCTCCAGTCAGAAATGGTGATAAGCACCATGAGAATGCAGAGAAGTTAGCAGCACAGAAACTAACCAGATCACCTTTGAAGATCAACAATTGAGAATGACTCAGCAGGGAATCCCTGATGTGCACTGTTGCACCCATCAGGTAAAATCATCCGATGAACAGAAAAAGGGGATGAGAAGTGAGGCATAGCTAATTGTTAGGCAGTATTAAATTACAAACGCAAGGAAATAAGGAGGAACAATGCATGAAGAGAAAACTGAGGGCCCGGTACTTGGCTGACCTCAGCTGAACAGACTCTGAAAAATATATTTTTCTTTTTCCTTTTTATGTCTTTGAATGATAGTTATCATTCTTTGAAATTTTCACTTGCAGGGCAAGAAGGAAATACCATTCAGCATTGTTCATTCTCTGAATCCTAAACTGGTTAAGCAGTTGTATCCATCTAATTAGTGTGCGAGATATACTGCTGTTCTAAATTTTCAAGCAGCATACAATGTTAATGAAAATAAGCTTTTCTTCTTTCAAAATGTCCCCAGGATTTTATAATGTCTCTTGGCAAACCTAATCAAGTTCCTATAAATACAGATATAACAAGACCAGAATGAGTGAACATTAGAAAGTCAGTAAATTTTCCACTACCCTCATCCACTACGGTTGCAACTTAGTGCTCCATATATAGATAATAACTTCAGTAACAAGAGTCTTGTCATCACTTTCGAAAGCTTAGCACAATAAAATCTAACTTCTGACAAAATGTAATGCTAATCAGACAAAAATGCAGATACGAAATCAATTTAAAAGAGATGACTTTAAAACTATGCGAAGAAAAACAAAAATAGACTATGCTACAGTATGATTTTATTTACATATTTTAACTAGCAACTAGGAATGCATAAAACCATTCTTATATATGTCTTTTTAAAATGTATGTTTTAAAAACATAGCTAAAAACAATTTTTTGGTATATACTTTCCATCTTCATTATATCTAACCTATACCAAACTGCGGAAATATGAGTCATCTCTTAGTATTTGATCATCCGATTTATCAGATTTATAGAATTTAAACAAGTAAATATTTCTGAAATGCCTTCTTGAATTGCATGTATAGGGCTCCACCTAGTGGTAATTAAATATAAGAAAACATGTCATTTAAATGTTAACACTAGTTCTTTGAAAATTAATATTTGTATCATCAAATCAAATGTCCTAAACAGAGGCATTCAAGCTACTTTGATTTTTTTGGACAGATGTTACATTCTGTTAATATTATCAATTCACTAATCATATTCCAATTTTTTTAGGAAAACATCTTTCTGAAGAAAAACAACATTCACAAGCTACTGTGTTAAAAAGAACTCTTCTTACTACTAGTAACATTAGGAATTTTTTGTCAAAAAGCATAAAAAAATACCCTTATACTGTTCTCAGTATCTTTTTCTTTCATTGTATCTTCACTGAAAAAAAGATCCTATCACTAACTGTAAAGGAAATCTATTTGTTTCCTGAGAAATGGTTTATTAAAATCTCTAGTGATAAAAAATTGCTTTTGCATCCTTTTGACCATTCTACATTTTTCCAGTCCACAGGCATTTTTCTGTTCTTGTACCAGTGTTTCAAATTGCATATCAAGCTTAATTTCTAAAATATGAGTCAATTTTGTATTTCTAGTAATTAGTATTCAAGATTTGGTATTTCATATTAATGAGATTATTTATGATACTTTTTCAGGAATTTCATATTTATATTGACTGTTTTTCATGTTCTAAGTACCAATCAAACTGATTAGTACTGAAACTTTGGTTACCATTAATAACTATAAAATATACTTTTCTAATATTAAACATATTTATGATAATTAACCACCTTATGATTATCAGCTTTGGACAAACTAAGCATTCCTAAAAACACTGCTATGAAGACAATGGTAAACATAAAACAGAAAAACTGACCTGAAATTTTCAAAAGCAATTAAAACCATCCTATCCACTTCCTATCCAATACAAGTTACTTGCTATCAATCTCAAAAATAGTTTTAAAAACAGGTTTTTGGTATATCAGCAAATTTGGTAAATTCAGCAATTGGTCATGCAACACACCAATCATCTGGCAATTAATTTCAGGCCAAGACTCGAAAATACTTCTTTTATAGAAGCACATGATGAATTACTAGTGTAAGTTCTTTCAGAATGGGGTATATGTAAGCCCCGAGTATAAAAGGGCAGTTAAACACCAGTGAGACTGTCTCAGCAGCAGTTCTCTGGGCCCACTGTATGGATCCTGGAAACTAGGAGAAGATACACAGAGATACTCTTACCCTAAGGGCATGGCTTTGGTACTCCTAGGCTATGTAAATTGGAAATGTAATCTTATGTTTCAGTGGAGCGGTCTCTTCAATGCCAGTTTATAACCCACTTGAAAACCCTGCAGCCAGAGTCAGAAACGGGGACTTGAAACACTGCAACTCTCCTCAACAGCCTTTAGAAGCACTTACGTCCCCAAACTCCAGTAACAGCCATAAGAGAAAGAAACAGTGAGCTGAAAGACTCCACAGCAGCAAGTGAGCTGCCATTGAGGAGAAAAGCCTCTTCTACATAAAGTCACATGATCTGGAACTCTTTTTTTCAAAAAAACAACGAATAGCAAAGACACCATGTCCCTATCTTAAATACAAAAAAGGATTGCTCAAAGTACCATTCTTATCTTGGGGGAAAAAAATTTATACTACAGTTACTTAGCAATTTAGAACAGCAAGAAAGAAAACAGTCAACATAAGGTACCATGTCAAATGTTAGCACTCAACGTTTCTCCAACCATTTCATTAAATATATCTAACATGAATAACAACTTTCCCATAACTTTCCCTGATTCTTTGTAATCCAGGTGGAATTAAGACGTGAAACAGCTAAAAAGACATTAACAGCAGGATAAAGATAGAGGAGAATTCTAACAATATTCATCAAACACCAACCATGTACAATAGAAACTGAAAACCAAGTGCAGAAAATAGTCATCGCACAGGTGACATTAATACAGAGGACAGCTGCTCCCTAAATCATTAAAATTTATCTGCACTGAGCCTAACTCTTCAAGGGGGCAGGAAAGGAAATGTAGTTTTATAACATGGTTCCAAAATTCTCTAACACATCTTCCATTGAGAGGTAGGGTCTATATCCCCTTCCTTTGAATTTGGACAGGCTTATGATAACTTCGACCAATGGAACATAACTCAGGTAATAATATGTGACTCCAGAAGCTACAAAGAAGCCATGCAACTTTCACATACACTCTGGAGAAAACTATCCATCACGTAAGAAATCTAACAATCCTGAAAATGACATGCTGAAGGGGCCACATGTGGGCACTCCCAAATGACAGCCCCCAACCGCCAGCAGAATGAGTGAGCCAGCATGGCTGTCTAGTCTAGCTGGGCCTCAGCTGATTTTGGCCCAACCAGCAACCAATATCTGACTGCAGCCACATGCAAGACCCCAAGACACAACTGTAGAGGAATCTGTCTTCAATCTTCTACAAAAGTTTTCAAGTACAAGAACAATCTGGACATCTGTATAAAGTATCTAAAACAGAATTAAAATATTTTCTAGAATAATTCCTTTTTTCACTATTTCTTTTTTCCTTTTGGCACTAATCCTTTTTGGCACTGTCCTTAACTTCTTTTTCCAACCCAGGATGCTCCTCCCTACAATATGCCTCAATCTTAAACTTCCTTCAAAATTCACCTCCAGCTAGTTTCTCTGACATACTTTCATGAATACTGAATAATACCTGTCCCATGACCTATTGCTTCCCTGGTGCCCCATGACCTACTGCTTCCCTGGTAGCTCAGATGGTAAAGTGTCTGCCTGCAATGCAGGAGACCTGGGTTCGATCCCTGGGTTGGGAAGACCCCCTGGAGAAGGAAAAGGCAACCCACTCCAGTACTCTTGCCTGGAAAATTTCATGGACAGAGGAGCCTGGTAGGTTACGGTCCATTGGGTCGCAAAGAGTCAGATACAATGGAGCGACTTCACTTTCCATGACCTAGAATTTTCCCAGTACTATTATATACAGTCTATAATACACTTTTATTTATTTGTATAATATATCTAATTTATTCTCCAATAACTTATCGCATGTTTTATTTTCTAAATTCCTTGAGAACTGAAGGTGTCTTCCACTTCCATACTCAGTTCATAAATGCTGTGAGGATGCAAAGAACTGCATCTAAATAAACAGAAAAGGTTCACTAGAGGGCACTCTTCACCTAAAAGTAATCTCTAGAAATTCAATATATTTCTTTTCACTGTTGCATCAAAATATGGTATGAATCTCACACTCAATTAACAACTAACTACTATAAAATCAAAATAAAAATAATATTTCTTCCTTTTCTGAATCTACTTTATCCTGTTATCTACTGCTTTAATATAATGGTTAAAAACAGAAGAACAAAAACAGACAAACGAATAGAGAGGCAAGAAATAAACCCACACACCTACAATCAATCTATGATAAAGGAGGCAAGAATATACAATGGAAAAAAAGCAGTCTCTTTAGCGAATAGTGTTGGGAAAGCAGGATAGCCACATGTAAATCAATTAAATTAGAACAAACACTCCCGCACATCACATATAAAAATAAACTCACAATGGTTTAAAACCTAACTATAAGACACGCTACCATAAATCTCCTAGAAGAAAACTTAGGGAAAATAGTCTCACATTTAAAACGTAGCAATATTTTCTTGGATCAGCCTTTTAAGGCAAAAGAAATAAAAGTAAATATAAACAAATGGAACCTAATCAAACTTAAAAGCTTCTGCACAGCAAAGGAAACCATCAGCAAAATGAAAAACTATGAAATGGGAGAAAATATTTGCAAATGATGCAATCGACAAGGGGCTAATATCCAAAATATACAACTCAATATAAAAAAAAAAAATCAAAATATGGGCAAAAGAACTAAATAAGTATTTCTCCAAAGAAGAAATACAGATGGCCAACAGGCACATGAAAAAAATATTCAACACTGCTAACTATTAGAGAAATGCAAATCAAAATCACAAGGAAGTATATCGCCAGTCAGAATGTCTGTCATCAAAGTGCCTACAAACAATAAATGCTGGAGAGGGTGTGGAAGAAATGAAACCCCCTTACACTGTTGATGGGAACGTACATTGGGAGCAACCACGATGGAGAATATTACGGAGGCTGCTTAAAGAACGAAGATAGGGGAAAAAAAAAAAAAAAAAGAACGAAAATAGAGCTACCACGTGATCTAGCATTCCCACTCCTGGGCATACAGGCAGAGAAGACAGAAAACTCTAATTCAAAAGATACATGCACCTCAACGTTCACAGCAGCATTATTTACATTAGCCAAAACATGGGAACAACCCAAGTACCCATCAACAGACCACTGGTTTAAGAAGATGTTGTGTATATAACATACACAATGAAAGTCGTAAGAATAAAATATTGCCATTTCCAGCAACATGGATGGACCTAGAGGTTATCACACTAAATGAAAACAGAGAAAAACAAATAGTATATATCACTTATATGTGGAATCTAAAAAAAAAAAACAACAAATGTATCTATTTACAAAACAAATAAAGTCACAGACATAGAAAACAAACTTACGGTTACTAAAAGGGAAAAGGAAGGGGGAGAAAGATAAATTTGGAGTATGGAATTGAAGATACAAACTATTATATATAAAACAGGTATAAAACAAGGATTTACTGTATAACACAGAGAACTATATTCAATATCTGAAAATAAAATATAACGGAAAATAATGTGAAAAAAATATATATATATATAACTAGTCACTATACCTGAAACTTAACACAATATTGGAAATCAATTATACTTGAACTGTTTAATTTTTAAAATAACAGAACAATAAACACAATAAAAATTTTCTGGCAACTCCAAATTCTTATGGGGAAGTATGGACAATCTAGCGTAGGATAAATTTTTATAGATTACATGGTGCCTGATATATCATAGGCACTCGGATATTAAAAGAACACACAGAAATTAAAGGTTACTTTAAAGTCACTGTTGGAATTTGTAGTAAATACGTAAGAATTTATACATTATATTGAAAACTGATGGGAAATTAGCACTGTATCATAAGTTAAGATTTAAAAAAACAGTATCAGTCAAATATAAATAAAAATTTATTTCACTTATCTTCTCCACCAGATTTGGAAAAATCTACAAACAAACAATTTTTATTATTTTTTTCATGTTAAGTGTCTTATATATGAGGATAATGCTAAAATTGCTGAATGAAAAACAATCTAAAACCTCTAACAGATTTGAGTTTTTAAAACTACCTCTGAACTATATAACATAAGCATTTTATGGGAAAAAACATGTCAAGTAAAGTTAGTGTTTAAAAAATTAAGTTTTGGAGGTCCTGGAAAAGATGTAAGTATACCCTGAAGTAAAAAACAGAACTTTACCAAACTGCAGAAAATATTAAAAATGAAAGTCTGATGCAAATGAATTTCATGTGAACTCTGGAAGGAAGGATTCCAAAATTATGCATTTAAAAAATAAATATATTAATACATATTTAATTTTTATAATGCATTTTTCAAAAGACACTGTGCCAAATCAATGTAATTGAGAAATAATGTGGAAGAAAAGAGAAAGATGGTAATCCTGATACAAGGCTGATCTTAACCCCTACTATTTATCCTGACCACAAAGTCCACTTCTGCTGGTCATTTCGCTTAGAAGAAAAAATGGAGAGAAGCTGAGAAGAGAAATTCTGTGTCCACTCAAAAGCAGAATATAAATTAACCAAATTAAAAATAAAAATAATCTTTTACATTTGTACTGGTGCTTTGCAATCCACAAAGCAATTTTGCATACATCATTGCATTTGATCCCAAGAACCCTAGGGAAGCAGACAGGGCAACTGGTTTTATCTCTGCCTCACAGATGAAGGAAATGAGGCTCAGAGAAACTAAAGGATTTGCTCAACAGCACATGCCTACAAAAGGCCAGAGCCAAGTATACAATCCAAGTCTTGAACTCACAAGCAGTGTTACAGGATATTGGACAAAAAAGTAAAAGGAGCTTACTGCAAAAAAAAAAAAAAAAAAAAAATCACCATTCAGTAGATGAATTTTTTTATTTTAAATATGTCAGTAACATATTCATTACACATTTCCAGACTTTCTTTCTTATTACTATGGCAATGCCTCTATTAATGAATTCTCTTGAAATTAAGCTCCTTTAAAATGAAGTTGGCAATACTCAAACAACAATAACACATACACACACTCTCTTCACAAACCACACAAAGAATAGTTGCCTGCGTTCACATCCAGGCATGCAAAAACAGAAAACAAAACAACAAACAAACCATTATGTATGGATTCTATTAGGCCTGGTCTACCAAACTGAAAAGAACTAGCCCTTCTACTAAGAAAGGCAAAAAACAAACCTGATTTATGTTCTTTTTTACTACAGGAATGAATGAATGAGGATAGAAATGATGAAAAAAGAGAAGGCAGAGAAAGATGGTGTCTTGTTTTTCATCATTCAGAACTGAAAAGGGGCCTGACAAGGGTGAAAAGGTCAGTAATCTTTCTTGCATCAAGTGGTTTCCAGTCCTGGAGAGAACAAACCAGAAACTGGTCTTCCTAAAGCTACTGGAGGCCTGAGTTTTGGAACACGGAGGAGTAAGGAACCTGTATCTGATCCAGCACAAGTTTTAGAGGACCCTCCCTTCCTGAGTATAGTTCTGGTCACATTCCTTACTGTTTCCAATCCTAATGTAAACCTTCCTCCCTTTTTTTCCCTTCTTCCCTTCTAAATTGTTTTTATATTGCAGCTTTCATTATTTGATAATCTAAGTCAGAAGGCAAAGGCTCAGAAGCCAAATAGCCTATGTTCTATATCTAGCTCACCACTTCCTGAGAACCTAGGGTAAATGACCTAATCTTTCTCTACCTCAGTTTCTTCATCTGCAAAATGGGTATCTCATTTGCTTCTTATGAAGATTAAATGAAATAATAGAAACAAGTATTTTAAACAGTGGCATATAGTAAATATTCAAAAATGTTAGCTGTTACCTATTATTTGTGCGTATCTGTGTGCTCAGTCATTCAGTCGTGTTTTCCAGGCAAGAATACCAGAACAGGTTGCCATTTCCTACTCCAGAGGCTCTTCCTGACCCAGCGATCGAATCTGTATCCCCTGCATCTCCTTTACTGGCAGGTGGATTCTTTACCACTGAGCCATCTGGGAAGCCCTATTACCTATTATTTACTACTTATTTTCACTTCCAGGAACAAAGATCCTAAGAAATTATTTTATTTCACAAAAAAATAAGAACCACCTAAATGTGCAACAATTAGAAGACAATCAAACAAACAGAAAAAACAGGATGAAACTTCATTATCAAACGTTTAACAAAATTCAACATTTAAAATGTTAAATATCATAACCAATAAATATTCAACAAGTAGCATGTCGTTTCTAATATTAAAAATGACTAGAGTTTTGATTATCCTTAAGCAGTAGGAAAAAAGTGATTTTTTTCTCCTATTCTATATATTCAAGTTTTCTATAATGAAGGTTCTCGTTTTTCATTAATTCAATTCAAAAAGTATTTACTGAGAGTCTATTGTACCCATGGCATTATGCTATATAACAGAGTTGGAACTAATCAAGGATGCATGACAATAATAGGCCTCACTGACTATTAGATTAGGCCTACATTTAAGACATTTATTTAAAGAATTCAGAATTCCCTATGGTCCAGCGGTTAGGGCTCAGTACTTTTGACTAGATGGCCCAGATTCAATCCCTGGTTGGGGAACTAAGATCCTGAAAGCTGTGCAACACAGCCACACAAGAAAGAAATAAAATATACATATTAAGACATGCAACTAAATAACACTGTGTAGCATTTTAAAAAATCCATGCTATAAGAATTCAGACACAGAAAATATACATATATGTGTGTGTGTATATATAATTATATACCTCCACATAGAACGCAGTGCTCTGAGATGCCAAGATTTCATAAAGGAAATATGACCTAAGAAGGGAATTCAGTGATAGGTAGGCAATTGAGTAAGTGGAGAAATAAGGAGGAAGGAATTTAATCATGATAGACACAGCCAAGAAAAAAAGACAGCCTTGTGAAAAAGACAAACAGTTTAACTGATACAAAGGATACCTGTTGAACACGGTGGGAATTCTATTCTAACTCTTAAGAGTAGTTATTGATTTTTCTCTAGGCAGGGGTCTGGAAGTAGCAAGACTCTTCTATGATTTTAATAAAAGTTACAGATCTTCTCCCAAGAAAAGTGCACAAACACAACCGCATATATTCTATGTCTCTGAAAACTCCTGACCATTCACAAGGCTGGACGAGCAGTACAGCCTCTTCTCATCGTACCGCAGTGCACCAGAGGTGAACAACTGATCTGAGTTAGTTCAATCAGACACATTCTTTCAGAAATTTTGAAGCAGAATTCAGAAACAGTCAGCTTATGACACAAGGAAGCTGTATGTGGTCATCCTCCTCAAGGGCAAAGAGAAGCAGAGAAGGCCAGACCTCAGAGAATAAAGAAGAAGAATGAAGCTGGAGAAACAGAAATATGGTCTTCTACTTCTTTGTTTCAGTCTTTTGAGAAGTAGTTCTGTGGGATACCCAGTAACTTTCTTTTTTTTTTTTTTTTTCATTTTTTTTCTTAAGTTGGTTTGGTACTTAAAACTAAAACAAAAAATCTTTAACTAAGACATACATGCACGCACACACCTATACACACATCTTCTTACAATTACGAGGAGTTGACAAACCCCCTTATCTGACTAACATATTGGAGCATGTCTTCCGAAATAAATAGGTTATAGGTATACCACAATAACAGTCATCTCAACCCTCATTCTAACTTTCTATTTGTGCCATGATATATAAAATGCTGGGAAGCGTATTTATTTCAAAATAATTCAGAAATAAAGGCGAAGTTTAAGTAAACAGACGTTTGAGGAAAAGAAAATGTCAAACAGGCCTCTAGAGTAATAATAAAAAATAATAATATAATGCCATCTAGCTTTTATACACCACTTTTAACTTCTTTAAAACTTCCACAATATTGCATGGCCAAGTAAAGAACTCAGGGTAAGTTAAATATCCTAAAATACCACTGTTGGGTAACTAAATCAAGTAGGTATCTTGTAGCTACAGAGTAACAGAACTTTTAGCAACTCCAGAAGTGTATAAACATAGAAATGTATAAACAGAATTTAACTTCTTTCACCAAAGAATGCTAAAAAAGATTTCTTGTTCACAAAATATTCACTCTTTTCCCATTAAATATTTTATCTAGTTTGCTACATGCGCTCTTAGAACACTTTAGTAAATAATGTCCAGGTGCTTCCTTTAATTCAGTTGAAAGTATTCTGTCAAACAATATTTTAAATGACAGAGTTGACATACTCTAATTTTTTTTAAAAAGGATACACTCATATCTTAAAGGATCATACAACCAATCAAAGCATCAAGATCAAACATAGGCAAAAAAATAAAGATGATTTCCTCTATATTTTTGATGTTATATTTTACTTGCCTTGTTTTCCTCTATGCGCAATTTCTCGAACTTGCTCTCACTAATAGTATCCTGTTTCCATGCTTAGGGAAGGGCCTAGTGCAGTCTGTTTGTTAACATTACTTCCTATAACCAGGACTGACATTCTGTAATACTGACATTAACACTCACTGAAATTCTGGTTAACAACACAGCCCAAGGATGATCGTTAATGGACATCCTCTATGGTGAAATCTGAATTGATAATCAGCTAACACAGATTTGCAATAGACTTCCTCCTTCCTGTTTTTACACTCCTGACCAAGATGTCTCTTCCTGTTGACTTTTGTGCTACTTGGTAAAAAGCTAAAGATGAGAAATGGAAAACACCTGATACATATAAATTAAATTTCTCCTCTAGGGTAACAAATTGAATTGCCAAGTAATTTAATTCAAAAAGCTTAAGCAAGTAAGCAGATTAATGTATGCAGAGGTGGACTATTTCCCCAGAAAAATTTAGAAAATTCAACAAAAATATCAAACCGTCTATGGCAGATCTAAAGGGCAGTTTGCCTAATAACCTAAGATCTCCCATCTATACATGCTACCAAAATCCTTTACAGCAGTTTTAATCTATAATTAAGGAGAAATTCACTTAAGATTGACTTCTCAGCAAAACAGCCAAAAACAAAACAACAAAAACCACCATTCATCATGGAAAACAAAACAGAAAATAAATTGAGCTTTATACTTATAACCTGTATACTCTATGCTAAAAACTACAGTTCAAGATATAGATATAATGTATATTATACCCAAAACTTTAGCAACAAATGTTCATAAAACACAAACTCTAAGAGATGTAAGAAGTGAGAATAACAAATTAATAAAATGGGACAGTAACACACCTCTCTCAGTTCAAGAAAGAAAGAAGACAGAACCGACCTATTTAATAGAGTCTGTGTGAAAATGAGAACTCAAATATAAAAAAGAATATGCTTTATTTTTAAGACTACATGAAACACTGATGAAAACTAACCATATATTAAGCCACAAATAGTAAAACCTCAATGAATTCCAAAGAATAGGATTTAGTTAAAATAGATTTACCTAACTGTAGTGAAATAAAATTAAAAATTAAAAGCCTTTTTTTTTTTAATAAAAAAGACTTCACATCTGGAAATTTTTTAAAAACATACTATTTAAAAAGCTGTTGGATCAAACTGAAAATACAAAAATAAAGCAGAATTTCTTTAAAATAGCAATGGGGAAAAAATATCAGAATATATGAAATACAGCTAGATCAGTCACCAGAGAAAAATTAACAGCATTAAATAATTATCTCAATAAAACAAAATAAATGAATCAAGTACAAAACACAAAAAGCTAGAAAAAGAATAAAATAAATCAGAAGACATAAATCATTACATATAAAGGCAGAAAGGAATGACTTAGAAAATAAACTACTGGACTGAATAAATCCTGAGACAAAAGTCAACAAAATAGATCAACTACTAACAAACCTAATCAAGGAAAAAAATGAGTGAAATCACAAATACTGTATTCTAAATCAGAACTGACAAGGGGGATAAAACAAGCCATCAAAAACTGAAGGAAATTTTAACATGAGACTACATTACACAACTCAAATAAATTTGAAGAGATGGATAATTCAAAAGAATACAACTTACTGACTCTCTAGACAAAACCAACTGTAACAGAAAAAACAAGAGAAACGAGGTAAGATGCTCATACAAGGAAAAAAAAGAGGCACCTGATTTCATCAGGTAATTGTAACAAACCTTTAAAGATTAAATAATAATCAATGCTAATTATACTATTCTAAAGCACAGGAGAAGAAAGAAAACTTCTAATTTTATTTAATGAGATGAGCACAACATTGATTCAATGATGTGAGGAAAAGTGAAAGTCAAGTTGCTCAGTCGTGTCCGACTCTTTGTGACCCCATGGACTGTAGCCCACCAGGCTTCTCCGGCCATGGGATTTTCTAGGCAAGAGTACCAGAGTGGGGAAACCGCACCAAAAAAACTAGACCATGTCACTTATGAATATCAGTGCAAAAAAAAAAATCTTGAAAAGCATACGAACAAACAGAATTCAACAGCGCACTAAAAGAGCAATTCACTGACACAAATGTGATTTATTCTATGAAGACAGGACTATTTCAAAAACAATGCATTAATAAATTCAAGCATATTAATGTTATAATGGTATACAGCACATGAATAAACATGTAGATAATGAACAGGATAAAAAAATCTTAGATCCACCACATATAAAAATTTAGTAAATGATACCAGCAGCATCTGAAATCAATGTGAAAAAGATATGCTTTTTAATAAGAAGTGTTAAGATAGCTAGCTGGTTTGCCATATTAAAATAAAGACAAAAGCACACCATACTCCAGGAAAATTCAAAAAGATCAGAAATGTGAAAGTAAAAAATAAAATCATACAATTACCAAAAGAAAACATGAGTGGATTTACCTATAACCTAGCAGCATGGAAAACTTTCAAGCAAAAAGGAAAGATTGATGAATTTTATTTTCATAAAAACTTTTGCAAGACATCAGCATAGTAAAAGAGAAAATTTTAAAATATTTCCAACCAGTGGCAAGAATTGCAAAATATTTTTAATAATTTTGAAAATTTTGAAATATTTTGAATAGAAAACAATCACTAAATGTTCCATCCAGCACATCCTTCTAGATTATCTGTGGCTTTCATTGTCTTTGAACCGTTTTACATTTCTGTAAATTGCTGGAAACTGATAGTGATGCAAGTTATTCTTGCCCATAGAAATGTAACACACTTTTATCAGTGGAATGCAACTGATTATCGCCCTGCAGATACTGACCAATTATATGCCTATTGATAAATCTATTTCAGCATTCTCATAGGCCAATATCATTTTTTGCCGTTGCCTTTGAAACAGTTGTAACATATTAATGGTTCCCTCATTATTTAATAAGTTAAATAAAATCTTTGGAATGCATTAGTTTACTACCTGTATGACCTCCCTGGTGGCTCAGACGGTAAAGTGTCTGCCTACAAAGCAAGAGACCCAGGTTCAATCCCTGAATTGGGAAGATCTCCTGGAGAAGGAAATGGCAACCCACTCCACTATTCTTGCCTGGAAAATCCCACACAAAGAGTCGGACATGACTGAACGACTTCACTTTCTTTCTTTCTTTCACTATCTGCATGTGGAGCATAATTTTATCATTTTTTTTAAATTATCTTGTAATAGTTTTGGAGGGTTCATCAAAATTCCCAGTGGACTCACCGGGCAGAAACAGGAAACTGCACTGCCAGAGACCTTCACCTCTGCTTGAGGTTTTTGTTATTTTTTTTGGTTCCACAACCAGGGATTGATTTTGCAGTGAAAGTGCGGAATTCTAACTACTAGGCCACCAGGGAACTCTTCCTTTTTCTTTTTAGATTTTTATTTATTTTGGCTGTGCTGGGTCCTGACTGCAGAACTCAGGCTCTTCGTTGCCCCATGGCATGAGGGATCACTGAACTGGCGTCCCCTGCATTGCAAAGCAGATTTTTAACCACTGGACCTCCAGGGAAGTACCCCCGCTTTCGTTTTTAAAGGTCTCCTAGGAGGAAAACCCAAGTGGCAACATACATTTAACTTGACTGACTCCCTGTTTCTCCGAGTTTGGTCTCATTTTCCTCTCTACAGACCATGGCATCGGGTCCTGTCAATTCATGGCAAAGAGAAGAGGAAAAAGTATGAAGCATTGACAGATATTATTTTCTTGGGCTCCAAAATCACTGCGAACAGAAACTACAGCCATGAAATTAAAAGACGCTTGCTCCTTGGAAGGAGAGCTATGACAAATCTTATGTTTTTGTTTAGTCGCCAAGTCATGTCCAACTCTTCATGTTCCCATAGACTGTAGCCCGCCAGGTCCCTCTATCCATGGGATTTCCCAGGCTCAAACCCACATCTCTTGCTTGGCAGCTGGAGTTTTTCCACTGAGCCATCAGGGAACGCCATGACGAACCTAGACAGCATATATTAAAAAGCAGAGACATCACTTTGCCAAGAAAGGTCTGTACTACAAGTCAAAGCTGTTATTTTTCCAGTGGTTATGTACAGATATGAGAGTTGGACCATCAAGAAGGCTGAATGCCAAAAATTGATGCTTTTGAACTGTGGTGCTGGAGAAGACTCTTGAGAGTCCCTTGGACTGCAAGCATATCCAACCAGTCCATTCTAAAGGAAATCAACCCTGAATATTCATTGCAAGGACTGATGCTCCAATACTTTGGCCACCTGATGCAAAGAGCCAACTCATTAGAAAAGACCCTGATGCTGGGGAAAACTGAAGGCAGGAGAAGGGGGACGACAGAGGATGAGATGGTTGGATGATATCACTGACCCAACGGACATGAGTTTGAGCAACCTCTGGGAGACGGTGAAGGACAGGGAAGCCTGGTGTGCTGCAGTCCACGACAGAGCTAATGAACAATGACAACGTTGAATGAGAGGATTAGTCAAACTATTTTAGGGAAGGGGTGGAGATTTCCAGGAGCTGGGCCACCATCCATCTTTTGGCCTTTTGATGGTGCCTTAGAACTGTCACTGGAGAAGGAAATGGCAACCCATTCCAGTGTTCTTGCCAGGAGAATCCCAGGGACGGGGGAGCCTGGTGGGCTGCCATCTATGGGGTCTCAGAGAGTTGGACACGACTGAAGCGACTTAGCAGCAGCAGCAGCAGCAGCAGAACTGTCACCCTGCTTATTTAACTTCTATGCAGAGTACATCATGAGAAACACTGGGCTGGAAGAAGCACAAGCTGGATTCAAGACTGCAGGGAGAAATATCAATAACCTCAGATATGCAGATGACACCACCCTTATGGCAGAAAGTGAAGAGGAACTCAAAAGCCTTTTGATGAAAGTGAAAGAGGAGAGTAAAAAAGTTGGCTTAAAGCTCAACATTCAGAAAACTAAGATCATGGCATCTGGTCCCATCACTTCATGGGAAATAGATGGGGAAACAGTGTCAGACTTTATTTGGGGGGGCTCCAAAATCACTGCAGATGGTAACTGCAGCCATGAAATTAAAAGACGCTTACTCCTTGGAAGGAAAGTTATGATCAACCTAGACAGCACACTGAAAAGCAGAGACATTACTTTGCCAACAAAGGTCCATCTAGTCAAGGCTATGGTTTTTCCCTGTGGTCATGTATGGATGTGAGAGTTGGACTGTGAAGAAAGCTGAGAGCCGAAGAATTGATGTGTTTGAACTGTGGTGTTGGAGAAGACTCTTGAGAGTCCCTTGGACTGCAAGGAGATCCAACCAGTCCATTCTGAAGGAGATCAGCCCTGGGATTTCTTTGGAAGGAATGATGCTAAAGCTCAAACTCCAGTACTTTGGCCACCTCATGCAAAGAGCTGACACATTGGAAGAGCCTCTGATGCTGGGAGGGATTGGGGGCAGGAGGAGAAGGGGACAACCGAGGATGAGATGGCTGGATGGCATCACAGACTCAATGGACGTGAGTCTGAGTGAACTCCGGGAGATGGTGATGGACAGGGAGGGCTGGCGTGCTGCGATTCATGGGGTCGCAAAGAGTTGGACACGACTGAGCGACTGAAATGAACTGAACTGAACTAGAACTGTCACGGCACCTCTGGATGTGTTATTTAGCTTGCTAATTGAGGATCAAGGTCTAGTCAAAGTGACTTGTCTACCATCTTGGACCCCTTTGATTCTAATCAGCTTATGTTGTATCCTTGGACTATGTCATGCTTTCAAAAGCTGTGTCCTGCCTCCTTCTCTCCTACTTCAAAACTATGACCAAAGAAAACGAAAAGTGACTTTTGACTGTGTGGCCACAATATTCTTTTGACTCCAAAGAAAATAAATTAAAACTTTTTGGAAACTGTCCAACTAGGAGAAAATGCTTTTCTCCCCCTGTGCCTCGAGACCATGGCTCTCAGGGTCACTTATTTAGACCATCTCCAATTCCTGAAATTGAGGAGGGGGAAAAAAAAAACAGGAAAAGAAGCCTTTAAAATTTTTTTGCTTATTCCAACTGTTATTATAAACTAGTGAGTTTTATACTGTGATTACTGATTCATGACTAAGTCTGGGAAACGAAGCTATGAGATTTCATGATGTGTCTGAGTGATAGTAGTTTAGTCTCTAAGTTGTGTCCAACTCTTGTGACCCCGTGGATGTAGACCGCTGGGTTCTTCTGTCCATGGGATTTTCCAGGCAAGAATACTGGAGTGGGTTTCCATTTTCTTCTCAGAGGGATCTTCTCAACCCAGCAATTGAACCCAGGTCTCCTGCATTGCAGGTATTCTCCTGCACTGCAGGCGGGCTCTTTACAGGCTGACCTACCAGGGAAGCCTTGTGTCTGTTTGGATACATGTATGTCTCAGAATGTGTCTTTGCCTTTGGACACTGTTGCATTTACATTAATTTACAAAACAGCTCTATTTAATTGACTTAAAGAAAAGCAGGCACTTAAAAATCAAACACTTCTAAATGCAAGAGACACTGAGCTATATGGTTTAATGTTTGCTTGTTGATATATGTGTATCAGTACTTTTGACCAGCTGTGCTAAGTCACTTCAGTTGTGTCTAATTCTTTGTGACCCTCTGGACTATAGTCCACCAGGCTTCTCTGTCCATGGGATTCTCCAGGCAAGAATACTGGCATGGGTTGCAATGCCTTCCTCCAGGGGATCTTCCCAACCCAGGGATAAACCCAAGTCTTGCTTGGCAGGCAGGTTCTTCACCACTACAGAGCTCACATGAACAAAACCAGAGAAAAGAAAGAAAGGGAAGTCGCTCAGTTGTGTCCAACTCTTTGTGACCCCATGGACTGTAGCCCACCAGGCTCCTCTGTCCATGGGATTCTCCAGGCAAGAATGCCGGAGTGGGTTGCCATTTCCTTCTCCAGGGGATCTTCCCAACCCAGGGACCAAACCCAGGTCTCCCATATTGCAGGCAGAGCTTTATCCTCTGAGCCACCAGGGAAGGGTTCCTTCCCTAAACCAGGGAACCCTTCCCTATTGCCTCAGGCTCTGCCTGTGGCACAATGTGAACTGACACTCTGCCTAGTGGACTAGCCTTATTAAGCTCTACTTCATCTTGTGGGCTTCCCTGGTGGCTCAGCTGGTAGAGAATCCGCTGGCAGTGTGGGAGAACTGGGTTTGATCCCTGGGTTGGGAAGATCCCGTGGCGAAGGGAAAGGCTACCCACTCCAGTATTCTGGCCTGGAGAATTCCATGGATTCTACAGTCCATGGGGTTGCAGAGATTTTGGACACCGTAAGCAACTTTCACTTTCATCTTGTAGCCAGGAGAAAGAATGGCTTTATTACTTTGCCAGGCAAAGGGGGGACACAGCACCTCAAGAATTGTGCCCTCCTCCCTGGTGAATAGGGAGAGGTTATATAATCAGTCAGTTTACCAAGAAGAACCACAGAAAGTGTGAAGAGTCCTCTTGTGATCAGAAAAACCTCAGAGACTGGCCTGAAAAACTAACAGTGCACTCAAACACGCATTTGTACATCATGCTCACAGCAGCGTTCACAGCAGTCAAAAGCTGGAAGCAATCTGAGCAAACAAATATGGATGGACAAAAAGTAGTACATATATATAACGAAACATTACCCAGCCTCGGAAAGGAAGGAAATTCTGACACAGCTACAACATGCATGCATGGACCTTGATGACAATGTTAAGTGAGACAAGCCAGTCACAGAAGGACAATTATATGATTCCACTTACATGAGTTATCTAAAGCAATCATATTCTAAAAAGTATGATGGTAGCTACAAGGGGCTGGCAGGAAGGGACAATGGGGAGTTACCATTTAAACGTGTACAGTTTCAGTTTGGAAAGATGAAAAAGTTCTGGAGATGGATGGTGGCGATGGTTGCAGAGCAATGTGAATGTACTTTATGACATAAATTGTACATTTAAAAAGATAAATTTTATGTTACATATATTTTACCACAATTTTTAAGTAACATTTAAAAGTCAAGACTGGGGAGATCAGGGGATTGAATCCACTAGAAAAATCATTAAGAAACTCTCCAAGCCAGAATACTGGAGTGGGTAGCCTTTCTCTCCTCGAGGGGATCTTCCTAACCCAGGGATCAAACCCACGTCTCCCACATTACAGGTGGATTCTTTACCAGCTGAGCCACAAGGGAAGCCATGAAATAGAAAGATAAATGAAAATTTTGTCCATTTATTCCTTCAAATTTACTAAGTGTGATCTAATGTGTTCTAGCTGCTGGGGTGTATAGTAGATCCCTGGTGGTGCTTATTCACCTCCCAGCAGCTAAGGGCTCATAGCTACCATCTTCTCTGGAGACCTGCAAGTGGGAGGCACTCTGCCCAATAATGCCTGGGAAGGTATGTCCCCCTGCCAGCACATACACTCTTGGGGCAGCCTGTAGCCAATGAAGGATTGCTGGAGGTGGGAGTAAAAGTTCAGCTTCAGTGCCTCAAAGTGCAACAACTTTGTGGTATCATTCTAACTCCAGAGCTTCTCCTGGAATCAGGCTGAGCCCACACTGAAGCTGAACCCACAGATTTACTGATCTCTTCCCTATCTTACTTTCCTCACTCCTGCAAGTTTCATCCAAACATACTGCCTCATCAAATCACTTGCATAAGGGGGGAAAAAAATCTACCACTGGAAAAGGGACCATATTTAACTGAATCAGATTGTGAAACAACTTATGCCCCTGGGTATTGTTGAAAACAATAAAGCAACCAGTCAGCAATTATTGGAGTCTAATATCTGAGTGTGATGCCCAGATGGGCAGAAAACTTAACAGAGAGATCAGGGAAAGTCATCCAGAGTGACTCTGTGCCAAGACTGTGCCCTCTGAGAAGCCACAGCAGAGACTTCACATTGTGAGGAAAATAAATACACTTGATTAAAATAGTACAGCCAAGCCATTAATTAACAAGCACAAAAATAAGCCCCAGAGGATGGTGGGGTGGTGGTAGGTTTAAGTATCCAGAGTTAATACAATATACTGTCTATACTGTTTGAATTTTCCAGTTTTCAACCACATCAACAAATTACGAGACAGGCAAAGAAATAGGAGACTCTGACCCAAACACAGGAAAAGAAACAGGCCCTGTGAGGGGACCTAGCGGGTGGAGTTAACAAAGGCTTCAAAGTACTGTGTTCACAGAACTAAAGAACACCATGCTCAAAGTAGTGAAAGAAGGCATGATGACAGTGTCTAACAAAATATTTGTGACACAGAGAGAGAAATTATAAAAACAATGAAGTTGGAATTCTGGAGCTGAAAAGTCAACAACAGAAACGAAAACTCATCAAAGGATCTCAGCAGCAAATATAAATTGACAGAGGACAGACTACTTAAACACAGACCAACAGAAAAATGTAATCCAAACAACAGAGAGAAAAAAGAATGAAGGAAATACACAGAGCTTCAGAAAAATGTGAACGCCATTAAGCACACCGACATACACATGATGGGAGTACCAAAGTAAAGAAGAGAAAGAAGAGAGAGAAGAAAGAATATTTTTTTAAAATGGCTAAAATTTCCCTAATTTGATGAAAAACATTAATTTAAACATCTAAGGTAATCAATAAACTACAAGAAGAATAAACACAAAGAAATCCATTCCCAGACACAACACAGTAAAATAATGAAAGACAAAAGGAAAATCTTGAAAGCAACAAGAGGGTGGGGTGGGGGAAACCACATACAAGGGGATCCCACTGAGATTAACAGCCGACTTATCATCAGCAAAAACGCAGGCCAAAAGGCAATGGGATGATACAGTCAAAGTGCTAAAAGAAAAAACTGCCAACCAAGAATCTCATAACTAACAAAGCTCTCTCTCAAAAAATGATGGTAAAATAAGGACACTTGCAGATAAACAAAAGCTGAGAGAACTGTTAACAGCAGACCAGTCCTAAAAGAACTATGAATGGAAGGCCTTCATAAGAGCGTGCCCAGATGGCAATATGAACACACACACACACAGACACCAGGAAAGATAACTATGTAACTATAAAAGACACTACAGGGACTTCCCTGGTGGTCCAGTGGCTAAGACTCTACTTTTCACAATGGAGGGGGCCCAGGTTCTATCCCTAGTCAGGAAACTAGATCCTGCATGCCACAATTAAAGATTTCACATGTCAGGGCAAGTAAGACCTGGCACAATTAAATACAAGATTTTTTTTTAAAGACAGTATAAATGCATCTTTCTTCCTTTACTGATTGAAAAAGCAACTGCAGAAGACAACATGTACATAACTGTACTGACAATATATATTTCAACTATAGAAATATATTTGAAAGTAACACCACAAATGTGGGAGCAAAGCTGTACTGGAATAAGAAAACAACACAACCAAAAACTCAGCATCAAATGAAGAGATTTATAAATGGTAAATAAGGCTAACATAACAAACTCTATAAATATACTTGCTCTCCTTCCCTCAGCTTCTGTGGAAAATAAAAAACCATATGTAGTAAGAATTTTAACAAGGTATTGTTGGATTTATAACATATATAGATGTAAGATATAACAATAATAGCACAAGAGGGACTAGAGCTATGTTGTTATTGTTCAGTCACCCAGTTGTGTCCGACTCCTTGTGATTCCACGGACTGCAGCAGGCCAGGCTTCCCTGCCCCTCACCATCTCCTGGAGTTTGCCCAAGTTCATGTCCATTGCATCAGTGATGCCATCCAATCACATCTCCTATTCTGATGCCCTCTTCTTCCTCCCTCAGTCTTTCCCAGCATCAGGGACTTTTCCAATGAGTCAGCTGTCTGCATCAGGTGACCAAAATACTGGAGCTTCAGCTTCAGTGTCAGTCCTTCCAGTGAGTATTCAGGGTTGATTTTAAGACTGACTGACTGGTTTGATCTTCCTGCTGTCCAAGGGACTCTCAACACCATAGTTCAAAGGCATCAATTCTTTGGTGCTCTACCATCTTTGCAATCCAGCTCTCACACCTGTACATGTCTACTGAGAAGACCGTAGCCTTGACTATATGGACCTTTGTCAGTAGAGTGATGTCTCTGCTCTTCAACACACTGTCTAGCTGTGTCACGGCCTTCCTGCCAAGAAGCAATCATCTTCTGATTTCACGGCTGTAGTCACCACCTGCAGTGATTTTAGACCCCCAAAAGAGGAAATCTGTCACTGCTTCCACCTTTTCCCCTTCTATTTGCCATGAAGTAATGGGGCCAGGTGCCATGATCTTAGTTTTGTACTATTTGGTTTTAAGTTGACTTTTTCTCTCTCCTCCTTCATTCTCATCAAGAGATTCTTTAGTTCCTCTCCACTTTCTGCCAACAGAGTGGTATCATCCACTTATCTGAGGTTGTTGATGCTTCTCCCACATATCTTTATTCCAGCTTATAACTCACCCAGTCTGGCATTTCTCATGATGTGTTCAGTGTATAAGTTAAACAAACAGGGTGACAACAGATAGCCCTATCAATACTCCTTTCTCAGTCCTGAACCAATCAGTCGTTCCATACAGGGTTCTAACTGTTGCTTCCTGACCCACATACAGATTTCTCAGGAGACAGGTAAGATGGTCTATATAGCCATCTCTTTAAGAGCGTTCCATAGTTTGTTATGATCCACATGGTCAAAGGTTTTAGCATAACTGAAACAGAGGTAGATGTTTTTCTGGAATTCCATTGCTTTCTCTGTGATCCAGAAAGTGTTGGCAATTTGATCTCTGGTTCCTCTGCCTTTTCTAAACCCAGATGCGCCATCTCAAGGTTCTTGGTTCATATAATGCTGAAGCCTAGCATGCAAGATTTTAAGCATGACCTTAATAGCATGGAGACAAGTGCAACTGTCTGATGGTTTGAACATCCCTTAGTAATGCCCTTCTTGGGAAACGGGATGAGAATTGACTTTTTCCAGTCCTGTGCCGCTGCTGGGTCTTCCAGATTTGCTGATATATTGAGTGCAACACGTTGATAGCATCATTTTTTAGAGTTTTGAATAGCTCCACTGAAATTCCATTGCATCCACTAGTTTTATTGACAGTAATGCTTCCTAAGGCCCACCTGACCCCACACTTCAGAATGTCTGGCTCTGGGTAACTGACCACACCATCACAGTTATATGGTTCATTAAGATCTTTTTTGTACAGTTCCTCTGTGTATTCTTTCTATCTCTTCTTGATCTCTTCTGTTTCTACTAGGTCTCAACCGTTTCTGTCTTTTATTGTGCCCATCTTTACATGAAATGTTCCCTTGGTATTTCCAATTTTCCTGAAAAGATCTCTGGTCTTTCCCCTTCTATTGTTTTCCTCTATTTTTACTCACTGTTCATTGAAGGCCTTCTATATAGAATTATAGAATTATAAATTATAGAATTTAGAATTAATCTGAAACTGATTCTGAGAGCAACCACTAAGAAATCAATTTTTTAAATACTGGGAAAAATCATTAAAGTAACTAAAATATTACACTATAAAATATTCACTTAACAAAAAATAGAAAAAAGGAACAGAGGAGCAAAAAAAAAAACTAGACATACAGTAAACAAAAAGTAAAATGACAGATACAAATCCAACTATATAAATATTAACATTCAACATGAACAGATGAAACAGTACAGACAGAAGTTAGAGATCATGGGCTTCCTTGGTAATTCAGTGATAAAGAATCCACCTGCCCACGCAGGAAACGTGGGTTCAATCCCTAATCCAGGAAGATCCTACTTGCTGTGGAGCAACTGTGCCCATGTACCACAACCACTGAGCCTGGGCTCTAGAGCCCAGGAACTGCAACTACTGAGCCCACACACACCCTAGAGCCTGTGCCCTGCAACAAGAGAAGCCCTCACAGTGAGAAGCCTGCACACCTCCAACCAGAGAGGAGCCCTCACTTGCCACAACTAGAGAAAAGCCTGTGGAGCAACAAAGATCCAGCAGTCAAAACTAATAAAATAAATAAAGTTATATTTTTAAAAAGTCAGGTTATGAAACTGGATAAACAACATGCTCCAACAATATGCTATCTACAGGAGATACATTTTGGATTCAAGGATAAAAAAGGTTGAAAGTAAAAAGATAAAAAGAGATATACCATACAAAGAGCAACCAAAAGAAAGCTAGAGTAGCTTTACTAATATCAGACAAAACAAACTTAAAAATAAGTCTAGAAGACTTTCCCGGCTGTCCAGTGGTTAAGACTTCACCTTCCAATGCAGGGGGTGAGGGCTCCATCCCTGGTCAGGTGGCTAAGATCCCACATGCCTCAGGGCCAAAAAAACAAAACATAAAAAAAACGGAAGCAACACTGTAACAAATTCAATACAGACACTGAAAAGCAATTAAAAAATAAAATAAGTCTAGAGATAAAGAGGAACATTTTATAATGTAAAAGAGTCAATCAATCGAAAATATATACCAAGTATCACTATGAACAAAGCTAGCGGAGATGATGGAATTCCAGCTGAGCCATTTCAAATCCTAAAAGATGATGCTGTGAAAGTGATGCACTCAATATGCCAGCAAATTTGGAAAACTCAGCAATGGCCACAGGACTGGAAAAGGTCTGTTTTCATTCCAATCCCAAAGAAAGGCAATGCCAAAGAATGCTCAAACCACTACACAATTGCACTCACTTCACATGCTAGCAAGTAATGCTCAAAATTCTCCAAGCTAGACTTTAACAGTACGTGAACAAAGAACTTCTAGATGTTCACGCTGGATTTAGAAAAGGCAGAGGAACCAGAGATCAAATTGCCAACATCCACTGGATAATAGAAAAAGCAAAAATGAAAAAATAAAAAAAAATTTTAAAAAACAAGAAAAAGCAAGGGAATTCCAGAAAACACCTACTTCTACTTCACTGACTACACTAAATCCTCTGACTGTGTGAGTCACAACAAACTGTATAAAATTCTTAAAAGATGGGAATACTAGACCACCTTACCTGCCTCCTGAGTAACCTGTATGCAGGTCCAGAAGTAACAATTAGAACCAGAAATGGAACAATGGACTGGTTCCAAGCTGGGAAAAGAGTACATCAAGAGTGTATATTGTCACCCTGCTTATTTAACTTATATGCAGAATTCATCATGTGAAATGCCAGGCTGGATGAAGCACAAGCTGAATCAAGATTGCCAGGAGAAATATCAATACCCTCAGATATGCAGATGACACCAACCCATGGCAGAAAGTGAAGAGGAGCTAAAGAGCCTCTTGACGAAAGAGGGGAGTGAAAAAATTGGCTTAAAACTAAACATTAAAAAAACCAAGATCATGGCATCCAGTCCCATCACTACATGGCAAATAGATGGGGAAATAATGGAAACAGTGACACACTTTATTTTCTTGGGCTCCAAAATCACTCTGAATGGTGACTGCAGCCACGAAATTAAGACACTTTCTCCTTGAAAGAAAAGTTATGACAAACCTAGACAGCATATTAAAAAGCAGAGACATTACTTTGTCAACAAAGGTCTGTCTAGTCAAGGCTATGGTTTTTCCAGTAGTCATGCATGGATGTGACAGCTGGACCATAAAGAAGGCTGAGCACTGAAGAATTGATGCCTTTGAACTGTGGTGTTGAAGAAGACCCTTGTGAGTCCCCTGGACTGCAAGGAGATCAAACCAGTCAATCCTGAAGGAAACCAACCCTGAATATTCATTGGAAGGACTGATGCTGAAGCTGAAGATCCAATACTTTGGCCACCTGATGCGAAGAACTGACTCATTGGAAAAGACCCTGGTGCTGGGAAAGACTGAGGGCAGGAGGAGAAGGAGGCAACAGAGGACGAGATGGTTGGATGGTATCACTGACTCAATGGATACGAGTTTGAGCAAACTCAGGGAGATGGTGAAGGACAGGGAAGCCTGGCATGCTGCAGTCCACGGGGTCACGAAGCATCAGACACAACTGAGCGACTGAACAACAACAACAAATACGCCTTTACGGGCTTCCCCAATGCCTCAGCACAGAGTCAGACACGACTGAAGTGACTTAGCAATGCCTCAGCAGTAAAGAATCTACCTGCAATGCAGGAGAGTCGAGAGATGCAGGTATGATCCCTGGGAAGGGAGTTCCCCTGAGGAAGGAAATGGCAACTTACTCCAATATTCTTGTGTGAAAATCCCCATGGACAGAGGAGCCAAAGGAACACAAAGAGTCAGACACACCGAGCAAACACACGCACCTAAAAACAGAGCCCCAAATACATGAAGCAAAAGCTACCCATTGCCCAATAATGGACAGAACAACAAGTAAAAGATCAAAAGGGAAGTAGAAGACCCGAACAACTATAACCTAATGAGACCTGAGAGACGCCTATAGCATCTTCCACCCAGTAACATCAGCATACACACTCTTCTGAAGTGAACAGGTAACATTTTCCAGGACAGACCACATGTTAGGCTGTAAAACAAGCCTAAGTGAATTTAAAAGGACTGAAATCATACAAAATATGATCTCTGACCAAATACAATGAAATTATGCATTAGTAACAGAAAGGCATTTGAGAAATTCACAAATGTGTTGAAATTTAACAATGTATTTCTAAGTAACCAATGACTCAAAGAACAAATCACAAAGAAAATTTTAAAAATACTTTGAAAAGAATAAAAATGAAAACACACAATACCAAAACTTATGAGATGATGTTAAAGTTGATAAAACTGACAAACTTTTAGCTGGACTGACTAAGAAAAAGAGAGACACAAATTACTAAAATCAAGAGTAAAAGAGGGACTTTCCTGATGGTCCAGTGGTTAAGACTCCGATTCCCAAAGCAAGAGGCCCAGGTTCAATCCCTAGTCAGGGAACTAGATTCCGTATGCCACAACTAAGTCTCTCACAGCCAAAGAAATAAATAGAAAAGAGTAAAAGAAAAGTCAGTACCACCAGTCTTACAGAAATAAAAAAGGTTATAAGGGAATGCTATGAACAGTTCTGTGATTCCCAGGTGGCTCAGTGTTAAAGAATCTGCCTGGCAAGCAAGAAATGTGGATTTGACCCCTGAGTCAGGAAGATCTCCTGGAGAAGGAAATGGCAACCCACTTCAGTATTCTTGCTTGGGAAATCCCATGGACAGAGGAGACTGGTGGGCTACAGTCCATGGGGTCACAGAAGAGTCAGACTGAGCACACACACACACATGAACCATTTTATACGAACAACCTGATAACCTAGACAAAATGTACAAATTTCTAAAATGACACAAGCTACCAAAACTGATGCAGTAAGAACAGAAAATCAAAACAGACTTGTTATAACAAGAGACTGATCAATAATCAGAAACCTTCCAAGAAAGAAAAGCTAGAGGGTTTTAGTGACAAATTCTACCATCTATTTAAAGAAAAATTAACACTATTCCTACACGAAGTCTTCCAAAGAGCAGGAGAGTAGGGACACTCCTCACTCATTCTATTAGGCCAGCTTTATTCTGATATCAAAGCCAGCTGAAGACATCACAAAAAAAGAAAACTAGGTACCAATATCCCCTGTGAATACAGATGTAAAAACACTCAATAAAATATTAGCAAGCTGAATCCAACATGTTAAAAAGATTATACTCTGTGACCATATGGGATTTATTACAGGAATGTAAGAGTGATTCAGCATTACACACATATATGCATAAATATGTTACAGCGCATATATAAAGGGAGAAATAAAAACACATTCATCTCAACTGAGGAACACTAACCAATAATAAGGTATTGCTCTCATACCAAAACCAAAGACATCACCAGAAAACAAAAGACAAATAGCTCTTATGAATATACATGCAAAAATCCTAAACAAGATACTAACAAATAGAATCTGAGAAGACTCTTGAGAGTCCCTTGGACTGCAAGGAGATCCAACCAGTCCATTCTGAAGGCAATCAGTCCTAAGTGTTCATTGGAAGGACTGATGCTAAAGCTGAAACTCCAATACTTTGGCCACCTCAGGAGAAGAGTTGCCTCACTGGAAAAGACTCTGATGCTGGGAGGGGTTGGGGGCAGGAGGAAAGGGTGACAACAGAGGATGAGATGGCTGGATGGCATCACCGACTCGATGGACGCGAGTTTGAGTGAACTCCGGGAGTTGGTGATGGACAGGGAGGCCTGGCGTGCTGCGATTCATGGGGTCGCAAAGAACCGGGCACAATGGAGCGACTGAACATATAAAAAATGATTACACACTATGACCAAGTGGGATTAATTCCAAAAATGCAAGGTGATTTATATCTGAAAATCAATATTAAACACCATTGTGATATGATAAGGGACAAAATCCACATGATCATCTCAACAGATGCAGAAAAAGCATCCGAAAAATTCAACACTCCTTCATAGTAAAAACACTTGACAAACTAGAAGGGAATAATCTCAACCTGAAAAACAGCATCTATGAAATTCCCACTGCAGTATACACAGAGCGTGAGTTATTTCACAACTTCACCAACACATCATATGGTCAGTCTTTTTAATCTTTATTTTTTACTTTTATTTTTATTTTTGGCTGCACTTAGAGGCGTGCGGGGTCTAAGTTCCCTGACCAGGGACTGAACCCGGCCCAGCAGTGAAAGCACACAGTCCTAACCACCAGACCACCAGGGAATTCCCTACTTTTTTTTTTTTTAACCTTCTTGAGACATTTAAATTTTCCCATAATAAGTTTTGTTGTTTTTTTTTTAAATTTTAGTGTTAGCATTTCACTCAGTGAAACCTCAGGAATAAAACAGCATTGGCTTAATCTCTGTTCAAGAGAAAGGAATGCTAGCAGTGCCTTCCATGTGTGTGTGCAGGGCCTGCTTGCAAATGAGAGATGACAAGTGTATATATAGATTAAGTATGAGTCAGTGTAGTTCACTAAAGAAAAGAGTGTGGGTTTCAACAAAGTGAGTAGGCGATACAAATGTCACCAGCAAAACAGAATGATAACACCACCAATACATATATTCTATTTGTTACAAAAATCTCAGTGTACAGTTGACCCTGAAACAATGAGGGGATCAGGGCCGAGAACCTTTCATGCGGTGAAAAATCCACATATAACTTATTGTCCATACAATGGGTTCTTCTATACCCCAGGTTCGGCATTCCCAGACGCAACCAACTGCGGATCGTGTAGTATCACAAAAATAGGTATGTATTTTTTCTATTTGGCCGAGCCACCAGACTTTCTGGATCTTAGTTCCCCCCACCAGGGGTCAACCAGGCCCCCAACTCCTCCCCCAGCAGTGAGAGTACAGAAGTTCCCACAGTTGTTGCTGTTTAGTCACTAAATTGTGTCTGGCCCTTTTGGGATCCCATAGACTGTAGCCCACCAGGTTCCTCTGTCCATGGGATTTCCCAAGCAAGAATACTGGAATGTGCTGTCATTTCCTTCTCGGGGATAATTTAGACCCAGGATCTTCCTCAACCTGAGTCTCTTGCGTCTCCTGCACTGGCAGGCAGATTCCTTACCACTGTATTTACTATTAAAAAATTACAGGTATAAGTGAATTCACACAGTTCAAATCCATATTGTTCAAGTCAGCTGTAGCTAACATTTTTCTTCTAAGTTAATTTCACCTGCTTTCAATGATCCCCCCAGTACATTTTCTCAAGAAGAAGCACCTCCTTCCTAATCAATACTATTTTCAAAAATGGACTGTTGTAATAACTATACCACACACTATACTTTCAGTTTCACCATGCAGTGAGGAAAACAAAGCTTCCTTTAAATGTATGAGCTCAACTTTCATTAGCAAATGCAGTTTTATGAAAAGTGTTATACTGAAAAATTAAGGAAATGAACTAATCATATTTATACCACAGAGGGACCTTCATGTGACAAAACTGTATCATGTGCCTACCACATTCTTAGGCATACAGGAGTGAACAAATAGGCAAGGTCTCTAAATTCCTGGGCTTTCTGGGTATCTAAACACGTACCCCTCCCCTGTCTACAAATTTAAAAATCGAGGTCCAGAGAAGATAAATGTTTTTTGCCCACGACCGCACACTTCATCAGTGCTAAGACTAGTGTAAACCAAGAATCCAGTTCTTTGTAGTCTCAAGGGCAAGGTGGATTTACATCACAACTGGTTTCACTTTGTACTACAACCACAGGTCCACATAACGACAAAAGCACAGTGAGTCCCAAGTTCCCTAAGTGAATAATAATTTCATTATCATCACACCGAAAAATGAAGCCTTATATTTAAAGGCCACTCATTCTTGAAGAAAGTGGCTAACACTCTAATGGATCATTAGAGTGCCTGGGTTTACTAGGGCAATAGACAGTCTGGAATAGTCATTGTTCTTGTACTATTTTTAAACGACGGAGATTCTTTTAAAAAATAAACGGGGAAATGCATGCAAAATTAAACATTCGCGAACAAATAAAAGCTTCCCAGACTCCAGAGAGGCTTGCCGGGCGAGCGCACGGTCGCGATCAGTCACATCAGCGCGTTCCTGAGCGTCGGCTCCTCCCCTCCCGCCCACGCTCCCTCCTCGCCCACTCGGGCGGCGCGGGAGTATAGAGAATGGTGCCGGCGACTCCCGCTCAATTTCAATTCTCCCACGCCCTCAGCCGCCCAGCGCGTCAGCGCTTCCACCTGCGCGCGAGTCGGCACCTCTGTCCCGCCGTCTGCCGGCGTTCACCTTCGTCCCGGGCACGCCCGAGGCGGAGCCGCCCTCAGCCCCGGAGCGCTGCGCGAGCCAGGAAACCCCAAGCGCGTTCTCGAGACCCCAGGCCCGGGCCGGGGCAGGGCGGGGCGGGGCGTCGAAAACGGGGCGGTGCCTCGACTCCCGGGGTCATAGGCGCCGTGGCAGCCACACCCTCCAGCTGCGCAGTGACAGCTCCCGCGGCGGAGGGGGGCCGCGCGGACAGGTGCAGTCGCCCGTGCCGCCCCGCCCCGGTCCCGGCTCAGGTCCTGGCCTGCCGCGCCTCGGCCCCCGCCCGGCCGCCCGCCTCCTCGCGCACCACCTGTCGGGCCGCTTCGCGCGCGGCCGACGGCGGAAAACCCGCCCGCTTCCTGACGAGCGGCCGAAGGGGGCAGCCAGAGATCCCGAGAGGATGAGAGCTTTACCGGAGGGTGGGCCCCACGCAGGCGGTGTCTGTGCTCTGGATCTCCTGCAAGATCCGCTCGTGCTCTGGGACGGTGCCCGGACCTTCGCCGATCTCCGCCATCTTGGCTGGAAGCTGAGGAGCCGGCGAGGCGCGGCGCCGCGCGGACCGCGGGGGCGAGCAACCTGTGGCGCGAGCGCGAGGAGGCGGGGAAAGGGGCGGGGCGAGCGGGGAAAGGGGCGGGGCGGGCGGCGTTGGGGCGCGTGGAAGGCCGCGCACGGGCGCGCGACCGGGTCCCTGTCCCCACACCTGAGGGAGGCCCAGGTGCTGCCGGGTGCTGTGCGGAGTGGAAACGGGTCACCTCCAACTCTCGCCCGGCACTGGCCCCTAGTTGCTGTGTAGTACTTGACCCTGCTTTAAAAGCATAGATCCCTGTATTCTGTGTGCAGACCCTGTGCTAGCACTTGGGATTCTTTGGTAATGAGGGAGGTCGACAATAAAGGCTACGGGAATGTTTAACGAGGAGGCATGGGTGGTGGAGATTCAGAGAAACGAAAACTCAAGAAAAGCAAAATGGTGTGTGGGAGTAAGATTTGTTTTAGGAATGAACCAAGAAGAACCCAGCTGGCGAAAAAGGACGACCGCTCTGAGTGGATTCCTGTTCCTGCCCACGGGAAGTTCACAGAGGCCAGTCTACTTGGAATAAATTATAAGCGCCAGAAAAAGTAAATGACGTAAAACGAAGACATTTTATGACAAAGATACAAGAGAGACCCAGTGAAGTGAGTGATTTCATGCCAAAGTCCTTGAACCCAAGTGCCCCCAAGTTGCTGTGGCTGGGATGAAGCCACACTTTCCAGAGGCACTGGGGGAGAATTTATTTGCTTATGTATTTCAGCTTCCAGAGGCCACCCACATTCTTTGGCTCATAGCCCCCTTCCTCAGTCTTTCAAGTCAGAAATTTTGCATCTCTCTGACCATTTTTCTATAGTCATATTTCCCTCTGACTCTGACCTAGGCCAGAAAAGATTTTCTGCTTTTAAGGACCCATGGCATTAGGTTCGACACAACTATAATTCTGGACAATCTTCTATCTCAAGGTCTTAACATTAGTCATACCTGCAATATCCCTTTTGTCATGTAAGGTAATACATTTACAGATTCCAAGGACTAGATTGTGGACATTTAGGGGGAACTATTATTCTGCCTACCTCTTAGTAAGGTCCCAATAAACTTTACTAACATATAAAAATGTCCTTCTTCCTATTAATCTGAAAGTTCTGTCCTCCTTGGAAATTTCAATTCAAATTTAATCTCCTTCGTAAAGATTTCCCTAAGGAATCAGGTGGCTCAGGGGTAAAGACTCCACCTGTCAATACAGGAGATGCAGGTTTGATCCCTGGGTCAGGAAGATCCCCTGGAAACAGAAATGGCTACCCACTCCAGTGTCCTTGCCTAGAGAATTCCAGGGACAGAGGGACCTGGTGGGCTATAGTCCATGGGTGTCACAAAAGAGCCAGATACAACTTTGCTGGGAGCCAGCACGAGGAGTCCCGCCCATGGCAAAGGTCATGAGGTTAAGGGGCCTGACAGGCAAAGGCGAGTTGGGCCTTAAGGGAGCCTCGCTGGATCTGCTCGTGCATCTGCCCCAAAACCAGAGTCTGCCTGCCTTACTACATTGTGCTTTTCACCTACTTTTCTGACATTAATAGGGGGCTGTCCCCCCAACACCTTTTTCTGGAAAAAGTTAATTTAGAGCTTTTAGATTCTAAGTCTCCTGGGCATAATACAAGTGCTTCAATCCAAAAACCCCTCTGATGGCTTCCTAGCCTGCCTGCAGGACTCTTACAGCTGCGCATGTGATTGTTTGCGGCCTTCCGACAGCGAGAGGCACAGGAAGCTTAAAACATCCTAGGAATGTAGGGGCTTCCAAGGAGTCAAAATCATTAGAACAGGACTGATTAAGGGTTTCATTTGTTGAGCCAATACTTGCTGCCAAATTTTCATATCTTTTATTTGTTGATATAGTTGGTATGTAGAAAAAACAGGTAGTAGTCATGGCATTAGCAACATTAGATCTTTAAGTACTTCCTTGGTTATAACCCACTGCACCTTTGTTCTACAGGAATATAACTTTCTTTAGTACTTTGAGGGTGATGCAGATTAAAGAAAAAATACTTCAAGGCCAAAAGAGTTTTCTGGTTGATAGACATTTATCTAGGAAAAGAGCCATAAAAATGTTAACAGGCCCCTGGCCAGAAGATGATGTAAAACCATCTGGGACCTTTTGTATATGGGAAGGTATGCAAAAAGAAAGCCTGGTCTCAATAAGGGTCAGGACTGCTGCCCCTGCATAACTCTGCATATTCCATTATTTCTTTATGTACAACTTGGGGTATATAAGCTGCTTTTGAAAATAAAGTTGTGGGTCTGGCACTGATGCTTGGCTCCCCCATGTCATTCTTTTCTCCCTTTTCCGGCTGAATTGCCATCTGGAGCACAGAGGCTCTCCATGTCTACTTATTTGCCCTGGCTTCTAAGACCCACGAGAGAGGGAGCCCAAGGCGGGGCACCCTCCACTATTCAAGTGGGCACCAGTGGCCTACGTAGATGGTGCAAGTTCCTTGTCTTGGAACTTTATTGGTTTTCCACATAAATCAAGTTATTCAGCCTCTTTTCTCCACTAATTTTCCGACTACACTATTCTTCCCTAATCTCTCTTTATATTTCCAAATAAATGGTTTTTCCTCACTGACTCCATCCCTGCTTAGAATTCCCTGGATCCACCGGGGCTGGACCCCGCACAACTTAGCTACTAAGCAACAGCAACAAGAAGGAATCACAAAACCTTCTCACTGACTCTAGGTTTAAGTTAGCCCATTTACCCACTCTACCAACAACTGTTTTAATAGTGAGCACTTTTTTTGATTAGTTCTTTCTTATAATTTGAATTTTGTTTGTTTTTGTACAGTTGCCACTCACAGGACAAAAACCCATGGCTGACTTCAGTGCAGGCTAAAAAGAAAGACCAAGAAAGCTCTGCTACATCCACGTGTCTGTTCTACCAAGAAACCCTATCACAAGCCTGTTTCCACTGTCTCTCTCTTTTTTTTTTTTTTTTTTTTACCATACTGGGCGGCCTGTAGGATCTTAGTTCCCTAATCAGAGATCTAACCGACATCCCTGCAGAGTCTCTTAACCACTGGGCTACCAGGGAAGTCCCTGTCTCCACTGTCTTCATAGTACAAGAGAACCCAGATCTTCCCTGGGAAATCTCACTTCCTCAAGCTGTGAAAACATACAGAAATAAAAATCTCTTCCCAAGTCCACCCGCACTTTCATATCATGTTAAGGTCCTTAAGTTCAGAGTTGTCCCCCTTTCGTTTTAGCTTTCCAATTTCTTATAGTTCCTCCTAGAGTTCTGCACGTGGCTGAGAGAAAGCTGGAGGGGTCTTAAAACCAGACAATGCTGAAGTTCTGAAGCCACTGAAAAGAGCTCAGGATGACTTAGAAAGGGGTTCTAAACAGATCTGAGCATACGGCCAGAGTTGAATTGATCCATTATTGGTAACAATCGGAAATTAGAACAATATCAAATTGTAAAAAGTTAGTTTCTTCAAACTTGATCTTTATATAGTTGACAATAAATATCACATCTTATAATGTGGTATATTCAGTTGCCTTTATAGAAATCTGAAACATAAACAGAAAAGGTTACCTCAAATTCCCTGAGGTTCACCATCAGAGTTTCACCGCAAGAAACGATACTTACAGGCTTTTGTTAGAGGGTATATAGTTTATATATACATATAAACTTCACCCATTCCTCTGGTTATTTAAAATTTTACTCTTGGGTCAAGTCAAATCCCTGTACCCAGACCCCAGCATTTTGGCCCTTCCCCCAGTTGCTTTTTATTGAGTAGTAAGAAAAACAAATTTTTTTCTTGGTAGACTGAGTCTTCAATTGCTGAGGCACCACCACCCGGTGTTAGCACATCTGAGATGCAGGTTCAGCTCTTGAGAGGGAAAAATAAACCTTTTGAAAACTGAACCTGAAACCAAACATAAGATCTGAGGACAAATTTTATGATGTCCTACAAAAAGAACAGAGAGCCAGTTCTCTCTGCAGGAAAAGGCAGGCTATCTTAGATGATCAGCAGGACCAGAATTCATTGCTCTAAAGAGTAAAGCACGGTGAGGAGAGAAGGACACATGACAGAAGCCAGCTTCTTACTTGGCGATCAGCTTCTAATGGGGCATTTCTTTCCAGTGTTCATTATCCAGACCTTTCCCTCTTCTCTTCTCCAACCCTGATGCAATCTATCCAAACCCAGCTGTAAATACCCTTGCCCTGGGAAGCCAACCGTACATACTCCTCACTCCTGACCTGTTTCAACACCTGCCCATAGGGATTACCTCAGCATTAAGTAGCAGTCTCTTCCCCTTAATTCAAGTTAAGATGGAAGGAAGTTCATTTACCACGTCTTCTAAAACAGCTCCAGCTGGTTCCCTCTGTGACTTCTGGTAGATCCGTTAGTACTTGAAGTTTTTTGGTAAGAATTTAAAGTTTAATGTCCTAAACAGCTCACTGTGTAAATTTTAATTATGGACGTAGATATAACATGCACTTTAATGTGAAAAAAGGCCTAAAGTGCTACATATCTAGGGACTTCTCTGGTGGTCCAGTCAGTGGATAAGAATCTGCCTTCCAGCGCAGGGGGTGTGAGTTTGATCAGGGAACTAAGATTCCATATGCTACAGAGCAACTAAGTCTGCACATGGCAACTACTAAGCCCTGATGTCACAACTGGAGAGTCCACGCAATGGAAGACTCTGCATGATACCACAAAGAGCCCACACACCACAGCTAAGACCTGATACAGCCAAATAAATATTTTTAAAAATAAAGTGCTACATTTCTAAAAGTCTCCAAAATAAAGAATTTCAGCTATAAACCAAAATAATCTTAATAGCTATTTACTGAGCACTATTTTCTAAACTTTTTATATTATCTAATTTGACCCTTACTAATTGAATTCATAATTTTATTGGTAATTAAGTTAGTACTAATTTTACTAAAATCTAATTTCAGCCTTTGGGGTACTCTTGCTATTTCCAATTTAATTTGGAGAAACTGAGACTTAAAGAGATTAAGTCGCTTGGCCAAGGCCACACAGCTAGTGAGTTAGAGAAGATGGAGTTAATAAGCTGTTCTTGCTTTTCCTGTTAATAAAAAAGTCAGATATGAAAACTGTTCTGATATTGTTTTACCCAAGGACTGTCAGTCTGGTCTGAGGAGGCTGGGGATAGTAGGGCACACTGGAAGATTGCACATGTTTGGTGAGTTAGTTGGGGAGCAGTGGATATTGATTTCCAGAAATCCACCCAAAATTTCTCTTCAGGACTCCTGGGAGGGAAAAAATACCAGGAGGACTGACAGAGCAGGAGATGTACTCTGTGTCCAGCAGGAAACTAATCAGCAAAGTAAGGGTTTCATCTGTAAACAAAATCTTAGTCACTAAGAGCTTATACTCTGAGCCACTTGTCTACAGACTAATAACCAACCTTGGGAAAGCCCCTCCCTCAGAAGGAGGCTATAGAAAGTTGCTGCCCTGGTCTGGCATTTAAATGGGTTCAAATTCCAATTCATATCTTACTAAATGTGGGACTCTCTGTAAAAGGACTTAACTTGTCTTTGCTTCAGTTTCTTTAAATGTGAATTGGAAGCAATAAAAGTCCCTAGCTTACCAAGTGGTGTGGGAATTAAAGAAGATGTGCTCCTGTGTGCTTAGTCGCTCAGTTGCATCCAATTCCTTGTGACCCCATGGACTATAGCCCACCAGGCTTCCCTGTCCATGGGATTCTCCAGGCAAGAATATTGGAGTAGGTTGCCATTTCCTCCTCCAGGGAAGCTTTGCAACCTAGAGATCAAACCCACATTTCCCGCATCTCCTGCATTGGCAGGCAGATTCTTTACCAAAGCATAATATAATATATCCTTTACCATTTATTAGGCAATCCACTCCAGTACTATCGCCTGGAAAATCCCATGGACAGAGGAGCCTGGTAGGCTACAGCCCATGGGGTCGCAAAGAGTCGGACACGACTGAGCAACTTCACTTTCTTTCTTTCACCATCTATTATATTAAAGAAGATAATATATGTATAATGTTTAGTCCAGAGCTCATTCAACATGAAGCATTGGAGGCGAGGATTATCTGACATTTGTTATTCAACAAAAAAAGCCCAGAATTTAGCTTCCTCTTTGGTAAAATAAAAATAAAAAACAGACACAATAACGTTCCTTTTTCTCTAATCATTAACAAAATAGCCTAATTTTGTATTCAGAGCTCTCTGAACCTGAACTGCATTTTTTCTCTGAATGCTTGATTGGTAGAAACTGTCTGAAAGTTGTTCTTATTGTGGAGAGGGAGCCAGGACCTTGTCTTTAGGTTAGAGTCTTGGCTCTGGATCTACTTTAGCGAGCCCTCTGGATCTTGCTTCTAAGTCAAGTGCCTCTTTGTTGTCCTTGGAAACGATGCTCATCTCCTGAGACACACATCATGGTGGCAAACAAATCGTTGAGTCTGTCTTCATTTCCAGGCACAGGGACAATGTCTGTATTGTTCACCACCAGCCCAGTTACTATTTGTTAAATGAATAATCCACATGCAAATAATACTTCTCATGTTATATTGTTGTAAAAGCATGTTTCATGAGGTAGGGTATATCTCCACAGAGAGTCCCTTCCTCATTCCTAGGAACCCTATATCAGACTTCCTGATCTTTAACCTCTTGAGAATTTGCTATTATCATTGAGATGTTTCTTAAAGACTTTAAGAGCCTTTGCTACATAACTGCAGAACTTTATCAAAATGCAGAACACAGGGTAGTCTTTATCGGCTCTAATCAATTAAGCCTTCCCTTTTAGCCACTCTTTGGAGAATGCCTTGACAACTGCGTTCCTCTAGCTTCTACCTTGGTACAGTGACCCCAAGTGGCCACAGTCTGTAAGTGCAAGAGAATGTGAACAAAGCCCTGCCAGGTCTGGGAGGATTCCTTCCTGCTGAAAAACTGTGTCCAGGAATCCGTTCCATATCCCATAGGGGAGAACAATAGAAGGAAACCTGAAATTGAAGCCAAATAAAATCAGTTTTTATGAAATATGGGCTGGTCCTCAAAGAAGTTCAAAAGTAATTAGCCCCAGGTTGTCTTCATTCAACAGCTGCTTTTATGCAAAGCTTGCTGTGTGCCAGGTTCTGTGCTAAGCTTTCAGACAGAACTGGCTCATCCATGTGGGGCTGAAGAAGTTGCTCTTGGGCTAATACTCTGCCATCACCATCCTTTGGACAAGGGGGACTCCATCTTCATTTCGCATTGGTCCTGTAAATTATATTACTAGTCCTGCCCTCAGAATGATGTCCACAAAGCACCATTAACTTGCTCATCTCAAAGCTAAACATTTTAAAGTCCACTGAGCAATTAAAGAGCAATAGTATTTCCTTTGAATTCTACTCTCTCTCTCTTTCATCTCTCCCCAACAACCCCCAGAACTGGCTTATAAAACGAACTATTTTCTCTTCTCTTTCCTTCTCATTGCTGTGTTTTTTAAAAATTATTATTCCTTATCCTGTTCAGTGCAACATCTCCTTTCCTCACTCTTTCCTCATTTAGCTTTCCTTCATTGCCTGTTGCCCTTTCTGCTTCTCCTCTCACTTGTCCTATTTCTGTTTCTCCTCTCAGCAAAAAGGATTTAGAAATGTAACTAATGTAACGAAATGATAATAACAGCTGATATTTACTCCCTGGTCGCTTTCAAAATAGCATCCCTGGACCTCCCTATCCTTCACCCTGATTTGTTATTCTTCATAGAATTTATTACTGGTTTTTAATCTATTTTTAGCTCTCTTCACTAAAATGTCAGCTCCCTGGGAGCAGGGAATTCCCTGATAGAGCAGGGAATTTGCTGTATCAACAAGACTACTGACCATCCTTGACCACTGTCTGCCACATTGGAGATGCTCCATAAATATTTATTTACTGAATGAAGGACTGAGCATTGTATGGCTCATGTATGAGCCGCTACATTAAATACACTGAATGACTAATTTGTGTAAGCCTTCTAATAGTTCTTTCTATAAGTATAGAGGCAAAATTTGAACTGGCTCCAGAGCCCATTCATTTAACTGTAAATAAATGAAACTGTCTCCCTGCTTGGAATACTTTGTTCTCAAAAAAAAAAAAAAATTTAATTTCTCTCTAGTGTTTCCCTGAAGATCAAACAGCTAACAGAATCATTTAAGTATTCAGTGAAAATTTGGCAACTACATAGCCCACCGTCATCAGGAACCCCAGGCTTTCCTGGGGTGCTGCAGACATAGCAGGCCTCATTCATAATTAGGCCCTCAGTTATTCCTAAACCATTTCTTTGTATTCCATTTTATAAACACAACATTCAGTACACTACCCCACTCCCGTAAGACATTAGATGAGGTCATGATATTACATTAGCATCAAATATAAGCCTTAGTAAATAGGATTTTGAAAAAGGGATACCTCTCTCCCTTAAATATTTGCAACCAAAATAAAACTTACATTATTCAGTATTTCCCACCTGCTCAGAATTTCAAAATGTCATGAATGCTCATTTACCTTAACACTCTTAAGTATATATTACATTATGCTGAAATATATATCCCAGTGTAAATTAAATATAAATAATTGCTAACATTTACCAAGCATTTACAATGTGCTAGGCTGGTATTGTGCTAAACACTTCATATACATTAATCATTTGATATAGGTTTTATTATAATCCCCATTTTGTAGTTTTAGAAACTAAGGCCATAATCAAACAACTAATACATGCTATACCTTTGATATTAATCAATGTATTTAATGAAATAAGATTTTGTGGAAATCTTACATTTCTGAAGATAAAAACAGCAAGAGCATCCTCGAATTCTGCAGCTGAATATAACCAGTTATATTTTTTAGAATGTCATCCTAAGATTTTATTGCGTTTACAGTTTAGGTTGTTGGTGTTTTGTGGTTGTTGCTTTAATGTTTCCTTTCCTAAAAGCATGTTATCTTCATTCTTAAAAACATTAAAGTCAAAGAAACTACAATATCCTGTTTGCTCTTAAACTGGTAAAACTCCACGCTCAGCTTTTGGAAGAGAGCCCAAGAGAGTCTGTGAGTACAAGTATAAAACAATTATGTTATCATAAAACAATTGCAAAAATTTCTTCTGGTACGTCATCATGTACAATTCCCTTTTCCTCCTATTTTTCCCAGCCCTCAGCAGGGCTTTCTTTGGACACCTCCTCTTTTTCTACCTCCCACTAACACTGCACTTCTCTTCACTCTCTTTATCTCAGTCTCAGCTCTCGCCAAACATTTCTGAACTCAAATCGGTTCAGACATGTTACAATTTCAGGACCTGTTCTAGGAGGCTAAGAGCAGACCTGAAGGACCCCATGAAGCATCATGAGCCCAGGCTATATCCAGGTGTGAGAGGATATCCATGGGGCGCAATTCTCACGAGGGAGGCTTGGCAGCTTGAAGCTCTAGCATCAATATGTTAGCATCCTGCTACTGTGCTGTCCTAAGACCGTAGCCACCAGCACAGTTTCACCAGAACCACCCTCAACATGATGATTCATATAACCACTACCAATGCACTGGAATTGATATACTAGTTGAAAACTATTAACTGTGCTTGTTCAAGGCAGCTGGTAATACTGGATAAGGCCCAACAAAGTATTAGTCTGATAAATTCTTAAAGCATGGCTCCAGACAGCCATTAAGCCTACCAGGGACAGGAACGGCCCCTAGAGGGAGCAGCTGGCAAGAAGCTGGGCATGTTTAGGCCAAATAGAGGAATTGGAGTAAAAATCATAAAACCAAATGAGAAAATCTAGTGGAAATTACCATATGGTGGTAACATGATAAAAAAACAGTGATGCCCAGGGCAAAAAGGATTAGGACAGCAAAACTAATTTCAGACCCCACCTGCTCATGAGTTTCAGCCTACCAAGAATCTGTCAGCCAGATTTTGAATGCCCAAAGCAAAGCCAAGCTAGGACAACTAGGGTACTAGCAGTAGATCTTTCTTTACACTTCTCTCTTTTCTTTGAAATTCAGTCACTGTCCACATGTCTAACATCAAATACCGCTTCTCCACCAATTCAATTATTAGAGCTGCCTGATATATCTTTATTGGGTATTTCATTGGCAATACAAATAAGCCATGGAAAAATATAATGTCTCAGCTCCCCCTAAAACTATCTCTCCTTTAAACTTAATACTGCAGGCAGTGGTCTCATTTCACACATAGATGGAAACAAACACAGGATCTCAGGATCATCTGATCCTTTTCCACTTTTCCACCAAAACAGAAAGAAGACCAAAGGAGCTGACCCAAAAGCCCAGTGGGGAAGTCAGGCAGGAGACAGGATGGGCCACCTGGGAGAAGCCTGCTCTTGGAGCAGCCTTGTATGATATCAGGAGGTAGGGGGAAGGAAGTCTGGGCAGGTGAAAGAGACGATGGCCACTGACAATGCTGGATGACTTGAGTCCCAACCTCAGCAACTCGCTCACGACTCCTCAGCGGAGGAGACTCATTCTCTCAGATGATGGTGAGGCTGAGATGACAGGAAGGGCTGTGGAGCCATTTTTAAATAGGACTCTGCTATGGGTTTTGAGTCCCTGAGCTCTCTGAGCTCACCCTGTTAGAGAAAACCCTGATCTAACCCTGATCTGAACACTGACCTCAGAAACAAGGTGGGCAGGGAGATGAAGCTAACTAACAGTTTGGGATTTTACAACAGAAAATGTCTGCGGGAAAATGCCTTTCTTTTGTGACATGGAAGAACAACTAGGAGAGCTCTTGGGTGTTTTCTCTCCCTCAGTTTCCACGTACGGGGTTTCTCCCCTGCATTCCCAGCCTCATCTTCTTAATGTCCTAACCTTGCCTTCACTGTCGCTCCACAAGGCCTCAGAGTAGGTCAGTCTCCCTCCAGCCAAACTGGTCAGTCTCCCTTCAGCCAAACTCCTTTTCCACCCTCTCTGCCTTTAGAACTTGTAACTATTCAAATCTATTCAAATACTTCTGCCTTTTCTTATTCCCTGAAATGATGACTTTCTCTCTGGACTACCTTTTTTCCTTTGTCTTGTAAGACCATCATTATCTCAGAAACTCATACAAATTAGTTCAACAAATATTTGTCTAGCTACTGTATGTCAAGTATGGTAGAAGCTTCTGCAGAGGATACTGAGATATAAATAGATATAGTGCCCTCAGGAATCTTTAGCCTGAAAATGGTTATAGCACAAAATACATGTGAGCCTACATGCACCCAAATGAGTCAGAATAAATGCCCTGAATTCTTTGGGGCTTCAAAGGATGAAGCACTCACCTGTGGTTGATGGATCAGAGAGGCTTCACAGAAGAAAGAATATTTGAGCTGTGCCTTGCAAGATGGGCTGGATTTTGGCAGACAGAAGTAAGAGTGCAATTTAATAAAGAAAAGGAACCATAAGAACCAGAAGGAAGAAAATCTCAGGGCATATTATCAAACAGTAAACACTCCAGTTTGGCCAAAATGTAAGTCCTGTCTTTATTTTCCAACCCTCATATTTGGCCACATGAGCTGATATGCTACATAAGAGGAATGGACCAGAATAGGTGACGTTGGAATATCAATAACATCCATAGGGAAGTGCTGAAAGGCAAATGCCAGCCCAAGAAGTCTTCATCGCATCAATGATTACAGCAATTGTTTAGGAAAAGCAATTTTGGTGAATACTGTCTCAATTAAAGGTTTGTTAGGGGACTTCCCTGGCAGTCCAGTGGCTAAGACTCCATGCTCCCAATGCAGGGGGCCCGGGTTCGACCTCTGGTCAGGGACTAGATCCCACACGCTGCAACTAAAGATCCTGCACGCCACAACAGAGACTGAAGATCCCGCACGCCACAACTAAGACCCAGTACACAAGGCTCAGATGGTAAAAACCCGCCTGCAGTGCAAGAGACATGGGTTTGATCCCTGGGTCGGAAAGCTCTCCTACAGAAGTGGCAAGCCACTCCAGTATTCTCACCTGGAGAATTCCATGGACAGAGAAGCCTGATGGGCTGCAGTCCATGTAGTCATACAGAGTCAGAGCTCTTTGTGAAGCTAACAGTGGGCATTCCAGGTCCACTGGTGCTGACAGGCAGCACGTGGAGAAAATATGTGTGCAGTGTCTGCTCTTGTGATGATGGGAGAGTGCTGTGACTGCCAGATCTAAACCGACTCTTTCCTTTAGGAGACCTAGTACAAGACCCAGGACATTAACCCTCAGAACAGAAGGTAGGACACATCCAAGAACCAAAACAAGAAGTCAGGGCCAGTACCAGAGCAAGACTACCTGATAGTTTCAAGGATGGATGAAGCCTGTAGATATTGGCCAGGGTTGAGAGACCAGGGGAGAGATGTAGAGAGGATCAGGGGTTGAAGACTAAGGGCTCTGAAGCAGTAATGGCAGCAGAGGCAGCAGTAATTAACACATGTCCAGGCTTCCCTGGTGGCTCAGATGGTAAAGAGTCCACCTGCAATGCAAGAGACCCGGGTTCAAACCCTGGATCTGGAAGATCCCCTGGAGAAGGGAAATGCTACTTACTCCAGTATTCTTGCCTGGAGAATTCCATGGACAGAGGAGCCTGGAGGGCTACAGTCCATGGGGTCACATAGAGTCAATCACAGCTAACACTTTCACTTTTTCAGGCTTTATTCCCCTCTCGTGTTTCCCTCTAGACTTCTGACCTGGCGCAGATGCACAAGTTTTAGAAGGTGCTGGTACAGCATAAAGTATGTTCCACTTGGAAAAAGTTACCAAGTCTCCCATTAATGAAAAGCTTTGGTTTTTTCTACCTGCTGAATAGGATAAAAAGCACCTGCCCTTATTCATGGATGTTCATGATGCTCAGATAAAATGAAGGTAAAACTCATGAAGGTATAAGTTATAAATGGAGTTGTAATTATTTTTCTACTGTACCTACATATGGATAATTCAAGAATCAACCAACAAATACCAATAGCTTCCAATTCCCCCAACCCTACCCTAGGCCCTTTGGAAAGATTCAGGATACATTTAATGCAAAATCAAATTTAAATTCAGATTTAAACATATCTGCTCCTGGATCTTTCTGAGACTAAAAAGACAACACCAAAAAAAAACAAACAAACAATCCTTTCACTTAATCTACAAATATTAGTCAACAAATATTTATTGACTGTCACTATCACAGTCAGAGATTGCCGTCCTGTTCCCATGCTGATAAGTGTCAGATACAAGCAGACAGTCAAAAAGAATTAAATTTTTTAAACCGCGCATTTAACACAGAGATATATGGTCTTTCATTTTAATTCTGTCCTTGAACTATGCAAATTAATCCCCATCTTACCAAAGAAACTATTTTTCAATCTCATGTAGAAATAAAAAATACATATGCGAGAGCAGCAACAACAGAAATAAGCATTCTGTGTTTTTTTCCTACAATTCACACCCACATCCACTCAAATATAAATGAGTTTCAGTGATACGACTAATTGTTCTCTGTATTTTTCACTAAGCAGTATCTTAGAGAAAACAAGTGAAACCTGATGTAAATAAGATGGAATATCTATTTGGAATTGGCATGCAGCCCTTTTTGATCACTTGAAAGTCATTTCTATTTTTTAACCTTGTGGTGATGAATCATGAAACAAATATAATACAAACAATGTGGATAATTTATTCACCGTCATTTCTCTAAGGATAAAACTTTGATATTAGGTATATATAGAATTGCAATCATTTCTCAAAATTATTTTTTATTGATATAGAGAAAAGTATAAAAAGACATGAATAAGACTACTTTATCACCACCAAAGAAGAAACAGCAACACATAAAGGAGCCCTACCTTAAAGTAGCTTCAATGGGCAGCTCAAAAGACTGAATCTCAGCCAGGACATTCTCATAGGTTTGATCTGGGTCTTCTTCCAACATTGCTCCTGATTTTCCAACTGCAGACATCATATTTTCTTAATGTAAGACAGTACTTTATAAGAGAAATGTAGTTGTATTATAATTATGACAGGGTCTCTCTGTCCAGCCAGAGTAGCAGCAAAAACTGAGCTCACTGTCTGACTTCATGCTATCAAAATCCTTGCTTCCAAGAATGTTGCACAGCTGTTGCTGTCTTGTCTCTACTTATAACATTTTACTTATTATTAACCTTGACACAGTTCAGAAAGTTCCTGCCTGATGCCTGCTGTACTTATTTACTTGTTTCTCAAATACAGTAACCGCAAACTTTGATAGGAATTAGAACAATTACATTATAAAAAGCTATGAAAGACAATTGACTTGTTGGGGCACATATTTTAATGTTGTTTATGCTAAGTATGTGATTAAAGTTACACTCTCAGTTATTCTTGCAACTCTACCCTTGTTCCCACGAACTCAAAAAAATAACAACAGCAGCAAGAAAAAACCGTCCTCTCGGATATGATTTTGAGGTCACTGGGCAAGCACTTTGGTCCCCTATCTCTTTCATTTCTCCACACTCTTCACTGCTGGGTGAAGTTCCACCATGATGGAGCCATTCCTTTTTTTTTTTTCTGTCTTCTGTTCTAATACAAATGCTCCTGGAAGTGGTTGTATTTTAATCCTTATCGATTCTTTATGCCTGACTGTGAGTGAGTTTGCTAGACCCCTTTGATGGGAAGGGCAACAGCATGAAGATGCCAGGAGGTTGAAGAGGGCTGGTTGCTGCTGAGAGGAAGAATGCATGCAAGTAGTAGAGGCCTAAAACATCAAGGAAAAATGCGGACAACAGATAGCCCCAGGTAGGCCTAAAAAGCTAAATAGGTACAAATTCCCATTACAATTTGTGCCAGATCATCCTCAGTTCTGAGTTTAACCTCATGATTTCTCGCCCAATACCACAAAGTGCATATTTAAAGGAACGAACAGGTACTTCCCCAGTGGTTCAGTGGTGAAGAGTCCACGCTTCCACTGCGGGTAGCGGGGGTTCACTCCCTGGTCAGGAAACCAAGATCCCGCATTCCACATGCCATGCAGCCAAAATAAATAGAGGGATGAGTAGTGACAGGCTTCCATAGGAGTCTATTTTTTTAAGTTTTTATCAGACATGTTAATAATACTGTGAAAAGAAATTGAAATTCTTTCTCCTCAAAATGTACTGTTCATGTAATCAGAAAGCATATCAATTGCATCAGTTCTTCACCTCTCCCTACATCCATACCCTTGCCAGTGCCTCACCAAGTGTCCCTTAATGCTCCAAGACTTTGGGCTTAGCCCTGCAACTCCTGCTGGCCGATGATAGATGAGCCGAGGTGACAGTACTTGAGCTCTAAGCCTAGGTTTTGCAAACATGTTTCTCTTTGCCCTCTTACACCTCTGCCATCGCCTGAGAAATACATGTCCTGGCTAGCCTGCTGGTCCAAGGAGGTGGAGAGGTGCATGAAGCAGCGCCATCCCCATGAATCCACACAACTGCAGGGAGACGCGCGTTTTCCCATCCAGCTGCAGCATCTGATACAGAGCTGCTCACCCCAGCCTGGGCCAGAACAGCCGTGCCTGACGTACCCACATACCCACAGACACAGGGAGAATAGCGAATGATGGTTCTTTGCAGCCACTAAGTGATGGATTATACGAAGCAATAGCAAACCAATGCAGCATTCTTCCCATCAATCCCACCAACAGGCTCAACTCTTAAACCCTAGTTTTCCTCCTTGGCAGAAGGGAAGAAATGCACCAGGAATATGTCATACACCATTCCCTCCAAGAGGAAGTAATCATGGCCTCCTTCAAGACCTGACCCAAAACAGTAACTTTCTGTCTGTGTTAAAATCATTTACGTGCAAGGTTTTAAACTTATGGACTTCCCTGGTGGCTCAGACGGTAAAGCGTCTGCCTACAATGCGGGAGACCCGGGTTGGATCCCTGGGTTGGGAAGATACCCTGGAGAAAGAAATGGCACCCCATTCCAGTACTCTTGCCTGGAGAATCCCATGGCTGGAGGAGCCTGGTAGGCTACAGTCCATGGGGTCGCAAAGAGTCAGACACGACTGAGCGACTTCACTTCCACTTCTCACTTTAAATTTATACCAAATTATCAGATTATCTAAAAGCAGAATGTCTATTTGATTTGTATTTGTATTTCTTACAACACTTAATGCATTGCCCTGTAGATGCTCAAGAAACGCTCAGTGAATGAATGAAAGTTTTGAAAGCAAAACTACAGGCTAAGGAGTATTTCTGCCTTATGAGGATGTGTTTGGTCCAAATGATGCAAAAAGATGAGACTCCCAGATAGAATTGATCAGACTCTGAGAATACATAAATTCATGATGGGAACTCATTCTGGTGGTAAGAGAGTGTCGGTCATCACTTTATTATATTGTAGAGAACAAACACATAGGTAAGGCCACATACTCAAGAACATATACCTTGACTTTTATCCCCACATAACGCAAATTTTTATTTTTAAAATTTTCAAACTTACAGAAGAATTACAAGAAGAATACCATGAACAGTCAGATAACCTTCCTCTGATTCATCCATTGTTAACACTTTGCTACATTTGCTTTCTTCTTTTCTCTTTGTTTACTCAAGGGGATTCAGTAATGTAGGCATATGCTTTTAATACAAATAGTGATAAAATTGTGTTAATTTAAATAGAGTATTTTTAGAACAATGTTATACTGTAAAGTAGTATAATTAACAAACCACAATAGCTTTGACTCATAGTCACTGCCCGACCCTGTTCCTTACAGCATAGCGCTATTATTCTCTTCCTGTATAGCCAACCCCACCAGGAAACTCAAAGTCTTCCATCCTCTTGGCTTGGTTGCCTCCATCCGCCCCTCAGCTCTCCCCATACCTCCTCGACTCCCACCCGGCTCTCTTCTGCTCCTCCCACTTCGGTTAAGTGAATTTTTTCTCTGCCTCTTACTTTCTTCTAAACCTTGTAAGACGCAGGCTACAACTTCCTGTTTCCACTGACTAAACCAGCATCTTCCTTTTATTCAAAACTTTCCTTGAGTGCCATTTCCTGCCGGAAGTCAGCACAGATTGAATGAACAGAAGAGAATCTCCTCCCCAGAGAAACAGTCAGGAAAACAACCTCCCCTACCCCATAGCGCTGACAACAAATTCACCAAATAAGGAAAAGAAAAGGAGGTAATGGAAAAATTTTAAACAGCCATATTCCAAGATACCCATAAAAGAGAACGGGGAGTATGACAGGAATGTTCCCAGTCTCAACCTTTAGCCCCACCTCCCAGCTGCAGCTCAGACTCTTCCACTACTCTCTGGAGTCAAGTCTGACCACTGACGGGAGACAAGTTCGTAGCTCTAGGCCAGTGACTCTCACTGGGTGATCCTGTCTTCTCCCAACCATAGGGTAATGCCTGGAGACATTTTTGACTGTCTCAAGCTGAAGGTGGGTTGGAATCCAGTGAGCAGAGGCTAGAGTTTCTGCTAAATGCACAGTACAGTCCCCCACAGCAAAGAATTATCTAGCCCCAAATGCCAGTAGTGCTGAGGTTGGGAAATCTAGCTCCAGCTGGATCTTGGGGACATGCCACCAGGCTATGCCCTGATCCTGGGCCCCTCTGTAAGTTTTATTTTTTTCCTTCTCTGTGACTGAGTCTTTGTTTTATTAATCTGCTAAGAACCCTCTAGAATTAGAAACTGACTCTTCTTTAAAAAGTAACTTTATTAATAAAAAAAAAAAAAATCTCGGTCAGTTTTTTGCATCCCTCCCTCACCAAAACTGGAACCCCACCTCCTAACTCTGCACTGGAACCACCAATGGGAAACATTATGCTCCTGGGTGTCATTGGCACAGGTGCCCCTTTTGCAATTTGCAGTCCCTTGGAAATACCTGGTAGCCTGGGGGCAAGGCAGGGGTGGCCAAAAGGCAGAAGGTACCCAAAAGAGGTGGAGTAGCCTGACAATTCTCACCAAGAGAAATGGTTCTCAGTTCTCTTCGGAGCTGAAATCTGAGTTCCACCCTTTCACCCCTACTCCATTCTTTCCTGAAGAGGTAGTTTCCTCACCTTTATAGGTAATTCTTACACCTCTGTATGTTTTGATGGGTCCAGGAAAAAAATAAAAGACTTGGCTACCTAGGAATAGAAGAGAATTTCATAATATAAGAAAAGGAGTCTATCTTAAAATAAAAAAAAAAACAAACCCTGACCAGACTTCCTTGGTGGTGCAGTGGATAAGAATCTGCCTACCAATGCAAGGGACACAGATTCCATCCCTGGTCCGAGAAGATCCTACATGCAGTGGAGCAGCTCAGCCCATGTGCCATAACTTCTGAGCCTCTGCTCTAGAGCCTAGGAGCCACAGCTAGTGAGGCCCAGGCACCTGGAGCCTGTGCTATGCAGCGAGAGAAGTCCAAACACTGAACCCAGGGAGTAGCCCCAGTGTGCAGCAGCTAGAGAAAAGCCGGAGTGGCAGTGAAGACCCAGCACAGCCGAAAATTAAATACATGAAAACAAACAGGTCTCTTGGATTGCAAGGAGATCAAACCAGTCAATCCTAGAGGAAATCAACCCTGAGTATCATTGGAGGGACTGATGCTGAGGCTAAAGCTCCAATACTTTGACCACATGATGGGAAGAACCAACTCATTGGAAAAGTTCCTGATGCTGGGAAAGATGGAAGGCAGGAAGAGAAGGGGATGACTGGAGATGAGATGGTTGGATGGCATCACTGACTCAATGGACATGAGTTTGAGCAAGCTCCAGGAGATGCTGAAGGACAGGAAAGCCTGGCGTGCTGCAGTCCATGGGGTACACGAGTGAGTGACCGGAAACAACAATACAAGCAAACCCTGTTAACTCTTACTTGGTGACAAAATGTTAAACAATGGACTCCTCAGTTCTAAGAAACAACAATCATTAGCTCTATTTGAAACTGACCTGGAAGTCCTAGTGGTAAGGCAAGATAAAGAAATAAAAGGTATAAAGATTGGTAAGAAAGAAGAAAAACTGACATTTGCAGAATCCACAGTTGTATTATATAAATACAATAAATATCTAGGAAGTTGATGTGCTAACTAGGACGTGAGAGTCTACTGGGCCGCAACTGAAAGTGCTAACAGAGTTTTAAAATATTAGGGAATGACACGGCTCAAGATTTCAGAAAGGCAGAATGAGGATTTCCAATCCCAGCGGAGCCAGAGGTCAGGATCGAGTTAGGGATCTATAAGATGACCAAAAGCACAAGAAACTCTAGAGCAGCCTGGATGGGTAGGAAGGCCTGAATGGTTACCTAGGATGACCTTTAGCTTTTGCAGGTGACTTTATAAACTCATTTGGTGTGGTGAGTGGATAGGCCAGCTTTTAGGGTTGGGGTGATGCCGCAGTTGCAGCAACTCTTCGTATGTCATAATACCTACATAACTGACCTTTCACATCTGACTTGCTGCCTTACCATGCACGTCTGACAGTGTAGCTTGAAATACAGGAACACTGCCTAGGCATATGACCTGTGCACAAGAATATCCACTTCCTCCCCCATAAAACTCAACATGTGAGCGTCTAAACTCCACAACAGTGACTTGTGTTTATCTGTTCCTCCCTTCCCCTACCTGGTATCTTCTCTGCCCAGCAAAACATTGGGTTAATTTTTAAACTTCAGCACTATGATTTTCAGGAGACTCTGAGCAACATGTTTTGTTATTTGAAAGTTAGTTTTTTAAGAAAAATCTATGGCATCCAAAATAGTGTTTCCAGGGAGCCATTCTATATATTTTTTCCTATCATCTCCAAAATTCAGGATATAAAATTTCATTACAAAGGGATTTTGGTCCTTTAATGAATCTGTGTTTTCTCAATAAACTGTATTGCTACTGTTCTTTAAAGGATAGTTTTTATCCTGGCTGTGCTGCACAGCTTACAGGATCTTAGTTCCCCAAGTAGGGATTGAACCGCAACCCTTAGCAATGAGAACATGGAGTCCTAACCACAGGCCCTCCAGGGAATTCCCGAGAATAAAATTTCTGAGCAATTAAAAATCTTTTTAAAATATTTTCTAAATTTCTGATATAACTCATCACATTTTTCTGTTTATAAACTCATAGAAGGGATGGTATTTCCATGAATATTGTATCATTACTGTTATCTGAATTTCTAATCCCTGGAACATGCCCTGGTTCTGTACATTTCAGAACCTTTACACATGCTGCTTCCTTTATCTAGAATACCCTCCCTTTCTTGTACGGAACATGGAAATAATAACAGTATCACCGACCTCATATGGTCGTTGTAAAAATTACAACGACCTTTTGAGCATTTTGGCCTTCTGAGCATAGACTTTTGGGCATTTATTAGGGAGAGCACTCTGGAGGGTGTTTGGCACATGAATATCAGTATCAGCTGTTACTGTTAGTACTCTTTCAAGGCCTTGTTCAAATGCCACCTGGTTGTGTAGAATGATTGGCTACTATCCCCCATAAGCCTTTTGAACATATTTTTCTGTTAAACACTTATCAACCTTATTGGACTATAAACTACACAAAAGCAGGGAATGTGCCTTATGGTTCTTTATATTCCGAGCATTTAGCACAATGCAAGGTGTATGATGGTCCGGTATGAATGGAAGACTTCAGTGGGAATGATGAATATAAACATGAGTGGTGTTTACTGCTTAATTAAATTGAGGTTTTTCAATTTGACAAGGAAATTCTGGATTAATTGTTGTAACTAACTGTGATGATTCCTTTTCCTTTTCTTTATGCAAATCTGGGATTTCATTAAGAAAAGGGAAAGCTAAAATCTCTCCTACCACCCACTATTTTTCTGAGTTCTCAGTAAACATACTTGCAATGGTAGAAATAGCTTCCCCAAGTAAATACTTGAACCTTGTACCTCTTATTATTATTATGTGAGCGTGTTCTGACTGCAAAATTTTAAGGCACCCTTGTTCATCTCTTCCGGAGCAAATCCCACACATTTTCATCCTGGCCAATAGAGAATCATCAGCAGTCCCATTGTCACAGAGCTGAATTATGGCGCTACCTAGTGGCAAAATTTTGGCACAGATTTCACTGAAACTGGCTCAGGCTCTTCTAGGTTTTAATTTTAGTTTTTACATTGGCAATTGCTAAATGTCATCAGAAATCACTAAATATCTTGCTCTATTTTTCCTGGTATTTCTGAAAACTGTTCTATCTGTTCTATGTGTCGTTTATCCTCCGTTCTAGTTCAGACCTCTTCAGCAGAACTAAGAAGACGTTCGGCAAGGTCGGTTATCAAGCTGCCAAAGTTACCCCTTTTCTCCCTCAGAAAAACCTGGATCTTTACCGTCAGAATTCAGCACACAGCTTTTTTGGGCTGTGATGTGAGAGGTTAGGTCACCGTGTGCCCCATCTGAGTCTACGCATGTCTGGCAGGCCGCCCGTGGCAAGTACACCCTTCTTGTACACATCCTTCTAAACAATCATCTCTTTTCCCTCTTTTGAAACCAAACAATTCCCTCAAAAATACGGGTTGAGGCATAAAATAGGAAATAGTACTAAGCAAGCGGAAATGTTTTGCTTTAAATACTGAAGCCATGTGTTTACATTAAGAAATAGTTTGCATTCAAAGCCCATAATTGAAAAGAAACATGAATCATCAATCACAAGGAGACTTCATAGATAAGAAATAGGTGCCGGCCTGAACAATTGTATTAAATATGAGCAACACTTCTTGGGAGCTTTTGCTGAGTCATTTTTCAGGAAGTGGGCTGTCCAGAAAGATTTCTACAAGAGGAACAATTAACAATATTTTCATATTAATAACCTGCAGTGACTTTATTGTTCTCAAAACTTTTGTTAATAAATATTTTCCTGTTCAGCCAAAAAAAAAAAAAATCAAAAGACAAAGCTTAATCTGATTTGTTTTTATATGTTGGGAATTTTTTTCTTCTGTGATATTACATATATTTAAATAGAGTTATTAAACATCCTTCATATAATACCAGGAAATATTTTATTCTGAATCTTTTTTTTTAAAGCATACGTGCTATAGTATATACTGGGCTCATTCCTTATTCCAAATAATCATTTTGGATTCAAATTCCTTTCAAGGCAGTGCCCATGAAAGGTTTGAAGACTCTGAGAGTTCTCTCGGTTACCCTCCTCAGATAAGGGACAATCAGTGTGGGCTCCTGGACTCCAACTAAAAGACTGGGCCATTCATACAAAGTCCCCTCAGAAAACTCCAGTAAGACCCGAGAAGACAGACAGGGTCAGTGAGTTCCCAGGAGACTCCCAAGTAGACATAATTGCTGGTCCTGTGCGCCAGCACTGAGACTCTCTCTCTCAGTCTGTGACAAAGGGCTGAGGCCATCTGCCCACCAAGGGGACGGTAAATTGAAGACTAAGATCATTGTATAATTACGATTTCTGTTAGCATAAAACATTATCATGCTTGTGGCCCTGACAACACAAATATATCTCCCACAATCTGCTCCCACTCTACCTGCCCCCCAAAAGCTCTGCTGAGAAAGCCTCCCTTCACATGTGCAGTGTAGATTTCCTTCCACACCAGGTGATACACAAAGCGGTCCAGTAGCAGAACCAAAGAAGGTTTCTGTGTAGTATAACAGTTGCATGCCCAGACTCCAGATCTGGATTTCCTGGGTTCAAATCTTACCTCTGCTAATTATTAACGATGTGACCTTGGGAACCTTCTGCATCTAGAGTTTCCTTATATACATAATAGACAAGCCCTTATTTCATAGATTTGCTGGAAAAATTAAATAAAATAATGCAAATAAGTTTTTCAAGACAGCGTTAGGAAAGTAAAAAAAACTTAAAAAGCATTGTGGAAGCATTAGTATTATGCCATTGCTTAATAACAAACCGTATTATTAACCATTGAAGATCATCATTTTTTTAAGTCAACTGTTTTATAATTTTGCTGTAGTGAGTAGTATTGTTCTCCTATTTCCTTTATAATGGACGGGGTAGATTTTCTCTGATGCCCAATGGTCAGAGTTTTGAAAATATCAGTGACCCATAAAGATATTAGCAGACTACAATACTCACACCTGCTAAGTCATTTCGTGTGACTTAGAGTTGTGTCCGACTTTTTACAACCCTATGGACTGTAGGCTGCCAGGCTCCTCTGTCCACGGGATTCTCCAGGCAAGAATACTGGAGTGGGTTGCTGTGCCCCACTCCAGGGGATCTTCCCGACCCAAGGATCAAACCTGCATCTTACATCTCCTGCATTGGCAGACGATCTCTTTACCAATAGCGCCACTTGGGAAGCCTGCAATACTCATATACCTAAATAAAGTTATTTCTTGTGTATTGATCTTTATGTTCTGTTAGTTTGCTCAGTTGCTCAGTGGTGCCCAACTCTTTAAGACCCTATGGACTATAGTCCAGGCTTCCCAAGTGGTGCTAATGGTCAAGAACCTGCCTGACAATGCAGGAGACATAAGAGACACAGGTTGGATCCTTGGGTCAGGAAGATCCCCTGGAGGAGGGCACAGCAACCCATTCCAGGATTCTTGCTTGGAGAATCCCATGGACAGAGGAGTGTGGTGGGCTGTGGTCTATAAGACTGCAAAGAGTTGGACATGACTGAAGCAACTTAACACTCACATACAAACTGTAGCCCACCAGGCTCCTCTGTCCATGGGATTTTCCCTATCAAGAATACTGGGGTGGGTTGCCATTTCCTCCTCCAGGGGATCTTCCTGACCCAGAGGCCAAAGCTGCATCTCCTGTGTCTCCTGCACTGAAGGTGAATTTTTTACTGCTGAGCTACTGGAAACGCTCTCTGTTAATTTACTGATTATTCAAAAGAAAACTCTATATTTAAGAACCTACTCTATACTAACCCCTTGAGAACTCCACAAGGAGTAGAGAAATTTCTCCTTTATTCCAACCGGACTGAGAGTAGGGGGTCTAGGAGTGAGACACCTCAGTCCACACCCAGGATGGCATGCACATCTGCTGGGAGAATTCCCCTTGGGGTCTCAGTGTCAGGCTTTGATTGCAGATCCTAGGCTCTCCTAGACACTCACCTAGAGCCAGACATCCTGAATTATGAAGTCAAGTGGGCTGTGAACAAATGTCCACTATGAACAAAGCTAGTGGAGGTGATCGAATTCCAGCTGAGTTATTTCAAATCCTAAAATATGTCAGCAAATTTGGAAAACTCAGCAGTGGCCACAGGACTGGAAAAGGTCAGTTTTCATTCCAATCCCAAAGAAGGGCAATGCCAAAGAGTGCCCAGACTACCGCACAATCGTGCTCCTTTCACACGGCAGCAAAGTGATGCTCAAAATCCTTCAAGCCAGGCTTGGGCAGTACGTCAACCAAGAACTTCCAGATGGACAAGTTTGGATTCAGAATAGGCAGAGAAACCAGAAATCAAATTACCAACATCCGCTGGACCATAGAAAAAGCAAGGGAATTCAAGAAAAACATCTACTTCTGCTTCATTGTGTGGATCACAACAAACTGTAAAAAACTCTTAAAGAGATGGGACTATCAGACCACCTTATCCTCCTAAGAAATCTCTATGCAGGTCAAGAAGCAACAGTTAGAGCTGGACATGGAACAATGAACTGGTTCAAAATTGGGAAAGGACTTCGTCAAGGCTGCATATTGTCACCCTGCTTGTTTAACTTAGAGGCAGAGTATATCATATGAAATGCCAAGCTGGATGAATCACAAGCTGGGCTCAAGATTGCTGGGAGAAATATCAACAACCTCAATGGACATGAGTTTGGGCAAACTCTTGGAGATGGTGAAGCACAGGGAAGCCTGGTGTGCTGCAGTCCATGGGGTCACAAAGAGTCTGACATGACTTAGTGACTGAACAACAACTGTCTACCTCCAGAGCTCATAACCACTATATGATACTGTCTCCCTGGCTCACTGAAGCTTCACAACCCAGGACCATCCCGTTTACCTGAATCTTAGAACCTTCCATTCTATGGGCAACCCCAGAGTTGATCACCTATTTGGTCTACCCTAGGCTCCTGGAGTTTATTTATAGAGATAAAGAAATGAATCAAGATTAGAAAAAAAAAAGAGAATTCCCAGCATCAGGGCAGTCCAGTGGTTAGGACTCTGAGCTTCCGCTGCTGAAGATCCAGGTTCAATCCCTGGTCAGGGAACTAAGATTCTGTGAGCCACATGGCACAGTCAAAAAAAAAAAAAAATTATAAAAAGAACCCCAAATCCCAGGAAAGAATCTCAAAAGAAAAAGGACTAGATTAAATGCAATTTTACTGTTTCCTTTTCCACTTTGACATTCCCTAATGATCACTAATGAAGGATTTCACTGCAAAGAAAGGGGAAAGCTGCCATTTTCTTGTAGTTTTCCTTCACATATCCCTGGCTTCTCCTTCTCAGCCTCCTTCTTAGGTTTCTTTTTGTCAATCTGTCCCTTAAATGTAGCTGTTTCCCAGGAATCTGTCATCAACTACATTTTCTTCATACACTAGACTCCAAGAGTTCATCTTCCACTTGCATGTTGACAAGTCCTAAATCTGAAGTCTTCAATTGCACATCTCTCCTAAGTTCCAAACTTCACCTCTAAAAACCTACATAACATCTCCACCAGAATATCATGTCTCACTGGCATTTGACATTCAGCATGTCCCCAACTGAGCATACCAAACTTCTTCTCTGTCTTAGCCTGTTTGAGTTGCTATAACAGAATACCATAGATCATGTGGCTTATACAACAAACATTTTCCCCAGTTTTAAGGTCTGAGAAGTCCAAAATCAAAGCCAGCCTATCTTTGGGGTCTAGTAAGAGCTTACTTCCTGGTGCACTATGGCTGTTCTCACCAAGTCCTCATATGGTGGAGGGGGAGAGAGAGCCCTCTGGAGTCTCTTTTGTAAGGATGCTAATCAAATTCTTGCAGGCTCCACTTTCATGATCTACTCTCTCCCCAAAACCCATCACATTGAGGATTAGGTTTCAACATATGAATTCTGACAGGACACAAACATTTAGTCTACAGCACTCTCCTCCCACTGTAAGCCAATCTCCATACATCACACACCCATCTACTAATAACGATGATATTCTCAAAACAGGTATTTTCAACCTACTCTTGCTCTCCAATCTTTGCCTATCTCTGATCCATTAGTTCTGAGCCTGGTAACCTCAGTTCCTTTGTATATACTGTTTCTTCTGTCTGGAATGCCTTTCCATCTGTCTACTTGACTATAAGTATTCTCTAAGACTCAACATAAATAGCCCCCTTCTCAAAGCCATCCCAGGTCTTGGATTGTACTTCATATGGGACATAATTTGGACCCAGGAGACATACAGATTTTATGTCCAATATAAACTATAAATTCTTTGAAGACCATCTCTGGGCCTTATTCCCCTTGGTCCTACTCATGTTTGTAGTTCTCAGAGCACTTAGTTACAGGACCTCATACCCAGAATCCTCAACATATGTTTGCTAAAATAATTGATCAATGAATGCAGTAAAAAGGAATCATTGTGTTTTAAAGTGGTGAGTTATTTCCTCCTACACTCAATTCTTTGTCTTCAAATTTCCCATTACCTACTATCACTTTTCTGAATTGGTCACCACTCAGAAATTTTAATGTTGTAAACAGTCTACCTTGAAAAACATTTTGGAGTATATTTGGTTTATACAGCCTGACGCTATCTGGCCCCTTACAAGGACATCTATTGTAGAGTAAAAACCGAGGGAATGACTAATGTGAATTCCTTCACTTCAAACACACTATGATAAAAAGAAAAGTTTCCATTTATACCAGGTTTTGCAGGGTTGTGGTTCAGTAGGTGATCTGTATGCTTCCTTTTTACTTCCAAACACATGTGTTCCTTTGTTTCTCAGGAAGTAATCATCGTGTAGCCATGGAAATCAACGAGTGCAGAGGAAATGTTGCAGGGGAATAATGAAGCCAACTAACTCAACTCCACAAAAGCTGGTCACATCCTAAAATAATTAAAGTACAGCCATCCAAATGCTCTTAGAGGAAGTGTTAATCGGTGCTTGGTATTTTGACAATAACCTGTACAGTGTGTGAAAGCATTTCAAAAATTCTAAAGCATTTATAAAAAGTAATGTATTATCAAGATGAATGAACAAATATTAATTGAGTGACTACTATGAACTAGGCCCTTTCACAATATTCCTTCATTTTACCATCTCAACAGCTCTATGGAATAGCTATTTTGGATATTATTTCCATCTGTAGATTAAATAATAAAATGTAGACTCTGAGAGGTTAAACGACCTGCCCAGAGACTTGTAAGTGAGCGACAGCACTTGAGGAAGCATGCTCTTTCCACCAATCAGAATTTATCTTAGAGATGACCAATCAGAATTCACCTTAGAATGAATACTGTTCACAGCCCATGGCCTGAATCCTAAGATGGATTCAGCACAAACCACTTCCCAACTGATTTTGCACACTTGTGAGTAATATTCAACTGTTTCTTTCTCGGCTTAACGAGGCCTGGAATTCAGGCCTCAGAGGCCTCGGAGGTGGATTGTGATTTGGAGGTTTAAAACCTTTCAATAACAGGAAAGAGCAAGACTATAAATTGTTTTCTTTTAAGGCATTTATAAGCCGACCAACATTCAGAGGGCGGCAGAGGGTGAGATGGTTAGATAGCATCACTGACTCAAAGGATATGAATTTGAGCAACCTCCAGGAGATAGTGAAGGACAGAGAAGCCTGGCATGCTGCAGTCCATGGGGTCACAAAGTCAGACATGACTTAGCGACTGAACAACAATAAGCAGCACCTCAGCAGTAACATTTCAACACAATGGATGATTAGTACTGCTTTTCTCGTAGTAGACTGTGCAATGTCATAATCTTTTTAAAGATCCAAAGTTTGTGTTATACAGAAATTTGTCTTGAAATGATGTTTCAGAGGAAGGCATTGAGACTGCTAACAGTATTTTATTTATTTATTGCTAACAATATTTTAATCTTTATTTAGAGTCTTAAAGTAATGGAACTTATGTTAGGGAAAACTTATGGACTCAGTCTCATAAGCCATACCTTGTAATTTATGCAAATTATATTATTAAGTTAAGCCCTATACTGTATAGTATAAGTCTGTCATATTACTTAGACTTGCTAGGTGGCTCAGTGGTAAAGAATCCACTTGCTAATGCAGGAGACGCAGAAGACTTGGGTTCAATCCCTGGGTCAGGAAGATTCCCTGGAGAAGGAAATGGCAATCCACTCCAGTACTCTTACCTGGAGATGTCTATGGACAGAGGAGCCTGGCGGGCTATATAGTCCATGACATCGCAAAGAATCGGACACGACTGTGTGACTTTCACTCTTCATATATAGCTCAACACAGAAAAAGTTCCCTCAGAAGTGCTAGAAGTACAAATTCAATTCCAAAGCTTTAGTCATGTCATTACTGATAGGGGTAGGAATGTGTTATTAAAACTTGGAGAAATTTTGCTTTATCATAAGCAGTCAATCACTATCATTTACTGAGGGCCAGTTTTGTGCTTAGCACCGTGCTAGGTTCTGTAAAAGATACAGAAGAAATATGTGGCTGCCACTTACAACAAGGTGAATTGGTAGAAATTATGTTGTTTCAAGTCACAGAAAAAGAGCCTACAAGTGGCCTTTGTTCTCTTGTGCAAATGAGTCCAGATAAGGACTAGGACAGTCCAGGGCTGGTGTGTGCACTTATCTGCATGAGGTTGGGAAAGACCGAACAAAAGATATTTGCTCACAGTGCCATTTTGAAGGTAGTTATGATTCCATTAGAATGGAAAGAAGGAGAATGGAGAGAGAGGAAGTGTCTACATTAGCAGCCACCAAAGGCAACCAGGCAGAGGGACAGTAGAGCCCAGGCGAAAAGATCAAGGTCTTCAAAATGAAAGAACAGTTGGGTTTGAATCTCCGCTTTGCTACTTACTAGATACAATAGAAGCAGCAGCATCAACTAAAAGCTGGTTTGAACCAGCAAAGTAGTAGGGAGATGGGAGAAGTGATCAGATTTTGAATACATTTGAAGGTAGAACACATGGGATTTGCTAATGGATTAGAATGTGACATATTAGATTAAAAGGGAGTCAAGGGTGATGCCAAGATTATATTTAAGCATCTAGGAGAATGGAATTGGCACTTACTGAGAAGGGGAACTGGAGAAGGCAACGGCACCCCACTCCAGTACTCTCGCCTGGAAAATCCCATGGACGGAGGAGCCTGGTGGGCTGCAGTCCATGGGGTCACGAAGAGTCGGACACGACTGAATGACTTCCCTTTCACTTTTCACTTTCATGTACTGGAGAAGGAAATGGCAACCCACTGCAGTGTTCTTGCCTGGAGAATCCCAGGGACGGGGGAGCCTGGTGGGCTGCCATCTATGGGGTCACACAGAGTTGGACACGACTGAAGTGACTTAGCAGCAGTAGTAGCAGAGAAGGGGAACCTCTGGGAGGAGAAGTTTCCTGATGGCAGCAGCAGATCAGATGCTCAGATATTTATTAGACATCCTAGTGGAGATGTTAAGCTGGAAGCTGGGCATATGACCTGGAGCACAGGGATGGGTAGTATAGACTGGAGATATAAATTTAGAAGTAATCAATATATGTGAGTGCTAAACTGCTTCAGTTGTGTCTGACTCTTTGCAACCCTGTGGACTGTAGCCCGCCAGGCTCCTCTGTCCTTGGGATTTCCCAGGCAAGAATACTGGAGTGGGTTGCCATGCCATCTTCCAGGGGATCTTCCAGATCGGGGGATCAAACTTGCATCTCCTGCATTAGCAGGCTGGTTCTTTACTGCTAGCGCCACCTAGATATAGGGAGTATTTAAAGCCCTGAGATTAGATGAGATCATCAAGGCAATAAGTGTAGATGGAAAACAGAAGAGATCCTAGGACAGAATGCCTGGGCATTTCAACACAGAATGATCAACACTGGAGATCAAGAGATCTCCAACATTCAGCAATCTAGGGAACAGAAAGAATCAGGCAAAGAGAATGAGAAACGATGAAGTAAATGGGAAACCAGGAGTGTAGTGTGAAACCCTGTGATGGTGATATTTATTTGAGAAGGGAATGATTGATTAAGATGTTGCTCCAGTTCAGTTAAGATGAGTACTGGAAAGCAACCACTGCATTTGCTGTGCTTGCCTTATAAGAGTAGGCAGTCCCTTGCATTCATCAGTTTTTAAGGCTAAAAGCCACATGTGTTTGGAATCTCATTAAGACTGTTACACAAGCAGCAAGGCTGCTCTTTCTTGAGTCCCACTCTTGCCTCAGGTATGGAATGGCACGATCCATCAGTACTTCTCCAGCCAGGCTCTTTAAACAAGAGCAATGAAGAACCATGGACTGTGCAAGAAATGAAAGAAAAAAAAAAAAACAAACCCAAATCAAACTTCTCAAGAGATTCATTCTTTCCAAGTGGGATGCCAGGACCCACTTTTTCCAGCCAGTATATGACAAATGTATTCCCAAGCATCTTCATATCATTGGCTAACTTCACAAAAACATTGTAGAATCAAAAGAGCATTTACCCAAGTGCTGCTGAGATTCTTCTTTCTCTTTCCCTGCCAGCCACTGAAAATCCAAGGTTTCTCTTAGTATCTAAATTGATGACTCCATAGTTAGGCATCTTCAACTTCCCTTGTACAAGTCTCTTGTCAGGAGTTTAGAATTTTTAGACCTTATGCTCACTGAGCAATACAGGCCTGGAAAAGAAGAAATCATTAATCAATAGCCTTTTTTTTTTTTTTTTCAATTTCTTTAAAAAAAAAAACCTCCCAGGACCAAATATGGGACCAGGAACAGGAGTTCTGGGTAAATGTGAGTTTACTTGATTATAACAAAACCAGCAAGTATTGTGTTTTTCTTTCTTGAAACTTTTTTAAAGTGAACAAAAAAGTTTAATCGCCAAGTGCTACTCCTTTTCTTTTCAGTCAAGTCCTACAATACTTAGAATACTTGCCACCCTTCACAAATCCCAGATCCTATAAAAGCTTGAACGTAGATTATAAGGTAAAGATTTGCCATCAGAGAATGGAACTAAAATCAGAATGTCCCACTTCTGTGAGTTTAAGAAAAAGCCTTTAATGGTTCTTTTTAGTGTGGAGTTTGGGGTTGAGGAGTATTTAAAGCACTAAACTGTCTCTCCAGTATTTGAGGGGATTAGGTTTAGAGTTCATTGTGTTGACTGTCTTTTGAAAGATTAGATAGTTTAGTTAGGCTCCTACAGACCATGTAAATGTCTCAGTGTTTATTGACTGTCTGCAGTCATTATCAAAGACTCTGAACACAATCGACACCTTGTAAACAGAAATCCCATTATTTTTGTGGTCCTGATAAGATTTACTGAGGATTTAATTTTTTTATGATTGACTGGCCAGTTAAAGATATTAATACAGTACAGAAGACTATGATAAATGAGCATGAATTCAGTCAACAGGTTTGCCCTTTTATTTTGTTTGGAAACTACAATCTCCTCTTAGTTGTATATCGTAGAAATAGTTTTCTGTATAGTGCTATGTTTAAAACTACTTAGGTATATTTGAATATGTTATATGTATTTCTACTAATCCTTCAGTGATCTACAAGTGGATTTATGCTTTTAGAAAGATGACCCAAATCTTCCAGTATGTAGAAGAATTCCATGGATAGTGTATTAATTTAGTTTGGGAACATCATAAGGGCTTATGTGTTGGAAAGTTTGGACATGGATTTTAAAATGCTTTAATCAGAGACTTCTCTGGTGTTTCAGTGGTTAAGAATCTGCCTTGCAATTAGGGGACATGGATCTCCTAATTAATTAATCATTAGATCTTGATTTAAGATCTCACATGCAAGGAGGCAACTAAATCAGTCTGCTGCAACTAGACAGAAGCCTGAGCGCCCCAGTGAAGATCACCACCTTTGATTACCTCGGAATGAAACATAAATTACTTGACGCAGGACACAAAACCCTTATGATGAAACCCCAACGCACCTTCAGAGCCACAGCCCCAGCCTTTGCTTTCACCGCACGCTGCTTCCTCACCTCTTCACCCTGAACACCCAAATGTCAGCCCTCCTGCCCTGCCTTTGCAGACTCCTGCAGACACCTCTCTCACTTGCTCCACTATATTCATGGATTTTTTCTTTATTCCTTTGTCTGTCCAGCTTCCCCACATCTATAAGCTGCGTGGGCAGGACTCACTCTTTCTTTTCAACCCCAGAGTCCAGCGTATACAGTATATGCTTAATACATGTGTAAGGAAGGAAGAAGGAAGACCTCTGTCCATGCCTTTGCTTACACACCCGCCCCATTCTCTCTTCCAGTAGGAAGCTCACCCATCAGTCCAAAACCAACTGCTTTTTGAAGAGCCCCCTAACCAATGATCTCTCACTTCTTTAAACTCCCATAGCACCTACGTGAGAATTACACAATTGACACTTAACAAACTTGTGTCCTCAGCTTAGTTGTGTTTTTATATATATATGCCATTTCCCCAAGCATAATCAAAGGGCTCTTTGCAAGTCTTTAACCGCCTTGCATTATCCACAGCACCTAGCGGTACTCTGCTTAGGGTCGCTTCCTACTTCGTGTTTGTTGAATAAGGAGGAGAGGGGTGAGGTCTGAAAAGTAGCCCAGGAAGGTGATTTTGAGAGGCACAGTGAAGGAGAAGCATACACAGGACAGCCCAGGCCAAGACAGAGGTCAAGCATAAGGAGCAGCAGGCAGACTGCCCCCCAATCCTCAAGGACCTCAAAAAAGAGACAAAGAAAGTCTGCCAAGTGTTTAAGAAGGAGTGGGGGAGGGTAGGTATGCACTTAAGCCATGGCGCTGCAAATAGGGACAAATGTTCACTGCTGATTGCTGGAGACAAACCAGGCAAGGAGAATGTTAGAACAATGAGAACTCACTGAGCACCGATTACGTGCTAGGTGTGTAACATACATGTTTTTAAAACATCTTTTTCTTTTTGGCCATCCCTCTAGGTTTGTGGGAACTTAGCTCCCTGACCAGAAATTGAACTCAGGCCACACCACCACAGTGAAATCGCCAAGTCCTAAAAACTGGATGGTCAGGGAATTCCCTAAAACATCTTCATTGAGGTAAAGTTCACATACCATATAACCCACCAATTTAAAGTGTGTGATTTAATGGTTTTTAGTGTATCCACAGAGTTGTGAAACCAACAGCAAAACCAATTTTAGAAAATACACGTCACCCCCAAAAGAAACACTGTTCCTATTAGTGGTCACTCCCCATTTCTCTTACACTGTCAGCCCTCACTCCCATCCCAAATCCAGCCCTTGGCAACTGCTAATCTACATTCTCTTTCTGTAGATTTGTCTGTTCTGGACATTTCATGTATATGGATCATACTACATGTGGTGTTTTATGACTGACTTCTTTCACTTAGCCTGATGTTTTCAAGGTTCATCCAGGTTGCAGAGAATATGAGAACTTCATTGTTTTTATTGCCAAATAGTATTCCACTGGGTGGATTTATGACATTTTCTTTACCCTTTCATTAGTTGATGGGTAGTTCAGTTGGTTCTTGACATACATTTTTTCATTTATTCTTCCCAATGCTCGTGGGAGGTAGGTAGGTATTAATGTCCTCATTTCACAGAGGAATAAACTGAGGCTCAGAAAGGTCAAATACTCTGCCCCTTCATGTAATAATGGCACTGAGATTGACCTGAATCTGCCTGAGTCCAAAGCGTCTATGCTTAATCACCACCTCAGTTCAGTTCAGTTCAGTTCAGTCGCTCAGTCGTGTCCGACTCTTTGCGACCCCATGAATCGCAGCACGCCAGGCCTCCCTGTCCATCACCAACTCCCGGAGTTCACTCAGACTCACGTCCATCGAGTCAGTGATGCCATCCAGCTGTCTCATCCTCGGTCGTCCCCTTCTCCTCCTGCCCCCAATCCCTCCCAGCATCAGAGTCTTTTCCAATGAGTCAACTCTTCGCATGAGGTGGCCAAAGTACTGGAGTTTCAGCTTTAGCATCATTCCTTCCAAAGAAATCCCAGGGCTGATCTCCTTCACCTAGGGCAAACATTGTCAACAGAGGGAAGTAAACCATGCCAAATTCCAAAGACTCATAGAGATCATTGATGTTCCCCACCTTTCAACCTATATATATATGTATCTATATGTAGGTATGTATATATGTATCTAGCTATAAATTTTCAATGTGTTAATTGGGTGAAACAGCAGAAAGAATATGAGTTCTAGAGCTAGAAAACCTTGATTTTTGAATCCCACATACTATCTTTGTGATTTGGGACAGATTGTTTAAATTCTGAGTCTCAGTTTCCTCACCTCTAAAAATGCAGTTAATTTCTACTTTGTAGGGTAGTTGTGAAGATTAGATGAGCTGACAAATAAAAAGTGCCTGACATGTATAGGGTAGCTATTATTATCATTACTGTTTGCAATGGTACCAAGAGCAAGTAAAATACACACCACACCATACTTAAATGCACACACACTTCCTTCATAGAGAGGAATCTGAGGAGATTGGGATATTCAGTAGTGAGAAATCTAGGCAGGAGTCTCCAGTGGTAGGCACACAAAGATAAGGGGCAAGAGCTCAGGTGAGAGGTCAGGGCTACAGATTTGGGGGTTATCAGCATGACGGTGAGGGTTGAAGCTGTGACAATCATTCAGGTAGAACTAGGCAGAAAATAAAGAAATGAGTCTCGTGTCTGAGCCTTGAGATGTCCACAGTTACCTCCAGGAAAAGGAATAAGAAGTAGTATAGGGTATAGAAATAAGTGTTTGGAGGGGCTGTGGTTATACCAGAACTGTATTTAATTTTGAGAGCCAAAGGAGAAAATACATTCGAGGAAGGGATAAGAGGTAGAAGGTAGAAAGTTGAGAAGGTTACATTGCAGAAAGATTTGCAGTAATGAGATTAGGCAGTCAGGAGATCAGTGGTGACCTTCAATGCTGAGCATCTGTCCATTTATCCACTCCTTTGGTGAGCATTCATTGAACACTCATAGTGCACCAGGCACTGTGCACCACCTTTAAGAGACACATGGCTACACCACAATCCCTTGCTGCACTGAGTGTGCCACAAACCAGAAGGAAAGTGCAATGTTCTGGGACCCCTTTTGTCCATGAGTTGGGCCCAGCAGGGGAAGCTAGGTGGACAGGGGACGAAGGTGATGGATGGATAGAGAATTAGCAAATCAGGAGGAAACTTAAGGGCATGTTAAAGGCAGGCTGAATGAAGGAGGGGGCTTTTTAATTTTAAAGAAGGAATTTAAGAAGGCTAAAGAAGCAACCTTTGGGTTTACATAACTGACCAAAGTGTTATCTGGAGGCTTCTCCTTCTCTCATTGGCTTATAGTTGAGATATTGCTATATTGAATCTATCAATTTTGGAAACTCAGAGTGAATTTTTTTAAATTGACAGCACATTTCCGGTTCATGTATTAACAATTTTCCTCCAAAGATCTTCAAGGATCTAGAATTTTTTTCATCCCTGAATTTTGAATAAAATGAATCCTTCAAAAAACATTCAGTTCCAGTACCTTTTATCTGTTACAGAAACTGTAGACTCTTCCCCCCCTCCACACCCTCCAGCATCCAGTCCAAGTACCCTTATCTGTGGCCACACTTGTTATTTATCAAGAACAGTGTATCAAAATCATTTCAAAAGTTATGAATAGGAAACAAAAAGCAAGCATAATAAAAACAGAAATACTCAACTTAAGAAATAGTACCAGAAACCCAAAAATCAAAAGGAGAAAATCATGACATATTTATTATAACAGTAAAACAAGTTAATATGGAAAAAGTTAAATAAAAAAGTTTAAGGGTGAACTTAAATTTTAAAAAATGGAACAAACTGATACCACAAGAGTCAAGAAGCTTACTTATTGACAAGCTAAAGTAACAATAAAACTTAAAACTGGATAAGAAAACATTAGTAACATTAAAACAGAAAGACAATAGATTTTTAAAAATATAAGCAAAGAAAGGAAATAAAATTATAAGAATAAACGTAGAAAATGAGTGTAAGTTAAAATAGCAAAGAAGAGAAAAAATTAAGAACCAAAATCTCAGACATAAAATCATATATCCAAGGTAAAGTAGGTAAAATTAGTGTAAAGTAAAGAGAACTATAAATCAGAATGAAAAAATACACCGTAACTCAAAAATACAAATATTTTTAAGGCTAAGATGTTAAAAATAAATGTTTAATAAGAATGAAACACTCTTTTAAAGGAAAAAATTGACAATAGTGTTCAATTCTAATGTAATCCTCTGGGTTAAAGAACCTTCACGCTGGTTCCAGCTGAAGGGTGAAGGCAGAATCAACAGAATAAAAGCACAACAGGGTCTCTGTCCTCCACTGATGGTAACACAAATGCCATGTTCTTGGTTCCGACTCAGCTGGAAGTGGTTAGGTCCCCATGGACTCTCTGTTGTTCACTAGATCATGTCTGACTCTTTGCAACTCCATGGACCGCAGCATGCAGGGCTCCCCTGTCCTTCACTATCTCTTGGAGTTTGCTCAAACTTATGTCTATTAAATGAGTGATGCCATCCAACCATTTCATCTTCCTTTCCTCCTGTTCTCAATCTTTCCCAGCATCAGGGTCTTTTCCAATGAGTCAGATCTTCCAATCAGGTGGTCAAAGTATCAGAGCTTCAGCTTCAGATCAGTCCTTCCAATGAATATTTAGGCTTGATTCCCTTTAGGACTGACTGCTTTGATCTCCTTGCTGTCCAAGGGACTCTCAAGAATCTTCTCCAGCACCACAGTTCAAAAGCATCAAATCTTCGGTGCTCAGCCTTCCTTATGGTCCAATTCTTGCATCCATACATGACTACTGGAAAAATAATAGCTTTGACTATACAGATCTTTGTTGGCAAAATGATGTCTCTTGACTTTTAATATGCTGTCTAGGTTTGTCATAACTTTTCTTCCAAGGAGCAAGCATCTTTTAATTTCATGGTTTCTGTCACCATCTGAAGTGATTTTGGAGCCCAAGAAAATAAAATCTGTCACTGTTTCCACTTTTTCCTCATCTACTTGCCATGAAGTGATGGGACTGGATGCTAAGATCTTAGATTTTTGACTGCTAAGCCAGCTTTTTCACTCTCCTCTTGTCACCCTCATCAAGAGGCTATTTAGTCTGTCTTCACTTTCTGCTATTAAAGTGGTATCATGTGCATATCTGAGGTTGTTGATATTCTCCCAACAATCTTGATTCCAGCTTGTGATTCATCCAGCCCAGCATTTTCCATAATGTACTCTGCATATAAGTTAAATAAGCAGGGTGACAATATACAGCCTTGATATACTCCTTTCCCAATTTTGAACCAATCCACTGTACCATATCCAGTTCTAATTATTGTTTCTTGACCTGCATACAGGTTTTAGGTAAGGTGATCGGGTATTCCTTTCTCTTTAAGAAGTTTCCAGCTTGCTGTGATTCACAGTCAAGGGCTTTAGCATAGTCGATGAATTAGAAGTAGATGTTTCTCTGGAATTCCCTTGTTTTTCTATGATCCAGCGGATGTCGGCGATTTGATCTCTGGTTCCTTTGTCTTTTCGAAATCCAGCTTGTACACCTGGAAGTTCTCAGTTCATATACTGCTGAAGCCTAGCTTGAAGGATTTTGAGCATAACCTTGCTAGCATGTGAAATGAGCACAATTATACAGCAGTTTGAACATTCTTTGGCACTTTCTATCTTTGGGATTAGAATGAAAACAGACCTTTTCCAGTCCTGTGGCCACTGCTGAGTTTTCCAAATTTCCTGACATAGTGAGGGCAGCACTTTAACAGCATCATCTTTTCAGACTTGAAATAGCTCAGGTAGAATTCTATCACCTCCACTAGCTTTGTTCGTAGTAAAGCTTTCTAAGGCCCACTTTGTCTTCACACTCCAGGATATCTGGCTCTAGGTGAGTAACCACACGATCATGGTTATCCAGGTCATTAAGACCTTTTTTGTATAGTTCTTCTGTGTATTCTTGCCACCTCTTCTTAATCTCTTCCGATTTTTTAGGTCCTTGCCATTTCTGTCCTTTATTGTGCCCATCTTTCCATGAAATATTCTCTTAGTATCTTCAGTTTTCTTGAAGAGATTTCTAGTCTTTGCCATTGTATTGTTTTCCTCTATTTCTTTGCATTGTTCATTTAAGAAGGTTTTGTTACCTCTCCTTGCTATTGTCTGGAACTCTGCATTCAGTTGGGTATATCTTTCCCTTTCTCCTTTGCCTTTTGCTTCTCTCAGTTATTTGTAAGGCCTCCTTCAATAACCACTTTGCCTTCTTGCATTTCTTTTTCTTTGTGATGGTTTTGGTCACCACCTCCTGTACAATGTTAGGAACCTCCATCCATAGTTTTTCAGGCACTCTATCTACCAGATCTAATCCCTAAATCTATTTGTCACCTCCACTGTGGATCAAATCAAATCATAAGGGACTTGATTTAGCTGATATCTGAATGGTCTAGCGGTTTTCCCTACTTTCTTCAATTTAAGCCTGAATTTTTTTTAAAGCCTTCAGTTCAGTTCAGTTCAGTCGCTCAGTCGTGTCCAACTCTTTGTGACCCTGTGAACTGCAGCATGCCAGGCCTCCCTGTCCATCACCAACTCCGGGAGTCCACCCAAACCCATGTCCATTGTGTCAGTGCTGCCATCCAACCATCTCATCCTCTGTCGTCCCCTTCTCCTCCTGCCCTCAATCTTTCCCAGCATCAGGGTCTTTTCAAATGAGTCAGCTGTCTGCATCAGGTGGCTAAAGTACTGGAGTTTCAGCTTCAACATCAGGCTCTCCAATGAACACCCAGGACTGATCTCCTTTAGGATGAACTGGTTGGATCTCCTTGCAGACCAAGGACTCTCAAGAGTCTTCTCCAATTGATGTTCAAATACATCAATTCTTCTGCACTCAGATTTCTTTACAGTCCAACTCTCACATCCATATGTGGCTACTGGAAAAACCATAGTCTTGACTAGACGGACCTTTGTTGGCAAAGTAATGTCTCTGCTTTTTAATATGCTGTCTAGATTGATCATAACATTCCTTCCAAGGAGCAAGCATCTTTTAATTTCATGGCTGCAATCACCATCTGCAGTGATTTTGGAGCCCAGAAAAATAAAGTGAGCCACTGTTTCCACTGTTTCCCCATCTATTTGCCATAAAGTGATGGGACTGGATGCCATGACCTTAGTTTTTTGAATGTTGAGCTTTAAGCCAACTTTTTCACTCTCCTCTTTCACTTTCATCAAGAGGCTCTTTAGTTCCTCTTCACTTTCTGCCATAAGGGTGGTGTCATCTTTTAAGCCTTAATTTTGTAATAAAGAGTCAAGGATCTGAGCCACAGCCAGCATCCGGTCTTATTTTTGCTGACTCTATAGAGCTTCTCCATCTTTGGCTGCAAAGAATATAATCAATCTGATTTCAATATTGACCATCTGGGGATGTCCATGTGTACAGTCATCTCTTGTGTTGTTGGAAGAGAGTGTTTGCTATGACCAGTTTTTTCTTTTGGCAAAAGTCTGTTAGCCTTTGCCCTGATTCATTTTGTACTCCATGGCCAAACTTGCCTGTTACTGCAGGTATCTTGACTTCCTTCTTTTACATTCCAATCCTCATATGATGAAAAGGACATCTTTTTTTGGTGTTAGTTCTAGAAGGTCGTGTAGGTCTTCATAGAATCATTCAACTTCAGCTTCTTCAGCACTCATGGTTGGGGCATAAACTTGGATTACTGTGATGTTGAGTGGTTTGCTTTGGAAACAAACTGAGATTATTCTGTTTTTGAGATTGCATCCAAGTACTGCATTTCGGACTCTTGTTGACTATAAGGGCTGCTCCATTTCTTCTAAGGGATTCTTGCCCCATAGTAGTAGATATAATGGTCATCTGAATTAAATTGGCCCATTCCCATCCATTTTAGATCACCAATTCCTAAAATGTCAATATTAACTCTTGCCATATCCTGCTTGACCACATCGAATTTATGTTGATTATGGACCTTGAGTCATGTATGGATTTGAGAGCTGGACCACACGAAGAAAACTGAGCATCAGAGAATTGATTCTTTTGGTGTTGGAGAAGACTCTTGAGAGTTCCTTGGACTGTAAGGAGATAAAACCAGTCAATCCTAAAGGAAATCCGTCCTGAATATTCATTGGAAGGACTAATGCTGAAGTTGAAGCTCCAATACTTTGGCCACCTGATGCGAAGAGCTGACTCATTGGAAAAGACCCTGATCTGGGAAAGATTGAAGGCAGGAGGAGAAGGGGACAACAGAGGGTGAGATGGTTGGATGGCATCACCGACTTGGTGGACATGAGTTTGAGCAAGCTCTGGGAGTCGGTGATGGACAGGGAAGCCTAGCGTGCTGCAGTCCATGGGGTTGCAAAGAGTCAGACACGACTGAGCGGCTAAACTGAACTGATGGACCTGACATTCCAGGTTCCTATGCAGTGTTGTTCTTTACAACATTGGACTTCACTTTCACCACCAGACACATCCTCAACTGAGCGTCATTTCCACTTGGCCCAGCCTCTTCATTCTTTCTGAAGCTATCTCTGCTCTTCCCCAGTAGCATATTGGACACCTACCAACCCAGGGAGCTCATCTTCTGGTGTCATATTTTTTTGCCTTTTCATACTGTTCATGGGGTTCTTCTTACTAAATTATCTGTTGTTTTGGAAATATCTTTATTTTTCATGAGATACATATGTTAACATGTAATGGCATTATTATTTTTAAAAATAAATTAATAAATATTTAAATTTTTAAACAAAAAACAATCAGAATCCAAGCCTTTCAAACCTCCCACCGCACCATTACTGCCACCATCTCTACCACCAAGAATATTTCTTGTTGAGTAGGAATGAGGCTATGTCTAGGAGTGTTCATTCTTAATAATTCCCTTGGGATGATTCTGATCCAGGTAGTCCTCAGATTACACTTTGGATGGGAGCTCTCTATAGTCCTTCATACCCCAAAATATAAATAGGAAAGAAGGGAAGAGAAATACATTATTATAGGGTCAAGAAAGAGATTTCCAAATGGCATTTTGGTCTCTTCTGAGTAGATTTCAGAGTCAGTTAGGTGACCTCTCCAAAGATAAGTGTTTCAAGTTAATGCCTGAAAGTGTCATGGCTTCCTCACCTGTCCTTAAACCTGCCCCTCTGGCCGGGCATTTAGCTGTGTTTGAACTCAGTGTTTCCTTTGGTAAAGCTTTCCCCCATTACAGTCACTTCTCAGAGGATTTATAACCTTCAAGGTAAAGGTCCCTGAAACAAACCCCGGAGGATGTTCCCCACCATAGACTCATTAAGAGCACTTCAGGTACCTTAATGTCCCCAGTCCCTGGATTTATTACAACATGATAAAGCCTCTTTTTAGAAAGCATACTCTTAGTTCCATTTATCCAGCAGGCTTTTTCAAAAAAGAGATTAGAAGTAAAATGATTTGAGATGGAATCAAAGAATTTTATCTTTTTAATTAGGATGTTAAACACAGGAACACCTAATACAAATATTTGACTCTGTGGTTGAGCATTCGCTCTGAGGTCACCAAGGGAAATTTATAGGGAACTCTAAAGGCCCTCACAATAATTGTCTTGGGTTATGACTTCTCGAATTGCTCTTCATTGCCAATAGCACTGCATTTGGACATAAATAAAATTTGCTGAATTAGGGCACTGTTCTGGTTACAATGTTTAATCTTCACTTTAAATGAGCTGTAGTCATTGAAGCCTTTTGTTTCATGGAAGAGGGTACCTTTACACTGGGTAAGCTCTTTTTATACAGCCTAATGACTCACTAATTCAAAATCCTTTCTGGATCAATGCCAGGCTGGTCTGGTCAACATGGGGAGGGGAGGAAGCAGAAAACTTTAAAAAATAAATTTTAGGCTGGGAACTATGCTCAGTATTTTGTAATAACCTATAAGAGAAAAGAACTGAAGAATATATATATGTGTATATATATGAATCACTTTGCTATATAACTGAAACTAATACAACATTGTAAATCGACTATACTTCAGTAACAAAATTTCATTTTAAAAATAAAAAACCAAGACAAAACAAAATTTTAGGTTAGTAAAATTCTACAATGCATCATTTATCATTAAACATGATGCAAATGATTCATTAACTGCTTTGGTGGGAAAGAAGAAATTACCAATCCCATACTCAACCAGTATCTGCTTTGCATGGAAATCCATGTCAAAAAGGAGATTTAATATTTTATCACATGATGTGTTACACTGTGGGCTCTGGACTGTCTGTCTCTGATGTCCCAAATTTGTTCTTGCCTGAGGTGAGAGGCAGCCATGCTGTGGAGAGAGTGCAGGCAAAGGAATCTCCAAAACCAGGATAGGAAAGGGGGCAAAAAGGAGAGAGGGAAAACCCTAGGAACAAGGAGTAGGGTGTATGAGTGTATGGTCCATTCTGGAACACCTTTAAATGGACTTTGCCTCTCTACTCAGTTTTTACTTAGGGCTATCTTTAAATCCTGTGTTGGACAGAACCCTGAAATGGCTCCCTTTTACAACACACTCCTCCCGTATCACTCCAAAGATTACTGTCCCCCTGCACAGTATGTGAAAGTCTTTAGTTCATCTTTGTATCTCCAGGCTAAAACCCAGAGCCTGGTACATGGTCTATATTCATTAAAAGTCTGTTGGATGATGGACAGATGGATGGAGAGAAAACAGAATCATTAATTTAACACATCTTTAAAGTATATATCTTCTTATGAAGGTATAGAGGACTGTTGGGCAATATCATTAACGTGTAAGGATTAAGTTAATTAAATTCCTTGGAAGGAATTAAAGTGACAAAGAATTTGAGCAGAAAAGAGGAAAAGGCAGGCCTGGCTTAGGACATCAAAGAGCAGTCAGAAGCAAAATGAGAATTTCGTACACATGGTGGACTGGAGTGAAGATGTAAAGAATCCCAGTGACTTTTCCAAACTGGAATCACACCACTGTTCTGGCTGGAGGCTTTGTCTCTCTTGAACTTTAGGGAAATAATTTCCTTTCTATTCATCCTCCGCTCCAGTTACAAGTCCCTGAAAAACCTAACTGTCCACAAATAGCCTAACTATTCTAGCAAAGAAATGTTTGTCAGACTTATTTTGAGCATATGGGGAGGGAGGATATGGGACGGTGTATCTCTGAGAGAGGGATGGAAACAGTCAAGACAGGCATCAGCAGTGGCCCTCAGCCATACAATCTGAACACCTTATTTGATTTCCCAGTTTCTGCTAGACATGCCATCTTCCTCTCTGAAAACGATGCTACTTCACCACCATAAAGGTGACCGTTGCAGGAATTCCCTGGTGGTCCAGTGGTTAGGACTCCGCATTTCCACTGCAGGGGTCACAGGTTTGATGCCTGGCTGGGGAACTAAGATCCTCCTGGGCTTCCCTGGGGGCTCAGCTGGTAAAGAATCTGCCTGCAGTTCAGGAGACCTGGGTTCGATCCCTGGTTTGGGAAGATCCCCTGGAGAAGAGAACGGCTACCCACTCCTGTATTCTGGCCTGGAGAATTTCATGGACTGTCCATGAATTTCATGGAATTTCATGGAATTCCATGGGGTCACAAAGAATCAGACACAACTGAGCGACTTTTGCTTTCATACCAAGAGGAGCAGCCAAAAAAAAAAGACTTTTGCAGTTATTGTTTCTCTAATAAAAACAACAGTAAGTTAGAGCCTGCTCACTGATGGAGAAATGGTTAAATACATTATAGACTACTATACAACACTTTAAATGAGGTTGATAGGTCTACCGATATGAAAAGTTCTCAAAGCCATCTAGTTAAATGAGAAGAGCTAATCTGGGTGGCCCCCTTACCTGGTTTTCCATTTTCAGCTTCCCTGGTTGCTCAGTTGGTAAAGTGTGGGAGACTCGGGTTCAGTCCCTGGGTCAGGAAGATCCCCTGGAGAAGGAAATGGCAACCCATTCCACTAATCTTGCCTGGAGAATTCCATGGACAGAGAAGCCTGGTTGGGCTACAGTCTGTGGGGTCACAAAGAGTTGGACATGACTGAGTAACACTTTCACTTTTCAACTGGGAAAAAGTATGCTGTCTCACCCACTTTTAAAAAACACACATGTCAACAATATATTTTGGATGTGTGCATATTTGTAAAATCATACAAACAGACCTAGCAGCACCTCACTGCTCATGGTAGTTGATCCTGGAAAGGGGATTAGGACCAGTCAGAGGCAAATGGATCAAAGGTGACTTTTGCCTTATCTATATGGGTGCTGGGGGCAAAAGAAAAAAAACTCAAATTATGGCCTTTCCTTACATCTGGTGGGCCTCGCCTACTCCTGGCCTACTGGGTCATTATCTTCAAAGGCTAGAACCAGTGTATTTGCACTTTACAGAGTCTAACTCTCTGTTTTCCAATACAGTTGCTAGATGTGGTTATGAGCACTTGAAATGTGGTTAGTTCCAATTGCAATATGTTATAAGTCTAAAAATACAGGGATTGAACCCAGGTCTCTTGCATTGTAGGCAGATTCTTTACTATCTGAGCCACCAGAGAAGCCAAAAATATACACCAAGATTCAAAGACGTAGTACAGAAAAAAAAAGTAAAATATCTCCTTAATAATTTTGTATGTTGGTGATATGTTGAAATCATATGCTAAATATATTATTTAAATTAATTTTCTTGTTTCTTTTACTTTTAAAAATGTGCCTACTTAAATTATACCATATGGCTTAATGTTACATTTCTATTGGACAGTTCTACTCTAGGTGATGAAAACTTTAAACATGCCAATTACATGAATAAATTTATATCTGAAACATTTTTTTCTATTAAAGAAAACTTAGATCTATACTTCAGCAACTTTGAATCCATTTTGACTAGTTTGCATTCAAAAAGTACACTGAGTAGATATCTCCAGAACTTCATACTGAGCTTCAGTTTCTCATTCTGTAAAAGAATCTACCTGTAAGATGATAGAATTAAAAGGGACCCCCTTTTTAAGATCCTTCATCTGACAATGCCTATATGTGAAGTCATCTTTAGGAGGAGGCCTAAACCAAATTATCCTCTTACTCCCCCCAGCTATTCAATGACCCTTGTAAGACCCAATAAATGTGAGTGCTCTTCTCCTCCTTCCTCAATTCAGCACTAAAAAGGCACTCATTCAACTATCAATTGCACCACGCAGATTTCTTAAATGATTTTTTTTTTTTCAAGTTAACTCCACTTAATACATGATCTCTTTCAGGGTTTTTTCTTTCTGGATTTGTTTAAGCTTTTTCATCATACTCTTTCCAAATCAACACCTCATTCTCCAAGCAACCTCTTCCAAGCGCCCCTCTCCTCCCCTCTGCCCACCCACTGTGTTTGCTGCAAATACAGGCTTCCGAGAAAACTACTTGATGCAGCTTTGGCGATTTGGACATAGCTCTTCATATTCGAATCACCATTTCCTTATATGTTCTCATGTCACTTTCAAGTTCTTTTTCCTTGGTTATTTGGTTCTCAAATTACAGATCGCTTTTTCCAGAACGATGGTAAAAGTGATTTTAGTGCACGTTGTAGCAGTGAAGTATTTTCTGCGTCCTTTATTATACAAGTAAGACTGCCTGCTAAGTCATTTCAGTCGTGTCTGACTCTGCAATCCTATGGACTGTAGCCCTTCCGGCTCCTCTGTCCACGGGATTCTCCAGGCAAGAATACTGGAGTGGGTTGCCATTTCCTCCTCCAGAGCATCTTCCTGACCCAGGGACTGAACCCCTGTCTCTTATGTCTCCTGCACTGGCTGCCAGGTTCTTTACCACTAGCTCCACCAGGGAAGCCCAAGTAGTTATATACAAGCAGTTGAGCTGAACGTTCAAGATCTGTTCAATTCCCTTCAGGCAAGTTAATCTTCTTCTTCTTTTTTTTTTTTTTCTAAAAAAAGTAATTGAGCCAGACTTTTTTTTTCTTCTCTCTAACATAAACAAAAGTTTCTGCCTAACTCTCAGTTGATAGGGGACCTTAACAAAATAATGAAGAGTAACATTTACTTAGTCCTTATTATAAGCCTCATACTGATCCACGCACTTGACATTTAATATTTTTAACAATGATTCCCCAGCCTGTTCAAGAGGAAATCGCTGGGCAAAAGTACTAGTTCATTATCTTGTCTTTCTATTTGTTCTTTTTTCTTTTGTGTACCCAGGCAAAACTTTGTCCCCGGTTTCACAATCCCTGGTTTTGAATATTCACACCCAAAGTCACTAATCTTTCTTGTTAACACCTTATAGTTTGGCCCTTGATTAATTCAATCAGTGATTAGCACTTCTACAATGAGTGTTAATCTCTCTTTTAAAATACCTCAAAGCTGGGCCCTTTGCTGAGGCTTTCTGCCCTAACCACATTATACAGGACAGGATTTCCCTATTGTGAGCGATATCTACAAAGCATTTCCCATGCACACCACCAGCTTGGGAAAGGCCTGCTTCAGAGGCTGCTGGTACAGCTGAAGCCTGGAATTACAGGCTCATGTTTGCATCCACCACATGCCCTAAACTCCAATTATGTGTGACTCTTGCTGCTGCTGCTACGTCGCTTCAGTCGTGCCAGACTCTGTGTGACCCCATAGACGGCAGCCCACCAGGCTCCGCCATCCCTGGGATTCTCCAGGCAAGAACACTGGAGTGGGTTGCCATATGACTCTTAAGTCTGTTCAAAGCAGCTGGCCAGATACTTCAACACCAAAAGTGAATAAACCTCCAGAGGGCACCCTCAGGATTCTGGGCCTGACAGAGCCCTGCTAGGCAGAGCTCTCTGTTTCCTAGCTGCCCAGATGCTAAGCTGCTCCAGTGTGAGAAATAGAGCCTTCACAGAAGCAGCCAGCACAGCCCCAATAGCCTCAGCTGGCAGGTGTGAAGGTTTCCAGCTCCCCAAGAGCAGTTCTCTCCCTGAGTGGATGCGAACTAACAAGTAATGTGGGTGATTCACCCTATGCTGTCCTTTCTATTTCACAAGTGAGGATATGGGTTTACCTTAGAAAGTATCTGTCTGGTAAGTAGAAAGGCCTGGGAAGGCACCCCACGTGAAGAAAGACAAACAGAACAAGCTCACTTCTTCTTTTCCATGCAAAGGACAACAGCTTTGATCTCGGTTTCCTGGTGGGTGGTCACTTTCATTGGAGTGCTGCATTTTCAACACTTCATATGAAGGTCATATGAAGGCAAACTTCTCCATGCTCCCCGCTGCTTATAGACTCGTAGGGCATTTCTCTCAACTTGAAAGAGTGTTCTAAGAAATCTTTCCAACTAATTTGAATATTTTCCTCTATAGCACAACAGTATTATAAAGCACAAAGATCAAGTGTAGTTTGGGGGCCTCTCAGGTGGCATAGTGGTAAAGAATCTGCCTGCTACTTTCAGGAGACATAAGAGACACAGGATCGATCCCTGGGTCATGAAGATCCCCTGGAGTGGGAAATATCAACCTGCTCCAGTATTCTTGCCTGAAAAATTTAATTAACAGAGGAGACTGGTGGGCTACAGCCCATAGGGTTGCAAAGAGTCAGACACGACTGAAGACGCACCATTAGCATACATCTGCGCATCGTTAACCCAATCTTCCTGCTCATCAACTCTTTGACATAGGTGAAGCAAATATCTTCATTCCATTTCACAGATAAGGAGGTGGAAGCCCAAAGAGATCCACTGTCTGACCTCAATCACATAGACACATTATTGAGTGGAAAGTGAAAGTCACTCAGTCGTGTAGGACTCTTTGTGACCCCATGGACCATTACAGTCCAAGGAATTCTCCAGGCCAGAATACTGGAGTGGGTAGCCTTTCCCTTCTCCAGGGGATCTTCCCAACCCAGCGATCAAATCCAGGTCTCCCGCATTGCAGGCGGATTCTTTACCAGCTGAGCCACCAGGGTGGAGTTGAGACCTAAACTCAGGTCCGCCCAGTTTACATGACAAGAGCATAATCACTGAGTTTTACTGAGTTCTTCCTTAATCCGTGGGATCAGATTTTGGTGTGAGCTAGTTATTAGCAGCAGACCAATGGTTAGAGTAAAAAAAATAGGTAAGCAGTATAGCTGCTCTGGCATAAAGGGAGCATGTACTTCTCCATGGTCAAGTCAGGGAATTGCAGGTAGCCTCCAGTAATGCAAAGACCCTTGGAACTGAGGTAGAGAGAGGTGAGAATCCCAAAGGAGCAGCCAAGGGCAATCATGAGTGAGAGTGTGTTCTCATTATGCTTTACCCTCACATTCTTGGACCACTGAATAGTTCTTGAGCTTTAAATCTGGGGTAGTGAAGGGCTTAATAAAACACAGATTCCTTGTCCTACATATTCCTATGAATCAAAATCCGTGAGAGTGAGACCAGGGGATGCATATTTGAATAAGCTTCCAAGGGATGCTGAGCACGCTTGGAGAAGCAAGGGCAGACTGCAGGGCAGATCTGCAGGTGTGTGTGGCTTCCTGCAGCAAAGACAGCTCAGAAGTGAATGAGAGCAGATGGGCAATAAGAAAGCTTTCTCATGAGCTGAAATAGGAAAAGACAGGAATAAGAAGTATGAAAGTGCAAGGAACAAGTGTCCTGAGTTCTTCCAGAGATGGCTCCAGCACCACAGAGGTGCAGGCAAGGTCAGAGAGAGGACTTGGCTACCTGGGCATCTACTGCCAAACTGAGTTGGTGGACCAACTAACAGAGTCCTCCTCCTGTAGTGGGCAGAGGAATTGGACAAGAGACGGCAACATCAAGGAAGAGACTTTCTTATATATTTTGTACCAAGCCTTTCATCGGTACTACCTACAGAGACACACAAAACATCAAAAAATATTTTTTTAAACAGGAGCAATAGAAGTCTTTATACTTTAGGAAAAGGCAACTTCAGAAAGGATGTACATATATGATCATTTGTTGAGACAGGTAAGAGATGACAAGGCTCAGTCTTATGCACTAAAGGAAGACATTTGTCAGAGGCAGACTGGAGACCCTGGGGGTTATTTTGGAGGGCTATTAGGAAGACAAGACTACAGTTGATATCTTATATGCCCTCACTAAATCTCAGACCCCTCATCTGTAAAATGGGGATAATACATTACTTTTGACACGGGACTGTTGAGAGAATTAAATGAGATAATGTATATAATGGCTTCCCTGGTAGCTTAGAGGTTAAAGCGTCTGCCTGCAATGCAGGAGACCCGGGTTTGATCCCTGGGTTGGGAAGATCCCCTGGAGAAGGAAATAGGAACCCACTCCAGGATTCTTGCCTGGAGAACCCCATGGACAGAGGAGCCTGGTGGGCTACAGTCCATGGGGTTGCAAAGAGTCGGACACGACTGAGCAACTTCACTTTCCATGTATATAATAATGTGTATGATGAGTTTAACAGGTTAACAGGCATATAGTAAGTGCTACTATTACAGCTCATGTCATAGGACTGTCAAATAAACTAAGTGAAATAATGATTGCAAAGCTCTTGACACAGCACCAGCACCTAGTAAATGCTCCATTAATGGTAACTAAAAACAGTATTTTAAATTTTAAAATAACATTAGGTAGTATAAGAGAAAAATAGGAACAAAGAAAAGAGCAAGGACTAGAAAACAGTAACAAAGTAATCCAACTATATCAATAATCACTTTAAAATGTCATTGGTATAAATACACCAATGAAAGGACAGAGATTGTCAGTGCAGATCAAAAAACAAGATCTAACTATATGCTGCCTACAAGAAATACACTTTAAAGACACAAATAAAATTAAAGTACATGGATGGAGGAAGAACACAGCACACTAATACTAATCATAAGAAAGAGTAGGTGTATTAATTTCAGACAGAGCAAACTTCAAATTGAATCTGCTGGCAGTGCAGGAGACTTGGGCTTGATCCCTGGGTCAGGAAGATCCTCTAGAGAAGGAAATGGCAGTCCACTCCAATAATCTTGCCTGGAAAATCCCATGGACAGAAGAGCCTGGCGGGCTGCAGGCCATAAGGTCACAAAAGAGTTGGCACAACTGAGCGGTTAAACAACAGACTTCAAAGCAAGGACAGTTACGTGAGATAAAGAAAGGTATTACATGATGATAAAGGGGTCAATTCTCCAAGAAAACATAACAATCTTTAATGTGTGTGCACCTAACAATAGATCATCCATCTACAAGAGACAAAAACTAACAGAACTGCAAGGAGAAATGGATGAATCCACAGTGATAGTTGGAAAGGTGAACGCCTCTATCAGAAATGGACAGATCCAGCAGGCAGAAAATCAATGAGCACATTCTGAACTCAACAATACCATCAACCAACTGGATATAGTCAACATCTATAGACAACTTCACCCAGCAATAACAGAATATACATTCTTCTCAAGCTCACATGTAACAGTTACCAAGATAGACCACATTCTGGGCCATAAAATAGACTTTAAAAAATTTAAAAGAAGGACTTCCCTGGTGATCCAGTGGCTAAGACTCCACACTCTCCATGCAGGGGGCCCAGGTTTGATCCCTGGTCAGGGAACTAGATCCCACATGCCAAAACTTAGATCCTGCATGTGGCAACATTGATTGAAGGGTCTGTGTGCCACAACGGAGACTTGGCAGTTGTAAGTCTTTATTTTAAAAAATAAATGTTTTATTTTTAATTTAAAAGGAGAAAAATCATACAATGTGTGCTCTTAGACACAACGGAAAGGAATTAAATTAGAAATAAAATAAAAAGATAACTGGAAAATCCCCAAATACCTGGAGATTAAACAACACAATTATGAATTACACATGGGTCAAAGAAGAAATCTTAGTTAGAAGAAATTGATTTTTGAACTGAATGAAAATTAAAATACAACTTATCAGAATTTGTGAGATGCCGTGAAAGCAGTGCTTAGTGGGAAACTTATTGCATTAAGTATACTAGAAAAGAAAATCTAAAATCAATAAATAATCTAAGCTACCACCGTAGAAAACTAGAAAAAGAAGAGCAAATTAAATCCAAATTAACTAGGAGAATAAGAATAAGAGAAGAAATCAATTAAATTGAAAATAGGAAATCAATAGAGAAAATCAATAAACCCCAAAGCTAGTTCTTTAAAAAAGATCAATAAAATCCATAAATCATTAGCCAGGCTAAGAAAAAGAAAGACAAATTATTAATCTAGAAATGAAATCAAGGATGTCACTAGAAATGAAATCGAGGATATCACTACAAATCTCATGGGCATTAAAAGGATAATAAATGAATATTATGAACAACTCTTTGCCCACAAATTTGAGCCCATGTGCCACAACTAAGACCCAACACACCCAAAGAAAGAAAGAACCTGATTTTAAAATGGGCAAAAGATCTAGTGATACCTCACTATAGAAGATATGGCAAATAACCATATCTATGAAAAGATGCTCAAAAGAATTTATCACTTGGGAGCTGCAAATTAAAACAATGAGATGCTACTACAAACCTATTTGAAAGGTCATAATCTAAAACTCTAATGACACTAAATGCTGGTGAGGATATGGAGCAACAAGAACTCTCATTCGCTGCTGGTGAGAATGAAAAATGGTACAGCCTCTCTGGAGGACCGTTTGGCAGTTTCTTAACAAAACTAAATACATTCTTACCATATGATCAAGCAATTGTGCTCTTTGGTATTTACCCAAATGAAATGAAAACTTATGTCCACACAAAAACCTGCCCATGAATGTTTATAGCAGCTTTATTCATAATTGCCAAAATGGAAGCCACCGGATTACCTTCACTAGGTGAATGGATAAACTGTGGTACATACAGATAATGAAATAGTATTCAGCCCTAAAAAGAAATGAGCAGCTGAGGAGGCTATGCTTGTGTAGGGGCAGAGGGTATGAGAGAGATCTCCATACTTGCCACTCAGTGTTTTTATGAACCTAAAACTGCTCTAAAATGTAAAGTCTATTTTCTTTTAAAAATAACAACATTAGATAGACAAAATGTCATAGCACTTGGTCTTCTAAAATGGTTTCAAATTCCTACTGAAGATTTAAAAAAATCCACGAGGACTTCCCTCGTGGTCCAGTGGTTAAGAATCTGCCTGCCAATGCAAGGGACACAGGTTCCGTTCCTGGTCCAGGAAGATCTTCCCTGCCGCAGAGCAGCTGAGCCCGTGCACCACAGCTGCTGAGTCCTCGCCTTCTAGAGCCCGTGCTCTGCAACAAGAGAAGCCACTGCAACGCGAACACCCCAACACAGAGTAGCCACCACTCACCGCAACGAGAGCAACTGGAGAAAGCCCACGCACAGCACCAATAAAGGGCCAGCACAGCCAAACATAAAAAAGTAAAAGCAGAAACTTCTTTAAAAAAATTAAATAAAGAGATCCACATGGTGACCATGTTATAAAAGGAAATATTTAAAGATCGATATTCTTAACTTTCGTGTCCAAAGAAATACTGGGGGGTAAAAACTAAAAGAAACAACTTTCAAAGCCCACAAGAGATCAGAGCACGTGACTCTGATTTTATTGAGAAAACGCTGGTCAGGCTAAGAAGAGAGATGATAAAGAGCACCAGCAGCGGAGCACAATCAACCTAATTATAGTGAGACTCTGAGACTTTGCCCCGTGTCTTTGAGTTTTCTAACAGGTCAAGAAACAGCACTTCTGTAACACTGTCCTTGGTTGGAAAGGCAAAGAGTCTCCTAAAGTTAAGGAACGGAGGAGAGCTTTGAGAGGTCAGTCCTGAGTCTGGTGGTATTCAAAGAGTCTACTGGGGAAGAGTCTTCAATACAGAAAAAAAGAAGGGTACTACCAAGGCTGTGGAGAGGTCAGAGGGGAGAGGAAGTTCCCCAAGAACTTCTCTGGGAAGAAGTTTTATTTTAATCTCTCTGGGAAGAAGAGAATATTTCTCCTCTCCCAGCTGGAGAAATATTGGTCTGAATGTTCTGACCTTGTTGAAGTAAGAGACAGGAGAAGCAGAAACAAAGAATAGATGGGCACTTCTCCTCTTGTTTCCCTGAATATACTGTGATTCTCTCTTTTCTTCAGCAATTTATATTATAGAGTGCCTACCATGAGCTGGGGCTTCCCTGGTGACTCAGACAGTAAAGAATCCACCTGCAGTGCAGAAGACCCAGATTTGATCCCCAGGTCAGGAAGATCCCCTGCAGAAGGCAATGGCAACCCACTCCAGTATTCTTGCCTGGAGAATCTCATGGACAGAGGAGCCTGGCAGGCTACAGTCCATGGGACACAACTGAGCAACCAACATTTTCCCTTCTTTACCACGAGCTAGGCTGTGTGGGCTAGGGGCTGGGAGTGCAGCAATAAATGAAGTCCTTGCTCCCATAGAGGAAAACAATAATATAATAAATAGAAATGTATCATATATCAGGATATGAGAGGTGCTGTGAAGGAAAACTGGCAATGGAAATGGCAACCTATTCCAGTATCCTTGCCAGGATAATCCCATGGATAGAGGAGCATGGTGGGCTACAGTCCATGGGGTAGCAAACAGTCAGACACAACTGAGTGACTGAGCACATGAAGGAAAATAAGGTCAGTAAGTGATGGTGATTGCAGCCATGAAATTAAAAGCCACTTGCTCCTTGGAAGCAAAGCTATGACAAACCCAGACAGCATATTGAAAAGCAGAGACATCGCCAACAAAGGTCTGTATAATCAAAGTTATGGTTTCTCCAGTAGCTGTGTATGGATGTGAGAGGTGGACCATAAAGAAGGCTGAGCGCAGAAGAATTGATGCTTTTGAACTGTGGTGTTGGAGAAGACTCTTCAGAGTCCCTTGGACTGCAAGGAGATCCAACCAGTCAATCCTAAAGAAATCAACCTGAATATTCATTGGAAGGACTGATGATGAAGCTGAGGCTCCAATACTTTGGAGCTGAAGCTCCAATACTACCTGATGCGAAGAGCTGACTCATAGAAATGACCTTGATGCTGGGAAAGATTGAAAGTAGGCGAAGAAGGGGATGACAGATGACGAGATGGCTGGATGGCATCACCAACTCAATGGACGTGAGTTTGAGCAAGCTATAGGAAATGGTGAAGGACAGGGAAGCCTGGTGTGCTGTGGTCCGTGGGGTCGCAAAGAGTCAGACACAACTGAGTGACTGAACAAGAACAACGACAAATGACAGTGATAAAGTGATGGGGTGCTGTTTTATATGCGGGAAGGTTTCTGTGAGGGGGTGAGATCTGAGCAGAGCCTGACTGAGGGGTTCTCAAATAGACTCAGCCGTATCATTAATAGGCATGTGGTAAATGTTTCTTGTGATGCTGAGTCTTCAAATATTATTGCACTGAAAAAGTGAAAATGTGGTACCCAATTGGAAAAAAAAAAACTGGGGAGAGGGAGACCAGGAAATCACAAGCAGAAGAGGATGGCAAGTTTTGGAATCAGAAAAACATGGGTTTGAATCCCTACCCTGCGGTGTGACCTTTATGAAGTTTTTAAACCTCTTTAAGTCAGCCTCACTTTCCTCAGTCTGGAAAACAGAACAACTAAGGTGTCAACTTTACTGGGTCATTATAAGAATCATAAGAATTCAATGAGATGATATATATCTATGTATGCATATATACATGAATATATATTGACTATTAAACCCAATGCCTTGTTGTAAAAGTTTTTTAAATGATAGCTATTATTACTGACCAGATGTTACAAATTGGTTAGTGTCATTTTCTTATTCAAAATAATTTTGGAACAAAGATTGACATACCTAAAAGGAAAGCAGGGTTTTAATCTAGGATCCATGGATCTCTATGTCAAAAGTGTCCATGGATTGGCTTTTAAGAGGTCTGTGAATCCCTAAAACTGTGTTAAACTTGGGGAATGTAGTGTATTTTTCTGAAAAGAGTGTAGCTAGCTTTCATTACATTCTCACAGTAGACCAGTTTGACAAACCACCATTTCCCTGTCTCTGTTGTTTGCCAGCTTTTTCTGTTTCAGATTATTCTAATTTTCTGATTACAGAGTGGGGTTTGTTTGTTTTTTTTTTCAGAATAACAGAAGTTTGTAAAATGAACAAAAATATTTAAAGGTCTCTCTCCTTATTTTCTTATTAATTTAAAAACATTGTCTATTGGTGATAACATTCTCTTTCCTTCTACATTTTACTTGTTAGAGCTGCAAAGTGAGTTCTTATTCACTCTGAAATTTCTTAAAAGCTGCACTTTCTCCTTGGTTTGATTTTCTGATTCTGTGCTTAAAAGTCAGTGCTGCTTTGTCATATTCCTTATTATCTATACAATCTAATTTCCTTTTTTTTTCAGTGGAATTTTCTCTTATTTATCATTTGCTAGTACAGCTGAAACCCAGGTTATATGAGTAATACAACCTTTGAAAAAAAAGAAAGGAAATAGAAACTATGCAATTTGAGCCTAGTAACTGGAAGCTTCACAATTGCAGGCAAGATTTAGAACTTACAAAATTTACGTATTTATCAAACACTGGTACACGTCAGTTGCAACTTGAGGGGACGACACACTGTGTTTATATCTGCACGCTGTTGGTTAGCTCATTTGCTACACTGTCCACGTAATGGACTGTCACTGGCTCCCTCTGGTTGTCTTCAAAGAGAAGATGACAATATTTGCTGTCTGATCCTCCTAAGAAAAGTGACTTAGTCAATATGTGTGCATGAGTGCTGAGTTGCTTTTGTTGTGTCTCTTTGCAACCCTATGGACTGTAGCCCTTCAGGCTCCTCTGTGCATGGGATTCTGGAGTGGGTTGCCATTTCCTTCTCCAAGGGATCTTCTCAACCCAGGGTCTGAACCCACATCTCTTATGTCTCCTGCGTTGGCAGGTGGGTTCTTTACCACTAGCGCCACCTTAAGACTCTTGATAACAAAAACCACATCCACCTTTAATTGGACTATGCGCAGAGAGAGAATTCATAAGCTCAAGCAACTAAAAAGTCTAGGAATCAATCTCTAGATTTAGACCCAGTTGAACCAGGGTTCCATACTATCAGGCCCTCTCTCCATCTGACCATTGCATCTCAGCAAGCCCCTCATATGGGGATCCTGGTAGAGCAAGACTTGCGTTTCTGTATAGCCAGAACTCCCAGGCAAGGTTTCACTTCCTCAATAAGTCCAATGGAAGCTCTTGCAGGAACTAAGGGTGTCTTGTCCATCCTGCCTACACATGGCTTGTGAATAGGGATGCTCTAAGCAATCTGCATGGACTGAATGTGGGAGAGACTGGATTTCCCTTGCCACGCAACATACATTTTCCCCAACTGCCCACATAGAATTCTAATTACTCAGAAAGAACAGAGATCCTTTGATCTTAGGAAGAGCTTCCTCTTATCCTGACCTCTGGGGTTAATTATGATTAAAAATATCATTCCTTTAGCCCTATTATTGGTCTAGGAGTAGCCATGTTATCCAGTTCCAACCAATGAGAAATAAGCAGAAGCCAGCTGGGCGGAGCATTTTGGAAAGATTTGCTTTTCTGGAAAAAAGAGCTGGCATGATTCTTTTGCTCCTTTGCCCTTTACCCTTCTTTCTTCTTGGATTATGGATGCAATGCCAGGGAGGCAGCAACCATTTTGTGACTATGAGAACAGCAATATAAGAATGCATACAAATACCCGCTAAAGGGTGATAAGCCAGAAAAATAGAAATTTTCTGAGTCGTTGGTAACTCCAGTGAACCCATACACTAGCCCTGACTGTCAATCTCCTGACTTACTGTATGACATAAGAAACCCTTGTTTGTTTAAACTACTATTAGCTATATTTCCAATTACTTGTAATCAAACACAATTCTAACTGTTGCAGATGCTGTGACCAGAAAAAATAAGGAACAGATGCTGGGCAGATAAAAACAGTGAGTTTTCACCAGAGGTACTGAGACAGTGTTAACCCAAGACTGGACTTTTCCCTTTCTCCAAACAGGTAACAGGAAATCACTTCCTAACTGAAACAAAGAGCAAGAAGAGGTAGAAAGACAATGCAGAAAGGAATATGGAAGGACCTCTCAGACTAATTTAGCCTGCCTTCCTTCCTTCTTCACTGAGAGCAGATATGGTGACCTAGAGCGATTATAGTCAACTAGGCCTCAGTCTCCTCCTACGAAAAAATGGGGACAATGACTTCTACCTTTAGAACTGGGTTTGCTTTTTTTTTTAACTTCCATACTTACTTTTCAAAAGAGTTTATTAAAGCATAATATAATATACATCACTAGTTAAAGAGGCAGTTCTTGTACCCAGGAATCAGTGCAACTTGAACTTTTACACCTAGAAACCATACTCTTGATCGCCAGTTAACAGCAGGAAACCTACAAAATATTTCCTAACCACTATGCATACTCAATAGATAACACCTACCAGATGCTAAGTGCCAGCTTCCCACGTGATATCATTTTCATTCCAGGTTGGGATTTTTGTTGTTTTTTTTTTCTTCCAATTTGTCCCCAGCATATATAATAATTCTTAGCGTATACTGAGCACTCAATAAATATTTGTTGACTAGTTGAAGGAATCTCTTACCTCATTAGGTTCTAGACTTGCTTCCTATTTGACCTTCCTATTTCCCTAAGCATGCTGAAATCTGTTCATTCCCTGAGGTTCACAGGAGGCTTGAAATTGTGAAATAAAGGGAAGGATGCCTGCTGACTTTAGTCACCTCAAGAGAAGTGGTGACATACTGAAGTGACACAAATGAGAGGTCAGCCTAGGTCATGTCAAGTGGACACAAGCCAAAGATGTAGTCATTCTGAATTGCTACATCTTTTTAAAACAGCAGAATAATAGCCTGCCGCTGTGCTCATGGCATTAAAGATATGATCTCATTTACTCTTTCCAACAATCCTCAAGGACAAGTATAGTGCATCCAGGAGTGCCCAGTGGTGTCCAGCACTTTGTGACCCCATGGCCTGGAGCCCACCAGGCTCCTCTGTCCATGGGATTTCCCAGGCAAGAATACTGGAGTAGGTTGCCAGTTCCTACTCCAGGGGATCTTCCCAACCCAGGAATCAAACCCCTGTCTCCTGAGTCTCCTGCATTAGCGGGCGGATTGTTTTTACCACTGTGCCACCTGGGAAGCCAAGTGCTAAACTGCTTCAGTCGTGTCCCACTGTGTGCGATCCCATGGACTGCAGCCTACCAGGCTGTTCTTCCATAGGATTCTCTAGGCAAGAACACTGGAGTGGGTTGTTGTGTCCTCCTCCAGGAGATCTTCCCGATCCAGGGATCAAACTTGCATCTCTTATGTCTACCTGCATTGCAGGCAGGTTCTTAACCACTAGTGCCACCTGGGAAGCCAAGGACAGGTATGACTACTCCAATTTACTGATGAATAAATTGGAATTTAGAGAAGATCCATCACCCAGATAGTGAGTAATGGAGCCAGCATTTAAATTCAGATCTGTCCAACTCCCAGAAGAATACTCTGAATCATTTTGCCACATGACATTATCTGAAAGCCAAAGTCCCTGAATAAGAAATATGTCTGTACAGATGGGTCATGAAGTGCAACACAGCCAAATCTTCTAATCTTAGAGTAATCTTGATGTGTAGGAGATAGCCAAGTCCCAAAGTTCATGTCATCATTCATAGATGTCCAACACCATTGGTAACAGGCCTCCATCCAAAAAGAGGGACAGATGTTCCCCACGGACCTGCTGTTATTTATTTCAAACATCACCCCTATGAATAGCTTTCAGTCACATAATATCATAGTAGGTCACCGGAAATCAATAACATTCTACTTGGTTTTGGTTTATCCAAACATGGCAGGTAATTCAAATTTATTTCATAGGATGTTCTTTGAAAAGAAAATGTTATTGAGTAAATTGGTGAGTGTGTCTTTGCCCAAAAGCATAATGTTGAAAAAGTACTTCTTATGGTGTGTTTGGGCTTCCCAGGTGGTGCAGTGGTAAAGAATCCACCTGTCAATGCAGGAGATGGAGCCTCGATCTCTGGGTCAGGAAGATCCCCTGGAGAAGGAAATGGCAACCCTCTCCAGTATTCTTGCCTGGGAAATCCCATGGACAGAGGAGCCTGGCGGGTTACAAGTCCATGGGGTCTCAAAAGAGTCAGACATAACTCAAGGACTAAACGACAACATGGTGTATTTATTTAGAGTACGTTGGAATGACGAGTCATTATACCAAAAGGAAAAGAGTCATTGCCCATAAAGTGGTTTAACTTTTCAAGAGCTTTTATGATGAAAAGTCACTAGTTGGGTAGTCATTTTAGAATTCTGTACAATGAGCCTGCATGCCTCAAGTCCCTGGTTCAGTTATGGACCCATGGTCAATCTTGTTTCATTTATCCTCTCTCCCAGTTTTCCCCAGATCATTTTTGAAGCAAGTCTAGATCATATTTCATTTATAAGCCAGAATTATTTTTGGAAAAGAAAAATCCTAAGCTTTTAATACATTATATGCAAATCACGGTGGACTGAAGTTCCACAAGTATTCCCCAATATTACATAAATGCCCTGATTTAAAAAAAAAGCTTTTCAAAACAAAACAAAACAAAATCTTTCATAATAAGCATTCATAATTTAGACACAGTTTCAAAGTTCAACTCTTTCATATTAGCTTTGCGACTTTTGGCAAATTATATAACTTTTCTATAAGCCTCTGTTCCTTCATTCAAAAAATGGGGGCTGGGGACTTCCCTGGCAGTCCAGTGGTTAAGACTCTGCATTTCCACTGCAGGGGGCACAGGTTTGATCCCTGTTTGGGGAACTAAGATCCTATATGCTGCATGGTACAGCCAAAGAAAGAAAGTGGGAAGGGCTGATAAAGGTATTTCATAATGTTGTACTGAGCAAATAATACATAACGCACTTGGCACAGGCATAGCCTCATAAATACATAATAAAGGAAGCTCTTTTCTGCTTTCAATGTCTGGCATAGAGCAAACGCTCAATAAAGTATTGCTTACCATACAGTTATTCATCACTGTGAGGGACTCCTGTGATATCTGATGGGTTTGGTTACCCATGCTTGGTACTACTGATGAGATTGTCTGACTCTGAATCTAGAAGTTTTTCCCAGGGATGGAACTTCCCTGGGCACAGCTCAGATGAACAATCCATTTCCTTCCCCTCACACCTTCAAGCTAGTTAAAAGTAGATAGAGCACAAAACCTAGGATAGAAAAATAGATTGAAGAAGAAAGAAGAACTCACCCTACTATATTGAAGCAAATGGAAGATCTAGAAATAGCTTCACATATTAAGCAAGAGCAAGATTTTCAGAAACAGTATGGCAGCTACGCAAATATGTTGCAACAAAGAAATTAGGAAAAGAGCTCAATGATAAGATCATAAAAAAAAAGATAATGAGATTAAAAGGGAGGTGGAAATTAAGGAAACAAATCAAAGGCTAAAATAATACTACTGAAGAACTATTAAGTAAATATAAACCATAGGGGAAATAATAGGCATTTGCTGAAAATTGAATCATTAATGCAATAAATAAGCTTCAGTTTTGCTTCTTAATAACTATGGTTAATAATTCAAAGACACTACAGTAAATAGAAAGAAGATAATAAAAATGGAAGACAGATGAAACTGTCCAAATTAAAGATAACAGATGTCCCTGAAGTAGTAAACCTAACAAATCACACAGACGTATTGTTTCAAGTTCTCAAAGAAAAAAGTTTCCCCTTAATGAAGGAAAAATTAAATCTGCATATTAAAGGAACACACAAGTTACAAGGGGAAAAGACCATATAGTACAAACAACACTGAGAACTGAACTTCAAGGATAAACAATTCTTAAGGAAAATAAGCAAGAAAAACAAGTCATTTGTAAGATTTTTATTTTGTTTCCATAAGCCAAACAAGCTTCAAACCTTCCCTGGTCTTATTTCATGCAAGGACTCCTGGAACATGCTTATAAAGATAAATTATAACGCACCAATAAAGGGAACAAGTTAACATCTCAAATGTGAAAATAAGTTCAGGGAAAGTAATACACAGAAATCCTTTTTGAAAAAAAAATTCCAAGGATGACTCAAATCAAAGGAGATAAATAGAGAAACCATGGCAAAATACCTTATGTCAAAAAACAAGGGAGCAATATCTCTCAAATTATGAGAAAAAGAAACTGTACCTCAAAAATTTCATATCAAGCAGGCTATTTTTCAAGGTAACAGAAAGGCAAGGTAACTACAAACGTTCAAGAGCTACTATACAGTCTTCTTGGCAGAGAGCGACGGTGGCAGGGAGGCTCCTTGGTGATGAAATACATACAAGCCAGATAGGAATTAAAATAAAGAACTCAAGGATGGAGAAGATATGGTCGAAGACTGGTGCAGAGCACTGAAGTCACTCTCACACAGAACAAAAATTAAACAACTGTGGAAATTATGGTTACAAAACAATATAAATACTAAAAACCTTAACCACTAAAAAATGAAATGAATTAACTAAATTCAGCAGGGGAAAGGCGAGATAGAGGAATTTTTCCTGTACTAATGTCCTCAGTTTTTCTGGGAGTACACCAAAGATGCTCTCAAAAATTGCAACATGAAAGTGAAAAAAAAGACCAAACCCATAATGACACAAAACTCATGCTCATTTTAATCTTAGGAGTATCTTTAAAAACCTAATATTCCTTGTGATAAACATTTATTTATAGTTCAGCAATTCCTTCAGTTTAATTTATTTTTCGTTTGTCAAATTGAAATAGGATTGGACTTAATATTGTTATCTAAAAATAGCTGAGCACCAAAGAATTGATGCTTTTGAACTATGGTGTTGGAGAAGACTCTTGAGAGTCCCTTGGACTGCAAGGACATCCAACCAGTCCATTCTGAAGGAGATAAACCCTGGGATTTCTTTGGAAGGAATGATGCTAAAGCTGAAACTCCAGTACTTTGGCCACCTCATGCGAAGGGTTGACTCGTTGGAAAAGACTCTGATGCTGGGAGGGGTTGGGGGCAGGAGGAGAAGGGGACGACAGAGGATGAGATGGCTGGGTGGCATCACTGACTCGATGGACATGAATCTGAGTGAACTCCGGGAATTGGTGATGGACAGAGAGGCCTGGTGTGCTGCGATTCATGGGGTCGCAAAGAGTCAGACACAACTGAGCGACTGAACTGACTGAACTGAAAAATAGCACATCAAGAATAATCCCATTCCTAACTAGCAGCCTTTTTCTTAACCTGTACATAAGATGTCTGAAATAATATTCTTTTATAACAAGGGTTAATGTCAAGTTTGCCAGTAATTTTTTACTTTTACCCTGTTCTTTGCTATCTCCATCTCCTTCCTCCACCTCCTCCTTCTTCTTTTTGGAAATGAACTTGAATTCTCTTTACAAAAAAGCGATCAGTATTCTAAAAAGTGAAAGTGAACAGGGAAGATAGTTGGTCAACGCACAACCTCTCTGTCATGATTCACCTGCTTATGAGCCCATAGATATGACCTTAACAAACTCTGGTCACATTACACCTAGTAAATGGGAAACACCAGTTCCAGAGAAAATGCCAAGCAAGCAAATGGTAGCAAAGATGATGATGGCCAAGGACACGAGAAGGCACCTTGAGGAGGTGGACAAGCTTTGGTTTGGAATCAGAAGACCTGAGTTCTTTCTGTGGTTCAGACACTTTTGTGTTATTTTGGATAATCTCCATACCACCTTGGAAATATGACTGAACTTTTCTATGCACCAGGCCCAATATTACAATATATCCCCATTTTTCATGAAAAGGTGGGAATATGTGTTTTGAAATACAATATCATAATATTTAAACACTAAAAACTAACCAAAATATTTTTAAACACTTTTAGATTAAACAGAGTATATCTGAGGCCATATTTCACCTTGCAGGCTTACCAGTTGGTGACTAACAGTCACTGTTTACATACTCGTCCGTGGACAAAGCTGGCCCTAATGGAAGTGGTCCAGCAGTGTTCTGGACCTACACACTTATAAGAGCCAACTGTGTGATTCCTCCCAACTCTGTCAAGCTACCAATGACATCACATTGGGAGCCTGAAATCAGCCATGGTTGCAGTATTTACCCCATGGAAATAATAAAATGCTATAAATTTGTCCCCTTGCCCCTCACCACAGCTGGTTCTGAAACAGAATACCACTGTAGCTATCTGTCCAGCTGATCCCATGGTTATTGTACTGTACATCAGAACTAGGAGAGATTGAAGATAGCCTGCAAGAAAGGAAAAGCTAATCAAACAAGTTAAAGCTAACAGGAGGAATTTAATTTTTTAAAAAAAAAGGGTTAGGATTGAACTACCACACCTTAGGGAAGCAAGGGTATGGTCTCCTGATTAAGAAAAGAGGAAACACAGACTTCCCTGGTGGTTAAGACCCCATGCTCCCAATTCAGGGGGCCTAGGTTTGATCCTGGCCAGGGAACTGGATGCCACATGCACAACTAAGAGTTTGCATACTGCAATGAAGATTGAAGATCTGGCATGCTTCAATAAGATCCAGCACAGCCAAATAAATTTAAAAAATTTACAAAAGAGGAAACAGGACTGGAGGCCACAGAGTCCCCCTCTCTCCATCACTAGCTTTGGCCTCTATCTTAGTATTAGTTTCACTGTCTCATAAAGCTTCTCCTTTCTGGCAAAGGATCAAGGCTAGGGGTGGAAAACAGAAGCACTTGCTCCCCAAAGGGCACAAGTCTGCTACCGGCACATGGGGCACCTTTTTCCCCTAGGATGAGGGAGACCTACACCAGGGGGCACAGCAGCTGAGCAGGGAACAGAGGGTGGTTTACAATCTTTGTTGGCCCTGGTCTAGGTGCTTGTGTGTAGTGAACATCTTACAAAGCTGTACATAATGGCCCCATATGAGCACATTCTCCCAAAGTGGTGCCTTTCAATAAACTTTAGCAAAGATGTTGATGTAATGGTGTTAAGTATGTGATGGAAAGGCAACAGGGAAGCAAGGATCATTTGGTTCAAAATAAAGTTAAAACCATTCGTAATTAAACTTGGGAATCCATGAGAAGGAGGCTCCCCTCCCCTTCCCCCCTTTTTAAAATAAACTTCTTCTTTGGGGATAATTTTAGATTTAATAAAAATTGCAAAGATAGAGAGTTGCCTTCCCAAGAAATAGGTGACCCAGATTAAATGATTTTGTAAACTTTCTGAAACTTACAAAAGTATAAACATATGATATTTACTTTCTATTTATTCCATTAGTTTTTAAGGGTGGAAATTAGTTTTAAAGTTCAGAATCTTATGCTAAGTTTGTTCAAAATTAATTTTGAAACATTTACCAAGTGTGGATGTCTCCACTCGTATCTCTACATAGGATCTTATACTGAAAATAAAGCCAAAGGAATAAAAAAAAAACAACTTAATTATGACAAAGACAGTGCAGGCATGGTCTTCTTTCATTTGACAAGGATTTCTTGATATGTCCCAAGCATATTAAGACAGAAAACATACAGTGATATGGAAGACAAGCTCCATCCTTACCCTAATGGACCTTCTAGTTTAGTGGAGGAGACAGACAAAAGAAACAAAGGTCTGGAGGGCACAGGAAAGGGACGTCAGTTTGTGAAATGGCATGAATTGGTAGGACCTGCGACAAACTAGAAAGAGGGTGCACTGACCAAAGGTTTTTCAAGTGTAATTGGTTTTTTCTTTTTAAGTCAAAGCCAAAAAATCTACATGGGCCATCGAATGCATGTGTAGGTATATTAGGCTTATAGAGCATCTGAAACACTAAATGAATATTTACACAAATAATTAAGAAGTGGAAGTAAAGAATATTTTTTAAAAATCTACAAAGGCCACGAGGAAGCGTAGTAATGGCCCTTGACTACAATTCCTGAGGAAGTGTAACTTCCTGAAAGTTTAATAGGCGTTAGCTAGGCAGTAAGTACTGGGGGAAAATGATTTGTGATAAATGGAACAATAGTAAGAGGGCACAGGATATTTGAGACTTCAGTGTGATTGAAGGCCAGCAAATGAGTGAGGGAAGTAGCAAGAGAGGAGCTGAAGTTTCACGGGTCAGATAATGAAAGACTGAATAGCCTCTGTTGGGAATTTTGAACTTCTTCTAAAACTAACAGATCACTTATATGTGGAATCTAATTTTAAAAAAAGGAGGGGTACAAATGAACTTATTCACAAAACAGAAGTAGAGTCACAGATGTAGAAAACAAACTTATGGTTACCAAGGAGTGAGGTGGGGAGGGATAGACTGGAAGATTGGGATTGACATACACACACTACCAAATATAAAATAGATAACTAATAAGGGCCTGCCGTATCATACAGGAAAATCTACTCAGTACTCTGTAATGGCCTATATGGGAAAAGAATCTAAAAAATAAAAAAGGAACGTGTATATGTATGCTACTGCTAAGTTGCCTCAGTCGTGTCCGACTCTGCGACCCCATCGACGGCAGCCCACCAGGCTCCGCCATCCCTGGGATTCTCCAGGCAAGAACACTGGAGTGGGTTGCCATTTCCTTCGCCAATGCATGAAAGTGAAAAGTGAAAGGGAAGTCACTGAGTCGTGTCCAACTCTCAGCGACCCCATGGACTCCGCCTACCAGGCTCCTCTGTCCATGGGATTTTCCAGGCGAGAGTGCTGGAGCGGGGTGCCATTGTATACATATAACTGATTCACTTTGTTGTAGGCCTGAAATTAATACAACGCTGTAAATCAACTATAGTCCAATAAATTTTTTAAAATAAAAATAAATTTAAAGAAAGAAACTAATGGAATTTCACTAAAAGGTTAGAAACAAGAGAGTGATTTGATCTTGTGTGTATGGTTAAAAGGATACTCTGGTTGGAGTGTGTAGAACTGAATGGAGAAGGAGGTTAAGATTGGATGTAGTGGGGACAATCAGGATGATGTTACAGTAGCTCAGGCAAAATAGGCTGGGCTTGGCTAAGGGGAGGAAGCTTGGAATATAGACATTTTATCAGATGGGATTAGGAGGATCTGTGACAGAAAACTGCAAATTACAGTAACAAGGACACAGATATTTATTTCTCCCTCACATAACTGAATACTGTACATAGTTAACTTAAAATTAGATTGCTGCTGCTGCTGCTGAGTCGCTTCAGTCGTGTCCAACTCTGTGCGACCCCATAGACGGCAGCCCACCAGGCTCCCCCATCCCTGGGATTCTCCAGGCAAGAACACTGGAGTGGGTTGCCATTTCCTTCTCCAATGCATGAAAGTGAAAAGTGAAAGTGAAGCCGCTCAGTCGTGTCTGACTCTTCACAACCCCATGGACTGCAGCCCACCACGCTCCTCTGCCCATGGGATTTTCCAGGCAAGAGTACTGGAGTGAGGTGCCATTGCCTTCTCCAAATTAGATTGGTGGCTCCACAATTAACAAGGACCAGATTCCTTCTATCTTGCTTCTAAACATGATTTTCATCTCCTGATTCAAGACTGCTGCTACTGCTACTGCTAAGTTGCTTCAGTCGTGTCTGACTCTGTGCGACCCCATAGATGGAAGCCCACCAGGCTCCCCCATCCCTGGGATTCTCCAGGCAAGAACACTGGAGTGGGTTGCCATTTCCTTCTCCAATGCATGAAAGTGAAAAGTGAAAGTGAAGTCGCTCAGTCGTGTCTGACTCCTAGCGACCCCATGGACTGCAGCCTACCAGACTCCTCCATCCACGGGATTTTCCAGGCAAGAGTACTGGAGTGGGGTGCCATTGCCTCTCTCTGATTCAAGACAGTTGCTCTAATTCCAGCCATTTTGCTATCATTCCAGCCAACATAAATGAATAAGGGAGGAAAAATGGCATGTCCCCTCCCTTTAAGATCATTTCTAAAAACGACGTGACACTTTTAGTTACAACTCAACATAGAACTTAGTCACATGACCCCATCCGGTTGCAAGGGGTACTAGAAATAAAATTGTTATTCTAGAGACTACAGCCCATCTGAAAATCAAGTGCTCTATGACCAAGGATGAAAGGAACAGCAAGCACTGGGGGATATTCAACATCTTCTGCAATAAAAGTAGGTAAAGGTGAGATACATTCTAGAAATAAAATTAACAGGATTTAAAGATAGATTTAATGGAGGGGGGTGAGGGAAAGAGAAGAAACAAACCTAATTCCCACCTTTCTGACATAATCAACTCGATAAGTGGCAGCACCTTTCTGGAAGCAGAGAAATGAAAAAAGCAGCAGATTTGAAATAAAGAACAAGAATTAGCTGCTGGGACCATTACCACTCAGCCCTCAAAATTATTAAAGGAACAACCTGTTACCTTGTATACCCTTTCAGAGATGTTCTATGTCCATACAGCCGCATGCATGTATAAGTGTGTATAATCTGTTTACTAACACACACAGGTATGTTTACACACACCGTTTCCCCCCAAAATGATAGTTTTCAATCACACCATATATATATTTTGAATTTTTTGCTTCATGCACCAACATAGATTTACAAAATTTTTTTTGCATTTATCTTAAGTATGAAACTAAAAGTAAACTTAGAAGTTAAAACATACAATAATATTGAATTTTGTAGTTACCTTTACTGAAGATCTTTATCTCTTGGAAGGGCTTCAAGGTGGACCTGAGGACTCCCTTTAACATTTCATGTAAGGCAGGTATTCTGTTAATAAATTCCCTCAGCTTTTGTTTTCCAGAACATCTTAATTTTTCCTCTAATCTTTAGTAGTTTTGCCAGACACAGAATTCTTGATTGACAGGTTTTTTCACCCAGCACTTCAAATATCACCTCCCATTGCCTCTGTCTGAGATATTTGGCTATTAATCTTTTCAAGACCCCTTAAACATAATGAGTTTCTTTTCTCTTACTGCTTCTAAATTCTCTTTGTCTTTTGAAGTCTGATTATAGTGTATTTTGGCATGGACTTCTTTGGGTTTATCATACCTGGATTTAGTTGAGATTCTTGGACGTGTAGAGTCATCAAATTTGGAAAGTTTGTGGTCATTATTTCTTTAAGTAATATCTCTGCCCCCTTTCTCTCATCTCCTTCTGGGACTCTCAAAATGCTTATGTTGGTTGGCTTGATTTTACCCACAAATACCTTAGGCTCTGTTCACTTTTCTCTTTTTTTATTTCTGTTCCTCAGTACAGATAATTTTAATTGTCTTATCTTTAAGTTCATGATTCTTCTCTCTGCTCAAATCTTCTATTGAAATCCTCTAGGGAATTTTTCATTTTAGTTACTGTACTTTTCAGGTCCAGAATCTCTAGTCCATTCCTTGTTATAGTTTCTACCTATTGGTGTTTTCATTGTGTTTGTATATCATTTTCCAGTTTCTCTTAATTCTTTGTGCATGATTTCCTTTAGCTCTGAACACATTTAAGACTGTCAGTTTAAAGTCTTTGTCTAGGAACTCCTATGCCTGGTCTTCTTCATGGATCAGTTCAGTTCAGTTCAGTTGCTCAGTCGTGTCCGACTCTTTGCGACCCCATGAGGCCTCCCTGTCTATCACCAACTCCCAGAGTTCACTCAGATTCATGTTCATCGAGTCAGCAATGCCATCCAGCCATCTCATCCTCTGTCGTCCCCTTCTCCTCCTGCCCCCAATCCCTCCCAGCATCAAAGTCTTTTCCAATGAGTCAACTCTTCGCATAGTTTCTGTCAATTTATTTTTATCCTTTGAATGGGCCAGATTTCTTGTATCTTTGTATAATTTGTGATTTTTGTTGATAAATGTACGTTTAAATTTTATAAATTGAGAAATCATATATTCTTTCTTCTCCAGGATTTGCTGTTCTGATTGCTGAAGGCTGCAGTTGTCCATTTATTTACTGACTATTGAAAAGTCCATTTATTTACCAACAAGTAAATAAATTTCAATTTGTTGACAAGTCCATTTATTTGCTGATTTTTGTAGAGGCCATATTTCTTGTTGTGTATAGTTACTGAAATCTCAGTTCCTTTGGCCATGTTCAGTTAGTGCCTTGAAGAGATTTCCTTGATTCCAGGAGCTAAAACAAACAAAAAATAAACACCTCTCCCCTTCTTTGTAGACTGGCTGTGTTGGGGCACTATTTTAACACTTACTCAGGCTTCAAACAACTTTGCCTTAGCTTTCACTTGCTACTTGCACTGAGCCTAAAGATATCCAGAAGTGAAAGCTGAGGGTTTTCCAGGTCTTTGCTGAGGATGTGCCCTGTCTTGTACGTATGTTGGCCTTCTAAATTTTTCAGTATATATGGGCTTCTTTGAATGTCCTAATTTCCCACAATAAGTCTCTCCTCAGCTTTTTCTCTCAGGCTTTAGGCAGTCTATTGTATGCCTCAATCACAGACTTTTGTCTTAGGTAGCTGAGGGGTTTTGTTCACCTTACCTTGTTATAAGCAACATCCACCACCTTTCTGCCCCGAGTACGTTCTGAGTTAGGTGAAACAGACGTACCTTGTGTTGGTCCTTCAGGTAGCCTCCAGACAAGTTAGAACACATGAACATGATGATTTGAGTAAGGTCTGCTCTGCCTTCTTCAGAACCAGGGCCAAGGCTCCCACTGGAAACTCAGGTTGCAATCTTCAAGACTGCCACCCTATGAAGGAGGGAATGGGGCAAGGGCAAGTAAAAATGCCACACAAGTTTTCTGCCACTTTTAAGTTAACTTTCTCTTGATTCAACATTTATTTGGTTGCTCTGAAATTTTTTTTTACTATTTTCCAGAGTTCTGAAAAGGTTGGTTTTTAGTTTCTAAATGTTTTTGCTTCTATGGAGGGATGGGTATTTGGAGCCTACACCATTTTGATGTTGTCATCTTTTAGTAAGCTTTTAAATTTTGAAATAATTTTAGACTTTAAAAAAGTTGCAAAAATAATACAAAGAATTCCTCTCTATAAGAGTGCTCTCGTAGCTTCCCCAAATGTTAATATTGTTTATGATCACAGAACAATGATCAAAACCAAACCAAATTAATATTAATACAATATTAGCAAATCTACAAATCTTATGCAAAGGTTTCTCATACCTGACTAATGATCTTTTCTAGATCCAGGATGGACTCCAGGATGATACATTATATTTTGTTTTCACGTCTTCTAAGTTTCCCCAGTCTAGGAGAGTTCCTTAATCTTTCTTTGTCTTCTATGACCTTGATATTTTTGAAAGGCACTTTCTAGTCACTCATAGACTGTCTCTCAGTGATGCTTCCCCCTGGCTAAATGTAGGTATCATCAGCCCTCTTTACCCTCAGGTTCTGTAACCATGGATTCAACCAATTATGGATCAAAAATATTTGAAAAAAATTCCAGGAAGTTCTGAAAAGTAACTTTACCATACACCAGCAATTGTTTAAATTGTATTACATATTATAAGTAATCTAGAGATGATTTATAGAATAGAGGAGGATGTGTGTAGGTACTATGCAAATATCACATCATTTTATATAAGGGGCTTAAGCATCCAAGGATTTTTATAACTATGGGAGATTTCCAGAACCAATCATCCCAAGCAGATACCAAGGGATGACTGTATGTACTTTTTAAAAGAACAACACAGAAGTGATGCTGTGCCCTTTTCATCACATGATATCAGGAAACACACGATGTTGATATTGCAAAAATAGTTACAGAGTTTAGAGAGTTCACCAGCTTCCCTTAACGTTAACATCTTACATAGCCAGGACATCTTTGTTAAATCTAAAATATTAACCTTGGTGCAATACTATTAACCACTATTTACTTGGACAGTTTTTCTACTGTCCTTTCTGTTCTAGGATATAATCCAGGAAACCACACTGCATTTAAAGGTAGCTCCTTTTCTATGTGATTACGCCCACACTAACTCATAGCACAAGAGTCCCCCCCCTTCATTTGCCACATTAGAACCTTGATACACTAACAATATATGGTTACCAATAGCTACCAAGTTTCACTTCTCACATTCCCTTACCACAAGAGAGGAACTGCCCACATTTCTGTGGTTCAGATTCAAAAAACCTAAAGAAGAATTTTGATTGGATTGACTTATGATAAATGGCTTCCACTCATAGAGATGACTGAGAAAGGAGGGTCTCATAACACAACACGAGGTTGCTAGAGGCCTACCCTCATGAAGCAGAGCTGTTCTTGCAGAATGGGAATCATTGTAAACTGGGCAGTGACCTCAACTAGAACCCACCACATTAATTCATTAACTGGTTCTAGTGACTAAATAAACTAACTAGTGACTAACTCGGAGAAGGCAATGGCACCCCACTCCAGTAATCTTGCCTGGAAAATCCCATGGACGGAGGAACCTGGTGGGCTGCAGTCCATGGGGTCACGAAGAGTCGAACACGACTGAGCGACTTCACTTTCACTTTTCACTTTCATGCATTGGAGAAGGAAATGGCAACCCACTCCAGTGTTCCTTCCTGGAGAATCCCAGGGACGGAGGAGCCTGGTGGGCTGCCGTCTATGGGGTCGCACAGAGTCGGACACGACTGAACCGATTTAGCAGCAGCAGCAGCAGTGACTAACTAGTTCATTCAACTTGTTTCACAGATGAGGAAACTTAAGTCTGAAAAGGTAAGTAACTTTCAGAGTCCCAGAGCTAGTCCTTAGTAAAAGGAGGGCTAATCCCGGGCCTCCTAACTCCTAGTTCTAGACTTAGTTTCTGTGTCTGTACAATTACCATGATTTGGGTATTAATACCAAGAATCAAAGAATCTAAAATTAGAAGCAACCTCAAAGTTTATCAAACTCTTACTGATGCACCCATTTTCCAGTGGATCCAAGCAGATCCCAGGGAAACAAAAGCCTTTCCCATTTATTTTTCTCCAATATTGGGATTTCAAACTAATACACATTTAGCAGCTTAGGATATAAACTGTTTTACTTATCAAAGAATTGAGTGGGAGAGAGTACAAGGGAGAATGTTCATCCCAGGCTTTGTTAAAAAACATGGGCTAAAACCATATAATGTTTCAATGCCATTCTCCCAAATCATCCCACCCTCTGCCTCTCCCTCACAGTCCAAAAGTCCGTAAAGTAAAATAAAGTAAAAATAAAATTTTTAAAAAAGAAAATAAATTAAAAATCTATCTTTTGCAACAACAACAAAAAAAAACATATAATGAAACATCATACAATCCATAAAAGAAAATGAAGGGCTCTCTATATGTCAACACAGGAAGCTGTTTCATATACAGCATAAAGTGGAAAACCAAATTCAAGTAAAAGGTGTGATTCATGCAAACCTATTTATGCAGGAGACACTGGGAACAGCAACCGTCACCATATTGTTAGCAGTTTCACCAATGATGGTGGGATTATAGAATATTTTTTTATTTTCTTCACTATACTTTCCTATAGGTTTGAATTTCTGAACAATGAGCATGAACTTTCTCAGTTCCAAAAATATTATGCTAAGTGAAAGAAGTCAGACACGAAAAGTCATGTGGTGTACTATTTCATTTATATGAAATATCCAGAATAGACAAATCCACAGAGGCAGAAAGCAGATTAGCGGTTTCCAGAGGCTAGTGTGAGGGAAGATGGGAAGTGGTTGGTTAATGAATATGGGGTGATGGAAATGTTTTGGAACTAGGTAAAAGTTGTGGTACTAACTGCTACTGATTTGTAAACTTTTAAATGATTATGTTATGTGAATTTTGCCTCAACTTTTTTAAAAAATTCATTTTCTGAAGTGAGGAAATCTCAGTGTTCATGTATTCTCTATTATGGGCTTTAGGCAAATAGCTTATCTGTGCTATATCACTTCTGCATGCATGCTGCATGCTAGATCCCGAAGTTTTGGCCAACTCTTTGCCACCCTGTGGACCGTAGCCCACCAAGCTCCTCTGTCAACAGGACCCTCCAGGGCAGGAATACTGGAGTGGGTTGCCGTTTTCTTCTCCATGGGATCTTTCCAACCCAGGGATCGAATCCGAGTCTGCTGCATCAGTAGGCGGATTCTTTACCACTGAGCCAACTGGGAAGCCACTATATCACTTAGTTATCTGTTAAATAAGAAGAGTTTCTTCCTAGTTCCTTAAAAAACTAGGAATAAAACCACCATGTGACCCAGAGATCCCACTCCCAGACATATGCCCTGAGGAAACCAAAACTGAAAAATACACGTGTCCCATTGTTCATTGCAGCACTATTTACAATAGCTAGAACACGGAAGCAACCTCGATGCCCATCCACAGGTGAATGGGTAAAGAAGTTGTGGCACATATACCCAATGGAATCAGTCCTAATGAGGTGGATGAACCTAGAATCTATTCTACAGAGTGAATTAAGTCAGAAAGAGAAAGATAAATATCGTATTCTAACGCATATATACAGAATCCAGAAAAATGGTACTGACGAATTTATTTACAGGGCAGCAATGGAGAAACAGACATAGAGAGTAGACTTATGGGCATGGGGAGAGGGGAGGAGAGGGTGAGATGTATGGAGAGAGTAACATGGAAACTTACATTACCATATGCAAAATAGAAGCCAGTGGGAATTTGCTGTATGGCTCAGGAAACTCAAATAGGGGCTCTGTATCAACCTAGAGGGGTGGGATGGGGAGGGAGATGGGAGGGAGGTTCAAAAGGGAGGGGATATAGGTATACCTATGGCTGATTCATGTTGAGGTTTGACAGAAAACAACAGAAGTCTGTAAAGCAATTATCCTTCAATAAAAAATAAACAATTTTTTTTAAAAAAAGAGAGTTGAAGCAGCTGGTCTCTAAAACCCACTTAGGTTCTAACGTGATGACTCTGGACACATCTAACTTACACGCTTTCTCTTATAATTCAGGCTAAGACTGCACAAGCTGTTTTTGGCAGATACATCACATTGCTGACCTAATATTATGAGGAAAGAAGAGGCAAGCCACTACTTGCTAAGACTGTAAATGTAGAGATCATCCAGGTCTAATCATGACTAGCAAGAGACTACAGGAGGAGTGAGGGGGGAAGAAAGCCAGAGTATAAAGGTAAAACCTTCACCTTTACATGTGTTAAGTATGTTTCATGGACCAGACACTATGCTAGATGCCTTATGAATATGTTTATGTTTTCAAAGGCAATCCTCAGAAGAAAAAATGGAAGCTCAGAAAGGATAAATAACCCACCCAGACCCACAACTAGTAACGGGCAGTGTGGTGTTAAAACTCAGGTCTATTTATACTCCAAAGTCTGTTTTCCTTCCACTTACTCATGCTGTTTTACAAAAAGAAAAAGGACTCAAGGAAAATGGCCTAGTGCTGGAGGCAAGGAAATGCAAAAGCAGACCAGAAAGAAAAGTGAAAAGGAAACAATTAATAAAAATCAAGGATTATCCCTGTGCTTGAGAGCGAACCTTTCTTGCGCCAGTTTCCATCCTGATATTTTGTACAGCTATAACAAACTATATTCTTTCATCATAATCTGCTAAAAATAAAGTTCTTCTGAATTTAAAGAATCATCTACCTATATTTCCATGAAGGAAGTCTAAAGATATTATGCTGGATATTACTGGTTGGATATTATTTTATCCTTTTATTTTATCAAAGAAAGGAGGTAATCAGAAAAAAAAAAAAAAGAGGTAAGCTCCAAACAGATAAAGGAGAGAGAAAGAAAAATCGTAAGAATCAGTTGAAAGAATAAATGAAATCTGGAGCATAAAATATTTAAACAAAGCAAGTGTGCAAGTCATTAAGATAAAGAATCAAAGGCACTAGCAAGTAATTTGAAGAAGCTGAGACCGTGAGGAAGCAGTAGAGACCAACTGTGGTCTTCCCAGCATAACAAGTTGCTTGATAAAATAAATTCAAAGCTTTGGGAAGTGGGAGCAAAACAAGTGTCAGACCCTCATTTGGAAAGGACACCAGACCACTTGCTGGTGAACAGTCACTTGGCAAAAATCAGGGAAGAGACAGTGGACAATCTGGCTGGTAAGTATGGAGGAAATAACTGCAACGGCTTCATAGGAAACCAAAGGGAGAAATGGAAAAGCCTGTTGGGGTTCCCTGGTGGCTCAGACGGTAAAGTGTCTGCCTGCAATGCAGGAGACCCGGGTTCGATCTCTGGGTCAGGAAGATCCCCTGCAGAAGGAAATGGCAATCCACTTCAGCACTCTTGCCTGGAGAATTCCATGGACGAAGGAGCCTGGTGGGCTACAGTCCATGGGGTCGCAAAGAGGCAGACACGACTGACTTCACATCCAAGATACACTGTCAAAGAAAACATGCGAATTTCTGAAGAATAGGTAGGCATTCCATTCTCTCTCTCTAAGTACAATACTTTAGATATGCACTGAAATAAATCTGGAATAGTATACAATAAAGAAATATTACTAAGAGGTTGATACAAGGGCCTTTAGTTTTAAACTTCATACATTTCTGTGTTTATAGGGTGTGTGTGTGTGTGTGTGTGTGTGTGCATGCATTTACTGCTTTTGCAATTAGAACATTTTTTATTTTTAATCTTATCAATCTACAGAAGGGGCTGGTGTCCATTTGGCATTCACAACTATCCTAAGAGGGTTGTAGCCAAACATCCCAACTCTCCTCCTGGATAAGGGGGAGCCCAAGATGCTGAATCCAGCTTGGGAAATTGTCTCCTGTAGGGGGCTTGGAGATGAAGTGGAACTGGCCCTGTGGCTTCTAAGAGGAGTTCTGAGAGACAGCATCCAGGGACAAAAGCTAAAGAAACAAAGAGCTCACTCCAAGAGGCCAGACACAGAGGCAACATCCACTGGATGGGAACCTTTGACACCTTCTCAAAGCCAGCCTCCCTGGCAACTCTGAAGTGATCCTCTAAACAACTGAGGCAAAATGTGGCTCACGGCATATTTTGCCAACTCAGGGGCCAAAGGGAGGAAGCTATGAAGATACGGCCATCTGGGAATAACCAGAGCATAATGCAGCAATAAAGCATGAGGCTTGATTCAATTTCATATTTTAAATGGTTTCAGATTTGTTAAAAGAAAAACCCTTTCTTCAAGTATAGCATTTTTTAGGTGTAAAGAAAAGAAGAGTAAGTGAAGTTGCTCAGTCGTGTCCCAACTCCTTGCGGCCCCATGGACTGTAGCCTACCAGGCTCCTCTGTCCATGGGATTTTCCAGGCAAGAGTACTGGAGTGGGCTGCCATTTCCTTCTCCAGTGGATCTTCCTGACCCAGGGATCGAACCCAGGTCTCCTGCATTGTAGGCAGATGCTTTACCATCTGAGCCACCAGGGAAGTTTCAGGTATAACTTAATTTCTTTCTAGTCATAGACCTGTGAAAATTTGCTTACTGCCTTGATGCAAATAACTTCAACAGTGCCTCCTTATATTCCACTGACTTGGAGAGATTTTATAGTATCAAGGCCTGTCTCTTCCTTTGACACCTGATTTTGGTAAACGAGCATCAAATTGGAGAGTAACTACAAAATGGTACCCCCAAACTTCTGAAGCATTGAGCTGGGGAAAAGCAGCTCACTTCATCGTTTCTATCCCCCGAAAGCTGTTTGTCTGAAGCCTTTGGGGTAGTCAGCCATTTCTCAGCGCAGCAGAGCCAGGTGAGAAGACCTTTTTAGGCAAGGCATTAAAAGGAGTTGGCTGAGCAGATCTCAAAAACCTTGGTCAACAGGGCGGAGCCAACCCTGGGGCAGAAGTATTACTTCACATTGCATTGGCTTCCTGTGGCTGCCAATAGAGGCAGCATCTGGCAGCCAGCCCACCGCAGAGAAGAGGGAACTCCACGGAGAAGAAAATAGCAACGAGGCCCCAAAGGTGGAAGTGCAGCCTGAGAAACTTCAGCCAGCCTGGAACAGCTCTGCCAGCCCTGGCCATTCAGCAGGGCATGGCATACCCCTCCAGCTTTAAAATATGCACATCCTTCCTATGGGGACACATCCCACAAGTACGTTTCACATATTATTTAAATCAGGTCATTTATTCCATACCAAAAGCCTATTATTATCTGCATTTTTCAGATGGGAAAACCAAGGCTCAGAGAGGTAAAACAACTTGCCACAGGATGCACAACCAGGAAGTGGAGGAGACAGGATTCAAACTCCCCACGTGGCACACACCAAAGCCCATTCTCTGATGGTCACGATTTTAGAACTCAAGTGAAAATCGAGATGGTAAGGTTAGTGCTGCCTCCAGCTGAATGGGAGCTATCTTGTTCTCCCTGGTGGGTAATATTTTGGGTTTTCCTTCCTTGCATACAACCAGGCAAATGACTGCAATTCTAAAAAGAGATAAATATAAAAACAAGAAGTGAAACCCTGCAGACACCTGAAACTCAACCATTTCTGCAAGCTTGAGCTAGGGGAGCTGCCACACAACAGAAATAGTTCTGTCCTGTGAGATAGGCTTTGTTTTGCTACATGGCTGCATATGCAGTGAAGTGATATCAAGTCCTGAGGGTCCACTCCTTTGATGAGTTAAACACACAAAGGCCTACATTTTGATGTAATCTGATAGCATGTAGTTAAGTCCTAGACAAACTGCAACTGTGAGGAAGTGATAAACCCAACTTCCTGCACAAAGCTGCCTGAGATAACACTTTCCATGGACTAGAAGAAAAAAAAAAGAGAGAGAGGCATGATTGCTACAGAATTTTAAAGGAACTCGTCCATTCTTAACAAATAGCCCCTTTTTCGTATGGTCCCAGCAACATCTAAGCAAAACTGATTGCAGTCAGGTGACTGTGTAGTAATTTCACATATGACTTAACTCTGACTATTATTCATAGGCAAAAATCAATCACTAAAAATTCATCTGATTGTCTCTCTTAAGGATACTTTCGTTCCAACTCGAAATCTCAGGTATTCTGAGATTGGCCAGGGAGAATTTCCCTGCAGTTTAGCAAGAACTCAGATTGAGAGAATTGAGGTTGCATTAACTGGCTGGATGGTGTTCCCACTGAGTCATTAAAGAGGCCGATTCAGCTTGAATAAACACACACTGGAACAGTTGCCAACTTAGAAGGACCAATAACCAGTTCCACAATGCCAAAACAGGGTCAAAGTGACAGTTTTGCTAAGTGTTCTCATAGTGTTGTGTCATATACAAACAACCAGAAAGAGCTGACGGTGCTGGGAATTTTCTGTGAATGCGTTCTTTCATTCACTAATTTTGCAAATATTTATTGAGTGCCTACCAGGTGCTAGGGAATACAACAGTGAACAACAACAGCAAAAAATAGCCCCTGCCTTCAAGGACTTTCCAGTCTAGTTAGGGAAGCAGATATTGAAGAAAACACACAAGTAGACAAGTCACAAATTATACTGAGTGCTCTGAAGAAAAATAGACAGGGCACATTGATTTCAATTCAGATGATGAGGTCAGCAAAGACCTCCCTGGTGATGGGATATCTAGTCTTGAGTCATCCAAGCAGACTAAGAGTGAAGGAAGAGAGTTGGGCTGGAAGAAAACAGCCTTCCTGAGCTGGGAAACAGGCTGGTGTCTCTGGGGAACAAGGGGAAGGCCTGTATGTCCAGAATAAATCAAATGAGGAGAGAGAAGCTGTGATACAACCCGGGGAAGTAAAGAGGACCCAGATCAGGTGGCGTGCTGTAGGCCATGTGAAAAAAACTGGCTTTATTCTGAACACGTTGGGGAACATTGCAGTTAACACTTCTGGCCTCTAATAGTTGTCTGCTTCTATACTGTTTTGTTGGCAAGGATCTCAAAGAGAATGTAGCAGTAACATCCTTTAGGAAAAAAAATCATGAGATAAAACTCTTACAAGTAATTTGGGGCATCAAAGCTATTCCTGCAGGTTCATGCTGTTCACCAAGCCACAAACTGGGATGAAAAAAATATCAAGATGATAAAAAATTTAACAAGCTCTTAAATCACCTTTTGCTTTTTTTAAATGACTTTAATATGCCTGTGTGGTCACAGAGTTCTTACATATAGATAGGACCTTGGCAGTCATGTGGATCAGATCTCTTGTTTCACAAGGGAAGAAGCTAAAGCCTAAAAACTGACTTTGGAGAAAGTCCTATGTTGAAGTCCTTGGGATGGGAACACTCAAGGACTCTTGAGAACCTCACCAGCCTGTTACCAAGGTTGTCGGATCTGGAATCCTCAGCTTCCAAAATGTAAAACCACTTTCAAGTTTTCCTTCTTGAAGTCTTCTTTTTTTAAAAGGTAATTATGTTTGGTTGCTGCTGCTGCTAAGTCTCGCCAGTCGTGTCCGACCCTGTGCGACCCCATAGACGGCAGCCCACCAGGCTCCCCCGTCCCTGGGATATCTTTATTGCTGCTCACGGGGCTTTTTCTAGCTGTGGCGAGCAGGGGCTAGTTTTGGCGTGTGGGCTTCCCGTGGTGGTGGCTTCTCTTGTGGGGCACAGGCTCTAGGCACGTGGGCTTTGGGAGCTGTAGCACACAGGCTTAGCTGCTCCACAGCATGTGGAATCTTCCTGGACCAGGGATCATATCCCCTGCATTGGCAGGTGGATGCTTATCCACTGTACCACCAGGGAAGTTGAAGTCTTCTTAATGTGTTGGCCCTCTTCTACAATCAAGTGACTTAAAGAGTTTTAAGGCACAGATTAATAAAAGTCCTGTTTCCTCGTCTTGTGTGTATTTCCAAACCCTAACTCCTTGTGTCTTTAAGCCCTTGGCTACCTGACCCTCACCACCAGGGTTCTGAAGTGCTGGATATGGTTACAGATTTTCTTTTCATTATGAGGCTCCCGGTGAAGGATCCTGGTCTCCTTCAGGGGAAGGGGAAGAATTTGCTGATTTGAGATTGAATTAAGTAATTAAGAAAAGGATGTTTCCCCCACCCCACCCCCCAGACAAGCAGACATTGTCTTTGTTCTTCTGACAGCTTTCCAGGTTGGGGTTGATTGGACTCCTGCTACGTAGAATCTTGGGTTTCCCAGATGGCTCAGTGGTAAAGAATCCACTTATTAATGCAGGAGGCACAGAAGGCACTGGTTCGATCCCTGGGCCAGGAAGATCCCCTAGAGGAGGAAAAGGCAACCCACTCCAGTATTCTTGCCTGGAAAATCCCATGGACAGAGAAGTCTGGCAGGCTACAGTCCATGGGGTCGCAAAGAGTCAGACACAGCTAAGCATACATCATGAAGCAGCTTCCTGACCTTGGTAGAATTTCACTTAGTTGACCTCAGATAAAATCCTTTACCTCTCTGGGCCTCTACTTCCCTTCTGATGACCCCTGAGGCCCTTGTATTTTCAATATTCTACACATTCAAGATAAAAAGAGTTTGGACTCTTGACAGAAAATGTCCTTAACACCTCACTTTCTATAATAGGGCAGAAGGAAGGAAGGAAGGGGCAGGGAGCAGGGAGAGATGAGAGGCAATGAAGGAAGAGAGAGGAGGAAAAGAGGAAGGAAGAGAGGGATGAAATCATCAGTGAACAATTAAGGAAGGAAACAATATTCTGTTATGAGCTATGTGAGAAAAGAATCTTAAAAAGAATGAACATATGTATAACAGTCACTTTGCTGTCCACCTGAAACTAACACATTGTAAATCAACTATACTCCAATAAAATTAAAAAATAAACTTTCAAAAAGCTGTGCTTTCCAAACCTCTCTGCATTCTTAATAGAAACATACTGGGCTTGAGTTGTTACTAGCTGTCAAAACATAGCCCACTGGAGTTTACTAGGGGTCTCAGGCAGACTTTGACTCTGGATGTGGAGAATGTTTTGTGCGGCAGCAACTTCTGCTTGAGAAAGCAAATGAAGTTTCAGCAAAAAAAAATATCATTAGAGGAGAATGATGGGTTTTTTCTTTTAAATGTGTAATATTTTACACTGTAAGGATTTTATGAACTGTTGACATTTATTTTATTTATTTTTAATTTTTATTTTTACTTTATTTTGCTTTACAATACTGTATTGGTTGACACTTATGAAAAGCATTTAGGCCAGAACCTGCTGTTGTTGTTCAGTTGCTTATGTTGTGTCTGACACTTTGCAACCCCGTGGACTGCAGCACACCAGGCTTCCCTGTCCTTCACTATCTCCTGGAGTTTGCTTAAATGCATGTTCATTGAGTTGGTGATGCCATCCAAACATCTCATCCTCTGACGTTCCCTTCTCCTCCTGCCCTCAATCTTTTCCAGCATCAGAGTCTTTTCTAATGAGCCGGCTCTTCGCATCAGGTGGACAAAGTATTAGAGCTTCAGCTTCAGCATCAGTCCTTCCAGTGAATATTCAGGATTGATTTCCTTTAGGATTGATTGGTTTTATCTCCTTGCTGTCCAAGGGACTCTCAAGAGTCTTCTCCAACACCACAGTTCGAAAGCATCAATTCTTTGGCCTTCAGTCATCTTTATAATCCAACTCTCATATCCATACGTGACTACTGGAAAAACCGTTTGTTTGATTATATAGACATTTGTCAGTAAAGTGATGTCTCTGATTTTTAATATACTGTCTAGGTTTTTCACAGCTTTTCTTTCAAGGAGAAAGGATCTTTTAATTTCATGGCTGCAGTCACCATTTGCAGTGATTTTGGAGCCCAAGAAGTTAAAGTCTGCCACTGTTTCCATTGTTTCCTCATCTATTTGCCATGAAGTGATGGGACTGGATGCCATGATCTTAGTTTTCTGAATGCTGAGTTTTAAGACAGCTTTTTCACTCTCCTCTTTCACCCTCATTAAGAGGATCTTTAGTTTCTTTTCACTTTCTGCCATTAGAGTGGTATCATCTGCATATCTGAGGTTATTGATATTTCTCTTGGCAATCTTGATTCCAGCTTATGAGTCATCCAGCCTGGCATTTTGCATGATGTGCTCTGCATATAGGTTAAATAAACAGGGTGACAATATACAGCCTTGACGTACTTCTTTCCCAATTTTGAACCAGTATGTTGTTCCATGTCTGATTCTAACTGTTGCTTCTTGTCCTGCATACAGGGTTCTCAGGAGGCAGGTGAGTATTCCCATTTCTTTAAGAATATTTTTTAAAAAAGAATTTTCCAGTTTGTTGTAATCCACAGAGACAAAGTCTTTAGCATAGTCAATGAAGCAGAAGTAGATCTTTTCTTTCGAAATTCCCTCGCTTTTACTATGATCCAGTGGATGTTGGCAATTTGATCTCTGGTCCCTCTGTCTTTTCTAAATCCAGCTTGTACAACTGGAAGTTCTCACTTCACATATTGCTGAAGCCTAGCTTGAAGGATTTGAAGCATTACCTTGCTAGTGTGTGAAATGATCACAATTGTTTGAACATTCTTTGGCATTGCCCTTCTTTTGGAATGGAATGAAAACTGACCTTTTCCTGTCCTGTGGCCACTGCTGAGTTTTCCAAATTTGCTGACATATTGAGGGCAGCACTTTAATAGCGTCATCTTTTAGGATTTGAAATAGCTCAGCTAGAATTCCATCACCTCCACTAGCTTTGTTCATAGTAATGCTTCCTAAGGCCCACTTGACTTCACACTCCAGGATGTCTGGCTCTGGTGAGTGATCACACCATTGTGGTTATCCAGGACAGTAAGACCTTTTTTGTGTAATTCTTCTGTGTGTTCTTGCCACCTCTTCTTAATCTCTTCTGCTTTTTTAGATGCTTGCCATTTCTGTCCTTTATTGTGCCCATCTTTGCATGAAATGTTTCCTTGATATCTCCAATTTTCTTGAAGAGATCTCTAGTCTTTGCCATTCTATTGTTTTCCTCTATTTATTTGCATTATTCACTTAAGAAGGCTTTCTTATTTCTCCCTGTCTGGAAGTCTGCATTCTGTTGGGTATATTTTTCCCTTTCTCCTTTGCCTTTTGCTTCTCAGCTATTTGTAAGACCTCCTTAGACAACCAGTTTGCCTTCTTGCATTTCTTTTTCTTTGAGATGGTTTTGATCACCAACTTCTGTACAAAGTTAGGAACCTTCATCCATAGTTCTTCAGGCACTCGGTCTACCAGATCTAGTTCAGATCCCAGCACACAGCAAATGCTCAGTAAGTGTTGACCATAATTCATACTAAAAAGAATGGCTGGTCCAGACATCAGAAAATCATAGCCATGTGACCTTAAGGAAGTATCTCTGCCTCTCTAAGTTTGCTTTCTAACTTGTGAGACAAGCGGATAGGATTGAATCCAGTGGTTTATTGGGCTTCTCCAACTGGTATTCTCTAATTCTACTTTTAATGCCTCCCAGTCTGAATTGGGCATTGGAAACATTTTAATAAAAAGAAATTTTTTCTCATATTGTATTATAAAGTACTTGCATAACTTCACAGAACACTTCTCTTTCCTTCCCTAAGTTGGTGTTTTGGAGCATTAAAATTAGAGAAGTAAATGAGATTAATATTTGCCTAAAGCAGCAGTCCCCAGCCTTTTACAGCACCAGGGACCAGTTTCGTAGAAGACAATTTTTCCCATGGACTAAGCATGGACAGGGTGGCGGGGGTTGTTTTGTGATCATTCAAGCACATTACATTTATTGTGCATTTTATTTCTATTATTATTACATCAGCACCACCTCAGGTCATCAGGCATTAGATCCCAGAGGTTGGGGACTCTTGGCCTAAAGGACCATCAGGAGCAAATTTTAAGCAAATAATTAAAATATAAATCCTCTTAAGAAATGTCAAGTTAGGGAGACTGCTCCTAATACTGCACTGTGATATTTGGAGGACTATCAGTTTGCCCAAACTCTGTTGGCTTTTCACCCAATTATAATGTTCACTAAAGACTCAGTATTTCCTAAAACTGGATTCAACCACCCCTGGGAGGCTGTCATTTCCCTGAGAGCTTCTCTTCAAGTAAAACTGTTTTTGCCTTTCCAAACTGAGTCAACACATCTGTTCTTACCTATCTTAAAAGCTTCATCAACTCGCCAATTGTCCAAAAGGAAGACAGAAAAAAAAACCTATTGTGTGATGAAAATTTTTGGCAAATATTATGAAAACACATTCTTCAAACATCTCTCATTTCTGAGAAACAAAGTGAAACGTATGAATTGGGGTTTTTTTTTGTTTGTTTCATGACTAATAAAATGATTCATTGCTACAATGAGGTGTTTCAACCATATCTACATAGAACAAGTGTGAATGTTCAATTGAAAAAATAAAAATAACTCAATTAGAAAAATAAACTTTGAGTACCTCCTCTCTAAAAGGCATTGAACTTGGTTCCCCCAAATTAGGCAAGTTGGTCATATGCAATTTTAAGCTATTTGAGTGTCACTTGTATATGCTGAACACTTGAAGTGTCTTTACAACACTTATCTATACTGTCCAATACAGTAGTCACTAGCCATACTGAACACTTAAAGCATGGCTGGTCTTGAGATGGGCTTCCCTGGTGGCTCAGCTGGTAAAGAACCGATCTGCCAACACAGGAGGGAAAAGAGATGAGGGTTCCATGGAAACGGCAACACACTCCACTATTCTTGCCTGGAAAATCCCATGGACAGAGGAGCCTGGCTGGCTACAGTCCTGGGGTCTCAAAGAGCTGGACATGAATGAACACACACACATGTAGTCTTAAGATGTGCTGTAAGTATAAAATTTACGGATTTAGAAGACTTAGGACAGAAGCTTCCATGGTAGTCCAGTGGTTGAGTCAGTTGCCAGTGTAGGGAACATGGATTTAATCCCTGGTCCAGGAAGATCCTGTATGTCATCGAGCAACTGAAAGCTCAGAGGCCCCAGTTACTGAGCCACAACTGCTAGAGCCTGCCTGCCTAGAGCCCGTGCTCCGCAGCCGGAGAAGCCACCACAATGAGAAGCCTGCGCACCGCAAGGAAGAGCAGCCCCCACTCGCCACAGCTACAGAAAGCCCGGGCAGCAGTGAAGACCCAGTGCAGCCCAAATACAATAAACAAATATAAATTAAAACTTAGAACAAAAAACCGTTTTATTGATTACTTATATAACAATTTTATACTGATGACTTATTGAAATGATACTATTTTGCATACATTAGGTGAAAATAACATTGAATTAATCTCACCTGTTTCTTTTTACCTTTTAGTGCGTCTCTTAGAAAAATCTAAAATTATGTATAGAACATGCGTTTTTAGTTTATGTTTCCCTGAGTTGCTGCTGGCTTAGACTCTTGGCTTATTGTTTATTCTGAGCCTTAGAATCCACCTAAGAATTCTTAGTCATAAACATTTCATTTTTATCCCAAGAAAGACTCTATCTAGTGTGGTCTTATGGGTGTGTTAAGTAGAGGCTAAGTGCCTAAAAGTACATCTGGAGAGATGCATATTTATTTAAATGAAAATATATTCACGTGAGGGACTGTGCAGGGCAGTGGCACTGCGATGGTTAAGAGCCCACGCTTCCACTGAAGTGGGCAGGGGTATGATCCCTAGTCAGGGAACTAAGATCCCACATGCTGCGTGGCATGGCCAGAAAACAGAAAATATGTTTGTGTTAAATTAAGTAGGGGAAAAATGTTAAAAATAATATGCAACCTTAAATTAATATGATTTTTGAAAAACATTATATTACAATGAAATTTTAATCATAATTAAAGAAATATATTATGAAAAGTACAGAAAATATTTTAAAGCTTTGCAATACCCAATATTAGTGCTGAGGAGAGGAAAGTGGCATTTTCATATGCTATCTGTGGAAGTATAAATTGGCACAAGTTCTCTGGAGGGCAACCTAGCAACAGCTATCAAAATTTAAATGTGTATAACCTTCAATCCAGTATTTCCATCTCGGAAATTTTACCCTGCACTTATATTGGCACATTTATGCAAATATGTATCACAAAGATTTCATCATAGCAAAAGACTGCCAATGATCTAAAGGTTCATAAACAGGGAACTGAATAAAGGTTTTAGTACATTCATATTTTGGAATACCATGCTGCCAAAAAAAATGATGACAGGCTCAAAAGTAGTAGCAGCTGTTGTATAGTAGCAGTAAAAATTATAATTTTAAGAAATAGTAAATGAAATAGCACAATGCAAGAATTACTTATTTACTCAGAATTATCTGAGATTATATGTTCTGCCATCAGACAGAATGAAATTTTAAAATTTTTAAATAATTCATTAAATTGAATTATAGGGAAAAAGTTATACTTTTCTTGATCATCTGAATTGGAGGGACTAAGCATTTATACCTGTTCCATGTGTGTTTATAGCAGTCTTCCTGGAATCAGGATGGGCTGGAGAGGTATAAGACGAGGAAGGCATCTTATGAAAGAGACCGGCCCATAGCATGTAATAAACGCTGATCACTGTCATCATTAATCATAATAACTCAAGCTAGAAGAGATGCAAACTAAACCAAGGAAGTGACAGCAGGGGAAAAAAACAAGAAAATTAGCCATGCAAGGAGCTACGAAAGAAGCAGAACTGGCAGGACCTGGAGACTGAACGTCTGTGAGCGAGAGCAAGCATCCAGGATAATTTCCAGGGTGGGCCAGAGGAATCAGGTGGATGACGGAGCCCATCTCTGAGACAGGAAACTCAGAAGGAGCAGCTCTGAGGAAAAGATAAATTCAGCTGGGGATATTATAAATGTATAGAGACTTGTAAATCCCCAAACATGTCCGCTGGGTCATCGGATCTGTCCTTCCAGAATCAGTGGGAGAGGATTATTCTAGAGAGTCGCTGTTGGGTATCTGTTCTCACTGTAGAGGTGGTGCGGTAATTAAAGCCATGGGTTTGGATGGAGCTTCTCAGAGAGAGCTACGGATGAGACCAAGGGATAACAGTACTTAGAAGGTGTTATGAATTGAACTGTGTCTGCCCTCCCCCACTCATATATTGAAGTCTTAACCCCCAGTACCTCAGAATATGACCTTATTTGGAATTAGGATCATTATAAATGTAACTAGTTAAGATGAGATCATTGGAGAGAAAAAAGCTAATCCAATATGACTGGTGTCCTTATAAAAAGGAGAAATTTGAATATAGAGTCCTGCACACAGGGAGAAGGCCGCAAGATAGCAAAGGCAAAGATCAGGGTGATGTTTTCGCAAGCCAGAGAACCAAATTTGTCGATGTATTGATCTCTGACCTCAAGCTTCTGGAAAACTGAGACAATGACTTTCTGTTGCTTCAGCCATCTAGTTTGTAATACTTTGTTTTGACAGCCCTGGAGAGTAAATACAGAGGTAAACGGAATGAAACGTCTACAGAGGATACTAAGACGGTGAGGTCCAAAAAAGGAGGAAAACCAGGGAAGTGTGGCCTTACCAAGCCAAGAACAGGAAAGAATTTCAAATGGAGGTCTTCATCAACAAAACTGAATGTTCCCAAGAAGTCAAGCAGGGGGACAGAAGAGATGATGCCCAGCAAGACAACACGGAGGTCATCGGCCACCTTGGAAAGAGCCATTCCAGTGGAGTAAAAGAGATGGAAGCCGGACTGTAGTGGAGTGAATAAGAAGTGAGGAAGAAACACAGATTTGTCCAAAGTTTAGGGAAGGAAAGAAGAGGATAGAAAGGAAGTTAAAGAGAGATCATTGGGTCACATTTTTTTAAAAAGATTTGGTACAGCTATTTGACAAGGACAGTGAGCCAGCAGAGAGGGAATACATAGAAGGAGAAACAGAGATAGAGGTGATGGAAATGAGAGAGACAGGAGGAGGAGGAGAAGAAGGAGGAGGGAGAGGTGGGAAGAGAGGAAGGGAGAGAGTGGAAGGGAGGACAGGAGAGGAGGAACAGGAAGGTGGGTGGAGAGAGAGAGATGACAGAGTTGCAGATGAAGAGGAGAGAGAGAGAGACAGAAAGGAAGGAAGAAGAGGCAGAGGAAAAGAAGGAGGGGGAATGAGAGAGAAGGAGAAGTAAAATGGGACGAGGGGAGGAGAGGGGAATGGAGAAAAGATCTTGAGGACTGCAGAGAAGCCGTCCTGCTGCCTGGGCTGGTGCGGTTAGGGATAACCACATCACACGTCCAGATAACAGTGGCAGAAGGCCAGGGGCAGGCTGGAGGTCCATGACTGGGGATGGTATTGTCAGAGGCACTGGGGCATGCCTCGGCATCCAGTGAGCAAGAGAAGCAGCAGCAGTGTCCTCATCCGCCTGATCTTGTAGCATGATTTTGACTACAGCCCTGGCTGCTACCCTTGTTTCTGCTTTTCTGAGCTCCTTTCCCAGCCTCTCTGGGAATTCTGGGAGCTGCCGGCTGTCTTTTGCAATCAATTCTTTTCCTGTTTCAATCAACCTGAGTCAGCTTCTGTTGCTTACGACTAAGAACTTTGCCTGACTCCATCACGCATGATGCTGAGCGCTCTGTAAGAATGAACCTATTTAATCCTCCCAACAAATCTCAGAGCTAGAAGTATGTTAACATCACCATCTGCCCAATGGGGAAACCAAGAAACAAAGAGTTTAAGATATTTGCCCTAAATCACAAAGCTAGTAGACAGCACAGCCAGGCTCAAACCCAGACCTATTTGCTGCCAAAGCACTTAACCACTGCACTCTGCTGTCCTTTCCTTATGCAAGCTCCGTAATTACCACGACCACATGCCCTCTACACCACCGTGGAATGGTCAGGTTCTCCAGGATGCTGAGATGGGGTTAGAAGTGCATGAGTTTACTGGGGAGAGGGAGGTGCCTGTCAGAGTTGAAGGAGGAGGATGCAGAACAGGGCAGGGAGAGCCTCAGATCACAACACAGGTTTAACAAGGGCTCAGCCCACTCCACGTGGAGCCTCAGATCACAACACAGGTCTAACAAGGGCTCAGCCCACTCCACATGGAGCCTCGGATCACAACACAGGTCTAACAAGGGCTCGGCCCACTCCATGCAGAGTTTTGGAGCCCAAAGACTACTCACTGGAGAAATTCCACATTTCTCAATCCCACAGAAAGAGCTAGGTTTGCCCTCACCATGCTCCGTCATTGGCTTGGGGCTGCTGAAATAGACCGCAGCCTCAGCTTGAAACTACAGTGGATGCCAGAGACGCTGCACTAATTGCACTCCTCCCAGTGGAAAGTCAGGCTTTTGAAAAAAAGAACTAATATCACCTCATACCGGTCAGAATGGCCCTCATCAAAAAGTCTACAAACAATAAATGCTGAAGAGGGTGTGGAGAAAAGGGAATGCTCTTGCACTATTGGTGGGAATGTAAATTCATACAGCCACTATGGAAGACGGTATGGAGATTCCTTAAAAAACTAGGAATAAAAGAAGACATAGAGAACATTTATAGACGTGGGGAGAGGGGAGGAGAGGGTGAGATGTATGGAGAGAGTAACATGGAAACTTACATTGCTGCTGCTGCTGCTAAATCACTTCAGTCGTGTCCGAGTCTGTGCGACCCCATAGATGGCAGCCCACCAGGCTCCCCCATCCCTGGGATTCTCCAGGCGAGAACACTGGAGTGGGTTGCCATATGTAAAAATAGATAGCCAAGGGGAATTTGCTGTATGTCTCAGGAAACTCAAACAGGGGCTCTGTGTCAACCTAGAAGGATGGGATGGGGAGCAAGAGGGGAGGGAAATTCAAAAGGGAGGGGATATATGTATACCTATGGCTGATTCATGTTGACGTTTGACAGAAAACAACAAAATTCTGTAAGCAATTATCCTGCTGCTGCTGCTGCTAAGTTACTTCAGTCATGTCCGACTCTGTGCAACCGCATAGATGGCAGCCGACCAGGCTCCCCTGTCCCTGGGATTCTCCAGGCAAGAACACTGGAGTGGATTGCCATTTCCTTCTCCAATGCATGACAGTGAAAAGTGAAAGTGAAGTTGCTCAGTCGTGTCCGACTCTTTGTGACCCCATGGACTGCAGCCTGCCAGGCTCCTCCGTCCATGGGATTTTCCAGGCAAGAGTACGGGAGTGGGGTGCCATCGCCTTCTCCGACCAATTATCCTACAATTAAAAAATAAATAAATTTTAAACAGAAAAAGAAAAAAAGAACTGAGCAGCACACATACATTGTTGCCACACCTCCCAGTCACTCCTTTTCTCTTGGAAATTTTCAAGGATTTAAAAATCTGTACTAAAGAACCTCATTCTGCTTTCCTTCCACATGGTTTGTACTGGGTTCAGGCTCCCATAGCACCCACTCTGACCTGAATCTATTTAACCTTAAATACATCAGAGATCCCACATCTTTAAATAAATATAAAGTAGCTGGTCCTCAAATAATAATAAAATAGAAGTCCTTATTATTAGTTCACTAGCAAAACCTAACTGTTAGGTACCTCTGAGACCTCATATCTCTTCTTCCAGTTTTGTACCAATTCCGGAAAGAACCCCAGCAGTTCACACGTTGTGTGAATGGCCAGACAACTTCTCAAAATGGCCCTTTTGCTGTTGGGATAACATAGCAGAATACACTGAAACTGAATGAGGCTTCAAGCGGCCATTCCTCAGTGTGACTGCCTGCCTTAGTGCCAGTGTGTCAGTGCTTGTGACTCCAAGCTTAAAGTAGAAAATAATCGTTCCTTTTACAAATCTTTATTAATCACCTGTTATGTGTCAGGCACTGTACTAGGTGCTGCTGGTACAGTGGTTGCAGTGATTTTAAAACGTGTCTGAAATTTTTTTTACAATCCTCACTTCAAATGATAGAGCCTAACTCTCCTTCCCTTGAGTATGAACCAGACTTAGTGACTCACTTCTAAGAAACAGAATGTGGTAAGAGTGACAGTATGACTTCCGAGACCAGGTCATAAAAAGCAGTGGCTTCCTCCTTGCTCTCACTTGGGCCACTCACTTGGGGGAAAACCAGCTGCCGTTTCACGAGGACACCCAAGTAGCTCTATGGAAAGTTCCATGTGGTGAGGGACTTTGGCCTCCAGCCAAAAGCCATGTGAGGGAGCTATCTTGGAAGTGGATCCTCCAGCGTCAATCAAGCCTCAGATGATGTAGCCTCAGCAATATCATGATTGCAACTTCATGAGAGACCCCATAGTCTTCACACACCTTCAGAGCCACCCAGTAAGTCTACCCTCTAGTTCCTGATCCATAGAAACTATGAAATAATAACTATCTATTATTGTCCCAAGTCATCAAATTTTAGGGTGACGTGCATGCACCCTCAGCTGCTCAGTCATGTCTGACTCTTGGAGACCCCGTGGACTGTAGCCCACCAGACTCCACTGTCCATGGAATTCTCCAGGCAAGAATACTGAGGTGGGTTGCCATTTCCTCCTCCAGGGGATCTTCCCAGCCCAGGGATCGAACGTGCATCACCTGCATTGCAGATGGATTCTTTACCACTGAGCCACCTGGCAAGCCCCTTACTGGGTGATTTGCTATACAGAAATAGACACGGTGTGGACAAGACCAAATGATCTCTGTTCTCATTCTGGGAGCAAATGACAACCTATTTTTTCTTCCTTTTTTTTAAAACTAAACTAATCAGAGTATAGCCAATTAACAAAGTTGTGATAGCTTCAGGTGGATAGCAAAGGGACTCAGCCATACATATACATGTATCCATTCTCCCCCAAACTCCCTCCCACCCAGGCTTCCACATAACATCAAGCAGTTCCCTGTGCTATACAGTAGGTCTTCACTGGTTATCCATTTTAAATATAGTAGTGTGTACATGTCCACTCCAAACCGCTTAACTATACCTTCCCTCCACCCTTTCCCCACACCTGGCAACCATAAGTTCATTCTCTAAGTCTGTTAATCTATTTTGTAAATAAGCTTTCTTGTCTTTTTAGATTTCGCATATAAGGCATGTCATACGGTGTTTATTCTTCTCTGTCTGACTTATTCAATATGACAGCCTCTAGGTCCGTCCATGTTGCTGCAAATGACATTATTCTGATAACCTGTTATCAACATGTATGTAGCTCATCACCTCTACCACGTTATAAGCTTCCTGAGGATGAGAACAAGGTTATTTATCTTTATATCAGATTGGTCCTGAGCCCCCTTCTCCTCTCACTCTGTCCTCTCTTCTTCAATCATCTTATGATCTATAACTTCATCCACCATTTGCATGCTGATGCCTCCAGCCCAGACCTTTCCTCACACCTGCCTATGTGACGTACCCATATGGGTATCTCAAGATCCCTCACATACAGCATGTTTGGGGAAAACTCATCACAATGTACCCCTCCCAACTCAAGCCTCCTTTAGGTTTCCTTTCTCAGCAAATGCCACCTACACCCAACCAACCATCAAATTCTGCAAGTCAAAATCTAGGAGTCTTCCTTGCAATCTCCCACCTGTCAATGTCTGTGTCAAACCCATCACCAGGTCTCACTGACTTGACTTCTCAAAGGTATTTAAATCCCACAGCTTTCATCTTCGTTGCCATCCCCTAAAGCCAAGCTACCTTTTACCTTACTCACCATCTTCTGTCTGGTATCCTAACCAAACTCCCCACATTAACTACAGCCTCATATCACCAATTTATTCTATGTCAAACAGATAGAACAGCATTTGAGTTTTTAAAGTTTAATCTGGACAGGTCATACTTAAAGGCTTAGGATCTTCAATGACTTTCCACTGTTCTTAGAGTAAAGACCTAATCTGTAATATAAATGACAACAGGGCCCTGCATTAGTTAGCCCATTTACCTCTCCAGCCTAATTTTGTGCTATTCTCTTCCTTTTTCTCAGTATTTCAGTCACAGGGTACTACTTTCAGTTCCTCAAAAGTGCCTTGCTCTCTGCAGCCCTGGGGCCCTCACACTTGCTGTTTCTTTTTCTCACTCCATCTACCACCTTTGCCTAATAAACCCCTGAAAAGCCTTCTAGTCTCAGTTCAGACCTCAGCTCCTCCGAGAAGCCTCCCCAGACCAGACGCAGTCTCACATTTATATGTCCTCATTGTTCTCTGTATCTCCTCTCATTGTATCTAGATTGTTTTATAATTACATATTTGCGTGATTATTTGAGGGCAGAAATCATGCCTGTTCTGCTCACTGTGACATTTCCAGCCCATAGACTGTAGAGAAGCTATTCAACAAAATTTGTTTTGAAAGGAAAGGAGGAAGGGAGAGATTCAAGTAATCACTGACAAAATCTGAATAGACCAAAGCTTGGCAAAATAGATTTATGATCTGGTACATTTGATTGCCAATATCTTTAAGAAATATTAAGTTTTTCCTGAAGCCTAGAAATTTCATATTTTAATCTATTTTATTATTTGCATCAGTTAGGATTTCATGAAGCTGAAAATAACTGACTATAGTACTTAACCAAATAGAGGTTTTCTTTTTCTCTCATAATAGAAGTTTTGAGGTAAGGCTGAGGTAGCTGTTTCAGGAAGTCAGCAAGGTCTCACACTCCTTCTAGCTTCTTTCTCTGACACTCCTGACTTTCTTCCTCAGAACTGCAAGCTAGGCTGCTTCCCCTCCCTTCCTAGAGTATGGTATCCATACTCTAGGCAGAAAGAAGAGGAAGAGTCAAAGACAAAATGCCTGTGCCAGCTGGACTTACCTCTTTCCATCAGGAGAACAATGGCTTCCTGGATCTCCCCACAGGAAACTCCTACCCATGCCTCTGGGCAGACCTGGGCTGTGGCCACTGTAGCTTCAGAGGGGTCTTAAAGAAGGTGCATGCTCTTGAACGGGCACACTGCTGCCCTCAACAGCACAGGAGATCTCTTAGTGCAGAATCTAGCTGGAGACTGGAGACTGGAGACTGTGAAGCCAGCCAGGAGTGTCTGCCATACTGCTGCCACAGACATCAAGATCACCTGGATTCCAAGGCTCTGACTCAGCCTCAGAATCCTAGATGAGACCCATCTTTTCCAATTTAGAATTTTGAGCCAGGAGAAGCAGACTCTGCAGATATGGTGCTAAGCCCTGCGGGAAAAAAGTGAAAAATTCCATCAAATACAAGTTGTTTTATCTATATAGTCCTAAACATGGAATAATCTTTCCTCCTTGAAATGTTATTCCATTTTAGAGACAAAGACTATATATATATGTATGTATATTTAATTTTAAAAATCAAATTTCATGAATTTCCTGATGGTTCAGTGATTGGGACCCCACACTTTCACTGTCAAGGGCCCAGGTTTGATCCCCAGTGGGGGAACTGGGAGCCCACAGGCCACGTAGTACAGCCAACAATAACAAAATCAAAATCAAATCGCATTAGTCGCTCAGTCGTGTCCAACTCTGTGCAACCCCAGGACTGTAGCCCATCAGGCTCCTCTGTCCATGGGGTTCTCCAGGCAAGAATACTGGAGTGGGGTGCCATGCCCTTCTCCAGGGGATCTTCCCGACCCAGAGATTGAACCCAGGTCTCCTGCACTGAAGGCAATGCTGTCAAAATTTGAGCCTTCATTTAAAGCCTGTTGCCACTAGGTGTTGCTCCTTCAGTCATACGGTTTCATTCACACCCTTCAGGCAGATACTTGTTCAGCTGCAGCAGGAGTAAATGAGACTCTCCACACAGCTACTAAATGAAAAGTGTAGAATATGCATATAGCCAATATAGCTGTAGTGAAGAATTAGGAGATCAACAGCGGGGTAAGGAGAGGGTGGGATGAATCGAGAAAGTAGCATTGACATACACACACTGCCATGTGTAAAATAGCTAGTGGGATGCTGCTGTGTATCACAGGGAGTTAAGCCTGGTGCTCTGTGATGACCTAGAGGGGTGGGACGGGGAGGGGAGGCTGAAACGGAGGCTCAAGAGGGAGGGCAATATATATATATATGCATATATATATATATATATATATATATAGTTCTGACTGATTCACATTGTTGTATGGCAGAAACCAACATAACATTCAAAGCAATTATCCTCCAATTAAAAATTTTAAAAATATATTAAAAAAAATTTTTTTTAAGAATTAGGAGATCAGAAGGCTATGTAAGAAGAATTAACAATACCAGGAAGGCACAGAGTGATTGAGCCCATCATAGACAGAGTTCAGAAAGAAGGGACCAGGGTGATTTGTGGGGACAGGTTTCCTTAACAAGGAAATGACAAGTTTGATGACTCAGAGGCAAAAAGAGATGACGTATGGAACATAGGCAACAAGAATACTGCAAACAAGACATGCCTACTATATGGGCAACTATACGGACATGTTTTTCAATTAGTTTCATTGCCTTTAATTAGTTAAATTCAACATTTACTGACCATCATCTACATGCCAGAAATTCTGGGAAAGGCTAGTATTCTTCCCTGCAAGGGAAGACAAAAGATTATTACTGTTCAGTGGAAATTTGGAGGGCACATATTCTACTTCCCCATTTAGAGATGAAGATATTAAGGTCCAGAAATATTAAGTGACTCCTTGTTGACACCTGTTAGTTAACAGAAAGCTGTGGGAAAATCCAGGGTCCTTAGAACCTCACCCAAACAAAATTCTCAAGACCTGGAGGCCATGTCCTTGCCACAGCAGTTCCTCACTTTCAGTGAGGATAAGGTTTTGTTATCACTGCTGTCATTTTGTTTCTTGCTCACAACTGACTTACCATGTGCAAAGGAAGGCAATTCAAAACTTTTCCCTTATTCTCGAACTTACGTTACTTTTCTTCACCATCATCCAGCATATATCAGCTGAAACCTAGCTAAAAAGTTCTCTCCAGGAAGTCCGGGTGAACCCACCTCAGATAACTCTACTCTGCCCTGTCTTTCCCCCACATAGCTCTTCCTCTGGTTTCCCTCGCAGCCATTCAGCACCTCCATTCACTCCCACCAGGTTAATCTGCGTTTGCTAATTAATGATTTCAAGATGCTCTGATGTCATTTCAGAGGCTATGTTTTCCAATTACCTTTGTAAGCTCCAGAAAAGCGACGGCAGTACTTCTCAAAAGCTAAAGGTTTGAAAAAAGAAGAAGTTCTGCCACTTACTCTGTACCCTTTGGAAAAATAATTAACATCATTGAACCTCAAAGTTTCTGTATGTTCAGGGAGGAAATATGCAAGGATTTAATGAGATAATGCACCACAAAGCACTGAGTGGTATAAACTGCACCCTGGAGTAAAACCAGGGCTCAATAAATGTTTATTACCATTTTAAAAAGGCGTTCCTCTCTCCCCTCTCTTTGAGGAATGCCTAACCTGTGTCACCCGCTAAATGTGGGTTCAAATCCTACCTCTCCCACGGATAGACTATATAACCTTGAGCAATTCCCATTCCCTCTCTGAGCCTCCTGGAACAAAACCTGGCCTATGGGCCACATTCAGTATTTACTGACTGAATGAGATAGTTTCCTTATTAATAACACAGTGATAATAAATCCCACCTCACATGATTGTGACAGGAGTTAAATGAGATTACGTAAGATAAATATCGGCTGTGTTCCCCTTCTAAAGTTTAATTGATGAACTGGTTACCTTGGAAGTTCAGCTCAGTTGTGTCCGACTCTTTGTGACCCCATGAACCACAGCACGCCAGGCCTCCCTGCCCATCACCAACTCCCGGAGTCCACCCAAACCCATGTCCATTGAGTTGGTGATGCCATCCAGCCATCTCATCCTCTGTCATCCCCTTCTCCTCCAGCCCTCAATCTTTCCCAGCATCAGGGTCTTTTCCAATGAGTCAGCTCTTCGCATGAGGTGGCCAAAGTATTGGAGTTTCAGCTTCAACATCAGTCCTTCCAATGAACACCCAGGACTGATCCCCTTTAGGATGGACTGAACGGTTGGATCTCCTTGCAGTCCAAGGGACTCTCAAGGGTCTTCTCCAACACCACAGTTCAGAAGCATCAATTCTTCTGCACTCAGCTTTCTTTATAGTCCAACTCTCACATCCATACATGACCACTGGAAAACCATAGCCCTGACTAGATGGATCTTTGTTGACAAAGTAATGTCTCTGCTTTTCAATATGCTCTCTAGGTTGGTCATAACTTTCCTTCCAAGGAGAAAGCGTCTTTTAATGTCATGGCTGCAGTCACCATCTGCAGTGATTTTGGAGCCCAGAAAGATAAAGTCAGCCACTGTTTCCACTGTTGCCCCATCTATTTGCCATAAAGTGATGGGACTGGATGCCATGATCTTCGTTTTCTGAATGTTGAGCTTTAAGCCAACTTTTTCACTCTCCACTTTCACTTTCATCAACAGGCTCTTTAGTTCCTCTTCACTTTCTGCCATAAGGGTGGTGTTATCTGCATATCTGAGGTTCTTGATATTACTCCTGGCAATCTTGATTCCAGTTTGTGCTTCTTCCAGCCCAGCGTTTCTCATGATGTACACTTCACAGAAGTTAAATAAGCAAGGTGACAATATACAGCCTTGACGTACTCCTTTTCCTATTTGGAACCAGTCTGTTGTTCCATGTCCAGTTCTAACTGTTGCTTCCTGACCTGCATACAGGTTTCTCAAGAGGCAGGTCAGGTGATCTGGTAGTCCCATCTCTTTCAGAATTTTCCAGTTTATTGTGATCCACAGAGTCAAAGGCTTTGGCATAGTCAATAAAGCAGAAATAGATGTTTTTCTGGAACTCTCTTGCTTTTCCATGATCCAGCGGATGTTGGCAATTTGATCTCTGGTTCCTCTGCCTTTTCTAAAACCAGCTTGAACATCTAGAAGTTCACAGTTCACATACTGCTGAAGCCTGGCTTGCAGAATTTTAAGCATTACTTTACTAGTGTGTGAGATGAGTGCAATTGTGCAGTAGTTTGAGTATTCTTTGGCATTGCCTTTCTTTGGGATTGGAATGAAAACTGACCTTTTCCAGTCCTGTGGCCATTGCTGAGTTTTCCAAATTTGCTGGCATATTGACTGCAGCACTTTCACAGCATGGTCTTTCAGGATTTGAAATAGCTCCACTGGAATTCCATCGCCTCCACTAGCTTTGTTCATAGTGATGCTTTCTAAGGCCCACTTGACTTCACATTCCAGGATGTCCAGCTCTAGGTAAGTGATCACACCATCGTGATTATCTGGGTTGTGAAGATCTTTTTGTACAGTTCTTCTGTGTATTCTTGCCACCTCTTCTTAATATTTTCTGCTTCTGTTAGGTCCCTACCATTTCTGTCCTTTATTAAGCCCATCTTTGCAAGACATGTTCCCTTGGTATCTCTAATTTTCTTGAAGAGACCTCTAGTCTCTCCCATTCTACTGTTTTCCTCTATTTCTTTGCATTGATCACTGAGGAAGGCTCTCTTATCTCTCCTTGCTATTCTTTGGAACTCTGCATTCAAATACCTTGGAAGGGGACAGATTAATTGAATGTTAGATCAAGAGCCTTCCATTTATGTGATGTTTTCTTATCTATATTTTTAAATTTATTTCCCTGCTCTTGGAGGAGATGCAGTGAGGATACATAATACCTCTCCTATCCATCTAGACCAACTGAGAAAGAAGACAAAGATATAATCAAATGAGGTTCAAAATATCCTGTTTGTTAAGCTAATATAGAGACTGTGACTTATATGGAACAAGGAGCCTCCTCATACTGAAACCCAAAGTTAGGCAGACATCTATACACTGGAGCAGCAGACCACTGAAGGCCTCCCCACCCCCACCACCCACAGGGAGCAGATCAAACTGTATATCTCCATAGGCAGGTTGCACCCCAAGGAAGGAATGTGAGAAAGAAGATGGGCCCTGCAGGTCCTTTCTCTCTCCTTCTCAGGAAACTCGCTCCATTTCCCCAGGGGAGGAATGAAGGTAAAACAGAGACCAAGAGTGTTCTGGGAAAACCCCTCACCTTGGAAAAAAAAACGCAGGCAAGAATTATTCTAAGCACTTGCTACTAACATGCTTTATATGCAAAATGGACTGTATCATCATCCTTAATCCCTAGCAAGAATTTAGATGGTATATGAACAGTGGTTAAGAGGTGGGCTGCCTGATTTTGAATCCAGCCTCCGATGCTTACTAGTTTTATGATCTTGAGCAAGTTATTTACCATCCTGAACCTCTGTCTTGTCATCTCTGAAATGCCAGCCAAATGGTACCTCCCTCACAGGATGGCTGTGATGATTAAATGAAAGAAAGTCTATAAAGGGCCTATAACAGTCAAAGGTGGAGACTTCCCTGGTGGTGCAGTGGTCAAGCATCCACCTTGCAACATAAGGGATGTGATAGCCACCCCTGGTTAGAGAACTAAAATCCTACAAGCTACAGAGCAACTAAGCCCACGAGCCGCAAGTACCGAGCCCTCAGGCCACAACTAAAGAGTCCGTGCAGCTCAATGAAAGATCCCAAGTGATGCAACAAAATAAATATTAAAAACAAAAACAGCCAAGCATAAATGCAAAATAAATGTGAGTTATTATCACCGCTGAGTTTGTCTCATAAAAAGTATGGGTCCCTTAGATTAAAAGGTGAAATGAGATACCATGCTAGCCAACTGCAAATCAATCATCTTACTTGAACCCAAAGCATAATATAATTACAGTCAACTCCTGATCATATTTGTGATCTTAGGACCACGAAAACCATCTCTCAGTGCCATTGTCTCCTCCTCACTTCCCATAGAATTACATTCTTCATCCTGTTAAACTGATTTCTTTGACCTCCTCAAATTCCGTTACATTCAACTTTCTTATCTTAGTCCTTATAAATTAATGTCCTTTCTTACGAACAACTATGAGGAAATTGTCAAAGAGAAAAATCCTCATGAGATGTTGTATACTCTTATGTCAGGAGTTCTGCTGAGCAAAGAGGTTGGCAGAGATAAAAGGCCAGGGTTGGTTCAGGGCTTGTGACATAAGTTTGATTTGTGGTTTTAACAACTAAGAAGAGTGGTCAGTGAGCTGTACTACCCAAGAAGGATTCCCGGTCGTCAGTTACGCATTATAAGGGTAGCAATAAGGAAAACTGAGAAAGATTCCAACTTGGAGGAGACTGGAATATTTTATAGAAGTCTGAAATTTGTAAACTGGGTACCCAGGTCAGGATAGAGACCTCAAAGCTGATTAAACATCTCTTTTTCCACAACAAAGGAGTACAAAAGATTGTGGTTATCTGTGCAGGTCTTGGAGTCAAATAGACCAGGGTTCACGCTCCACTTTACCACTTCTTTGTTATGTAACTTGGGTGACTCAAATGTCAGTGTTCTGGGCTTCACTGCTGGCTCAGTGGTAAAGAATCCATCTGCCAATGCAAAAGACATAGGTTCAATCCCTGGTCGGGGAAGACCCCACATGCTCTGGAGCAACTAAGCCTGTGTGCCTCAATTATTGAGCCTGTGCTCTACAGCCCAGGAGCTGCAACTTCTCAGCCCACGTGCTGCAGCTACGGAAGCTCGCCTGCCTAGAGCCCACGCTCTGCAACAAGAGAAGCCACCACAGTGAGAAGCGTGCCACACCTAGAGTGGCCCCTGTCTCCACAAACAGAGACACTCCTGAGCAGCAGTGAAGACCCAGCATAACCAAAACTAAATAAATAACATTATTTTTTTAAATATCAGTGTCCCTCTGTATAAAAATGAGATAATAATACCTACATTATTACACACATACCTCTGAAGAGAATTCAATACAGCAACATATGTTAAATTCTCTGTAGATGACCTGCACATATCTGTGCTCACTAAAGTCAAGTTTTTAATAGTATTATTGGTGGCTTAGACGGTAAAGCGTCTGTCTACAATGCAGGAGACCTGGGTTCGATCCCTGGCTTGGGAAGATCCCCTGGAGAAGGAAATGGCAATCCACTCCAGTACTCTTGCCTGGAAAATCCCATGGACAGAGGAACCTGGTAGGCTACAGTCCATGGGGTCACAAAGAGTCGGACATGACTGAGCGACTTCACACACACACACACACATACACAACAGTAAACACAGATGGGGGTCAATATCCAAAATATATAAAGAACTCATACAATTCAATTAACAACAACAACAAAAAGCAAAAAAAAATCCACAATTTGATTAAAAATGAGCAGAGAAACTACATAGACATTTTCCCAAAGAAGACATCCAAATGGCCAACAGACACGTGAAAAATGCTCAATGTCTCTAATCATCAGGGAAATACGAATTAAAACTACAATAAGATATCACCTCAAACAAGCCAATCTCCTAAAAACAGAAAGGAAATGGTAGTTTATTATTTTCTTCATCATTAGGATGAGACAATCAACTTAATTCTAGAAATTAAGTACAAGAAAGAAATCACCTAAGGAATTATCTGGTGGTCCAGTGCTTAGGCCTCAGCGCTTTCACTGTGGTGGCCTGGGTTCAATAGCTCCATGGGACATGGCCAAAAAAAAGAAAAAGAAGCCACCTAAAATGTATTACCAATTTTTCCCATTTTGTCCAGTTACATCTACAGGAAATAGTTTTTTTTTTTTTTCTTAATTGGAGGATCGTTACCTTACAATGTTGTGTTGGATTCTGCTGTACAACAATGCAAATCAGCCATAATTATACATATATCCCCTCAATCTTGAGCCTCTCTCCTCCCTCCCCAATTCCACCCTTCTAGGTCTAAATCAGAAAGAGAAAAGACAGGAAGTTTCTTAAGTCACAACATGTACCCTGCTAAGCTTTGCTTTTAACCACTATGTACTTTTCCTATGTTGAACCAATGCTTGCATTCTTTTCTGCCATCAAAACCTAAGGACTTTGGGTGAAATGGTGTGGTCAATATAGGCTCATCGCTTATACCACTCTGCTGGAGGATGTTGACACTTCAGCAAACTATGCATCTGTGGGGACAGAGCGTATGTAGGAAATCTATACACCTTCAGCTCAATTTTGCTGTGAATCTAAAATTGCTCTAAACAATAAAGTCTATTAAAAGAAAAAGAAAACTAAAAGCACTTATAATTACATCAACTGAGTCAAGGGGGACATGGAAGATACAAACAGTGAATTTCACACAACATAAATTTGAAACAGCAGTTTCGACCATATCCCTTTCCATTCTTTTTCCAGTTCTACCAAGAAAACTACCTCGAGCTTATAAACTGCCTTTCTGTGTCTGCAGAGGAGGAGCCTGGGAGAAGAAAAAGGCATCTCTTCCCCAGGACTGTGCAGCCTCAGGCCAGGGCCACTGCAAGGCAAGTAGGTCTCAGGCTGAATTTAGCTCCAACTGGCTTCCTCAATCAGGCACCTTTACCCAGTGCACCAACTGTGCAACAGTCCACAGCATCCCTGATTAGCTATCAGAGTAATTGTGAACTACATATCTTTTCCCTTCCTCTGTCGAGTCAGAGATGAGAGCAGTATTGCTTTAGATAGTCATGAAGTAGAAGGAAAGTCAAAAAGTGAAAGAGGATCCCAGAGCAGGAACCTCTGAATAATGGAGTTGACTCTTAAACTCTCAGCATCAGCTGCTCCATCTTACTTCTCTCATTCTAAACCCACAGCCTCCGTTGAAAACCAAGAGTTTATTTACATAGGATGGGTTCAACCACAAACTATCTGAATTAATGTTGAAGGACCTGACTTGACTCTGCTCCATGAGACCAGGGCCAGTATTTATTTTTTCTCACTATTGTTTCCCCAGCTTTTAACATGGTGCTTGGTAAATAAAAAAGGGCTCAATAAATATTTATTGGCAGAATTGCTGTTTTTTATAGGGGAATAATAAAGTCAATTGCTGCACTCCTTTCACATGCATGAGAGCATTTCCCTTACAGCTGAAGCACAATAAAAATGCTTTGAACATTTTTAAAGTCCATAGGTAAGAAGAAGAAGAAAGGCAGGTGGGAGACAAGTGCATTGATGAAGTCGGCATCAAGCAGTTTGGGAGTTGAGAACCTGGGTTTTAGAGTCCCAGGTTAGAATCTCAGGTTTTCCATCTATTAAATGAGGGACCCTGCACAAAATGACTCAAACTGTCTCAACTTCCTCATCTCTGAAATAATGGGAATAATAATGCCCACCCAGCAGGGCTGTTGAGCAGATTAAAAGTCAGTGTATTTAAGAGACATCTAATCTGGTTACTGACACATAGTAAATGCTCAATAAATGGCAGTTATCATTAATTTTTTTGTGCCTTCAGAAAGCTAGGGGAAAAAAGAAAGTAAAAGGGAAAACTCATGCAAATGTGGCAAAATCTTGACAGCTAGTGAATCTAGGTGATGTGTACATAGGGGTCCAACATATCGGTCTTCTCACTTCTATGTAAGGGTTTCCCTGGTGGCTAGGTCAGTAAAGAATAGGCCTGCAATGTAGAAGACCAGAGTTCAATCCCTGGGTTCAGGGGGGACGATCCCCTGGAGAAGGAAACGGCAACCCACTCATCTGGAAAATTCCATGGGGTCGCGAGAGTCGGACATGACTTAGCGACTAAACCTTCACCACTTTTAGGTACATTTGACATTTTCCATAAATTTTTTTTATGTTAAAAAGCACAGGGGAGGTGGAAGGGCAGGGGAAAAAAGCAGAAAGCACACAAAAGTACAAGTGCTTCCAAACAAACCAAATATTCAGTCAGGGCTTCATTTATTCCCTCAAAAAACTTGAGCACTGTGTGTGGGATATCAGGCGCCCTCGTTGTGTGGGATGCTGGGGTCCCTGCCTTCCAGGGAGCTCATGGTCTAGCTGGAGATGGACACAAAACACATAGTCACACAAGCAGATATATAAGCACAAGTTAAGAAAATGCTCCAAAGTGATCTAGCTGTGTTGAGAGGACAGTGAAGGACTCGGTTGAAAGAAGGAAGTCAGGAAGGCCCCTCTGAGGAAGTGGTATGTAAACGAAGACCTGAAGGAGCTTGGCTGGGCAAAACAAGGGGAGAGAAAACCCAGGTGGAGTAGCCAGATCAGAGGTCCCCAAACCATAAAGAAAGGTCCTGAGGCAGGCATGGAGGGTAGGCCAGTGTGACTGGAGCAACAAGCAAGAGCTTTCCTCAAGAGGAGACTGCAGAGCTGGGTGGGGCTTCGGACGACCTGTTAGAGCTTTGGGTCTCCGTCCTGCAAATCCTTGAAAGGGAATGACAGACTCAGCTGTCCGTTAAAAATATTCACCCTGGCCTCATGGAACAGAACAAAGGGGCCATATTTGTACATGCATGGACTCTCTCCAAATGAATACACAAGAAATTAGTAGTAGTATTTCTGGGGAAGGGAACTGAGAGATTAAAGAGGCTGAAGGGGGACAGTTTTTACCGTATGTGCCCTTTTGAACTATTGATGAATTTTCTATTAAAAAAAAAAAATCACACCAGTCAGATTGGTCATCATTAAAAAGTCTACAAATAACAAATGCTAGAGAGGATGCGGAGAGAACAGAACCCTCCTACGCTGTTGGTGGGAATGTAAATTAGCAGAGCCACTACAGAGAACAGTGCAGAGGTTCCTTAAAAAAAAACTAAAAATAGAGCTACCATGTGATCCAGCAATCCCACTCCAGGACACATATCTGGAAAAGAGGAAAATTCTAATTTGAAAAGATATACGGCACCCCCAGTGCTCACAGCAGCACTATTTACAACAGCCAAGACACGAAAGCAACCTAAATATCCATTAATAGATGAATGGATAAAGAAGAGATATATATATATATATATATATATATGTATGTATGTATGTATGTATGTATCTCCTGCTGCTGCTGCTAAGTCACTTCAGTCGTGTCCGATCGTTTATATCCATTCCATATTTCACAATGGAATATTACTCAGCCATAAAAAAGAATGGAATAACGTCACTTGCAGCAACATGGGTGGACCTAGAGATTATCACACTAAGTGAAGAAAGTCAGACAGAGAAAGATAAATATCATACACTATCACTTATATATGGAATCTAAAAAAAAAGATACAATGAGCTTATTTACAAGACAGACTCACAGACACAGAAAACAAACTTATGGCTACCAAAGGAGAGAGGTACAGGGGAGGGATAAATTAGAAGTTTTGAATTAACAGATACACACTACTATATATAAAGTGGATAAACAAAAAGCTGCTGTACAGCACAGGGAACTACATTTAATATCTTGCAATAACCTATAATGGAAACAAAATCTGAAAAAGAATATATATATATATATACATTAAAAACACTGAAACACTTTGCTATCCACCTAAAACTAAATCAACTATACTTCCATAAAAAAGTAATAATAAATAAAATGTTATAGGCTTGTAAAAAGCACATCACACAATCATTTTAGGAGAAAAGCATCTCCCACCCCGAAAAGGAAGACACATCTAAATCACGTGTCCTGGCACAGACACACAGCGTCACACACACATAGACACACAGCGTCGGGTCACATGGCAATGGAGTGGAAGACAGACTGTCAGCAGATTTCAGACCAAACAGGAGCTTTCCCAACGGTGCTGTGACTTTATCTCTCCTCAGGCCTTCCAGTGGTGCAGCCTGTCAGAAGGCCCAGGACGGGTAATTTCTAGCGAGAACCCTAGAGTTTAGAGAGTCTTTTCAGGCTGTGGTTCTTGAAGCACTACTCAGGAGAGACGGCCAGGTAAGCATGTTCAGGAATGCACGCACGGATGACTGGCTCCTGGAGCAGCCTCTGTAGGGGATGCAGGGTTATCAAAGGTCCTCGAGGGGCTTTGCTCCAGGCATGAGCAGAGTCTTTAGAGCGAGGCAGAGATGATGCCGGTAGCAAGTGGTAAAGTTAGGAGCTGACATTCTGCTCCCTGCAGGCTTATTAAAGCAGGCCCATCGCTGATACAAGAGGGTTGATTCAGTTAACTCTGGCGTTTACCATGGCCTCTCTTTTCCTCCCTCCTTCCCATCTTGTTCATCCCATCATTTGATTACAACTCACTTGAAGACTTTGCAACCTGCAAGAGTATGGTTCACAGCATGTAAACAGTGGATTCTGCTATGTGATGGGATTGTGGGCTATTTTTACATTTTTCTCTCTTGTTTCTAATTTTTCTCCAGTAAACATGTTTACTTCTGTAGTATACAAGGGCGTGGGGATATCTTTTTCAATGTTTGCATACAATCTTACCCCCAAGACACTGGAAACTACAACTACCTCTTTGTGCTTTTCTGTCAGAACTACAAAATGAGCAAAAACAGACTTTTTAGGCCAGGTCCAGGGATAGGTACTGCCAAGGCTCTGGACCTACGTCTATATTTTCTTTTCTTTTTCTTTTTCCTCACATTCTTCAAGGGTCAAAGGTTCAACTTATTTCTCGATTCTCCAACCCAGCGTTCCCTGCCCCCACCCTATTCACCTAACACCTGCTAGCTGGGCACTCTCTTGAACCATATTCTTCACTTCAGCTGCATTTTTAAATTAACTTTCTAAACTGGGAAAGCAATACTCCACACCGCTAAGCAGAGGCAGTTTCACTAAGACAGATGGAAACAAAGAAATGGGACCACATTCACTTCATTATTTGCATAGGCCCAGACACTGAAAGCTGGGGCCTCTAGAATAAGCCAAGTTGTTCTTACAACTCCTGAAAAGTCACCCCTCCTCCTGGTCCCCAGCCCCGTTCAGTGATCCTTCACCTGTTCGGGGCTGCAGCTGTATGACGAGGGGCTGAGTACTCACCCCAGAGTCAGTCTGCCTAGGTTCAAATCCTCCTGCTTGCTGGTTCAGCTCCGGTTCAAGTAACTTGAACAAATCACTTCACTAAACCTCTATTTCCTCATCTGCAAAATGGGAACAATATCTGAGTTAAATAAGGTAGTGTGTGTGGTACCTAGTAAGCACTTAATAGTAGTGAATTATGTTTAATTTCAGCAATTTTATCACTTACTCCTGCTGCCTCTCAACCCATTTAAACTGCTGCCATTTAGAGGCCTATTTTCAATGAAAGAATATTCATTTTATCTCTGAATAACTGGGGGGAATTTTATCCCGATTGCCTCCAAGGCTTCACAAACCTGGGAGAAGAAAGAATTCCCTGGTTATTTGGCATGTTACTGGACAGTTGTTCAGTGCAGGGTTCTGTGTGTGGAAGAAGGAGGAGGAAGAAGAGGAAAGGGGTGTGGGAGGAGGAGACAATGTAGCCTGAAGGCCTCAGTGGAGAGAGAACAGATGAAGGAACAGTCCAGGTGAAAAAGGGAGAAGAAGTCAGTGTTTCACTGCGCCTTAAACAATATGATAAAATGAGGTCAGCAGAGTCATAATGGGTTATTTGAAATTTTCAAATTGTACATCTAGGACAATGGCTCTTAACTAAGGGCAGTTTTGTCCCCCAGGGGACATTGGGTAATGCCTGAAGACCTTTTTGATTGCCAAAAAGGAATGAGGGGACAGCTACCGGCACCTACTAGGTAGAGGCTAAACATCCCACAATTCACAGGACAGCTTCCACAACAAAGAATTTTCCAACCCAAAATGTCAACAGTACTGAGGTGGAAAAACCCAGATCGAGATTTCCACTTCTTGAGAGAAAAGCAGACTTGTCTTCCTTTACCTTTAAAAGATGACTGCTCATTGAAGTTCTTACTCGTATTTTCAAATATTTTTATTCCTGAGGGTAAGTCAGTGTTTTCAGGTTCAGCTCATCATAGCATCCTCCTTTCCTTTCATTGCTGGGGCTCATCCTTGCTTACCTGTTGCCCTTACTCTACAAACCCTTCCTTCGTTTCAAGAAAGGAAGCAAACATGCAGGAAGGCAGTAGCCACATGCGTTAATGATTACATGATATCACAAAAAAATTCCGGGCCTGGTAGCCTTCTCATCAAGGCTTCTTTAGATAAGTCAAGACACTTCACCAGAATGGCTGCTGTCCAAGTAGATTACATTAAAAAACTAGTAGCACATTACCAAAAAAAAAAAAAAAAAACTAAAACTTATCAACATGATTAATCAGAAAGAGTTTTACTGGCTGTTTGTTAATGCATTTCACCAATCAAACAACTGAGGAATGTGACTGCTGGCTGTTGACCCTGGTAACCCAACACCTCTATGCTGCATTAAATTGATAAATTAGTTTAAAAGAATGTTTACCTCCCTTTACTGTATGACTCTACTCAGCGTCCTTTTATAAGAGGATGAGCCAGCTTCCAAGGGTCTAGTGTATAAGGCAAAGAAAGGACCACATAAAGGAACTGAACTTATTGTGAATATATCGCCTAGTAGGCAGGAGGACTCAGCCACTCCAAAGCCCCTTGAAAAGGGGCCATATCCCTTCTTAGAAGCTGCCCCTCTACACACGTCCACTGAAGGAGAAAAACTAAGGTCTCCCCAGGAAGCCTTGAGCCTCTCAGTTGGGAAACTATGGCATGCCCTCCAATCACACTCCTTTTCTAGCTACTCGACTTTGGTGGCTAATTGAGATCTGAGAGGTACCATGCAAACACAAATGGCATTCCAGACAATCAACCATCACTGACCAGAAGTTTAAATAAACCGATCACTTGTTGGCATTTGTTAGAGTCAGCGAATGTGTGCGGCAAGGACTAAAGGGGTGGCTTAAGAGCTGAGGGTTTGAAAGTAGCTAGCGCTAAGACTTAATGTCTTGATGGCTAACGAGAGTTGCTGCTGCTTATTGGTCATTTATTATGGCCATGTGCAAGGTACTTTCTCACCCCTGGATCATTTAATCCTTGCAGCTAGGATTATTATATTCCCTCGATTTGCAGATGAGGAAATGGACCCTCTGAGAGGCTACACAGTCAGCCTTCATCGGAAATATTTGGAGGCAGGGGTGAGAAAGACCCTTACCCTGGGGAGGGTCTTCAATGGGCAAAATTTGCCTCGACACAGACTTGAATGAATGGCAGATGAGGCAAGGTGTAAAGGTCCAAGAGACTTGGAGAAGAGCCCTGGGAGAGAATGCAAGACATCTAAAGCTAACAAGGGAGCGGCTGGCTTGGGCTGGTTCAGGCCAGGATAGAACCAGCAGTCTGATTAGAAGACCCTCTGCAAGAGTCCAGAGCTCCGAAGTATGGGATGTAACCACCTGTGGCAAAAGGGTTCATTGTTAAATGTAAATCACTTTAAGAGAAAAATATTAACTTTTCAGTCCAAGATGCATCATTTGGGTTGAAATCAAATGGGAAAAATCTGTTTGGTGCCCAGATCTGAGTTCAAGGAGCAATGTATGACTTTCACCCTCCAAGGAAACGCCCTCGCCAGCCTCACAAGCATGGGTCTGACATGCATGCTGTTTGGCTTACAAATAGAAGCAGGAATTGAAATTAGATCACATCAGGCCTTCATAACCTCAGGTCAGTCCCACAATGAGACTGGGAGCCCTGGAAAAACAAGTCCTTGAGGAAGGGAGGCTCCGGATGGCTGAAGAACTTGAAAACAAGTAGAGTAGGGTGTAGAGGCGAAATCCCAACAGGAATTGAGGAGCCGTCACACACCTGGAGGGCCACTGAACGCCATCTTGCCTGCTTTCCCCATTTTGATCAGAGTCATGCTGGCTGGGATTAATATGAACCAATCAGCTGGCATTTGCAAATAATAGCTTAGCTTATTGTTGTTAAATATTTCAAAAGCACAAGAAATTTAAGGAATACTCTAATAACCATGTATGCAACTGAACAAATATTGATGTTTTTTAGCCTAATTCCACAAGCTGTTTTTGTAAAAAGTGTTGGAAATGTGACTCCTCAGGGGGCTCTGGGGTAAATCGTTCAGAGAACAAGACCTTAGATGTCTTCCAAGGCAGTTCCACTGTACAAGTGAGGGGGAAAAAAGGAGGCCGGGGTGGTCACATGATTTAACCAAGATCTGACATGTGCTCAGAGCCAAGCCTACAACCAAGTCTCCTGACTCCCACTCAGCACTCTTCCCCCTCTACCCACAGCCCACAGTCCTCCAGCTGTCTGCCTGCACCTCCCTCGGCCTTTCCAGAAGTCTCAGGCCCCACTCAAAATCTAGCTGCTCCTTTTTCCTTTTATTTATTTATTTAAAGTCAATGTACAATGTACTGGCCTCTCATAAAGACTCTTTGAGGGTTTCCCTGGTGTCTCCAGGGGTAAAGCACCCACCTGCCAATGCAGGAGACACGGGTTCCATCATTGGTCTGGGAAGATCCTGCAAGCTGAGGAGCAACTAAGCCCATGGGCCACAACTGAGCCTGTGCTCTAGAGCCCAGGAGCCACAAGCATGGCGCCCACACACCCCAGAGCCATGCTCTGCAGCAACAGAAGCATAACAATGAGAGCCTGAGCACTGCCCCTAGATAGGAGCCCCTGCTCACCGCAACTAAAAAGTCCCCGCAGCAACAGAGACCCAGCACAGGCAAAAATAAATAAATCAGTAAGCGCATTATTTTTTTAATTTATAGAAAGACTCTTTGGAATAAGGTGAAATTCATGATGCCCAAGTCAGAGAAGAGTCAAGCTTCTTTCAGAAGTTATAACACAGTAACAATATCAACAACTAACACTTCGTAAGTGCTCACTCTGCCAAGCCCTCTGCCAACTGCTCGGTAGATACTGTCTATTTAACCTTCACTTTAATACTCTGGGGTCATTGCCATGATTCTCATATTAGAGATGTGATAACTAAGGCTCTGAGATGTTAACTCACCCACAGGCACAGCTAGAAGCAGCTGGGATGCTAAAAATTGCCCACGCCACTGGGGCATGGGTGGAGCTGATGTATTTTGCCAACCAGACTCCCCTAATCTTCTCTATTCCCCCATGACCTAAACCAACGGGATTCCCAAGCCCAATTGTGCACAAGAACCCCCTGGGAAGTTTGTTAAAAATAATATGCGCAGGCCCATTCAGTTAACCTACTGAATCAGAGAGTTCTAATCTACAGCCCACAAATTTGTCTCACAACCTCCTCAGGTGCTGTTGCTGCTGGCACACACGGGGCTTGGGAAACTCTGTTGAAGGCTGTTGACTTTTCCGGCCAGTTGGAGCCAAAGAGTCTAGGTTGCAAGACCTCCTGCCCTTCTCTTCCCTTCACAGTGGACTGCTTCTAGAGTTCCACGAGAGTGGGGCTGCTGTGTTGGGACAAGAGTCCTGGAAGGTGTCTGTTTGTTTTAGAAAATGTAGACATCTGGGCCCCCCTGCCACCTGCTTGCTGCCCAAAGGGAGAGCTATTACATGCGAACAGAGATCAGATGGCCAGGAAAGGAAGGGAGACACAGCCATCACCAGCTGGCCCAACTCTCCCCTTTCTGAGGAGTCACTCAGGAGAAACCCTGCTCAGGCAGCTGTCCTCCTGCTGGGGGAGAAAGTTTTCCCCTTTGTATCCATCAGCCCATCTAATCGGTTGGTATCCAGCGGAGCCAGGGGTCAGGAAGTCCCCAAAAGCTTGGGCAAGATTGCTGAACTGACTTCTCAGCATCCCAAGGAGGGCAGAGCAATGGAAGGCTGGCCACGGAAGGGGCTGAGAGGCTGTCTGGTCACTTACCAAATGGGAAACTGAGGCCCAGGGAGGGAAACAGAGAGGAGGTGTCTGTATTTTGACCTGTGTTTATCTATGAGAAGATTCAACCTCAAAGAGATGTTGAGAGGATCACCCTGAGTCAAACTGTGTTACACAGGCAAGCAGGTGAGTCAATTCGTTAGTTAACTTCCCAAACAAGGACAGAATGGTGCCCTGGTTGATCCAACTAGCTCTCTGAATTGTGAGCATTTCTCTCTTTGCCTGTCCCTCTGGTATAAATGATTAGGTAGGTTTGGAAAATATGATAAATAAATATACGCAGAGTACATCATGAGAAACGCTGGGCTGGAGGAAGCACAAGCTGGAATCAAGATTGCTGGGAGAAATATCAATTACCTCAGATATGCAGATGACACCACCCTTATGGCAGAAAGTGAAGAAGAACTAGAGAGCCTCTTGATGAAAGTGAAAGAGGAGAGTGAAAAAGTTGGCTTAAAGCTCAACATTCAGAAAACGAAGATCATGGCACCTGGTCCCATCCCTTCATGGCAAATAGATGGGGAAACAGTGGAAACAGGGGCTGACTTTATTTTTCTGGGCTCCAAAATCACTGCAGATGGTGATTGCAGCCATGAAGTTAAAAGACACTTTCTCCTTGGAAGGGAAGTTATGTCCAACCTAGACAGCATATTAGAAAGCAGAGACATTACTTTGTCAACAAACGTCCATCTAGTCAAGGCTATGGTTTTCCAGTGGTCATGTATGGATGTGAGAGTTGGACTATAAAGAAAGCTGAGTGCCGAAGAATTGATGCTTTTGAACTGTGGTGTTGGAGAAGACTCTTAAAAGTTCCTTGGACTGCAAGGAGATCCAACCAATCCATCCTAAAAGAGATCAGTCCTGGGTGTTCATTGGAAGGACTGATGTTGAAGCTGAAATTCCAGTACTTTGGCCACCTGAAGAGAGCTGACTCATTGGAAAAGACCCTGATTTGGGGAAAGATTGAGGGCAGGAGGAGAAGGGGATGACAGAGGATGAGATGGTTGGATGGCATCACCAACTCAATGGACATGGGTTTGGGTGGACTCTGGGAGTTGGTGATGGACAGGGAGGTCTGGCGTGCTGTGGTTCATGGGGTCGCAAAGAATCAGACACAACTGAGCAACTGAACTGAACTGAACTGATGTCAGTGGAAAGTCATTGTCAGAAGCCATTCTATACATATTCTCTACTTCTTTCCTACATAAATCTTAGGCCTATATCCTGGACTGCAACTGGAGTACACGGTTGGGTCCAAGCACATGATGAATCCAAGGCCTGCCAAAACGTGGGAATTTATAATCATTTCTCTTTTCATATCTTATCTGGTTGGTCATTATCAAGCGGTCCTTCAGGTCTGTCAGCTCCATCATCACGCAATCCAGTCCCCTTTCTTTCAGATTCTAAAATTGTGGACAAATCAAGTGCCGCATAGTTTCTTGCTATGCTGTAAGACCTTCAGTTTTCAGAAAGATAAGAACAACATTTTCTGTATACCAGGCACTGCACCAAGCACTACACATGCCATATTTTATTGAAATTTGCCAACAACATTTTGAAGTAGGTACTATCATTATTCTTACTTTATATGCCAAGCAACCTGAGATTCAGAGAAGCTCTGTGACTTGCCTTAGGTCGTTCAGCTGGGATTCAGATCAAGGCAGATTTCCTACAGGACCCGCCCCTTCCCCAGAGTGTTTCTCATAATTCTGGAAACAGGATTTGAGATGTTAAGATCCATCTACTTTATAAACATGTCAATGGACATTTATTGAGTATCTTTGATAGGCATGGTCCCATGGTGTTTACAAAGGTGATCTGAGAGCTAGCCCTTCCTGTCACAGAGAGTCAGACAGGTATTCAGTTCATACTGTCAAAGGTAGAAAGTCCTAAGTGCTACACTGGAAGCGCAGATAAAGTGCAATAAAAATACACTAAGAAGGGTAGTCAACAAGCAGGCAATAAGCAATGACTTCCTGGAGGAGGTGGCTTAGGTAACCTCCTTGAAGGACAAATAATGTACTACTGGTAGAGACAAGAGAGTGCAGCCCTTCGCTGTGAGAGAGTGTGATGTAGTGAGTGGTTTCAAATCCACTTACTAGCCGCTCAGCTTCACCTCTGGGCCCTGGTTTCCTCATCTGGCCGGGTGGAGGTAGTCGCACGGATCTCTCGGGGCTGTGCTGATTGTTGTGGGGCTAATGGATACAAAAATCTAGAACAGCACACAGGAGGGGCTCCCTGATGCTCTGTTCCCTTTTGGGTTCACTGAGTCATTTCAGAACTCACAACCCGGAGGCCACTGTCCAACAAAGCCAAGTCTGTGTTCCTGTGAGAAAGTTCCTCTGTCCCTTCCTCTCACCAAGGCTCTGCTTCAGTCAAATGTTCAAAAGCAGCCACTTCAACTCACAACAGGGTTTGTAAAGGCAGTGAGCACTGAAGCTTGACTGCAGTGGTGTGTCTGGGAGCTACTGTAAGAGAGCAAATGGACTGTTTATCAGCTTTCTATCTGTCCCTAACGAAACCATGGCAAATGAGGCATGAAACTCCCGGTTTTTAAAAAGATGACAAACACTGGCTAATTTGCTGGAGTAGAACATAGTGAGCTGAATGTTTAATTTTGCATTAAATCTATATCTAGCATTTTCATTAAAAAGGGCAAAATGTAGACTCTATTGATGCTTCAGTGCCCATTTCCAATTAATGCTTAACATTTAAAACTGCGCATGAAATTGCAAATGTATCCGCAAACACATAAGAAGGACCGGACTAAGTGCTGTGTGCTTACTCACAGCCAGCCATTTCTGAGGCTGCCAATGGATTATTGCAGGGGTTATTTGCCCACACCTGCCTGGGCTGTGAATAGTTAATATCCCTGATTACTTAGTTAAATATCATTTTAGATGGAGAGACGGACACAGGCATGGAAGAAATAGGGGACCATATAACTTGTGTAGAGAACAATGAAGTCATCATAGACTTCTCGATTCATGCTTGATAGTTCTAGGGTAACTAGGCTAGTATCCTGAAAAAGCTGTTAGCTTCCCTAATTATCACTCATGGCCACGTGGCCAAGTGACTAAGGCATAAAAAGGACCAAAGGTTTCAGAGTAAACATCATTATTTTTCAAAAAGAACTAATTTGTGCCATTGCCAGAACTAATAAAAAATGATTTCCCCATTAGGAAATGAGAACTTTTACCTATTTTTAAAATAATCTTAACTTCAATATGTCTTACATGAAGCTATGCAAACAGCTAGAAAGAACCTCTATAATAGAAGGTAATTTTACTACTCAGAGTAACAAAAAGTAAATGCCATATAAGTGAAAAGTGATATACTCCAGAACTAAGAAGCAGGACGGTGTAATATTACGGAAGTAGATTTTGGAGTCAGACTCCTTGGGTTTAAATCCCAGTCCTTGCCAGCAATTACCAATTGGCACCACCTGAATAAGGAATGGAGGCGGGTTAATTCTTCAAAGGGAGTGAGTTGGGGCCCCAAGAGGAGAATCAAAAGGGATACATGGAGATGGGAACAACAGATGTCTAGGCTACTTCAAAGAATGCTAATATAACTGAGGGGTGGAGAGCAGGGACTCTCAAATCTATAGGACAGACCAGGGTCAAAAAACTAATGTGTGTAAGTTAAGGCTAAAGATTTCATTTCAAACTAGCACAAGGGTCCATAAAATAGACTCCCAGCCAGCCCTACTATATCATAGCAGCTGCATATTCAGGGTGTAACCCCAGCACAGTGGGGATGGTGACTAGAAGCCAACAGGACAAGTTGTATAAATACAGGGCCCAGGGAGAGATTTATGATTGGTTTTAGATTGTGAAATGGGGTGTGTCAGACTCTTCAGGAGAGCCAGAGGAATGATCTATAGACTTTCAGACACTGATTTTGGCTTTGTGACTCATCTTTGTGTTTCATACATTCAGGTATCCCTCTGAAGTCAAAGCACACAAGATCAGACACTGTCACAGAGACCGATTCTGAGTGCCTCAACACCGCTCAGCACCCTGTCAGGACGGCTTTTGGTTTTAGGAACACCCACAAAGACTCTGGCACTACCTTGAAGGGACTCGGCTTTCTATTGGGGTTCCAAGTTTCCAGAGAGTGAAGTATGACAATCTAAGCCACTATTTTCCAAGTTATGTTCACAGAATAGTCATTCTAAGGAAAATAACGAGTGCTACACAAGCGAAGTGTTCTCAGACCAAACAAATGTTAAGGATGCTTTGCTAAATAAGATTAAATTTACTTCTTTATTCTTCAGGACTTTTCAGAGCCTTTAATGGGCCATGTAACTATCCAAAAGAGAATAAGACACACTAAAGTTTGCAAGCTTATTTGATCTCAGAATCTTTTCTTCCCCATATCCACACTCTGTGTGGCTGGTATTTTTCTCACAATTGTTTTGGAAATGACTGTTCTAAGCTGGGAACTGAGAATTTCTGCTTCTCAGTTAGAAAGCTTCTAGAGAATGCTGCTCCTATATTAACAAAAAGTATAAGCTACAACACTAAAAATTTTCAGTCCACCAGAGAATGGAGCTGCAAAACAACCAAGGTAACTGAATTCCAAAGGATAACAAGCCCTTCTGAGGAGAGAAAAGACATATCAACTCTTTCTCATGGCAAATAATGGGAAGAAACAGTGATCATAAAATTGGGTAAGAAGAAAAATTCTTAAAGGCTGAGTGTGGGCTAGCATGACAGTCAAGAATCTCTAAGCACTCCAGACACAAGAGAAATTCCTGCCAGCTTGTCACCTCTTTTCCATTAGTGTCCACTTGGTGCCCATGAGAAAGACTGGAAGCAGACAGTGGACCTGAGAGATCCTTTTTCTCAGTGGTCCAATCCTACAGTATCTGCCAAGGTTTGAGGGGAGAGCAGGAGTACCTGGAGAAGTCCATTCATTCTCCAAGCTCTAGTTTGGAGGACAAGGTGATGCTTGTCTGCTCCTGGAGGAGGGGCGAGAGATAGTCTTATGTCTAGGAGTCAAAGCAGAAATCTGCTGGGCCCAAGATCCCCTACTAATTCAAAGCAGAGTTTAGTTGCTATGAGGGAAAGGGCAAGAAACCTGTCTGCACTCTGAATCCAGAACTTAGCAGGAGGCGGAGTTCGTCTGTCACTGGGACTGAAATGCGGAAAAATCACTGCCCTGGCCAATTTTTTCATGTCAGTGAAAGGGTCAAGTCAGGGTAGAAGAGGACAGACTGGCTGACTGGGGGGCTGGGGAGAGATAACAGTATATCATAGTGGTTACTAAAGTGGTTACATAGGGGTATTCAGTGGTACAAAGTGGTACAGAGTGGTTCCTAGAGGAAATCAATATTCATTGGAAGAACTGGTGCTGAAGCTGAAGCTCCAATACTTTGGTCACCTGATATGAAGAGCTGACTCATTAGAAAGACCCTGATGCTGGGAAAGATCAAGGACAGAAGTAGAAGGGGGCAGCAGAAGATTGAAGTGGTTAGATGGCATCACTGACTCAATGGATATGAGTTTGAGCAAACTCCAGGAGACAGTGAAGGACAGGGAAGCCTGGTGTGCTGCAGTTCATGGGGTCGCAAGGAGTCGGACACGACTTATAGCCTGAACAGCAACAACACGGTGGTTACTAGGCTGGGCTCTGAGGTCAGACGGACTTAGCTTGGGATCCATGGCTACCATCTCACAGCCATGGGCACGTTATCCAAGGTCACTGAACTTTAGTTTCCTTATGTAATATAAAGATGAGAGTAATAGTATCTTCCCCAGAGAATTGTTGAGAAAACAGGCCACAGTGTCTGGCACAGGGACAGCAATCAATGAAGGCTAGCTGTTGCTTTGATTACAGCAAGTGTTGGAAACTGATAAAGAGTATTAGTCTGCTAGCACTCCCATAATAAAAATACCATAGACTGGGTGGCTTAAACAACAGATACTATTTTCTCACAATTCTGGCAGCCAGAAGTGTGAGATCAGGTGCCAGTGTGGTCAGGCTCTGATGAGAGCCCTCTTCCTGATCTGCAGGTGGCCCTCTTTATGCAGTGTCCTCACATGGCAGAGAGAGCAGAGACGAGAGCTAACTCTGTGATGTCCCTTCTTCTAAGGTCAGTAATCCCATCATAAGGGTCCTACTCTTATAACCTTATCTACACCTATTTATCTCCCAAAGGCCCCATCTTCAGATACTATCACATTAGGGGTAAGAGCTTCAATACAGAAGCTGGGGGAGAGGACACAATTTAGTCCAAAGCAAGTTACAAAGGGCATTTTCTCAGTTGTAGTGGAAAGTCATTTTTACTTGACAATCATCTCGTTCCCCCTTTTCTGTTCACATCTGCCTAGTTTTCTACCAGAAATTTATTTAACCACTCTCAATCCTTGTGATTCAGGTGGGGCTGACCTCTCTCTATCCCTCCCCCTAAGGGCAGGGACAAGACCAAGACCTGGCTATTCCATCTCCAGGCTATGATGATAAGTTCAGAGATAAATGTATATTCACCAAGGCAGTCCAACGAGAGAAAGTCCCAGGACTTTTGATGGAACTGTTGGGGAACAGAACTACTTCTATCCCTGAAGTCACTAAACCTAGAGTCTCTGACCATGAAGAAAGACTGCCTGAGATGGAAGCCTCTGTGTTTAGAGGAAAGAAGAGTTGAAAAATAATGATGGAGTCATGAAGACACTGTTTGAATGCTAAACCATCAATTAATTTAACTGAATTAATCTCTTTATAATATTGAGTAAACCCAAGCATTTTTTCTCAAATCCACTTGATATTAGGCCAAATTGAATCTTTACTATTTCACAACCTAAATGTCTATAGACAGATGAATGGATAAAGCAGCTGTGGTACGTATATACAATGGGACATTCAGTTCAGTTCAGTTCAGTTCAGGTCAGTTCAGGTCAGTTGCTCAGTCATGTCCAACTGTTTGCGACCCCATGAATCACAGCACACCAGGCCTCCCTGTCCATCACCAACTCCCAGAGTTTACTCAAACTCATGTCCATTGAGTTGGTAATGCCATCCAGCCATCTCATCCTCTGTTGTCCCCTTCTCCTCCTGCCCCCAATCCCTCCCAGCATCAGAGTCTTTTCCAATGAGTCAACTCTTCACATGAGGTGGCCAAAGTATTGGAGTTTCAGCTTTAGCATCAGTCCTTCCAATGAACACCCAGGACTGATCTCCTTTAGGATGGACTGGTTGGATCTCCTTGCAGTCCAAGGGACTCTCAAGAGTCTTCTCCAACACCACAGTTCAAAAGCATCAATTCTTCGGCATTCAGCTTTCTTCACAGTCCAACTCTCACATCCATACATGATCCCTGTAAAAACCATAGCCTTGACTAGACGGACCTTTGTTGGCAAAGTAATGTCTCTGCTTTTGAATATGCTGTCTAGGTTGGTCATAACTTCCCTTCCAAGGAGAAAGCGTCTTTTAATGTCATGGCTGCAATCACCATCTGCAGTGATTTTGGAGCCCCAAAATATAAAGTCTGACACTGTTTCCACTGTTTCCCCATCTATTTGCCATGAAGTGATGGGACTGGATGCCATGATCTTCGTTTTCTGAATGTTGAGCTTTAAGCCAACTTTTTCACTCTCCTCTTTCACTTTCATCAAGAGCCTTTTAAATTCTTCTTCACTTTCTGCCATAAGGGTGGTGTCATCTGCATATCTGAGGTGATTGATATTTCTCCTGGCAATCTTGATTCCAGCTTGTGCTTCTTCCAGCCCAGCGTTTCTCATGATGTGCTCTGCATATAAGTTAAATAAGCAGGGTGACAAGATACAGCCTTGACGTACTCCTTTTCCTATTTGGAACCATATATTACCCACCTATAAAAATGAATGAAATGGTGCCATTTGCAACAACATGGATGAACATGATTGTCATGCCAGGCAAAGTAAGTCAGAAAGAGAAAGATAAATATCATAGTATGTCACATATGTGGAATCTAAAATGTGACACAAAAGAACATATCCACAAAGTAGAAACAGACTCACTGACATAGAGAACAGACGTGGTTGTCAAGAGAGATGGGTGGAGAAAAGAAGGATCAAAAGTTTGGGATTAGCAGATGCAAGCCAGTATATATGAGATAATAAACATCCAGGTCCTACTGTATAGTGTAGGGAACTGTATTCAATATCCTGTGATAAACCATAATGGAGACGAGTATGAAAAAAGGTGTGAGTGAGTCACTTTGCTCTGTAGCAGAAGTTAGGATGGCAGTTTGAATAAACAACACTTCAATTAAAAAAAATTTTTTTTTTCTGCCCACATTGCACTGCATGTGGGATCTTAGTTCCCTGACCAGGGATCAAACCCATGTCCCCTGCAGTGGAAGCCTGGAGGCTTAACCACTGGACCACCAAGGAAGTCCCTTTAAAAATCTTTATTACTTCAAACACACATCAAGAGAAAGACTTTGTGACCTCGAATTAGGCAGAGTTCTTAGATACAACATCTAAATTGTAAGCCATAAAAGAAAAAAATTGATAAATTGGACTTTATCAAAATTCTAAAATTCTGTTCTATGAAAAAATACTGTTAAGAAAATGAAAAGACAAGCCACAACCTGGGAAACATATTTGCATGATGATGAAGGATTTATATCCAGATTATATTAAGAATCTTCAAAGCTCAATACAGAAAAAACAAAGCATTTAAAATGGGGACAAGATTTGAATTGACACTTCACCAAAGAAGATATACAAATGGAAAATACGTACATGAAAAGATGTTCAACATTATTAGTCATGACAGAAATCCATATTCAAGCCACAATGAGACAGCACACTATTATAATGGCTCTTAACTTTTTTTTTTTGTAACAGTAATAAGTGTTGGTAAGGAGTGGAAGCAACAGGAATGCTCACATACTGCAGGTGGGAATGCAACATGACATAGCCACTATGGTGGATTGAATGAGCGTTTCTTCCTCCACCTGCCAAAATTCACATTTACTCTGAACCTCAGAGTGTGACCTTATTTGAGTAGGGTCTTTGTAGATAAAATTAGCTAAGATGTGGTCATAACTGATCAGTTGTTGTGGTTCAGTTGCTAAGTTATGTACAACTCTTTGTGACCCCTGTCCTTCATTATCTCCCAGAGTTTGCTCAAACTCATGTCCACTGAGTTGGTGATACTATCTAACTGTCTCATCCTCTGTTACCTTTTGCCTTCAATTTTTCCCAGCAATGATTGATTAGAGTGGGCCCTCTTGAAAAAAGCGGAAAGGACACAGAAAGACACATGAGAGAAGAAGATGATAGGAAGTACTAAGACAGAGATTGAAGTGATGTAGCTGAAAGCCACGGAACGGCCAGGACCACCAGGAGCCATCAGATCTAGGAAGAGGCAAAGAAGGATTCTCCCCTAGCGTCTTCAAAAGGAGTATGGCCCTGCCAACCAATTTCAGACTTCTAGGCTCCAGAACTGTGAAACAACCCATTTCTGTTGTTTTAAGCCATCAAGTTTGTGGTAATTTGTTACAACAGCTCTAAGAAAGTGAAAAACAGTTTGGCAGTTTCTCATTAAGTGAAACTCACATTTATTATGTAACTCCAGAATTAAATTTACAATCACACAAAAACTTTTACGTGAACTGTTTATAGAAGCTTTACTTGTAATTTCCCCAAACTGGAAACAATCCAAGCATCCTCCAGGTGGTAAATGGATATGGGACATCCATACCATGGAATATTACTCAGCAGTAAGAGAAGCTAACTATTTCTAAAAGTTAAGAACATGGATGAATCAAAACTGCGTTATGCTAAATGAAAAAAGCTGCACTCAAAAGGCAACACACTGTATGATTCCATGTATATGACATTCTAGAAAAGGAAAAACTATACAAATAGAGAGAAAATTAGTGAATACCAGGGACTGGGGGTGAGAAGTGGGGCAGGAGGAGGAGGGAATTTTGGGGGGTGATGTAACTGTTTTCCATCCTGTGTGCTAGTGCTTATACAATAGTGTATTGTCAAAACACAGATGTATATGGCAAAGAGTGAATAATCTTACTGAATGTAAATAATAAATAAATATTACATCAAAGACATAGAAACAGCCTGCCAGTACAGTATGCTTTGTGTATTTGCTTTCAATGTCATACACCTACCTATATGACGGCAAAATCTTCATATTTGCTTTGACACATCTAAGGAGGCTGATATTTTTTCAACAGCAGTTCAGTTCAAAACACATTACTGAGTATCACCCATACTCAATAGTTTCCTGTCCTGTGAAGGAGAATGACAGAATCTTTAGTATTGACAGTGTGGAAGGGTTTGAACAGGAACCACTTCTGAGCTGTTGTGGTAATAAATCAGATTTGTGTAATTATCTCAAAATAGAAAATAACCTTACAACATCCATCTGACAAAATAAGATCACAAAAAGAGGAAGACAGAGGAAGATGCAAAACTGTCTGAGCAGCCACAAACCTTAAAAATTAATTACTAAATGTAAAGAAGGATAATGGATTTCAGTATATCTGTTCCATATAGCCAGGGTAGCCTGACTGTGAGTTACCAAATGAGAAATGTTCATAGGACAGACAGATTTCTAGCCTTTTACCTAAAGAAAACAGTGTCACTAAGTTACAGTGATCTTTCATCTTTGGCAGAAACAGTGTGTGTAGTCTTTAAGAAAGTAGGCTCTGGAGTTCATTTTAGTTTTAATCCTATAACTACCACCAAATCTGTAACCTTGGCCAAATCACTTAACCTGCAAAATACGGATATTAATATGTACATTACAAAGTTGTCACAAATTACATAACATAATGTATGCTAAAGTTTATAATAGCATCCGGCATATAACAAACTCTCAGCCAAAGCGATGATGAAAAAAAAGAAAAAAGTTGGAAGAATCACATTTACCATTTTCACAACTTAGCACAAAGCTACAGTTACCAAAACAGTGCGATACTAGCACAAGGACAGACATAGAACAATGGAACAGAACTGAGAGCTCAGAAATGTACCCATACAGCTATGGCCAATTGCTCTTCCATGGGAGCTCCAAGACCACTCAATGGGGAAAGCATAATTTTTTCAACAAGTGGTGCCAGGAAAACTAGGTATCTACCTACAACAGAATGAAGTTGAACACCTTCCTCACACCACATACAAAAATTAACTCAACACATTAATGACTGAGATATTAGAGCTAAAACCATAAAACTCTTAAGGTAAACACAGAGATAAATCTTTATAATGTTGGATTTGGCAATGAATTTTTAGATATGACATCAAAAGCATGAGCAACAAAAGAAAACAATAGATTTGACTTCATTAAAATTAAAAAGTTTTTCTGTACATAGGACATTATCAAGAAAATGAAGAGACAGCCCACAGAATGGGAGAAAACATCTGCAAATCATATATCTGATAAAAAGCTCTAGTAAATGGCATAATTAGTTCATCCATAATATGTAAAGAACTCTTACAACTCAACAACAAAAAGACAAACAACCCAATTTATGGGAAAAGGACTTGAATAGACATTTTAGCCAAAGAAAATATATAAATTACAAACAAGCACACAAAAAGATGCTCAGCATCATCAGTCATTAGAGAAATGCAAATCAAAACCACAAGATGCCACTTCACACCACAAAGATGGCTATAATAAAAAAAACAAAAAAGGAAAATAACAAGTACTGGTGAAGATGGAGAAATCAGAATCCTTATACATGGCTGGTGGGAATAGAAAACGGTGCAGCCACGATGCTAAACATTTTGGCAGTTCCTCAAATAATTATAGAATTACCATATGACACAGAAATTCCACTCCTGCATATATACCCAAAAGAATTAAAAGCAAGTACTCAAACACATGAATACACATGTTCATAGTAGCATCATTCACAATAACCAACAGGTAGAGACAACCCAAACATCTATTAACTGACAACTATAAACAAATTGCAGTATATACCAAAAATATTATTTAGCCACAAAAAGGAATGACATATTGATATATGTTACAACACAGATGAACCTCAAAAATGTTACGCTAAAGTTTCAAAGGCTAGACAAAAAGACTACATATTGTATTATTCTATTTATGTGAAATATCTACAATGGCTAAACCCATAGAGACAGAAAGCAGACTAGTGGGTACCAGGGTCAGGGGGCAAGGGAGAATAAGGGCTTGCTTAATGGGTACAGAGCTTTATTTCAGAAAAATAAAAATGGTTTGGAACAGAATAAAGATGGTGGTTATAAAACACTGGGAATGTACTAAATGGCACTGAATTGCTCACTCTATAAACATTAACTTCATGGTATGTATCGTTTGTCTCAATAAAAATTTGAGTATGAATTATATCTAGAAAATATTTAACTTTACTGAGAACATTAATGATGATTAGAAAAAATGGAAAAAAATAAAACCCTGCAGTAGGTGTTAGCTATTTTTTTTAAATCTAAGGTTTTGCCCAATACAACACTGAAATAGTATAATTTAAAATATGAGTGGACTGGTAAACAGGGCATCAGCTCTTCCATGTCAGAGGATTCAGATAGTGAGACACATAAAGATTCCTAATTCTGGGCTTCTTCAATCTGGTGCTTCGTACGTTCTGACAGTCCTTTCATCTGTGGTATAACGGTAATGAGCAGGAAGACCTAGATAGAATTGAATGCTGCTGCTGCTGCTGCTGCTAAGTCACTTCAGTAATGTCTGACTCTGTGCGACCCCATAGACGGCAGCCCACCAGGCTCCCCCCTCCCTAAGATTCTCCAGGCGAGAACACTGGAGTGGGTTGCCATTTCCATCTCCAGTGCATGAAAGTGAAAAGTGAAAGTGAAGTCGCTCAGTCGGGTCCAGCTCTTAGCGAACCCATGGACTGCAGCCTACTAGGCTCCTCCGTCCATGGGATTTTCCAGGCAAGAGAACTGGAGTGGGGTGCCATTGCCTTCTCCAGAATTGAATGCTAGCTATTGTCTATTCAAAAGTTGGCCCACACCTTGGAAGGAGAAAGCTGACTATATGTGAGGATGAGTAAGAGATCTCTTCCTTCTGCTGCAAAATGCTAGTTCTATTCCTTATGGCCAGCCACAGATACATGAAGTACAGAAATGAAATTGTAAGAACACTGTATTAGTCCAGAAACCAACATATTTTTAGATATTTAATATAGGAAAAGGGCCCCAAAGCGAGGATTATTGAATGAATTATTACTGAATATTGGTTAGATATTTGAGGGAAATTTTTAATTTGGTTCCTCATCTCATAGTCAGTGTTAGTTACTCAGTTGTGCCCGACTCTGTGCAACCCCATGGACAGTAACCCACCAGGCTTCTCTGTCCATGAAATTTTCCAGGTAAGAATACTGGCATGGGTTGTCATTCCCTTCTCCAGCCTCATCTCATATTGTTCAGTTCAGTTCAGTTCAGTCGCTCAGTCGTGTCCGACTCTTTGCGACCCCATGGATTGCAGCACGCCAGGCCTCCCTGTCCATTACCAACTCCCAGAGTTCACTCAAACTCACATCCATCGAGTTGGTGATGCCATCCAGCCATCTCATCCTCTGTTGTCCCCTTCTCCTCCTGACCCCAATCCCTCCCAGCATTAGAGTATTTTCCAATGAGTCAACTCTTCACATGAGGTGCCCAAAGTACTGGAGTTTCAGCTTTAGCATCAGTCTTTCCAATGAACACCCAGGACTGATCTCCTTTAGGATGGACTGATTGGATCTCCTTGCAGTCCAAAGGACTCTCAAGAGTCTTCTCCAACACCACAGTTCAGAAGCATCAATTCTTCAGCGCTCAGCTTTCTTAACAGTTCAGCTCTCACATCCATACATGACCACTGGAAAAACCATAGCCTTGACTAGACGGACCTTTGTTGGCAAAGTAATGTCTCTGCTTTTCAATATACTATCTAGGTTGGTCATAACTTTCCTTCCAAGGAGTAAGCGTCTTTTAATTTCATGGCTGCAATCACCATCTGCAGTGATTTTGGAGCCCAAAAAGATAAAGTCTGACACTGTTTCCACTGCTTCCCCATCTATTTCCCATGAAGTGATGGGACCAGATGCCATGATCTTCGTTTTCTGAATGTTGAGTTTTAAGCCAACTTTTTCACTCTCCTCTTTCACTTTCATCAAGAGGCTCTTAAGTTCCTCTTCACTTTCTGCCATAAGGGTGGTGTCATCTACATCTCATATTGTAGGACAAAATAAACAAGTAGATTAAGAATTCAATGTAAAGGGCTTACCTGGTGGTTCAATGGTAAAGAATCCTCAATGCAGGAGACACAGGTTCGATCCGTGATCCAGGAGGATCCCACATGCCGTGGAGCAACTAAGCCCGGGGGCCACAACCACTGAGTCTGTGCTCGAGAACCCAGGGACCACAGCTACTGAAGCCCACGCACCCTCGAGCCTGCGCTGCAGTACGAGAGGAGCCGCCGCAATGAGGAGCCTGTGCACGTGCACCGCAACTGAATGGCAGCCCCCACCCTCTGCACCTAGAGAAAAGCCTCTGCAGTAACAGAGACTCAGCACAGTCAAAGCAATACATAGTTTTTTAAAAATAAAAAATAATTAAAAATTTTACAAAGAATTCAATGTCGAAAGAAAGGGGGGTGGGGGAAGGATGGAAAGGAAGAGCCTTATGGAAAATTTTTTATTTTACTTGGATGCTTATTTGCTCTCTGAATGAGGAAAGACTTTCTAAGTTTAAGTGAAATAAAAGAAATCATAAAGATACTGCTATATTTGACTACACAAAATTTTTCACATCAAAATTACAAGCATGTATTTTAGAAAGAGAAACATTTCTGTAATAAATGAGACAGAAAGTCTCATCCTTCAACATAAAGAGTTCGAGTAAATCCATAGGAAAAGGTCTAAGCTGCAAAGACTATGCTAAAGAAGAAAAGGAAATAAACAGCATACAAAATAATTTAATTTTTAATACTAAAACACATAAAATTAATCTACCATTTTTGTCCTCTACTTAAAGATAAGAAAAAAGCACTCCCCCATTGGTGAAGGTGTAGTGAAATGAGCCTTGTTCTCCACTGATGTAAATTAATAGAACTTTCCCAGGAAACAATTTCACAATATTTATCAAATATTTATCCTCTCTATGAACATGCTCTAGAATGAATTAAACTGAAATGGATGTAAATTGAGCTCATCTTGGAAAATGTTATAACAAAACAATGTTATACAATCCCAAAACAAAAGAATTAAGAAATATGCTGCTGCTGCTGCTGCTGCTAAGTCACTTCAGTCGTGTCTGACTCTGTGCGACCCCATAGACGGCAGCCCACCAGGCTCCACCGTCCCTGGGATTCTCCAGGCAAGAACACTGGAGTGGGTTGCCATTTCCTTCTCCAATGCATGAAAGTGAAAAGTGAAAGTGAAGTTTCTCAGTCGTGTCCAACTCTTTGTGACCCCAGGGGCTGCAGCTTACCAGGCTCCTCCGTCCATGGGATTTTCCAGGCAAGCGTACTGGAGTGGGTTGCCATTGCCTTCTCCTAAGAAATATGACATCATCACCACAAAAACATATACTCTATTACACAATCATTAAGATGACATCTATAAAAGAAAACACTTATATTTACATAAAATATTTTAGACACAGGAATGCCCAGTGTAATCACATTTATGATAGTGAATTGGCATAACTATGCAGGTAAAAAATGCATATCACACATCTCAGCAATTCTATACACTAGAAATTTGTCCTAGGTAATTTAGAGCAGAAATTCTATGCAGGCAAGATATTTATTGTAGCATTGTATGTAACAGCAAAAGGCTGAAAACCACTTAATGGTACATCAAATCAGTTAGGATTCAGACATAAAAGGAAATATAATCCAACCACCCAAAAAAAAAAGTAAAGAAAAAGAAAAGGTCTATGTATATTGATATAGGACAATATTTAAGATCTTTCGCTGTGGAAAAAAGCAAGATCTAGGAAAGAATGAATAGTACATTAAGATTTGTACTGACACAAAGGAGGAGCAGCTACTTTACAAATGTGTTTGTATAAAAATATATACCATTGCCAAAAGACCACCAAGGAGATCACTAAGAAATTGCTTCTGATAGTCAACTAGATGGCTGGGGCAGGGAGAAAGAGAAAAAGGAGAGACACTTACTTTTGACCATATTACCTTTTCTACTATTTACATTTTTAACCATTCAAAAATAATGTTAAGATGAAAGATGTCAAAATTTAAAGTCATGAAGCATATAAACTAGTTGGGAAAAGGACTAAAGAAATTGTCCTAGAGTTTCCATAGACTTGAATCCCTAAATGGTGGGATCACAAGTGGCAATTCTTTTTCTTCTGCACACTTTATTTTTCATTTACTTCACATTGAGAATGGATGGTTTTCATAACCAAGAAAAATTAACGTGTATTCAGATGATAGATTTTTAAAAGGTCGTATCCTGGTGCAGTCCCCTGAAGCCTATTTAATCCTTATGTAACTGGAGAATAGCCCTTATCTACAAGGCAGGCGGTAGAAAACAAAACTGTCACAATTCCAGTAATAAAAACTGAGAGCAAAGTTGAATAAAAACTACTCAGATAATGGTGAAAGCGAAGCTGCTCAGTCGTGCCCAACTCTTTGCAACCCCATGGACTGTAGCCTACCAGGCTTCTCAGTCCACAGAATGTTCCAGGCAACAGTACTGGAGTGGGTTGCCATTTCCTTCTCCAGGGGATCTTCCCAACCCAGGAATTGAACCTGGGTCTCCCGCATTGCAGGCAGACACTTTACCGTCTAAGCCACCAGGGTAGAAGGGGTCTATGAAGATCCCAAGGCATTTTCCGGCACTTTCCCTCATTTTCACTTCAAGAACTATAATTTTCCTTTTTCTTTAAGAGGCACTTCACTGAACCAATCTGACTCTCCTCAACTTTTGTTTCCCAATAAAACAAAAGAAAGAGAAGGGGGAGCAAAGGGAGGAAATGCAGGGTCACAGGAAGGAGGAGAGCTGGTCAGTCACAGCCCTGGCAGAGATGGAGTCACCTGCCTGATGCCAGGGGAGATGGGAGGGAAGTGGTGAGGAAGAGGTGATAATTCTGGGCGTGGGATGCCAGATGTTGGCCTTTGTTCAGGACACTTTAATTGTCGTTCAAATCATACTACATTGAGGGATGAAGTGGGCACAAGAGGCCCTGAATGAAAATGAGGAGAGAAGAGGGCGTTGGTGGGGGCAGTTCTATAAACTGGTCTGCCTTAGGCAGTTATTTGTAAAAATATTATAACTACTGAGAGACTCTATGTCCAGAAATAAAATAAATTTGAGGTTCTTCTTTGCTCATTTGACTTGTTATTAGCTTTCTTATCATGAACAACCATGTGTAAAAACATAAACAAATTAATCCTGGAAAGTTGTTTTTAGAAAAAACAATTTTTTTTAGTTTAACTTCCCTGAGTGGAAAAACAGGTAGTAGTAGCTTAGTCACCAATATTCCCAGCCCTCCTGATATGCAAAGATTTGCTGTCATTGTTTCTTGACAATGCCCCTGGTCTCTCTGCTTCTTTCCTTCCAAGTACCTAGGAGTTTTGGTATTACAAATGGATTGTGTCTTTGGAAAAATAAGTGTCTAGCTATAATATGTGAATAACATCATTGTTTTTAAGTGTTTGCAAACTTTGCAATTCAATTAAGTTCAGATGAAGCATTTAAAATAGCATAGGGACTTCCCTGGAGGTTCAGTGATTAAGACTCTGCATATCCAATGCAGGAGACATGGGTTCAATCCCTGGTCAGGGAACTAAGATCCAACACGCTGCATGGCACGGCCAAAGAGTAAAAATTTTAAAGAAAAAAATTTTTTAGTTAATAATAAAAATTTTTCATTAGTTTAAAAAAGCATATTTTATAAACATGATACTTTTTAACTTTTTGAAAAGTAAAACACCCTACAAATGTAAATATATTTTAATGTTCCATGTTCAGATAATAATGAATAATGACTAAAATTCAGAACAATATATTTTCCAGAAATTGCAGACTTAAATTCTCTGGTTACCATTAACATTGTGATTGCGTTTCTCTTAATGCCTGAAATAACATCTAAGCAAGGGGCAGCTGCTTCAGGCAAAGTCCCATTTGGGTGACTTTAAAGACCTTAATGAGATCAGGTAATTGCTTGGTGAAGCTAAAAATTTTACCTTCAATTAACTAATCAGAAGCACCATACATCATTATAACTGTCTCACTCCCTTCCACCTACATACCATCAACTCAGTATAGGGGAGGCAGGTATCTAAGAAACCACTTCCTCTAGACCTCTAAACCTGCACTCAAAGGCCATTTTTAAACATTTATTGAATAAGTCTGCCCAATTTACAAATAATGGAAAGTCTGTAGCAATGCAGATTCCAGAAGCAGCTAAGGAAAGCTAAAACCTTGAAACAGAATATGAAGCAAACATATTTTATGTTCCTTCTACATTTGTTTCTTTGCAAGTCATGAACTACTTTAAGAAAACATTTAAAAACATCTGCATTTCTTGCTTCCATTTGCTAAATGGATGATGCTGATACAAAACAGTAGCAATAACAGACTACCCTCAAACAGTCTCATTTTTCAGTAAACGAGGTACATTTTAAATGAAACTCTTGATTGAAACTGAGAAGTGTGAATTGGAAATTGAAATCACCAAATCTAAGGGAAGGATGGCCAATATAAACCCACAGAAGCACTTCCTCTTAAATTTCATGTTGGTAACATGGTGAATATCTTCTTTTAGTGCTTGTTTAAAGCACTAAACAGACCTAAATACGTCCTCCCCCGACCCACTACCAAGCCCAGCAAAGACTCTCTCCTGTACTTGCAGCCCTCATTGTCTTTCTGCTGTGTGCCTGGAGCCATCCAGGGAAGCTATGCTCCTTATGGCCAAGGAATAGGAAATACAATGAGTGTGCAAGGCTTGGGGAGGGGGCAATGTCTCTCCTTTCCGTTGGGGAGGGCACATGGTTTTCACTTTCATTCTGTAGTACAATATTTACAAAAGCTTACTGCATGAACAACCCAGTGCTAGATGTTGGGGGCCCCATAGGAAGCCGTTGAGCTGCTCTACGTTCAGGGGCCCTTGTGGGACATGCATCAGTGGATCAGATGGAGAAATATAATGATACTAAACAGGTACTACAATGGGAACACCGAATAATATGGGCCAGGGGTAGATTTTTGTTTAACATTTTGAAAAATATAGTGTATTTTACAATACTCATTTCCCCAGAAAACTAGAAGGTGCTCCAGTTTATTAGCTTCTTGTGTAACAGAAAAATGTGCTACAGACACAGAAACTGCACATCCCCTACACTGTGTGGCAATCCCTTCCAGAATTAATGCTGGACTTGAATTAAGGCAAAAAGATTAAAATAAATGAAAACTCTCAACTATCTTCTTACAGCTAGAATTCGACTTGGCTTGATAGCTTCTCAGGGGTGAAGAAGTGAAGAAAATGTAACTAACTGCCTGGGGCTAGAAGTGATACCAACTTTGTTGTTGTTTAATCACTAAATCATGTCCAACTCTTGCGACCCCATGGACTGTATATTGCCAGGCTCCTCTGCCCATGGGATTTCCCAGACAAGAATACTGGAGTGGGTTGCCATTTTCTTGTCCGAGGCACAACAGATTAAATGAGGAAGTTCACATTACATCACTGATTGGTATAGTAATTGAGGTCTTAACTTCTGGGTGACAGTTTCCTCATCAGGAAAACAGAGGAACAATAGCATCCACCTCAGAGGATCTTTGTGAGAATTAAATGATATAAGATATGTGAAGGCGTCCTATAATATTTATTGCATAGTAAGTGCTCAGCATATGTTCATTCATTCATTCAATCATTGGGCACTTACTATGGATCATTCATTCAATCATTGGGCATTTACTATGGAGCACCTATTGTGTGTCAGGCTGGAGATCAATAGCAGTAGACAAAACACAAAAATTCCTATGCTTGTGGTAATACCATCTCAATGAGAAACAAATAAAGTGACATTTAAGTTAAAATATTATACCCATTTGTAATAAGGGACATAGAGAACAGTAAATTGTGAGAGGGGAATAGGGAAGAGGGAGTTGTGATTTTAAATAGAAGGCCAGGGAAGGCCAAGCCTGAGGGAGGTGAGGGAACCAGCCAGGAGACAATCTGAGCAAGGAGAGTTAAAGATGGAGCAAAGTGCAAAAGCAAAGAGATTTGTGTGACTGGAAGGGGAGAATGCAGTCCACAATCCCTTTTCCAAAATGCTGGAACCCAAACACCTCCAAAGATTCTAGTCTTACTTATTCCCTGACCTCCTTCCCTTCCAAATCTATGAACATAATGCTCTCTCCCCCTAGACCAGCCCTCCATTTACTTTTTTTTTAATTCATTGATTTTTAATTGAAGGATAATTGCTTTACAACATTGTATTGGCTTCTGCCATACATCAACATGAATCAGCCATTAGATATACGGATGTCCCCTCCCTGGTGACCCTCCCTCCCACCTCCCACCCCATCCCACCCTTCTAGGTTGTCACAGAGCTCTGGTTTGAGGTCCCTGAGTCATATGGCAAATTCCTACTGGCTATCTATTAAGATGGATGAGCCTAGAGCCTAGTATACAGAGTGAAGTAAGTGAGAAAAACAAATATCGTATATTAAGCATATACAGGGAATCTGGAAAGATGGTACTGATGAATCTATTTGCCTGCAGCAATGGAGATGAAGAGATAGAACAGACTTATGGACCCAGGTGGGGGAAGGAGAGAGTGCGACAAATGGAGAGAGTAGCGTGAAAGCATATTCACTACCTCCATTTACTTTTCTCTGCGTTAGAACCTCTAGAAGCCTCTGCCAGGGCATCCTGTGCCTACACCTTCTTGCACCATCTCCTGGGCAGCTCCACTGCCCACCCAACCTTCCCTAGTGCACAAATGCCTGACCCCTGAGGACACAAGTATTATCATTTTTTGATTATTATCATCACTATTATGAATTTTCCTGGCTTAAAAAAAAAATTAGCTGAATTAAAACATCTGTCCTTGGAGGGATGAGGGCAGTGTATTAGGACTCTGGCAACGTTGCCATAAAACTCAGGATTTCCACCTGAAAGCTCATCTTTTCTGTATTGGAAAAGAATCTTAGCCCTGACTGTGAGGTCTGAAGAATTGAGACTGATAATTTCCTGTTAATGGGGAAATAAACTGAATGAGGAAGGGTAATCTTGAGATGGAGGAAGAGGGAATAAATAAAAAGAGGTGGAGGTGGAGAGATGAGAAGGGATAGAGGACACAAACTGTAAAAGTGAACTGTAAACAAGTTTAATGGAGACAAACTGAACAGGCATTTCTCGGTTCTACAAGTATCTACGAACGGTGGCTGCGGGACGGGGGCGAGGATGGGGATACCCTTAATCCTTTCTGGTCCTAGTGTTGTGGAGTGCTGAGATTTTTTTAATTTTTAAGATTGTGAATGATACCAAACTCTTCCAAATTAGAAAAAAAAATAATTAAAAAAAAAACTTTTTTAAGTGAGAAATGATCTTACTAGCTGTCATCTGAAAATCGCTTGAAATTGGCAGTGACTTTTTTTAGAAGTAGCCACACACACACGAGAAAGCGTTCGGACGCTTCGAAAACCTCTTAGCTATCGCCGGATGCGCCAAAGTCAAGATCCTTCGCAGACAGGAAATGCCTTTGCCAGCCCCAAGGTCTCCTCCCTGCGGCCCTCTCTATTGTCTGGAGAGATTTGTGTACATCCGATTGAAGAGGTTTCCCGCCTGCAACTGCGAATCAAAGAGCTGCCTCAAAAGAAGAGACTCAGTGGGGGCTTTCTAGCTTTTCTGGCGGACACCTGACGCCCACTGTGTGCCAGGTACTGATGCCTCCGCTCAGGTGAGCCGCTCACCTCCCCGAGGAACTGAGGCTGCAAATTCAGCCCAAGGCCCCCAGCCAGCAAGGGAGGTGGAGGGGATTCGACTGCCTTACTTCCATTCCTGCTCTTATCCGCTTGGGTAAGATTCCTGAGAAGGGATCCCTACAGCTACATCTGAAGGGGTAGACTACATCGGCTCTGTAGAGTTTAGATGTCAGATATTTTGGTAGGTGCGAGGAATTTCCAAAGTGTTTCTCATTTGGATTCAACAACAGTATCAAGAAAAACGTATCAAGGGATAAAAATCAGGTTAGAGAGATTCCAGCTGGAATTTCATGAAACCCAAAGAGATGAAAAGTAAACGTTAGTACAATATCTGGTTGTTTTTACTACAAGATACTGAACTCCTAACTAATTAGAAGCATCCTGAGTGATTGTGTGGTTTTCCAAATTATGTGTCATGTTGTCAGAATTCACATAAATATCACCTCCAGTCACAGATTTAGAGGCTCATTGATCATTAGATTAAAAAAAAAAATCAAAAGTGTCAGTTTTTGAGTTCCTGCCGCCTTCTACAAGGTAGTATAACTGGAATGAGAATTTTGGTAAGTGTGTTCTGTCCCCAGCTAAATGCATTTCCCCCAAGACTAGATACATTTTCTTAAATCTCTGCCCTGCCCCCATTAACTAAAATGAATATTCACAGCAATGAAACCGCACCAAAAAAAAAAAGGTTGCCAGAAGTGTTGAAAGAGAATAGGTACTTTCACTATCAGAGATGGTTTCCTCTTTTCCCACAAGATGTCTTATCAGCTTTCACCCTGAGAAAACCATAAAAAGTAAGAAAAAGAAAACTTATGCAACAGTTCTCTAAATAAAATACTACACAGCAAGCTAGTCATCCCTAAAAGTGATGTTGTTTAAAGAGTCAAAGTACATCATCCAACAAAATCAATATCCTATTAAGTTAGGAAGGGTTCTGAATATCAAAGACTGACAAGCTGAATAACTTAAAGTATAAGTACATGACCCAGGGGATTAATCACACACAGTCATGATGAAATTAGGGCAATTCTTCCAATCATTAACGTTTTGCTTACAAAATGTGCTTTTCTGTTTGTCTTTCTGCTAAATGATAACCGTTTTCAAGTTGAATCTGCTGATAAAAAGAGTTAAAAACAAGACAGGAGTTGTGCTGTAAAGGTCATACATGCTGCTTCAACATGAAATAGCCAAAAGACAAACAAATGAAAAATGCCTGGATTGTAGGAAGAATTTGTAAATATTCACTGGCAATCTGCAGTGGGACACTTTAGAAAATAGTTAATGCCAACCTGTGTCCTGAAAATACTGTACTTCCTTCACGTAACACACTCTGGACTGTTAAAGACATACTCAGATTCAGAATAGGAGCAACCTTCAGAGAACTGGGAATAGCTTTAAACTGGAAAACGGCCTGGTGTCAGGGATTGTCTACTTTAAAATGAGCTTCACTTCTCAGTTTTTCTAGTGTCAATCAATACATAAGCCTTTATTTCTCAGCTTGATAGTCACGATAGTTATTCTCAAGAATAAATATTAACCAGAGGTTATCTCCAGGAGTGAAACACACACACACACACAGATTTCAGGACTGCTCTAATTCAATATTAGGCCCACAAGCCTCTTGTTCTCCCCAAACTCTGATACAGTCAGTCCTCTTTTCAGATGAGACTATGACCTTTGAAACTTTGATGAAACCTGTCAGGCAGGGTCAGGGAGCCTGGAACCTGACTGCTGAGGAGAAAGGAGACCCTCTGGCTGGATGTCTACTCTGGACTCCAACACTGAGAACTGAGTTGGGAATTGGGAGGGTGAGGAAGGGCTGGTAGAGGTCAGGTAGGTCAACTAGACCATCTTCATTCAACAGATGAAGAAACTGAGGCCAAGAACTAAATCTCTCACCGAAATCCTTAAGCTTCCAGGCCAGTGCACACCTGTCTGCTTCAGAACCCAGGACAAATTTTCTCAGAAATTAAAATTCACAGGTAATTCCAAGGGCCTTCCTGCAATCTCAGGAGGCAAGAAGGTGTAACATCCCTAAATGCACTGACTTTTTCACTCTCTTCACCTGAGTGCTCATGTCTGGGGGGCCACAGCCCTGGTCAAGCCAGGCCAGGGGCAGAGTCACTCCTTCACAGGACCTCAGGCCAGAGGCATCCAAGTCCGTAAAAACTAGAGACCTCCAAGGAGCATCAGGCTAGAGGAAGAGATTTCTGGCCTCTCCCCTCAGATCTCCGCTCATCATTTTCCTGGAATGTCAGGAACCTGGTGGCTCAGTTAGGCGAGCAGCTGAACTGGCAATACCTGGGCCAGTCAGAAACCTCTGCCCACCCTTCTTCTCAGCCCCATACCCACCCTCAGCTCAGCACTTCCTTCCTCCCCAGCTCACAATACCTCTTCTTCAGCCCTGCTCCCTTCTCCACCATCGAAATGCCCCCCATCTTCCCTTTCCCTGCTCCTCAAAGCTGCCAGCCTCCTGCTCCCTCAAGGGTGAGGGGAGGAGAAAGGGCGAGGCGGGGATCACGGGTTTCACCTGCTTCTTCCACACAAGAAGTGCCTTAGAACCCCTGACCAGCAGCTTGGACACACCTGGGTACTTGTTAGAGCGCAAATTCCCTGACCCATCCGAGACCTACTCAAATCAGAAAGTCTGGGGATGGGGTGGGCAACGAGCCCCAACAAGGTCCGCGGGAGATTCTGAAGCTCACTGAAGAGTGAGAACCGCTGTCTTGGCACACACTGCTTTTCCCCCATCCCGCCTACCGGCCAGGGGCCCCAGCCCTCTAAGCGGACCCCCAACCTGGACTCGGCCGCCAAGGGATGACGCATGTTGACTCAGGCAGGTCAAGGACGGCGCCCCGCCGGCCCCGCGAGCCAAGCCGGCCCGCGAGCCAAGGTGAATCGATGGCGCTGCGCTGCGGCGGCGGCGCAGCTCCTCTCCCCGCCGCCTGGCGCGTCCAGGGCTCGGGTCCGCAGCGGGCCTTCCCCGCTGCTCCAGACACACTCACACTCAGCCCCCAGCGAACCCAGATGTGGGAAAGGCCCGCATCTACCTTCCAGGTGCTCGCCACCGGTCGCCGCCCTGAACCGCCTTCCCGAGACGCCAGAAGCCGAGAGACACACCGCCAGACGCTCCAGACGCCCCTGCACCCGACCCCGCCCCAGCCCCAGGGCCCAGCCAAGCACCCCAGGCGCTGTAAGATAAGGGGTAGGTTTGGTCAAATCCAAGAATGAGAGGTTCAACGAGGTCAGTCGTCCCACCGACGTATTTATTTTATAGACAAGTTACTCATTTTTAAAAAAAACACACATTTTGGCCATTTTTTTTTTACAGTGAACAATTATATATACACACATTATAAACACTGTTTAATATAAAACATATCTACAATCTACTTACATTTAATTAACCTGCTACTTCTAGTTCATCTGTGATTAAATTTGGTCACTGATGAGTCAGTTTCTCTGCTTGAACTGGACTGTACTATCCCCTTAACACCTTGGTCAAACAGGTACTAAGTGATAGCGCAAAAGAAGCATTTAAAGATTATCAACTGTGTATATCTTTTTGACAAAAAGATACATACATCCCCCAGATAAGAACTCAGAAACAGCTTTGGAGTTAAGGCAATACTATAAGAATGTAATGTATAAGTAAGTAACATTTTCTTTAAAATATTCCAAGGCTGCCTGAATTGTGGGTCCCCTTTCCAAGGCACACCTCTGGATCTGGGATGCTCCTTTGCTTTTCCATTCAGTAGGATGTAGAAACTGATTATAGAAAAGTCATTCAAGAAGCTCCTATTAAAATCTTTAAAGTTATAACTTAAAAATTTAACCAAAAAGTTCAAAATTACTTTTTATAAATAGAAAAAACAATTTTTTTAAAAAAAGGGGGTGAATTTAATCAGGGAAGAGTCCCTTTATCATACAATCTAAAATCGGTATATAAAACTATTTAAGTCAAAAATAAGGTTTCAATGTGAGTTTGTTATTTAGTCAGTGCACCAAATATTTTAGATTTCCAGAATACCAGAAAATTGATTCTCTCATACAGTTTTCAGGTTCATCCAAGGAGATTTCCTGTAGCAAATCCCAGTTTTCCAAACACACCAATGTCAGTGGTCATCATCCAGCATTAAAATAGCCTTTATCGCCCTCGATGTCCACTTCCTGATCAGAATCCTCTGAAATCTCTGATTCAAGGTCTTCCTGGGAGACAGGGGAGGGTGAACACTGAGAGCTATCCAAAGCACCTTTATTCTGTTCACTAGGCAAATCTTGCCTCTGGTCGCAAGAACTGTCCAAACTTTCCAGTTCTTCTTTTTTATTGTTTTGAGGGTTCTCCTAAAAGAAGAGGATGAAATGGAGATTGGTCAGATGATGAAATACGGAGAAATGAGAGATATAAATCAAATGTTTTTTCATCTTCCATCATCTTTTTTAATTTTTAATTTATCAAGTGCTTTCAGGTATAATATTTTATTCAGAAAATACATATTTATGCTTCTTTCTAACTTGGAAGGTAAACTTCCTGTCATATCAGAGAACAATTATACTCTTCTTGCCAGATAAAAACAACTAACCACAAATATAACTAAATGTATTATGTCAAACGAATACTTAACTCCAGCCCAGACCTATGGTATCAAGGTTCTTAAAAGTTTAGGAAGAAAAAGAAATCAGATCACAACAGATACACACTATATTCTTCAAATATTTAAATTGACAAAAGTCTTTTAGACACTTAAAAAATATGAATGCTAAATAATGCATTAAGGATAAAAGTTTCAAAATTACTAGACTGAATTGTTTTTTATGCATTTTCTGGACTAAGTTTACAAACATATACACACATAAACATATATAGCAAGTTACAATCATGGCTAAGAAAAATGCAGAATTGGAAGAATGTTGCCAACTGAAAAGGGAAATAACTATAATTTACTTAAAATCTGGAGGAAATTTCTTGAAAATATTCCCTTATTACACAGGAATGACTATTTTTAAAGTCCTTGATAAACTACCTTTGACCAAGAACTAAATAAGTTAATAAATTTTTAATCCTGTTTTTGTCTAAAATGCACATAAATACTATGGAAAACTATGATATACTGCTAAAGTTTTTTTTTTCCTAAAACAAGACTATAGAATAATAGATTTACCAAGCTTATAATTATGTGGTAAGTTACAAGGCTCAGATATTGAGAGGAAACTCGAAATTTTAAAAACTGCGTTAGAATAATGAAATTATGGGAATTTTATTTTGTTTTAAAGTGTTTTTTGTAACATTGTTTTTAATGAAAAAATTATGATTGCTAAATTTGAAAATGCAAACTGCTTTCAATTTCCCTATTCATTTCAAAAAAATTTTATTTATCATAAACTATATAAACTGGTAAGTGAAAACTTCCGCATTTGTCAGATAACTTAGAAAATATCAGATTAGAACATCAAAAACAAATCTTTAGCTCTAAGTCAACAGAGCTTCTTTAAAAACTGAATTAGCCTTTACTTTTTATCACATATTACGTAACAAGGTCACTGGAAGAAAGACTGTTAGAAAGTTTAAGCTACTTTTCAAACAGGCTTGGGTAGTCTCTTGCTGTTTTTATATTCATTTTAAGAGCTAGAATTAGAAGGAAAATAATTTTTAAACTCTTTGATATTTAATTCTTCTAAAAAACAGTGCAAACAAGACTTAAAGGTGTTTATTTCCTTATATTTACCCTTGAGCTCTGCCTGGTTTTATTATGGCTGTGTAAATAAAAGAAACAATTTTCTCCCAAAGATAACTGCTTAAGTCATTTACTGTCAATTACTTTATCTTTCCTGCGTTAATTAGATAAACAACATATGGGGTTTATAAAACAATTAGCTGGGAGTTTTACTAGCCAGTGTGTGAAAACCCAAGCATAATTGATATAGGAGCTGCATTAGGTGCTTTTAGCATTACTGCCGCCTGAACAACTCATCCTGAATTTCAGCAGGACTATTTGCCTTTTTAATCAAGGTGAAGAGGTTAAATAGTCCCTCAAATGACTTTTGCATACAACCTACAACAGGCCCCGCATTGAAATAACATGGTAAAAATATTTATTTCCATAGAAACAGAACCATTTCAATACCTGTTTTAGTCTTCTCCATTTAGCCCGTCGATTCTGAAACCAGGTTTTGACCTACAGAAAGACAGAAAGAAAACTTGCCACAAGTCCAGAATCCCGAGGGACCTGGGAAGGCGAGGAGAAGTTCAGGAGTCAAACAGCTGCCGGTGGCCTCACTGTCTCCCTTCTGCCCCGGAGACCCCGGCCCCAGGAGACTCCCCGGCCCGCGGCCCGCGAGGCGACTCACCTGCCTCTCGCTAAGCTGCAGCATCTTGGCCAGCCGCTTCCTCTCGGGCGGGGAGAGGTATTTCTGGGTCTCAAACTTCTTCTCCAGCTCGATGGTCTGGTCATTGGAGAACCTCACCTGGCCTCCTTTCCTTTTATGCAGAGGTCTCTGCAAGAAAGGGCTCCAGAGCAGGGGTTTGCCTGCGGGCCAGAGCGTCTTGGTTAGAAGCGGCCCTGAAGCAGCCCGGCCCACCCGTAGACCAGCCTGCACTGGGCGGGGGGTGGGGGGGGGGGGGGGGGGGGTGACAAATAAGGGGAAGGGAGGCTGCTGGGCACTCAATCAGACATATTCACATATACCCGTTGAGCCACGGACCCAACAGGCTCCCACTAATACACATCACACCCGGAGACACAGGAACATCCAAAGGCATACACCTACACTGCACATGCACGAAGGTCACATTCATATGCCCACAGACCCACACAACCATCACACCCAGAGCCAGATACAATCATTTTGATCCCCCAAAGAACATCGACTATAGTGACTGAGCTTAAAAAATACCATAACCTCTTTAACCAGGCGCTCTTGGAATGTATACACAACTAACTTTATTAGCCTAGACCTGCAGAGGGGTCCTCTCCCTTGGTGAACCAAACTTTCCAAAGATCCGTGTGTGCTTTATGTTGGGGGGAGAGGGTCTGTCACACTAGCCAAAGCGTCGCTGACAGGGGCCGGCGAGCTGGCGACCAGGAATGCCCTCCGGCTCAGGCGACGGGTGTCAGTGGAGCTTCCAATCCTGGCCGGAGGGCGCAGGCCCCCCTCTGATTTCACACCCGACCGGCGGGGGCGGCCAGTTAAAGCCACCCCGTGGGCTATGGCAACATTTCCGTCAATGTGTTTCCTGTTGGTCTATCTCGAAAAACCCTTTGCTTCCTCCTGCTTAGTCCCGAGGAAACCCAGGGCGCGCTCTGTGAAAACGTTTGCCCCCAGGCTTGCCGGGCGGAGGGTCTCCCTCCGGCCCCAGCAGGCGAACAGAGCCACACCGGGCCTGCAGCATCATACCTTCGAGGATGGAATTAAACACACAATAACTTAAAAAAAAAAAAAAAAACCACTAAAATATAATTCCCCCGAAAGTCTCTGAGCGATGAGAAAGGAAGGTGGAGAACTGAGCGAGGGGCCCACCCCATAATAATGCTAACACTAAAAAGTCAATTAATTAAAATGTCAGTTATCTCCAGGGTGCCTACAGAAGCTGCCAATAACAGACAGTAGACGTAAAAGCCTGGTGGGCCAAGGCAAGGAGTCGCGTTTTCTGTACCGGAGGCTTCAGAAGACCGGAGGCCCCAAGGGCCACCAGGCGCGGATCACAGGTGGCTCATTTCTTAGGGCGCGCACTGAGGGGATAAGTCCCGCAAACTTCGTTCGGCCAACGTGTCAGCGCTGCCCTCCCTACTCCAAACACGGGTGGGTCAGTCAGTCCGTCTGTCCGTCGGTCTGCAGGTCTGCGCTAAACGCTTTGAAAGCGGGCAATGTTTTTTTTGAGAGATTTTGCTTACGTCAGGATTCAGACTGGTGCAAAACAGCCTCAAAAAAAAAAAAAAAAAAAAAAAGGAAGCAACTGGTTATTTTAGCTGCCATAAAGTCACATCCCACACAGAGGAAATGAACAATATCAGAAAAACGGATCCCGGCTATCAGAAGTCGAGTGTTTCCTGAATTTGTCTGTATTGAGGATGTCGATAAAATAATCAGCAGCGTGCACTACTCCGGGGGAAGGGTCTGCTTCATGCAGCCAGGAAAACACTTAACAGCTTCTGAAACCAGATTTACTCCTATCGAGAACTCAAGATTTCCTGTATGAACGGAAAGGGTCAGGCTCTTTCACTGCACAAGCTTGTTGAACCAGGTCCAGCCCCGTAACCACCCGGGGCCCGACATCTATCCCTGCCCCTCAGGGGCAGGGGGAGCGGCCCGGGCACCTTGGCACTGCCTTCCCGGTCCCTCCAGCTAAGGGAGCCTCCCAAACCCCCGGAAGACAAGCGCCCCCAGGGCTCCTTCGGCCGCCGGCCCCCGCGGCAGCGCCGACGGTCTGGCTCTGGCCCGCGCGCCCCGACGCCTGCAAGGTGCAGGAAAACCAATCTGAGTCATGGTGCGGTCAGCCTGGGCTGCGCGCCGCCGGGGCCCGCGCCTCCGGTCCCCCGCGCACGCCCGGCAGCCGCTTTTCAATCGCTTTTGCCACAACTTTCTATTGCCTCCCCCTCCGCCCCCGCCGCCTCCAGGGCGCTGCCACCTGCCGGGTGGCGCCTTCCTCACCGCCGTCCCGGCTCGGCCCCGCCATGACCCCGGCCGCCTTACCCAGGGGGTCGTGGCGGAGCAGGGCGTGCGTGTAGTCGTTCACCGACCGCGGGAAGGGGTACAGAGGGCCCCCGAAGCCGCCAGGTCCGTAGGCGGCGGCCAGCGCGGCGGCGGAGTGGTGCGAGAAGGCGGGGTGGATCGGCGTGGGCTCGTACACCGGGGCCCGGTAGGAGGACACGAGGCTGGTGAAGGAGGAGTTGGGGGACGGCAGCGTGGGCGTGGGGGTGGGCGCGGCGGGCCCGCGACCCAGGATGTCCTCGATGTAGAACGGCGTCGGGTGCGCTGGCTGCAGCAGCGGCGTGGGCGCGTACAGCGGCACCCCCACGGCGCCCGCCGCCGTCGCCGGCCCGGGGTGCGGGTACTGCATGGCTGCGCCGCGCTCCGGCCCCTCGGAGAGCTGCCGGCCCGCGCCGCGGCGCTACATTTATCCGCGCTCCGCGCTCCCGGCGATAGGCTCCGCCGGCCGCGGGGTGGGGCCGCGCTCTCTGGCCCCTTCCTGCCGCCAGGCCCTGCGGCCAATGGCGCGGAGCCCCGGGACCCGCCTCCCGCCCCCACCCTTGGCCCGCCCCCGCCGGCCGAGCTCTCCGCCCCCGGGACGCGCTGGCTGGCTCGCCGCCTCTGAGCCCCCGGCGCCCCGGCGTCCAGCCGCCGCCGACGCTCGGGACTCCAAGCACCCTGTCCCGGGACGCCCTCGACGGAAGCCCAGTGCCGCGTCCGTCGAGCGAGGCGCGAGGCCAGCAGCTGCCTGCAAGGCGGAGTCAGGCTGCCCTAGCTTCGGCGGGGAAGCATCTCCGCCGAAACTCGAGGGCACTGGTCTAGGCACGGGCCCGCGGTGGCGGCAGCCGGCCCGAGCAAGGCGCTGCTGGACTCGGGCCCCGCAGGCGTGGACGCCACTGGTCGGGCCGCTCCTTCGCCGGCCTGAGAGCACCCTCCCTTGTCGGCGCGCTCCCTGGAGTAACGGTAGCACTGGCTGTGGCCCTGGGCGTCTCCGGAGTGCTCGTAGCGGGAGAGTGTCCTGGGTTCCTGGGGAAGCTCCAGGCAGAGAGAACCACGGCCCTTGCCTGCGTCCCTGTGGGTAAGGACGATTAGACATCAGGTGCTCCGGACTCAGGCCTCTCTAGCCCATGTCATTCGGGGGTCCCAGGGACACTAGTAGACGTCCCTTCGGGCAGGAATCAAGGGAAGGTCGGGGTCCTGCGGCTCCTGGCAGGAGCTGTGCAGTCTTTTCTGACCCCATGCGGGCTGCTCCATGTCCCCGGTCCCCAGGTCCTGGGGGATAGCAGCTGCGCGCAGTCCCGCTTTCCCGGTTTGCACGTGTTTTCTATTGAAGCGGCGACGCTACCCGGTGTGGCCTCGGCTCTGTGCAGCTCCACTCGCCTGCGGGGCAAGGGGGCATTTTCTTGATTGACGCCCTCCCGCGGTCGTCACACCTCGCGGTGAGCGGTTTCTGCTAAGGTCCTCCGTCAGTCGTGGAATTAGAAGGGAAAAAAAAAAAAAAACTTCCCGGCTTTTTCTATTAAGAGTTTTTATTTACATCTTGGGATTATTTCTCCGACTGCAGCGGGACAGCACTAGGCAGAGTGGGCTGGAAGCCGGATGGCTTGAGTTCGAGTCTCAGTCCAAACTTTGTGTGAGCAACTACTGTATGCCAGCAGTGAACAGAACAGATGTGGGTCCAGTCCTCGCAGTGGCAGGAAACAAATTTTAACACAGTGACTTAACGTCTGCGCTAGGAGACGTGCGCGATGATCAGGAACCTTGTAAGAGAGGACATCTTCTTGGGGGAGGAAGATGAATTAAGGAAGGGAAAGGGTTCCCCAAGGAAGTGATGTTTGAAAAATGAGTAGGTGTCAAGGAACCTGGAGGGGAACTAACATTTCAAGTCCAGAGAGTATAGTATTTGAGTGTTCTCAGTACAGCTTTTCAAGTCACAGTCCCTGAGTTTTTCTTATCTGAAACATTTAGCATTTAGCCTAAAGATTTCTAATCTTTTGGGATTGGGATCCTAGGCATCTTTCAAAATCTGATGACAGACAAGAGCTACAATATGATAAAGTGATAATACAAAGTGATAATATGCTATCACTTCAGTTAAAACGTTGGCAGAAGAATATTTATCTGCATCTTTATTATAGAAACTATCTCTAGAGGATACACAAAAACCTAGTAACATTGGCTGTCTATGAAGAGAGAGGTATGGTTGGAGGGAGAATGTACTGTACGCTTTGTGACAGTTTGGAATTGGAAAATTGAACTGTGTAGATGTATATAAGTAGGTCCTTGAAGGAGTGGCTGATTCTAGGTTGGGGCAGGAAAATACAAGGTGAGCTCCAGGCATCTGGTACCAAAAACCACAGAAAGAAAACAGGAACCTGCTTGAAGGGTCTTCCGTTGGCCAAATTTGGGGTCATTTAAGCATCAAAACTATGGATTAAAAGAGTTCATAGTATCACTGCCTGTAGTGATACTTAAAGAGAGACAGAAAGGGATGGTAGATGGTAAAACTGGAAGAATGCTAGCTAACAAGTGATAAAAATCAGAAAAGTAATAATTCGTTCAGGAATCACTGGACACCAAAATCATTCAGGGAAACATTGTTAAGGATGAGGATTTTTACAAGGTCTCACAGTGTCACCCCAGATTGATTGGATTCTGAATTTTTTTTAAGCTATAAAAGACATCTAGGAGGGTAATGGGCAAAAACTGAATAGGAATTGTATGTTAAGTGACATACAATTAGGATTATGTAGCTGAGTTGGAATGTTATACCAATGCCTTATAAGATCTCCATCACCTCACAGGATCTGTGGCTAAATCAGAGAAAGGAATGATGCTTCCTTTTCCTATATTAGTGATTATTTCCTTAGTATTTTAATATTTATTTTTGGAATGCTAGTAGACTTTGATCTTTTTGGCTTGTGGCTGAGTCATGTACAGAATAAACTATAAACTCATACTATTTATGAAGATGGAGAATGAAGGAGACATCATTAGTGTTCACTGTTTTAGATGTGCTATTGGTATCACAGGTGAAATGTCCTTATTCTGGGAGATACAAGCTAAGGTACTGGGGTGTGAAGAGACATGAAACCTGCAAGTTACTTTCACATTTGATATACAAACATATATGCATATATGTATATGTAAAGATGGAGATAAACCAAATTGAAAAATTATTCATTTGTGAAGAGCATACAGATGTTCATTGTACTAGTTTCAGCTTCTCTGTAAGTTTGACCTTTTTGAGTACAAAAACTTTTAAAAAGTATGATTTTTGTTTAAAAATGAAAACACTCTCTCAAGTCTTTTTAAAAGTAAAATTATTTGAATTATTTGTTAAATCTGCATACAAGTTTAGGTAGTGCATACCTCCTGGAAACCATCTGTGGAGGGCCATTTGCAGATCACTGGTCTCTCTGGGGTCTGGTTTGATGTTGTGTGCCCCGCCACGCTCCCCCCCCCCCCCCCCCCCACCCCCACCCCCATCCCCAAGTCATGATTCTCCTAACAAAGCGATGGAGAATTCAGGCAGGTGCTGAGAGACTGTGACATGAGGGGTATGTTCTTCTGTACCAAGGACAGAGATTGGATTTGGGGACAAAAAAAGAACAGTGGTTGTGTTAAAGGACTTCAGAAGTTATGTTTGAGTCTTCAAAGATTGGGACCTCCGGACACTAACCAGGTGACTGTGATTATTATTTTGTCACAAAACTTTTCTCCCTCATCTTTGTTTTTCTCCTTTTTCCTGCCCCTTCTACCTAGCACATAATTGAGATTATTATTCCAATTCATTTAATGCCCTTACAGTAAATCACTAGTGAGCCTTCATTCTCCATCTTCATAAATAGTATGAGTTTATAGTTTATTCTGTACATGACTCAGCCACAAGCCAAAAAGATCGAAGTCTACTAGCATTCCAAAAATAAATATTAAAATACTAGGGAAATAATCACTAATATAGGAAAAGGAAGCATCATTCCTTTCTCCGATTTAGCCACAGATCCTGTGAGGTGATGGAGATCTTATAAGGCATTGGTATAACATTCCAACTCAGCTACATAATCCTAACCAGCAAATTGAAGCACTTAATTCTGTTAAGCTATATAACACCACCTCTTCTAAATCCAGTCGTCAGATCCATGTTCATTTCACTATAGTTAAAAAAAAATTACAACCACATTTGTGAATGTCACATTCATTGAACTACATAATTTTTAATATCACTTGTGTAGGTTTTATAGTTTGTTTTATTGTTTTAAAAGTCATTTGGGGCTCTAAAAGAACTAGATTTTTCCAAAGTTGTCCTTATAATTTTTTTTCTCCCAGTCAGAACCAATAAAACAAAACTGTTGTAGCTATTTAATTCAAAATCTCTTGGAGTTTCAATATTTTTTCTCTGCTGGATACTAAAACCAATAAAGCTACATGAGATTTTAATTATATTCTGAATTTAAAAAGACTCTAAAATTTTGGCACCATTTATTTTAGTCACTACTATTGTGTGAGATACCAAACTTTGTAAGAAGAGAAGGTGGTTCTTACCTCTAGTTTATCTAATAACAGCTTTGGTAAAATTTTTGCAACTTATTTTCAATAGTTAAATGTAAATAGAAGTAAAACTTCAAATTAAACTATACCTTGAGAGCATGAATGGATTTTGTGTAACAATGTAATCTTGTTTTTGCTTCTACTAAAAGAAGTTTTATTATCTTCAGCCATTGGAATGACTAAATCATTTAGTAAATCACATATTGAATCATTGTATTATATTTTATTTAAAATTTGACAATATCTAACTAGTTAGTGTTTTAGGGTTTTACTGACTTACAAGATGCTACTATGATCAAAAGAAATATTTTGTCCTTGTCATGAATGGGATCAGAGCCCTGGAATACACAGGCAACAGTCATCACGACGTTGCTTCAGTGGTGGTCACATATCGAATACTATCATGTACTTTACATAACACCATAATGTGGATAAATGTTGCCAACCATTGAGCTTTGGGTGGAGCTTATGATATTTATTTGCTCCATTTAAATAATGATGAAGAACTCAATAACAAAAAAGACAGAGAACACTTTTTTAAATGGGCAAAAGATCTGAATAAACGTTTCTCCAAAGAAGATACACAAATGGTCAATAAGCCTGTGAAAAAATGTTTGATATCATTGGTCATCAGGGAAATGCAAATGAAAACCACAATTAGACACCACTTTATACCCAGTAGGATAGCTATAGTAATTTCTTTAAAAAAAAAAAAATGGTAAGAATGTATAGATTTACAACCCTATATGCTGCTGGTGGCTCTGTAAAATGAAGCTGTGGCTGTGTAAAATGAAGCCACAGCTGTGGAAAACAATCTGGGAGTTCCTGAAAAGGTTAAACAGAGTTACTGTATGACCCAGGAATTCCACTCCTAGGTATACACCCAAGAAATGAAAATGTTTGTCCATATAAAAACCTGTACACAAATGTTCGAAGTAGAAATATTCATGACAGCCAAAAAGAAACACCCTGAATGTCAATATACTGATCGATGAATAAATGTATGTCAAGCAATGGAATATTATTTGGTATTAAAAAGGAATGATGTACTGATGGATGCTACAACATGGATGAACTTAAACATTTTGCTAAGTGAAAGAAGCCAGACACAAAAGGCCACATTTATGTTTAATGAAATGTCCAGAAAAGGCAAATCTGTACAGGCAGAAAGTAGATTAGTGGTTGCCTAGGGCTAAGGAAGTTGGAGGTAAATGAAGCTGCTGCTGCTGCTAAGTCACTTCAGTTGTTTTCCACTCTGTGCGACCCCATAGACAACAGCCCACCAGGCTCCCCCGTCCCTGGGACTCTCCAGGCAAGAACACTGGAGTGGGTTGCCATTTCCTTCTCCAGTGCATGAAAGTGGAAAGGGAAAGTGAAGTCGTTCAGTCGTGTCCGACTCTTTGCGACCCCATAGACTGCAGCCTACCAGGCTCCTCCATCATCCATGGGATTTTCTAGCCAAGAGTACTGGAGTGGGTTGCCATTGCCTTCTCTGAGAAGTTACCATAGTGATAGTTATAAAACTTTGAGAATATCCAGAAAAGAAAATATTTAATGGGTGCATTATATGGTGTGAATTATATCTAAGTAGAGTTGTTACATTATTTTTTTTTTTTTGATGAAAGAGTGTCACATGAAAGTACCGTACCCTATAATAATTTTAACAAGAGCAATAATATCAGAAGTGACAGTTTGACATGTAATCCAAACTTGTAGATATTCAGCTAAGCTCCCAGGCAGTAGTCCTGGAGAAAGAACCAGAAGTGATGAACCAGGACTCATGCTGTGTGGACCATGGGCCCTCTCTGTTCAGTGCACCAACCTTCACCCCTGGCCCTGTATGCCTTCATTTGCAATCTTTCACCAGGCAGGTGCCCTTTCTAATCACACCCTGGAAGAGAGAGAAAGAGGAAGTTTATTACCAAGGAACCAAATAATCCAAAGAAAAAGTTAAAACCATTTCAGACTCTGGTTCTGATTTTTAAAACTTTCATGAAATCATTTGAGGTATGCGCACAAAATTCCACTGTCCTTAACTCTAAGGAATACTGCAAAGATTATTTTCTGAGACAAGAAAAAATTTCATGATTCCCAGACCACAAAGGAGATGCAGGTCTTATTCAGCAGGACTGTGAGGGGTCATAGAGAAATCTTCAGTTCAGAGAGATGAAGTGGAAACATTCTGGAAATCCTAAGTGTGAGGATCACTGAGAGCTGGGGTGGATGACCTCCTGGGAAATTAAGTGCCTCATGGTCAAGAAACTGTGAGCTGCCTACAGGCACTCATTCTCTTGCTTGGCAACGACCTCATCTCAGGTAAAACATAATCTGGTTTCCCAAGGACACATTTTTCCCTCAGCTGTGAAATGGGCCTGAAATACTGAGTTGTTTCACACAACTCATCAGAGAAGTCTGAGACTATTAGGAGAGGTGGGGAATATCGATTATGCCAAGGTTTGACCTAAAAGGGAAATTCCTGCCTGAAGGTATAAGTCCCAAGAAACCGGTAACATCAGTAGCTTCGAAGGCAACTGCATGGTGGTGCAGACGTAGGAGTGGGAGTAAGAATGAGATTGGAAATGGCTTTAGGCTGTACTTTTGTACTTTTTGAATTGTGAACGCAGTTCCTGAAGCTGTGTCTGGCATGTAGTAGGTGCTCAATAGATATTTTTGAAAAGGTGAATGGAGTCAAACGTAATTTTTTAATTCGAGCTCTGCCATTTTTACTGTGAACTTTGATAAGTTTCTTAACCATTTTGGGGCTTCCCAGGTGGCACTAGTGGTGAAGAACTCAGCTGCCAGTTCAGGAGACAGGTGTTCGATCCCTGGGTTTGGACAATCCCTTGAAGGAGGGCATGGCAACCCACTCCAGTATTCTTGGCTGGAGAATCACCATGAACAGAGGAGCCTGATTGGCCACAGTCCATAGGGTTGCAAAGAGTTGGAGACAGCTGAAGCAACACAGCACACACTGACCTGGTATGTTCTCAACCTCCTTGTGTCTGAAAGGAGTGGAATAAATATTGCCTAGTGCAAACACTAAGCAGTGAAGAACTTGGTTTAGCCCATCTTTCCTTCTCCCTCAGTGAACACAAGCAATTTTTGGTTGATTAATTTTTAACCTCATAAATTATGCAAAATACTATTTGCATGACATGTTGAAGAAAAAGGGAATTGATAACAGAGGCAGGGCTATATATTTCCTAAATTGTTGCTAGTTGAGGAAAGATCATGTTGATTTGTTCCTCTTCGGAGTTCAGGATCCTGGTTATTAGAACCTTGTATCACTCAGCCACTTAAGCTAAAAAGAGAAGAGTCGTGTTGGAGACAGGGAAGAAAGAAGAGAAGAGGGATTGAATGATTGAAGTGGAAGTAATGTAAGGGAATTCCCTGGCAGTCCAGTGGGTTAGGATTCCATACTTCCACTAAAGAGGGCACAGGTTTGGAAGTAAGATCCTGTACGCTGTGAGCAGGGCCAAAAATAAATAAATAATAAAAATTAGTGGAAGTAGTATAAAAGAGGAAATGAACATGAATCCCAGGTTGATTTGGGGTACTGAACTTAATGAAATAGGGTATAGTCCCCAAGACTGGAGAAGACTAATGGTTCCTAAAGTGCAGAAGCTCTATCTTGGTCATCCCTGTCTCCCGTCAGCACCCATCACTGTCCCTGGCCCCAGGATGGTGTCATCAAATATGGGTCACTGAGCATCACCCCAGAACTTCTAGGAGAAAGAACAGCGTTTGACAGGCTGATAGCCCAACCCTGAGTACAAAACGAGTTTTCTGGGTTTCTAGGGAGAACAAGCAGAGGAACCAGAGATCAAATTGCCAACATCCGCTAGATCATCGAAAAAGCAAGAGAGTTCCAGAAAAACTTCTATTTTTCCTTTATTGACTATGCCAAAGCCTTTGACTGTGTGGATCACAATAAACTGTGGAAAATTCTGAAAGAGATGGGAATACCAGACCACCTGACCTGCCTCTTGAGAAACCTGTATGCGGATCAGGAAGCAACAGTTAGAACCGGATATGGAACAACAGACTGGTTCCAAATAGGGAAAGGAGTACGTCAAGGCTGTATATTGTCACCCTGTACTCGTATGCAGAGTACATCATGAGAAACGCTGGATTGGAAGAAGCACAAGCTGGAATCAAGATTGCCGGGAGAAATATCAATAATCTCGGATATGCAGATGACACTACCCTTATGGCAGAAAGTGAAGAACTAAAGAGCCTCTTGATGAAAGTGAAAGAGGAGAGTGAAAAAGTTGGCTAAAAGCTCAACATTCAGAAAATGAAGATCATGGCATCTGGTCCCATCACTTCATGGCAAATAGATGGGGAAGCAGTGGAAACTGCTTTAAAGTGGCTGGCTTTATTTTGGGGGGCTCCCAAATCACTGCAAATGGTGATTGCAGCCATGAAATTAAAAGATGCTTACTCTTTGGAAGGAAAGTTATGACCAACCTAGACAGCATATTAAAAAGCAGAGACATTACTTTGTCAGCAAAGATCTGTCTAGCCAAGGCTATGGTTTTTCCAGTAGTCATGTATGGATGTGAGAGTTGGACTATAAAGAAAGCTGAGTGCCGAATAATTGATGCTTTTGAACTGTTGTGTTGGAAAAGACTCTTGAGAGTCCCTTGGACTGCAAGGAGATCCAACCAGTCCATCCTAAAGGAGATCAGTCCTGGGTGTTCATTGGAAGGACTGATGCTAAAGCTGAAACTCCAGTACTTTGGCCACCTCATGCGAAGAGCTGACTCATTGGAAAAGACCCTGATGCTGGGAAAGATTGAGAGCAGGAGGAGAAGGGGACGACAGAGGATGAGATGGTTGGATGGCATCACTGACTCTATGGACATGGGTTTGGGTGGACTCCGGGAGTTTGTGATGGACAGGGAGGCCTTGCGTGCTGTGGTTCATGGGGTCATGAAGAGTCGGACACGACTGAGTGACTGAATTGAACTGAGGGAGAACAAACCTATTCTTTCTCTCTCAGTAAGGAGGTGACCATCTGGATAGTCCAGAATATTTAGAAGGGATGAAGACAAGGAATACGGACAAGAGCAGCAGTCACAAGGGCAGTAGCGATGGTGCAGCAGCTGTAGGTCAGGATGAAAAGCAGCATCTCCTAAGCGTGGTGGCTCGTGGCACCGAGCAGAGTTTGTGAGATCCTTCTCATTCGTGGTCTTCAGGAGCACTCACTGTGGAAGTAGAGCAGGAGGTTGTCCCACGTGGAGGTCCAGCCTTGAAGCTGATGGAAAACCAGCCACCAAATGGCTATAGACTCGGGCTTCCCTGGTGGCTCAGTGGATGAGAATCCCCTGCCAATGTAGGAAACACGAGTTCAATCCCTGATCTAGGAAGATACCCCAAGCTTCTAAGGAACTAAGCCCATGCACCACAACTGCTGAGCCTGTCCTCTAGAGCCTGGGTGCCATGACTGCTGAAGGCTGAGTGCCCTAGAACCTGTGCTCCACAAGAGAAGCCACCTCAATGAGAAGCACCGCAACTAGAGGAAAGCCTGCCCAGCAACGAAGACCCAGCACAGACAAAAAAAGGAAACATTAAAAAAAATGACCCTAGGCTCATTATTTTCCACCTTATTATCCCTCTAAGGCTGGAAACCCAAGAAACTTTGCTACCTTTTGATAGTCCAGCAGATAGGTAACAACTCCATGTTATGGATGAGGTATTAGGCCCAGAGAAATCAAACAACTTGTCTAAAGGCACAGAGCTAATGAGGAGCAAAGCAAGGATTTAATCTCAGAAATGATTCTTAGACAAGATCTTTCTGTGGCTCTATTGGTTAAGCAACTGTAGCAGGTTCACGTACTGTTTTTAAACAAGTCCGTAACTATTACTTTATTCCCTGGGTGTGCAACCATTCCTGAGTGATCTGGAACATTAAAGTGAAAAACAGGAAGTCTCCTCAAAAGAAAAAAGGAGGGCAAGTTATTTCATTAAATCTAAATGTATAAGCAAGTATATATTGTCTATTATGCTCAATACATAAGTACATACATAGATTTAGTATATACAAAATTATTAACCAGTTAGCTCAAATTTGATTTCTTCTCTTACTACCTTTTATTTTAAAATTGGCAATAATTGCACTAGATTATTTCAAACCCTGGGCTTTGAAATAATGGGCTTTCCTGGTGGCTCAGATGGTAAAGAATCTGCCTGCAGTGTGGGAGACTCGTGTTTGATTCCTGGGTCGGAAAGATCCCCTGAAGAGAGGAATGCAACCCACTCCAGTATTCTTGCCTGGGGAAATCTGTGGACAGAGGAGCCTGGCAAGCTACAGTCCATGGGGTTGCAAAGAGCTGGACTAAGTGACTTTCACTTAACTTCAAACTCCATATATTTAAAGTGTTTTGATTACATTTTAATTATCCAATATTTTGTTTTAAATAATCAAAGATACTTTTTCATACAAAGGATAGAAAACAGGCACATTATTTTTCTTTATAGAAACTTCAAGAAAAGCTTATTAGTTTCATTAATTCATGGTCTGTTCCCTTTGATAAAAAGAAAAATCAGAGTGATTTTAAATGTTTAGCTTGATTTTGTTTTTGCTATTCTTTTTCTCATTTTTTTGATGGCACCACACAACATGTGAGATCTTAGCTCCCTTGCCAAGGATCAAACCCACATCTCCTGAATCGCAAAGCAGATTCTTAACCACTGGACCACCAGGGAAGTGCCTGTTCTTGTTCTTCTAATTGGTGTTCTTCTAACTGGTAGTGTAGAAATCAAATTTATTTTGAGCATGGTGCTAACTGGTTAATTCTTCTAATTCTGAGTTATCCAACCACATGATCTATAATTCAGTGAGAAAGAAACAGCCATTTAAAATAATATTTTTAATAGAATATCTATGAAATAGTTTTTATCAGTTTCTCTTCTTTCTCTTCCTCTTTAGGGGAAAAAGTACCAAGTGAAATGTGCTACTGAAGCTTCTATTGAACGAAAGCCACTTGCTCCTGCAGATAATTTACCACCCAAGGTACAGTAGCAAGGTTTTCAGTTTCCTTCAAAATAAAAGCTTTTCAACATGGAGATTAGATTAAACTTAATAGGATCTAATTCTTATATGCTTTTTCAAACACACAGGGGGAAGTATCTTTGAAGGCATGGGAGGCTATCATAAAGACTGAGAAAGATTTGGCTGGTAAGGATCCAGAAGAAATAATAAATAAGAAGAGTCAAATGGGAACAAAACAGGCACACATTTGAAAAGGGAATCTCTCTTGAAATCAGTCCCACTATTTATCTAACAAGTTAGAAGGTGTTAACAGGAGACTATATTGATTTTGCTCCCACCTAGGATGCAGAAAGTTATAAAGACCATTGTTGTCACTCTAACAAGAAAAAATCTAGACAAACACAATCATAACTTTTCTGCACCAGTCGGAGAGCTGAGGTCTCAGGCCAGCCAAGCACTTTGAGAAAAAAGGACTTCCTATTGAGAGACAGGGAAGAGTGATAGCTGACCTGGGAGAAGGAGACACCAGATATCATACAAGCAAGTAAGAAGAATTCAGCTAAAACATTTTAACAAATTGACAAAGGTTTAATGTAAGCTAGTGTGAAAGTTATAGAACCCCTGGGAGCTGCAGACACAATGGGAATTTGCACCCACTACCAGGCTCTTCACAGACTTTACAGGTGCTCAAGAAAAACAGAAACCCAGGGAGGAGATCAGAAGAAGCCTCTATTTGTGATGCAGGCTTGGAAAAGGAAGCAGCCACTACTACAAAAACAGGCATGAAGCTCTACCCAGAGACTTCTTTCTTACAGACCAAAGCCACAGGGGGAAAGGCAGCAATACTTGTGGCTCCTAGGGATACATGTGAAGACTGCTGGGCATGGGTGCTAAGTCGCTTCAGTCATGTCCCACTCTTTGCGACTCTATGGACTGTAGTCTTCCAGGCTCTGCTCTCCATGGGATTCTCCAGGCAAGGATACTGGAGTGACTTGCCATCCAGGGATCTTCCAAATCCAGGAATTTACTGCTAGCTCCTGCATTGGCAGGCGGGTTCTTTACCACTGGGCCACATGGAAAGCCTAGTGATCAAGGTTTTAAAAAAAAATTTTTACTCAGAGAGGAAGGGCAAGAAACTCTTCTGCACAGAACCTGCCAAAGTTCCCAGCAGAGTTTGGCTACCCCAGAGAGGGACAGGATCACTGAGAAAGCCCAACTCCCCCAAGACCCAGGACACAGGGCCTGCTAGGACGAAGGCTGGACCTGGACAGCAGAAAACCCTTCCCAACCCCCAGCTTCAGGCCAGCGAGACCCAAGAATGAGAAAAGAGAGTAGCACCTTCCCATGGCAGAAGTGCTCAGAAACCCTTCACCAGTTCAGGCACACAGGGAAGGCTGATAGCTGAGGGTGGAGAAAGAACATTGAGAAAAGCTCTCTTGCAACCTAGCTCCCACCCTAATCCAACCACCGAAAACCAAAGTTAAAGAGAAAACTTTGAAGGCAGCCAGAGAAAGAAGACATTAAATGCAGAAGAACAAAGATAAGAATTGCACATTAGGCTTCTTAATAGAAACTGCAAACCAGAGGACATGCAGTGACATCTTTAAAGTGCTGAAAGAAAGTAACTGCCAGCCCAGAATTACACACAGGACGAAATATCTTTCCAAAATGAAGACAGAATATTTTAGAAAACAAAAGTGACAGAATTCATTACCAGCAGTCCTATACTGTAAGAAATATTAAAGGAAGCTCTTCAACAAGAGTATATTAGAGAATATGGTATCATACATAAAGACAGATCTACAAAAAATAAGATCTCTGGAAGTGGTTAAAATGAGAATAGAAAGACATTCTTTCTCTTAATCTCTCCAAAGATAATAATCTTTCAAGATGAAATACATGGATTGTGGTTTTATTGCAAATATAAGAGTAAAATGAAAAACACAGAAAAGATGAGAGAGTATTTAGAAGTGTGCTGTTGTTAGGTTCTCAAGCTATATGTGATTCAATATAATTTTTTTGAGGGCAAACTATTATTAGTTCTATATATATATATACAGTAAGCCTTTGGGAAAAACTAAACAAAAGTTTTAATGGAGATAAAATGGACTCATAAAAACATTTCTAAAGGAGGTAGAAAAAAAAGAAAAACAACATAATTATTAAAGAAATGCAAATCAAAATTACAGTAAAGTATCACCTCACACTGATCAGAATGGCCATCATCAAAAAGTCTACAAACATTAAGAAAGAGAAAGCTGGAGTTATAAATCAACTATAACTCAATTTTTAAATTAATCTTTTACAAAGGAAATAAAGCTAGAGTATCTACATTAATATAGAATAAGGAATGGGCTTCCTTGATGGCTCAGATAGTAAAGAATCAGCCTGCAATTCCGGAGACCTGGGTTTGATCTCTGTGTCAGAAGATCCCCTGGAGAAGGGAGTAACTGCCCACCCCACTGGGCTTTCCAGGTGGCGATGTAGGAGGCATAACAGACGTGGGTTTGATCCCTGGGTTGGGAAGAGCCCCTGGAGGGAGACATGGTAACCCACTCCAATATTCTTGCCTGGAGAATCCCATGGGCAGAGGAGCCATGGGCTACAGTCCGTAGGGTCGCAAAGAGTCAGACATGACTGAAGGGACTAACTTTTTCACTTTAAGGAATGTCACCAAGAATAAAAAGGGACAATACTGATAAAGGTGTTGATTCATCAAGAAGTGTAACAATTCTAAATATATATGTACTTCACAGCACAAGTGGCTCAGCTGGTAAAGAATCCACCTACAATGCGGGAGACCTGGATTCGATCCCTGGGTTGGGAATATCCCCTGGAGAAGGGAAAGGCTACTCACTCCAGTGTTCTGGCCTGGAGAATTCCGTGGACTGTATAGTACATGGGGTCGCAAAGAGTCGGACACAGCTGAGCAACTTTCACTTTCATAGCGCAACTGCTAGAAGTAGAAAGAAAGAACTGACAGGAGAAATTTTAAAATTTACGGTTAGAGAGTTCAACAGTTTTGGGGTTGGTTTTTTTTTGTTTGTTTTGTTTTGTTTTTTGCGAGGGGTAGGGGGTTGCTGCATTAAGTGCTTGTGGAATCTTAGTTCCCCTGACCAGGTATCAAATCTGAGCTCTTAGCAGTGAAAGCACAGAATCTTAACCAATGGACCACCAGAGAATTTCTGAGACTTTAACATTTTAATTACCAGAACTACACAGAAGATTAGTAATGTTATAGGAGACCTGCAACCCTATCAATCGACTTGGCCCTACTGACATTTACAAAAAAAAATTTATCAAATGATAGAATATATTCAAATTTAATATTTTCCTTAGACTTGACTTATCAAAGTCTAATATTAGAATCTTTACTACCTCCCCGATAAAGAATCTTTGACAGTTTAATTCCTCCTAACTTTCTTCCATCTTATGTTATTCTTGAGGGTTTTAATTCCGTATATATTTTAGACTCATGAAACACTGTTATTGTTTTACAGTGATGATTTACCTTTCTGATGCATTTATATTTTTTATTGTTCTTTATTCTTTCCTACATCTCTGAGAGGCCATTTGACACCATTTTCTTTTTGCCTAAAGAACACCCTTTAGTGTTTCCTTTAGTGCCAGATTGGTGATGACATAAATCAATTATCATTTCTTAGACACATAAAATGGCTTTAATGCACCATCATTCCTAAAAAGTATTTTCACTGTGGTGGCCATCAGTTATTTTGTTTCAGCAGTTTAATTATCTCTATTGTCTTGACTTCCTTATTTCATTTATCCTTTAGCAGTTTGCCTGTGGTGTACCTAGGTGTGATTTTGCATTTGTCCTGTTCAGGATTATAAAGCTTCAGTCCCATTCTCTCTTCTTCCTTGTGAGGCACTAATTGTATACATGTTTAATCTCTTCACCATGTCCTGTTTCTTTCATGTTTCTTATCCTTTGGTCTTGCTATGCTTCAGTGTAATGATTTTCTTCCAACCTATCATCCACTTTTTTTAAAGTGTGTATTTATTTGGCTGCACTGGGTCTTAGCTGCAGCATGCTGCTGCTACTGCTGCTAAGTCGCATCAGTCGTGTCCGACTCTGTGCGACCCCAGAGACGGAAGCCCACCAGGCTCCACTGTCCCTGGGATTCTCCAGGCAAGAACACTAGAGTGGGTTTCCACTTCCTTCTCCAGTGCATGAAAGCGAAAAGTGAAAGTGAAGTTGCTCAGCCGTGTCCGACTTGTGGACTGCAGCCTACCAGGCTCCTCCGTCCATGGGATTTTCCAGGCAAGAGTACTGGAGTGGGTTGCCATTGCCTTCTCCAACATATTGGATCTAATTCCCTGACCGGGGATCAAACCCAGACCACCTGCACTGGGAGCACCAAGTCCCAGCCACTGGACTGTCAGGGAAGTCCCTATCATCTACTTTTAAAAACTCTCTTAACAAGGTCTGTTCACAACTAAACCCATTCCCTGTGTTCATAATTTATGATATTTTTTCAGTTCTAGAATTTGTCAGTTCTTTGTAAAATAATTTTCATCCAAAATATTTCATTGTGTATAAATTCTTTAAATGTTTAATTTTAAAATTATCTTGTTTGGCAACTCCATTAGCTTTAGTTTCTGTAATTGGTTTCTGTTGTCTTTCCTGTTGATGTTTGGTCTGTTTGTATACTGGGCTTCCCTCATAGCTCAGTTGATAAAGAATCTGCCTGCAATGCAAGAGACCCCGGTTCAATTCCTGGGTCAGGAGGATGCCCTGGATAAGGGCTATGCTACCCACTCCAGTATTCTTGGGCTTTCCTTACAGCTCAGCTGGTAAAGAATCCACCTGCAATTCGGGAGACCTGGGTATTCTGGCCTAGAGAATTCCATGGGCTGTATAGACTCGCAAAGAGTCAGACACAACTGAGTGACTTTCACTTTTACTTTTTGTATTCTGGATTATTTTTTGAAAGTGAAAGTGTTAGTTGCTAAGTCACGGCCAACTCTTTCAGTTGTGTCCAACTCTTTGTAACCCCATGGACTGTAGCCCGCTAGGCTCCTCTGTCCATGGAATTCTCCAAGTGAGAACACTGGAGTGGGTTGCCATTCCTTTTTCCAAGGGATCTTCCCAACTCAAGGATCAAACCTGGGTCTCCTGAATTGCAGGCAGATTGTTTACCGTTTTAGTCACCAGGGAAGCCCAATTATTTTTAAAGGAGCGTAAACAGCTGTGTTTTATGGGCACACAATGTATACAACATATGTTTAAATTGTCATGTTTCTTTAAGAACATTTTACTATCTGCTAATCAGTTCTACCTACAATGTTAATCCCTTTATGATTCAAGTACTTCTTCTTTAATAGATGATAGGACTCACTTTATATTTTGAATGGCTTTTATTTTTAGGTCAAAATCACATAAAATGAATAATTATGAGAATTATTGTGGTGTACAATGTATACAAATTTCAAATTGTTGTACAATTAAACTAATATGTGCCAATTATACCTCAAAATTTTTAGTTAAAAAAAAATAATTCCATGGCACTTAGTATATTCACAGTGTTGTACAACCACCACATCTACCTGGTTCCAACACATTTCCAACATCATGAAAGTCCACACTCATTAAGCAATCACTCCCTTTCTCCCAACTCAAAACAACCTTGGCATCCACCAATCTGCTTCTATGAATTTACCTATCCTGGATATTTCATACAAATGTAAACATACAATAATATATGAATTTTGGCATCTGACTTCTTTCACTTAGCATTTTTTTCAAGGTTTATCCACACAGTAGTGGGTATCAGCACTTCATTATTTTTATGGCTAATAATCCATTATATGTATTTTATCCATTTTATGTTGTATTGTTTATAGCATTTTCACTTTTCACTTTCATGCATTGAAGAAGGAAATGGCAACCCACTCCAGTGTTCTTGCCTTGAGAATCCCAGGGACGGGGGAGCCTGGCGGGCTGCCGTCTATGGGGTCGCAGAGTCGGACACGACTGAAGTGACTTAGTAGCAGGAGCAGCAGCAGCAGTGCTAACATGAACATCTGTGTACAGATGTGTGTGGATAAATTTTTTCTTTTCTCTTGGATAGCTATCTAGGGGTAGATTTGCTGGGTCAAATGGTAATTCTACGTTTATCTTGTTTAGGAACCACCAAGCTCTTTTTAAACAGTGGCTGACATTTTTCATTCCCACAAGCAGTATTTGAGGGTTTCCACTCACTATCTTCACCAGCACTTGTTATTTTTTGTTTTGGGCCGCACTGTGCATCAGGCAGTATCTTGGGTTCCCCAACCAGGGATCAAACCTGGGGCCCCCTGCGGTGAAAGTGCAGAGTCTTAGCCACTGGACCAACAGGGAAGTTATTTTTGTTGTTTTTGTTATTTTGTTTTTACTACAGCTATTCTTGTGGATGTGAAGTGATATCTAACTGTGGTTTTAATTTGCATTTTCCTGAAGACTACACTCTTGCTGCTTTCAAGATTCTGTCTTCAGTTTTAATAGTTATGTGTCTTGTGGATCTCTTGAGTTTATACTGTTTGGACTTGTTGAGTATCTTGGATATGCAGCTTTGAGTGTTTTAGCAAATCTGAGAAGTTTTCAGCCATTATTTCTTCAAGCATTCTTTCTGCTCCTTTCTTTCTCTATCCTTCTGGTACTTTTTGCAAATGTTGTTTCATTATGCTCTACAGGTCTCTTAAATTCTATTTGTCCTTCATTCTTTTTCCCTCCTGATTCTCCAACTGGACAATTTCAACTGACTTAGCTTCAAGTTCACTGGCTTTCAATTGCCTGTTCATATTTACTATTGGAAGCCTCTTGTGATTTTTTTCACTTCAGTTACTTTTCAGCTCCAGATTTGTATGGTTCCTTTTTACAGTTTCTTCACTGATATTCTCTATTTGTTGAGACAACTTACTGGATTCCTTTAGCTCTGTGAGCATATTTGAGACAGTTGATGAAAAGTCCAAAGTTTATGTTCCCTCAGCAAGTCTGTTAATTTCTTCTGCGAATGAGCCATAGTTTGCAAAATTCCGTTTTTTGTTGAAAACTGAACATTTGAATATTATGGCAAGTTTGACAATCAGATTCTTCATGCCTCATGGTTTGTTTTTGTTCCTTGCTGTGGGCTGTAGTTTAGTGACTTTTCTCAACTTTTTTTGTAAAGTCTCACTTGACTTTTCTTTGAAGACTTTTTTGCTTATATTCACCTAGTATTGACAGATTTCCTTGAATGCCTATGGCAAAAATATATATAAGAATTAAAAGAAAACAAAAAGGGAAAAAACCTCCTCCCAGTCTTTGTAGAGTGGCTATAGTGGAGCACTCCTTTAGTGCTTAGCTAGATCATTTTTAAATCTGCTTAGCCTTCACTTCCTACTTATGCTGAGCCCAGAGTTCAGCCAGCAGTGAATACTTAGGTCTTCTCTAAGAATGCAACTTGCCCTAAACATAGATGGCTTTCTCAGTTCCCTAGTATACTATTGTTTTTGAATAGCCTGATTTCCCTTGGAAATTCTCTCGCATTATTTCCTCTCAGGCTTTGGGCACACCTTTATTTACCTCAACTGTAATCTTTTGCCAAACATGGCAGCAGGTCATTTGCTTACAATATTTTCGAGAAACGCCTACCATTTTTCAACCTGAGTTCAGAGTTAGCTGAAACAAAGGCTTTGCTTCAGTCCTTCATGTTGGCCTAAACAGGTTTCAACAACTTTTTGAGATTAAAACTGCCTAAGCTTCTTCAGGACCAAGGAACAAGGTCCCACTCTGAGAACCATGGGCTTCTGCCTGTCTTCAAGACTACCACAGTGCTGGGAAGGGGGATGGCGCAAGGGCAAGTAAAACACCAAAAGGCTTTCCTAATATTTAGGTTACTTTATTCCTGATGCAACATTTGCTTGGTTCTATAAACTTCTATTTTTCCAAGTTATGACAAAGTTATTTCTGAATGTTTTCATCTCTGAGGAGGAATGATGGGTCCTTGAAGCTACCTACTCTATTTTTGCTGAGGGTTACTTTTTGAGTGCTTCACAATGTATATTAAAATGTACCAAGTTAATTTCAGGCTCTAGATGTTAAAATTCTCCTGATTTATTTTGGCAACTTCACTTTCACTTTTCACTTTCATGCATTGGAGAAGGAAATGGCAACCCACTCGTGTTCTTGCCTGGAGAATCCCAGGGATGGCGGAGCCTGGTGGGCTGCCATCTATGGGGTCGCAGAGTCAGACACGACTGAAGTGACTTAGCAGCAGCCGCAGCAGCAGCAGGCTGTTCAACCAGCTGTATTAGCATTCGTAGGTAACCTTAAAACAGTTTGGGAATGAGATGGCTTAAAGCTGGACTTCAGGCCCTGTGAGGGCCAACCTGTTTCTCACTCATCTCACACTAAGGTGTAGCCCCGTGGAGTGCAACTGAAAGCTGGGATGTTTACCAAGGCCTTTCTTCCTTGCTGGTACCTGGGTGGAAGTTTATTTTAGGGATTTTAATACAACTTGCTTAACTCTGTAAACATACCCACTGCAAAATAAGAAATAATGAGACAAGCAAGTTAATGTAGAGATCAAATTTATTAATCATGGATTTACCAAGGGTAGCTTATTTTTATTAGATATTATTCATAGCTTGTATTGACATCTGATTTTGCAGAGAAATTATATGATCATTTTTATTAAGATAATTAATACTCTGCAAGGCAAACTGAGTTCCTTAGCACGTTTTCTAATTATCCAACAGGGCTTGGTTTTACTTAGTTATCAAAATCAAACTCTGAATTTCTACACTTAACTTGATGTGGGCACAAATTTATTCTTTGCATATATTCTAAGTGCTCTGGTTCTTCATGCTGAAACATCCCAACTTCCAGAAATTTGGCTGCTAGATCAAAAAATATCAGGGACCTTCAATTAAGGGTTAAGATTTCAGTAGAGAAAAATATATACACACATATTTTATTATATACAAAGAACAACAAAAAGTTTCACCAAGTAAACAAAAGAATATAAATTACACTTATAATCAATAGCTTCAAAAAGCCCTTAAATCAGCGTGACCTTTTGCATAAGACATAGGCCTTAAAACGGGGTCACACAGCCATTAATCAGAACTCAGGGTTTTTCTCCCATAACAGCAATCTATAGTCCGGGAGAATGGCTTTTTGTGAACTCTATAGGGGCTAATATGTCAGGCCTCATAAAGGAATGAAATGCTTTTTCACATCTAGGGGGAAACAAAAATATTGACGGGATATTTCCAGGGTTATGTTTACTGTTGGCAGTGATTTTAGAGATAACCACAGAAAAGTGTCAAAGATTTCTAGATAAAACTCTGGCTATCTCATAATAATAATGGATAGATACCATTTTCTAGCTCTACAAATGTTTTGGTGACAAATAAAAAGGGAGAAAGTGAGCTGAGAAGGCAGAATAAAAAAGTCTAGGGAAGGAGGCAAGGAAAGATACACATAATTCAATCACAGCAAGAAAAGAAAGGATATGGCCTTCCTAAGACCAAGTGCTGGTGATATTCACCTATATAAGTTCAAGCCTAAAAGAACACTGCAGCGTCTATCTATCTGCTATTTAGTAATATACAAGAAAACATTTTTTATTTGTTCTGAAAGAGCTATTTTATATCAAAAGCTAGAAATACATATTTGCTCCATGCAAATCCCAAATGAAATCCAACTTAACACAGAGGGAACTACAGCAATGACAGAAAGATAGGTAGACAGTGAATTCAACTGCATTTACAGCACTGCCTTGATATTCTCTACTCATTTTTAATCTGCACACAAGGCTCAAATTCTGGGGTTACAGGTTTTATTTTCCATTTTCCTTAAAAAGTAAAATTACCAATCCTCAAGTTAACTAAACGTTGTTCTGGGCTCGTAGAGGTAATCTGCTCTTCGTAACAGACTGCTCTATGATTTCTTCCACTTTAGACTTCTCCAGTGGATTAGTGCCTCTGTTTTCTTTGTCTTTTCCATGTGATTTTTTATGCTGTGGATTTAAGGGAGAAAATTAAGTCAATATAAAGTAACATGACACATATTAATCATATTCTATTTTCAAAATTATCTGGGTTATAGGGAAGAAATTAGGTGTGGAAAACTTTAGAAATACTCAGCACAAATTTGAGGCAACACTTTGCCTGGAAAGTAGAAATGAATGCCTTCTATCACCAAGTGGGGGGAGGTATTTGAGAAAGAAATTTAATTTCCTGTATGGTTTTCCAAAAAAATAATCACAGATTTTACTGTAGGGCCATGGCTATCAACAGGGAGATTTTTGCTTCTCGGGACATTTGCTTACGTCTGAGGACATTTTTGGTTGTTAAAGCTAGAGGGGTACTACTTTCAGTGGATAAAAACCAGGGAAGCTGCTAATGAATACCACATAATACACAGGACAGGTCACCACAACAAAGAATTAGGCAGCTCAAAATGTCAGTAGTGCTGCTGCTAGCAATCTTGCTCTAGGGAAACAAAGATGGGCTACTGTACAAAAATGGCAATTCTGGGAGTTCGCTGGCAGTCCAGGGGTTAGGACTCTGTGCTTTCACTGCAACGGCCAGGGTTCAATGCCTGGTCAGGGAACTAAGATCCCAAGGGCTGCAAGACGCAGCCCTCTCTGCCCCCCAAAAAAGAGGTAATTCTATTTTAAGCATAGATCTATAGGCTATCTCAAGATACTTTTAATTTAACCTATATTTTATCTTTTAAAAAAGTTATTTCATGTTTCTCATTTGGGAATACTTCATTGGAATCCTTGTACTTGCCCTTAGAGAGCTTTAGGGAACTGATGACTTTTCTTATAGACCCACTCATCAATTCTTAGACAAACTGTAAAGCAACTTTACAGTTTCTAACCTAGAGAACTTCCCCAAATCAGATAGATATCAGAGAAAAAAATAATTTCTGGACTTTAGCTAAAGGTCTAAAATCCAATCCCAAGTCTTTTCTGGCACTGTAGGAACTTCCTTGCCATAACTGAACCACTCAGCCTAGCCTTCAGAACCTCATATGCTGTACTAATGAAAGAATTTTCACATAGGGATTAACCAGCCACTAAAGTTCTCTTAACTTTCCCTCTTTTCTCAATTTTATAAGATAGAAGAGAGGGTTGAAAAATAGAAATATATCTAGAGTTTTTTAATAGTAAAGAAGAAAGCAAAAGGAAGGAAGATTTGAAGGATAAAATTGCCTTGATGCAGAGAGAGGGGAATTTAATAGAATCTGAGCTAGAATAGCTCAGATTAATAGGTTAATAGGAACCTAATAGCTTAATTTAATAGCTTACTAGGAATGGAGAATCTTTAGATCATGGTGGAAGCATAGACACATCAGAAGCAACACTTCAACTATGACATAAAATGTAGACATTAATATCCTATGCAAGGAAATTATTACTTCACAGACTGTCTAGGCTTATGCCTTTAAATGAGAGGGAAGATTAGACAGTTCAGAGTGTCAATACTCCCAGAAGTGGTGAAAAGGGGGAAGGAGAGGGCACAGGATGTATGTAAATGCTCAAGGTCAAGGCAGGTGAGAAGTGCAGGCTGCCTTGGGGAATAGTTCATAGGAGAAAAGCCTCAGGCAGGAGACTCAGTCGTTAAACCAGAGAGGCGTTCAGTCTCATTTTAAACATCTTAGCCTTCAAAGTCTGACTGTGGGCAGAGATAGGCTCCAGGACATCCATGTCAAATGTGGAGGGAAGAAAGAAATGACTGCTTTTAGTATCATTCTGAGTATGGAGGAAGTAGAAAAGGGGTAAGAATAACAACAGATTACCAGCCAAAGATGGGAGTCAAATTTTGCATTTATCCTATCAAACAAACCCTAATCAATGATCATACTTGTGTAAATTCTTTAAACCAGAAAAGTTAACAAACCGTCCTAAAGGAATGACTAAAATACTTTTCCCGTTCCATCCATCAAGAGCAATGCCTTTATACTGAATAGCAAATGACAGATTTACGTTAGATGTGGAAGGGTTAATTAACAAGATACAATCAGGTACCTGGAAAAATGGAACCCCACCACTTGATGAACAATCCAAACTAGTATCTACAGATGGTTCCTGAGTTAGAGGTTCTTCAACAGTGAGCACCAGCACCGCATTTTCTTCATCCAAGTCCTAAAATAAGAAGCTAGATGAATTGATAAATTCCCAGGGCTTAAAAATCTTCACATGGTGGGGGTGGGGTTAAAAAAAAATATTCACACAAGGCAGTTTTCTTTGAAAAATAACACAATGTCCATCACTTAAAAGTTCAACCTCAACAAAATTAGCAGAAAGTCTACAAAGTAATAAAAATAATTCCTGTTATGTTTTCACATAGAAAAGTACCTATAATAAAGTGTTAAATGTGATAATCTCAGAATAAAGAGATTATAGTTTACTTTTTACTTTCTTCGTTACTTCCCAATTTCCCAACTTTTCTATAATTACTATAGTTAAATGCACAGATTGTGGAGATTCTCTACATTCTGCTTCCAGCTCCGTCCTTGTATTTGGGACAAGGTAATTCTTAGTTTCCTCACCTGTTAAACTGGGGATAGTACTAGCATTCACCGTATGGAGTTACTGAGAGAATTAACTAAGTAAATATATATGTAAAATGCTCAGAACAATGTCGAGCACATAATAAACACAACATAAACATTGTCTAGGGCTTCCCTGGTGGTCCAGTGGCTAGGAGTCTGCCTTGCAATGCAGAGACATTGGGTGGACCCCTGGTTCAGGAAGATCCTACCAAGTGCCAAGGAGCAACTAAGCCCACGTGCCCCAACTCTTGAAGACCATACACCTAGAGCCTGGCTCTGAGACAAGGGATGCCCCCACAACTAGAGAGTAGCCTCTGATTGTCACAACTAGAGAGAGCCCTCATGAGGCAACGAAGACCTAGCACAGCCAAAATAAGTAATACAATAGATAAATAAAGGTAAATTTAAAAAAAGTTTATGGGAGAATTCTAAAATTATGATGCCTAAAATAAATTTTACCTGACTAGTCTCTTTGTTGTTTTCTGAACAGTTTAGCATTGTTAACAGCTCAGGCTGTTTCATTTTCAACTGATCAAGGAGCTGTTCACGTGGCTGGGTTCTCACCAGTGTTGATGGGTATATATAATTTTTCCTCTGTGGGGTCGTACCTTTAGTGGACATAAGTGGTAAAAATTGAAATGTGGCTTATGAGTAAGGTTTTTTTAATTGAAAAATAATTGTTTTATAATATTGTGTTGGTTTCTGCCATACATCAACATGAATCAGTCATAGTTATACATATATCCCCTCCCTCTTGAACTTCTCTCCCAGCATTTTTTTTAATGCTAAAATTTATACTTCCCAGTAAGTCTTTGTCTTCCAAAAATATAACCACTGCCACATATGAGAATCAATTTTGTTATCTGTCAGGCATATGTTGCTTAAAATATTTCCTAAATTGACAACTCAACCAATTGCAAGATCCAACCTATGCCAAAACATGAAATTTTCCACCTACAGAAGATGTATTGTAGGGTCTAAGAGGATTCAGAGTGTTCTGAAAAAGATGGCAACATTATTGGAACAAGACACAATTTTCTCAGCATGATCAGTTAGATAGAAATAATCATTTTACTGTAAATTTGATGGAAAGTAAATATTAACCGGTTAACATTTCTTTATACTAATTCATGTTCTCATAATTTACATGGGCACTGGCCTTTTCACTTAACATTTATATTTCTGATTTCATTGAAAAATGGATAATAAATATCAAGAGTCTTGGGGAAAAAAAATTAACTGGCATCCTTTAGTGCCATCTCCTTTTATAACTGCTTAAAAAAAACCACTGCTTTAAAGTATAATTTACATACCACAAAATACACTAAATGATTTTTAGTAAATTTACAGAGTGTCACCACTACCGCAACATAATGAATAACTCAATTACTCATCCTGTGTTAAACAGTTTGTCACACCTTCTTTCATGAAGGCCTCCCTGAATACATTATAGTTTATACAGCTCTGACCTCCCACAATGGTTATTCCTGAATGCCAGTCTAAAGGGGAGGCACACACAGAAAATGCACAGTGCGGTAAACCTTGCGTTAAACTCGATTCACTTAATTACATTCTTCCATTTCTGGTATTAAAATGTCCTTTTACAAACTGCTAGATAGATGGTAGGCTTTCTTTTTGTGCTCTCTCTAACACATTTCTAAAATGTGCTCTCTTAATAAAGCCAGTTGCCTGAATGTTTGTAAACTTTTACTGAATTATGATTGCCCAAGTTTCTGGGAGTATATGCCATGTATATCATCTAATGCTTGATTAAACCTACTTTAGGATTCCAGTTTTTCCATATGTGAATTAATCAGAGTGAGATGGTAAATCTGTGTCAGGGAATGGCAGGACCTAGTTTCTAGGAACAACTAGCACTACACAGTTGAATTCAACTTCAAAAATTTTTTAATTCAATTTCCCTTTAAAAGTACCTGTTGGGATATCCAGTTTCAGATCCTGTTGTAGAAAGCAGTGAAGCTTAGTCAAACCTATTTTTACGGTTTTATTAAGTTCTTGACTTCGTGTCACTAGTTCTTCTTCATCAGTAGTTATCTGACTGAGAAAAAAGTTTTGCTGGTTCTCATTAGCTGCTTTATGCCCACTTAATTGTTCAGTAATCTCTAAACTTGAAGTCTCACAGCCTTGGTTTACAACCTGTAAATGATGCAAATGAGATTTTATTACTAAAATCAAAGTTGCCAGTGCTTTATACAACAGTTTAACTTCTCATCTTGAAATTTTCCATAACAAAGGTTTTAGAAACACACATAAAAGTATAAATAGTAATACTAATAACCCCTTTATATTCACTACCCAGCCTCACCATTTATTACTACATGGGATATAGGTCAATTAAGACTGGCCAGTTACTCCTGCTCTCCATAGACAGTTCTGAAGCAATTTCTATATCATTTTATCCTTTTTTTTTTTTCTTTTTTTTTTTCATTTTATCCTTTTACATCGTGTACTTCTCCAAGAGTTAAGAACTTTTTAAGACTACTCTTACATCTAAATGGCATCACTGACTCAAGGGACATGAGTTTTGGTAAACTTCAGGAGTTGGTGATGGACAGGGAGGCCTGGCGAGCTGCGGTTTATGGGGTCGCAAACAGTCAGACACAACTGAGCAACTGAACTGAACGCACATCTAAAAAATTTAGCATTCCTTTCTTTACATCAAATGTCTAGTCTCTGTTTAAATTTCACGAGTTCTCTCATGTTTTTCAGACTTGTTTGAATCAGAATTCATCATTAGATTTGGTTGATATGTCTTAAGTAAGTGATTATATAATTTCTCATCAAAACTGAGATATTCTAAGAGTAAAAAGGGCCATTAATGATCATTACCCCAGTGCAATAAATATATCAAGGGCTATCCTAGGCAAACCAGGGCTTAAGGCCCTTAAGGTCTGAACTCTCTTTTGATATAGGTTATCCATACTTTCTGCTTTGAAAGAAAATTTCATTGAAGAAACCAGGTATTTTTGCTCTACTGAATATCTCAATTATTAGATATGTTCAATTGCACCTCTGTTATTTTCACATGTTCATTTGTCCTCTGTATCTTCTACAAATTAGTTAGATCTAAAGGCTTGATCTAGACCAGGTTTTAACTTTTTGGCAAGAATATTTCATAGGAGGTACTGAAAGTACATAATGCCTGGTTGTGTCTCTCACGTTAAGATTAATTGGTGTGGGGAATTCCCTGGTCGTCCAGTGGTTAGGATGCTGTGCTTTCACTGCCAAGGGCCAAGGTTCAATCCCTGGTTGGGAAACTAAAATCTCACAAGCTGCATGGAAAAAAATCAACCAGTGTGTTTGAGTATGGTCACCTTCTTAGTTATAAAGATCTCTCATCAGCTTTTGCTCAGATGGTGTATGCAGTCACTAATGTCCACAAGGATTATTTCACTAGGGGTTTTGCAAGATGGTGATATCCTATCATTTCTTCTGGCTTTTACTAGCTGGAATTCTTCTTTGAAACAATTTTCATCATCCATTACCCTGCTAAACCAAGACAGAGTTCTTTCAGGAAAGACAGATGACCTTTCAATTGTTTCCCTTCATTTACCACTTCTTAGAATAATTTACTGCTTCCCTAGCATGATCCAAAGGAGACTAATGAAGTTTTTATGAATTTATCAATTTTAACATATTTGATATATCTTAATCCACTGTAGCAATTATTGCTAATGATGCTCAAATTGTACCACCTCTAAATAAGGGAGTGTCTCAGGTTGGCTCCTAAGTCTTTTTGAGACAATTCCATTAATCTTTAACAGCATCTTTACTTTCTGGTATGACAAGATCTATAGGCTCATCTGGCATATTTCCTGCTCCAAACCTGAAATTACCTATTTTTCTGCTAGTCATGGTTCCTTTTTGTGAAAATAGGCTATATGGCTTAAAACACTTAAGTTCTTTTACCTAATTTCTAAGAATAGTAGTAAAATCCTTTCATTGCATAGAAGAAAAACCAAGGCACAAAGGGTTCATGCAAATGTTAAGTTCAAGCAAAGCCACAAACCTATCAGATATCTTCTGAGTCACCAGAATAATATCCTAAATACTTAAAGCAATAACAGGTTTGAATGTACCTGGACAAAAGTAAAAATCATTTATAAGTGAAAAGTATTATATACCAAAAGACAGCATGCCCTAAACCAAAGTAACTAACAAATCAAAAACCAAAGATAATATAGGACAGATCAGACAAATGTTAAATCATCTGGAGATCTAGGAAACGCGTATGTGAAACAAGATCATGTATAAGCATACCAACTGTTATCCTTACAATTTTAAGTTATTCATTATACTTTAGCATGTGTTTTGAAGCCAATTCGTAGCCAAGAATATAAAATTTTCTGATTATCACTGTTCTCCCCAAGGGAGCTTCCAGTTACAAAGTAATTACCTTCAATAAATTCTGAAGTTCCTCTTGCCTTTTACTTAACCAGGATGCCCACTGTTCAGAAAAACAAAGTGTGCTTGTGTTCAGAGCCTCACATCTCTGTTCGGTCTCTTTAGAAATTATTTCAAGGTTGCTACTGAGTTTATCACAGTGTTTCTTAGACTCTTCAACCAATTTTGTACCTTCTTGGTTAAAATGTCTGAGTTCCTCTGACAAATCATCAAAATCAGCACAAAATTTTTCACTGTGAGAAGTTGTTTTGCTAATTATATCTTTAGATTTCCTATAGGAAAAGAGAATAACACTGTTAAAATGAAAAACTAAGACTCAAAGGATACATAACTTGCCCAAGATCACACAGCTCAAAAATGGAATATTCAAACCTAAATAGTCTTCTTCTAGAGTTCATGTTCTTGTCTTTTCACAGCAGACTGATATCACATCTGTGACTAAATGACTTTTGAAAATATCTCTTTTCTTATAAAACTTTTTTCAGCCCTTTTCCAGATGTGACACTTTACTTCACACCTCTTAGAATATTAACTACATGGTTATTAAAACGAACTCTGCGTAAGTGTTTTACTCCTCCCAGGTTGCTCGGTGGTAAGAATCCACCTGCAGTGCAGGAGATGAGGGTTCAATCCCTGGGTTGGAAGATCCCCTAGAGAAGAAAATGGCAACCCACTCCAGTATTCTTACCTGGAAAATCCCATAGATAGAGAAGCCTGGCGGGCTGTAGTCCCAGGGGTTGCAAAAAGGCTGGACACAACTTTAGCAACTAAACAACAACTGAATTACGTTACTTAAGAACATCTCCTATTGCCTGTAGCCTCTAGTTTACAGTCCCTAAACTGTCCACAATCAGTTAAGTCATTCTGTTCTTAAGCAGTTTTGCCTTGACTATGACACAAATATAGAACAAAGTCAATTATAAAACTTTCTAATAATTAAAAGACAAGTATATTGAGGTGTGACAAATTATACATATAAGCACATATAGTGCAATGTAACATAATGCTGATACAAACTAATATAAAAATATATTTAAAATTCATCAATGGCATCCTTCTCTCCTTAAAGTTCCCTATAATATCAGTAGCATTCAAAGTCATATCATAGGAGCAGAATTAAACTTTGGGAATGAAGGTTACCCTTTGGCAACCCACTTCAGTACTCTTGCCTAGAAAATCCCATGGATGGAGGAGCCTGGTAGGCTGCAGTCCATGGGGTCACTAAGGGTCAGACACGACTGAGTGACTTCACTTTCACCACTAGATGGTACACCATGTGAGCAAGTCAAGTGGGGAAGCAAATGTGCCCAAAACCAAAGTTCAGCTACAGATAAAGTGGAAATAATTGAAAAAGGAAAAGAGAATTAAGTGGTAAGCTTGCAGGTTATTGACACAAATCCATCCCCTCAAGGAATCACAACCCCTAGAAATAAAAAATGGGGAAATGATTCCTAGATTCAGAGTCTAGAAAATGGAAATCAGAATGGAACATGATATAATGAATAGGACCAACAACAGAACTGAAAAACTGATGACAGGAGTTAGTAGTAGGAGAGGTGACATCCAGAATTCTAGAGCTGCGTCATTCAATAGAAATATGAGTCATATACACAATTTAAAAATTTCTAGAAGCCATATTAAGAAAGAAAACAGATAAAGCAGAGGAACAATGTACTGGGTAAATATAGCATATGTGTAAGTAAAATACATGAAAACAATGCATATGAAATAGGAAGGAGGAATTGGGAATATACTGTTAAGGCTTTTCATTATACATGAAACAGCAAACTATTTGGAGGTGGTTTAAAATTATTTTACAATATATATATTATTAATCTTAGGAAAACCAGTTTTAAAAAGTAATTTTAAAAGCATGAAATGACAAGTCAATGGAAGATAAAATGAAAACATAAAGATGCTTGACTTAAATTAGGAAAGGAAAAATGAAAACAAAGCACAAATGATGCAACCAATAGAAAATGACAAAATGGTAGGTTTTAATCCAACCATACCAATATTTAAATGAGAATGGCCTAATCACACCAGATAAAAGCCATACATCGTTAGATTTAAGCAAGACCCAATTATATGCTGTCTATAAGAAAGCCATTTTAAATATAAAGACTTACTTCAAAAGTAAAGAGATGGAGAAAGCTATATTATGCAAATAGCAGTCAATGGAAAACTGACGTTTTTTGTATTGAAAGAAAGTGAAAGTGAAGTTGCTCAGTCCTATGTGACTCTTTGCAACCCCACAGACTGTAGCCTGCCAGGCTCCTCCATCCATGGGATTTTCCACACAAGAATACTGGAGAGGTAGCCATTTCCTTTTCAGGGGATCTTCCCGACCCAGGAATCGAACCCAGGTCTCCTGCACTGTAGGCAAACTCTACCATCTGAGCCAGAAGATTTTGAATTAATTTCAGACCAAGTAGACTTTAGAACAACGAAAATTATCACAGATAAAAAGGGACTCTATTAATACATAATGATAAAAGGTGTATTCCCCAAGATATATCAACCCTACTGTGTATGCATCTACAACAGAGCATCACTTATATGAGGCAAAACCCTGACAGAACTGAGAAGAGAAATAGACAAATCTACAATTAAAATCAATTTCAATACCCCTTTATTAGTAGAACAAGTAAACAGAAACTCAGTAAGGATATAGGTGACCTGAATAGCACTACCAATTGTCCTAAATGACATGATCAGAACACTATTCATCAAAAGCAGAATACAGATTTTTCTCATATAGGTAGCACAGGAATGAAGCACGCCATAATAGAACTACTAGGGCTCTGAAAATTAAATCGTTATTGGAGTCACAGCCCCAAAAGGTGGGCCAAGACCTTCCCACTTTAAAAAAGATTTAAATAGGGTTCTGAATCACCTAACATAATAAATAAAATGTTCAGGAAACAACTGAAAACCACTCTGGAAAATCACACCTTGAGTGAGTCAAGACAACAGGTACCAACACTGAGATAATTCAAATGTTGGAACAATTTCATAAGGATTTTAATCAACCATGATAAAAATGTTTTCAATGAGCAATTAAAATACATCTAGAAAAACAGAAAGAGAATCTTAATTTTCAATGAGCAATTAAAATACATCTAGAAAATAGAGAAAGAGAATCTTAACAAAGAAATAGAAGAGATTTTTAAAAAGAAGTAAAAGGAAATTACAAAACTGAAAAAAAGCAATAACTGAAATGAAACATCTCACTGAATGGGTTCAACAGTAGATTAAACAGGACAAAAGAAGGGTCAGTGAGCATAAAGACAGATTATAGAATTTACTTAATCTTATCAAAGAGAAAATAGACTATATATCTATAGTCTCAGAGAACTATGGGACCACAGTAAAAAAAAAAACAAAACTGAACATTTGTGTCATCAAAGTTCTAGAATCAGAAGAGAAAAAATACAGCACTGAAAAATGTTCAAAGACATAATGGAGGGAGTTCCCTGGTAGTCAAATGGTTAGGACTTGGTGCTGCCATGGCCTGGGGTTCAATCCCTGGTTGGAGAACTAAGATCCCACAAGCTGTATGCCAAGGCCAAAAAAATCAATTGATCAGTCTTGGTTTTTTAAAAAAGAGGATGAAAATTTCAAAGTCTGGTGAAAGACATAAGTCTACAGATTCAAGAAGCTGCTGCTAAGTTGCTTCAGTTATGTCTGACTTTGCAGTTCCACGGACCACAGCCCACCAGGCTCCTCTGTCAGTGGGATTCTCCAAGCAAGAATACTGAAGTGGGTTGCCATGCCCCCTTCCAGGGGATGTTCCTGACCCAGGGATCAAACCCACATCTCTTACCAGTTCTTTACCACTAGTGCTACCTTCAAGATGCTGAGCAAACCCAAAGATGATTAAATCAAAGAAATACACAAGCGAATACAATATAATCAAACGTTTAAAAACTAAGGACAAAGAAAATATCTTGAAAGCAGGTACAGAGACACTGGCTATACATGAACAAGATTTGCGTAACTGTGGATTTCTCATCTCTTGGAGACCAAAAGGAAATGAACAACATATTCCAGGTGCGGAAAGAAAAGACTTGTCAACCCTGAATTCTATAGCCACTGAAAATACTGTTCAGGAATGAAAGGGAAATCAAGATATTGTCAGACAAAGCAAAACAGCATTTGTGGGCAGCAGACCTACCCTAAAGACTAAAGGAAGTTCTCCAAACAGAAGAAAGCTTGAAACTTCAGGAAAGAACAATTTAATGGGCAAAAATAGGGGTAAATATCAGAATATTTTTATCCTTGTGAGTTTATAATATCTACAGGCAAAAATCTTGACAAACCCCACACCTTACACAAAAAATTAAAAACCAGATCATGGGGAATTCCCTGGCAGTCCAATGGTTAGGACTTGGTACTTTCACTGCCAAAGACTCAGATTTGATCCCTGGTCAGGGAACTAAATTACTGCAAGCCACGTGGTATGGCCAAATTAAAAAAAAAAAACAACTCATGGATTTTAATCTTACATAATATTATAAAACTTCTAAAAGAAAATGTAAGTCTGATTGAGCTATATGATAAGGATATGAGACTGGCAAGCAGTGAACTATAAAGTAACATTAAACACTAATGCAGGAATCAGCAAACTTTTTCTTTAAAATCCAGATAGCAAATATTTTAGGCTTACAAGTAGTCTCTGATATACTCTTTGAGGTACAAAAGCAGCCAAATACAGCCAAAGGCAACACGTAAACAAACTGGCAGATGGAACACACAAACATGGACATGTCAATAAAATTGTCTGCAGTAGCAGGCATCCAGCCAAGCCATAGTTTGCCAAACCCTGCTCTAATTAGTAAATATATATTTCATCATGAATATGAGTTAGAAATTGTTAAATTACTTAATGTGTATTCTAAAATTGAGCAAATATGTAAATATATTGTGGATGAAAGCCAAGTTTCTCAGCCTGAAAAAGCAGCATAAATATGGACTGAAAAGATACTTATGTGCACATATATGTACACATTCACACATATATTTCCAGCCATGTCCACCTGAGAAGCCTTAAAGGAAATGACACCCCCGTAGCAGTAAGAACATCTAGTACCCGGATCTTGGTTTCTATTACTATGATTTTAGAGCTGGAGCTGAGAAAGTATAAGATCACTGGAACACCATGCCATGTGTCTTGTCTGTTAGTTGCTCAGTTGTGTCTGATTCTTGGTGACCCCTCAAAAAAGACAGATCATATCAAAAGGACACAGAAGACAACTTGAAGAGGCTCTCACTAGTCAAAACTGGGACAGGGAGCTCCCTGCCTGCCCAGCAGTTACGGGTCCATGCTTCTGCTGCAGGGCGCACAGGTTTGATCCCTCTTCAGGGAACTAAGATCTGACATGCCACGCTGCACAGCCAAAAAAAAAAAGATAACAACAAAACAAAAACCTGAGATAATCTGAGCATCAAAATTTAAAAAATAGTGGATAATAACCCAGAGGATAAAAGAATCCATGAGTACATGATAACATAAATGAATAAGAATAAATGGCAAGGGAAAGGGAGAGCTCTTCCTCTCAGCAGAATGCCAGCTAACACACATAGAAGGAATGATGGGATTAGAAAAAGACCATTGGACAGCCACTACCATAATTATTTCAGACACCCATATCAATGGACTCTGAGAACAGAATACTTACATAGTTTCAAAGTATCTCTCCTTAAGCTCTTTATTAATTGCAAAGGAACTTTATAGGGGAGAAATCTAGAGGACAACACTATAACAAATTATCAAAGTTAAACCTCTTGATATCTGAGATGCACTAAGAACACACTACTTTTGTGTTATTCTTGACAACTCCAACTAACCATGAAGGCCACCCCAAATAAGGGACACTCTACTAAATATATTCTGTGCTCATGGAAAAAGAAAAGGCCATGAAAGACTAAGCAACTGCTCCAGATTAAAGGAGACTCAAAGAGAGGTGACAATTAAACACAACGTGTGATTCTGAATTAAATCCTGGACCAGGAGCAAAATATTTTTTGGGAAAAGACTCTAAAAGAAATGGGATATATGTACATGTTTAACTGATTCACTTTGCTGAATACTTGAAACTAACCCAACATTGTAAATCAACTATATTCCAATAAAATTAAAGAAATTTTTAAATAAAATAATTATTATATAAGACTATCTTATGTTTTTAGGATATACACTGAAGTATTTGGGGGAAAGTGGAGATTACAAAGACTGTAACTTATTCAGAATATTATATATATATAGTATTATATATCATATAATACTATAAATATATATCTGTATCCACTGTCATTCAAAAGAATGTTCATCTACAGCAATATTATATAATACAACATACTAACTATATGGGCTTCCCTGGTGGCTCAGACAGTAAAGAATCCACCTGCAATGTGGGAGACCTAGGTTCGATCCCTGGGTTGGGAAGTTCCCCTGGAAAAGGAAACAGCTACTCACTCCAGTATTCTGGCCTGGAGAATTTTATGGACAGAGAAGCCTGGTGGGGTCACAAAGAGTCAGACACGACTGAGCAACTTTCACTTCACATCACTTTAACATACTATATAATATTATATAATTATTTAATATAATATATAATATTACAGAGAAAGGGGGAGAGAGGAAATGAGGATGATAAAATGAACATAATAAAATATATGAGAAAATGGGTTGATAGTATTTGTACTATTTAAACTTTTTATTCAGAAATAATTTCAGGTAGAGAAAAGCTAAAGCAAATTTTAAAACAGCTTACTGCTCTGTATTTTCTTGAACGCTGCTAAGTGGTTTCTGGATGTTTTTACACTTTTCCTCCAAATCACAGTATCTCTCCTCCCAAAGATTGATTAACTGGTAAAGTTCCTATAAGAAAGGTGCAGGGAGGGAAAAGATTGAAATTATAATGGTTAAACTTTTTACTCCAGACTGATATACAGTATTTTCCCATAGGTGAGAATGATACACATTCCTGACAAGAGATCTTTAACTCCACCTCTCTGACAGGGGAAGGTAGCAGAAGTGATGTTAGAGGAATAATCATATTACAGGCATTTAAAAAAAAACTAAATAATTAGCAAACTTTTAAATTAGCAAGCTATTTTAACTATAACAAGTTACTTTCAGTGAACTTCAGAACTAACCAAATATACCAAAAAGGGAACCATTTTGACAGATACACATAGTTGCTTCTTAACTGATAACACTACTTACTAGAAGGAAAAGAAATGCTGAAAATCTAATGGGTCAAGCAGTCCAAAAATACTGTCAACTAATATAGCTGAAACATTTTCTAGAACCTAGTTGGATCATTTTAATGTTAAAGGAGCTTATCATTTTCTCATCTGTGGCATCTTGAAACACACCTTTGAATAACACAGCAGCTGACAATACACATTTAACACACTGATTTTGAATAAAATGTCAGTATTTCTGCTAATCTCAAAGTAGAGGGAAATGCAGGCATTAGATTTATCTATATGTAAACAGGTTTGTCAGTGCTAACCTTAAGTTCTAGAATATCTAAGAAACAGCTCAGTTAGTAAACCTGCTTCTTTCCAGCCAAGGAAGTCAAGTCACTCATGCTAAAATACTTCTCACATAGGTGTTCCTCAGAATATATACCTAAAAAGATCTAGACAGGTTTAAGGCAAACACTCTATGAAGAGGTATAAGAAATTGCTGCAATTTCAAATTTCAACAATATGTTCTAGAAACATATAGAAAAGCTCCTCCAAAAATGGATTCCTTTCAGGCAGTATAATCACCACCATAGCTATAAGGGGATCTAAATATTGTCAGAGGTTCCCAAGGACTCAGTTTCCTCATTAGAAAACTGAGCTAGTAATTGAACCTGTATCTATACTGGTGGGAGGAATAAATACATAGTGAGTTACTCAATAAATGTTAACTATTACTTGTACTAATTTCAATATTAACCTTTTGTGTGAAAAGTTTTATGCTTATCAATTAGGGAAGCAATCTTATTTTAAAGTTGCTTTAATTTTTTTCCATTCTATCCAAGAGGGGTGTTTTTGTTTTGGTTGGTTTGGTTTCTTTGCTCACAGTGCGCAGCTTATGGGATCTTAGTTCCCTGGCCAGGGATTGATCCTGGGTCACAACAGTAAAAGCATGGCGTCCTAAGCACAATACACCAAAGAATTCTCTCAAGAGGTTATTAAATGATTACACATGATAATGGATGATTCACAAGCTTCATTCCCATCTAGAACTTTACATGGCACCATAATTCAGTTAGATATATTGCATAGGATGTGCCAACAATCATATTAGTAACCTAAAAACTCTATGACTTTGCTTGGGTGACCTTTTTAGCTGTGAACGCCAGGTCATAACACAGTAACTGTTAGTTCAACTATACCAAGCTTTCTGAAGACAAGGGCTTCCCCGCCCAAGCAGGCTGTAAATAAATTCGGAACCCAGCATCACCCTGAAGGAAATCTGACTTCACAATGTTGGGGTAGTTTACCAAAATGGCTTCAGAGTAGACTGCTTTAAAAAGACACATTTATTCAGTGTCATGATCAGACTATTACATTTAGCTATCAACAGAATAGGTGCAAAAAAATAAAATCTACATTAAAGCCCTTTGTTGGAATGCTTTACACTTTCCACAGAACAGAAACTAAACTGTTACAGAAATAGTCACAAATATAGTTCTCAAGTTTTTCTGCCCATACACATAAGTACTGTCTAAAACGTGTCTTCTTTGAGGCAGCTAGGCTCTGCCACCACCATTCTTGGCTGAGTTCATAGATCTATTGCGGCCTACAGCTTTCCCTGTCACTTCTCTGGCTCTCCTCTCCTGCCAAGCTTTGTTTCCTTCTGCCACCGCTACAGCTACTATGCTGCTGGAACTGCTAGAGTCACCTGGGTTGTAATGTAGACACAAGGTCGCTTTAAATGTTATAATCATTTTCTTCTAACTGTACTCCCAGGGCACTATTTCTGCAGCTTCATCTTTCTTCTTGATATGAAGAAAGGACTGCCTTGTCTCACTGCACTCTGAATGTAGCAGATCATCAAATAGTAACTGATCGAGAGACGTACTCTTATTTCACATTAATTACTGTTATAAGCAAAAGTGCTGACAGTATTTTCAGGTTTCTAATTTAGTTATAAAGCATTCAGTCTGTAACAGGGATCTAAAGATCATAAAGCTTTCGCTTTACACTCAAATCACCTATATACCTGTGATTGGATTTTCTTTGTTTTCTTCATGTCTTCAGTTAAGTTTTCACACAGCTTCTGTGATTCAGCCAAGGAAGAAACTGTATTTTCTTTTAGTTCATGTAGATTGTTACACAATGTACTAAGAAAGCCATCCATTTCCTTCTTCTGATCTTCTATCTTTAAGAGAAAAAAAAAAACTTTTTAATTTCTTTTCTTAAATTAAAAAAAAAAATGTCTTAGGGGCTTCCCTGGTGGCTCAGTGGTAAAGAATCCACCTGCCAATGAAGGAAGACACAGATTCGATCCCTGATCCAGGAAGATTCCACAAGCTGTGGAGCAACTAAGCCTACAAGCCACTGTTGAGCCTGTGCTCTAGAGCCCAGAAGCGCAACTACTGAGCCAACATGTGGCAGCAACCGAAGCCCATGCACCCCAGAGCCTGTGCTCCAAAGTAAGAGAAGGCCCCACGATGAGAAGTCCACACACCACAACTCAACAGTGCCCCTGCCCACCGCAACTAGAGAAAAAGTCCTTGAAGTAACAAAGACACAGCACAGCCAAAAAAAATAAAATTGTTTTTACTTTTTTGAATACATACAAAATAGAAAAGAGTATTGCAGAGAAAAGTCCCTTCCTTTTCCCTCCAGCCCCTAGAACCCCAGTCCCACTCCCACCTCTGAGAGGTGATTGTTACCATTTTTAAACACATCTAGAAGGCAATGGCAACCCACTCTAGTACTCTTGCCTGGAAAATCCCATGGACAGAGGAGCCTGGTAGGCTGCAAGTCCATGGGGTTGCTAAGAGTTGGACACAACTGAGCAACTTCACTTTCACTTTTCACTTTCACACACTGGAGAAGGAAATGGCAACCCACTCCAGTGTTCTTGCCTGGAGAATCCCAGGGACAGAGAAACCTAGTGGGCTGCCGTCTATGGGGCAGCAGAGTCGGACACGACTGAAGCGACTTAGGAGGACAATGAGAGGTATTTTGGGGCTTCCCAGGTGGCCCTAGTCATAAAGAACCCAACTGATAATGCAGAAGATGTGGGTTTGATGCCTGGGTCAGGAACATCCCCTGGAGGAGGGCATGGCAACCCACTCCAGTATTCTTGCCTGGAGAATCCCACTGACAGAGGAGCCTGGCGGGCTACAGTCCATAGGTTCGCCAAGAGTCAGACATGACTGAAGTGACTTAGCACGCATGCAGACGTATTTTATTATCCATATTTAGGTAGGTATGCATACATATGTATGTATAACCACATATGTACACACACCATATGACAGACCGCTATGTATGCTATGATGCTTGAAGATCATTTCCTCTCGTTTTTCTTAGCCATGATTCTGCAGACCACATCAATCAATGGTCAGCATCCTGATCACAGCATCCTCTCTTCATCCCTCCTCCAGATTCCTTCTCATAACCCATGGGTTCTACATGTAAACACTTCTCAACTAACAAGTCCTGGGTCCCTTGAATTCATGTGGAGTTTCTTTCTTAACAATATGAGATAATAAGAATATTCGTTACCTTATTAGCCACAATCAACAAAGTCTTGAAAATATTCTTCAGCTGACTATTGATTTCCAGTATAGATGCCACAGTGGGAGATAAAACTGTTCCCAGTGAACTGAGGAGGTCAGTCTTAAGTACATTCTGGTTTTAAAAATAAATATACAACTCTTTAAAAAGGATATTTTCACTTCCATAAATCTGGATAGTTATATGATATCTTAAATACCTTGTTAACTAAACACATGTATATTAAAATCCTAAGTGTCCGTTCTCTTTTTTATAGCCTACAGAGCCTATTACTAGAGTTTCTATTCATCATAAACCACTTAATCCTGCATATAGGAATTAAGAAATGGTCACTTTATGTACAATAAATTCTTAATAGTCTACTGTAACATAAGTCTGAAGAATTCAGAAGAGGGGAAAATGATAGTCATTTGATAAAATTTCAGCAATGTAAACAAAGAAAGGAAAAAACACCTACAATTATATTTCAAACAAATAAATTTCAAACAACTTTAGATTACTAAGTCAAAAAGGCTGAAACCAAATAGCCTTGAAAAGTAGGCTTTGGGTTGGAGGCATTTAAGTTTGAAGAACTGGTGACTTACATTCTACTGGATAAGAACTTGTCAAGGTTCTGGTTCTTGTCAAGGTATATACAAAAGTTAGAAAGTATTGTAGATTCGAAATTTTTATAAAAAGAAAAAAATTCTGAACTAAGCTCCTATTACTAGGGGAAGGATGAAGAACTATAACAAAATAATTAGTAAATGCTTAAAAGAGTACTGGTTTCCTTTGGAAAGAAGAGCTATCATACTAATTTCAACTCATTCTGTGGGAACAACAATTACCTCTTCAGACTCAAGCTTGCTTATGACTTGGTAGGAAGACATCAATAAACAGAGAGTACCATTTATTTAGTGAGTGAATCAATTCTCATACAGCAGAAACTAACAGAACATTGTAAAGCAATTATACTCCAATTTAAAAAAATTCCCAAAAAGTAAGTACCAGTGAGCATCTTTTAACTTTGTCAAATTTGGGTGACCAAAGAAATCTACCTAACAATGTCATGCAAGCACTGAATTTAGGCAGAATGTTGGCTAACATGAGCAGTCTTTACTTGGAAAATGTTCAACAAATATTGTTAAACTCAAAAAGGGAGGCAGAGAGCCTATACAGAGGGAAAAACCAAAGTAAGTTATATGGCCAAGAATGTCCTAGACAAATGATACAATTACAAAATGAAGGGTATAAAGAAATCAAGTATGGAGAAGGTAGACAACATTGTGTAATTAGATGACTGGCTTCTAGAGAATTATAGGGAAAAGCCTCACAGTTACAGGTCGGAAGGACTTGATTACACATATTGGACCCCACAAATTGTTATATATGTTCCCCAAATTCTATAAGTCATTTTTCTTACGCATTTTTCTGTATTTCTGTAGTTTTAGAATTAAGTACTTAATATACCCTTCAGGTTGGGTCGGTGTAACATTATTAGCATGACTATTCCAGGACCCTTAAGAAAAGGATAACTGACCAATTTCTGAGCCAGCTAACAAGTCATAGGTCCCCTGAATTCACGTGGAGCTAAACCTGCAACTCTTTCAAAAGGCATATGAACTCCTACACTCTATGTTACAGAATCTAAGTGAAAAAAGTTTCAAAGGTTATATACATGCTATTGGAAATTAATCTTTCTGGGAGGAAAAAAACAGTGAAGAGACCTGTCTTTAAAAATATAAACCTACTCTATTAAAGTAATCTATTTACTACTGTGTCTAGTAAAGCTTAAGATGAAAGAAGAGCAGTTAACATTGTTTTTGGAGACTTATCAAATGTAGAAAAGATTTACTAACAATCAGTTCCTGAAGTACAGTTTTACTTTCTGCTGCTAACGACTGTTCTTTCAATATCATATTAGAAATCTGAGAAACAAGTGTAGACACGTTTTCTGGAATCAACGTGAGAGATCCAAGTGCTGTTGTAGTAATAGTGTCTAATGCAGAGACACTGGAAGTCAGCAGGTTACCTATACCAAAAAGAAAAAAGATGTAAATCTAGACATAAATATGTTTAAACACAAATACAATCTTGGCAAAATTTATATCCCTGTTGTGGTAATTTGCAACAAATAAGCTTAAAATAATTGACTGACTACGTAAACATGGAATTATTTTAAACGTAAGTTTTGTTCTATAGTATTCCAGAAGCACTGGGCACATCTGTTAAGTATATCAGACCTGAAACTGTAACTTAGTGTAAGAATCAGAATAATCTAAAAATTAATCTCTAACTAAAATACACAGCATTACTGTAGATAAAAAAGGTTAAAGAAGAGAAACTAGAAATCAATAAATAAATTTTTTAGTGGTTAGCTTAGAGTAACTAGACTCTAAGTGACCTTTTAAATTTTTCATGTCTGCATCTTCCAAATTTTCTATAGTGAAAATAATACTTTAATATCAGTTTTGAAATTAGTCTCACACTGAACACAGTAAGACTGGAATAAGAAATGCTTGAACTTACTGATGAAATTATTTGCAGGGCAGCAAAGGAGACACAGATGTAGATGACAGACTTATGGACATGGGTGGGGGGAGGAAGGAGAGGGTGAGATGTATGGAGAGTAACATGGAAACATACTACCGTATGTAAAAACAGATAGCCAATGGGAATTTGCTATATGGCTCAGGGGTGGAATGGGGAGGGAGAAGGGAGGGAGGTTCAAGAGGAAGGGGACATAGGTATACCTATGGCTCATTCATGTTGATGTTTGGCAGAAACCAACAAAATTCTATAAAGCAACTATCTTCAATTAAAAAAAAAGAGAAATGTTTGTACTTACCAAACAAGGTCTTGTGAACTTCTAGCATGGCCTTTTGCTTCGTGCTGCCATCCTTAATTAATTCTTCCATGTTATTAAACAGACTATTCAAGTTTTTGCCAAAAACATCTTGAGCTTCTGCGTTATGCTGATCAACTGCCTTCTTACGATCCAGTTTAGAATGGAGACCAAATACATCTTTTGTAGTTTCTTCAACTGTGTTAAGCAACTATATACGATTTTTAAAAATAAGTGTTGATAAGATGGATAAGACAAAAGCAATCTAATGAAAATATCTTCATTAAAGACTTCTAAAAAGAACTAGTAAATTTTACATACAGTCTCAGAAGAAATTTTTAAATTCATGCCAATGTTTATTTCTCCTCCCCTAGCCATCTAGGAAAACTGATTTTGCCAATCAATTTTAATAATTATGCTCCCTCACAAATGTTTCCCCAATATGTGTTACTAAGGCAGGAGACCCTGGTTCAATTCCTGGGTCAGGAAGATCTGCTGGAGAAGGGATAGGCTACCCACTCCAGTATTATTGGGCTTCCCTTGTGGCTCAGTTGGTAAAGAATCTGCCTGCAATGTGGGAGACCTGGGTTCAGTCCTTGGGGTTGGGAAGATGCCCTGGAGAAGGAAAAGGCTACTCACTCCAGTATTCTGGCCTGGAGAAGTCCATGAACTGTACAGTCCATGGGGTGGCAAAGAGTTGGACATGATTGAGTGACTTTCACTTTCATGTGTAACTGATTTCTGAAGGATACATCTAATAAAAAACTGAGTACTTTCAACATCATCCATCATTAGAAGATACTAAATTCTTCATGACTAGTCTCAACCATGACCACAGGTAAAGCAGTACAACACCATTATTCTAAACATTCACAAAGTATATTCAAGTCAGGTTCTATTTTCAAAACCTAAGGAATAGATTTTTCTTAAATAAGCATCTCCAGTGAAGAAAATCTAGACAAAATAGTAAAATAACGCTTCTTAAATGGACAGAAGAATAATCTGGAGTGAATAAACAGAATCTCACAAGTTCTTAGCTTACGCTAAGAAAGTTACTTCTACTCACTCTTTAACTTCTTTAACGCAACTTCAAATAAAAACAAAAGACAAACCCTGCTGGCAGCATCATGAAGTCTCTCCTCAGTACTTTCCAAAGCAGAGGTGATAAATTCTTCTTCAACAAGCTGTAATTTAGTTTCCTGCAAATGTCTTTGAGTGGTTTCAAGTTCCTGTGCCTTACTTTGCAGGTCAGATTTGCACTGGTTAAGTTCATTTTTACTATCCATAAACAATTCTGTAACCTACATATAACACATGAAACATTTTTGTTTTAGAATTTTAAAATGCCAAACTGGTCGTTGACACACCTGGCTAGTTCATAATACTAAAAAACCCAAACGAATTATTTCCATATAAAAGTTGTAACAAGTTACCAGGTAGGTTAGAACATTTCATATGGTAACTGGTATCCTCCTATAACTACTACTAGCACTGGTGGTCCAGTAGTTAGGACTCTGCGTGTCCAGTGCTATGGGCACAGGTTTGATCCCTGGTCAGGGAATTACGATTCAGCAAATCGTGGGGCACAGCCAACCAAACAAAAACAAGTAACAGGTCTAATGAAATGTGTTAATTCTTCAGATTCCTTTCAACACTGCCAGTGTGAGAGTGGCACTGAAGGGTCAGGTCTTTCAACCTTAGTTATTTAACATCTGGTTTCTCCCAACATCTGCCTTTTGTTATGTGATAAACAAGTTGATGAAAATGTATCAGCATTCACTATACAGCTTTCATATTAAATTATACAATTCAATTACTTTCTTAAAATGCTGCATGAGTATGTGTCAAATAGAATAACTTTCTTCAAAAAAGACTCACTTCTTCATTATCATTAATGATAATTTTAAAAAACTGTGATACAACTTAATTTTAGTTTAGAGGTCAGCAAGAAAAAAAATCTTAAAGAAAAAATATCAGGTGCCTCACATTCTGAAATTGCCTTTAAATATTTGCTTTTTACATGACAGTCAATACAGTTTTGAATGCTTACCCTATTTAGCTCTTCCTCAACAGCAGCAATTTTTTCAACCAGTTCTACAATCTGTTCCTCTTGAACAGTTAGTTTTCCACTCATAGCTCTAAAATAAAATTTAAAAGGATTTTAACAGTGAATATTGTTTCCTAATGCCTATAAAATTTACTCTAACACAAATGAGGTAGTTACGTATCATGTCTACTATTTATCACTATCATGATAATGATGCCTAAGTATCAAAAAGCAATAGCTACAAAGTGCAAAAAACAAATATATTCTTTGTCTTAGATTTATAAACAGACTGTTTTTCTTATTTTCTCCATTTTGAAACTGAGAATCCCTACCGATTGCAGGGGAAAAAAACATGTATGTATATAAAATTTGAGAAGCTACAAAGGTGACAGAAGACACTAACCCACATACAGGAGAGGTAGGGATGCTAGGTGTCTATAATGAGGAATACGAAGAATGATAAACAGGCAGAGTCCCGAAGAGGCTTGTGGTGTGAAAGCATCAGGTCTCACAGGAGGAAGGGGTAAGGGGCTAAAACCTGGAGAACTAAAGCATGTATACAGAGCAATTAAACCTCCTGCCCCCAGCACACAGACCCCAGTACACACCCCAACACACATACCACTATCACACCACCACAAAAGTCCTCATGAGATAAACGATTCTTCTCTGCTGCTGCTGCTAAGTCGTGTCAGTCATGTCCGACTCTGTGCAACCCCATAGGCAGCAGCCCACCAGGCTCCCCCGTCCATGGGATTCTCCAGGCAAGAATACTGGAGTGGGTTGCCATTTCCTTCTCCAATGCATGAAAGTGAAAAGTGAAAGTGAAGTCACTTAGTCGTGTCCGACTCTTTGCGACCCCATGGACTGTAGTCTCCCAGGTTCCTCTGTCCATGGGATTTTCCAGGCAAGAGTACTGGAGTGGGTTGCCATTGCCTTCTCCAGATTCTTCTCTAGAGCACGCTTCTCAGCTTTAGCACTACTGACGTTTTGCACCAGACAATTCTGGTCTGCTTTAATGAGCCCCTCTGATTTCTTGAGATTAGCAAGTGTCAGAAGCGAGTGCTATGGTTTGCATTCTTCTAGTTCCTTCGTAACTACCAACCATTTCCTATTCCACATTGTGCTTAAATGACAAAGAATTTTAAGAATGTAGATTTCCTCAAACTATTTGCTAGAGATACTGATTAAAGGAAAAGATAAAAGTTGAGGTGGTATAAGAAGAGAGTTCATTCTAACAGTCTTTTGATAACTATATCAGTGCTTTACTGGAAATAGCTCTTCAAAGGAGATGAGCTATTTGAAATGCTTTCCTATATTAAATGTACAAGAGGAATGCAACATTGTTATTAAATGAATGATATAGTTTAGGTAAATAATTTTTAATTGAAGTATAATTGACTTACAATATTACATTAGTTTTGGGTGTACAACATAGTGATTTGATACTCTTATACATTACAAAATTATCACCACAATAAGTCTAGTTATCAACTGTCACCACACAAAGGTAGTACAACACTGACTACACTCCCTATACTGTACATTCTTAGAAATTAATATCCATAACCAAGGGCTTACCTAAAATTTTCTTCAGATATGTACACTCCATTTTTTTCACGAGCTGCAGCAAGATCCCGTTTCAGACGCTCTATCTCTTCTGTATATTCCTATGCAAGAAGAACGTTGTGTCATTTTAGCACTTCACTTTTTTTTCATTCAGTTTGGGGAAGATTTATAATAAAACAAAGTAGCCCTCTTATCTTTTTTAAAGCATAAAAATATGTGATTAAAAAGTCACAACCTTACTTTTCATTCAATATTAATATGGTTAGAATAAAGTCAATAGCTTTCATTCATTATAAAAATACAGGCTTCTGAAGAAAAAAACAACCCCCAGTAGCCAGGTTGGTCTCCAAATCTCATCTCACACGAAAAGGAACTGGGGCAAGAAACATTCAAAATGAACCTGGAACATCTCTTAAAACAAAATAGGAAGGAAGCGAAGGAAGCTCAGGCCAACCAAAAGACTCAAGAACCCACTGAAAAGGTACCCAATGGCCAGAGAAGGAACAATGTGAGCGTCAGTGAGGTTATTAACTACAATTGTTAGCACAAATATTCTAAATTCATGAGTTTATAATGATGTTAAGAAAGCTGGGAAACCAACCCATTATTCTCCAAACTGTCAAAGGAAATGAATCAAGCATTTGTCCTGTTTTTCCTATAAGAACTACAGCCTTGGGGAGCTGAGGGAATGTTCCTCTTTACAGAGTTGGCCCAGCAGCCAACTAAGGAAGAACAATTCGAAAATTACTGTTTTGTAACCCTTAAAGAAGAACTAGTGGATCAGGTGATTTGAATATAATCAATCCCTTACCAAAAAAAGGGAAAGAACCAGATATTATGTGCTTCCAAGTGGGAGAATATACCACCACTTATCAAGTATTTTGGCCAAAAATATAGAAATAAGATAAAACCTGACTCTATCAAGCCTCACAATCCAACTACTAATTTATGGCAAACCTTATCTGGATCCTAAAACAAAATATTAAAAGTCTACACTGATGGAGAAGGAAATGGCAACCCACTCCAGTATCCTTGCTTGGGAAATCCCATGGGGAGTCTAGTGTGCAACGGTCCATGGAGTACAACAGGGCTGGACACGGCTTGGTGACAACAAATGGCAGTTCTAGCCAATGTATGAGAACAAAAACTTGTAAGGAATTGGGGGTTGGGGCTGAAACCAAAATCCTACTGTTTACAGACGTGACTGCCTATTTAAAACAACTGGAATTTTAAACAATGACTATTTTATCATAATAAATTACTGTTAAATATTTTTAGACTTAATAATAGCAATAGGGTTCAAAAATTCAGCTGTCTAAAATAAAATGAATGCTTATAAACGAGCATGGCCTTTAAAAAATAATGAATATAAAAATCACTGTCGTTTTTCTCAGATCCTGACAATTTTGACACCCTTTATCAAGAGACGTTCACTCATACAAGCTTCCTTTTAAACAGTCTGATTCCAAGAGTTATTATAAAGCTACAGTAATTAAAACTGTGGTATTAGTGAGGGACAGACATAAATCAATGCAACAGAATAGAAAGCCCAGCGATTTTGGAAAACAACTTGGCAGTTCCTTTAGAAAAAAACAGAAAACTTATATTCAACTACCACACAACACAACAGTTAGTCTTGGGCAATTATCTCAGAAAAATGAAAACTTACATGTACACAAATTACTATAAACAAGTATGGTCAAAGCAGTTTTATTTTCAATTGTGAAAAACCGAAATCAGCCCATACATCTTTCACAGGTGAATCTGACAGCAAGCTACGTGTGGTGTATACAGTTGTCGTGCTGTGCGGTGTATACAGGTGCCATGCTGTGCGGTGCTCAGTCGCTCAGTTGCATCTGACTCTGCTACCTCATGGACCTTAGCCCTCCAGGCTCCTCTGTCCTTGGGGATTCTCCAGGCAAGAATACTAGAGTAGGCTGCCATGCCCTCCTCCAGGGGATCTTCCCAACCCAGGTATAGAACCCAGGTCTCCCACATTTCAGGTGAATTCTTTAGTCTGAGCCACTGGGGAAGCCCAAGAATACTGCAGTAGGCAGCCTATCCCTTCTCCAGGGGATCTTCCTGACCCAGGAATTGAATTGGGGACTTCTGCACTGCAGGCGGGTGGTATATACATACCAAGGAACATTCCTCAGCATTAAAGACTAAAGATCTGTTAATATGCACCAGTCAGGTTAACCTCCAGGGAATTATGCTGAGTGATAAAACAATCCCCAAAAGTTTACATACTGTATGATTCCATTCAATAACACTCTTAAAATGACAAAGGTTTAGAAATAGAGAATAGATCATTAGATAACAAAGATTAGGGACGGGAGGTCAGAGTGGGAAGGAAGTGATTATAAAAGGGCAATGAGGAATCCTTGCTGAGATGGGACTGTTCAGTATCTTGACTGTGGTAGTGACTCCATGAACCTACACATAACAAAACTGTATAGAACTAACTAAACACACACACATGAGTACTAGGAAAATTGAGGAGTAAGACCAACGAATTGCTATTAACGGTATCCCTACAGTGATTTTACTATATAGTTTAATAAAATGTACAAAGGATCTCTCTGTATTACTTCTTTCAACTGCATGTGAATCTATAGTTGTCTCAACAGAAACAAAAAAACCCACTACCAATAAAAGGAAAAGATAAGCCAGACTGGGAGGAAATATTTACAAATTATTTCATAAAGGATAGTATCTAGAAAATATGAACAATCCTTTACAACTTCATAAAAAGATAACCCAATTAAAACTGACAATTTAAATAGACATTTCACAAATGAAGATATACATATGGATAATAAGCATGTGAAAAGATGCTGATTATCACTATTCATTAAGGAAATGCTAATTAAAACTGTACTGAAGTACCATTATACACTTAAATTACACTGACTGGATAGAGTTTGTAAGATCATCTGTTAGTATTAGAAAAAGCATTTTAACACACAGGGCATTTAGTTCAAGCCATTAAATGAAAAGCCTTATCAAAGGCAATTTAATAAATTTTTAAAAACAATTATCTATTTCAGTTCCTCATTTTCACATTTGTCAAACAAATTTATATTACTCCATAAAAATTCACAATTACCTTAATCAGAGCTTTCTTGGTGAGTTTCTGGTTAACCTCAGGCTTATTGAGTATGTTCTTTGCTCTATGAGCATATTCCAATGTACTCAGAGTTTCCTGTGATGAAAAGAAAAAGCCAATTACTGAAGATATGAGAATAACGTAGTTCTGTTACCTAAAATGTACTATACAATAACATAATAATTTTTGGTTATATCTAATATAAACATTTACCCATTACTACTACTATACCCAACCTTTAAAAACAAGGTATGTTCTTGAAGCAACTATACTCCAATTAAGTAAATAAATAAAACAGAGAACTGTTTAAAACATCCTTATTTTTTACTCTTCAAGTTTCAGGGTCTTTAACTTTAATATCATTTAATCTAATAATTTTTTGCTTTAGTCTTCAGTCAGTTCAGTTGCTCAGTCGTGTCCAACTCTTTGCGACCCCATGAATCACAGCACGCCAGGCCTCCCTGTCCATCACCAACTCCCAGAGTTCACTCAGACTCACGTCCATCGAGTCAGTGATGCCATCCAGCCATCTCATCCTCTGTCGTCCCCTTCTCCTCCTGTCCCCAATCCCTCCCAGCATCAGAGTCTTTTCCAATGAGTCAGCTCTTCGCGTGAGGTGGCCAAAGTACTGGAGTTTCAGCTTTAGCATCATCCCTTCCAAAGAAATCCCAGGGCTCATCTCCTTCAGAATGGACTGGTTGGATCTCCTTGCAGTCCAAGGGACTCTCAAGAATCTTCTCTAATACCACAATTCAAAAGCATCAATTTTTCGGCGCTCAGCTTTCTTCACAGTCCAACTCTCGGACATCCATACATGACTACTGGAAAACCATAGCCTCGACTAGACGGACCTTTGTTGGCAAAGTAATGTCTCTGCTTTTAATTATGCTATCTAGGTTGATCATGACTTTTCTTCCAAAGAGTAAGCGTCTTTTAATTTCATGGCTGCAGTCACCATCTGCAGTGATTTTGGAGCCCCCAAAAATAAAGTCTGACACTGTTTCCACTGTTTCCCCATCTATTTCCCATGAAGTGGTGGGACCAGATGCCATGATCTTCGTTTTCTGAATGCTGAGCTTTAAGCCAACTTTTTCACTCTCCAGTGTCACTTTCATCAAGAGGCTATTAAGCTCTATTAAAAAAAAAACCTCAATGAATTTCATCAACTGATGAATAAACAAAATGTCCTATATCCATATTATTCACCCACAAAAAGGAATGAGTTCTGATACTTGCTGCAACATGAATGAACATTGAAAACATTATGCTAAGTGAAAGAAGCCAGCCACAAAAGAATACTTATTGTGTGATTCCATTTATATAAAATATTCAGAATAGGCAAAGGTATACATTAAAGAAAGAAGATTAATAGTGACCTAGGGCTAGAAATAGAAACTGATGGGGAGTGAATGCTAATAGGTTACAGAGTTTCCTTCTAGGATAAAAATGTTTAGATTCTGGTGACAGTTGCATAGCTCAATGAATATAGTAAAATCACCTAATTATATACTTTCAATGGATGAATTTTATAGTATACAAATCATTTCTCAACAAAAATAGTTTTTAAAATGCAAGAGAAGTTAAGAGACCTTATAAAAGCTTTTCTAATTCCATTTAAAGAGGATAATCCAGTAAAATTAAAGCAGACTTTACCATCTTTGTTGTTTCTCTTGGTTTTCCTACCGGTACCCCCACATCCAGCCCCATCTTTAGTGAACTCTAAGCAGCCTCTAAAGCACTAGTATTTGCTTAACCCACTTCTAAGGCCTCAATTAAACCATCCACTGCTAATGACCACAGCAATTATCTTTGAAAACTGGAAAAATACAACTAAGTAACTAGCTTTTTAAGATTGAAAACTGCCAGGAAGGAGAAAGACAATTTTTCAGTGGTGTTCTCCTCTATGTGTCCACCACATACAATGTCTAGATTATTTTTACTGTAGTATAGAATGAATGAAGCCAATTAGTGAACTCTAAAAATATTATACATGATAGTTAGGGAATTCTCTGGCAGTCTAGTGTTCAGAACTCCAAATTTTCACTGCTGAGGGCCCAGGTTCAATCCCTTGTCAAAAACTAAGATCCCACAAGCCACACTGCACAGCCAAAAAAAGTGGTAGTTAAGACCTTACCTCCAGATTGAGAGATGCAGGAGAAACTGTTGCAATGATAGATGTTCTTGTACGTCCCCCAAGAGAGTCCTGGAGGATTCTAGTCAGTTTAGATTCTCGATAAGGAACATGAGGTGTTCTTTCTACGAGAGCAGTAATGACCCTTCCCAGAGTCAACAGGGACTGATTGATATTTCCAGCTTCCCGAGCTCTCTTGTCAACTGCTCCAGAACGGCCAATGTTCTCACTGCCTGCAAGATCAACCTTGAATTTTAAAAATAAAAATAAGTCCTCAGTCTATGGATTTGGAATAGAAGACTTTCATTCTCATATTGTACATAAAGACATTAAATAGCCAGTAAAATCATTTTCTATAAGTAACAACCCACTACAAAACCAATAACCCAGTGACTACAGAAGTACTGTCTCTAAATACACAATTTTCAAACTGCTCTATGAGGTGATAAAGAAGAAACAGTGGAATAGAACTACCACTGGACCTAGCAATCCCACTTCCGGGTATGTATGCAAAGAAAATGAAATCACTCTCTCAAAGAAATGTCTGCACTCGCACGTTCACTGCACTGTTAATGATAAACAAGGTATTAACTCCCCACTGACGAATGAATAAAGATGTGACATGACGTGCATGCACACGCACGCGCGCACACACACACACTCGAATATTACTCAGCCATGGGAAAGGATATCTTGCTACACTGTACATTTTAAATACATAATTTTGTTAATTATACATCACAAAACTACCAAAAAAAAAAAAAAACTGAAGGAATGAACAGTGGTACTACAGCTGATGCTTACCAAGTTCAACTTTCCAATTTTAACAAGCTCCTCTCCATCAACTGTAGTTTCTTTCATATGTATGGTAACAGAGAAAACTGAGTGGGATCGACTAGAAAACAAGACCAAGTTGCCCAATCATTAGAATGCAAAACATTATTTGTTTTCTTTCTATAACATAATGAAAACAGCAAAGAAAGATCTACATCCACCAGGGTAGAGAAAGACAGTATCAGAGAGGATATCAGCAAGATTTTGGAAGACACTGGATAGATAGAATGATGCTAGGTCTTGGCTTTCTTCCTCCTGCTGCTTGCACAGACGAAACCATTGATAAGCTACCTGAAAACAGCTTAAATGACTTAGAATCCTCAGGCACCGCTGAAAGCTGGATGTGGAACAGTGTTTGAAAAGCTGCCTGGTATGTCAGAAGAGATGGCTTGCAATTGACCTATTTATAAGAACCACTTGAAATATCATTACCTTAAACTCAAAGAGCATCAGGCAAGCCACCAGATCACTCCCCCTCAGCGTCAACTATCCTAAAAGTACATTGCTCTGCCTCGAGAAGGTCACCAGGGACAGGTAGGTCCTTCCTCTGAACAGCACAAATAGTAAATAGCAGTGTTCACTGAAACACCACAAGTCATCACTGCTAGACTACAAGGTTTTCCAAAGTCCTTCCTATGCTGTATACTGACACTCAACTTTTATCTTAGTGATATAAAAAACAATACAGATAACCAAAGACAGCATTCCTTTCTGTATCAATATCTGATGAAGAACATTATGTTTGTTAATGTCATTGATGGTTGGAATATAGTAGTTTCTAATTTTCTCATTTGTACTTTTCATGTCATTTTTACAAAATTATTTAAGTTATTTTAAATAACAGAAAAGGGAGGGACACAGGAAAAATATAAACTATAGATTTGAATTATAAAATATAATGTCATGTTTTTCTACCATTATTTGCCTAGGAGATCAGTCCTGGGTGTTCATTGGAGGGATTGATGCTGAAGCTGAAACTCCAATACTCTGGCCACCTCACATGAAGAGTTGACTCATTGGAAAAGACCCTGATGCTGGGAGGGATTGGGGGCAGGAGGAGAAGGGGACGACAGAGGATGAGTTGGCTAGATGGCATCACCGACTCGGTGGACGTGAGTTTGAGTAAGCTTCGGGAGTTGGTGATGGACAGGGAGGCCTGGCATGCTGCGATTCATGGGGTTGCACGCAAAGAGTCGGACACTACTGAGCGACTGGACTGAACTGAACTGAACTGAATTCAAGATACTAGAATTAATGCTGTTAAGCATAAAAGTCAATTCTGATTTTGGAAAACTGAATCACGTTTCTTTTCTTTATCACATACATTGATAAGAAGATATCTTTACTCCAGTCTTCAGTGAAAATTAGGAAATTTTAAATTATTCAAATTTACAGAATAATGGGAATTTTATATTTCAAAGAAAAGTATTTAGAGAAATAAATTTTCTTAAATTCATTCTTCCAAAGTCTAAATCAAGTTGTTATAAAGCAAACATTTAATTCAAATGGAAACTTCATTCTATGATTTGTTTATAACTCCATTTTTAATGGAAAGCTATTATAGGAAATTTCATTTAAATTATAAAATCACCCATAATTCCATGATACTGATTACTTTCATGTTATGCTATTTTTCTTCTTTCTTTAAATACACACATATTTATATAGAGCTACAATTGTAATTGCTATAGCATACTGTAGAATGTCCGACTATAAGAGAGCAACTATAAAAGAGCAAGACCTCAAAGTCATTTTGCAGTTCAGGGAAAATGACATTCAGGTAAGTTTAACTACCTGAAGTAACATATTTAGTAACTGCAGAACTGGAACTAAGCACAAATACCTAACTCCTAATCTACAACTCTTTCAATCACATTCTGTTGTTTCCTTCAAAGACAAGCAAAAAAAAAAAAAAAACCACCTCTGATTTGGTAAAGTGCATTTGTAGAGTCTGGGATTCATCTTATAAGGGATACTATCAAATATGCTTCTTTCTCCCCTTGAAAGCCTGTATTAGTGACCATGTGTATTCTATTAGTGATCATGTGTCTTCCTACATTAAAGTGAAGCCATCTGAGAAGAAGTCATGTTGTACAACTTAAAAATATAAAATTTTGTCATTTATACCTCGATTAAGCTGGGGGGAAAAAAAAAACAGGCCATTTGGTTTTCTTCTAATCTTTACTCAAATAAGAAATTTTCAAACTGTATTTGAAGTATCCTTAGGGGCTCCAGAAAAGTACTCAGGGCAAATCTCCTGAAGGCTGAGGAGGTAAGCCCCTGAGTATCCCACTGCCAAATCAACTACCCCAGCCACATTTTAATCAGGGCTCCCATGTATAATTTCATTTGGGAAAAGAAATCTACTTAAAAAAACAATAATTCTGCTCAAGTTCAACTTGTCTTTGTCCTCCTTTCAACATTCTCCCAATCCTGGTGCTCTCCTTATAAACCTCAAGCCAAATGCTAAGGCAAGCAATCCAGCACACAATCCAGGTGTGTGACTCACATCCCTGGACACGCCCCAGTTTGATTTCCCAAGTTTGGATATTCTTGAAAACAAAATGGAGCAGTGGGGGAAACAAGGGCTTTCTTACCTAGAGTAGGCGTTCATCAAAGTTGCTGCGGTTGTCCTTTTCGCTGCCCCCTTCTCCAAAATTTGATAGACTTCATCCTTGTTGTGTACTGTAATTTCCTCTAAACCTTTGATTATCACTCCCCTCTGACCAAATATCAGAAGAGCACCCATTAAATTGGTTAAAAAGAAAATATATATATATTTCTCAAAATATCACACATTAACATTTGGAGACATTTCACTGTCAAAGACTCAAGTTACCTTGTTACGAGGATCATCAAACATCTGCAGTCTCTCAGAAACATCAGAAGAAGGATTAAGGAGATCAAAGAGCTCTTCATTATAGATTTCAATAGCGACACTTTCACTGAAAATTCAGTACCATTATCAGTAAGTTTCTCAAAAATTTGATGAAGAGTACGTGGAATTATACCAGCCAAAGGATCCTGAAATTATAATATAAATAAAGACTTAAAGAATACCATTTACTGCAATAGTTAAAACACATATATAACAAGGGCCTCCTTTACAGTACATTTAAACATATCAAAACAGGTTTAAAAAAAATTTTTAAATAAACTAATGTTAGAGAAGCCAAATCATTTATAAGCCATTTACAATAATCTGTTCAATAGCAATTATTCTTCCTTACACCTTCCACAAATCTGTCATTCCAGTCAGCTACTTCATGCCTGAGCATTGTACAGAAACCAACTGAATCAAGTTCCTTATAAAGCCAAGTTCAATAATCCTCTCCAACTTTTCTCATGAGGACATAGTACCATTCCTTTAATCAGAAAAGTGGCTCATCTAACAGTATATTCCCTAATTCCTACATAAACAAAGTTGTTTCTCAAATGTCTAATTAGAGTTGTTTCTCAAATGTCTAAAACTTAAGACTCTATTTTTGAAACTGTGCTTTAAGCCTAGTCCCTATTTTCTATGATTACAATTCTATAACACTATTACCCATGCATAAAGTAAGTTAATGCCCCAACCACTAGAAGAAAGGATCTACCTAAATGTTGGTAATTTGGAAAATATCAGTCATTAAACTCATTTAGGTTTAAACACATTTCTTTGTGAAATGTACTATGTGCTTTCTACAATCTTCAGCAATACAGTGACCTTAATTTCATACTCAAAGTCATCATTAACAAAGTACCATACTGTTCCCATGGTTGTGCTAACTTTACAAGACTCACTCCCTCACTGCAAAGCCCTCCTCTTCAAGTCCTACTCACATTCCACTTTCCCACAATAGTCTGCTCCAACTCTCTGTCCCAAAGAGACCCTTCTCTCATCATCTAACTGTACCATATGTATTGCTCCTCTCTCTCCCAGTAAGACTTTGTTTCTTAAACAGAAGCCATTACATATACTTTAATATCATTATACTAGTAGTTTATCCTAAATTCACATTTGACATGGTACTCTGATCTATTTCAGACAGAGGCATCCAACCAAGTTTTATTCAGCTGCACTTGAGCCACTTTAGAGACAGAAGTCTGATATAAACAATAAATACCTCCTCCCAAGTATACTCTTCATTAGGGGACCTTTCACCTTCCATTGTAAAGGTTTTTCCAGTGCCGGTTTGGCCATATCTGTCAAAATTAACAGAAGTGTTAAGGAAAAATAAATGATTACATGCATCTAAAACTTTTCATCAATTTGAAAAGTGTTTCACTCACGCAAAAATAGTGCAATTATAGCCCATAATAACTTCATCCAGAATTGGACAAACAACACTTCGGTAAACGTCAATTTGTTTAGTATTTGCTCCAAAAACCTAGCCAAAAACAAAAGGCATTTCTTGAAAAAAAAAAAAATTCAAAATTTCCTTAATAATTGTTTTTAATATATTAACTTATCCAGCCCACTAGAAACCATTTGACAACTCAAAGGATCAACTGAAATTTCTAACTACACCAGAACCTACAAAAAATATACATACTAGGATAATTTTACATTAGTGGATAATAAGAAGTAGCAGCACTTTAGGAAGTAAGTACCATATCAAAAGTGTATGTTTTCCTCGAGCTTTTGTCCGCCAGTCCTCCAGTTCGAACGCTAACTTCTTTCCGCACATGATCACATTCTACAACCGAATGGGCGTTAGCTTTCCGCTCTGCCAAATTAAATGGTCTGTAAAATGAAACACACAAGGTTATTCAAGAACTCTTTTTCTTTTTAACTTTTTATTTTGTATTGGGGTATATATAACCAATTAAAACTGTTGTTATAGTTTCAGGTAAACAGCTAAGGGACTCAGCCATACATATGCTGCTAAGTCGCTTCAGTTGTGTCCGACTCTGTGCGACCCCATCCATAGACGGCAGCCCACCAGGCTCCTCCATCCATGGGATTTTCCAGGCAAGAGTACTGGAGTGGGGTGCCATCGCCTTCTCCGCAGCCATACATATAAATGTATCCGTTCTCCACCAAACTCCTCTCCTATCCAGGCTGCCACTTAACATTAAGCAGAGTCCTATGTTCTTGTGATTATCCATTTTAAATACAGCAGTGTGTCCATGTCTATCCCCAACTCCCTAACTATCCCTTCTCCCCAGCAACCCTAAGTTTGTTCTCTAAGTCTGTGAGTCTGTTTTGTAAGTAAGTTCACTTAAGAATTAAGAACTCTTAGTTATCAGGTTACTGATGACATTTTTTGTTAATATCTCAGACAAGAACAATGGGAAGTTTTAACCACACTGTTGGTGACAGAGATTAAATGGGGCCTAAATGACACTGCTAAAGCAGACAGCAGAATTTTAAGGGTTTCAACTGCCAGAAATAAAATTAGTTTAAAAAGTTTTGAAAGATATGTACAATTCTGACAGGCTCTTGGAGTAGACTAAGAGAATTAATTTGTAAAAAAAGGTGAAACTTATTTTTCAGAATTCTATTTCCACTGTTCCTAGAATCTGGCCAAGTTAGGTTATGATGTATTAGAAAGAACATGCCAAATTTGCATCCAAAATATTAACCTGCCAAGGGATAACTGGCACAAAATGAAAAATATATTAAAATAATGACTAACACATAGAGCACTTACTACGTGCCAGGTACTCACTGTTCCAAGTGTTTCACACATGTTAATTCAGTTTGTCCTCAAGACACTGAGGTCTAGCGGGGAACATAAAACAAGTGATTCTAAGAGAGATGATGTTTAGTAAGGGGAAGTAAAAGGTGTTGTAGGAACTTACAGCAGAAACTTAATGGGGCCTTGATTAGGACAGAGCAGGATAGAGGAGGCCTGATGGGAAAGACTCCATGTGAAGTAAGATAAATGCCTCCTTAGGCATTTCAATAGAATGAGGACTCTTCATCCAGTCTGCCTGGGCAATGGAGCCCTTTGTGTCCGTCTCCTCATTTGAAAATTTAAAGGTTGGTAACAGCACCAACCTCAAAATGTAGGGAAACAAGTTCTATGTACTGTTTCCCAAGCGTCTACTACTCTGCTTAGCAGACACTCAAATATTAATAATATCTGTTATATCACACTGCTTAATAAACGTCATCCTTAGGGGAACGGAAAGGAAAGCTAAAGAGAACCACAGTCCACAGAGCAGCATCCATAAGACACTGACATACTTAACACAGATCTGAGCCAAAGGGAGAGGTACTCTTGCCCTGAGTCCGCTTTTCCGATTCATTATCACAGACTGTGACAGGAAATGCCAAACAGGAAGTTATCTTTCCCTCATCACTAGACTAACCAAACCGCAATTTATGTTAAGGATACCTCAAAGTCCTCTGGCATGCCCCACCCCCATGTTTGAAAGCCACATTTGTGATCCTGACAAGTCTAACTCAGTAACTTCCAAGTACTATCTTGTCTTGCTATCATTTGTTAAATGTACTGAAACCGAACAATGCACAAAAGTCACAGTATGCAGAATCGCTCTCCTGTGGTTAAAGCTTTTCCAACTGGTCTAATCTCTTGTCTGGATGTGTGAGTAAGTTACCAAATGAATACCATTCAAGTTGTTTGCGCAAAGTAGTAGAAATTCCCACAAATCACACATTCCTAAAAGTTATTAAAGCTTTCACAAAGGAGCTTTAGGGACTGCTTATACTGCAATAAAGAGTACTGTCAACCAACTATTTTCCTATCCAGACTTCTTTAATTAGAAATTGCAAGGTTGCTGCTGATGACACCAGCAAAACCATCAATTGTAGTTGGCCTTCCCTGGTGGTACAGACAGTAAACAATCTGCCTGCAATGCAGGAGACCCGGGTTCAATTTCTAGGTGGGAAGATACCTGAAGAAGGGAATGGCTACTCACTAGAGTATTCTTGCTAGGAGATTTCCATGAACAGAGGGGCCTGGCGGGCTACAGTCCATACAGTCACAAAGAGTCATACACAACTGAGCGACTAACACTAATGCTTTCACTACAGTCATATTAAAATTCAAACAACCAAAATGGTAAACAAAGACTGAGGATTAAAAAAACAGTCCTGTCCACTAAATTCATTCATTCACTCCATAAATATTCATATAGCTACTATACAAGAACATCATAAAGATTGTATTCATTGTAATCAAAAACTGAAGTCATCTCTTAAAATTTTGCTGATTTCTTAGGTTATCATAGAGATTGCATTCATTGTAATCAAAAACTGAAGTCATCTCTTAAAATTTTGCTGATCTCTTGGTGGTTTAGTTGCTAAGTCGTGTCCAACTCTTGTGACCCCAAGGACTATAGCCTGCCAGGCTCCTCTGTCCATGAGATTCTCCAGGCAAGAATACTGGGCTGCGTTGCCATTTCCTTCTCCAGAGGATCTTCTGGACCCAGGGATCAAACCCAGGTCTCCTGCACTGTAGGCAGATTCCTTACCAACTGAGCTACTAGGAAACCCCTCAGGCTGATCTCTTAGGTTATCACAAACTGTTGCCATTAAAAGTTTAAAACTGGGGGGAAAAAAATCAGACAAGATTATGTGACAGAAACCACATGTAATCTGAAAAGCCTAAAATATTTACTATCTGGGCCCTGTGAGAAAAGATTTGATAACCCTAAAGAGCATAAGTTATTTAGTAAAGTTAGGAAATGGTAACCCACTCCAGTGTTCTTGCCTGGAGAATCCCAGGGATGGGGGTGCCTGGTAGGCTGCTGTCTGTGGGGTTGCACCGAGTCGGACACGACTGAAGCGACTTAGCAGCAGCAGCAGCAGCAAGGACACATTGGGCTTCCCAGGTGGAGCAGTGGTAAAGAATCCATCTGCCAAGGCAGGAGACGGCAGAGACACAGGTTCAATACCTGGGTCAGGAAGATCCCCTAGAGAAGGAAATGGCAACCCACTCCAGTATTCTAGCCTGGGAAATCCCATGAATAGAGGAGCCTGGTGGGCTACAGACAATGGGGTCGCAAAGATTCGGACACAATCGAGCACACTCACACACACACTCCACCACCACAAGAACAGAAATCTTTGCAGTAGGAGGGCTATTTGAAAAAGAAAAGGCTAATCTGAAAAGAAAAACATCTCTTTGTACTGAAATTATTTGTAAACATTGGACACTAAGCACTTTTCATTAGCGATAAAAGAAATCTCTTTTAAGTTAAGGCTTTAAATGCATGGAGGTAATAAACATGAAATTCAGGATAATGTTCAACTCTTGAGGTAAAAGAAAGGGATGCGGAGGGATACAGTGGGATTCTAGCTGTAATAATTCTGTTTCTAAACATACATGCTTGTTATATTCTTTATAATTTTTTATAGGTCTGACCGATTTTTTAACAATAAAAATGAAATTAAAGAAAATAAAGCCACATAGAAAAGGTAATACTGCCTGACTTAATTAAATGATCAAAATCATATAAAAGTCTGCATTTGAATATGAGCTGGTTTTTTAATCTTCAAGACAAGTAACTATTAACAGAGGCCCCAGAGTGCAATTGGTAATTGGCTTGACTTCGGATTACCACCGAGTGTCTTCTCAGGCACCTACTTTAGAGTTAGCTATTACCTTTGATATATACAACTCAAGCCACCAAAGCTGTGTAGGCAATAACCTAAGAAAGTTTGTTAATACACTTTTAAAATAACCTTTTAATTTTAGAATACGTTTGGATTTACAAAAAGTTTCTGAGAGTTGGTAGTTTTTAATATCACAGCAACAAAAACAGACACACAAAATACACATATACCAGCAAACTATGTAGGGCGTCTAAAAAGCCAAATCAATCCAATATTTAGTTAAGCAATAGATTGTACAAGTATGTTCTTCCACTCCTAGCGCATTTTAAAGCTGGGAAATGATGCAGAAACTAATCAGGAGAGAGCTGAATGAACACCGTCACCCACCCACTGGAAAATGTACCACAACTTCAGTTGTCTCCTTGATTTTTTAAAACATAAACTCATTCTACAACTTAAATCTTAAAAACAAAAGATGTTTATTTGTTTACTAAGGATTAAGAAAATATTGCTTCTAGAACAAAGTGAAGAGGTAAATGATTACTTTTTCGAGATGATGGAGAGGATGGTAATAACAACTTAAGTGCTAAAACATCTGTTTAGTAGGTGTGCAGTCGTTTCCAAACTGATCAGCTGCAAGGAGTGGCATAATGACACCTAAATCCTTGTCGACAGTATTTAAAAAAACAAAAGCACCTTTCACTAAAGAACAGCGACGAAGTTCTCCTCAATAGCAGTTTAAACTATAAACTCAGATACAAATATACTTTCTTCTGAAAAAAAACAAAAATACTAATTTACTCCTCACAGTAACCTGGTGTCATTTTCTCGAACAGAACGCAGGAAACTAAGAACAGGAAGGTCTGGTTCCTTCAGAAAATTACCAACAAAATCCCTCTCCTCGGACCGCGCAGGAAGGAGCCCGGCAGCAAAGCCCAGGGCTCGGAACCCTGCAAGCTCGCCCTACCTGCATCTCACCACCACCTGGATGTTCTTCCCCTTTTCATCTTTCTTCTTCGCAGATGAATTCGGCTGAGACGCCATGACTGTCCCCTGAGGCCGGGTCACTGACTCGCCGTGGGGCGTGGAGCGGCTGGGCGGCCGGCGCGGACCTAGGTGCCCTCCTCCCCTGCCGGGTGCTGGCGTGCCCGCGGAAACTGCTATCCACCAGTCACGGCCACCGTGACTGACCGCGGCGTCGGCCCCGCACCAGCCGGAGCCTTGGAATCACAGACCTAGTCTCCGCCCGAAACCCAGGAAACCGAGCAACGACTCGGCGCCTCAATTTGAAAAAGGAGCCGACTGGCCGGGCCAATGGCAGCGCTGGCGCGCAAAGCACCATGGGACGCGGTGTCGTCACCAGACCCCCGCCCCCGGGCCGTGGCCCTCGGGGAAGTGAATCGCTGGTCTCGTGGTGGCACCCTGGAACGCGTTCTCTTGTGGGAGACTCCCCGTGAGTCGTGTCACACTTCGATGTGGTCTTGCTCAAATTACAGAACGTCTCTAGGCCAGAGTTTCCTCACCTGCAGAATGGGACTGATAGCAACTGTCTCACTGGTGAGGGTTAATAATTTAGACCAGAACGACTATGTAAGCGCTCGGGAAACCTAGCCGTTATGGTAAATGATATTAGAGAATTGTAACATAGTGCTGTGGAAGCACAGAAAAGAGAGTTCCGAAGCAAGCCCCTTTCTCGGAGGAAGCGTCCAAAATCGTCTTGAAGAATAGTTAGGAAATAATTAGCCCTAAAAAGAGCTTCCCTGGTAGCTCAAGATGGTAAAGCGTCTGCCTACAATGCAGGAGACCCGCGTTGGAAAAAAGACACTGAATGCTACTTTAGGACTATTAATTTATTCTTTGATTGATGAGAACTCGTCCTCGCCGAATGATTCCAAGCAAGAAAGCAAGGTCAGATTTGCGTTTTCCAACCACGGTCCTGCAGTAGCTGTTGCAGATTCAATCTACGTGGCGCAGAATCCCGCAGGCATCTCAAGGAGGTTGCGCAAACGCCCGCGGCCGTCAGCCTACAACTCCCGGCAGGCAACGCTACCCAGCTCCTCTGGCGCTCAGTGACCGCCGGCTTCCGCAGAAGTACTTTGGGCGTTTTGGCAGTGTTTACGGTTACTCGACCGGATTAGATGTGGGTCGCAGACCCAGGAAATAAAGAATCATGGGGCTGTGCTATACTCGGCTCTGGGAACTTCACTTTGGGACCATCCTTAGCCCACAGGAACCTAAATATTTTTGTAGTTTATGATGTGATGATGGCCAGATGGGGTGGAAATTTTGCAGGCCTCCTAAAGTGTTCCTCTGCTTATTAACCTCCCTTCTTCCCCCAAGGAATCGACACATCTGCAGCTTAGATGAATGCTCATCTTATCCTGCATAGCCAGTTGTCTGATATCTCCTCTTAGATGGCTCACCAGCATCTAAATGAACCTATCCAAAATGAAACTCTTCACCCTAACCCTCCTTACCTCCACCCTGATCTTTCTGGTTTAGACACCAGATTTTTGATTCCTTTGTTCTCCTTGTCCAATGCAGACCTGTTGGTTTTATCACTTCTGCCTGCCACTCTAATCCAAGTCTCTTATCTCCACCCTAAATAACTGTCCTTAATAAACCTCCTTAACAGGTTTCCCTACTTAATGTTCTTTTCCATTCCCATCTCTTGCTTAGCAAAGGGAAGGCACTTTTAAAGAACAGAACAACAAAAAAAAAAAAAAAAAAAAAAAAAAAAAAAAAAGAACAGAACAGGTCATGCTCTTCGTGTACTTTTTAACCTTATATTAGCTTTTCATTGTACTTGGGATAAAACCCAAACTTCTTACCATGTCCTCTATGGCCCTTGTCAAGAAGGGGGAAATTTTTAGGTAAACTATTTTGAGTTCTTATTGCTGGACTAACGATGAAATTGACACAATACAGGTTAACAGGAGAAAAAAGACAACCTAAATTTTAATTGGAACAGAGGGAGGTCTCATAGAAATGGGACCTAGGAAGTGGCAAAGCAGGCAGCTTATAATTTTAGACAGAGAAGCAATAAATTTGTGAAAAATTGACAAGACAAAGAAACTTAGTTTTGAGTGCTCGATTAGTGAAGAATCTAAACAGTTTAGGTTTGGGGTAGCAAATTAAAGTAACAAGATTTGTTTAACTAGGCTTCTTGCCTGAATTCCCTGTCTCTGGCCAGAGAGTGTCCTTTTACCTCCAGATACACGGAGTGCACCTTTCCTGTGAGGGATTATTTCCTGCTCCTAGGGATACAGAGAGTCAAAGAGTCCCTCTCGCATTGGCCATTTCTTCAGTTCAGTTCAGTTCAGTCGCTCAGTCATGTCCAACTCTTTGCGACCCGCTTTGCAAATCGCAGCGCGCCAAGCCTCCCTGTCCATCACCAACTCCCGGAGTGTACCCAAACTCGTGTCCATGGAGTCGGTGATGCCATCCAGCCATCTCATCCTCTGTCATCCCCTTCTCCTCCTGCCCCCAATCCCTCCCAGCATCAGGGTCTTTTCCAATGAGTCAGCTCTTCTCATGAGGTGGCCAAAGTATTGGAGTTTCAGCTTCAACATCAGTCCTTCTAATGAACACCCAGGACTGATTTTTAGGATGGACTGGTTGGATCTCCTTGCAGTCCAAGGGACTCTCAAGAGTCTTCTCCAACACCACAGTTCAAAAGGTAGACATCTAAACAATATTTAGGGAATTCTTTGGTGGTCCAATAGTTGGGACTGGGCATTTCTACTGCTGAGGCCTGGTTAGATACCTGGTCCCGGAACTAAGTTCCCACAAGCTGCCCTGCATGGCCAAAAACAAAACCAGTGTTTACGCTAGCAGTCGTTTGAGTTGACACAAGAAGTTAAAGAGTCTCCATTTGGTAATAGTTATAGCTGACATTTATTTAGGGTTCTCATGCATCAGACCATGAAATACTTTGTGTGCACCATCTTATTTAATCTTCAGGGCAACTTTTTGAAGCAGAAACTAGTATTTCTCACTATTTTATGAAAAAGAAGCCAAGTTAGCATATTATCTATAGTCTACATCTAATAAGTAACAGAGAAGGACTTCAGAATTCATTCTGAGCCCTCCCAGATTGTTAACTGCTATCTGCCTCACCTATTCACCTCGGTTATTCATGTGGTCCATGTGGTTAGTGTTCCTGCACCCCATTTTCACCATACGCTTATTGAGTTGCTTGTTATGAGCCAGGCATTGTAGAAACAGGTTGAATTGTAGTTCCTGCCCTCAAGACTAAACCTAATGGAGATGGCTGGGGTCTTACAGACATTTGTGAGAGTTTTGTTACACTAGGCAGGTTATTTTAAACTGTAGAGCTCAACCTACTCAGACTAATCAACGCCTCTCTCTTGAAAATTTGCCCATGTTTAGAAATTATTTTTAATACTCTTAAGAATAGTTAACGTAAATTCTACCAATGTAATATCATTGGCCTTGTGCTTGTCCTGATATTTTCTCTTTCAAGAGCCTGTATATATCATATAAAAATTATTTTTAATTGATTTTTATATTTCTGAAAGTAAAACATGGACATTATTTTAAAAGTTAAATACTTTCTAAAAGGCTTATAACAACAACAACAAAAAAGCTATTTTCCTGCCTTAGCTCAGCCCAGTCTCTCCAGACCTTCATGTCAGAAATAACTACTTTCAACTTAACTACTTTTGTATCATTTACACATATTTCATTTCTGTGAAGAATTTGTATATACTATTACCTTTTGATTAATCAATTTTCAACGTTATTTATTGACTTCCTCTTAACAAAAGATAGAATCTTACCATCCCCTCTGCTTTCCCTTTGCCATACATTCAATATTACAATTTTTCTTAAATCAAAGACCTGTATTTAGCTTATATGCCTATTCATGGCTGAGCATTTCAATCTAGTGAGATTATGTTTCTTTTGCTTTTTGCCTATCCTAAAGTTAATCATTGCCCAATTTTGTTTGATTAGCTTTCCTTGCTTTCTTAATTCTTCCTATATCCTCTCAGTAAAACTTTCCACAAGTTCAGTCACATTAGAAATCTATCAGTTTCACAGTGTGGAGATTCCTTAAAAATTGCAAATAGAACTGCCATATGACCCAGCAATCCCACTGCTGGGCATACACACCGAGGAAACCAGAATTGAAAGAGACACATGTACCCCAATGTTCATCGCAGCACTGTTTATAATAGCCAGGACATGGAAACAACCTAGATGTCCATCAGCAGATGAATGGATAAGAAAGCTGTGGTACATATACACAATGGAGTATTACTCAGCCGTTAAAAAGAATACATTTGAATCAGTTCTGATGAGATGGATGAAACTGGAGCCGATTATACAGAGTGAAGTAAGCCAGAAAGAAAAACACCAATACAGTATACTAACACATATATATGGAATTTAGAAAGATGGCAATGATGACCCTGTATGCAAGACAGCAAAAAAGACACAGATGTGTATAGTGGACTTTTGGACTCAGAGGGAGAGGCAGCGGGTGGGATGATTTGGGAGAATGGCATTGAAACATGTATACTATCATGTAAGAATCGAATCACCAGTCTATGTCCAATGCAGGATACAGCATGCTTGGGGCTGGTGCACGGGGATGACCCGGAGGGTTGTTGTGGGGAGGGAGGAGGGAGGGGGGTTCATGTTTCGGATCGCATGTACACCCGTGGTGGATTCATGTCAATGTATGGCAAAACCAATACAGTATTATAAAGTAAAATAAAGTAAAAATAAAAAGTTTTAAAAAAAAAAGAAATCTATCAGTTTCAAACTGAACTGATTACTCTCTCTGCCTGTACTGGCTGCCATCCAAGGGTTTCCCTTGGTTGTTTTTGTTGTTGCTGTTGTTTTGGCCATGCTGAGCAGCATATTGGAGATCATGTTTCTGGATCTGATCTGTGTACACTTTCTTGGTTTACTCTCTTATTTACTCCCGTAACTTCCTGAGAAACAGTACAGAGGAGATAAATTTTTTGAGAACTTGCTTATCTGAAATGTTTTTTTTCTACTCTGACTTGTGATTTCTAGGTAAATTATACATAGAATTCCAGATTCTAAGTATTTTATGTCAAGTTTTTGTTGTGTTTTTGAGGGAGTGTATTAGCTTCCTACAGCTGCTGTAACAATTCACAGCAAACTTGTTGGTTTTAGAACAGCAACATTCTTTCACAGTTCTAGAGGCCAGAAGTCTGAACAGAGTTTCACTGGGTCAAAATCAAGCTGTCAGTAGGGCCAGACTCTTGCTGGAGGCTTTCCAGGGAGAATCTGTTTCTTGTGCCTTCCAGCCTTCTGGCAGCTGCCAGCTTTCTGTTGCTTGTGGTACCTCACTCCAGTACTTCCATGCTTTCTCCTCTATGTCAAATCTCCTTCTGTCTCTCTGTTATAAGGATACATGTGATTACGTTTAGGGACTACTTGGGTAATAGTCCAAGATCCCCTCATCTCAAGTTCCTGAATTTAATCACATCTGCAAAGTCCTTTTTTGTTTCACAAGGTGACATTCAAAAGAATTAGGATGTGAATATCTTTGGGGCATAGTTATTCAAACTTCCACAGGAAGGATATCATAAAAGTCCCTTATTTATTCTGATGTTGTTCTGTTAAATGTCTTAGTGCCAATGAGGAATCTGAATTTATATTCTAATGGATTTTTGGAGCTTTGGTTAGCCAATACAAAGATCCCAGATAAAATTAAATGTAGCTATAGTCTGTTTTCTATCAAAAGTAGATTTCTCTTTCTGTGAGCTGCCATATGGGACTCTCTAGCTGTCAGTGGTTTTATTGTATAACCCATTTATATTCCTCACAAACATAATCATCTAATATTTGTATAATTGTCTGGGTTGTATAACTTGAGTTAGATACTTGTGAGAAGTCATAAAACATGGCTAGAGTAGGAGATAATGATTATTCATTAATTACATTCTCACTAATCACTTCAGAAATAACAATGTTGGGCTTTGAAAAGCTCTTTCACTGATTAAAATAATCAATATTTGTTCTACAATCAGTATATTGTCCACAATTAGTAATTGTTCCACAAATACATTTAAAATCTCAGTGTGGAGCTATTACCTCACATATACTAGGATGGCTATATTTTTTTAGAAATGAATAATAACAAGTGTAAGAGTGTAGAGAAATTGGAATCCTCATACATTGCTGGCAGAAATGAAAAATGGTGTGGCCACTTTGCAAAAGTGCAGTTCCTCAAAAGTTTACACATAGAGTTACTGCGTGACACAGGAATTCCACTTCTAGGTATACACTCAGTAGATTTGAAAACAAATGTCCATATAAAACTGTACACAAATGTTCAATTGTAGTGTTATTCAAAATAGTAAAAAAAAAAAAAGTGGAAACAACCCACATGTCCATCCATTGATGAGTGGATTTTTTTAAACTGTGGTACATCTAAACAATGGAATATTTACTATTCTACAATAAACAGGAATAAAGTACGGATAGATGTTTCAATACAGATAAACCTTGAAAAGATTATGATAAGTGAAAGAAGCTGGACACAAAAGACCACATTTTGTATCATTCCATTTATACTAAATGTTCAGAATAAGAAAATCCATAAAGACAGAAGGTATATTAGTGGTTACCAGGGTCTCAGGGAGGAGGATGTAGTGGAGTGGTGATTGCTGATTGGGTTTCTTTTGAGGGTGATTAAAATATTATGGAGTTAGACAGTGGTGATGTTTGCACAACCTTGTTAATATACTTGAAACCACTAAGTTATACACTTTTAAATGGCAAATGGTATGACATGTAAATTATATCTCAGTAAAAACATTCTTCAGCATGATTTTTGGTATTTGAAACAGAAGTACTTCTGCATCTTCTCTGCAGTGATTAATTTTTAAACACAATATGTGCTTCTGGCAAAAATATGACTCTAGACATAGACTTTCATCCTTCACAAAAAAAGAATTTGTTGTGGATCACAGATGTAGATCGATTTTTGTTTTTTTGTTTTTGTTTTTTTTTTTGTCTTTTTGGCTGCACTACACAGCTTGTGGGATTCTAGTTCCCCAACCAGGATTGAACCCAACCCCCTGACAGTGAAAGGGTGGAGTCCTAACCACTGGACCACCAGGGAATTCCTTGTAGATTGATTTTTGATCCGTGGTTTGTTGAATCCAAGGATGTGAAACCCGTTGATATGGAGGACCACCTATATCATACCACTTTGTATAAGGAATGTGAACATCTACAGATTTTTCTATCCATGAGAGTCCTGGGACCAACACCTATGAGAACTGATGGATGACTGTATATACCCAAAAACATTGAAAACTTACATCTGCACAGAAACCTGCAAGTGGATGTTTATACCAGCTTTATTCAAAATTGTCAGAACTTAAAAGCTGGCAAGATGTCCTTTTCATAACTGCTATATCCAAAGAAGTTAGTACTGTTCAGTCGTAAAAAGAAATGAGCTATCAAGCAATGAGAAGACATGGAGGAAATTTTAAAATGTGTTTCTAAAAGAAAGAAACCAATTTGAAAAAGCTTCACACTAAATAATTCCAACTATATGACATTCTGGAAAGGCAAAACTATAGAGCCAGTAAAAAGATCAGTGTTGGCCCCGGTTTGGGGGAGGAAATGCAAAAAAGCAAAATGGCTGTCTCCGGAGGCCTTACAAATAGCTGTGAAAAGAAGAGAAGTGAAAAGCAAAGGAGAAAAGGAAAGATATAAGCATCTGAATGCAGAGTTCCAAAGAATAGCAAGGAGAGATAAGAAAGCCTTCCTCAGCGATCAATGCAAAGAAATAGAGAAAAAGAACAGAATGGGAAAGACTAGAGAGCTCTTCAAGAGAATTAGAGATACCAAGGGAACATTTCATGCAAAGATGGGCTCAATAAAGGACAGAAATGGTATGGACCTAACAGAAGCAGAAGATATTAAGAAGAGGTTGCAAGAATACACAGAAGAACTGTACAAAAAAGATCTTCAAAACCAAGACAATCATGATGGTGTGATCACTCACCTAGAGCCAGACATCCTGGAATGTGAAGTCAGGTGGGCCTTAGAAAGCATCACTACGAAAAAAACTAGTGGAGGTGATGGAATTCCAATTGAGCTATTTAAAATCCTGAAAGATGATGCTGCCAAAGTGCTGCACTCAATATGCCAGCAAATTTGGAAAATTCAGCAGTGGTCATAGGACTGGAAAAGGTCAGTTTCATTCCAATCCCAAAGAAAGGCAATGCCAAAGAATGCTCAAACTACCACACAATTGCACTCATCTCACACGCTAGTAAAGTAATGCTCCAAATTCTCCAAGCCAGGCTTCAGCAATACGTGAACCGTGAACTTCCAGATGTTCAAGCTGGTTTTAGAAAAGGCAGAGGAACCAGAGATCAAATTGCCAACATGCACTGGATCATGGAAAAAGCAAGAGAGTTCCAGAAAAACATCTATTTCTGCTTTATTGACTATGTCAAAGCCTTTGACGGTGTGGATCACAAGAAACTGTGGACAGTTCTGAAAGGGATGGGACTACCAGACCACCTGACCTGCCTCTTGAGAAATCTGTATGCAGGTCAGGAAGCAGCAGTTAGAACTGGACATGGAACAACAGACTGGTTCCAGACAGGAAAAGGAGTACGTCAAGGCTGTATATTGTCATCCTGCTTATTTAACTTAAATGCAGAGTACATCATGAGAAACGCCGGGCTGGAAGAAGCACAAGCTGGAATCAAGATTGCCTGGAGAAATATCAATAACCTCAAATATGCAGATGACACCACTTTTACGGCAGAAAGTGAAGAGGAACTAAAAAGTTCACTTGATGAAAGTGAAAGAGGAGGCTTAAAGCTCAACATTCAGAAAACGAAGATCATGGCATATGGTCCCATCACTTCATGGGAAATAGATGGGGAAACAGGAGAAACAGTGTCAAGACTTTATTTTGGGGCGCTCCAAAATCACTGCAGATGGTGACTGCAACCATGAAATTAAGACACTGACTCCTTGGAAAGAAAGTTATGACCAACCTCGATAGTATATTCAAAAGCAGAGACATTGCTTTGCCGACTAAGGTCTGTCTAGTCAAGGCTATGGTTTTTCCAGTAATCATGTATGGATGTGAGAATTGGACTGTGAACAAAGTTGAGTGCCGAAGAATTGGTGCTTTTGAACTGTGCTGTTGGAGAAGATTCTTGAGAGTCCCTTGGACTGTAAGGAGATCCACCCAGTCCATTTTAAAGGAGATCAGTCCTGGGTATTCTTTGGAAGGAATGATGCTAAAGCTGAAGCTCCAGTACTTTGGCCACCTCATGCGAAAAGCTGATTCATTGGAAAAGACCCTGATGCTGGGAGGGATTGGGAGCAGGAGGAGAAGGGGACGACGGAGGATGAGATGGCTGGATGGCATCACTGACTCGATGGACGTGAGTTTGAGTGAACTCCGGGAGTTGGTGATGGACAGGGAGGCCTGGCTTGCTGCAATTCATGGGGTCGCGAAGAGTTGGACACGACTGAGGGACTGAACTGAACTGAACTGAGGGATGAATAGGCAGAGCACAGAGGATTTTTAGGGCCATGAAACTACTTTGTATTGTTCTATAATGATGGATACACGTAATTATATTTGTCCAAATCCATAGGATGTCTAACACCAAAAGTGAATTCTAATGTAAACTATGGACTTTGGGTAGTAGGGATGTTTCAGTGTGGGTTTATCAATTGTAATAAATGTACTTCTCTTGCGAGGGATGTTGATAATAGGGCAGACCATGTACATGTACGGGTGGGGTGTGTTTGGGATATCTCGGAACCTTTCTCTCAATTTTCTTGTGAACCTAAAACTGCTCTCAAAGAATAGTTTTCCAAACCTTTTTTAAAAAGTGTCTTTGGTCATTTCACAGAGCTTTACTTTTATCGTCAAAATAAAGAAAAGCATATTAAATAGACATCCTATTGTCCTAGTGTAGAATTATATTTTATTGAAACGTAAATCTGTGTTTTGTTCTCACTGTATTTTCTTCCAAGCAGGGAGCTAGGCCTTTTTGAAGAACAATTTAAGGATGGTAAGTGTTGGCTACTATCTTGGACTTTCTATGTGAAACCTGTTGGAAGTTATTAGTAATCTGGAGAACTTATATAGAGTTTTATATAAACCACCAGCTCATGAACATCTGATTTTCCATAGTAATTAGTTTATACCTATGATTATTACTATAATTTTTATGTCCTTAAATTTTACTCTAATAACTGTGATAGCAGATATGATTTTACAACCATGATTTTGAGTGGTATAAGAAATATCACATTATTTTATTTAAATGACATTAAATGTGAGTTCTGCTTCCACCTGGAAACTTCAGCATTGATTACTCTTGCAAGCTCCCCCACACAACTCACACTCTGGGATGTGCAAAGGCCCAGGGGTTCACACAGAGAAAAACACACGGGGAGAGCCCTCCAAGTTTTGATTTGATTTATGAGTTACTTCCGATATGTCTATTGTGCAACTTGCCTCTTAAGACTGAGAACTTTGCTGCTTTGGGGCCACCATGAGGACAAGGACATTGTTGCTCCAGAACTTTGAAGACAGTGTTTTCTAGGTTCTGCTACTGCTGAGAAGTCCAAAGTCATTCCAACTCCCGAACATTTGTGGGTGGCTTCTTTTTTCTCTCTTTCTCTGGAACCTTAATAGTCAGCTCTCTCCCTTCAACATGCTGAAATTCTGCAATAATCTGACTTGGTATGTGTCTGTTTTCACCCACCGAACTGAGAATTTGGTGGATCCTTTCAGTCTGGCAACTCATTTCCTTCAATTCTGGAAAATAATTTTGATGTATTCATTGAACATTTCTACCATTTTTTTTCCTGTTCTTTCTTAAATTCCTACATGCGTATAATAGATTCTCATTACCTAGTGATAACTATTAGTATTTTTTAATGACGATTTTCTTTCCTTTTTAATACTTATTTATTTACTTCTGGCTGTGCTGTGCTGGGTATTCGTTGTCGCCAGGGCTTTCCTCTAGTTGTGGTGAGTGGGTGCGCCTCTCTAGCAGTGGGGCTCAGGCTTCTCAGTGTGGTGGCTGCTCTTGCTGCGGAGCACAGGCTCTAGACTGCGAGCCCTGCGGTAGTTGTGGAGCATGCCCTTAGTTGCCCCGCGGCGTGTGGGATCTTCCTGGACCAGGGATCAGATCTCTGTCTCTTCCATTGGTAGGCAGATTCCTTACCACTGAGGCACCAGGCAAGTCTTACTAATATTTTTTCCAATATCTATACTTACATTTTTAACAATCAAAATCATAGTTAAGTATGTAATTTCACTTCCTGAATTTTTATTTAACTTATTGTTCCAAGCTCTAAAAATGTCTTCATAAATATTTTTATTTGTATGACCTTTTAAGGCTCTTGAGCAACATCTGTGCTCTTCTTTAGTGAATAATTTTGGGAGTAATTGACTTTAGCTATCATTTTCAATGGCTGCCAGAATCATGTTAGGTGTTTATTTTTTTTGGTAGCAGACTAGATCTTACTGGCAGCCCCTGCAGTGGAAGTATGGAGTCTTAACCACTGGACCACCAGAAAAGTCCCTATGTTAGGTTTAATTATTGTATGTCTATGGGGTATGAATGCCAAAGAGAACAACAGAAAAGTCCTGAAATGCTTAAGTACTGAGTGTCTCCAAACCCAAATTTTGGTTACTATTTATAGTGCATTCTGATAGTAGCATCTCAATAGCAAAGATTAGTTGGAAGAGAAAGGGAAAGAAATTCCCAGTACTCTTTTCTGTCAAATTCCAGAACATTTCAGACTCTCTCTTGTCCTGAAACTTTGTGATTGATGTTTACACTGTCTAGAGTATTTTCCCTCATCTGTTCCTATAATTGGCTCCCTCCTACCTTTCAAGTCTTAACTTGAATACCACTTCCTCAGAGAGTCTTTCCCCAAACTATTCTGTCTAAAGGAGACCCTTAAGCTCTCTAACGAAACCCCATTTCCTTCTTTCTCCACATAGCAAAAGGAGATGTTGAAATTTTACGCTTCATTTTCCCTTTATCAGCTGTTACCTCAGGACTTTTTTCCTGGAGATAGAGGGTGTCCCAGAGAATCAGGGAATGCAAAGAGAAAAAAACAATATTCAGTATGCGTAATTTTCAAGCTAGGCTCTTAAGGGGAGGCCCTGAGAAGAACCCGAAGCAAGGCAGGAACAGAGGGAGAAACAGGTGACTGCCCCTCCACAACTTTCAACTCCTGAGTGGTACATTGGATGGACAGAAAGGGATGTAGAAAGAAGAAGCTAATGGAGGTCAGGAACTGTTAAAACTCACGCATGTGCACACACACAAATCCCAGGAGAAAATCTGGTGGCGAGTTAGCCCAAGAAAAGGGCCACAGAAGCTGGCTCTCCAATGGCACCCGCCTGTGTAGTCCAAACCCTGAACCCCATGCTCTGAGCTTTTGTGGAGCGTCCACCTAAACTGTCCCATGTGCACACTCAACAGCCCAGGACATGCATAAACCCCCTTAATATGAACGGTGAGATCTTTGTTACCTTCCTCCATTCAGAGAGGCAGTAGTGATGATGGAGGGAAAGTCCCAGAACTGTTATTTGGGTGGCACTGACAACATGAAGATCCATCATAGTTACTCTAATATTATTTTAATCACATTATATAGTTATATAAAGTATTCATTGACTTGTTTATCTCTCTTAGTATACCATCAACCCCAAAAGAATAGAAACCTGGCTGATCTTTTCTCTGAGGTATCCTCAACATCTAGAGCAAAGCCTGGGTCTATATTTGTTAAATGGATAAATCAAGAGCACTCTTAACTATAGAAAATATGACTTATAGATTTTTACATTACTATTTCGAGTACTGCACATAAAGTAACTCAAACTTACCATTAAGGACTAGCAAGTAGGAGTCATTTAGGAAAACTTTTAACAAATTTTTAATTAATAAATCACTGATCTATAAACATTTTTTAAAATTCATATTGCATTTAGGTATTTTATTACCATACTACTGCACTTAAGACTAATATACATTATGGAACTCTTTATGATGGAAAATTTTAAACATACAAAAATAGAGAATAGCATTAGTATATCCTCCATACATCTATTGAGAGAGTCATTTCCTAGGCAGGTAGATAAGAAGTCTAGGGGTCCCCAAGGAGAGAGGAATCTAGAATTCTCAAGGAGGAAGAAAGGACAAATCTTTTTTTCACTCTACATGCCTTCAGTCAGTTCAGTCGCTCAGTGATGTCTGACTCTTTGTGACCTCATGAATCGCAGCACGCCAGGCCTCCCTGTCCATCACCAACTCCCAGAGATCACTCAAACTCACGTCCATCGAGTCAGTAATGCCATGCAGCCATCTCATCCTCTGTTGTCGCCGTCTCCTCCTGCCCCCAATCCCTCCCAGCATCAGAGTCTTTTCCAATGAGTCAACTCTTCGCATGAGGTGGCCAAAGTACTGGAGCTTCAGCTTTAGCATCAGTTCTTCCAAAGAAATTCCAGGGTTGATCTCTTTCAGAATGGACTGGGTGGATCTCCTTGCAGTCCAAGGGACTCTCAAGAGTCTTCTCCAACACCACAGTTCAAAAGCATCAATTCTTCAGTGCTCAGCCTTCTTCACAGTCCAACTCTCACATCCGTACATGACCACAGGAAAAACCATAGCTTTGACTAGACGGACCTTAGTCGGCAAAGTAATGTCTCTGCTTTTGAATATGCTATCTAGGTTGGTCATAACTTTTCTTCCAAGGAGTAAGCATCTTTTAATTTCATGGTTGCAGTCACCATCTGCAGTGATTTTGGAGCCCAAATTAATAAAGTCTGACACTGTATCCACTGTTTCTCCATCTATTTCCCATGAAATGATGGGACCGGATGCCATGATCTTCGTTTTCTGAATGTTGAGCTTTAGGACAACTTTTTCACTCTCCTCTTTCACTTTCATCAAGAGGCTTTTTAGTTCCTCTTCACTTTCTGCCATAAGGGTGGTGTCATCTGCATATCTGAGGTTATTGATATTTCTCCCGGCAATCTTGATTCCAGCTTGTGTTTCTTCCAGCCCAGCGTTTCTCATGATGTACTCTGCATTTAAGTTAAATAAGCAGGGTGACAATATACAGCCTTGACGTAGTCCTTTTCCTATTTGGAACAAGTCTGTTGTTCCATGTCCAGTTCTAACTGCTGCTTCCTGACCTGCATACAGATTTCTCAAGAGGCAGGTCAAGTGGTCTGGTATTCCCATCCCTTTCAGAATTGTCCACAGTTTCTTGTGATCCACACCGTCAAAGGCTTTGGCATAGTCAATAAAGCAGAAATAGATGTTTTTCTGGAACTCTCTTGCTTTTTCCATGATCCAGTGCATGTTGGCAATTTGATCTCTGGTTCCTCTGCCTTTTCTAAAACCAGCTTGAACATCTGGAAGTTCACGGTTCACGTATTGCTGAAGCCTGGCTTGGAGAATTTGGAGCATTACTTTACTAGCATGTGAGATGAGTGCAATTGTGGGGTAGTTTGAGCATTCTTTGGCATTGCCTTTCTTTGGGATTGGAATGAAAACTGACCTTTTCCAGTCCTGTGACCATTGCTGAATTTTCCAAATTTGCTGGCATATTGAGTGCAGCACTTTGGCAGCATCATCTTTCAGGGTTTCAAATAGCTCAATTGGAATTCCATCACCTCCACTAGTTTTTTTCGTAGTGATGCTTTCTAAGGCCCACCTGACTTCACATTCCAGGATGTCTGGCTCTAGATGAGTGATCACACCATCATGATTATCTTGGTCTTGAAGATCTTTTTTGTACAGTTCTTCTGTGTATTCTTGCCACCTCTTCTTAATATCTTCTGCTTCTGTTAGGTCCACACCATTTCCATCCTTTATCAAGCCCATCTTTGCATGAAATGTTCCCTTGGTGTCTCTAATTTTCTTGAAGAGATCTCTAGTCTTTCCCATTCTGTTCCTTTCCTCTATTTCTTTGCATTGATCGCTGAAGAAGGCTTTCTTATCTCTTCTTGTTATTCTCTGGAATTCTGCATTCAGATGCTGATATCTTTCCTTTTCTCCTTTGCTTTTCGCTTCTCTTCTTTTCACAGCTATTTGTAAGCCCTCCCCAGACAGCCATTTTTCTTTTTTGCATTTCTTTTCCATGGGGATGGTCTTGATCCCTGTCTCCTGAATAATGTCATGAATGTCATTCCATAGCTCATCAGGCACTCTATCTATCAGATCTAGGCCCTTAAATCTATTTCTCACTTCCACTGTATAATCATAAGGGATTTGATTTAGGTCATACCTAAATGGTCTAGCGGTTTTCCCTACTTTCTTCAATTTGAGTCTGAATTTGGTAATAAGGAGTTCATGATCTGAGCCACAGTCAGCTCCTGGTCTTGTTTTTGTTGACTGTATGGAGCTTCTCCATCTTTGGCTGCAAAGAATATAATCAATCTGATTTTGCTGTTGACCATCTGGTGATGTCCATGTGTAGAGTCTTCTCTTGTGTTGTGGGAAGAAGGTGTTTGCTATGACCAGTGCATTTTCTTGGCAAAACTCTATTAGCATTTGCCCTGCTTCATTCTGCATTCCAAGGCCAAATTTGCCTGTTACTCCAAGTGTTTCTTGACTTCCTACTTTTGCATTCCAGTCCCCTTTAATGAAAAGGACATCTTTTTTTGGGTGTTAGTTCTAGAAGGTCTTGTAGGGTTCATAGAACCGTTCAACTTCAGCTTCTTCAGCGTTACTGGTTGGGGCATAGACTTGGATTACTGTGATATTGAATGGTTTGCCTTGGAAACGAACAGAGATCATTCTGTCATTTTTGAGATTGCATCCAAGTACTGCATTTTGGACTCTTTTGTTGACCATGATGGCTACTCCATTTCTTCTGAGGGATTCCTGCCTGCAGTAGTAGATACAATGGTCATCTGAGTTAAATTCACCCATTCCAGTCCATTTTAGTCCGCTGATTCCTAGAATGTCAATGTTCACCCTTGCCATCTCCTGTTTGACCACTTCCAATTTGCCTTGATTCATGGACCTGACATTCCAGGTTCCTATGCAATATTGCTTTTTACAGCATTGGACCTTTCTTCTATCACCAGTCACATCCACAGCTGGGTATTGTTTTCGCTTTGGCTCCATCCCTTCATTCTTTCTGGAGTTATTTCTCCACTGATCTCCAGTAGCATATTGGGCACCTACTGACCTGCGGAGTTCCTCTTTCAGTATCCTATCATTTTGCCTTTTCATACTGTTGATGGGGTTCTCAAGGCAAGAATACTGAAGTGGTTTGCCATTCCCTTCTCCAGTGGACCACATTCTGTCAGACCTCTCCACCATGACCCGCCCGTCTTGGGTTGCCTGGCCAGCATGGCTTGGTTTCATTGAGTTAGACAAGGCTGTGGTCCTAGTGTGATTAGATTGACTAGTTTTCTGTGAGTATGGTTTCAGTGTGTCTGCCCTCTGATGCCCTCTTGCAACACCTACCATCTTACTTGGGTTTCTCTTACTTTGGGCATGGGGTATCTCTTCACGGCTGCTCTAGCAAAGCACAGCCGCTGCTCCTTACTTTGGAGGAGGGGTATCTCCTTACCGCTGCCCTTCCTGACCTTTAACGTGGGATAGCTCCTCTAGGCCCTCCTACACCCGAGTAGCAACTGCTCCTCGGGTTGCTCCTCCAAGCCACTTCCCCTGGCCTCGGGTACCGCCCCTGGCCTCCAGCTGGGAGTAGCTCCTCCCAGCCATTGCCCCTGGCCTCGGGCGAGGGGTGGCTCCTCAGGGCCACTGCCCCTGGCCTTGGGCAGATTATATAACAATAGTGTATCCTGCCTGAGGACAGTCTCTGGATTAAACCTTCTGGCTAATTGTTATCTTAAAATGTAAATTATGGGAATAGGTCTGGTGAGGTCTTTACAACCTCCAGATATTCTTTGGATTTGTTGAAGAGTATATAACTCCATTGCTAACACTACCAAGGGGGTATTCTTTCTGCCCCCTTCTAATGCCTATGTCAGAAGCTTTCTCCATCTCCTTTATACTTTAACAGAACTTTATTACACAAATGCTCTGAGCGATCAAGCCTCGTCTCTGGCCCTGGGTTGAATTCCTCTCCTCTGGAGGCCAAGAATCCCGGTGTCTTTGCGTGGTTCAGCAACAACCTTTCATCTTGGGGGCTTGTCTGGGATTCTTCAGGACAAGGTAAGGATTCTTGGAGCTCTAGTTCTTTGTTCTCCTAGTGAACACGTTTTCTGCTGTACTTTACTAACTCTACAGTGTGCTTGCGTGAATGAATGAAACGCCATGCTTGAAGCAAGTGAGGAGCTCTGCTCTGTGGTTCTGCGGTGACCTCATACAGCTTATGGGAAAAACCTGTCAGGGGTTTATACCGACCTGCCAATGCCAAGAGGCATCCAATGTCTCCTTTGGGGACTGACCAGAAATGGGTAAAGCATGTGGACCGAACTCTCCTTGGTCAAACTTTTCGGTCTCTTTGAGCATTTCATAAATCTTTGGAAATTAGAATTATGAACCTAATCTGTCGCATCATAGACTTTCAAGGGACCTGTGATCTGTGCTGTTACTGTGTACTGTGATTTAGGTCCCAAACTTGGATTGGTAATCAGGAAGCACCTAGCCTCACTAAGAATCAAAAGTTCAGAAGTTAGATGGAGCTTTAGCTACAAGAGCATCTTTGAGGTTAAAGGTTACTCAGATTGGAACTACAATGGGTTTTTTTCCTTTGGTAACACTGGCTCTTAGTGGACCAGAGGAGGTTCTTATACTGGTGTGGTGCTGCTTGGAAGGAACATCTGTTTTATGTTAGTATCAGTCTTATTGTTGTCAGGGATATACTCAGGGTCGTGCACAGGCACTCAGGTGACAAACGCTTTCCCCAGTGGTCTTAGCCTGGGAGGCATTCTGGAAGGTTACTCTGATCGCACCCTGGGTGGCATCAGAGGCAAGCAAGGTTTTAATGGTGAGGGGCTGGACGGCAGAAAGGCATGCCATCAGGTCGACCCCTGGTGCATCTCCACCCTGTCTTGGTGGTAGAACCGGGAGGAACGAGTAGATCGCCTGCGTCAGTAAGGGACAGACCAAGTCCAACCAGGGAAGGAAAGCTTTGGTGTAAAGTCTGTCTACACCCCCATCTAGAGCAGGGAGGGACACCTCCAGGAGAAAGATGGTGCTGGTCGCTTTTTTTTCTCTCTTACAGATGGGAGCTAACAATTCCAGCCTCACTCCTTTGAACTGTATCCTGAAAAGTTGAGATAGATTTGATCCCCAGGGCTTAAAGACACACTTGGTCGTCCTATGTGATATTGCATGGCCACGGTATCCATTGGAGGATGGCGTCAGTGGCCGGTTGGAGGGTCTCTTAAGTATAATACTGTTTTACAATTAGACCGGTTCTGTAGAAAACAAGGGAAATGGGTAGAAGAAAGTAGGGAAAACCACTAGACCATTCAGGTATGACCTAAATCAAATCCCTTATGATTATACAGTGGAAGTGAGAAATAGATTTAAGGGACTCTATAGATCTGATGTGCCTGATGAACTATGGAATGAAGTTTGTGACATTGTACAGGAGACAGGGATCAAGACCATCCCCATGGAAAAGAAATGCAAAAAGCAAAATGGCTGTCTGGGGAGGCCTTACAAATAGCTGTGAAAAGAAGAGAAGTGAAAAGCAAAGGAGAAAAGGAAAGATACAAGCATCTGAATGCAGAGTTCCAAAGAATAGCAAGGAGAGATAAGAAAGCCTTCCTCAGTGATCAATGCAAAGAAATAGAGGAAAAGAACAGAATGGGAAAGACTAGAGATCTCTTCTAGAAAATTAGAGACACCAAGGGAACATTTCATGCAAAGATGGGCTCGATAAAGGACAGAAATGGTGTGGACCTAACAGAAGCAGAAGATATTAAGAAGAGGTGGCAAGAATACACAGAAGAACTGTACAAAAAAGATCTTCAAGACCAAGATAATCACAATAGTGTGATCACTCACCTAGAGCTAGACATCCTGGAATGTGAAGTCAAGTGGGCCTTGGAAAGCATCACTATGAAAAAAGCTAGTGGAGGTGATGGAATTCCAATTGAGCTATTTAAAATCCTGAAAGATGATGCTGCCAAAGTGCTGCACTCAATATGCCAGCAAATTTGGAAAACTCAGCAGTGGTCACAGGACTGGAAAAGGTCAGTTTCATTCCAATCCCAAAAGAAAGGCAATGCCAAAGAATGGTCAAACTATTGCACAATTGCACTCATCTCACATGCTAGTAAAGTAATGCTCCAAATTCTCCAAGCCAGGCTTCAGCAATACGTGAACCGTGAACTTCCAGATGTTCAAGCTGGTTTTAGAAAAGGCAGAGGAACCAGAGATCAAATTGCCAACATGCACTGGATCATGGAAAAAGCAAGAGAGTTCCAGAAAAACATCTATTTCTGCTTTATTGACTATGTCAAAGCCTTTGACGGTGTGGATCACAAGAAACTGTGGACAATTCTGAAAGGGATGGGAATACCAGACCACCTGACCTGCCTCTTGAGAAATCTGTATGCAGGTCAGGAAGCAGCAGTTAGAACTGGACATGGAACAACAGACTTGTTCCAAATAGGAAAAGGACTACGTCAAGGCTGTATATTGTCACCCTGCTTATTTAACTTAAATGCAGAGTACATCATGAGAAATGCTGGACTGGAAGAAACACAAGCTGGAATCAAGATTGCTGGGAGAAATATCAATAACCTCAGATATGCAGATGACACCACCCTTACGGCAGAAAGTGAAGAGGAACTAAAAAGTTCACTTGATGAAAGTGAAAGTGGAGAGTGAAAAAGTTGGTTTAAAGCCCAACATTCAGAAAATGAAGATCATGGCATCTGGTCTCATCACTTCATGGGAAACAGATGGGAAACAGTGGAAACAGTGGCTCACTTTATTTTTGGGGGCTCCAAAATCACTGCAGATGGTGACTGCAACCATGAAATTAAAAGATGCTTACTCCTTGGAAGAAAAGTTATGACCAACCTAGATAGCATAATGTAAAGCAGAGACATTACTTTGCCAAGAAAGGTCTGTCTAGTCAAGGCTATAGTTTTCCAGTGGTCATGTATGGATGGGATTTCTTTGGAGGGAATGATGCTGAAGCTGAAACTCCAGTACTTTTGCCACCTCATGCAAAGAGTTGACTCATTGCAAAAGACCCTGATTCTGGGAGGGATTGGGGGCAGGAGGAGAAATGGACGACAGAGGATGAGATGGCTGGATGGCATCACCGACTCAATGGACATGAGTTTGGGTGGACTCCGGGAGTTGGTGATGGACAGGGAGGACTGGCATGCTGTGGTTCATGGGGTCGCAAAGAGTCAGACACGACTGAGCGACTGAACTGAACTTAGCATATGTGTTGCCCTTTTTCTCTCTGCGAAATATGCCAGACTTGTGTCCTAAGGGTATAGATTTGGGTGTGAGTCCTTCAGCTCCCTCCTGTCCTCCTACTTTGCTATTGAGATGAGATGGAAGACAGGAGACAAAGAGATAAAGAAAAGCAGGTTTCTCCAATCTATCCCTGGGATCATATGCGCAGAGCAGCCAGAGAGACAGAGGAACAGCCACACAAGCTGTTGCCTCTTCATGAAGCACCCACTGGGTGCTACAAGAGTCTATGAGAGCTAATAAGCCTTTTTCTTATCAAGAAATACAAAAAATCAAGGAGGATCTGGGAGACTATTTAAAGGACCCAGAAAAATATATTAGAGCTTTTAAAGGAGTTACTCTGCTTTATGACCTTACTTGGAAGGATGTGATGCATATCTTGGGACAAATGCTGACTCCCGACTCAAAAACTCGAGTTTTGGGAAAAGTGGTTGCTTATGGAGATGAATGGTTTGGTAATGAATCAGTAGGGAAGAGGGAGGACGAGAAAACTGCCCTCCCCACTAGGAATCAGGCGGTGCCAACTATAGAACCAGACTGGGACTACAACACAGCTAAAGGAAGATGAGATCAGAGTAATTTTGTCCTTTATGGCAAATTTGCAAACACAGAACATAAGGAGAAGGAAGCTCCTGGTAATTTCCTAGATATGCTGAGAGAAGCCCTTCGCAGATTCACTGAGATTGATCCCGAAAGTGAAGAGGGAAAAGTGATCTTAAAGGATAGATTTCTCACTCAGTCGGCTCCAGACATCCACCTTAAGCTATTAAAATGGGCGTATGGACCAAATCAGTCTATAGATTATCTGTTACCTAGCTCAGACAGTCTATTATGGTAGGGAATATGAGGAAAAGAAAGAAAGGCAGAAAAAGACAGGCAGAAGCCCTCTCATTGGCTATGAGAACCATTCTTAGACAGCCTGAGAAAAATGCCCAGAGGGACCCAGGTGAAAAGGGATGGGCTTGCTATTACTGTGGAAAGGAGGGGCACCTCAAGCGGGATTGCCCTCAGGCATCTAAGCTGCCCAGGCTCCATGTCTGCAAAGGACCACACTGGAAGAGAGACTGCCCCCAGAGGCGAAGGTTTCAGGGATTAGACTCTCAAGACAAACAAGACTGAAGGTGCCCCGGGGTCCCCACAAAAGCTCCTGTCCTAATTACACCTGAGGAACCCCAGGTATTAATAAATGTGGGGGACCAATCCGTTGATTTCCTTTTAGATACTGGGGCAACTTACTCTGTGCTTACTGAAAGCCCCTGGCCCACTTTCTTCCTGATCCTCTTCCGTAATGGTAGTATCTGGACGGGCCAAAAGATGGGCCTGATAATCTTTGTGAGCCTACTTCTGCTGACTCCAAAAATCCTGAGTCTGCCCTTTGACCCTCAAGACAATGTCCTCCTGTCCTGGGCTCACTCCTACGCTGAATTCCACAATCAGTCTAACTGCTGGGTCTGCAGAGCACTCCCCTCTTCATCAGTGGGCTTCCCATGGTGGACATCTCCACTTCAAGGAAAAGACTTTCTCCAAGTCTGAGAATGTCTTCAACAATCATGTGATGCCTCTTCTTAAACTGATGACATCTAACAACCTTAAGATGGATTGATGTAACTATGGACATAGTGTGACTTTTCATTTTGATTTTAACTTGGTTTAATGACTATTTTGGGCTTCCCTGGTGGCTCAGAGGTTAAAGCGTCTGCCTGCAATGCGGGAGACGTGGGTTCGATCCCTGGGTCTGGAAGATTCCCCTGGAGAAGGAAATGGCAACCCACTCCAGTATTCTTGCCTGGAGAATCCCATGGACGGAGGAACTTGGTGGGCTACAGTCCACAGGGTGGCAGAGTCGAAAACGACTGAGCGACTTCACTTTTTTTTGCCTTACGTCTGTAACTGTATAATGGGGTTATCTGTCTAAAAGTTTTTAAGTTACAAATGGTTGTCCAAGCTCCTATGCATACGACAGCCTCCTCCAACTATTACTTGGGGCCCCTGGATCAGAGACCCTCAATATGAGGGTTAGGAGAATATGTTGCCTCAACAATTTAGGGACTATGCCCCTAAACAGCAGGAAGTAGTTATGGAATGAAAACGATGCCCCTTTCCCTTGGCAACATAATTCTCCTAAAATAAAAGGGGGGGGTGGCGGGGATGAGATAGTCATTTCCTAGGCAGGTTGATAAGAAGTCTAGGTGTCCCCAAGAAGAGAGGGGTCTGGAATACTCAAGGAGGAAGAAAGACAAACCTTTTTTTTTCCCCCTCTATATTCCTTAGGATTATATAACAATAATGTATCCTGCCTGAGGACAGTCTCTGGATTAAACCTTCTGGCTAATTGTTATCTTAAAATGTAAATTTTAAATAAATATTAATAACCTCAGATATTGAGATGATACCACCCTTATGGCAGAAAGTGAAGAGGAACTAAAAAGCCTCTTGATGAAAGTGAAAGAGGAGAGTGAAATAGTTGGCTTAAAGCTCAACATTCAGAAAGCGAAGATCATGGCATCTGGTCCCATCACTTCATGGGAAATAGATGGGGAAACAGTGGAAACAATGTCAGACTTTATTTTGGGGGGCTCCAAAATCACTGCAGATGGTGACTGCAGCCATGAAATTAAAAGACGCTTGCTCCTTGGAAAAAAAGTTATGATCAACTCAGATAGCATATTGAAAAGCAGAGACCTTACTTTGCCAACAAAGGTCTGTCTGGTCAAGGTTATGGTTTTTCCAGTGGTTATGTGTGGATGCGAGAGTTGGACTGTGAAGAAGGCTGAGCGCCGAAGAATTGATGCTTTTGAACTGTGGTGTTGGAGAAGACTCTTGAGAGTCCCTTGGACTGCAAGGAGATCCAACCGGTCCATCCTAAAGGAGATCAGTCCTGGGTGTTCTTCGGAAGGAATGATGCTAAAGCTGAAACTCCAGCACTTTGGCCACCTCATGCAAAGAGCTGACTCATTGGAAAAGACTCTGATGCTGGGAGGGATTAGGGACAGGACAAGAAGGGGAGGACAGAGGATGAGATGGCTGGATGGCATCACCGACTCAATGGATGTGAGTTTGAGTGAACTCTGGGAGATAGTGATGGACAGGGAAGCCTGGCGTGCTGCGGTTCATGGGGTCGCAAAGAGTCGGACATGACTGAGTGACTAAACTGAACTGAACTGAACTGAAAATGTAAATTATGGGAGTAGGTCTAGAGAGGTCTTTACAACCTCCAGACATTCTTTGGATTCACTGGGGAGTATATAACTCCATTGCTAACACTAGCAAGGGGGTACTCTTTCTGCCCCCTTCTGATGCCTATGTCAGAAGCTTTCTCTATGTCCTTTATACTTTAATAGAACTTTATTATACAAAAGCTTTGAGCGATCAAGCCTTGTCTCTGGCCCTGGATTGAATTCTTCTTCTCCAGAGGCCAAGAATCCCAGTCTTTGCGTGGTTCAGAAACAACCTTTCACTATTATCTTGTTTCAATAATTATCAGTTCCTGACCAATATTTCCCCACTTCCCTCATCTTTCACTGAAGATGGAATTATTCTTAACCAAATGCTTAGTTCAGTTCAGTTCAGTTGCTCAGTCGATATCTGGATTGTTCCCAGTTTAGTTCAGTTCAGTCGCCAGCCGTGTCCGACTCTTTGCGACTCCATGAATCGCAGCACGCCAGGCCTCCCTGTCCATCACCAACTCCCACAGTTCACTCAGACTCACGTCCATCGAGTCAGTAATGCCATCCAGCCATCTCATCCTCTGTTGTCCCCATCTCCTCCTGCCCCCAATCCCTCCCAGCATCAGAGTCTTTTCCAATGAGTCAACTCTTCGCATGAGGTGGCCAAAGTACTGGCGTTTCAGCTTTAGCATCATTCCTTCCAAAAGAAATCCCAGGGTTGATCTCCTTCAGAATGGACTGGTTGGATCTCCTTGCAGTCCAAGGGACTCGCAAGAGTCTTCTCCAACACCACAGTTCAAAAGCATCAATTCTTTGGTGCTCAGCCTTCTTCACAGTCCAACTCTCACATCCATACATGACCACAGGAAAAACCATAGCATTGACTAGACGGACCTTAGTCGGCAAAGTAATGTCTCTGCTTTTGAATATGCTATCTAGGTTGGTCATAACTTTTCTTCCAAGGAGTAAGCGTCTTTTAATTTCATGGCTGCAATCACCATCTGCAGTGATTTTGGAGCCCAAATTAATAAAGTCTGACACTGTTTCCACTGTTTCCCCAACTACTTCCCATGAAGTGATGGGACCAGATGCCATGATCTTCGTTTTCTGAATGTTGAGCTTTAAGCCAATTTTTTCACTCTTCTCTTTCACTTTTATCAAGAGGCTTTTGAGTTCCTGTTCACTTTCTGCCATAAGGGTGGTGTCATCTGCATATCTGAGGTTATTGACATTTCTCCCCGCAATCTTGATTCCAGCTTGTGTTTCTTCCAGTCCAGCGTTTCTCATGATGTACTCTGCATAGACGTTAAACAAGCAGGGTGACAATATACAGCCTTGACGTAGTCCTTTTCCTATTTGGAACAAGTCTGTTGTTCCATGTCCAGTTCTAACTGCTGCTTCCTGACCTGCATACAGGTTTCTCAAGAGGCAGGTCAGGTGGTCTGGTATTCCCATCTCTCTCAGAATTTTCCACAGTTTATTGTGAACCACACAGTCAAAGGCTTTGGCATAGTCAATAAAGCAGAAATATATGTTTTTTCTGGAACTCTTTTGCTTTTTCCATGGTCCAGCAGATGTTGGCAATTTGATCTCTGGTTCCTCTGCCTTTTCTAAAACCAGTTCCCAGTTGGGGACTGTATAATACTTACACTACTATGAATATTCTAGTACATGCATCTTCATGGATATATGTTCACATTTCTGATGAGTATACAGCTAAAGCTGGAATTGCTGGGTCATAACATACACATATGTGTAGCTTTTGTAGATACTAGTAAATAATTTTCAATGCCTATTTGTCTGCCCTCATACCATTAACATATTATCTCAAGTACTAAAGCTTAATAGTAACTTTTAATATTTGGTAGTGGGAATTTCCTGACAGTCCAGACTTTAGGACTCTGTACTCTCACTGCTGAGGGCCTGGGTTCAATCTCTGGCCAAAGAACTAAGATTCCACAAGCCTGCGGTACAGCAAAAAAAGAAAATACAAGAAGAAGAAAAGAAAAATTTGGTAGTGTAAATGTTCCAGATTCTGTTTCAAGATTGGCTTGGGTCTTCCTGGCCCTTTGCATTTTCACTGAAATTTTATAACAGCTTGTCATAGCTCACCAATTCCAACTCCTTTTTAATTCACAGGCTTTTCCTTCCTCTCTTTATTTTGCAATTTATTTGTAGAAGAAATAAATCATTTGTTGTGTGATATTACAAACATTCTAAACGTTGCCAATTGTATCTTTATGGTGTGATTTAACAGATTTGTCCCCTGTATTTCCTATAAATTGTAGTTACACCTAGAGGCTTAATGAGATTCAGCAAACCTGCATTTGACAAACATTGTGTAAGCATGTGCTTGCTGCCAGGTGAGACACAAAAACGACTAAGAAATCATTCCCAATCTATTGCTTCTTACACATATGGAAGATTAAGGTTCAAGTAAGTGCCCCTAGAGAGTGGTTATTTCCAGTAGGGTATGTGAAGAATGGAACTGAAGGGAAGCTTTGTAAAGGCAATGCCTTTTCAACAGGGGTTGAAAGAGCACTGACAAGTTCATATTGTTCTAAGCATCAGTTGGGGGTTTCCCAGGTGACTCAGTGGTAAAGAATCTGCCTGCCAATGCAGGAGATGGGAGTTCGATCCTTGGGTTGGTAAGATCCCCTGGAGAAGGAAATGGCAACAACCCACTCCAGCATTTTTGCCTGGGAAATCCCATGGACAGAGGAGCCTGCTGGGCTACAGTCCATGCGGCTGCAAAACAGTCGGACACAACTGAGCAACTAAACAACAAAGCATCAATTACCTGGGACAGTTGTGTGATTTGGAGTTGGTGAACAGGCAGGGGTAGAGGCTAGAACGATGGGGGTGAATAATGCCCCCCCAAAAGACGTGTCCTAAACCCAGTAGCCTGTAAATGTTAACATTATTTGGAAAAAAGTCTTTGCAGATGTAATTAAGTTAAGGATGAGATAGGATCATCCTGGATTACCTTGCTGTGCCCTAAATCCAATGACAAATGTCCTATTAAGAGACAAAAGAAAAGACACACAGAGAAGGCAATGTAAAGATGCTTATTGGAGTAACAGGGCCTGAAGCCAAGGAGGTTGAAAGAGGCAAAGAACAGATTCTCCCCTAAGACTGTCTGTAGGGAGTGCCACCCTGCCAACATCTTAATTTTGGCCTTCTGGCCTCCAGACTGTGCGAGAATAAATTTCTGTTGTTTTAAGCCACTAAATTGGTGGTAATTTGTTATGGCAGCCACCAGAAACTAAAACAGATGGGCTGGAACGAGAGTGGAACATTGAGAAATGGTACCTTACAGCGCTAGGAGGGCTGCCTCCTTTCTGCTACCTCAGTTTTCATCCCTCCGGGGTTTACCTTTAGCTGAAAGTACATGGTAAAAAAAAAAAAAAAAAAAAAAGATCCCCAAGAACCTCACTGATGAATTATCCACTTAAGGGATCCTTCTGATTCCCCTTAGAAGCAATAATAGGATTCAGAACACTGTTTTTGGCTGCAGTCTTGGGTCTGCCACATCAGGAACCTAAAAGCACTTAAGTTAGGGAAGTGTCTGTGTTTGTGTTTTCAGCCTCTCAGTTGCTTCCAACTCTGTGATCCCAAGGACTATAAGCCACTAGGCTCCTCTGTCCATGGAATTTTTCCAGGCAAGAATTCTGAAGCATAATTCTGAAGATAATTCTATCCTTACCTCCTCCAGGGATCTTGCCCACCCAGGGGAAGATCTTCCCCACCTCTCCTACATCTCCTGCACTGACAGGATTCTTTTTTCTGGAGGGGGGGGAGGGGGGGGAGGGCTCTGTGCTGGGTCTTCACAGCTGAGCCAGCTTTTCTTTGGGTGGGGTGGGAGGTGGTGCTACTCTCTAGCTGCAGTCTGCAGGGATCGAACCCATTTCTCCTGCATTCGCAGGCGATTCTTTGCCACTGGGTCACCTGGGAAGCCCCAAGTTAGGGAATTACTAACCCTAATTGCGCTTTTCTTAAAAAAACAAACAAACAAACAAAAAAAAAACAAAAAAACCCCTGTAAAATAACATAAAGGAAAGTTAAATTCATAACAATTACCTTGTTCTTGGATGCAAAACATCATAAAGCCATCGAGAAAAAAGTCTTACAAATAGTGCCTGAAGTACACTGAATACTAGTAGTACTACCCATACTTTTTTTTTTTTTTAATGTAGTAGTAGCAGCAGCAGCAGCAGTACAGAGTGGTAGTTTTTATTCTGGATTTGTAAATCCAGGAAGGCCTTGTTTTGCGATGGCCGGTCCCACGTCCACCTAGGTCTTTGAAGGGTTGCTAGTTTCCCAGGGTGGAAACTGCCCCCAGGTCCCGGCCTCTCTCTGGGGGACTCTCGCGTTTAACTCCTCCCCAGTCCCCTACCCCACCGTCCACGTCCCCATCGCGCTCTAGAGGGAGCCCGCGGGCCGCACGCCAGTCGCCGATTCATTTTGTGGGAGGTCGCCTCGCCGGCGGACCTTGTTTCAGCACCTGCACCGCCGGGACCGACAGCCAATGGGGGCGCCTCCGCAAACATGGCCCCTTGTGCCCTCACAGTATTCGTGAGTCCCCTGCGCCCGGCTAACACAGACCAGAGACACACAGCCGCCCTCACGCGTGAATCCGGCGTGACCCAGCAGGGTCCCTCTTCGCCCGGGGAAGCCTGGTGGCCCGGCTCCTGCAGCTCCCGGGCTACATTCCGTCCCTCCCGCCAGCCGGCGTCTTGGCCGCCCGCCGTCCACGCCTTGTCGGGCTCCAGGGAAAACCCGGAGAGGCGGCCGCTCGGAGGCTCCCGGGAGGCGGCGCGGCGCGGCAGACGGAGCATGCGCAGTGAGCGAGGCCGGCTTGGCGCAAGAAGGAAGCGTTCGCGGTGATCCCGGCGGCTTCGCTGGGGTATGCGGTACCGGCTAGCGTGGCTGCTGCACCCCGCGCTGCCCAGCACCTTCCGCTCGGTCCTCGGCGCCCGCCTGCCGCCCTCGGAGCGCCTCTGTGGGTAAGCCGAGCGGAGCGTCCGGGCCCTCGGGGCCCGCAGGTCACGGTGGTTTGCAAAGTGGTGATTCAGCACTTAAAGCTGCCGCCGCCGCCTCCCCTCACGCCACCGGTCCCGGCGGCCTGGGGCTCGGGCGGCCGCACCGAGGCCGCCGGGGCCCGGAAGAGCGGCTCGCCGGGCGGCAGCGAGGAGCCTTGCCCGGGAGAGAAGGGCGTCCCTCAGGCGGTGAGGACGGACGGAGGCTGTGACCCGGGTCACCCGGCGTGTGTCACAAGTGCTGGGGGCGCGGGGCACGGGCGCGGACAGTCACCTCTGCCCGCTCCCGGGAGCCGCACCGGGCCGGGCCACTCTCGGGGGAAGTCTGCCTGTGAGGGGCCAGGAACCCGAGGCGGACTGTTCCTGGACACGGGGTAAAGGATCCGAGTCCGGGGACACTGCTTCTCACCTTCCTCTCAGCCCCGCTTGTTCCTGTGCGGACTGAGTTTCCACTCCCGTTTGGAAATGCCAGCCCTGGGAAGTGTAAAAGTTTGCCTGCTTCCGCTTTAGCGAGCAGCCGAGCGTTGGCTTTCCTGTGGGGGGACTGTGGGAGCCGAGAGACACCCTGGAAGCCCTTACAGTGGCTCCCCCGCTTTACACCTGAGACCACCGAGGCCCAGAGAGATGGTGCGATTTCCCCACAGATGCAGAGCTTGTGGCCAGACGCAGGATTGGGACGCAGGTTTCTGCCATCCGGTGGCGTGCTCTCTCCACATGACTGTTCTGTGTATACTAGAAATTTTCAACGTTGTAGCGAACGCTGAATAATACCCTTTACTGTGAATAAAGGGGAGTCGGCAAAGATGGGCAGTATTGTCTTGCCCTACTTTGATACAGTATTTGAGCTCCTCCTCTGGTTTAAAAAATACCCTGAATCTACTAAGTGCAGGGCACAGTGATGATCCTCTGTGTAATGAACGTGGCCTGCCTTCAAAGTGGTTGGAATGGATTGAGATGCCACGAGAGTATAGCCAGTAAAAAGAGGTGTACTTGAGAGGGTCAGAAGACTGGGCAGTGTGTTTGAGAAGCACGGTTGCGGGGCAAAGATGGGGCTGTCTGGGCTGGCCTTTGAAGGAAAGGTGCGTGGGGATGGGTGTAATCTTTCCTGGGCGTGCAGATTTGTCTGGGTTGGGAGCACAATGAGCAGATTAATCACAGCCTTAAAGAATTTCCTTCGGGGAATTAGGAGCAAACAAGAACTGTGCTATAAAAGTAGAATGATGTTAGCCTGGCCTTTGGATTTGAGTTGGGCTCTTTCTAGTGAATAAAAGGTAGGGAGCCCTTAAGAGTTTTTGAGGTGGGAAGGGATGTTCATGAAGACTGCTAGTCTAGCATTTAATTTGGTGGCTGTGCGCAGGATCGTAAGAGAGTTGAAACTGGTTGGGATTTAGTCTTTACTGCCTGAACTAGGAGAGCAGTAATGGTTCCAAAGGAGGCCGAATGCAAATGAGGAATCTGTGGAACTTTTCCCTCTCTGTTTCCCACTACACCACAGATTCCGCTACAGCATACAGAAAGATCCCTGAGTTGAGAGAGGGAAGTGGGGGTGCTAAACATAGGCAGGGTACCTCCCTGGGCCTCCTACGTGTAAGAACACTTATTAAAATTATTGCTAATAGGTTCTACAGAATTTGTGATTTTTAAAGAAAGCATCAATTTTAAGTTTACACAACTACAACGTTTGTAAGTTCTACTTATAATTTGATTTTGTTTTTCTCCTGTTCTTCACTTTCACTGATGAAGCCCAGAGCATGGGTTGAAGAACCAGAACTTCAAAGTAAAGTGGTTCTCAGAGAGGGAAATTGGAGATTCAAAGCACAATGATTGAGATCATCCATCTAGAAAGCTCTTCACTAAAAATTACTGGCTGAGGCTAGTAAGGAAAATGCAGGTCCAATCAAAGGGGTCATGGTGTAGTTTTCGGAAGGAACATACTAACATGTGAAGTTATCATATATTTAAATCTTGAGGAAGGTAATCAGTCTTACTTTCCATAATAGGAATGGGTTAAAAGATATGGTTATGTAGCTGTTTACTGGAAGAACTGAGATTTAACCCAGGTCTGTATGGTGCCAGAGCATGAGCTCTGAACTGTTATTCTTCCTCTGAACTGTAGTATTGGAGGAGACTCTTGAGAGTCCCTTGGACAGCAGGCAGATCAAACCAGTCAATCCTAAAGGAAATCAACCCTGAATATTCCTTGGAAGGATTGATGCTTAAGCTGAAGCTCCAATACTTAGCTGCCTGATGCAAAGAACTGACTCATTGGAAAAGACCCTGATGCTGGGAAAGATCGAAGGCAGGTGGAGAAGGGGGTGACAGAGGATGAGATGGTTGGATGGCAGCACTGACTCAATGGACATGAGTTTGACCAAACTCCAGGAGATAGTGAATGACAGGGAAGCCTGGTATGCTGCAGTCCTTGGGGTCTCAAAGAGTCGGGCACTACTTAGCACTGAACAACAATTGCCAATGTTTGGCCATTTCTTTTCTGTTCTAATCTGTTGAGAAAGAGGTGGTCTTAAGGCATTTGTATAAGATCAATTCATTTAGAAAGCAGCCTCATTGTTCCCTTTGTAGCCATATTGGATAAGTTGGGACTCTGCCAAATTATCTTAATCTGGGGGAACCTGTAGATTGCCCAGTCGCTGGCAACCGCTTGAAACACCTGAGCATCAGTCATCTCACTTTACCAGTAGCTCTGTTTGTATTTCTTTGTTCTACTGGCTTAAGCAATAGTGGTATGAGATTCAGACTTTTAAACCACTTTCAACCAAAACAATGACTTTTTATCAGTGATGCCCTTGAATATCTTTAGCCACACACTTAAAAAGTTACATTCTACTGTCTGCCTTAAAGGTTAGAGTTGGGGACGGTCTCATTAGGTAGTAATGTGGGGAGCAGAAACTCAGTATATGTTTCCTTGAGAATTGGCATCCTTTCCATTTTTTGTTTGGTATTTTAGCTCTCTTAAACTAGGTACCACAGGCTCAGCCTACCTTTCAGCCAGGATGATAAGGCTAAAGCACTCTCCTTCCATAGCGTTAGCTCCTTTAAGGTATGCTGGGCTCTGGAGGCTTGGGTGGGGTGTTCCTAATTGGCTTGTTTTTGCCCTCACTCTTTTCTGTCTGTTCCTTCAGCCTTAACTTAAGTATCAATATTCTGTAGTGATCATTCACTGTGCTCAGTGCTGTGGGGATCCAGGGCCAGTTGATAAATTCTGTCCTCGAGCATTCGGTCAAATTGGGTTGAGTAATTTCACTCCTTCATCTCTGACATTTTACGGAACATCTCTACTTTGGTGTTCTATTCCTTCTTTCAGTTTATTTTGAAAAGCAACTCAGTATTATTGTAACAGGATTCTTTTAAAATGGTACTTGTAAAATTCTTGTAGGGTTAAAAGCTATAACAGCTTTTATTCCTCCCAAAGAACTATGTATTAAATATTTTCTCTTTGCCTATTAAGAATATGTTACTTAAAAAGAAGTGTGATTCATGAGCTGTTCCCTGAGGGGAAGCTATCACACTGCCTGACTTTTATCCCATGAATGAATCAGTGGTCTTCCTTCAAAGCTGGTTTTCTCTGTTGATTTTCCTAGTTTTGCATATGTTGGTATTATCATTTCCTTAGTTTAGCTTGAAAATTGGAGTAATCTTTGAATCTCTTTCCCCTTCACTGCCTATTCCCAAGATCAGACTGTTGAATCTTTCATCCTAAAGTTTCTTGGAGTAAACTTTTTCATCAGAATCGTAATTCAGGCCATACTAAATCTTCTGTGACATCTCACAGCTACAAGTTTTATATTTTTTTCCCAGCCTCCTGTCTCTCTATTAGTTGATCCTTATCATCATACTAGTCCTACTAATATACCACTTTTCCCATGCTATTGACTTGTTTAGACACCACCAGTGGTTCTGCCCTATTTCAAGATAAAGTCCAAACTTCTTTTTTTTGTTTTAAATCCAAACTCCCTGACCCAGCATTTAGGCATCTCATAAGCTGGCTTTAGCCCAACTTTTCCACCTAACTTCACTCGTCTCTAGTCAGACTCACTAATTTACTGATTCTTGCATGTGACCTGTTCATTCCTATTCTAGAATGCCCTTCCCTCTTTTTTTTATATGACTAAATCTTTCCTCCTTTTTAGACACTATAGAGGTCACACAGTTATCTTTCCTTTTTCTGAACTTAATGATTTTAAGATGTTTTGAAATATTTATTTGACATTTAACCATATACTGCCTCACTTATATACTCTCAGTTATTTAATATTATACATGTCAGAGTATATAGGATGAAAAAGAATAACAAAATGAGTTCCTGTGTAGTCACCATGCAGTTAAGGAAATTTCAGTAATTTTGAAGCCCTCTGTGCTCACTTCCCGTGAAGAGATGATGTTATCCTATATTTGGATAATCATTCCTTGATTTTTCTTTATTGTTTTAGTAATTTTAATATATTCCTAAGCAGTGCATCGTTTAGTTTTGTCTGCTTTTGACCTTTATGGAAAATTTTCTTCTCTGAGTTACTTCTTTTCATTTAACATTGTTTCTGAGATTCATTCACATAGATTTATGTGTTCAATGTTGAAAGATAATCTTATGTGACTATGTCACTAATTATTTTTCTCTTCTGTTGTTGATGGAGATTTGAGTTGTTTCTTTTTTTTAAATTTCCTATCTCAATATGTGGTAGGCTTAACCCAGTACCCAGTCCTCTCTACCTACATTCACTAGGATGCTCATCCAGTCGCATGTACATGCTTTGTCCCATTTGTGCTTATTTAAATGTAAATTAACTAAAATTAACAATTCTGTTCCTAATCACCCTATCCACATTTCAAGTCATAAGTGTCTTGTGGCTGCCATATGGAGCAGTGCAGATACGGAACATACCCATCATCACAGAAGTTTTATAAAACTGGCCGGATGTGTATTTGGACGATTGTCGAATATATATCTCTAGCCAGAACCTCTCCCCTGAATTTCAGATTGAGGTAAGAAATTTCCTGCCCTACATTTTCCTTTGGATGTCTGATACACATCCTAAACTGATCATACCCCAAACCTGTCTCCAAATCTTCTACCTCAAAACCTGCTCCTGCCACAGTCTTCTCCCTTATCTCAGTTGGACATCTCTGCTCTTCCACTTGTTTAGGGCCAGCAACTTGGAATCATCCTTAACTACTTCTTTGTTCCCATGTCCCTCATCCAGTCAGCCTGTGTATCCGTATTCAGACTCTAGTCACCGCCTGCACCCTTGTGCCCAGCTTACTATAACAGCCTCTTTACTAGCTTCCTTGCTTCTGCACTTGCCATTCTACATGTAGCCTGCTCCTGTCACCGCTGGCAGCATGATCTGTCTGCCAAGTCATGTATCTTTGCTAGGGAACGTAGGAAAGTGTTGATCCCCATTTTGTTCAGATTTAAAGTCCTTTTAATGGTCAAGAAGGTCCTGTGGGGTCTGGCCTTTCGATACCTCTCTGATGTTATTTCCAAAATGCTCTCACCTCATCCAGTCACACCAGCCTCCTTGCTTCACTCCATCTTGCTCAGATTATTTGCACTCTTGTCCTGCCCGGAATGCTCGTGTACCAGTGAGATGACAGTGGGCTTCACAGAGAAAATGGTATTTGAGCAAGTGTCTTTGAAGGAAATATAAAATTTGGATGGACAGAGAGGGGAAAGAGAATATTTTAGATAGAAGGAATGGTATTAGCAGAGGCTCAGAAGTATATTGTCCCGTTCACGATATAGTCAAGGGACGATGAGATTTTATCCTAGAGGAAATAGAGAGCTTCAGATCCTTTTGAGTAGTAGAGTGACATATGTAAGCTGTGTTTTTGGATGATTAATCTGGCTGTTGTGGGAAGCACAGTTGAAATGCAGGCAGAGCTCGACAAAGGAGAAAGAAGTAGTGCAAATAACAAGGAAGGAGAGTGTCTGCAGAAGATATGTGTGAAAGAAGATGGAGCAGCTTTGATTGGGTATGGGAGGAGGTGGAAGAGTCAAAGAGGCCTAAGAACTTGGGCCTGAGTAACTTTGAAATTAGCTAGGAGGGAGCACCATGCATGCTAAATCCCTTCCGTTGTGTCCAACTCTTGGCAACTCCAACTGTCCGTGGAATTCTGTCCCGCCAGGCTCCTCTGTCCGTGGAATTCTCCAGGCAAGAATACTGGAGTGGATTGCTACACCCTCCTCCAAGGGATCTTCCTGTCCCAGGGATCGAACCCGCGTCTGTTATGTCTCCTGCACTGGCAGCAGATTCTTTACCACTAGCACCACCTGAGTAGGGCTTCCCAGGTGGCTCAGCGGTAAAGAATCTGCCTGCCAACTAGAAGATGCAGGCTCGATCGTTGTGTCAGGAAGATCCCCTGGAAAAGGAAATGGCAACCCACTCCAGTATTCTTGCCTAGAGAATCCCATGGACAGAGGAACCTGGTGGGCTACAGTCCATGGGGTCGCAAAGAGTCGGACATGACTTAGCAACTAAACAACAACCACCACCAGTGTAGGAAAGGCTCTTCTGGAATGATTCAGCTGTAGGCAGTGGGAAAAGTCCAGCCAGGTGAGGTGTCAGTGCTGCCGGCTGGGTGACTGGTGTTCTAAAGACATACCAAGAGGACGGGTTTGTCAGGTGTAGCAGTGGAGCAAAATAAAATAAAGATTAAAAAAAAAAATCATAATGATTCTTTGCCCAGCATTACAAGCTACTTTATTTTAGGATGTATAGAGTTATATCTGGGGCCGGCAGCTCTGAAGGAGCAAGAGCCCCTGTAATGGTGTTCCTGGCACATAGTACTGTGTCTCCCTCATAGTAGGAATTCATTATTTGTTGCATGAATTTGACAGGGACCTGGGCTCCTGGAAATAGGAAGCCCTAGTGATAAGTGTGGCAACCCACTCCAGTGTGCTTGCCTGGAGAATCCCAGGGACAGGGAAGCCTGGTGGGCTGCCGTCTATGGGGTCGCGCAGAGTCAGACATGACTGAAGCAACTTAGCAGCAACAGCAGCAGCAGTGATAAATGTAATTCAACTTTTGCTTACAGTTCGCCATTTCTGTACTCTAAATGTCAGTGTAGCCAGTAACTAGTATGTGTGTGTGTGTGTGTGTTTCTTATTATAAAGAAATTAGAGGCTGTAGTGTATTTCCAAGATTTCTTCCTGGTCTGAGTTATTCACAGGGACAAAGTTGGCTTCAAAAGGAATAGGACATGAGATAGCACAGTGTGGTGGAAAAGAGCTCTACCTACAAAGGCTCAATTCAACTGGACTCTAGTCTTGGTTTGCCATGAGCTTGGCTGTGTGATTGTGGGTTGTTGGACCTGATCATCTTTAAAGTTCCTGCTAACTCCATGAATCTGAGACCTCATGTTGATAAAAGCTCTAATCTCCATTGGAACCTCAGAAGGAATTTTGCCTTGCTCTTTAGCTGTGCCTTGGAGAAGGCAATGGCACCCCACTGCAGTACTCTTGCCCAGAAAATCCCATGGGCGGAGGAGCCTGGTAGGCTGCAGTCCATGCGGTTGCTAAGAGTCGGACACAACTGAGTGACTTCACTTTCACTTTTCACTTTCATGCATTGGAAAAGGAAATGGCAACCCACTCCAGTGTTCTTGCCTGGAGAATCCCAGGGATGGGGGAGCCTGGTGAGCTGCCGTCTATGGGGTCGCACAGAGTCAGACACGACTGAAGTGACTTAGCAGCAGCAGCAGCTAGCTGTGCCTTGGATCTGAGAATAAGCAGGTTCTCATAATCATTTGAAATCATGATGCTGGTATAATTGAATTGCTGGCAGTAGAGATTGTGTTGTTTTATGAAGTGATATATAATAAATAATATTCCTTTGACAACTCATCTGATATGTATCAACATTTGTAGTCAATTGGGGCTCTTAATTGTTTTCATTGTTTAAGTATCTCTAGTTTCCTTTGTAGTGTAACAATAAAGCCTCAATCAAGATCAGTTTATGAGGAAGGTAATAATGCCTTTTTTTGTATGTAATTTATTTTATTTTTAAAATTTTTATTGAAGTATAGTTGCTTTACAGATAATACTTCTTATTATCTGAGGTTTCTGTTACAGAAATCTAAGTTCACTTGCAATAGTAACTGGATAAAAAATATCCAACAGTTCGGTGGCCAGCATAATGGGCCCTGCAACTCATTTTTTAAAAATATAAATTTATTTTAATTGGAGGATAATTACTTTACAATATTGTATTAGTTTTGCCATACATCAACATGAATCCGCCACAGGTATACACGTGTTCCCCATCCTGAACCTCCCTCCCTCCTCCCTCCCCATACCATCCCTCTGGGTCATCCCAGTGCACCAGCCCCAAGCATCTAGTATCCAGCATTGAACCTGGACTGGTGATTCGTTTCACATATGATATTATACATGTTTTGATGCCATTCTCCCAAATCATTCCACCCTCTCCCTCTCTTACAGAGTCCAAAAGACTGTTCTATACATCTGTGTCTCTTTCGCTGCCTTGCATACAGGGTTATCATTACCATCTTTCTAAATTCCATATATATGTGTTAGTATACTGTATTGGTGTTTTTCTTTCTGGCTTACTTCACTCTGTATTATAGGCTCCAGTTTCATCCACCTCATTAGAACTGATTCAAATGTATTCTTTTTAATGGCTGAGTAATACTCCATTGTGTATATGTACCACAGCTTTCTTACCCATTCATCTGCTGATGGACATCTAGGTTGCTTCCATGTCCTGGCTAACTCATTTTTTTTTTTTTTTTTTCTGTCTACAAAAGAAAGTGGCTTGTGGGGCAAGCCTAGTGTATAATTGGTTTTCTTAAGGAATGAGATTCTGGATTCAGTACTTGAACTGGTGATTTTTTTTCTTCTTGAAGAACACATGGCATTCTACATGCATGTTAAACATCAAACATCCTGCCTTTTAAGGAAAAACATAACGAATCTATTTAATACATAGCTAGTTTAAAAAATTTTATATTTATCAAAGTGATACAGGCAGTTTTTAAGAGTTCAATAGTACTGAAAGGTTTATAGCAAAAATCAGCAGTTCCCTTCTCTTACCCCGTCCCTTACTTTATGCTCCCCATAGGCAACCACATTCAACTCTTTAAGCTTTTTACTTTGAAATTTATTTTAATGTTTTGAAATAATATGTTAATACTGTTATTCTTTGATTTCTTAATTTTAGAAATTATCTGTTGATTTGTTTTTACAATAGCTGGAGATTTAATATTTTTTTTGGCTGCACCTTGAAGCTTGTGGGATCTTAGTTCCCCAACCAGAGCTTGAACTTGGGCCCTTGGCAGTGAAAGCACAGAGTCCTAACCACTGGACCACCAGGGAATTCCCTAGATCAAGATTTAACTCTCTTCCCTTATCCATCCTTTCGACAAGTTATATCACAAATTCTAGATATAGTAGTCTTCTGTATTTACATTATTATGACTTTGCAAATACTATTCACTACCAGGCTAAATAGTGTAATCTGATTACATTCTTTTTCTTGTTCATATTTTTTGTCTTGGCCTTTTGTCATTTTTTGTTTACTTATAATATTCCTGCTTTCCAATTGCTCCCACAGCCACTTAGTACAATTTCCCACATGACCAAACTTATTAAATGATCTATTGATTCCATGTTTTTCCCTTGGAGGCTTTCCTTCCAGACACTTTCCCTTCAGCTGCAGTCTGGACTAGTTTTGCTCCAGGCCTTTAGCAAAGTGGTTGCCTGGAATTTCCCTTTGTTTCTCTCCTGTACCGAAATCTGTTTCCTGAATCTCATATTTTGTTCTATCTTGGTTTGCTCCTTCATTCAGAAGATACCTGGAGTATTTGAAACATGTAGTCTAGTAACTACTTGAGAAAGAGAGCAGGTACAAGATAACTTTTTAAAAGATCTAATGATTTCCTAAACTGAAAAGCATAGATCTGAGTTTTAGTATGAATCTACATATCTGTAGAATAAATCTACAGAGATGAGAGAGAGGATCTGAATGGCTTTTACTTTTCCATCTGGCACTAGAGTTGTAGAATTCTGAATACTTGAGAATTAAATGATTTTACAGATTAATTAGCAAATGATTAAAGGAACAAATTTTTGAAGAGACCCTTTGTGGAACTTTGACAAGAAAAGACGTAAAACTTCATTTTTTCTCCATTCTTTCAGTTGTTCTTTGCAGACTTCCACTATGTTGTTTTTGTTTCAGCTTTTTGAGATATAACTGACATACAGAATGGTGTAAGTCTTTAGGTATACAGCATAATGATTTGACTTACATATATCCTGAAATGATTACTACAGTAAGTTTACTGAACATCCATTATTTCACATAAATACAAAATTAAAGAAATAGAAAAGAAGATTTCTCCTTGTGATGTGAATGCTTAGGGTTTACTCTTAAAACTTTCACATATCGTATTCAGTTCAGTTCAGTCACTCAGTCGTGTCTGACTCTTTGTGACCCCATGAACCGCAGCTCACCAGGCCTCCCTGTCCATCACCAACTCCCGGAGTTCACTCAAACACGTGTCCATTGTGTCGGTGATGCCATCCAGCCATCTCATCCTCCGTCATCCCTTTCTCCTGCCCTTAGTCTTTCCCAGCATCAGGGTCTTTTCCAGTGAGTCAGCTCTTCGCATGAGGTGGCCAAAGTATTGGAGTTTCAGCTTCAACATCAGTCCCTCCAATGAACACCCAGGCCTGATCTCCTTTACGATGGACTGGTTGGGTCTCCTTGCCGTCCAAGGGACTCTCGAGTCTTCTCCAACACCACAGTTCAAAAGCATCAATTCTTTGGCGTTCAGCTTTCTTTATAGTCCAACTCTCACATCCATACATGACTATTGGAAAAACCATAGCCTTGACTAAATGGACCTTTGCTGGCAAAGTAATGTGTCTGCCTTTTAATATGCTCCCTTTTAATATGTCTAGGTTGGTCATAATTTTCCTTCCAGGGAGCAAGCATCTTTTAATTTCATGGCTGCAATCACCATCCACAGTGATTTTGGAGCCCAGAAAAATAAAGTGAGCCACTGTTTCCCCATCTATTTGCCATAAAGTGATGAAACTGGATGCCATGATCTTAGTTTTCTGAATGTTGAGCTTTAAGCGAACTTTTTTCACTCTCCTCTTTCACTTTCATCAAGAGGCTCTTTCGTTCTTCTTCACTTTCTGCCATAAGGGTGGTGTCATCTGCATATCTGAGGTTATTGATATTTCTCGGGGCAGTCTTGATTCTAGCTTGTGCTTCCTCCAGCCCAGCATTCCTCATGATGTACTCTGCACAGAAGTTAAATAAGCAGGGTGACAATATACAGCCTTGACGTACTCCTTTTCCTATTTGGAACCAGTTTGTTGTTCCATGTCCAGTTCTAACTGTTGCTTCCTGACCTGCATACAGGTTTCTCAAGAGGCAGGTCAGGTGGTCTGGTATTCCCATCCCTTTCAGAATTTTCCACAGTTTCTTGTGATCCACACAGTCAAAGGCTTTGGCATAGTCAGTAAAGCAGAAATAGATGTTTTTCTGGAACTCTTGCTTTTTCCATGACCCAGCTCACGTTGGCAATTTGATCTCTGGTTCCTCTGCCTTTTCTAAAACCAGCTTGAACATCTGGAAGTTCACGGTTCACATATTGCTGAAGCCTGGCTTGCAGAATTTTGAGCATTACCTTACTAGCATGTGAGATGAGTACAATTGTGTGGTAGTTTGAGCATTCTTTGACATTGCCTTTCTTTGGGATTGGAATGAAAACTGACCTTTTCCAGTCCTGTGACCACTGCTGAGTTTTCCGGATTTGCTGGCATATTGAGTGGAGCACTTTCACAGTGTCATCTTTCAGGATTTGAAATAGCTCAACTGGAATTCCATCACCTCCACTAGCTTTGTTCGTAGTGATGCTTTCTAAGGCCCACCTCACTTCACATTCCAGGATGTCCGGCTCTAGGTGAGTGTGAGTGATCACACCATCGTTATTATCTGGGTCGTGAAGATCTTTTTTGTACAGTTCTTTGTATTCTTGCCACCTCTTAATATCTTCTGCTTCTGTTAGGTCCATACCATTTCTGTCCTTTATTGAGCCCATCTTTGCATGAAATGTTCCCTTGGTATCTCTAATTGAAGAAGTGTCTAGTCTTTCCCATTCTGTTCTTTTCCTCTATTTCTTTGCATTGATCGCTGAGGAAGGCTTTCTCATCTCCTTGCTATTCTTTGGAATTCTGCATTCAAATGGGTGTATCTTTCCTTTTCTCCTTTGCTTTTCACTTCCCTTCTTTTCACAGCTATTTGTAAGGCCTCCTTAGACAGCCATTTTGCTTTTTTGTTTCTTTTCCATGGGGATGGTCTTGCTCCTTGTCTCCTGTACACTGTCACGAACCTCTATCCATAGTTCATCAGGCACTCTATCTATCCGATCTAGCCCCTTAAATCTATTTCTCACTTCCACTGTATAGTCATAAGGGATTTGATTTAGGTCATACCTGAATGGACTAGTGGTTTTCCCTACTTTCTTCAATTTAAGTCTGAATTTGGCAATAAGGAGTTTATGCTCTGAGCCACAGTTCACTCCTGGTCTTATTTTTGCTGACTGTATAGAGCTTCTCCATCTTTGGCTGCAAAGGATGTAATCAGTCTGATTTCAGTGCTGACCATCTGGTGATGTTCATGTGTAGCATAGAACAGTGTTAATTATACTTATCATGCTGTAAATTATATTCCTAGTACCTGTTTATCTCATAACTGGAAATGTGTACCTTTTGACTATCTTCATACAATTTCGCCTTCCTCCATCCCTCTGCCTCTAGTTACCGCAAATCTGATCTCTTTATCCAGAAGTTTGTTTTTGAAATGTAATTAATCTCCACCATTGTTAGTTGCTATTACATGACATTATAAATTGATATTTCTATACATTTTAAATGATCATCACAGTAAGTGTAGTTACCATCTCTCATCATACAAAGATAGTATATAATTGTTGAATATATTCCCCACACTGTACATTACATACCCATGACTCATTTATTTTGCAACTGGGAATTTGTGCCTCTTAATCTCCCACACTTATCTCTCTTTTCCCCACCGACCCACTCCCCTCTGGCAACCACCTGTTTGTTCTCTATATCTGTGATTCTGTTTCTGGTTGTTCATTTGTTTTGTTTTTAAGATTCTACATACAAATGAAATCATATAGTATTTGTCTGTCTTTCTGACTTATTTGGCTTAGCGTAATACTGTCTAGGTCCACCCATGTTGTTGCAAATGACAAGATTTTATTCTTTTTTATATAGTTGAGTGATATTCCATTGTGTGTGATATACACACACATATACATTTATCTCTCATCTTTATTCATCTATTGATGTGCACTTAGATTACTCATAACTTGGCTATTGTAAGTCATTTTATAATGAAATGATATATTCAATAAGGGATTACTATCCAAAATGTACTAAGAACTCATACAAGTCAACATCAAAATATACAACCTGATCAAAAAATGGGCAGAGAGTCTAATAGATACTTACCCAAAGAAGACATAAAGATGGCCAACAGGCACATGAAAAGATGCTCATTGTCACTAATCATCAGGAGTGCAAATCAGAACCATGATGAGGTATCACCTCAGATCTGTCAAGATGACTATTATCAAAAAGACAACAAATAAAAAATGTTAGGATGTGGAGAAAAGAATCCTCGTTCACTGCTGGTGGGAATCAAATCAGTGCAGCCGCTTTTAGCCTCCAGCAGTGGGTCTTTGCAACACTGTTTACTGTGCTTAGTGGTAATTATTTCCCTCTTTATTTATTAATTAAAATTCTGTGAGAAATAACTTTCTCCCTCCTTTGTTCACTTATTTATTCATTTTTATTGGTATAGATTCACAGATATTTATTCTTTTGGTTAAAATTCATTGCTGCTATCATTTGTTACACAAATTGTTCTAGCTTTGGCCATTAGGAGCATCTTTGGGTTGGCTACTGTGTACTTTCAATAAGCTCCCATCTCTTTTAGAGAACTTCTTTACTTTTGGCTCCACAAGATGTTTCAGGCTCATCTTGTATTTTCTTTGCCCTTGCCCTGAGGTCAACTGCTTGTTTCCTTTTGGTGGACAATGATGTTTAAGGATCACCATCTGGGCATTAGATACAGTTACAGTCACTGAGGTGTTATTGCTCTTAGTGGATAGTCTAGCTACCCTCATACATATACATATTTATATTTCTAAATCTCTATGTGTCCCAAGTCATGAGTTTGTGTTGATATCTCTGATTCTAATTTAGTATTAAAAAGCTTATTTTAGTCTTTTCTTTTTCCTTATTTAGAATTTCTTCTTCTGACATTGAGTATACTGAATTTCATTATCTACAATTTGTTTACTTATTTGATCAGTTCTGGTATACATATAAGGTACTTTCATAATTGCTAACCTATACCTCTGTAGGAAACACTTTTGATAACTATATCATAACATTTACATACAGCTCCTTCTATATTGTATCCAATCAAAATACTATTTCCCAATTAGTTGTTAGTTTATTTCTTTCCCACTCTTTTCAGTATAATTATGTTAATTTCTTATACAGCTAGTTTCTCTTATTAGTATTTTTATTTTATTTAGTATTATTGTTTTGCACATTCACATTGACTGATTTAATGGCTTGTTTTTATTGTTTTTATTGCAAAAAATACATATATTGTGACTTACCATTTTAGCCATTTTTAAGTGTGCAGTTCAGTGGCACTAACTGTATCACATCAGTGTAATTACTTTGTTTGCAACCATCACAGCCCTCCACCTCCAGAACTTTTTCATTTTCCCAAACGGAAACCCTGTCCGACAAACTCCCAGTTCCCCCTTCCCTTCAGCCCCCAGTGACCACGATTCTGCCTTCTGTCCCTGTCTCTGTCTACCTTAGATATCACATATAAGTGGAATCAGACAGTCTTTGTCCTTTTGTGACTAGTGTGCTTCACTTAACATAACGTCTTCAAGATTCATTCATGTTGAGATTCTGTAAACTGTACTTGTCAGAGTCTTGGGAATTCTTGATATTATCACTGCCTCTAAGGGGCCCTGAGACGGGGACTCTTGACCTCTCTGCTCCTCTTGAACCAGAATAGTTTTATGAATTCTATATCTATAAGGTTTCAGTAGAGGAAAGCATATTTTAAAAAAATAGTTTAAGAATCACGTTATGAATAGTATTCAAGCCTCTACTTTAATACTTGGTGATCAGGTACTTCTAACAGGACCTGGTCAGTGAAGACTATGTTCTAACTGTTCATTAGTTACATAAGCGTCAGGAACTGTCCTTATGTCTTCCACCATTAGACTTAGTTTTGCCTGCTGAGGCAACACAAAGTGGGTTCACTTGTTTTCCTAATAGCCTTGAATATTTGAACATTGCTTTTATGGACTGGTGATGGTATTGTGAAAGAGTCCATTCTGATACGGATCCTTTGAGGACTGGGCGAGAATGTCGATAATTATTCTTTGGCTTGCATTGCTTTTGGGATTCTGGAATCACAAGACCTGGAACCTACCATTTACCTCTGTGTGACCTGGTAATCATTATTGCCCTATTCAAGCACTTTTCTTCAGCAGCAGAATGAAGAGAATAATAATATTTATCACACAAGTTTGTGGTGAGAATGAAATGAGGAAATGCATGTAGTGTGTATGTCTTCATCATATAGTTAAGTGTTCAGTGAATGCAAACTAATGACAATAACAATGCAACCAGTGCTGTGAAGAGCAGAAGTGTTACGTATTTATTTTATTTTTGAATGCAACAGCAGGGCTATAAGTTCAAAGTTGTAGGCAGCCACCTAGATGGGGCTTGAGGGAGAAGTTTTTGTTTTTAAGTCTGTATCTAAATAGAATCAGTGTATTAAAAAACAGACACATCACTTTGCAGACAAAGGTCCATATTGTCAAAGGTATGGTTTTTCCAGTAGTCATGTGTGGATGTGAGGGCTGGGCCATATAAAAGGTTGAGAACTGAAGAATTGATGCTTTCGAACTGTGGTGCCAGAGAAGACTCCTGAGAGTCCCTTGGGCTGCAGGATCAAACCAGTCAATCCTACATGTCAACCCTGAATATTCATTGGAAAGACTGATGCTGAAGCTCCAATACTTTGGTTACCTGATGTGAAGAGTCGACTCACTGGAAAAGGCCTTGATGCTGGAAAAGACTGAAGGCAAAATGAGAAGGAGCGGCAGAGGATAAGATTAGATAGCATCACTGATTCAATGGACATGAATTTGATCAGACTCCAAGAGATAGTGAAGGATAGGGGAGCCTGCCGGGCTATAGTCCATGGGGTCACAAAGGGTCAGACATGACTTGGCGACTGAACATCAACAACAAACCCGTTCAAGTCCACTGAGTTTTATCTCTTAAAAGATTCTTTCTTTACTGAGCTGAAAAGTATTCAATACAAAGAATAAAGGCGACTTAATAGTCTACTATTGAGAGATAGGACTTGTCTGGTAGCTCAGATGGTAAAGAATCCACCTGCAATGCAGGAGATGGTGCAGTCCCTGGTTTGGGAAGATGCTCTGGAGGAGGGCGTGGCATCCCAATCCAGTATTCTTGCCTGGAGAATCCCCATGGATAGAGGAGCCTGGCAGGCTACAGTCTGTGGGGTCGCAGAGTTGGACACCACTGGGACTAAGCACATCCATAGATAACCTTACTGAACGTTTCTGTGGGTATCAGTCTAGGGATCTAGTCACTGTACATAAGTTAAGCTTTTTAGCTTAATGGAGTGGTTGAGAAGAGCATGGTGTTTTGATGTCTAAAGACTTGGGTTTGAATCTTGGTCTTTTTATTTAATGACTGCGTGTCCCTAGCCTAATAATGTGAATAATGGAATCTACCTAAGGGATTTGTTAAAGGTGTAATTCCCATAAAGAATTTGTACTGTGTAAAATATTGACTGAGCATCAGGAAGAGACTGTCCCAGTGCCCTGCCTGTGCTCCTTTTAAGGCAGATCCTATTACTTGTCCCTTTTCACACTGTTCAGTGGGTTCAAATCGGGAAAGCAGTATGTCAAGGCTGTATATTGTCACCCTGCTTATTTAACTTCTGTGCAGAGTACATCATGTGACATGCTGGGCTGGATGAAGCACAAGCTGGAATCAAGATTGCCATGAGAAATATCAATAATGTCGGAGATGTAAATGGCACCACCCTTATGGCAGAAAGTGAAGAGGAACTAAAGAGCCTCTTGATGAAAGTGAAAGAAGAGAGTGAAAAAGTTGGCTTAAAGCTCATATTCTTTGCAGCCAAAGATGGAGAAGCTCTATACAGTCAATAAAAACAAGGCCAGGAGCTAACTGTGGCTCAGATCATGAACTTCTTCTTACCAAATTCAGACTTAAATTGAAGAAAGTAGGGAAAACCGCTAGACCATTGAGGTATGACCTAAATCAAATCCCTTATGATTATATAGTGGAAGTGAGAAATAGATTTAAGGGCCTACATGTGATAGATAGAGTGCCTGATGAACTATGGAATGAGGTTCCTGACACTGTACAGGAGACAGGGATCAAGACAATCCCCATGGAAAAGAAATGCAAAAAAGCAAAATGGCTGTCTGGGGAGGCCTTACAAATAGCTGTGAAAAGAAGAGAAGTGAAAAGCCAAGGAGAAAAGGAAAGATAAAGCATCTGAATGCAGAGTTCCAAAGAATAGCAAGAAGAAATAAGAAAGCCTTCTTTAGCGATCAGTGCAAAGAAATAGAGGAAAAGAACAGAATGGGAAAGACTAGAGATCTCTTCAAGAAAATTAGAGATACCAAGGGAACATTTCATGCAAAGATGAGCTTGATAAAGGACAGAAATGGTATGGACCTAACAGAAGCAGAAGATATTAAGAAGAGGTGGCAAGAATACACAGAAGAACTGTACAAAAAAGATCTTCAAGACCCAGATAATCATGATGATGTGATCACTCACCTAGAGCCAGACATCCTGGAATGTGAAGTCAAGTGGGCATCACTTGAAGAACAAGCATCACTACGAACAAAACTAGTGGAGGTGATGGAATTCCAGTGGAGCTATTTCAAATCCTGAAAGGTGATGCTGTGAAAGTGCTGCACTCAATATGCCAGCAAATTTGGAAAACTCAGCAGTGGCCACAGGACTGGAAAAGATCAGTTTCATTCCAGTCCCAAAGAAAGGCAATGCCAAAGAATGCTCAAACTACCGCACAATTGCACTCATCTCACATGCTAGTAAAGTAATCCTCAAGATTCTTCAAGCCAGGCTTCAGCAATACATGAATCATGAACTTCCTGATGTTCAAGCTGGTTTTAGAAAAGGCAGAGGAACCAGAGATCAAATTGGCAACATCTGCTGGATCATTGAAAAAGCAAGAGAGTTCCAGAAAACATCTATTTCTGCTTTATTGACTATGCCAAAGCCTGTGACTGTGTAGATCAGAATAAACTGTCAATTCTGAAAGAGCTGGGAATACCAGACCACCTGACCTGCCTCTTGAGAAATCTGTATGCAGGTCAGGAAGCAGCAGTTAGAACTGGACATGGAACAACAGACTTGTTCCAAATAGGAAAAGGACTACGTCAAGGCTGTATATTGTCACCCTGCTTACTCAACTTCTACGCAGAGTACATCATGAGAAACGCTGGGCTGGAAGAAACACAAGCAGAAATATATTGAGAAATATCAATAACCTCAGATATGCAGATGACACCACTCTTATGGCAGAAAGTGAAGAGGAACTAAAAAACCTCTTGATGAAAGTGAAAGAGGAGAGTGAAAAAGTTGGCTTAAAGCTCAACATTTAGAAAATGAAGATCATGGCATCCGGTCCCATCACTTCAATGGAAATAGATGGGGAAACAGTGTCAGACTTTATTTTTTGGGGCTCCAAAATCACTGCAGATGGTGATTGCAGCCATGAAATTAAAAGACGCTTACTCCTTGGAAGAAAAGTTATGACCAACCTAGACAGCATATTCAAAAGCAGAGATATTACTTTGCCGACTAAGGTCCGTCTAGTCAAGGTTATGGTTTTTCCTGTGGTCATGTATGGATGTGAGAGTTGGACTGTGAAGAAGGCTGAATGCCAAAGAATTGATGCTTTTGAACTGTGGTGTTGGAGAAGACTCTTGAGAGTCCCTTGGACTACAAGGAGATCCAACCAGTCCATTCTGAAGGAGATCAGCCCTGGGATTTCTTTGGAAGGACTGATGCTAAAGCTGAAACTCCAGTACTTTGGCCACCTCATGCGAAGAGCTGACTCATTGGAAAAGACTTTGATGGTGGGAAGGATTGGAGGCAGGAGGAGAAGGGGACGACAGAGGATGAGATGGTTGGATGGCATCATGGACTCTATGGACGTGAATCTGAGTGAACTGTGGGAGTTGGTGATGGACAGGGAGGCCAGGCGTGCTGCGATTCATGGGGTCGCAAAGAGTCAGACACGACTGAGCAACTGAACTGAACTGAAAGCTCAACATTCAGAAAACTAGATCATGGCATCTGGTCCCATCACTTCATAGCAAATAGATGGGGAAACAATGGGAACAGTGGGAGACTTTATTTTTGGGGGCTCCAAAATCACTACAGATGATGACTGCAGCCGTGAAATTAAAAGACGCTTACTCCTTGGAAGAAAAGCTATGACCAACCTAAACAGCATATGAAAAAGCAGAGACATTACTTTGCCAACCAAGGTCTGTCTAGTCAAGGCTGTGGTTTTTCCAGTAGTCATGTATGGATGTGAGAGTTGGACTACGAAGAAAATTGAGTGCCGAAGAATTGATGCTTTTGAACTGTGGTGTTGGAGAAGACTCTTGAGAGTCCCTTGGACTGCAAGGAGATCCAACCCGTCCATCCTATAGGAAATTAGTCCTGAATATTCATTGGAAGGACTGATGTTGAAGCTGAAACTCTAGTACTTTGGTCACCTGTTGTGAAGAACTGACTCATTGAAAAAGACCCTGATGCTGAGAAAGATTGAAGGTGGGAGGAGAAAGGGATGATAGAGGATGAGATGGTTGGATGGCATCACTGACTCGATGGACATAAGTTTAAGCAAGCTCCGGGAGTTGGTGATGGACAGGGAATCCTGGCGTGCTGCAGTCCATGGGGTTGCAAAGAGTCAGACAGAACTGAGTGACTGAACTGAACTGATTTACTTGTACACTGGATTGCTCACTCAAGGACAGGGTTTCTACAGACTTCTCTCTTTCTCCTTCATAATCAGTTTTCCCCCCCCTCTTCATTTAAGCCCTTTCTGATTTAGACCTTTAAAAATAAACATGTGAGAGTTTAATGCATAGAGTTTTTTGTGTTTTGATGAGGTTGTCTCCTGGTTTTAAGTGGATTAAATTGGTTGCAGTTACACATTGTTTTTGGATGATCAAGTCAGAACTATAAACTCGGGTCTTTCATCCTTAGCACTATTGACATTTGGGGCGGGATAATCTGGGCATGAGCATTATCCTGTACATTGTAGAATGCTTAGCAGCATCCCTGGCCTCTGTTCACTAGTTGCCAGTTGCACCCGTCCATTGTGACAGTTCAGTTATGACACATTGCTGAATGTCTCCTTGGTGAGCAAGTGGTTCCGTTGAGAACCACTGATTATAAACAGTGGCTCGCCTATAGTGATTATAAAGGGATAATTATTTACCTGTTCTTCTGGTGGTCTTATAAAGTGACATCCTCTTACCGGGCTGTCAGGGAGATGACAATATACAACTGGAATTTGCATGAATATCTGTTAAGAATGTAAATAATTACATGGTGGTCTGTTTGCTTCTTACCGCCCTAGGAACACAATAATGGTGATTATAAGGTTACCATTTTGGGTGTCTACTATGTACCAGACACTGCCTGAGAGTAGTTTGTTTTTATCTGTTGTACAGAAGAAAAGCTCTAAGGGGTGTCCAAGGCTGATGCAGCTTTAGGGGCCTCTGTCAAGTTAGTGCACCCACATGAACGTTTCACATGACTCTTGACTGGCAGTACCAGATGAGGCCCCAAAGCCCTGTTTGACCAAGAGTTCAGTCGGATCCAGGATCTGAGCAGCAAAGAGGTTATTTGGTAAAGGTGAGGGTATTACTGAACACTGTCTGGAAGTGATCACTGAGTCAGTATTAAGCATAGAGAATCATACAGGGGCAGAGGCCAGGAGAAGCTTTCTGAACCAGCATTATCTGAAGAAGGCAGGGCTGTCTTTCTGTCAGATTCAGGGTGTACATCTTGGAGCTGAGTCCCCATGAGATACACCACTCTGTGTAGAATGTGAGTGTTTGTAGTTTGCTTTCCTCGGAGGGCTGTCTTGAGAGAATTAGTTAGTTACAGATTATAACTCTTCCTAGACTGATCTGAATTAATCTTTAGAGAACATGTAGGGATCTCTGAGCTGTCCTTGCTTTTCTGAGATCATGAAGGAGGAGAATCCATATGTAAAATTAATTCTGAGTTTGAAGAAATGTTTGCTTTATACAGTATCCTTTTCTGTTTGTTTTAAATTAAAGAACCCATCTACTTGAAATCCAGCATTCATAGTTGTCGTTCAGTATAAATGTTGAAAATTATTGATAAGAGAATTTATTTATTCAAAGTGTAATCATTTTGCTTTTATTTGGATTGCACTTATTGCTTGTCACTATTCATTATTGGGAGTGTCAAATTTTATTTTTAAATCTTCTCTGGGGTCTAAAGTAACTACCAAAAGCTAGCTTTCAAAGCAGACATAGTGAGTAAGAATTTGTGAAAAAATTTAGTATATTTTATTGTTGACTCTGTTAACTGATGTTGTGCTTTACCTGGATCTCCTAGTTGTGGCCTAGATGACATCAGCAGAAATAATTGTCTCAGGACACACCTGAGAAGGTTTAGGTAATTATGTTAATTGAACTATTATTTCTTATGAGCCTTCTCAGTTTAGCACCTGTTCGGTATGGATAGCTACTTCTCAGTCTCAAGTGGTAGTATTTCCAGGATGACTTTTGGTGATCCTTTCCAGCCTTGAGTGATTCATGTATCTCCCTTCTCTTTTATTTTACTGTTTTATGATATTTTAAAAAACTCTATTTTAGCTTTTAATTGAAATATATCATACGTGTTCAGCTTGGTGAATTCTAACAAACTGAATATACCTGTATAACCAACATGAGCAGCATCTCTGAAGCCCCGCTCACTTTTTCTTCTATTCACTACCCCTTACCCTCAAGGGCAGCCACCGTCCTGACATAAAGGCATAGCTTGATTTTACTTCTTGCACTTTAAGTGGGAGAAAAAAGTATTTACTCTGTAGCATCTAACTTAGTTCACTCAGCCTTGCATTGTGTGCTGGTTGCTCAGGTGTTTCTGACTCTTTACAACCCCGTGGACTGTATGGAACCTGCCAGGCTCCTCTGTCCGTGGGATTTTCCAGGCAAGAATACCGGAGTAGGTTAGCATTTGCTTCTCCAGAGGGTATTCCCAACCCAGGAATAGAGTCCATGTCTCCTGTGTCTCCTGCCTTGGCAGGTGGATTCTTTACCGCTCTGCCATCAGGGAAGCCCAACCTTACATTAGTGAGATTCGCTGTTATTTTTTTTGTTCTTCATTCTAGATTGTTCGTTTTCGTTGTTGTATGCTGTTGTGTGAACATACCGCAGTTTATCTGTTCATCGCTGATGGACATTTGATCTTTTCTAGTTTCGACTCTTATAGATAGTATTGCCAGGAACATGTAAATGCGTTTCTTTGGGGGCATGTATCGAATACATGAATTGTTAGGTCATATTGTCAGTGTATAGTACACCATTCTTTGAAAATGGTTGTGCCATTTGCATCCCCACTGGTAGTGTATGAGAGTTTGGGTTACCCTCTGACTTCTCTGTCAGCGGTATTTTTTAACTCTTTTCATTTTAGCCATTCTAGTTGGTATGTAGTGTTATTTTAGAAAATTTCCTCTGGCAAAAATCAGCTGCGAATTTGAGGCATCTTGAGGCTTTAATCTGTCAAACCAAGCTCACGCACGTCCCAGAGCGTCAGTTGTTTCTCTTCCCCAAGTAGAGTCCTTCTTGAGTCAAGCATGATCTTTAGACTGTTTCAGAATTAGCAGATACCTCCAGAGAAGAAAGCAAGTGAGGATGCTATGCTTACCTCAGAGGGCCCTCCCCTCTGGAACTGCAGTTTAGCCAGTCCTCACTGTTTCCACAACTCTCCAGCGTCTTTGGAAACATGATTTTGTAGTTTTTGTGGCTTTTTCTAGTTACTGAAGCTGAATCAGTTTGCCGTGACCTATATTATATCCTGCCCAGAAATGGAAATTGTCAGTAGGTTCTTGGGATTTTCTGTGTGGTCAACCAGGTCGCCTGTAATGTTAGTGTTTTTGCCCCTTCCTTTCTCATCCTTTTTTCCCCACCTTGCATTATCAGACTGGTCATAATTACCGGTACAGTGTTTAATAGATGAGATGATAGTGGCATCTTATTGTAGGGATGGAAAATGAATACATTATTTCACCATTGAGTATGATAATTGCTGTAGTTTTTGTTGATTTTTTTTTAGAGGAAGGGATTATCTTCTATTTCTAGTTTGCTGACGTTTTAAAAAAAAAATACATGAATGGCTATTGAATACTTTTTCTGCCTATACCAAGATGATTACATGATTTTCTCCTTTTTTCTCCCTATTCCCATGGCTGAATGTATGCTTCTGAAAAATAAGTTACCCATAACCTTACCACATCTACTGTAATATTATTTTCATATTCCCTTTCATCCATGAGACAGTTCTGTACAGAGAGACAGCTCTCTTTAAACCTGCTGTACATTTAAGCCTACCATACATCTTCCATTTTATTTTTCATTAGCAAAGTAAATAACATGGTTCTCAGCCCAGAGACCACTTTGACAGATTGGAAACATTCTTTCTGGCTCCCACCACTACCTATCTCTGTTTTGTACAGGGAGGAATGAGTGAAAAACTGAAAATTTTCCTTAAAGCATTATTTTGATCTGTTTTAATTTTTATTTCCTTGTTTTTATTATTTGGATTTTAAGGGAGGAGAATGGGGTCAGGGAGGGGCTGAGTGGGTGGTAACTGGGAGCTGGGGAAGAAAACTCCTTAGGATTTCCTTAAGCATCACCTTCTGCTCCTCCCCTTCCCATGCTTCCAGCTTTGCCACAAATCAATTGTGTGAATCCCCTTGGGCAAGTCACTTAATCACTGAGCTTTTGTTTCCTCATCTGGGATCGAAGAGAAAGGCGATGGACAGCTGCTGTGACCTGCCACTTAGGGAGAATCGAAAGATTCAGTGAGCAGTTTATAAAGCATAGAACTTCCAAAATGCAAGTAGTTGTTAGGATTAGTTTTGTACAGTGGCATCTATCTCACATTTTCTAACAACGTGAAAGTTACCTGTTGAAAGAAGGATACTTGTAACACCGTTGGTCTGCCAACTACAACTGTAAGAAACCTGTAGTTCACTGTGGCAAGAGGTATAAAATGGAGGTTTTGTTCATTTGCTTAAACCTTCATAAACTCTCTATTAATTGTTCATAGCCAAGCTTGTCACTACTGGAATGAACAACCATTGATATGTATGTACCAAAACTTGCTCCTTGTAAGGAGAGGTATGACAAACCTAAACACCATGTATTAAAAAGCAGAGACATCACTTTGCTGACAAAGGTCCATATAGTCGTTTTCTAGTAGTCATGTACAGATGTAAGAGTTGGACCATACAGAAGGCTGAGCGCTGAAGAATTGATGCTTTCAAATTGTGGTGCTGGAGAAGACTCTTGAGAGTCCCTTGGACTGCAAGGAGATCAAACCAGTCAATCCTAAAGGAAATCAACCCTGAATGTTCACTGGAAGGACTGATGCTCATGCTGAATGAAGCTCCAGTACTTTGGCCACCTGATGCAAAGAGCTGACTCACTGGAAAAGACCGTGATGCTGGGAAAGATTGAAGGCGGGAGGAGAAGGGGATGACAGAGGATGAGATGGTTGGGTGGCACCACCAACTGGATGGACATGAGTTTGAGTAAGCACTGGAAGCTGGTGATGGACAAGGAAGCCTGGAGTGCTGCAGTTCATGGGGTCGCAAAGAGTCAGACCCGACCGAGCAACTGAACTGAACAAAACTGAAGATTCATTGACAGGATTTTAGTTTATACCCAGGTTTATGATCTCTCTGATGCATGAAGTGAAATACACTGGTCCTGTAACTGAAGAGCCATGGATGGTTCCCTGAGACGTTTTTTAGATCAAGTAACATGAATAGTGTTGGGAGGGTTATGTGGTCTTATAGTGAGACATCAAAAACTCATACCACTACTGGCTTGAAATTCTGTCCTACTAACCTCTGCCTTGAATGGGCAAGAAAGGGCGTTTGTGGGATGGTTCTGATTCCAGACATTTTCTCTCTGGGCACCTCCTCCGCATTCAGGAGAGCCAAAGGTAAGCTTCATTTCCGCCTATGGTTTTGGGAGTGGGTGGATGGATTCCACAGAAGGGAGGTTTTGACTTATAATCTATTAGCCCAATCATTTACCTGTTCAGGTTTATAGGTCATCCATTTAGAAGTTAGAAATGGATCAGGTCTAATTTTAAATATGTCTGGGTCTATGGGACTGGCTAGGGAGCAAACAGCAAAGTGAAATTTCTCAATCTTCTATTAAATTGGCTGTGAAACACATAGAGATATGAGAGAAAAGACTTTAAAGGGTCATCTGAATAAAAGATTATTTGCATAAAAGTTTTTCTTTTGGTATAGGGATTTTTAATTGATCTATTATATTTGGGAATTTATTTTTTGCAATTTATTCATGCAATTTAGGACTAAGTAATAGTCCATGATCTTGCAATGGAAGTCCTGGTTATAGTTCTGTTAACATCAACAGTTGTTGAATGCTTCACATTTTTCCTTCAGCACCATTCTTTTGCTCAAGTATTCTGTTCCTCTTATTTGGCATGCTTCTACTCACCTGCTCTCTTTCCTGTCTTCCATCCTAGAAAGGGTTAGATGCCCCTCTTATTATTCCCATAAGTGCCCGGGGATAACTTAGTCCACACTAAAAAAATAATGACTTGTTTTCATCTTTATCATAAGTCGGGTTCCTTTAGAGCAAGGGCTCTGGTATCATCTTTATAGCCAGCATACATGGTGTGATGTCTGGACCTTAACTGTTTGGACATCAGGACACTGAGGTGGGAGAGGACTGGGAGTTAAGAGCCAAGTCCTAATTGTAACTTTTTGCCCTATGATCTTGGACAAGTGATCTTCAATTTCCTTACAAGTAGCTCACCTTGTTATCTTGTTAAAATGCACATTCTGGCTCAGTAGGTCTCTGGTGGTTTTCAAAATTTTGCATTTTAACAAGCGCCCAAGAAGAGCTCGTGCTGCCAGTTCAAGAACTACAGAAAACTAGACACCACCTAATGGCTTTTCCAGCTTTTACCATCTGTAGTTTTAGTCATTGTTTTAAATTCTGAACAGAATTGCTGGATATGCTGTAATTATTAAACATCTGTCCATCTCCAGTTTATCAGAATGCAAAACACTGACAATTCTGTGCCTTATGAAGTTGTAAGACAATGTCTCTAAAATTGAAGGTAATTTTACTACTCCCAAGATTTTGACTTTGACAGGTTAAAAATATCAAATAGATGTCTGGACAAGCATTTGAGTTAGCACTAGCTTGTCATCTAAATGTCGATACTTGCTTGTTTGCTCTTTGTTTGATGCATATTGGAGAACATTTGCAATAAACAGATGCTAATGAGGGAGCTGAAATGGGTAGACATGTGATCTCCTGAGTATAAATACAGAGACAGGCAAGCTGTTGAGGAATTCATCATCAGAGGAGGAGTTCCTGATCATCTCCTTTAGTTCTCCAGAAGGTGAGAATCAAATTATTATAAGACATATTGATAGAAATGCTATAGGTAGAAGGCAGATTGTGTCGATTGAATATGGATTGCTGGGGATGGGGCGTTTGAAAACATTCCTTACTGTTTCTTTTGAGTGTAACTTCCTCAATAAGCCAGATATTTGACTTGGGAGCATTGCCAGCTTAGGAATTTATAGCTCTGTTGATCTCATGTATGGATGTTGAAAAGTAGTTGGATTAATTTTTATTTTTGATTTACAGAAAAAATCCACCTCTTCCACACCAGGAGTATTAAACAGGCATAGTTTCAGTGTTCAAAGGAGTTATATATGTGCCTGTGATGGACTCTGATCACTTTTTCCACCTCTAACAAAATGAAAACCTGGACAAGAGAAATTAAACCCTGAGAAAAGTACAGAATGTAGCATATAGTTGAGTGTGGGTATCTTAATTATGATGAAATTTTTACCTCCTACAGAATAAGACAATTTTTCCTACCACAGTGATCTGTATTTCATTTCCTAACCGTGGTTGCAGATTGAACAGAAGTTTTAGAGCTTATTTATCATCCTCATCATTGCATTTTGATCATTTGTGACCCTTGGTTCCCCTAAACCTAACTAGCTGGGACAAGCGCAGGAGAGGGATTTGGGCATAAGCCGTGGCAGTGAAACCAAAATGAAGAGCCTTTGGTTTTTGCTCCTGGAATTCCAGCCATGGAGCTTTATAGGAAGGAGCATGTGGAGCATTTTTTACTGTTGCCTTTTAATGCTGTCCTTTTGGCTGGGGGTCTTAATGGAGGTTGCCTCATGGCTTATTTAATCTTAATGTTGCTGCTAGGTTGGAACTCATTTTTGAGGTTGTAATGTATGTTGAACCCAAATTGAAGTTTCTGAAGCCAGCTGTGAACCAGAGGTATTTGCTGCAGTCCAAACAGATTGTCTTTTGGGAAACACCTTAACCAGGATTATTATTGTTGTGACCCTCTTTGGAGGCTTTAGATAGAACATATTTTTTTTACCCTGAGAATTTTTTTTAACAACACAACACCATTTTTAAAGACTTTACATTTAGACATTTTAATTTGTCTTTGATATTGAACTTAAGTAGCTTATGACTAATGAAATAGAAAGGAGTTATTTAATATTATATAATATATGTAATATATAATATGTTACTATTATATAATATATGTGATATATATATCATATATATAATAGTAACATATTATATATTACATATATAATATGCCTTTTCACTTCCAAATGGCTTTTGAATTTTTCATGGTGGGCTTATGACTCCAAAATGTTCACATTATATTTTCTGTTTTGTTTTTAAAGAAACTACTTTGTACTGTAAAATACGGCAAGATTATTAGTACGATAAAGTACTTTAAAAAAATCAGTATTATATATTTTTTAATTAATTTATTTATTTTACTTTACAATATTGTATTGGTTTTGCCATACATTGACTTGAATCTGCTATGAGTGTACATGTGTTCCCCATCCTGAACCCCCTTCCCACCTCCCTTCCCATTCCATCCCTGCAGCCCTGAGCACCCTGTATCATGCATCAAACCTGGACTGGTGATTCGTTTCACATATGATAATATACATGTTTCAGTGCCATTCTCCCATATCATCCTGCCCTCACCCTCTCACACAGAGTCCAGAAGGCTGTTCAATACATCTGTGTCTCTTTTGCTGTCTTGCATACAGGGTTATTGTTCCCTTCTTTCTAAATTCCATATATATGCATTAGTATACTGTATTGGTGTTTTTCTTTCTGGCTTACTTTATTCTGTATAATAGGCTCCAGTTTCATCCACCTCATTAGAATTGATTCAAATGTATTGTTTTTAATGGCTGAGTATTAATAAGTATTATATTTTTATATATAAAGTGAAAGAGGAGAGTGAAAAAGTTGGCTTAAAACTCCACATTCAGAAAACTAAAATCATGGCATCCAGTCCCATCACTTCATGGCAAGTAGATGGGGAAACAGTGACAGACTTTATTTTGGGGGGCCTCCAAAATCACTGCAGATGCTGACTGCAGCTATGAAATTAAAAGACGCTTTCTCCTTGGAACAAAAGCTATGACCAACCTAGACAACATGTGCAAAAGCAGAGACATTACTTTGCCAACAAAGGTTCATCTAGTCAAAGCTATGGTTTTTCCGGTAGTCATGTATGGATGTGAGAGTTGGAATGTGAAGAAAGCTGAGCGCCAAAGAATTGATGCTTTTGAACTGTGGTGTTGGAGAAGACTCTTGAGAGTCCTTTGGACTCCAAGGAGGTCCAACCTGTCGATCCTAAAGGAAATCAGTCCTAAATATTCATTGGAAAGACTGATGCTGAAGCTGAAACTCCAATACTTTGGCCACCTCATGCGAAGAACTGACTCATTGGAAAAGACCCTGATGCTGGGAAAGATTTAAGGTGGGAGGAGAAGGGGACGACAGAGGATGAGATGGTGGATGGCATCACCACACGATGGACATGAGTTTGAGTAGGCTCTGGGAATTGGTGGTGGACAGGAAAGCCTGGCGTGCTGGAATCCATGGGGTTGCAAAGCGTCAGACATGACTGAGTGGCTGAACTGAACTGAGCTGATGATGTATAGTACTGAGCTCCAGAATTCCAAACAAAGGATCTAGGGGACTTTTAAATTTCTTTGTATTGGAGTATAGCTGATTTGCAGTGTTGTGTTAGTTTCAGGTATACAGCAGTGATTCAGTTATACATATATCTATTCTTTTCCAGATCCTTTTCCCATATAGGTTGTTACAAAGCTCTAAGTATAGTTCCCTGCACTATACCATAGGTTAGGGGACATTGTTAATAAGAGTGAACCTCTTTGGTTTATCAGTTGTTACCCAGAAGACTAGTTACTGATGATTTCATAGAGAAAGATATTCCGATAAAAGCAAACTGGATTTTCCCTTCCTTAATCTCCAGAGATTTCTAACGCAAAAAAAAGAAAAGAAATTTTATCCAAAATTAGTTGCATGCCTGCTTATGTCCCCTTTGCTTTACCTTTATTATTTTTTTTAGAAATTTTATTTTTTTAATTTAGTTTTGGCTGTGCTGGGTCATGTTGTGGCTCACAGGTTCTTTGGTGCCATGAGCAGGATTTCTCTAGTTGCGGAGAGCGGGGGCGACCCTCTAGCCGGGGTTCCCTTGTTGTGGAGCACAGTCTCTAGAGCATGGGCTCAGTAGTTGTGGCACACAGGCTTAGCTGCCCCAAGGCATGTGGGATCTTCTTGGACCAGGGATCGAACCAAAGTCCCTTACATTAGCAGGTGAATTCTTAACCACTGGACAAACAGGGAAGTCCTGATTTACCTTTAAATCTGGATGTCTTGTCAGTCAAGGGGCAGTTAGATCCATTTCTTTTGTGTTCCAGGTGAAAAGCAAATGTGTTAGCACAGGATCATTTTTTTCCTCTGTAGTTTTGGAAAATTTTTTTGCTTCCCCTGATTTGTATTTTGACCTGCTCAATTTTGGTCTCTTATGCAGTCCCCAGCATAGACAAAAATAGTGTTTATTCTTAGTCTCAAAAACATACATATTGCAAATTTGGAAAACCCCTTCACTGCACTCATACGAACTTATGGGTGTGATGAAGGGATGGGTCCCTTCCCATCACTAACTCCAGCCTTCCTCTAGAAGAAAGGAGAGGACTAGCAGTGAAAGGGAAGTTCTTTGTAAGAGAAGTGACCTAACATGTCTGTTACGATCGTTGAACTGTTCCTACTGTGGCATGCAACTCTTCACCAGATTACAAAAATTTCTTGGGGTCCTTCCAGCTTTTCGTTTGTTTGTTTTTGTGTGTTTACTTTTGCTGCCTTCATAAGACAACCCAGGTCTCTTCTTTTTATTGGGCCTTCAGAGGATTTTTCCCTCAGTGATGTTGCTCCCTAGGTTCTGAGCAAGTGAATATCAGACCCGTGAGGTCCAGATCTCCCCTGTCTCTGAATATCATAAGTCTGAGCAGTGTTTTGGTTGACCCAATAATAATACTTTCTCAATTTATCACCTCACTTATTCTCGTAGATACCCCTGAAGTATGTTGGAAAGCAGTTATCAGTATTTTAAAACTCTTCTAGGTCAGCACAGTTATCAACTTATGGCCCAGTCCGGTCACAAATCCCTATTGATGTGTTCTAGATACAAATATGGCTCCACAAAAGCAATACTTTTATCATTTATCTGAAAGAATGATGGTTAAGACAGAGGAGAGGAATGATTATACTCTATAGATAGGCTATAAAAAGTCTCCTCTAGAGTCTGGATTAAGTGGCAGAGTAGGAAGGTCTTGAGCGCACCTCCTCCCATGGACACACCAGAGCTGCAGCTGTGTGTGGAACAGCTGTCTTTGAGAATGACCTGAGGACTAGCAAGACAGATTTTCAGGTTTGTTATATGCTACAACTGAACCAAACTGAACCCCATGGTAGCCACAAACAAAAACGTATAGTATAACAGATACACAAAAAATAAAGGAATACAAACATAACCCTAAAGAAAGTCATCAAATCACAAGGGAAAGGAATATGAGAGTAAGAAAGGCACAGAGAAGAATTGCAAAAACAACCAGAAAACAGTTAACAAAATGGCAATAAGTATGTTGCTAAAAATAATTACTTTAAATGTAAATGAACTAAATGCTCTAATCAGAAGACATAGGATGGCCAAGTGGATATAAAAAAAGACCCCATTTATATGCTTCCTGCAAGAGACTTCAGATTTACACACACAGACTGGAAGTGAAGGGATGGAAAGAGATTTTATGCAAAGAGAAATGTAAGAAAGCTGGATTAGCAAAACTTACAGTAGACAAAACAGGTTTTGAAACAAAGACTGTTACAAAAAACAAAAAAAGACATTACAGTAAGTCCCCTACATATGAACCTTTAGTTAAGTTTCCAACTTTCAAAGATGTGAACGTGCGCTCGCATATACAGTCACGTAAGTTCACAGGTCTGGTTCACACTGTCACGTGCTTGTATCCTCTACAAGTGGTTTTGCTTTTGTGTAATTTACAGTGTGCGTGCTGAGTTGCTTCAGTCGTGTCCAACTCTCTGCAACCCTGTAGACTAGCCCACTGGGCTCCTCTCTATGGGATTCTCCAGGCAAGAATACTGGAGTGGGTTGCCATTCCCTTCTCCAGGGGATCTTCCCGACCCAGGGATAAGTCTCTTAGTCTCCTGCAGTGGCAGGCAAGTACTTTACCACTAGCACCACCTGGGAAGCCCATTGTACAGTACTGTGTAGAGAAAATAAGAACCACTGTTGCTCTAAGTTAAAAAAGCAATTCGAACTTTTTTTTCTGCATTGAAAGCTAGAATTATTCATTTTATATTTGGATCTTAGTGTAACTTTTGGAATGTGAATTTATAACTGAATCTTGAGATGTGAAACCATGAAATAAATACTAATGAATCAATGTAAGTAAGAAGTGCCAGTCATCACAAGACAGGTACACAGAAATGTAAGCAAAAAACAACAAACAAATGTTGGTGAAGATGTGGAAAAAAGGGCATCCTTGGGTGGGCTATAAATTGGAGCAAGCACTACGGAGAGCAGCATGGAAGTTTCTCCAACAATTAAAAGTAGAACTACCATGCAGTCTAGCAAATTCTGGGTATTTATCTAAAGAGTGTGAGAACACCGATTTGGAAAGTATTGGCAGTCCTGTGTTCGTTGTGGCATTATTTGTAGTAACTAAGATATGGAAGTAACTTAAGTGTTTGGCGGATGAATGGCACATGGCAAGGTTTCATTCTTTTCATGGCTGAGTGATATTCCTGTGTGCGTATGTGTGTGTGAGGTGTGTACAGCATGGATGGACCTACAGGGATGTTATGCTAAGTGAAATAAGCCAGAGAAAGACAGATACCATATGGTTTCATTTATACGTGGAATCTAAAACCAAGTGAACAAACAAAACAGACTCATGGATGCAGAGGGAAAATCCTTGGTTTCTAGCGGGAAGAATGGAGAGGAAGTTGGGCAAAATTGGTGAAGGTGATTAAGAGGTATAAATTTCCACTCATAAATAAGTCAGTGGGAATGTACGGAATATAGTCAGTAATATTTGAAGAGCTTGGTCTTGTGGCAGATGGTAACTAGACTTATTGTGTGATCAGTTTGTAATGGATCACTGTTGTGCTCCTGAAACTAGTAGTGTATGTCAGTTGCACTTCGTTGTACACATTTTTTACTCTGATAATATATGGGTTTGCTTGTTACTCCTTGATCATTAAAACAGAAAGACACCACAGTCCAACAATTAATCCATTTTTTTCTTTTCAGTTTCCAAAAAAAGACTTACAGCAAAATGAATAATCCAGCAATCAAGAGAATAGGAAATCATATCATCAAATCTCCTGAAGACAAGCGAGAATACCGCGGACTTGAGCTGGCCAATGGGATCAAAGTACTTCTTGTCAGTGATCCAACAACAGATAAATCATCAGCAGCACTTGATGTACACATAGGTACAATTTAAAATTGTGAATTAAGCTTTGTTCAGCTTCATTGACCTAATGTTTAGTTATTTGGACTCTCCATATTTATGCAGTAGAGACCTAGCAATTGCCAGTTTGATGTATGTTACTGGGTACAGTAGCCCTGTACAGCTGTTGGTAATCTACAGTTGTCTATGTTAAATCACCCTGCCTTTACTAGGCTTCCTTGGTGGCTCACATGGTAAAGAATCCACCTACAACGCGCAAGACCTGGGTTTGATCGCTAGGTTGGGAAGATCCCCTTGGAGGAGGCTTGGCAACCCAGTTCAGTATTCTTGCCTGGAGAATCCCCATGGACAGAAGAGCCTGATGGGCTACAGTCCATGGGGTCACAAAGAGTCGGACTCGACTGAGCGACTAAGCACACACACACACCTTTACTGGGAGTGTCGTATTAGGTTTCCAGTAAAAGTGACTTAGCAGCAAGGAGATTCATTCCCATCCTTTACAGTAACAGTTCTACTGCCTTTACTTTCATGTACACTTGATACCCTAGGAATAGCATATTTCCTAAATTCTTGTGTGCACTTTTCTCCCACATTTAATGCTGCTTTAATCAAGTTACTTCTTATCTATGTGTACATTTGGTTTTTTCCCTCTCTGAAAAACTTTTTTTTAATTCAATGGCATTTTAGAATTGGGGAAATAAAATAATAACCATCCTAAGTTGGACAAATGATGATTGCCATGCACAATTCAGTGTGCCTTGCAAATTGTTATCTAATTTGAAGTTGCTCAACTCTCAAGTATATATTAAAAAAGTGACTGAAACAAAACATTTTGCTCAACATTTCCCAGCTAGTAGGCCTGCTAACTTGTGCTCTTAGCACCACCCTATATTGTCTCCTTCAATAAAATATAAAAGCTAGAATTTTCTAGCTCTTATGAAACAGTGAATTCAGCTCTTTCTCTCAGTGTGATTTGTGAGGACACTACTGTCCAGAAAGGTTAAGTATCTGCTGAAAGTCACCAGGTAACTGATGTCAATCTGATGATGACAGATTTTAATTTCTTGGGCTCCAGAATCACTGTGGATGATGACTGCAGCCATGAAATTTAAAGACACTTGCTTCTTGATAGGAAAGCAGTGACAAACCTAGATAGCATATTAAAAAGCAGAGATATCACTTTGCTGACAAAGGTCCATATAGTCCAGATAGTCAAAGCTTTGGTTTTTCCAGTAGTCGTGTATGGGTATTAGAGTTGGACCATAAAGAAGCCTGAGTGCTGAAGAATTGATGCTTTTGAATCACGGTGCTGGAGAAGACTCTTGAGAGTCCTTTGGACAGCAAGGAGATCAATCCTAAAGGAAATCAACCCTGAATATTCGTTGGAAGGACTGTTGCTGAAGCTCCAATACTTTGGTTACGTGATGCAAAGAGCTAACTCTTTAGAAAAGACCCTGATGCTGGAAAAAATTGAAGGCAAAAGGAGGAGAGGGCAGCAGAGGAGAAGATGGTTAGATAGCATTACCGACGCAATGGACATGAATTTGAACAAACTCCAGGAGATAGTGAAGGGGATAGGGGAGCCTGGCATGTTGCAGTTCATAGGGTCGCAAAGAGTCAGACACAACTGAGCAGCTGAACAACGACAACAAACTGATGTCAAGCGCTAGGGCTAGAATGTAAGTTGTACCATTTAGAGTAGCCGGTACCTAACTTCCTGTGATTATGGTTGGAGTTACCATTGCTAACAGAAGTTCCAAATCACCTGTGATTCATTTGCCCTTGATATCTTTCAACATATAAACAAATGATTTATTATATATATATTTTCCCTTCTCTTTCAGGTTCGTTGTCAGATCCTCCAAATATTGCTGGCTTAAGTCATTTTTGTGAACATATGTTATTTTTGGGAACAAAGAAGTACCCTAAAGAAAATGAATACAGCCAGTTTCTCAGCGAGCATGCAGGAAGTTCAAATGCCTTCACTAGTGGAGAGCATACCAATTACTATTTTGATGTTTCTCATGAACACCTAGAAGGTGCGCTAGACAGGTAATGCTGAAAATACCCTGTGAATTGTCTATCTCACTTTGTTAAATTGTCATGTTAATAACCATACTTACTATTTTTACAAAAACGTCTTCACAGCTTTATAGCTTAACAATATATTTTAACCAGTAGTTTGTTGTTGTTGTTTTTTAACCAGTACTTTTTGACCCCTGGGTTTTATGAACAGAAAATAATGAGTGATGTTATATGTTTACTTTATAGTAGAGGAGAAATAATGGCATGACTTTAAACCAGCTTTCAGGACTACAGAATGTGTTTTTGACTTATAAAATTTTCACCAGCCTTTCCCATTCTAACTGGTATTGCATATGAAGCATATGATGAGGAATAAACTACTCGTGTCATGGATCTCTTTTCAAACATAGTTCTGTTCCAGAATACAAGAACTTAAATATTCTGTTCTCCTTTAGTTCCTCACTCCTCAAGGATATTGAGTAGATACAGAATGTTTTGACCTGCTGTTTCAACCCTGGGGATATTTCGTGAAAGTATTTTCTGGAGCAGCCTCCATTAGGCTAATTAAATTTCTTGGTCAATTTTCTAAGCAGCTAACAGTATCTAATTTTTCATTATATCAGTGATTTGATTCATGGTTTGTTCAAAGTGTAATTTTTCCCTTGGTGAATTTTTATAGTTCTCTGTATTACCAAGAAGGTGTAATTCTGCAGCGTTTTTGATGGACCTATAATGAAGTTTGATTTCACAGTTTTTAATTCTCAGCTTTAATTGCTTATTTAAATTAATAGTCATTTTTTCCCCCCACACCTAATAGTTTGAATTTGTTCTATAGCACAAAGAACATTAACAGGAGAACAAAGGCATGGGTTCAGGATATAGGACTGGGCCAGAGTAGTCTGTTTCTTACTTACTCTAGCGTATGTTTCAGTCTTTAGGCAGCAGCTTTGAGATGTAATCATCTTTTGTATGTATTCCCAGAAGACTTCCATTAATGAGTTCCTTGGGATCATACACCGAATTTAATTTCCTGCTTTACAAATGCCTCAGCAGATGTTCATATAATAGATCTCTGTATGATGGAGGATGTCTGTTACTTGGATCAGAGTGGGAAAAAAAAGCTACTTGTGTAGGGCATCTTTTAAAAGTGCTGATTATACTGTGTCAGAATCATGACACTTTATGTAGCTTTGTCCAGCTATGGTATGTAGCTATTAGGTACTTTTCCCAGCCTGAGTGTATTGAGGTAGGTAAAAGTGATTATATGTCCAGAATTATCTGTTTCCATATATCATTAATTATAGGCTCCAGATAGAGTTTCCCTTTGGGTTGGTATGTGTAAAGTACTTAGCACAGGACTGTATTCACTATGTGCTTAAAATAATACCAAGTAATGGTAACAGCTTCTTTTGATGGCTGCAGTGTGAGGTGCAATTGCTGAGATGTTTATAAACCCAGGAGTCTCTAGGCCCACTGAATAGTAGTCCCATTCAGACAGTCTCTTCTCTCGGCTTTATCTGAATTCTGGATGTTGTTTTTATAAGATGGGGTCTAAATTTAAGAATTACTATATGAAATCATGATTTAAATTGCAACCTGGTGTAGGAGAGTTAATTTATTAACTAAAGGAATCTCAGTTCAGCTTTGGTACTACATTAAGGAACAACCTCAAGAAAAATATAATAGGTTACTTATGTTAAAGTTACATGCCATTTTATTTGTCAAACCAGTGCTTTTAAATTTTAAAAATTCTCTTCATATTTCATAAAAGTCCATAATTATATCTTAGTCAAACTACTGTCATGTTTTTCATACTGTTATTTTTTTCACTAATTATAAAGTTCTTAAGGAAAAATAATCAAATAGAGCCTTTTAAATAGGTCACTTAGTTTGTCCTAAAATGCCTGAGTCTTAGTGAAATTGCACTTAAAACTATATTTAATATTTATTGCCTGAGAACTATCAGCTGTGTTTTCCTTTCTTGGAGAATTAGCCTTGTACAACAGAGATTTTTATAGACATCTCAAATTGCAAATCTTAAATAGATAGATTAGATTGCTGTTATCTTATAAATCTGCCCCACTGTTTTGCAAGTCTGCCCTGACTTTTTATTGTTGTATTTTGATTTATATTAGGAAATATATATTTGGTCTTTGTCCCTTATCCTAGACCATAGCTCCTGAAACTCTTGGAATTTCCTTAGTGTTGAGAGCCATAAAGTTGCATTTTGTTATTTTAATGAAGTGACTTTGGGAAAGTCCCTTGATAATTTGAGGCTAGAGGTTGGTTGCCAGGGGAACCAGCCCTGTATTTAGAAGGTTGGAACTTTCAGTCCACAAGGTGGAGGTTGATTTCAGACATCAGTGCCCAGTGATTTACTCAATTCTGTTGAAGTTTGGAGAGCCTGCAGATTGGTGGACACGTGGAGATGTGGGGAGGGTGGCCTACCTAGAGGGCATGAAAGCGCCATACCCTTCCCACATACTTTGCCTTACGCATCTCTTTCATCTAGCTGTTCCTGAATCATATCCTTTTATAACAAATCCAGTAATCTAGTAAGTAAAATGTTTCTCTGAGTCCTGTAGCTGATCTAGAATATTAATTGCACCCAAGGAGGTGGTTGTGGGAGCCTCTGATCTATGATCTATAGTGCTTGGTCAGAAGCCCAAGTGACAACCTGGACCTGTGGTTGGTGTTTGAAGTTAGGGACAGAGGGGAAGGGGTGAGAGGGAGGGATGAGCCTTGTAGGACCTGTGAGATCTCATGGTATCAATTGAGTTGAATTTTAGGATACCCAGCTGGTGAATTGCTTGGTGATATGGTAACAACAGGTGGGAATCGTCAAAATCAGAGGTTAATCTTTTTATATTTTCACTAATTAGATGACATATCTAGGGTAGAGTTCTCTGAATTTACATATGTCTAATATTTTTTTCTTATATTACTTAGAACTTATGTTCCTTTTTTCTTTGTAGCAATTTTAGTTTCTCTGATTCTGTAGAATTCCTATTTCCTAAGTTTCAAACATTTTTAAAAACATTTTTCTGAGGCCACTCTTAAAATAACAACTTTCAAATTGTTAATTATGTTTCACACCCTTAGATTTGCACAGTTTTTCCTGTGCCCCTTGTTTGATGAGAGCTGCAAAGACAGAGAGGTGAATGCAGTTGATTCAGAACATGAGAAGAATGTGATGAACGATGCCTGGAGACTCTTTCAGCTGGAAAAAGCTACAGGGAATCCCAAACATCCCTTCAGTAAATTTGGAACAGGTTTGTCAGCAGCAGCTTTAATGCATTAGTTCTCCTTAACCTCATTTAAACCATGGCCTTTTTGCCCAGTATTGTATTTTACAGTTTAGGATAGAAGACTGCAGAACTCCTTAGAGTTTGGAGCTGATAAGTGGTTGTTATATCATTGTTCCTCCCTGGTCTTTCTTTCTTTCTTTCTTTTTTAAAAAATAATTGTTTATTTGCTCGCGTCGGGTCTTAGTTGCATCATGCATGAGGATCTTTTGTTGCAGCAAACAGACTCTCTAGTTGTGGTGAGTCAACTCTGAAACACAGAGACTTTGTTGCTCTGTGGCACATGAGGTCTTGGTTCCCTGACCAGGGGTCGAACCTGTGTCCCCTGCATTGCAAGGCAGATTGTTAGCCCCTGGGCCCCTAGGGAAGTCCTGCCCTGGAATTTCTTAAACCATACCCCTACATATATGTTGTTTGGCAGGTCTTTGGGAAAACACCTTTATTTGACCTAAAAAAAGGGTTAAAGCGTAGGTATTTGAGCGTTGTGCAGAAGGTGATAGGCTAAGGAGAAGGAAGAGTAACAAAATATGAAACAAGTTTATTGGATAACAAGGTAAAAAATTAAATTTAGATTTTAGAAATAGTAATCATTCTTTTAACAGATGAGTAACATTTTGGCTAGTAGTTCAAAGAAAAGGATGTCAATAAGAGTTGGGCTCTTGGCATTGGATTTTTTTTTTTTAATTGAGGTGTAGTCAATGTATAATATTATGTAATTTTCAGGTATACAACAGAGGGATTCTGGCATTGGACTTTGAATATAATATATGAAATGATATTCTCGAAATTGTAATAACACTGGCCTAACCAGTTATTTAGCCCTCTAGAGGGTACCTCTGGCCATCCCATACAAATAGGGGTCTAGCTATTTCAAGAGCAGAGCAGTTAAGAGTTGTGAGTAGATATTAACCAGCGTGTCAAGGAGAGGAGATACTAGAGCTCTTTATTCTGAATAAATAGAATGTCCACTTCAAGGCTTATTGAATCCCCTACTCCCATTGCCTCCGCCTGTACTATCTACAGATAGATAAATGCATGGTGTCTGCTCCAGGCCTGACTGTAGAAGACACACAAGGTCTCTGCTGTCAAAGTGCTGCAACATCCTAGTAGATTTGAGATGGGATGACAGGGGGTAGCATAAAATAAATTTGGAGATACCTGATTTTTTATAATTGTACCCTTTTTTCTTTATTCAGTTTTTCATTAAAAAGTGCAGCTAAAATATTTAAATAATACAAAAGTATGTTTTAAAAAAGCAAAAACAAAAAGTTGCCCTTTATCAACTGTTGCCATTCCCACTTTACCAGATGTAATCATTATGAAAGGTTGCTGTGATTTTTAAAACATTGCTTTGGGGATTATAAAATAGCATAAAAAATAGATTGTTTAGTGTACTTAAATTTATGCCTATAAGTTTATTTTGGGGACTTTTGAAAAAGACAGCTTTCTTTCAGTTTGAATACCATCCTACTATATCCAGCGGCAACCAGGGAGCTAGCATAGCAAAATAGGAGTCTATAAAAATTCCAATTAGAAGCAGCGATACTGTATTCTTTAGACTTGTAACACTTGGCACCGTGTATCATTGCTAAGGTGAATATTGTGGTCCTCAAAATGTCTACGTAATGATTAATTTTCTGAAAAGTGGCTTTTATAGAGGACATGAGCATACATGATATATTGAGGGAATATGAATTTAAAAACCAAATTTCAAAATCACTACATCCAATGATTGTTGTCCTTTAAATAGTCCCTTTGGCAGGTTAGGTGCTTCCACCAACAATGCTGCTATTGTCAGAACGTGTTAGAACTCTTTTTGGGGAGTTGCCTCCTTTAAAATGGTCTCACTGGTGATAAATCACAGTCAGCATAATCAGGAAGCAGCCACAGATCTTCCAGAAATAAATCCAGTGAATAAGGTGAGCAGTATTGCCTCTGAGCACAAACACAAAACAGTCTTAAGATATCTTAAGGTATCAGGAGTGATAAGTGAAGAAAAACATTGAATGATCAATTATGTAGAGGTGGAATTTGGGAACATATTTGTTCTCATAACCTGTGACAAGGCTAGGCAGTTAGTCAACAAAGTATGAAGTAATATAAACAGCTGAGAGGTGAGTTAGCCAGACTTGGTACAAAAGTACAGAAAATGTGATGTAAGTAATGCAAACACTAAGTTACCTGTTGATTTCAGAAATATAAATTAATGTTGAGCTTTTTTGGAGTAGAGGTTTTGTCCATTGTTAAGGTCACAGACAAGTTTGAAAATGTGATAAAAGCTTTAATAAATACCCTTACTTAAAGTTATTCTTGCAGAACAAACCTTGTCAGAAATCATACTTAATTTACTTTTATTATTTTTTAGTAACTTCAGATGATTCTATGAATGTGGCCCATTTTGTCCATCTGGGGAATGTGGTTTATTATTTTAATGTTAATAATACTTTAAAGCTAGGTGTTTTTAAATGAGCAAAGATCAAGCATTGTGTGCTTTTAAGAAAACCTTACAATAAAATGCTTGTCCTTAACAGTACTTTTTCATGTACTGAAAAAGTGGTCAGTAGCTTTCAAACTTTTCTTTATACAACCCATAGTACATTTTACTCACGGCACATGTAAGCCACTGGAACAAAAGTTTTACCAAACATTACCTATCTTATATTTTCAGATGTAGTCTGGTACCCTCTGTTATATATATATATATATATATATATATTTATATATATATATATATTTTTTTTTTTTAATTTAGATCTTTCAGTACATTAAATTTATTTCCTCACAATCGAGTGGGTTCCACAGTTTAATTCAAAGTGATAGGCAGTCATTTCAGTAGACTCAAGAAAAGCATTTGTTAAAACACCTTCATGAACAAAGCAACAAAAAAGCACTCATTCATGAACAAAACAACAAAAAACTCTTTGAGTTGATAAAAGCCTATGTCAAACATCATGATTAATTCTGAAGTTTCAAAGAGATTTCTGTTGAAAGACAAAAACAAAGAATACCTTCTAATCACTGTTTTTGTTCAGCTCTGCTATAGGTACTAGTCATTACAGGAAGTCAAGGGAAAAAAGTGATAAGTAAGAGGTTGAAAGGAAGAAAGAGAAAACTTCTTGTTTCCATATGATATGATTACATAAAAAATTCAAGATCTTCAGATCAATCATCAAAAATAAGATAATTCACCACTGTTGTCAAGAGCAGAGAAGCGCTAAAATTGCATTCTTGTATTGTGGGTGCGTGCTCAGTTGCTTCAGTCGTGTCCGACTCTTTTGTGACCCCATGGACTGTAGCCTGCCAGGCTCCTCTGTCCATGGGGATTCTCCAGGCGGGAATACTGGAGTGGGTTACCATGGCCTCCTCCAGATTGAACCTGGGTCTCTTGAGTCTCCTGTATTATTAGCAGGCGAATTCTTTACCACTAGTGCCACCTGGGAAACCCCTTTTCTTGTATCGATACTAATCAATTAGGAAAATACTACAGGAAATATTATTTCCTGTAGTAGTATTTTATATTTCCTGTAGAAATATAAAAATCGCTATAAGGTATTTAGAAATAACACTAACAGAGGAGCAAGAAATATATAATGGATATGAAAGAGTGCCTGAGTAAATGGGAAGATAAACCATGTTCATGGATGGGTAAACTCAATGTTACAAGATACATTTCACCCTGAATTTATCTAAAATCAGTGTAGTGCAATTTGAAAGCCTGAGGTTGTTTTTTTTTTTCTTTTTAATAATCTTATAATCTGATTATAAATTAAAAGAAAGAGTAAAGGGCCAAGAATAACTAAGATAATTTTGAAGAACAACAAAGAAGACACTACTTCTACCAGGTACCAAGACTTCAGTTGTTAGAGTAGTGAAATTGATGCAAAAATACATGAAGATAACAGGAGAACAGATTATGAACCCTGGAAGCATATCCACAAATGTTTGGAAACTTAGACATAAGACAGAGGCACGTGACAGATGAGTAAGGAAAGGGTGGGCCTTTCAATGACTGGTGCAAAGGCAACTACTTATTCATGGAGAGATGAATAAACTTAGATCTCATCTCACACCATGCACAAAAATAAATTCTGGGTTGATTGAACCTAATTATAGAAAAAAACTTTCTATAACCTTTAGAAGAAAATATTTTTTAAGAAATATTAGGCTAGGAAAAGTGTACTCGAGCGTACATATCACAAACCATATTTTTAATGGTAAAGCATATATTTAAATATAAATTTGATTACATTAAAACTTAAAATTTCTGTTCAGTACAGACACAAAAAAGACAAGCACATACACAGTGAAAAGTTTTGCAAAGCAATATAGCAGATAAGAACGTCTGTAAGTAAGTAAGCAAGCAAAAGATAAAAATTTCTATAAGTGAGTAAGTGAAAGATAAAAGCAGTTCACTAGAGAAAGAGAAATAGGCAAAGGCTATTTAGAGTCAGTTCCTTTGTTTGAAAGTCATTTTTGTAGTTATGTGCTAAATCTGTCCCCACACACGTCTTCATTAACTCACTATGTGATCTCTCTAGCCTCAGACTTCGGCCAGGAATCCCACCTCCCAATAGCAGACCCCCTCAGTGATGTAAGGCTTGTACTGTGATGGCGGGCCATGCTGAGGTTGAATCATTGTTCTACCACTGACCAGCCAAGAGTGGGCCAGTTTCTTAACTTCTGTAAGCCTCAGTTTCCTCCCATGTCTGGTTGGTGTAAAGTGGTTAGTCAAAAGTCTGGTCCTAATGGTACTCAGTAAATGAGAGATTCTATAATTACATTATGATAGAGGATCAGTGGCATAGTGGTAATGAATCCTCCTGCCAATGTAGGAGACGCAGGTTCAGTTGCTGGGTCAGGAAGATCCCCTTGGAAGAGGAAATGGCAACCCACTCCAGTCATCTTGCCAAAAAGAATCCCATGGACAGAGGAGCTTGGTGGCCTACAAGTCAATGGGGTCATAAAGAGTCAAACATGACTGAGCGACAGAGCACCCATACACAGCTGTGAAAAATAGCAAAATTTTGAAAAAGTCTTTGCCATGAAGTTGTGAGGGGCAGCCACAACTTGATGCAGTGGGTTTGATGCGGTGATTGTAGGACAGTGTTATTAGAGATGTTCTCCTGTTCCCTCTTTAAGCTGAACCACTGGTTGGTGATGACATTCCCTTTGCTCCTTCATTTGTCACTCACATATACCTTTAGTTATAGTTCCACAGTTGCTGATAAATTTTATGCCTTTTCTCTGCCCTGCTGCCTTAAAAAAATCTTTTTTTCCTCTGCCTCTCCATGGAATGAAAGCAGAAGCAGTTGAATTTTTTAAAGTTGTTTGGAACAGGAAAGGAAAATTTTAGTTCTGATTATTCTTAGTGATCTGTTTCTCTAAACCTAACCCAACAGACCCTGTGGGAGCAAGCGGGTTTAGTCAGAGAAGGAAATAGAAAAAAAATCAGGATGTGGGTGAGGGAAACAAAACAGGCACTCCTTAATGGAATCAAAGACAAAGTGGGAGGGCACCTGGAAATACAGGGTGGGGCTGTATTTAGATACAGGTGATGTTTCTCTTTCTTAATTGTTAGGTGACAATTATGCTTTGTAGCACATACCACAAAGGATTATATGAATCTGAGTACGGTATTATACATATGCTCAGATTCTCTCTTTCTCTGTTGACAAGTAATTTTTTAAAGGTCTTCTATATGTAAAGTGCATTAGAAAATGCAAGGTGTAAATCAACGTCTTTGCACTAAAGATACTTTTAGTTTAGTTGGAGAGGCAAGTCAAACTCAGAATTTCACTGGAGTATAATCTCAGACTTGATTTTCTCTTTTTTCCTTCTTGCCAATTTTTACTGAGTGCTGCACTAAACACTTTGCCTGGATTATTTAACTTAATTCTCACAATCTCCCCAGTAGGTACATGCCCTTATTATTTCTGTCTTATAGATGAGTGAACTAAGACTTCAGAGAAGTGATTAAATTGCTTAGGGTCACTCAGCTTTTGATTGCTAGAACCCGGGCTGGTGCCCTTAACCACTGTACTATTCCTCCTGCTTTATGATTGCCTAGAAATTTAAATTCTCCAGGATCTCAGAGGAGGTGCAGGTTGAATTTTCCTGAAGGGTGGGTAGGATTGTCTTAGGCAGAGGAAGAGTCACTCTTAGAAGAAAAGGAAAAAGAACTATTATTTATTGTCTGAGCATTAAGTGCCACCCGCTGGGCAGGCATTTTTACCTAATATGATTTCACTTAACCTTCACCACAGTACTGAAATTTTCATCATCCCGTTTGACAGATGCCAAGATTAACACTGACAGAATAAGTAGACCAACGTTTCATAGCCTTGTGGGGGACACAGGGAGGAGGGAAAAGAGGGAGGCTGGCAGTAGAAGCGTCTGTAGGTTATGGGATTCAGTACCAGGTCAGCCCGAAGTTCAAGTCTGTGTTTCTTGTGATAATGTTAGTGAAAGTGAAAGTCACTCAGTCGTGTCCGATTCTTTGCGACCCCATGGACTGTACAGTCCATGAAATTCTCCAGGCCAGAATACTGGAGTTGGTAGCCTTTCCCTTCTCCAGGGGATCTTTGCAACGTAGGGATCAAACCCAGGTCTCCCACATTGCAGGTGGATTCTTTACCAGCTGAGCCACAAGGGAAGCCCAAGAATACTGGAGTGGGTAGCCTATCCCTTCTCCAGCGGATCTTCCCAACCCAGGAATCGAGATAATGTTAGATTAACCCCCAAAATCATGATGAGAGGCAAAGACCAAGGAGTGAGCCCAGTGTCATTTGGAGAACCTGAGTTAGAGAAGTTTGGCCATAATAAAGGATGCTTTTGTAGGAAGGAGTAAGGAAATGGATTAGAACCAAAAATATTATGAAACATCAACCAGAAGGGAGTGTGAACACCTCATGGTATACTGGGATGATGATAATGACACACAATTTAGACCCCAGTAAAAGTTACTTGCTTTTTTCTGTTTCTTCTCTCCATTCCTTTCTAAGTGAACAATTTGGAATATATAAAAGTAGACAAAATATTGTGAAGAACCCTGCATACGCATCACTTTGCCCCTGGCCAGTCCTGTCTGACCCACATTCCCAGTCACCGTCTTACATCATTTTGAACAGATCCCAGACATCATATCATTTTACTCGCATATATTTCAATATATGTCTGTAAAGATAATGACTCTCTTTAAAAAACATGGTAAAAGTAGCATTATCATTAATATCACCAACTATGCAGTAATGTTCAAATTTCTAGTTGTCTGATGAAAGTTTTAATTTTTAAAATTGATTTGAATTAGGATCCACTTAAGTTTCAAATAGTCTATTGGTTTCAAATAGTCATCTCTCTCCTCCACTCCCTCCCTTTGATTACCTGAAATTTATTTATTGAAAATCAGGATGTTTGTTACGTAGGACTTTTCATAGCCTAGCTTTTGATGATTGCATTTCCAGCAACGTAGTTTAATATATTCCTCTTTCTTCTGTATTCCCACAAGTTGGCAGTTGGATATAGAGGCCTGATTAGATTCATGTTTATCTGTTTTTGAAGAAGGCTTCATAGATGGTGATGTGTTCTTCTGTCGGGGGGCATATAATGTCTAGTTTGCTCTCTGTTTATGTTCATACAACCGTCCTCAAATGCATCACCCCTGTAATTTTAATTCTGTTACTTTTTCTCATATTGATTTGCTTGAGTATACTATAAAAAGAAAATCTCCTTTTCTGCTATTTGGCTCCCCAGTGGTACAGTTATAGAAAAAGCAAGATAAATGTTTGATTCATTCCCTTTATTTACCAGTTTTCAAAATACTGAGTTGGTTCCCTGGCATCTTTGAATGATGACTAATTTATTTTTTTTTAGTATCATGATAATTCATAGATATAAAAATATTTGATATGGTTTAGACCGCTTAGTCATTTATTATTCTCCAGGTTTTTCCATGACTTTCGTTAGTACCTTTTTTTTTCCCTTGCTAGGAAATGTGTCTATGGAAAACTAGAAATTTAAGTGTACAGTTGCTTTATTGTGGCATTTAAGAGGCTTTCACTTCAAGTCCCCTTTCTTTAGTAACTCATGTCTCACACTTGCATGTCCTTACCCAGATGCAGAAGAATTGTCCTTTTTAATTTTTTAGGAAGATTTATAGATCTCCAAAGACTTTGGTTTCTTCCAGGATTTTTAGAAGATTACTATAGCAAGAAGAAAGAGCTTAAAAAAAATTATAATAATTCCAAGTAACTAACTGTAGATATATTAAACTAACCTTCAGGATCTTGGGTTTTCAGAGAACAGTTCAGAGTTTCATGGTTAGAGCTAACAAATAGACTTTTCCTTGAGAACCTATGAGACATATAGTTGGAGACAGCTTTGATTTCTCAAACATATTTCTAAAACTTCGAACTCAGTCTTTCCCACAGAGTGTAAGAATTATTTGGCTGGCTTTAGAATTTTCCAGGAAAATACATTCTGTTTACTTGAGAATCGGCACTCATATACATTAGTACTGAGTTTTTAAAAAAAGAAGAACTGGAGAAGGAAACGGCAACTCGCTCCATTATTCTTGCCTGGAAACCCCATGGTGGGTTATAGCAGGGAGTTACAGTCAGGCAAACACAACTGAGTGGATGAGAACACATAGTTCTTGTAATGAAAACATAGAGTAAAATTTACTGATCTTACAATATACAAAACTCTCTTAAATATCCGTTCATCACTTTTCATAAACTTCATAGCAACCCAGGTTCCTGTTATGTAATTATTGTCTGATAGATGCTATGCTGAGCCTTAGCACAGATTATTCATTTAATCCTCATAGCAATCCTATGAGATTGGTTCTCATGATTCTTATTTATGAATAAGAAAAGCAGAGCTTAGGGAGGTAAAGAAACTTGCCTGTGCCTCACAGCTAGGGTCAGGGTTTGACCCTTTTTCTTAACAACTGGGCATGTATCCATGTTGAGATATTTGTAGACTTTTCCAGAGTTGCTTAATTAGAAGATGATGGAGTCAGGATGAGAAACCCTGAATCTCCCAACCTCCAAGCCAGTGCTCTCTCCTAGCAGGCCCAGAGTGGAAGGTCCCAGTGAGTCAGCAACCCTGACAGCCTCAGTCTTCCGCTGGAGCTTACTCTTATGGTGACAGAGCCAGAAAGGTAGGATTCAAGATTTGTGTAGCAGCGTTTTAATTGGATAGAAGTGCCCTTGCTGACTTAGTGCTAAATGAGGACAATATATGTGTAGAGACTGAACTGGTATTTGTTATCCCAGCCATATTCACATTGCTGTCCACATGTAGATTCTTAGGCAGAGGAAGGTCATCTGGACCATTTACTGAGCTTTCTTCCCTACTTTGATGACACGGATCCTATGCTATATTCAGGAGCCAGGAGTCCCTCCTACAATTCAAATCATAACAGAAGTAGCTTCTACTGGTTGTCAATTTTCTGCTATACATCAAGTATTATATTCAATTCTTTAATGTTTTTCCAGATTTATTATTTGTCATAAAAGACATCAGTACAAAAGCTTTGCCGGGGTCATTCTTTACACACTACTTGAAGAAACAGACAAGTATAGTTTGAGCGTCTGTTGCACAATTCCACAATTGCATTTTCCTCCCTGCTCCCAAGAGAGAACATTGCCAAGTAATGCATTTATTTCTAAGCAATGTGTTGTATAGTTTTTTAGTTTTATAAAAACGGTATTTTGTAAGTAATCTCTACCACTTGTATTTTTTCATTTAATGTGTATTTGTAGGAGTTATCCATATTGGTGAGTGTGTTTCTGATAAATTTTTTTTGCTGCTTTCTGAAAAATTTATTGACTATATTACTATTCTTTATCCTTTTTCCTGTGATTCAATAGTGCTGCTATAAGCGTTCTTACACATGTTTTCTTGTACACAGAGTTCTCTAGGGCTCTAGGAGTAAACTCTGGGAGTAGAATTACTGTGTATTAGGATATGTACATCTTTAGATTGCACAGATATTGCCAAATTGTTTCTTACAGTAGTTGATCCAGTTTGCACTCCCTTATGCAGCATCTGAGTTCTTGTTTCACCACAATGCTTGGTATGTCATCAGACTCTTATTCTATTAATTGGTTGTTAAATATTAGTCTTACACTATTTTACACTTTTTTTTTTTTTTAATTTGGTGTAAGTCTACCAATGTCAGGACAGCAGATTGAGCCTAAGGAAGTCTTGTTCGAGGTCATGTAACCAGAAGACGATTGACCCTGGATTAGTTGATAGCTCTGCTCACACCAAAGCCAGTGCTTATTTCTTTGCTCCTCCCTACCTGGGGATGATGGCTCTGATAGTAACAGAGTCTGCTCAGTAATTTAAGTATTCTCTGTGTTATGTCCTGCTTTTCTGTTCATTTCCTCAACTATTTCTTGAGAACTTCCACTAGCTAGCCTTCTTGTTTTTAAAAAACTTTTAAAAGATTTAATAAAAGGGTTAATCAACTTAATAACTAGCCTGACTCTTTGGCCCATTTACTCCTAGTATTCATGTTTTTCTATCAATGTATTAAGAGCTGACTGTCTGACCCCAAGAGAGTCATAGTGGAGACCATTTCCTCTTTCTAATTCAGGAGCGTCTTGGGATACAGGACTGGCATTCTGGGCTGTGTTCCCAAATGGACCAGAGTTCCCGTCTATCATTACATATTAGAAAGCCTGGAAACATCTAGGTAGCAAATAAATGAATATGTGGATTTCACAGAATGAAATCTTTGTGGCTAAAAGCCACTTTTCAGAGCAAATGTGATTGAGTCTCTATTTAGCCGTTTGGCCAGAGATACAGAATCACTAGATTTTTGTGCTTTTAGGTGAGCCAGGTTGCTGTTTACAAAATAGCCCCTTTGGCTCATTTTTCTCTTAATTTGTTGTTGAAATATTGATATAATAAATATACTGAAAAGTATGTGTGGCTCTGATAAATTATTGTGGTTATTTTACTTTTGCTGCTATTTGAAAAATCTATTGAATGAATATACTGCTCTTATTTATATACAGCTCATTGAATTTTCAAAAACCTCAGCAGACCACACCAGTCAAGAGACAGATTACCAACACCTTTTTGTACCCATCGATAGTCATTCATTATCCACCTACCTAAGGATCACGTCTATTCTGACTTTTTATGACTAAGATTAGTTCAGCCTGTTTTTATGTTTAACATAAATGATACAGTGTTTCTGTGTCTTGTGTCCGGCTTGTCGCATTAAACCTGGAGGTTGTGAAATTCCTCCACACTGTTGCATATGAACTGTGGGCTATTCATTCTTTCTGCAGTGTAGTGTTCTGTTGTGGTCCTCTGGCTCCTTTTACTCTGGCATTGTCAGTATTTTTCCAGTGATACATATCTTAGTGTATTCAGGGTATATTCATGCTTTATCTTTGTGTTGGTTTTTGTGTTGTTTTTTTTTTTAATCTGTTTTTATTTTTAAAATGTTTATTTATTTGTTTGGCTGTGCTGGGTTTCAGTTGTGGCACGCAGGATCTTAGATCTTCATTGTGGCATGTGGGATCTAGTTCCCTGACCCAGGATCGAACCTAGGCCCCCTGCATTTTGAGCACAAAGTCTTAGCCACTGGACCAACAGGGAAGTCCCTATCTCTATGTTCTTAAATGAACCTAAAGATAAAGGTAGGGATTAGAATGGTAAGATATTCAGGTAGATTAAAATCAAAGCAGAATGAGCTAGAATCAGTCAACCTGAAAGAATTTTAAGTTCTATACAGAGGCCATACCCTTTGTCTTTATATATTTTGATTTGAGGTTTTGTTTTAAAAACCAATATATTGACCAGATTGTGAATAGGCACATCAGATCACACTTGACACTGAAAATGTGATTTCTGTCTAATGCTATCACACTTATATCCTTGAAATAAAACGTGATTTCTCCAAGCTTGGGTGTCCCAGTGTGTCGATTTTAATGCACATATTCTAAGAATCTGTGCTTTGCAGTGTAAACGAGTAATGAAGCTCTAGGGCCTAGTCTCCCTGGAACTGAGGCTTCTAGAACCTTCATTTAGTAAAAAAGGAAGGTATATACTCAAATTTCACCTTAATATGAGAGAACTTCTAACCATTACCCAGAAAAGGAGCTTTTTGTTGTTGTTGTCCTTTTCTTTCTGTCTTTCTCTGAGGAGTTAGGACTCTGGATACTTTTTAGATCATCTGGATCCCTCAGGTAGAATGAGGGGATGTTTTAGGACCTCAAGTAGAGCAGATCTGGAGTGGAGCTGGATCTTTCTTGAAACTGAGAGGACTGGTGAAGAACCTGAAAACTTGATTAGCAGGCTGCTGCCAGTGAATATGAGTACATTTGATTGCTTTCTAACTAGAAAAAGGTTACTGAGTACTTGCTGGACTGTTTCTTGCACACTCCACTAGATCTGTTGATTGAAGCATTCAGGGCATGAATCTTGGCTAAGAGTACAATGCAGCTCTTCAAGGATAAAGACTGGATCTGAGAACGCCATCTGGTGGCTCTCTCTGGATCCCAGTTTAGTGAAAGAGAGATTCTCTAAATGCCAATTCATCAGCCATTATAATAACCCAAGGGGGGGAAAAACACGTCGAGAATATGTTCTGCCAGGAGCCCATTTAGTAGTTTAAGTGGGAACAATACAAGTTACTATATTAGATTTTAAGATATTTCTAGTCAAGATGCCATTTTTAGAGAGATACCAATTACTGAAATTCCACCTCCCAGCCTTTAAATGGCAAGATTTTTATTAGAAATGTAGTACTTAGAGAGTTTGACTATTTGCTCTTGACATGCACATTTTATCCTAATTGAATTAGTTATTAAATTTCATAATAGATCTCATAGTGGTACTCTGTATACATCGCTTGAGACTTACAAGAATGGCATTGCATCCTATTTTTACCAGTCTAGATCAAATTCATGAGAATTCATATCACAAATTTAATGCTTCAGCCAAGAATAGTACATTTCTTTCCACAAGTAACTTGGCAAGTTTCAAAAAGATCCCTCCGTGACTATGTTCAATTAATTTTGGAGCTACCTAGGGGATTGGAAATTAAAGTAAGTGTGAATGGAGGCCATGTGGACCTCATTTTTGTCTTGTAAGTGCTCATAATACCTACCACCTCATAGGAATTTTAAGAACTATAATTTTTATAAAGTACTTCAAGTTCCAGAGGGAAAGCTCTATAGATAAAATTTTACTAGTTTGTTCTATACTGTCCTGTTTATCCAGGTTATGGTCAAACATACTTTTTTAAGTTTACCTTAAAGCAATGTTAGTAATAATTATGAAGCTTTAAAATTCACATATTTTGCTTTTTCTTAGAAATGTTTTTCATTCCTTTTAGGTAACAAATATACTCTAGAGACTAGACCGAACCAAGAAGGCATTGATGTAAGACAAGAGCTCCTGAAATTCCATTCTACTTATTATTCATCGAACTTAATGGCTATTTGTGTTTTAGGTCGAGGTAAGAAATCTTAAAATTTTTTCGTAGAATTGGATTATCTGATTTCCCGTTTTGACTTTTTCAAAGTATTGGAAGGAAAGATATAAGATATTTCCTATTATCTGTTCAGAGGCTTTGCAGATGATCTTCTTGGAGAAAATGTGGAGGGGAATTTGTTTTTAACTCACTGTGTTCTAAAAAGAAGCTTGTTGTTCAGTTGCTCAGTTGCGTCTGACTCTTTGAGACCCCATGGATTGCAGCATGCCAGGCTTCCCTGTCCTTCATCTCCCAGAGCTTGCTCAAACTCAGTCCATTGTGTCGGTGATGCCATCCAACCATCTCGTCCTCTGCCATCCCCATCTTCTCCTGCCTTCAATCTTTCCCAACAACAGGGTCTTTTCTAATGAATTGGCTCTTCTCATCAGGTGGTCAGAGTGTTAGAGCTTCAGCTTCAGTTCAGTTCAGTTCAGTTGCTCAGTAGTGTCCGACTCTTTGCGACCCCATGAATCGCAGCACGCCAGGCCTCCCTGTCCATCACCATCTCCCGGAGTTCACTCAGACTCACGTCCATCGAGTCTGTGATGTCATCCAGCCATTTCATCCTCGGTCATCCCCTTCTCCTCCTGCTCCTAATCCCTCCCAGCATCAAAGTCTTTTCCAGTGAGTCAGCTCTTCGCATGAGGTGGCCAAAGTACTGGAGTTTCAGCTTTAGCATCATTCCTTCCAAAGAAATCCCAGGGCTGATCTCCTTCAGAATGGACTGGTTGGATCTCCTTGCAGTCCAAGGGACTCTCAAGAGTCTTCTCCAACACCTCAGTTCAAAAGCATCAATTCTTCAGCACTCAGCCTTCTTCACAGTCCCTCTCTCACATCCATACATAACTACTGGAAAAACCATAACCTTGACTAGACGGACCTTAGTTGGCAAAGTAATGTCTCTGCTTTTGAATATACTATCTAGGCTGGTCATAACTTTTCTTCCAAGGAGTAAGCGTCTTTTAATTTCATGGCTGCAATCACCATCTGCAGTGATTTTGGAGCCCCCAAAAATAAAGTCTGACACTGTTTCCACCGTTCCCCATCTATTTCCCATGAAGTGATGGGACCGGATGCCATGATCTTCGTTTTCTGAATGTTGAGCTTTAAGCCAACTTTTTCACTCTCCTCTTTCACTTTCATCAAGAGGCTTTTTAGCTCCTCTTCACTTTCTGCCATAAGGGTGGTGTCATCTGCATATCTGAGGTTATTGATATTTCTTCCGGCAATCTTGATTCCAGCTTGTGTTTCTTCCAGTCCAGCTTCAGCTTAGGAGATTTTAAATGGAGACCTGAAGAAAATACAGATTAATATCAGTCATTGGAAGTTGAAGCTTCCGTGGTGACTCAGATGGTAAAGCGTCTGCCTGCAATGCAGGAGACCCAGGTTTGATCCCTGGGTTGGGAAGATCCCCTGGAGAAGGAAGTGGCAACCCACTCCAGTACTCTTGCCAGGAAAATCCCATGGACAGAGGAGCCTGGTAGGCTACAGTCCATGGGGTTGCAAAGAGTCGGACACGACTGAGCGACTTCACTTTCACTTTTGGTGCTCTACGCATATAAAAGCAAGAAAAGGAAGTATAAAGGACAAGAGTGAGAGATTTGACCTTATAAGATTCAGAAAACTAAAAAATCAAAAGGCAGATGAGTATAAACTAGGAAAACTATGAGAAAGCAACAAAGGTTTGATTCTAAAAGTGCAAATTACTGATAATATGTTGTTTCCCCTATTAAATTACCATAATCTTGGTTTGGATTTTGTTTTAACTAATGCCCATTATGAAGAGAGGTATTCTTTTGTGTTTGTTGTGTATACAATTTATGCAATTCCTCCACACTTTACAGAGGAGAATTTAAGATGCATCACCCTTAAAAAATACATGTTTACTTCTAGAAGTGCAGTCTAAGAAAATCATCAGAGTTGTTCAAACAGGTGATGTACAAGGATATTTCAGTATAGTATTTATTAGTAAAAAGTTAGATGCAAGCTAAATGTGCATTAATAGGAGATTAATAGTGATCTTATAGCTATATCATAGAACATCTTACAGAAAATAGCATCCCTTCTCTCACTTTCTTACCTCCCAGCTGCTTTATTGTTCTTTAAAACATTTATCAAACATTTATCTTTTAAAATTATCACACATTTAATATTTAAAGAAATATTAAGTATTCTCTGTTGTCTGCTGTACCAGAATGTGAGCCACTTGAGAAGAGAAACTCTTTTGTTCACTGATTTGTCTGGGTTAGTGCTTGGTACATCACAGGTGCTCAGTAAATAAATATTGAATGAATAAACAGTTTTATGACAGTGTATTAATAGCATGGGAAATATTCATAATGTATTAAATGGAAAACAAAAGCGTTCTATAAAAATGCTGTGTGCTATATGATCCCATTTGGGGATTTCTTAAAAACTCTAATAGACGTAAATGGGAGACATAAGACAACGCAGAAAAACATACCAGAAATGTAATAATGTGCTGTAGTAGTTAAGAGTTCATGCTCTAGAGTCTGAGAGCTTGGGTTTGAATTCTTAACACACCACCTACCCAGTGTGTATCTGTGAGCTAACAAAGTTACTTCTGTTCCCTGCTCTTCAGTTTTTGCATTATTAAAATGGAAATGGTAAGAATAGTGGTGTGTCTCTTCAGGACTAGATTTCAAGATCCCAATCCTTCACCACCCTAGCCGAGAGGGTATCAAGTCGACATCTGCAGGGATGGCGGATGAAAAGGCTGAGAAGCCAGATACTAAGGAGAAAAAACCTGAAGCCAAGAAGGCTGATGCTGGCAACAAGGCTAAAAAGGTGGAAAAGGTGAAGAAGGTTAAGAAGGGGAAGCCCCACTGCAGCCTAAATCCTGTCCTGGTCAAAGGAATTGGCAGATATTCCCGATCAGCCATGTACTCCAGAAAGGCCTTGTACAAGAGAAAATATTCAGCACCTAAATCCAACGTCGAAAAGAAAAAGAAGGTTTGTGTTCTTGCTACTGTCACAAAACTAGTTGGTGGCGACAAGAATGGTGGTACCCGAGTGGTCAAACTTTGCAAAATGCCTAGGTGTTACCCTACTGAAGATGTGCCTCGGAAACTGTTGAGTCATGGCAAAAAACCCTTCAGTAAGCATGTGAGGAAGCTGCGTGCCAGCATCACTCCTGGGACCATTCTGATCATCCTCACTGGGCGCCACAGAGGCAAGAGGGTCGTTTTCCTGAAGCAGCTGGACAGTGGTTTGCTACTTGTGACTGGGCCTCTATCCCTCAATCGAGTTCCTCTGCGTAGAATACACCAGAAATTTGTCATTGCCACCTCCACCAAAATCAATATCAGTGGTGTGAAAATTCCAGAATATCTCACTGACACTTACTTCAAGAAGAAGCTGCGTAAACCCAGACACCAGGAGGGTGAGATCTTCGACACAGAGAGAGAGAAATACGAGATCACAGAGCAGCGCAAGCTTGATCAGAAAGCTGTGGACTCCCAAATTCTGCGAAGAATCAAAGCTGTCCCTCAGCTCCAGGGCTACCTCCGCTCTGTGTTTGCTCTCACAAATGGAATTTATCCTCACAAATTAGTATTCTGAACTTCTTGCAAAGAACCTAATGAAATAACTTGTCATTTCAAAAAATAAAATAAAATAAAATGGAAGTGGTACCTCATATCTGTTGTGAGGTTTAATTGATACAATGCAGAAAAAGTGCATAGCACCTGGTGACACCCCAGTTCAGTTCAGTCGCTCAGTCGTGTCCGACTCTTTGCGACCCCATGAATCGCAGCACGCCAGGCCTCCCTGTCCATCACCATCTCCTGGAGTTCACTCAGACTCACGTCCATCGAGTCCGTGATGTCATCCAGCCATCTCATCCTCAGTCGTCCCCTTCTCCTCCTGCCCCCAATCCTTCCCAGCATCAGAGTCTTTTCCAATGAGTCAACTCTTCACATGAGGTGGCCAAAGTACTGGAGCTTCAGCTTTAGCATCATTCCTTCCAAAAGAAATCCCAGGGCTGATCTCCTTTAAGATGGACTGGTTGGATGTCCTTGCAGTCCAAGGGACTCTCAAGAATCTTCTCCAACACCTCAGTTCAAAAGCATCAATTCTTTGGCGCTCAGCCTTCTTCACAGTCCAACTCTCACATCCATACATGACCACAGGAAAAACCATAGCCTTGACTAGACGGACCTTAGTCGGCAAAGTAATGTCTCTGCTTTTGAATATGCTATCTAGGTTGGTCATAACTTTTCTTCCAAGGAGTAAGCGTCTTTTAATTTCATGGCTGCAGTCACCATCTGCAGTGATTTTGGAGCCCAAAAAAATAAAGTCTGACACTGTTTCCCCCATCTATTTCCCTTGAAGTGATGGGACCGGATGCCATGATCTTCGTTTTCTGAATGTTGAGCTTTAAGCCAACTTTTTCGCTCTCCTCTTTCACTTTCATCAAGAGGCTTTTTAGCTCCTCTTCACTTTCTGCCGTAAGGGTGGTATTATCTGCATATCTGAGGTTATTGATATTTCTCCCGGCAATCTTGATTCCCGCTTGTGTTTCTTCCAGTCCAGCGTTTCTCATGATGTACTCTGCATATAAGTTAAAGAAGCAGGGTGACAATATACAGCCTTGACATACTCCTTTTCCTATTTGGAACCAGTCTGTTGTTCCATGTCCAGTTCTAACTGTTGCTTCCTGACCTGCATACAGGTTTCTCAAGAGGCAGGTCAGGTGGTCTGGTATTCCCATCTCTCTCAGAATTTTCCACAGTTTATTGTGATCCACACAGTCAAAGGCTGTGGCATATACTCCATAAATGGTAGCTGTTTGTAGCATTCCATAATCATGAGATTGTAGGAGACTTTTGTTTTCTTTTTTTCTTCGTTTGTTTTTCTAAGTTTTCTAAATTGGCAACAGTTACTTTTGTAGGTAGAAAATAAGCTCCTATGTTTATTTTAACTTGATAATAGAATGAGGATATAAAATGGGTCTAAGGAGAAGGCTAAAAAACAAAAAAGTGTGTGTTATATTCTATGTTCTTTCTAAAGGTAGGTAAGTCTGTGGAGTGTAAAAAAAAAAAACAGAAAAATTCACTTGGTATTTAGAGCCTAGTCCTGGGAATGGGTTTCTAAGCGTATTGTTCATGTCCTCCTGAGATAAAACAGGTGATTTCAGTAAGCACTTACTGGGCAAGTAATGACAACAGATGACTCAGACATGAACCCTGCCCTCAGTGTTCTTGGTTTAGTGGAAGTGACAGATGAGCATCTGAAAGAAACAAAGAGTTTCTTTGTTCCAGTTTGGTCTGGTGTGACTTGAGTTCTATGCTCAGCTGAGTGGATTTGATGACAGGTCTGGGAGAGGTGTCCTTATAGTACAGTGGTATGTGGAAGAAGCAGGATCTCTTAGAGGATTAATAGTCTGCTCCTTCTTCTAGGAGGAGGGAAGAGGAAGAGTAACCAGGTGGCAGAATCTCTGTCACAAAGGGACAAAAAAGTTTTTCTCTGTTTTCCCGTGAGGTCCTCTCTCTAGTTGTGGCAGCACCAGGTACCTGGACACTTGACAAATAGGTAGCTGTCAGGTGGAGGCCCTAGGATGGCCAAGTCCTGGTAATATAAAGATGAATGGGACTCAGTTCCCTGATCTCTGGTAGCTCGCAGCCTAATGGTGAAGACAGACATTGCTTTGTGGTACAATTGCCTTACCTTTAAAAAGCTACATGGTGAATTTGTGCTTTGAAAAGGAAAGGCATACCCTAGTGGAATCTTGCTGTAAAGGGCCCCTCTGTCATCAGCATTTCAGGTTGACAAATCATTGTTGGCCACCCCCCTTTGTTTCCAGTTACATGTCCCATCTGTCTGTCTCTTTATGTCAACATCTGACATCTTTTACTCAAGATATACCCACTTCACTCCTGAGTTCACTTGTCATGTAACAGGCAGCCACAGGCTGGGCCTTTTATTTGGTTCTGGACATGTTAAGGTTCTTCATACAAGTCCAAAAAATTGAAGTAAAAATGCATATGTTTTATAAATAAAGTGCACATATTCATAGACCCACATTCATAGACCTAAAAGAGAGCTTCACACTATGTATCTAGACAGTTGTCAAATAGTGATTAAGTGTTTATTACAGAGTTCATGGAGAAGTTCAAAATGGGTCATAGAATATCAAGGGAAATTTCTTATTTGATTCAAATGCTTTCTGACAGTAATAAGTGATGAATGTTTATACCATTTATAAATAACCTGTTTTTGAGGAGACAGAATCAAGGTGAGTGGTTATCTTGTTTATAAAAAGATAACCTTTTCCACTTTTTTAGAATAATAGTAATACATATGCATACCAAAAAATTTGTCCCACACAGAAATATATAAAAATGGAAATCAATTCTTCTTCCTATTCCCACCTTATGAGCACTGTGCCCTCTTCAAAGATAGTTACCTTAAATCATTTTTTGTTATAATTCCAAAAGTAGAATTTCATTAATAGATTTAGATTGATATATAGCTGTTAAAAAATTAAATGAGATTATACTACACGACACTGAAATCTGTAGTTTTCACTTAACAGAAATTTGAGATATTTTCATGTTAGCCCATACAGATCTCCTTCTCATTGATGACTACCTAAAATTCCAATGTAGAGATGTCTTGTAACATGTACACATTGATAGATGCTTCAGTCACTTGCAGTTTTTATTGTTTTTATAAAAACGATACTGCAGTGAACATCTCATCTATGTAACTTTATAAACTTTGCAAATACTGTTCTGTATAAAAAATATAGATAGATGATAGCATAGAAGAATTTCACACACATGGCTATATAATCTTACCAACAATTACAAATCTTTGCTTGAGTTTGACAGAATGTGATACAGAATCATATAATGTTAGACCTTGGAAGAGACTTGTGATCACCCTCCCCAGCTTTCATGTTTCATAGAACCTGGAGTGCTTAACCAGTTTGTCCAAATGCTCTTTTGACATAATTTGTTGGTGTTAGAATTGGCTTAGAATCAAAGTCCTCTGATCCTCTGACCCAGGATTCTTCTCACCATTTTATACTATTCTCCCACAAAATCAGTAACTTACAGATGCTAACATTTGACTTTTAATAATAGGTTTTAGACTGTTAAAAAGTTAATGTTATTGAGTATCAGCCAGTGGTTTAGTATGTTTCTGTTGGAAATTGTAGATAAAATGGTTTCCAAATGCCACTAATCATTCTGTTATTGTTTCTAATGTTTATTTTTAAATTATTTCAAGATAATATTTGTAAACTAGTTTTTTAAACTATAAAGAGGCAGACATTTGTGAGGTATAATCATTATCAATATTGCATAGCTGCAGAAGTTATACAGGCTCTGGTAGGGTTTAACTAAATGCTTCAACTTATCAGATGGCGTTTTTCAAGAATTCTTAGGCTTTCCTTGTAGTAATCCTGAGATTTTTCAGGAGATCCTAAGGTCCTCCCCACCAGCATTATTGAGATATAATTAAAATATAACATTGTATACATTTAAGGTATACAACATAGTGATTTTATATAGGTACATACATAATCCTAAGGTTCTAAATACTACCCACTAGGTGTTATGATCAGTTTAAGTTCTGTTTCTGTTGTCTGTTTTCTTGTAGAATCTTTAGATGACTTGACTAATCTGGTGGTAAAGTTATTTTCTGAAGTAGAGAACAAAAATGTCCCATTGCCAGAATTTCCTGAACATCCTTTCCAAGAAGAACATCTTAAAGTAAGTGCATGTATTGCTAGTATTTTTTTTTTTCTGTTTTAAATTTATGGACATAATGTATATATAGTTTGCCAAAGAGTACATAGAATATTTTAGAGGTTTCATTATTTGTATGGTTTTTAATATTTGTCTGGGTAGTCAAACGAAATCAGTTTCACATATACTAGGGACATGTATCACCAAAAAGGTAACAATACGTTCTGATCTTTTCATGCTAAAAGTAGTTTTGGTAGCTATAACCTTGGCAGACTGTAGAAGCTGTTAAGCAGTGCCAGAAGGCAAGCATCCAAAAGTATTGAGCCACACGGTCCAGGGGACCAAACATGGACCGCATACCAACTGTAATGAAATCCCACTAAGAAAGAGCCCAGGTCATTTATTTCTGTTTGGTCAGTATGATTTTCTCTGGCAATTGATTCTCTCCTCAATTTGGGATTCCTCTGTGAAAATCAGGGTGGTTGTGTTTTTTTAAAATCAGTATTCTTCATAGTTTGTAAATTTTTTTTTTTTTCGGTAGGATTTATACATAGCTAATCTTTTGTGGTTTGTTTTTTTCCCCCAGCAACTTTACAAAATAGTACCCATTAAGGATATTAGGAATCTTTATGTGACATTTCCCATACCTGACCTTCAGAAATACTACAAATCAAATCCCGGTCATTATCTTGGTCACCTCATTGGGCATGAAGGTCCTGGAAGTCTGTTATCAGAACTTAAATCAAAGGGTAAGTCTCTTGGGTCCCAGCTTATGAGGGTAGTACCCCATCTCCATCTTTTTTTTTTTTTTTTTTTTTACTCTGGGTCTCATTTCTCCTAAATATTTCCCTGTGAAGGGATATTTTCAGATGAGACTATTTAGAGTTTATGAGAGAGTGAGGTGATGGTTGTTAATATGCTTTTGTTTTTTTCTTTGGGGTTTTTGTTTTTGTCTTTTTTCATAATTTGTTTTACCTTTTTGGTACTGAGCAGTGAAGTTTAAATATTTCGAAAGATATTGTGGCCCATGTTTTAAATAAGATAGAGGTTAAAAAAAGTAAATCTCATATTGTATATTGTTTACCATCTCTATGAAATGAGCTGAAACATTTATCTACTCTTATCCATCAAATCCATCAAAGGGTGTATTAATACTAGGATCAGTCAGTAGATTTCCAAGGTTCCTTTCCACTCAGACTCTGTATATAGCACTTAAGCACAGTAGTCTACTCTTGATTTGGGAAATGATTTGAGGAGTCCCAAGAAAAACTCCCAACCCCCAAAATTCCTTGAATCTTTTGCAGTGCCTGAAATTGCTTTTCTGAACTGATTTTTGCCCAGTCTTTTCTGCAGAATGCCCTTCTAGTCTCTTGGGAATGTATAGAATTAATTTTTAGAAAAAAATTCCTAGTCTTAAAAGAAGACACAAGCATTCATGTTAATTTCCTTTGAATGTTACAGGCTGGGTAAATACTCTTGTTGGTGGGCAAAAGGAAGGAGCCCGAGGTTTTATGTTTTTTATCATTAATGTGGACTTGACTGAGGAAGGATTATGTAAGTATTGGCTATTTTTGAATGAAAATTGATTTTTTTATGATTAACTGTTATTAACTTATTTATGCTCTGGATCTGTTTTTTTGTTGTAAAGCTATAAAGACTTCAATTCATACCGTTTTATCTGTTGTAACTTGGCCTCCATTTCATGGCTGATTTTCCCTCCTTAACAACTGATCATTATATTGCACTTGTGAAATGTGTACTTGGCTTTTTAGTTACTCGTTTATTGCCCCTTCTGTCACAAATCCCAGATCTTGGAAGGCCATGTATGTGGGACCCTAAACCTAGTCACAGGGAGGTGAGAAGTCCATTTCTAAGGGGGATCATCTTCTACTTACCTGACTTACCTTAGGAGTAAGCTCCTTGCTTTGAAGGATTTGAAGACTGAGTGGTTTTTAAGTGTACACTTTTTTTCCAGTACATGTTGAAGATATAATTCTGCACATGTTTCAATACATTCAGAAGTTACGAGCAGAAGGACCTCAAGAATGGGTTTTCCAAGAGTGCAAGGTACTTTTGTTTTGCCAAAATTTTTCTTATGGAAAGTTTTCAAGAAACAAGTATATGTGAGTTAATTTAAATGTAAGGCCCAGTGAAATTTTTAAAGTTTTTATTGTTCCTAATTTAAACTCTAAACTTTTGAAATGCATAGTAGCTTTAGTTAAGGCCTAGTCTTAACTAGTCTGATTGGTTACCTGACATACAGTTAAGGGTTAAGGCATCAAGTAGCCTCTTTTTAGGAGGAAAAGGAAAGAAACAAATAGATTGCATTTCTGTCTCTGAAAAGAAAGCCAGGAGTTTCTTGAGCTTTTATGTATCAGTGTTTATTCCAGTCTCCTGTCTGAAGCTGTATCTAAAATTTGTATTGAACTCTCAAAGGAACAGTGAATTGTTATATATATTATTGTGTTCTTAAAAGTGACTTTATTGTTGTACGTAGGGAAAAGCCTGTCCTTTTCTTTCTTTCTTTTTTTGCATAAAACAAAAGGTATTTGTCTTTTAAATTTTTAAAAGCTTCTTTTAAGAGTATTTTTTTTTAACATCTACTTTAAGATCTATTCAAGACTGAAATGTATTTTGTTTAAAGGTATAATCTCTGTTTGTGAAACTTAGGACAGTAACTTCTCATCAGGCTACAGTTCTCTGAGAGGGTCAGTAAAATCATCATCTGTGCAACTGATGAATCTCACAGGGTTCCTTCACAGTTTTCCTAATTCTTTGACTAATAGTTTCAACAATTTAGCCGATAGAATCATGTCCTGTACTTGTTATTTTCAATCGTGTTCTGTACACTTCTAAATCAAGCATAGCCATTTTTTCACAAAGTGTGATAGTTATATATGGAGGAAAATGGGAGGCAAACCAACCCCCACCGCCAAGGAAAAAAGTATTTTTAAATAACAGGTAATTTATGTCTAATTGGATTAACTTTTCATTTTAGGACTTGAATGCTGTTGCTTTTAGGTTTAAAGATAAAGAGAGACCACGGGGTTATACCTCTAAGATTGCAGGAATATTACATGTAAGTTTATTGTTATTTTATTCTATACTTTGGCACATAGAGTGTTTCAGTGATCCTGTATATGTTACTTTCAGTACTATACAAATCATAAAAAGTGAAGCTACAGTGTAAAACTTTAGACTTTGTAGCAACTAGTAAACTCTGATGTGAAGACATTTAAAATCGTAATTTTCATCATCCTGAAAATCATCATCTGTAATATTTTCATTACATAGACATCATGCTTACTGGCTTTAAATATTTTTCAGTTCTACTGTGTGTCATGTGCTACTTATGTGAAAGCTATAAATCACCCACTTTTCTCTTTTTCTCATTGGTGTCACCCTAATATGAGCTACCTTTTTCTTACCTGGATTACCATCATAGACTCTTACCTGAGTTCTGTGCTTGCCGTCTCCCTAGCTTTAGTGTTTTCTCCCTGCCTCAATGATCTTTTGAAAACCCAAACCAGATTATTTCACTCCTCTGTGTCAAGCCTTTCAGTGGTGTCCCATCAGAGTTGAAATAGATCTAAATTTTTACCTGACCCATTACGTCATCTGACTCCAGCCTCTCTGACCGAATTCTGTATCACTCCCCCTGCTACCCCTCTCATTCTCGTTCCACTCTAGCTCTCCTGGCTGTTTGTCTAATCTTTAGGCATTTAGTTTTTTCTTCCCTCTCAGGGCCCTGTCATTTGCTGTTTTTTTCTGCCTGGAACACTTACAGTCTTTGCATGGCTAGGTTCTTCTCGTTTGGGTCTCCACTCGGATGTCTCTCCTTTAGAGACACCTTCCCTGACCTCTCAATCATGACCCTGCCCCTTTTAAATTTTCTTTGTAGCATCTTATCAGTATAATGACAGTATTTGTTTGTTTATTGTCTGCCTCCCTCCCAGTTAGAGGACTTCCCTGGTAGCTCAGACAGTAAAGCGTCTGCCTACAATGCGGGAAACCTGGGTTCAATCCCTGGGTTGGGAAGATCTCCTGGAGAAGGAAATGGCAACCCGCTCCAGTATTCTTGCCTGGAAAATCCCATAGACAGAGGAGTCTGGTAGGCTGCAGTCCGTGGGGTCGCAAAGAGTCGGATAAGACTGAGCGACGTCACTTTCAGTTCACTTTCCTCCCAGTTAGAACATGAGCTCTTTAGAGAACAGAGACGGCATCTGTCTTACCTACCATTGTACCCACAGCAGCACCTAGAACAGTGCCTGGCACAGAGTAGGGTGTTCATTACATACTTGTTGAATGAATGAATCAGTCTGTCTCAGTAAGTTGCCCTTACTAAAAAGCCTCTTCCACATTATTTTTCTTTAGTAACTGAAAATATGAGCCATTTTTCCTCCATAACAACTTTCTAAATGCTTGTCTGATTTCATTCATAGAAGTTAAAGAAGAAATTCTATTAAAATATATATACTTTATATTAAGAATCCTATAGATGTCAGCGTTTAATCACCAAATTTTTTAAAATCGACACTCAGTTTTTAGCTAGAGGTATTACTTGTTCCCTGAAAAAATGTACTTTTGTTCTCTGTAATGTAAATGTATTTGGGGATTAACTGTAAAATTATCCCACAATATGAAATTGCTTAAAGTGTGGTAAGAAAGAGAAAAGATTCAGAAATCTTTACAATGAAATAAAATTTAATTGGAGGGAAGAGGGGGGTGTAAAATAGAGGATTTTATGTGTTAAAGATCTGTTTGCTTTAATAAGTTAAACTGTATCATAGTCTTGCACATTTTACTTTTGTATTTATTTTCCTTTTAAAAAGTATTATCCCCTAGAAGAAGTGCTCACAGCTGAATATTTACTGGAAGAATTTAGACCAGATTTAATAGAGATGGTTCTCGATAAACTCAGACCAGAAAATGTCCGGTGAGTCACTCTACAGATTTTACTGTTACATACTACATTTTCAGTGATAGTTGGGATCTGAAATTTTAAAATTGTGAATAAAATGCTTTTAAACTTTTTATCAAGCATGATTACAAAAGTAGAGAGAATCAGTATAATGAAGCAATTTCAGCAATCAACCAAGCTTCAGCAATCAGTACATGGCTAGCCTTTTTGATCTTTACCCACACTTCTTCACTCACCCTTCCTCCAATCTTGATTATTTTAAGTCAGTATCTTGAAAACATGAAGATGCTTTTTTTAAAAAAAAAAAAAATCATAATTTCATTATGAATGAGATATAATAATAGATTGTCTTAATCTGGCTTCATCCTAACTCTGACTCCCAAGTGTCAGCTCATTTATCTTGTTTTATAAGCAAGTGAGGATACCCTCTGTTTTTTTAAGTGGAAGTAAGGATTATAGTCTCAATGCTTCTGACTGGCCAGTGGTTAATCAGGAAATCAAAAATTGGAGGAGCTCTTAGGCTAAGAAATATTTCTGTTAGGGGAGGATCAGCCCTAAAGAGCTTATGAGCTACCACGTGATATTTCTGCCTTAAAATTGAATTTCATCTATATTTTCTAAAAGTCAAGAATAAAAGGTATACGTTTGATTGGCACATATTTTGCATTTATTTTTCTCCCCTTTTGACAACATATTTCCAGAATTCTGGGAACTTGGTGATTAAGTAAATATGTTTTTTGGAGCAGTCATTTTATGAATAAAATCAACAATCTGATAGGACTTTTTGAAAAAATCTTCTGACAGAACTCTTCTATCAGTCATTTTCCTAGTTACCATTGTTTGAACTTTTTCAGACATAGCAACAAACAGTAGAGAGATTAAATTAAAAGAAATACTATTGGTGGTTATACAAAATTGGTACACGTGGTAAAATTACATAAAACTATACACACACATTGTACCAACAACAATTTCCTGGTTTAGATGTTATAATAGGTAAAATGTAACCATTGAGGGAAACTGGGTAAAGAGGATACAGGACCTCCCTGTACTATTTTTTGCAGCTTCCTAACTATAGAAATATGTAACTATATCAAAATAAAACATTAGAAAAATTTTTTAAGTATTTACAATAGCAACAAAAGCATAAAACATTCAGAAATGAATTTAATCAAAGGTGAACAAGATCTCTACACAAAAAACTATAAAACAGTGCCAAGAGATATTAAAGACCTTATTCATAGATTAGGAGACTTGAATTTATTAAAATATCCATCCTCTCCAGTTTGATTCACAGACTCAATGCAATCACAATCGAAGTCCTAGCAGGCTTTTTTCCTTAAGCTATTGGTAAGCTGATTCCAGAATTCATGTGGATCTACAAAGGACCTAGAGTACTTGGAACACTTCTACACAGGAAAAGAACAGTTGGAGGGCTAAAACTGCCAGATCTGAAAGCTTACTCTAACACCATAGTACTTAAGATGATTATAGTACTGTCGTAAAGACAAATAAATCACTGATTTTTGTGCCTTTTTTCTTCCTCTGTTGTGTATCTTTAAAAAATATGATTTAATATCGTGATATTATAGAATTCTACTAGTAAGAGGATAGAATTTATCTAGTTGAATCCCTTTTAAAAAGTGATGAAACTGAAGCCTGGAGACTTGCCTAATTTAGATCCTAACTGTGATTTTGGCAAGATCTGAAAGAGAGTCATGGTATCAACCAGGATTTGTTTCTGATGGTCAGGTCTGTGCAGTTCCTACTAATTCTTTTTTAAATTCGTCACAGTTACCTGTGAAGCCTCTTCTCATTATCTGCCATCTTCCCTCTTTCCTGTCTCAGGGATTATTTGCAAAGGTGTCATGAGAATTCGTCCTTTGGGAATGCTATTGCCTTTTAATGTCTACAGATTAATAATGTCAAGATTATTTCTGAATGGGTCTCATCAGCAGTGGCAGCTATTCTTTCCTCTGAACGCTTCTAAGTGGCTGACTTGAACTCAGCAGTCAGCATTCATTCTCACCTACTGTTTCTTTTTCTTAGTATTGTGAGTTTCAGTATGAAACTAAAGGATCATTTTCTCTCATATTTCCAAGGATCCTATCAGTACCGTGTGCTGTGCTGTGCTTAGTTGCTAAGTTGTGTCCGACTCTTTGCGCCTCCATGGACTGTAGCCCACCAAGCTCCTCTGTCCATGGGGATTCTCCAGGCAAAGAATACGGAGTGGACTGCCATGCCCTCCTCTGTTAGTACTGTGAAAGTGAAAATGAAGTCGCTCAGTTGTGTCCGACTCTTTGCGACCCGTGGACTGTAGCCCACCAAGCTCCTCCGTCCATGGGATTCTCCAGGCAAGAATACTGGAGTGGGTTGCCATGCCCTCCTCTGTTAGTATCAGTAGCCAATTCTTTGTAGATGGAATTAAAGAATAGCATTGCCCCCACCCCCACATTTAGGAAAAAACTCATCGAGACTAGGTTTTTTTTTTAATGAGCATGATTAGGTTTCCAGCAGATAGTCTAAGGTGCTGCAGGGTCCTTGCCAGTTTTTCTCAGTTCTCTGCAGTTAAACATGCTGTAGCTCTCTGTGGGGTACCTCAGTTATTGTGCCTTTTTTCTCCTAATTGAGGTCCTCTTGTGCTTCCACACTCTGATTTGTAGATGTCTGTATGTTTGACGTGTCTAATCTGTCTCTTCTGTTATTTCCCCTTCATAATCTGTTTGAAAATACATACATACTCTGTCATTTTATTTCAGTTTTTAATTCCTCGATGATATGCTAACTCTTGGTCTCCCTTTTTGTTAGGCCACTACTTGGTATTTACGTAGTTTGAGGAGCTTCATGGTAACATTTCACCTGTTGCCCATACACTTTACTTTGGTATCTAACGATGCAGATCCCTCAGGATTGTACCTAGTAAATTGCCCTTCTCCCCTTTTTCTAACTTCCTTATCAACCTACTTTGTCTGCTTCTTTCTGTGTCATATAGTCATCCTCCAGAACATTTGGCAGCTTTCCCTGAGTTTTTTCACTTTCTCACTCAGAACTGAGTTTCAAGTTTCCTTGTTCCAGAAGGCAAGTCCACTGCTGAATGAATGCTCCAGTCTTCATAAGTTGTAATCAATCCCTTGTTCATTATTCTGATACATGGGGCTGTCATTCAGGGAAATCAGAGCCATCTGTGTAATAAACTTTTTCAAAATCAAGCATCTCATGGAAGAGAAGATGGGAATACCACCTCTCTACCATGTAATTCTACTTCCTAAGACATTTGTTTAGGTGTCCCCCTAAGAATTAATCCATTCATTCTTTGAGAAATCAACAGGAGTGGAAGCAGTTTCTATGACTGAGTCCTAGCTGGCTCTGTCGTGTATTGAGTAAATGTCCTTAAGAAACATCACGTACTCTTCATGTGGCCATGTGAGCTGTACCCCTCATAAGGGATTCTCAAATTGCCAACATGGATACAATATGCGAACTCTTTCCTCTGTTAGACCCTTGGATTCTTCTCTGTGTTTCTGTGGAACGTATTCTTATTTAGCATGTTTTCTAGAATAGATAGTGGTCAGTGGCAGCTAGACCAGATCAGGAATACCGTAAACTAGAAGATTAAGTCAGTCGTTCTCACAGATAGGTGAGTCAGATTGCTTGTAATATTTACCCTGAAGCAAGTGAGAAGGCCAAGTCCAACTAGCCAGGTGGACTATTCTATCTAGAATGAATAAGAAATAGACGGTGGTTCTGACGGTCAGGCACTGGAGTGGAGGCAATCCAGTGATGGGCAGGTGTTGGAACACAGAGATTAGGATTCTGAAAATGAATGGGTGTTCAGAAGAGGGGAGTTTTGATTGAAAGGAGTGGACTTTGAGCTGTGAGACTGACATTCAGAGACTGGAACCTAACCTCCGGGAGGGTAAGTGAGAACAAGCGAGAATAGATGTGAACCTAGTTGTCTGAACTGAACTGGGACATAAAGAAGTGAAACCAGCAGCAGGGCTGACTACATGGCGAGCCTTCCGAGCTACTGGCCTAGCACTCTGTCGACACGATTCAAAAGGATCGCTCCCAGTCTGGCGTTGAGCTAGCTAGTCAGAGTGAAATGATTCTAACTTTGATAATTAACAGGCAGCAACCTTCCCTAGGACAGGCGGCCCACTGGTACAGAGCTTCTTCGGCTCCTTTGCTTATGATCTTCTGACATTTTACCTCTGCCTTCCCTCCCTAAACTGTTTTTTTCCCTTTCTCATTTCTCTTCTGCGAAGTTCCTACTAGCCCATCGGAGAAAGAAATATTTTTCTTGGTCCTGTCCCCATCTCCCCTGGCAGCAAAAAGGCCAGTGTGAATGTAATACATACGGTTAATTGATGGTAGTGTCTGGCATAAAATAAAAAAAAAACAGAGTACAAATTAGCAAGTTACAATGAAAGAATGTTTTTAGTTTTTTTGGTTCTTTGAATGAGCCAACAAGTTTTCTTAGCCATTTTTGTAACCTTGGGCCTGAGCTGTTCCTAGGAAGGAGTCACTTTGTTGTGCTTTTTCAAAGACTATTTTTCAACTGACCTTTGTTCCGTGTTTTTTTTTTTCCCTAGCTACTCTTCTTTTAAGATTCCAGTCAATAGCATTCATAACAAGAATCCTCTTTGCAAGCAGTTTTTCACACCCAAAATGATGGGCTGTAATCAAAGGGTAACAGAGACTGTGATCAGAGACTGCTGTACATACATAGCCATTTCACCTAAGCCTCATAGAACTTACTTGGTCTTAGAAGCCCAACACATTCTTGGACATTTATTCATATTTTCATGAGTCAGATTCTATAAATTTAATATATACAACATGAATTTATAGATTTTTTTTTCCATCTCTTTCTAGGGTTGCAATAGTTTCCAAATCTTTTGAAGGAAAAACTGATCGCACAGAAGAGTGGTACGGAACCCAGTACAAACAAGAAGCTATACCAGACGAAGTCATTAAGGTAGGGTTAACCCGTCTGTGAAGAAGCCCCATGTGAGAGGGACACACAAGAACATGAGCTCCCTGGATCAACCAATTCCCGGCCCAGAGTGTGGAGAGTCGTGGCCCAGCACTGTCTGTACCCTCCCAAGAGGAGTAAACAGGGAGGTAGGGAGCTGGAGCATAGGATTTGCGTGAAGGAATGACACTATAGCCGTCTCCTCACATGTCTGTCAGACCAGCAGGGCTGTCAGACAGACCTCAGCCTCGTGCAGTCAAAGATCATTGGAGCTCAAAGTCCACAGGGAGGCACAGGCACCAAGAGAGGCAGCAAGAGATGGAAGCAGGGAACCTGAAGGACAGGGGCACGGGTTTCTGAGAGCTCATGACCTTGCTCTGAACACACGTGGGGAGCAGTTTCTGGGATTCATGCTGTCTTCACCTTAGGAGGGGCTGTATTTTATGCCTCATATTGTATTGCTCTTTTCATCAACATAGGATCATCACAGTTTGTTTCAAAACAGGTATGTGTAGTAAATAGTATGTTGCTGGTGTTACGCATCAGGAGTCAGGATTTTGTTTGTGAGTCTTATCTGCTTGTCTGGTACTTTTTCTTTTTTGGTTTTCATTGGGTATGTAGCTTTGAGATTGTGTCCTTTATTCATGGGAAGACATCCGAAAGCCTTGCTCTAACTAAATACTGGTTAAACTTTAACAATAGCCATTTCTTAAAGGTAGCAGGGTAATGACGAAATAGAAAAAAGAATAAGAAAGAAAGTTGTTACTGATACTTCTCTGACATAGTCACAGCACAGGAGGAAATGAGTGCAAATGTGCATCTTACTAAGCTGTGAGGGTAGCTGATCTCCCATGGGTTAGTGCTGGGTGTGAACTAACCCCAAAACAAGAGAAAACCCCTGTTCAAATTCTGACCATGACCAACGTGCCCCAAATGGAAATTAAAACAAACTGATCTGGAAGCTCAGCGGTGAAATTACTTGCTGAGTGCTTACCATTCCCTATGATTCAGCCATTCTGGAGACCTAAGTTGCTACTCATAAATAATGTGGTCAACTTCCCCACCATCCCAGTGCCAAAAGATACAGATGCAGGAACCAAAATAGAACTGCAAGAGCTGCACAGCTATGCGACATCAGCTGGAGACCAGATTACTGAACCCAGAAGCACTGGCAGTTGGTTGCTTTTTTTTTTTTAATAATAAAAAGTCTTACAAGTCAGAATTCGTAAGTTGTGGCCTGATCAGTCTCACTTAACTTTTGGAAGTAGCCCATGGAACAGACCCAGCCTGCAGGTTGGATCAGTCCTATTCTACAGTTAAGCTGACTTAAATCTCAACTTTGTCGTTAACCCTAGGCTTGAAATACTGGTCCACTTGGAAATTCACATGGTCATCTGGGAGAGGAGTTGGCCAGGCTTCAGAAGTAAAGTGAAAGAAACCCTCTTTAACCTAGTTTTCAAGCCATACATGCAAGTAACTTAGTATAGCTGAAAAGTAACTCTTAGACTAACCACCTGTTGTCTGGCAGTTGTGGACGTATGTCTCTGTGCAGGTTATTCTCCAATTCTCTAAAGAGCTAGAGCAGATGTGCTCTTCATACGTTAGGCTCCGCGTTCCTTAGTCTCCGATTGTTCCTTCATGTCGGCCGATCATTTTAGAGAGGTATAAAGAAGAAAGATAGAGATAGATAGATAAGTGTAAAACCTTGATTAGTTCCAGAGATTCCAACTCAAGTTTCATGAAAAGTCATTGCTAGATTTTGGAAGTAGCCTCTATGTAGGGTGGCAGAGAATGTTGACATTTATTCCCTTATTGTTTGCCTGGATATTAAGCAAAGTGAGTCTTTTAAACCCTTAAATCAGATTCTGATCACTTTTGTTTTTTTTCACTCTTCATCCAGAAATGGCAAAATGCTGATCTGAATGGGAAATTTAAACTTCCAACGAAGAATGAATTTATTCCTACAAATTTTGAAATTTTATCATTAGAAAAAGAAGCAACGCCATACCCTTCTCTTATTAAGGTAATATGTTAGAATCAGTGATATTAAAGTTAGGGGACAGACCTATTACTTGGAGGGGACTAGAAAGATGGTTTCTTGCATTTGGTACTATATTGATTTAGGGGGCTCCCACCCCAGAGATAACAGAAGAGTTGCAGAGATAATAACTAAAAAAAAAATTAAAAGGCTAGAAATGTCAAAACAAACAAAACTGCTGTATAGCATAGACTCTAGGGAATTGTTTGCTTTGCAGAAAATAAAGTAGTAAGTCTGGACTAATTCGTCTGTTGAAAGATATAACTCAGTGATGAGAGCCTTTTTTCCGTGTTCACTGAAGACCCAGTAAGGAAGTAGACTTATGCTGCATCATGAAAGTTAAAGATAAGAAAGAATCTCTAAAGCCTGGAAGAGAGCATATCCAGGGGAAGCTGTTGGATTTCCTGCCCTTACAGACAGTTTTTTCTCATTTTGAAAGAGTGGCTGTATGAAGTTAGTGGAGCTGTAAGTCCGTGGGATGAATGACTGAGAAGGGAGTCTTCTTTCTCCAGGTGTTCTTGTCATGTCATTATCTCGCACCTTGGGTAGACTGTGTGGGAAAAGGGATCAGATTATTACGGCACATCCTCTTTTCTAAACTTCAAAACTAGCTCTTTATAAATTTACTTCCATAGACAAACATCTTTCTGTCCCTTCAAAAGACCTAACGTTAAGTCATTGAGACAAGAGTTAGTGTTTAGGACTATGAAATTTATCTCAAGTAACTAGATTATTAGTGAGATAGTCACTTTTCTTTTAAAAATTACATTTTAATGAGTTAAAGGTTGGGTTATTCAAAGAGAAAGCTTATTTACTTTTCCTAATTTTTTGTGTGTTTTAAATAGGCCATCCTAGCATAAAGTAAGGAGAACACTAAACCATTTATGTCTCTTCTCAGAGTTTCAAGGTAGTTTCAAGTGAACTCTAAGACTTTATATAATTTGGTATGAATGAGTGAGTAGAGAGTTGAGGGAGTGGCTTACTTATTCATCCTTGCCTGTATTAGTTATCTATTGCTGTGTAAAAAATTACTCTAACATTCAGCAGCTTAAAACCACAAACATTTTTCTTTCTCATGCAGCTTCCAAGGGATAGGAATCTGGAAGTAGCTCTGTTGGGTAGTTCTGGCTCAGGGTCTCCCATGAGAGAGACAGTCAAGCTGTTGGATGGAGCTTTGGTCGACTGGAGGCCCAACTAGGGCTGGAGAAGTCTCTTCCAAGTTCAGCTGTGTGGTTTGGGGAAGATCTTAGTTCTTCACTGCATGGGCTTCTCCATAGAGTTGCTTGACACAGCATTTGGCTTCCCCTAAAATGTGAGATCCAAGAGGGAAAATGAGTGATCGAGATGGAAGCCGCAGAGTCTTTTATAATCTAATCCCAGAAGTGTCATACCATCATATCTGCCATATTCTCTTGGTCAGACAGAGACCAACCCTGGTCTAGTGCAGGAGAGAGGGCCATAAAAGGGTGTGAATTCCTGCAGCCGGGATCCACGTGGCCCACCTTGGAGGCTGGCTGCCTCATACCTACCTCCCAAGGACTCCTGCATCTGCCTCCTAGCGTCGAGAAAGATAGGGACAGGATAGTTGGTGTTGGTTTCTCCTGTCTGTCTCTTCCTCCGCTGGGTCCCCATCTCTTTGACCCAGGGTGAGATAAGAGGGTAATTTCTCTCGGCTGCTAGAGTTACCAGTCATCTCTCCAGCTTCACATCTGCTGTCTCTTGGAGAGTGCTTCAGAGCCATGGGACAGTAGCCTCTCCAGAACAAAACTCAGCTGTTGCCTCTGTCCTCCTCCTCTTGAAGAGAGATTTGATTGAAGATCTTTGTCAAATGTGCCTATATTTCCCTAAATATATTGTGTTTCCATCACAGGATACAGCTATGAGCAAACTCTGGTTCAAGCAAGATGATAAGTTTTTCTTGCCCAAGGCCTGTCTGAACTTTGAATTTTTCAGGTATGTAAAATGAATCTAGCTACAAAGCTTCCTAACATTTCTAAAAGTTTTCTTTGCTTCCTTAAGTACCTATGTCTGGAAATAAAAGGACTTAGAATTATTTAGTGTAGACCAGGAAAGGCTGCGTCTTCTGTTAAATGGTATTTTAGGAGCCAAGGTTGTTAATTCTTCCTTTCCTTTGAGGAGTACACTCTTCAACTGAAATGATTTATGTTCGCTATTAGGAGGATCTTCCTAACCTTGAGGATTTTGAATCTGGGAAGGCTGTAGATTCACCAGAAGTTCACTGAAAAAAGATGAAATAATCCAGGGTAGTCTTTTGTTATGGTTTTGGTTTTGTATTCCTAGAGCTTGCCCAGAAAAAGAGTAGTTATTAAATGATCTTGAGTCCCTTCCAGTCCTTTAATTCTCTGGGGTCCTTAGATATTGCGTTCTCTATTTCTGACTTGGTAGGAGATGTTTAGTAAAATTTATGAATAGTGCTACGGTTTCAGTGATTCCTCAGTATAAATCTTCAGTTCATCTCTGTCTTCTTTATTTGTGTGATAATGTTATCATTCAATTCAGATTTTAACTCTGAGTCTGTACTGTGTAATTTTATATTTCTAAAATTCAGTGGTCTGTTTATTTATTTATTTATTTATTGAAAAACCCTATCATCATCTAATAATGTTCACTATGATGATCAACTTTTTCATTAATTTTTGTTTGGTTTGCTTGGCATGAAATTAAAGCTGAGATGTGTTTTAAATGTTTCCGAAGAGGGAAAAAGAATCTCTAAGTAGAATGTTAATAGTTCACCAACAAGTATGTTGAGATTGTAGAGATAGCAACATTATTTATTTATAGCATGAGATTCATAGATTATCTAGAGCTGCACAGAGATTGTTGCCTTTTTTTTTAATATCAAACCTGGACTTTCTGATTATGGCTTACTATTGGCAGAAAATATTACAAAGCTGGTTTTAGTTTTTAATAGTTAAAAGTGATATTTTTTAACACTCTAAGCAGCTTGCCACACTTTGCCATTTGGCTTCTGTGGTTTGGCTTCAGAATATCTTTTGAGAGACCATTTGACATTTTCGCATTCTCTAAACTTCCAGCACAGCTCTCAGAATTAAAAATATCTGCTTCCCACCAATCCGTCTTGGTCCCTCTAGAGATAAACACTGTTAAGTTTCTTGTACATTCTTATAGAAATTTTCTGTTTGTATATATCCTTTTAATCTTTTCAGAAGTAGGATAGTATCATGCGTACATATAGTTTTTAAAACTCTGCGATCCATATTTAAGCACATAACATCTGGTTACAAAATAATATGTTTTAAATTAACAAGTGAATCAGGATTTAAGCATTCCACTTGAATCATGTTCTCTTTTAAAAGTTCGTTTACTACTCTCTCCAGTTCACCAGCAAGACTGGTGTTTCATAACACTTCTTGGAATTGTGTTCTGAGCTTTAGCCCTATGGCTTTGAACTCCCAGATCTGGCTTTGTCTGGCTTTTCACTTCCACCTAAGGGTGGTTACAGGGACAAGCCCTCTTGAGGATCCTCTCTTGTTTTGGTGCTTTTGCTTTTGTGAGCTGTGCCAGTAAGGTTTCTGAACTGCTATTTACCTAAAGAAGGAGATCTGTCATTGTGTATAATAAATACTTAAAAAATGAAATGACAGGGTACTATTTAGATTCGCCAGGTGGAGAATGTTTGTATAGCTTTATGATAGTCTCTTTGATATTAATTTCTCTGGGCTAAGCATTTTACCTCTGTTTTTACTTCGTTATCAGCTTTTGATAAAACTGTTGCTTTGCTCTCAGTGCGTTGGTTATATTTACGGTGCTGTGGATAAAATGAAACTTATAATTTGCTGCCAGACAAACTAAGCCAAGAGGCTGCCTCAGGTCCTTTGCACTGGCTGTTTCCTCAGACTGGAAAGTTCTCCATTGAGATATCCCCAGAGCTTGCTCCTTTGCTTCTCAGGCACAGATGTCACCTTATCAAAGAGGCCTTGATTAGCAATTTTATAGAAATTAGTAGCCTTCCTGTCCTACCTATCACTCCTTTTCCTCTTACCCTGCATAATTTTTCTCCATAACACCATCACCACCTGATGTATCGTATTTAAATGTGTTATTTGCCTCCTCTGCCTGACTTGTTCCCTCTTTATTCCCAGTACCTAGAGGAGTGTGTAATATTGTAGTAAGAATGTAGTACATGTTTGTTGAATGAAGGAATCTTTTACTTGCTGGTCATAAATGTAAGCAGTGTCACATAGTCAAATGAATAGGTCATTTGACTTAAATCCGAATCCTAACTCTCCTGCTACCAGCCCAGGTGACATGAGGAAAATTATCTTTCTTATTCGATAAATGAAGGTTTAAAATTAGGTGATCTCTGCAGTCTTGCACTCTGTAATTGTTTCCTCTCTCTTGTTGATGTTTCTCACTTAAAAATTTCCCTGTTTTATATTAAAAAAATTTCCTATGTTAATATTTTTTTCCTGGTTCTGGCTGCAATTATATGATGGATATTATCTATGCCTTTACTGAGAGTGTTCTAGTCCGCTGGTTTAGGTGGAAACTCAGACACGCTAACATTTTCACACGTGTCAGTTTTTCTCTTTCAAGTCTCAGTTTGTCTCTTTGAAGTTTATGTAATCGTAGCGCAAAGTTCTCAGTCCCATCCTTCTGTCCACCATGGGTATGTATGGCTTGCTCAGAGGAAGAAAGAGGACGTGCAGATGCTGTGTCAGTCAGCTCTGTCGGCCATGCCTTTTCCTACCAGCCTAAACGTGGACATGCATTTTGTCCTGTTCCTACTCCCCACCTGCCCAGTGTTTCTAACTTGTCGGTGCTACCACGCCATCTGGGGTAATAATTCCTTTTCCCTCTTCACTACTACCAGTACACATGGCATAGTTCAAGCTTCTTTGTTAGACATCTTGTTGTTGTTGTTGTTTTTACTCATGAGAAGAGACAGATTCAAGAATTCAAAGCGTATCTTCAGGAAGTTATTTTAACCAGTGTTCAGTTCCTTGATCCATCTCGAAAGGCCGTATCACATTGGGAAGTAATAAATCAGCTATTTTACTGTCAACATTTTCTTCCAGCCCATTTGCTTATGTGGACCCCTTGCACTGTAACATGGCCTATTTGTACCTTGAGCTCCTCAAAGACTCACTCAACGAGTATGCATATGCAGCAGAGCTAGCAGGCTTGAGCTATGACCTCCAAAATACCATCTATGGGATGTATGTAAGTACCCACGTCTTAGAGCCTTCCACTCATCAACATTTTTTATATTGATTTGATGGAAGCATTTTTGATTGAGGGTATGAGTTTAATTTCTTTTAAAAAAATCTTTGTGGCTAATCATATTTTCTTATCATTTAATTTTTAAGTTAGCTCTTAAGTATTCAGCAATATACCATTCATATTATGCAAATTTTCCTTGATTTTTTTTTTTTAAACATCTTTCATCAGATCATCATATTTTTCTCCTCAAAACAAAATCGGACCCTGACTTAGGTTTAGATCTCACCCATTCTGTATCTGAAGTCTTGGTCTTTGACAGTAGGGAATGAAGTCTTCCTGCCACTGTAAGACAGAAGGCTGGCTTATGCTATTTCCCTAGAGATTCCGATCACGAGGCTGCATATTCATACTCTTCGGTCATGTTTCTTCATTACCATGCCACTGCTTGAGGTATCAAAGCATTTCTTTTGTTTTTCTTTTTGTTAGTCGCTACATTTATGCTGATCCTCTCCATTGCAACATGACATACCTGTTTATCAGGTTATTGAAGGATGATTTAAAAGAGTATACATATGCAGCACGCCTCTCAGGTTTGAGCTATGGCATTGCATCAGGAATGAATGCAATACTTGTAAGTAAAATGAAAACCAAAGAAAAGGCGTCACCCCGTTTAAGCATTATGTTGAGCTTGGGAAAACTATTAACTTCTGCATCTTAAACCAAGAAGATTGATGGTTTTTTCCTTGCACCTTTTTAATGATTGGAGAACTCAAGTTAGTATTAGTTCCACTAACAAACGATTTAGTCTAGTTTAGTGCATTTTGTGAACATGTATGTGTGCTACATGTATTTGCATGTTCTTCTGCTTGAAACATTTAACATGTTAATCCTGAAAGCATGTTGGTCTTCCCATGTATTTGAATATATTAGCATCTGTAAGTGAAAGATACCTGTAGTTGCTGTTGTGGTGCTCAGTTTTACTTATAAGCTTCTTTGTTGTTGGTTTTTTTCTGTTGACAGTAGTAGTAAGTTCCTGTGTTCAAACACATCTGACGTTTTTATTTAATTTATTTTGTAGCATTAACTGCTTTTAAATGTGTTTTAAAATACGGATTATTAAATGCATCACAAGAAATAACTAGATCCTTTCTGTTGAAATCATTTCTCTTAGGTTTCCAAACCTACACCTCACTTCCAAATTAACACTCTTCCTCTGGCACATTCATCTTCACTTTTCTTGAAAATGTATGTTTCCATAAAAACTAAAATGAGCGCATGTGCTGTGTGCTCTAACTCTATACAAAAGGTCTTGGATTTTTAAAATTTTATTTGCAGTGACTTTTTTTTCTTCACACAAGTAATTTTTCTGGTAGTTTCTGTTTAGTGTATAAGAATGTATGTAACTTAACCATTCTCAGAGACCCAGGAAATTTGGAGCCCAGTGAACAAAGTAAAACTCAAATAGGAAAGTAATCACCTATGGCTTATTTTTTACTGTTGACTTTTAGTAGCACATTACCATTCAGTTAATCATTTTAATTTGTGACAAAACGGGCTTCCTGCTGGTTGTCAGTCCGGTGCCCACAGTGCATGATGTGCTCTCCATGGTCAGTGACCGTCACTCTTGCTGAGGTTCTTGCCTATCAGTTTTCATCAGGTAGAGACTTCCAGAGGTATTCTAGTTGCAGCGTGTTCTCTACTGCTGTGGATGCCACCATGTGGCAATATAACAGTAGAAAATGGGCTTTCCCTACTTTTCAAAATGTTATGGTTTCAGGAACTATTAAATTGTCCTCAGGCAAGATCCAGGTGGTACATACAGAGTATCCTTACTTCACATCTGTTTTGCCACTGGCTTTTGGTACATCAGCAGAACTCATTAAACCAGCAAGTGGTATGACATATGGATCCTTATTGGGCAGCTCAGGACAGGAAAGTGGCAAAATGCCACATAGTACAAAATTGGGACTGCCCGATTTCTTAAAAGATGATTTTTAAAAATATTTAAATATAAACACTTTGGGTGCATATCTGATAGTTTGCTAGATAACATTCCCCTGTGATGTTTACCTTCTTAACACACCTATAAAAACCTTAAGCCTGCCTTTCCTTAGAAATTCTTTTAGAACATTAAACTTAAAATACTTTCTATAATTAATGTGATTTAATGAGAACTTGAATTTTGATGATATAGTGTGTGTTGCCATAGTTTGGCACCAGGTAAGTTTTCTTGTTATTGTTTAGGAAAAGCAAAAATATGCTTTTGGGTCTTAGTAAATAAAGATGGTTAATGTTATCTTCCTAAATGTTAAACTATATTTATGAGAAAGGAAATTCATTAAATTTGTTTTATTTTAATTTTGATACACCTGGTTTGGGGATTTCCTAAATGTTTAAAAGTCAAATTTAAGTTGTTTCATGGTATTTTTAGACTTTTAATATCCTGAACTCTTTCTGTAGCTCTCGGTGAAAGGTTACAATGACAAGCAGCCAATTTTGCTAAAGAAGATCATTGAGAAAATGGCTACCTTTGAGATTGATGAAAAAAGATTTGAAATTATCAAAGAGGCAGTAAGTTTTCTGAACTTATTTTTATTTTTTTAATTCATCAGGTAATATTGCCATGTTATGAACATTTTTGAGAAAGAGGTGAGGAGGAAGAGAAGCATTCATAACTCTGTATCAGTCATTTCATCCTGTCTTTGCTAAATCCTATATTTTTCGCAGAAAGAAAGCCTGGGAGAGTCTAGGGAACACCTGGCCCCCTTCTCTGTAGGGCAAGAGCTAGAACAGCACTTTCTTTCAGAAGGGAAATTGAGGTAGATCTGGTGGCTTTCAGGGACTCCTTGAAGATTTTAAGATTTCAGCCTCCACTGAAGAAGAAACTTGATTCTACAGGCTGGGACTTCAGCCTGACATGATAGCTTTGTCACATTAGGGCAGACTAGTTAGGCTTGATGTATCTTCCACTTAAATTCAACTCATGGCTGACCCAGTAGTGGATATATGGGATGTATAGCTGCTTTAAAAGCTAAACTATGACCTTCATTGTACACCCAGAGAAATTATCATCAATTTTCAAATGAAGATTCAGTAGTATATGTATATACACACACATAGCCATGTTTCTTGATTAGGCTTTGGGGATGACCTTGTAGTGAAGAAATAAAGGGTGCCAAGAGATGGAGGTCCTGAAAACTGGGGATAGCTTCTGAGGGATGAATGAGGTCCCACAGTGAAGGCTGTACATGTGGAGGAAGTACATGTCAGATGCTAGGGGTAAGGGAGCAGGCTAGACAAAGGAAAAGCATGCTCCTTAAGGATCAGAGGGGAATTTGTCTGATCACAAAACTTCAAAAAGGAGGAAGAAGCCAATATCCCACATCCCAGTAGCACATAATTTATGCAAATTGAAGTTTGATTATAGCTGCTCTTTGGAAATGATTTTAAAAGGATGGAATAAAATTAACAGACCCCTGTCTTCCTTCACTAGTATATGCGATCTCTTAACAATTTCCGAGCTGAACAGCCTCACCAGCACGCCATGTACTACCTTCGCTTGCTGATGACAGAAGTGGCCTGGACTAAAGATGAGTTAAAAGAAGCCTTGGATGGTGAGACTCTTTCTACTTATAGCTTGATGCTTTCTTCATTGTTTTCTAAAGTCATTTTGGTTTATCCTATTACCTACTGTTTATGCTTTCTAATAACATAGTTCCATTAAAGAAGCCAACTGTGTATACTTTCTTTTCTTTTTCTTTTTTTCAACAAAAACAGTGGTAGCCTTTGAAGTGACTTTTGTATTCAGGCAGTTTAACCACATTTGCTCTTTTCAAAATGGACCCACAACAGTTAGTTATTACTGTTCATAGATTTCTGCAAATGACAGTGTTTTGACCCAAGAATTTACCTTGTTAATATTGAAGTTTTCAGAAAAGGAAAAAAGGGCTGAGCTTAAAAGCCTTATCCCATAGAAAGAATACTTCAGCATCTGTAGATCTATTCAGTTTGGTTAAAAAATGGAAACTGTGTAAATTAACCTGAAGAGTCATCTTTTGTTGCTGTTTTCCTAAAATCTTAAATCTAATTTTCAGAGGTTTTGCCTGAAAGTCCTAGATTCCTCAAGGGTAGTGAATTATGCCTTCCGTTTGTTCTTTTTATTTAGTATTTATATTATGCCCTCAGTGTGTGTCTAATGAATGTCTGTTCAGTGGAATGAAATTACTTTCAGGGTTTTACTGGAAAGAATGTAGACTGATATCATCCTTTATTGTTGTTTTATCTTTTCCACTTCTCAGCATTGCACTACCAATTAATCTTCCTTCCTACATGCTCAGTAGTAAGAAAAAAGAATACTGTTGAATTTTTAATAATCTTTTATGACAAATCCTTACTTATTATGTATCACTGTGCCTTTGATGTCTTCAGTGACAAAAAGAGCAAAGTATTGAAGGTCATTATTTTATTGGTTGCCTCAGGCACAGGGTAGGCATATAGATTATAAAGTTCATTAACTAAAACAGCATTTACTGACTGCCTGCTCGGCACCAGGTACCAGACTGCAGGTGCTAGAGATTTAAAAATGATCAGTTTGGTGGGGTTTCTTGGATCAAGGCGCTCCAGTCTAGTGGCAAAGCATAAATGTAAGCAGGTTATTTTTGTAGAGGCACAGAGACTGAGTGCCGAGGGCGTCCAGCGAAAGGGCCTTCTAGGGCAGTGCAGTGGAGGGGAGCACATACGAACTTTGGAACTAGGCCAGGATGCAAATGCAGCTTTGCAGCTTACTAGCTTAATGACTTTGGACAAGAAATTTAAATTCTCTCAAGTCTAGTATCTTCACCTTTTTCCCCCTCTTGGCCACTGTGCAGCTTGTGGCCTGAGCAGGGATTGAACCTGGGCCCTTGGCAATGAGAGTATGCAACCCTAACTACTGAACTGCCAAGGAATTCCAGTTTTCTTACCTTTAAAATGGGAATAATTGCATATAATTTACAGTTTATAACGTCTATAAAATGCATACATACATAGTAAGCACTTGTTAATTCGCTTCCTATGTCTGTCTCTAAAGTTTAATCACTAGCGTTAGCATCCATTTAAGCATTAATTAGCATAGTGTCCTAACGGAAAAAGGACAGCTCTTCTTTACTGAAGTTCAGTCCAGTCCAGTCGCTCAGTCGTGTCCGACTCTTTGCGACTCCATGAACTGCAGCACACCAGGCCTCCCTGTCCATCGCCAGCTCCCGGAGTTTACCCAAACTCATGTCCATTGTGTCGGTGATGCCATCTAACACCAAATTTGTGGATAAAAGTTAAGTAAGGACAAGATATTTGTATAGTCTCAAAGTATTTCCTCCAAAATAAATATTTAAATTATAATGGGAAAAGTAGGCATTGGTAGGGTGGCTTCCCTGGTGGCTTCTCCTAGTTGCTTGAAAAGTAGACATTAGTTACTTAATTACAACCAAAAGACTTATAGGTTCAGGACTTATAGGACATACAGGACAGACATCTGGCACACAACATCATAATGAGGTGATCAGTGTTTTCATCATCTGTATTACAGCATGTCAGCATCACGTGCCCCCAATGTGAGAAAGACACATTACCTCCCGGGTGTTCTTCCCAGGAGTACATAAATCCAATTTAATAATTGAGTTATTAAAGCCCCAATAAAGGGCCTTCTGTAAAACGAGCAGTACTGCTCAAAAATCTTAAGGTTGTGAAAGACAAAGAGAGACCAAGGCACTGTTCAGGATGGGAGAAAACTAAGGACTCATGACAACTAAATGCAAGGTAGGATCGCGGATTAAATCCTCGAACAGAAAAGGGTTCAGTTCAGTCACTCAGTCGTGTCCGACTCTTTGCGACCCCATGAACCACAGCACACCAGGCCTCCCTGTCCATCATCAGCTCCCGGAGTTTACCCAAACTCATGACCATTGAGTCGGTGATGCCATCTAACCATCTCATCCTCTATCGTCCCCTTCTCCTCCTGCCCTCAATCTTTCCCAGCATCAGGATCTTTTCCAGTGAGTCAACTCTTCGCATCAGGTGTCCAGAGTACTGGAGTTTCAGCTTTAGCATCAGTCCTTCCAATGAACACCCAGGACTGATCTCCTTTAGGATGGACTGGTTGGATCTCCTTGCAGTCCAAGGGACTCTCAAGAGTGTTTTCCAACACCACCAGTTCAAAAGGGTTACTAGTGGAAAAACTGAAATCCAGATAAAGTAGATTTTTTAGTTGATAGTGGTGTCCCAGTGTTAACTTCTTAGATTTGATCAGCATCCTATGGTGTGAAAAGTGTTAACGTTAGAGGAAACCGGGTGAGGGGGATGTAGGGACTCCCTATGCTATCTTTGCAGCTCTTCTGTAAGTCTCAAGTCATCTCAGTGTTGTTTTTTTTTTTTAAAGACCTCGTAGATAGAGCTTACAATTTCTCACCCCTGTTTGCAGATGTCACCCTTCCTCGCCTTAAGGCCTTCATACCTCAGCTCCTGTCACGGCTGCATATTGAAGCCCTTCTCCATGGAAATATAACAAAGCAGGTGGGTGATTGAGGTGTTAGCAGTCTTTTATAGAGCATTGCAACAGAAGTTTTACCCTGTTTGTTTTAAGACTACTGACTAACCACCACAGTGTGGCTGTATCCACATTAGTGTTGACTCGGCCTTCTCTGCCCTCTGCAGGAAGGTAGGGGAGGGCATACGAAGAGTTGAATGGTCCTGGTTGACTGGACCACTTTCACGGCTGCCTTCTCTGTTGCTGTCTGCCCTGTGCGGTCCCTGGAGGAAATGGGAATAATGGTCCCTCCTCTAGAACAGCAGGACTGTATAGTGGATAAGAGCACATAGTGTGGAATCAGCCCGGATTCAAATCCTGACTCAGCCAGTTACAAGTTATGTAATCTTCTGAAAGTGTCTTAATCTCTCTATGCTCAGTTTCTTTATCAGTATATTGTGTACAAGGATTAAACTAAATAGTACATTCCAGGTGTTTCGCACATGGAAAGCTAAACGGAATTTAGAATTCCCGTGGTAGTCTGTCTCAAGAGCCCATACTCTCTGCCACCCCACTGTCTCCAGAACAATATGCCAAGGTCAGGTGCCGTTAGGTGGCTGAGAAAGGATTCTTCCCTGTGTCAGTTTTATTCAGAATAAAGCCTCATGCTTACCTCTTTTTTACTCTGCTGTAACCCCAAATATCTGTGGTGAGGGCCATTCCCTTGACACCAACTTCCCATCAGCGATACGGCTCCAACATCGAGATTGGTGCCGATGATTTTTCGGGTCTCTCTTTCTCCTCACTACCACCTTACTGACTCTGTTGCATATCAGCAAGTTCAGTTTTTATCTATTTGAGCAGGATCAAATGTACTTAAGGTTTTAAAAACCCACTTTGATAAAGCCGGTTAGTTTATTTCACACATACGTTGTTTTCCTATTGCATGGGCAGCTGTCTAATCAGGATACATTTGTGATTTTGTAATGTGCCATGACCTGCCTTTCTAGGCTGCGTTAGGAATCATGCAGATGGTTGAAGACACCCTTATTGAACACGCTCATACGAAACCACTTCTTCCAAGTCAGCTCGTTCGGTACAGAGAAGTTCAGCTTCCGGACAGTAAGTGGAAATGTTCTGTCTTTGGGAATGGACTGCTTTGACATAATATTGTGTGTGATTACAGGTGGGCTGAAGTCACTTGGATGATAAAATATAATTTTATGGTAAAGATCTGCTGGGATTCTCTACTAATTTATAACTAAAGATAGATAATTCTGCAAGAAAATTATCTATCGGAGGGCCAAAGAGGTGAAATTGAATGATACTGGAAGTGTCTGGTAATTGAGCATAGAGGAGTGAAGAAGTGGAAAAAAAAATCACAAAACTAGAGAAGTATTGACTGGGAAGCATGTAGTAAAATTTATTTATAAAAAATGGAAATTAGAATTAGGAGCCCATAGGAATTGACATAAAGAATTGACAATAATATATGGGAGTTTTCAGTGTTGGGTTACTTTTGCATTAACAGTGGTTTCTTTTGGTATAGAACTCATTAAGCATTATTTTCAATGTTGTTCAGAATTGTATAGTGGAAAGTATGTTAGACCAGTGATGAGAAGCATTGGTTTTTTCCTTAAACTTTTTTCTAAAAGTAATTGCTTCCTCTTCTGACCTCCCGGCACAAGTTTTCTGAACCTTCCTTCTTCAAGCTACTCAGCACTTCTCTCACACTGGCATTGAAGTGCATCTCCGCCTCCCTTGGTAGGCTGTGCATTTCCTAAGGGCTGGGGTCTGTGTCTAGCTCGCTTGAGTCACTACTAAAGCATTACCTCAGGATCTCTTTGTTGAATGCTCCAAGACACCTTGAGCACAGTGCTACTATTTTGCATAGCCAGTCATCACAGACCAGGTTATGGCTCATTTTGAACTTAAGCTTCTTCCTCAGTCACTACAGCATGGCAGAGAGGAAGAATCAGGAACTGCCATTCAGAAACCATTGAACGTGGTAATCAGGCAATTACTAAACACTGTATTTGCTTAGTCACATTTACTGCTCATGAGATAGTTATCAGATCGTAAAGCATGGCTGTCTGTTTATAACTTTGATGAAGGACTTGATCAGCATATCTCAGCTCTCCATCATCCAACTGTATGTCCTTGGATAAGTTTCTCACTTCTCAGGGTCTCAGTTTCTTTATCCCTAAAGTGAGATGTCAGACTGGGGCATCTCTACACGTTGTACATATATGTATAAATTTGTGAGTTGACCTTCAGCATGGGTGTTGGTAAACAATATTGAATGCTAAGTAGATAATGGCACAACTAGTGGTTTAAAAAATTGTTTTGCATGGTTCTAAAACATAGGTTGTATTTCTATTGAGTGTCTTATAGATACTAGCTAGTTCTAATTTAGTGTGTTCTCTGCATTGTAGATTTCATTAACTATGATCTCAATTAGCATTAAAATTTACTTAGTCATAAAGTGGGTCTTTTACAAGTGTTTTGCCCTTTAAAGTCATTGAATGTTTATGAGGGCCTCCCAAGTACAGATCACTGTATTAGGATTCCCTTGGGTAAGTTGAGTTTCACATTCTTAATGAATTAATTGCAGTTTGGAACTGCCAAAAGACACCAACCAAACTGAACAATTTCATACAGACAAACAAAACAGTAAGTTTGTTTAAACCCTAAAGAAGTTTTTGAACATGTCACTCTCTTATTGAAACTTCCTAGGAGGATGGTTTGTGTATCAGCAGAGGAATGAAGTCCACAATAACTGTGGCATTGAGATATACTACCAAACCGACATGCAGAGCACCTCAGAGAACATGTTTCTGGAGCTCTTCTGTCAGATCATCTCCGAGCCTTGCTTCAACACCCTGCGCACCAAGGAGCAACTGGGTGAGTGGGCAGCGGGGTACAGCAGGACACCTCACTCCTTGAGGAACAGCTGTTATCCTCAGGAACATCCGCCACATGTGCAGCCCCCCGTCATGATGCCTGTGGGGACTCCACTTCTAGAAGATGAGCAGTTACTGTCTCCCGGACAGCAGAGCAGTTCTTAAGGAGATGACGTGTGTTTACCTCACATACGTGTCTGTATAAAGATCATTTTGGGTGGGGGAGAAGGGTGCGAAGGGCAGGCTGTTGCGGGTGACAAGGTGGGAAGCAAGCCATCCAGAGAAGCTTAGATTTACTGAATTTTGGGTTCCTTAAACTACCACCATGATAGATGCTGGACTGCAAAAATGGGTAAATTTTGGATGGTCTTTCCCTTCATGAAACTCAGTCTCATCAGGAAGGCAGACCTGTAAGGAATAATCGTAGTACAGTGTGGCAGATGCTGCTAAGAGTGTTCACACTCTAAAGGCGATGCTCAAGGTAGTGAGGTGTGGTTCAGGGCAGAGCGGAGGAGTCAAGCCCCAGGTGCGTTTAGGAAAGATACAGATGGGAGGTAGCAGAGGAGCTCACAATGGGAAATGACCTTCAGTTACTTGGTCTCTAAAGATTTGCAGCCTGAGTGAAGTCAATCCAGGGGTAGGTTATCTAACAAGAAATGCAATAGTGAAGGCAAGTTCACATAAGGAACTTGGATGTGAAAGGACACCAAGCTAGGTCAATGGTTAGGGGATGAAATGAGTCCAGCATTTCATAGGGGTGAGAATAACTTTAACATGGATTGAAGGGGATTAACTGACAGACAGTGAGGCGCTTGGGAATGTTGACTAATGAATAGGGGTTTGTGACCTCCAGCCCTCCAACTGTTCTTCAGAGAGCTTGTCTGCCCTGTCCTTAGGCACCGAAGATATTTTCATTGCTGATTTCTTCAGAGGTGATTGATATAAAGCCCTAAAGTAGATTGTATTTGCTCTGACGGGATAATTTTTGAAAGATTAAAAGTAACCCATGTCTGAGATGCTGTGGTCCCGACTGGCTGGTGTTTTGTGTTTCAGGCTACATCGTCTTCAGCGGGCCACGCCGAGCCAATGGCATACAGGGCTTGCGGTTTATCATCCAGTCAGAAAAGCCACCTCACTACCTAGAAAGCAGAGTGGAAGCTTTCTTAATTACCATGGAAAAGTCCATAGAGGACATGACAGAAGAGGCCTTCCAAAAACACATCCAAGCATTAGCAATCCGTCGACTAGACAAACCAAAGAAGCTATCTGCAGAGTGTGCTAAGTACTGGGGGGAGATCATCTCCCAGCAGTACAATTTTGACAGAGGTAAGGCATGATCAGGGCCCCCACATGGCATGGAAGTGAAACATTTGAGGGTGTTGATGCCATTCTGCAAAATGGTGTTCATTTCATAGGTGATGTTTCAGGACAGTTTGGGATGAGGTGGTAGTACTTCTAAAGGACTTATATTTAATGTAACAATAGTTTCCTATTAGGAACTTTTTTTTTCTCTCTCTCTTTCTAAAACTAGAGCTGAATCTATCTATATCTCATCACAGTGCACTAATAGTAAATCTGATTTCACTTTACTCAGTATGCCTCTGAGACTGAGCAGATATGTAGGCATCTATTTCTCATAGCTCTAAACAGAAAATGTGCAGGTTGAACTCTCTTGAGACAAGTGCTGTCCTAGAGGCATCAGGGTTCAAACATCTGCCTTTAAGGATCTCCCCAGATTTGTCAGAGCTGTACTCCCCAAAGTCTCCTGCTTCTCAGGGTCCTTTACCTTAGAGCAGAGATTAACTTCAGCTACACTCGAAGTCAGAAGGGTTGGGTCGTGCTCTCATTCTGACAGAGACAAGCCAAAGTTCGGCCAGGTTGCCTTTTTGGGGCCTCCGTTTCCTTACCTATAATTTTTCTAGCAGTTGGATTCATTGTTAATAATAGTAATTACCAATTACTGAGCATTTGCCCTGTACCCTGGTATTATGTGATTGTCAGTTAGGTGGTTTTTATACCCAATTTCCAGATGAAGAAACTGAGGCTCAGAAAACCTGAAGTGACTAGACCAGGAACCAGCAGCTCACCCATAGAGAGCCAGTGTATCCTCTTACTTTTTACTTGAAATTTTTTCCCTTACTACTTGCAGGAGCAATTGATCACTCAAAAAGATGGATATTTAAGAGTGTTGGAGTGAAGAATATTGTCATTTAGTGTAGTATTCTGGGCTGCTTAAAATGGAAATATTAATAAATTCTTGTTTGATTTCTTTTTCAGATAATATAGAAGTTGCCTATTTGAAGACACTTACCAAGGAAGATATTATCAAATTCTATAAGGTAAATTCACTTTACATATTTAGACTTTGACCAGTAAGAAAATGTTACATGCTTTGTGTTGCGTGTTGCCACTTTGAACCCATTCAGGCAGGACTTATGAAGGCATTTTTATGGATTTAAGTATTTTCGAGACTTACTACTGTTAGGAAAAAGAGACAGTCCTATTGAACTCAGTACTGTTGTCCTCTCCATCTGAACCGAGGACTGTGGTGGCCCTTCCCAGCTTCCAGACCCACCTACTTAGGTTACCCTCTTGTTTTTTCTCTCTGTTCCCCACGCCAACCCACAGAGAGCATTGAGGAGCTTATCACGGGAAGAAAGAACAAGGAAAGCAAATAGAACTTGAGAATCAGAGTCTTTTCCAGTCTCTGCCAACTATAAATCTTCTCCACTGATTTGGGTGTCACTGAGGAGCCTGGTGGGCTGCATTCCATGTGGTCACAAAGAGTCGGGGACAACTGAAGCAACTGAGTATGCACGCATGGCTCCTTTTAGAAACAAATGGCCACTCCCCTTTTTTTCCCAAGGCACTTCGCTGCTTTTTATTTTTTTGAAATTTAATTCACATGCCACACAGTCATTTATGTAAAATGTGTAATTCAGTGGTTTTTAATATATTCATAGTCACTCATTAGTCACAAGGTATAACCATAATCACCTAACAATTTTGAAACATTTTCTCACCCCAAAAAGAAACCCCAAAGCCTTTAGCAATCACCTCTCTCCTCTTCTTTCCTTCTGTTGGTTTCAGGTATACAGTAAAGTGATTCAGTTATTCTTTTTCATATTCTTTTCCATTACAGGTTAACTGCTATAGAGTAGGATCTTAATTGTTTGTCTAGTAATTTATATCTGCTAATTCCACACTAGAGATCTTGTAAGTTTTAAGTGCCTAATAAAGTTTATCAGGAGAAAAGAGAGGTACTGCCATTAAAGTTAACCCAGTGCTGCTCTAAGAGGTTCATACTGTCTAAATTTTCCCCACCGTAACAGAATTTATAGAAGAGTAGCATAAATTTTAAATGGGCATAGAATGTGTGTAATAACCATGCTAAGTGCAGAGATTAAAAATTTTTGTAGCAATTGAGCTGTACCTAAAGGGTTACATATATTGTTTGTAATATACTGGGGCATCTAATTTGTGCAAAATACTTTTATGTCTATTTTTTAGGGCAAGGAACAAAATTCTACTCTGTAATTACCATAGTGCCTTAGAATTATACCTTAGCTGGTGTCCTGAGCCACATCTCCTGGTTCATACCTGATTTGTTAGACAAACGGTTTTCATCAGGAGTTCAGTCCTGCCTTGTGCTGTCATCTCTGGAAGGGATAGTATCTGCTTTTCAAGGTCATTTTTCAGGGGTATCTCTTAGCTGTCAATACAGGAGTCGTATTTGTAGTTCTTATTAGAGTGACTTTGTGAAATTAATTGTGCAGTGAAGGCTAATCATTTCTAATCCCCTGCTGTTGGTGCTGTGTGGGAGAGTGGGGAAAAGCAAACGACTCCTGAGTCGGAAGTGCCGATAGTTCCGTAGAGGAAAGGGTGACTTTGCACCGTCTACCAGTTATTATACCTATTCTCCCCCCCAGAGCCTGTGCAAAAGACAAGGCTCCTGGTCTCTGTATGTGCAAACAGATACTCATACAGTTAGTAACACCTTAGCAAGAAGAAAGAAAGTTGCAATTTTAGGTTCAAAATTTGACAGTAAATGACTGTTTACTGTTTTCCTAACAGTATTTTGAATGTACCTTTCTCAGCAATGGGATCTGAGCCATTTCTGACTGTGGAGATGGCTGACTGATCAAGTTACCATCATCTTTAGCTCCCTTGCATTGTGTAGAGCAAAACGACTCTCATCTAAACAACTCTTGCTCTTTTGCAGTGATAGTCTTTTAAAAGACATGTATTTTGACAAGAGGGAGGCTAGGCCTATGAACGAATATTGCATATCTGGAAAACCTGTGTACCTTCCACTCAGTTTCGCTGTGAACCCAAACTGCTTTAAAAAATAAAATCTATTAAAATATCTGTATATGTGTATGTATGTAGTAAAAACACATATTTTAAAAATAAAAACTATATAAAATAAGATTCTGTTCTGATATATTGGGTTGGCCAAAAAATTTGTATGGCTTTTCCCATAACATCTTATGCTTTTCGTCCAACTCAGTATAACCGCAAGTAGTCTTTGTGTCTGTGAAGAGAGAAGTGCGGTAGGACTGTGAGGGACAGAGTTGGGTGTGGGAGCAGGGCTCCAGGACACGTGTCGGCTGCCAGGCAGAAAGCCATCCCGAGCTCTGCTCAGAACGGCAGGGCTTAGCTCCATCACCAGCTAGCTAGTTTTGTGACCCTGGCCAAATTCTATAAGCTTCCTTATTTATGAAATAGAGATTAATTGGAGTATTCATTGAAGTGAGGTATGTAAAGTGATTGGCACTTAGCAGCATTTATTAAATAGTCTCTATTGTTGTTATCACTTTATTAGTAATACTCAGCTTTAGGGGTTTTAAATAGTTTAATCAAAATGCTTCAAATAAGAGTATGTTTTCCTCCTTGATGTTATAAAGTAGCTATTGTGATTGATTTACTATTTAAGACAGTTACACTTTGTGAGGTTGGTTACTTGTTCTCATTTTGCCTGTAAAAGAGGATGCTCATGTTCAGCACTTTTTGGTTTCTAAGACTTTTATTTTAAGATGTTTATTAGTTACGTGTGTTCAAAAAGCATGATAACTAATATACTGTGATGTTTCCAGAAGAAATGAAGATTTGTCTTTGCTTCCACAAATTCTATTATTTGAAATTACAAGTGGTACCTGATTGTTGAATTTGTGAAAATAACGGTTATAAGATGACTTTCTTGTCTTAAAAAGTGAGAGTATTTATTACCAAGCTTATGCTAAGTCCCGAACAGGGTTTCCCTAATACACTTGTGTTCTGTAAGACACTAATGGGGTGCCTAGAAAAAGGAGTTTTGTGACCATGGAAGTTTGAGAATGACTCTTCTTTATTCTCATTCTTAGGGAATCACAGAGCATGTTAGGTTTTAAAAAATTCCAAGAGGGACTTCCCCGGTGGTCCAGTGGCTAAGATTCTGCACTTCCACTGCAGGGGCATGGGTTCAGTCCCTAGTTGGGGAACTTAAGATCCTGTATACCGTGCAATGCAGAAAAAAAAAAGTTCTAGGAACCCCACAGTAAAGATTTATTTAGCCCAATATTTGTTTAGTTTTGATTAACAAAATATTTCCTAAACTGATTTCACTATGGACACTTTTTGTTGTTTTTCAGAATACCTGTAAATATCTCTTGGGGCTCTAGTGTTCCTTAGAGTAGAGTTTGCAAGAAAATGCAATTGGTTGGTTTTTAGAAAAATGCGGATTGTCCAAAGTTGGTTAGGAAATTGAACAGTCTGAAACTGAGGAGGATGTTCTTAACCGACATAGGTTAAGAGGGCAATGAGGGTTTGGGTGAAAAGAGATCAAGACTACATCTTTGGGGTGGGGTGGGGTAGGAGTTGGGGGGAGGCTCGGGGGGGAGGGGACATATGTATATACACCTGTGGCTGATTCATGTTGATGTATGGCAGAAACCAACATGATATTTTAAAGCAATTTTCCTCCAATTAAATAAATTTAAATTAAAACAAAGAAAGACTACATCTTTGGAAGCAAACTTGACTCCAGTAAGTAAGATGCTCTCAGATGAGATAAACCTGGGCTGAGCTCCTAAAAGAGGCTGTTCTGCCAGCTCTGCTATGCAGCTTCAGCAAGGCTTCCATTTCAGCTGCACAGGACCAGGCTTACAGTAACTGTTCCGTAAATAACTGTGAGTCAGTCTGACTTTGCTGCTAGTCTCTTCCTCTAAGGATACAAAACATTACTTCTGGCTGAGGCATCAGGGGAAGCTTCATCACAACTGGAGTCCCCCTTTTGGAAAAGACATAAATATGGCCCTGTCATTAAGGGAAGAGTGAGGAGACACTTCCCCACAGGATCCTCCTGCCAGTGTGCCGCTCCTGGCATTTTTGGTAATGACTAAGGGGAGTCCCTCCAGGCAGTGTGGTGGAATTGAGAGAACACGCATACATGCCTCACTTCTGGCCCCGTCCCCTTATGAGTTGTGTGGCTCAGCAAGTTGTTACGTGTCTCTGTGTCTTAGAGTCTGAGTCTCTAGAATTGGAATCATGGTGATGCTTAGCTTAAGAAAACCAAGTGGTCTAACACAGGGAAGAGGCTGATACAAGGCGACAGTCAAGAGATGTCAGTTCTCTTCTCTTCTGGTAGGGGAGGAGCCGCAGCAGTGCCCTGGTGCAGAACCTGGGGAGGTTCCTGCGGAGCAGGCATTGTGGTCGTCCCTTAACTGAGCTCAGGCCATTGTCTCCGCACACACTTCAGATCACTGGATGCAGCCCTGGTCACACCCTGATGAGTACTAGGCTGGGTTTTTAATCCCAGTCCAGGTGCTTATTGGCCACAGGAGCAGGCGCACTCCAGTTTTCTCAATGTACGATGGGGTTAAGAGTAATTCCTGCCTGCCCTCCTGATGTTTGTAGAGTTTGCAGGAAATGCTGTAAGGGAGGGGAAAGAAAGGGACGCAGCTTTTCTGTTTCTGACTGTGTGCAAGATAACTCTTTATGGTCGTAAGACAGCACCTCATTTTACGTTCCCTGGTGGGGCAAAAGGGTGACCTTGCTCTTCTTTCCACCCAGGAAATGTTGGCGGTGGATGCCCCGAGGAGACATAAGGTATCCGTTCATGTTCTTGCCAGAGAAATGGATTCTTGTAAGTACTGAGAATTGACTTTTTAAAAGGGTGTCTTTAGGCACATGATAGCTATCCCATGCCGTAGCCACATCCCTTAGAGAGCACCAGGAAGTAAAGGGGTGCAGAAGGGGAGCTACCTGGAGACAGGGTCTGCTCTGTCAAGGCAAGAATTAGGGGAAAAGGGAAACAAAGCCGTGCAGGGGCGCGCCGGCACCAGACGGCACAGTGCCGAGCTGGCCGCAGCTCTGTCAGAGAGCACGCCAGCGCTGGCAGGACGTCTCCGAGGGGGCGATATAGGGCCACGGCACGTGGGGAGGGAGGTGAGCAGTCTGTCTGCTCAGTTCTTCCCATCTCCTGTCTCTGACTGGCTTGGCTGATGACTCCCCTGACTTTCTTTGTGGTTTTACTGGGTCCTTCTGGGTGGCCAGAGCCTCAGGGACCAGTGAGGTCAGAGCTGGGCAGTAAAGCAGCTCCAGCCAAGGCTCTTCAAGCACAGTGAGGTCCTGAACCATCACTGGGGACCTTCTGGACAAGAGGCAGGACAAGCTGTCAGGCCTTGGGAGCAGACAGCCTGAAAGGATCTGAGAGGCACATGAACTGGGCCTGAGGCAGTTTTTTAGTGAGCTGAGTCTGGTTTGGTTTTGTTTGTTTGCTCTTGTGTACAAATAGCAGTGAGTGCAAAGCATTAAACCTTTCTTTTTTTTTTTTTTTAAACAGGTCCTGTGGTTGGAGAGTTCCCATGTCAAAATGACATAAATTTGTCACAAGCACCAGCCTTGCCACAAGTAAGAAACATAAGTGTCGTGTTAGCTTGCACTGTTAGAGGACTTCCTACCTAAGAGGAGCTTGTTCGCCAGGACACATAAGACCAGAGGTTTCGGGGCACCAGGTATCGGGGCACGTGCTTCAGGCACCCTCAAAGGCCAGGCTGCCGTCCCTTCACTCTCCATCGGGGAGGACCGGTGGCTTTGCCCTTGTCGGCCTCCTCTACTAGCTTGAACAGTTGTGTTACTCTGCAGTGAGTCGTCTCCAGCCACGTTTGTCCCCGCGTTTTCCTTGGTGCTTGTGCATTTTAATCATTTTGACCAGTTGGCATTTACTTGAAGGAGGAGGAAGCTGGTAGTATAAGCAGGCCCTCGCCAGGTGGGCACACTGGCCTCTGCCACTCCACCCAGGCCACAGTCCTGAGCCCTTGATGTGCCCGACCTTGAGCACCTAGGGGAAGCCAGAGGTCTTCCCTCTGACCCAGAGACTCACTGGGAACTCTCACCATAGGTCTGTATAGACCCTCTGACCCTACTGATCCAGGAAGAGAGTCAGCAGGTATAATATGTCATACATGGTGCAGAAACTAGTGTGTATATGCAAAAATAAAGTTTATATCCTGTTCAGTCTGCTTAAATACACTAAGGGAAAACTGTTTGTTGTTTTCTTTTTGCAGCCTGAAGTGATTCAGAACATGACTGAGTTTAAGCGTGGTTTGCCGCTGTTCCCCCTTGTGAAACCGCATATTAACTTCATGGCTGCAAAACTCTGAAGATTCCCCATGAGCGGGAAAGTGCAAGTGGATGCATTCCTGAGTCTTCCAAGGGCTAGGAAAACCATCTTGGCCACTTTAATAGTTTCTTGTTCACTATTAGAGAGACACAGAGGAAAAAAAGAAAAAAAAAAAACTTGTCAAATGTCATTATGTAGAAATATTAAAAATCCAGAGTAATTAAATTACAAAATCTTATAGATGTAGAATATTTTTAAAATACATGCCTCTTAAATATTTTAAAAGTTTTCATTACTAAGAGAAATGTCCCTTATATAACAATACTTAAAATGATGAATGATATTCCTATAGAATCTTCCTTCCTTATTCTGTAAGATAGTCACTTGTCAGAGAAAAATATGTTAGCTTTTTTCTAAAAGCCTCCTAGGTTGACAGAAAAGACTTCAAAACATATAGAGAGATAATACATTTTTAAAAATTGATTCTCAATTTTGCTTTCTACTTAATAGTTTCATGTAAATAATGGAGAACGTTACATTTGGCAGATAATGAACAAAGCAATGTAATTTTCTTTTATTAGTGAAATTGCTGATTAAGGCATGGTTTTAATCTTTTTATAAAATTTGAACATGTTTTTTATTCAAACTAGTAAAATGCTGGAAAACTCTAGAACACCCTACTTATTTACAGTGCTAGAAATAGACTTACCTGACATCAATTTTGTCCCAAACTGAATTTCTCAGGATTACTGTGATTTGTTTCTTTCTGATTGAATTATATTGACATTCTTATTCATAGTTGGTTTGCAGTGTTCCATCAGTGTCAACTTTTTTCCCATCAACACGTTGCTGTATTTATTTAACAAAGACAGATAGGGTCAACTTCAGATCCCACTGAGTGTGTGACATGCTTTTCCAACATCAGCTATTCTAAATGTCTGTAACTTTTTACTATGGCAAAATCGCAGTCAGTATTCCAACCAAAATATTTGTCCCATTGTGAATATAAAAGGCCACATGTACAAAGACACCTTTTGAGGGGTACAAAAAGGAAAGCCTTGGATTCTTAAATAGTGTGATCTCCATAGAGACACTAATCCCCGTTTTGCTCCCAGTCTAATATTGCCTTAAGTGTTAAGTTGTTTTTTGAATATATAAATACAAACACACAGATGATGACTGGCGTGAGCTTTTAAAAAATATTTTTTCTTCATGAGATACAATTATAGATGAAATTGTTACTGTATATTTAACAGCCATTTTGAAATATTTACTGTTATTAAAACTTAAAGAGAAATTGCAAACACACAGGCACTAGCAAGAGTAAGTGGTCCTGTTGTTGACTAACTCAGGCGAAGTAAAGAATAGTATTTTCCAGGGACATTTTACCTCCATGAGAGTCGATTTGCCAGGACTTCTTTCTGTAGAGTCACGTCTCTTTCACAGCTTACGTTTCTCATTTGCCATTTTTCCAAATAATCTGAATTTGGGGCAAGAATGATAATCACAACCGTGGAGGCTGCTTTTGAAAGCGGGGCTCCATTTCTACTGTCAGATAAATGTGGTGCTGTAACTGTCTTTTTATCCCTACCTTCAAGAGCTTCCTTATACGAAGCTTGTCTTTGTCCATCAGAAGGTGCGTGAGTCACCGTCACTCCCTTCTGGTTTTATGCATTTGTAGACTATGCAGCTTTTCATCAAACTGCAAATATATATGAGAGGGATCAAAAATGAGTCCTGAGTGTATAAATCTACCACTGGAAGAGTAAATGACCCACCTAAACCTTTTCTGTGGAAAATTATGTGCTATTGGGTAGCTTGGCTCTTTACAAAAGTGGGGGGTGAAATTTGAGTGTCATTTTTATGGGAAAGTCACGTGAAGAGCTCTGGAAGGCATCCCAGGTAGTATCCAGGAAAGTGTGGCTGCTGGTGAGTGTGCTCCAGTCTTGTCTGCTGTCCACGTACGACCTCCAGCCACTGTTGGCTCACTCAGGCTGACTTACACCTTCAGCTAAATAGGTCCAAATTGTAGTCCATGAGCAATAACAGACTGCCTGGACACTACTCTTTCCTCAGTGTAAAGGAGGTTTGTGAAACACATTCAGGTGTCATTACCCGTGACTTTTTAAAACGTCTTTTTCACGAGTTGATGTGCAGGGAGAGCATGTGACGCAGCCAGTAGGGGCGGAGGGCTAGGGTGACCCTGTTTACAATAAATTGCCTGGTTTTCACCTCTGGAGTTCGCATTTGTATTATTTTTACAGTTTTCGGTGGCCGATCCTCAACCTGCCTCTCAACATCCCAATTTGACAATGTTTCTTGTTTTTTCATTGTTCCTAATGCAAAAAGCAGTGGGTTGGTTGTTTTTTTTGTTTGTTTTTGTTTTTTTTTTTAAGTGAATCTAGGTAACAGTGATTTACTGATACCTCTTGAGTCAATTTCACAATCTTAAGAGCAGATCACTCTGGTAAAATAGAAATATTGATGTTAGAGGCTGAACTCCTTGCTGTGAGTGTTGTCATTGACCCCAGATCCAGAAAGATTTGTCCTGGGCATTACAGGGAGGAACATTTTAAAGGTAGAAAAAATACTTCTCTCCTCTACAGCTAGGTTTCTGCATCTTCCTGCCACATCTCTAGCAAATGCCTTGTCCGATCCCTGGCTTCTTACTCCCTGGTCAAAAAAATCTTCCGACTCAGGTGGTTACCAGCTGGCTCAACAGGGCTTTTCAAGAGGAACTCTGCTCGTTAGTCAGTTTCCAACCTAGGACAGTAGAAAATGGCACACAGTCAGCTTTGTGCCCGGAAGACATGGCTGCAATTTCTGAGGGCCACGAGCCACCCCAGGCTTTGTGAGTTGGTGCAGTTTCCCCTCTGACGATGCAGTGTGTGTGGGGAATCGCCTAGTCTGCTTCCCATGTTTGCAGGATGTTTATAGCAGAAACCAGGGGTTCTCACAGACTCATCTTCCCTTGTAAGATATCTTGCCCTCTTAACCCCGTAGGCTCCTGGATCCCTAGTATTCTGTGCTGCCCGTCTGATGTTCATTCATTGACCTTGTCAGCCTGAACGTGGGACAGTCCATGGTGTCTTGTGGCAAAGCTTATTGGTAGTATGAATTGCTACTTTTCTCTCTTTAGAGATAACAACAGCATTTTGAATAGTTCAAACCCTAAATTAACATTAACTGACATTGTAAAGCACTTTGTAGACTACAGACACCATCATCCTCCTCATCCCAGGTTTTCAGAGGTGAAAATAGGCTCAGAAAGTTTGAACAGTTTGCCCAGGACCGTGTGGGAAGCGCAGATTCAAACCTCCACTCAGATCTTTAAACGCTAGTTCTCACTGTTCCGTGTGGATTTCTTGTAATAACAGGTGGTTGTTCAGTTGCTGAGTCACTTCTGACTCTGAAACCCCACGAATTGCAGCACGCCAGGCTTCCCTGCCCTCCACTCTCTCCCAGCGTTTGTTAAAGCTCAGATTTTTAATCAGTAGTGCTCACTGTTCTATGGAGATTTCCTGTAATAATAGGTACCAAGTCTATTAAGGTACCTGTGGAACAAAGTAGAACGGTGGTTACCTTTACACTTCTATGAAGCTTTATTTTTTTCACAGGTGACCTCCTTAATCTCCCGTCCTTTGCCTGTTTCGAAGGGAGTAAACCAGGTCTCAGAGTCTGTGTGTCTGTCCTCCCGTCCGGCCGGTGTCATTTCCCCTCTCCTGGGCTCCCCTGTGGCCAGCTAACCTCCGCAGCATGCAGGATCTCCCTCCCTCTTGGAGTTAATCCAGACCCACACCTCCTGACCTGCCCTTAATTTAAGTTCCCCTTCCTTTCGCCCCTGGAGTGATGAGAAGACCTGGAATCTTCAGGAAATTCTGAACGAGGATTATGAAGAAGAGTCAAGTTCACCTGTAACCCCACCACTCCAAGACAGCCATGGGTTTTGGGGTTTGTTTTTGGTTTTTTTTTTGCATTGTTACTTTGCAGTCTTTTCCTCGTCCATGTAGACTGGGGTCATATATTCCGTGTTATGACTTTTTCCTTCCATTGTCTGTCTATATTGGATAATCTTGGGAAAACTGTGATATTTGCTGTTGAGTTTTCATGTCTTATACTGTAGTTTGTTGATCTGATCCTCTTTGTGGGATGTTTAGGGTGTTTTCAAACTTTGATCCATGATAAACCTCCTTGTGCAGAGTTTGTGTGTGGTTTTCTGGTTATTTCTTTAAATCACTGGGTTGTGGAATATGAATATATTGTTTAACTTCTTTTTGGAAAAATTTTTAAATCTAGAGAACGGTTGGAAAATAGTGCAGTGCCCTCCCCACTGTATTCACCAGTTTAATCACAGTTTCTGCACACATTGCTCCCTCCTCCCCTCCCTCTCTTTCATCGGGTTGCAGATGTCATGCCTCCTCACCCCTAAATACCTGGTCAAGTTTCTCCTAGTAACACAGTCATTGTGTAGTCAGGAACTGGGCCTCACCCAGAGGGACGTCTGGGTTGTGTCCTCTTTGTTTAGATGTTACATACAAGCAAATATGACAGCTTAGATGAAAGAAGCACATATCTTGAGAGAGATGAAGGACCAAAACAGACATGAAAAGAAATAGAAAATGTGAATATTCCCTTAATCTGTCTTAAAATGAATTAATCCCTTTTCCACAAAATTCCAAACCCAGATGGCTTCAATGGTAAATTCTATCAGACATATAAGGGTGAAATTTTAGCAATCTTACATTTTAGAAAACAAGAGGGAACACTTTTATGAGGTCAGCATTACCCTTCTGCCAACCTCAAAAAAAAAAAAAAAAGATATTTCAAGTATAGAAAGCTCCAAACCGATTACCCTTTTAAGAGTCCTGAAAGGCTTAAACAAAATGTTAGCAATTTGAATCCAGTGATGTATAAAAGAATATACAGTTGATTTGCAAGTACTATATCAACATTACATGGTAATGGGGTTCTCCCAGGAATGCAAGGTTGGTACGATATTTGAAAATCACTTATGAGTAGTAGTAGTTACCATAGTGACAAAATTAAGGAGTAAAAACCACATAATCATTTCAATAGGTAGAGTAAAAGCATTTTACTAACAGCTCTCATTAAACAGGAATAGAAAGGAACTTCCTTAAGCTAGTAAAGGGAATTTAAAGATACCTACTGGTGACATAACATGTAAGGATAATATATTGATGAGTACTTTGACCCGAATAGATGCACCAAGATGAGGATGTGTGTTCTCACTACTTTTTTCAAACTTGTAAATGAGGTCCTGGTCAGTACAATAGAGATTGGGAGAGAGATTGGGAAGAATGAAGCAAAACCATTCACAGATGGCATGAGCACACACCAAAATAACTCTCAGGACCACAAAGTGCTACTACTAATAACTGAATTAACAAGGTTGCAGGAAATAAATCAACAAGTCAATTTATGCCATCTACAAAATTATAAGAGCCCCCAAAAAGAAGGGGCAAAATTTTTTTAAATGTGAAGAACCTGTATGCTGAAAACCTCAAAACATTGCTAAAGGAAAGACCCTAATAAAAGTATAAATGCTTCACATTCATGGATTGTAGGACAGTATTTATAAGATATGCATTCTCCATTGAGCTATAGATTCTAGAGAGGTGCTTGTCAGAATTCCCACAGGCTTTTGGGGGGCAGACATGTACAGGCTGATTTTAAATTTTGGATGGACACACAAAGAACCCTGAATAGCTAAAGTACATCTAAAGAACAAATTTATCCTTCCTAATAGCAAAGTTTATATGCAACTATAATCCAACTAGTGAGTCCTGGCCTTAGATTGACATACAGATCAAAGGAAGAGAAAAGTCCAGAGAAAGAGCCCTATGTTGATTTCAATTGATTTTTGACAAAAGCATCATGGTATTTGATGGGGAAGAGTAGGCTTTTCAACAAATGGATCAAAAACACTAGCTATCCTTATTGGGCGGGGAGGGGAAGTGAACCTTAACCCTTATCTCACAGTATGTACAGAATTAACTCAAAAAGGGCTACAGATTTAAAGATTAAAAACTTAAACTGTAAAAGTTCTACAGGGAAACATAAAATCTTTGCAAAGTTTGGTAGGCAAACATTTCTTAAGATACAAAAGTCACTAACCATCCAAGGGGAAAAAATGGACATATTGAAGTTTTTCAAGTTTGAAACTGTCTTCAGAAGACACCACTAAGAAAAGAAAGTGAAAAAGAAAAGAAAATGGCAAGCTGCTGACTGGGAGGAAATACATAGATGAGACAGGAGTTCTATGTAAGAATATACAAAAAACTCATAAGACAAAAATGTTGGGAAAGAGCTCAGTAGATGCTTCATTCAAAGATACAGTCAACAAACACATGATGTACTCAACATTATGAGTCATCAGGGAAATGCAAACTAAAGCCAACAGGAGAGCAAAACTACAGCGAGAAGGAAGGTCAGAGATCACCCGGAGGCGGAGGTCAGGAGACATACGGAAACGTTTTTAGAGAAGGCGCAGCCACCTCCTGAGTGACTGGATCTGTCCTGTCTTGGTTGACGACTCGAGTTTTACTCAGTGGTTGGTAAACTCCTTGCTATATAAGGAGTAGGTTTTCCTTGAACTGAAGATGGTTCGTGAAAGTGGCTCAGTCGTGTCCAACTCTTTGAGACCCCGTGGACCATACAGTCCATGGAATTTTCCAAGCCAGAACACTGGAGAGGATAGCCTTTCCCTTCTCCAGGGGATCTTCCCAGCCCAGGGATAGAACTCAGGTCTCCTGCGTTGCAGGTGGATTCTTTACCAGCTGAGCCACAAGGGAAGCCCGTTCAAGAAGAGGTACCTGGATTCCCAGTTGGAAGACACTGGAAAGGCTGCTCAGGTGAATTGCACTAAGACTGCCCGGTTGAAAGACCTGGAAAGGTTTGGACTGGGTACCTAGGTAAGTTAAGCTGGTGTCTTTCCTTGAATTGGGTGCTTTGAGTTTACTGGAATAAAAGTGAAGATAACGTGAGAGCTTTTAGCTCTGAAAATAGAGTCAAAATGCTCCTCCCAGCTGGTTACAGCTTTCTCGGGTTTCCCCACTCCTTAATGAGGTGAAGACACGTTCATCCGGGCTCCACATGTAAGAATAGACCCCCCAGTGCTCTGAGCATGCATGGTGGTTTTAGTCTGCTGGAGTGAGAAACCCAGACACCTTTCCAAGAGGAACTTGCATTATCTCCCTGAGCCTTTAAAACATAAATGTTCTGATCTTCTTACGCATCTTGAGCTTGGTTTGTTGATCAGTGAGAAAACTCTTCTTGATCTCTGTAGTCTGGAAGGTACTCCTGTGGTGTACATGTGGAAGCCAGCTGAGTAGACTAGGATTCTGAACAGTCTCTGACAGGCCCTTCTAGCTCTCAGGGGAGTTTATCATAAGGGATCCCAATCCATAAAGGGCCTTTATCATGTCAACTTTCGTTGCATCCACCAGTATAATAAGGGCCTTTGCTTTGATTATTTTTGCCAATAAACTTTCCAGATCCTGTGAGGGCTGCATCCTTTACGCAATCTTATGGGGACATCTTTCATGTCTTATTTAAGACCCTACTCCTCAATGGCTATGATGGATCCTTTAAACTGGAAAAAACTTTTAAACAGATAAAATTTTAGAGGACTGTGTTTGTAAACAGCCACTTTATTGGTACCTATGGAAAGACCATAGATTACTTTTGCCTGCTTTGAGCTTTATATAAATGAAAATTTAAAAATATACTTTGCTTGTGCCTGACTTTGTGCAAAATTTCATGTTAGATTACCCATTTATCATGTATGTAGCTATAGTTTTTTCCACTTTCATTGTTACACAGAATTCCATTGTATGACTATATCACCATTTATTCATCCTACTATTGAAGGACATTTAGGCTTCCAGTTTTTGGTTATTTATAAATAATGCCATAAATGTTCTTAAACATGTCTTTGGGTACACACTTATATGCCCTTCTGTGGGTCAACCTGGGAATGAAATTGCTGTGTCAGGGATATCCATGTATCTTCAACTTTAGGAGACGCCATCTCTCATACCCCTCCCCACCCCGCCTCACCAGTGGTGGGGTGGGGAGGGGTATGAGAGTTATAATTTTTCCCCACTTAGCATTGTTAGTCTTTTCAATTTTTACCATTCTGATGGGTGTGGCAGAATACTTTGTAGTTTTAATTTGAATACTTTGTAGTTTTAATTTGTATTTCTTTGTATACTTAATGAAGATGAGCTATGTTTTGTATAGTTCAGTTCAGTTCAGTTCAGTCCGACTCTTTGCAACCCCATGAATCGCAGCACGCCAGGCCTCCCTGTCCATCACCAACTCCCGGAGTTCACTCAGACTCACGTCCATCAAGTCAGTGATGCCATCCAGCCATCTCATCCTCGGTTTTCCCCTTCTCCTCCTGCCCCCAATCCCTCCCAGCATCAGAGTCTTCTCCAATGAGTCAACTCCTCGCATGAGGTGGCCAAAGTACTGGAGCTTCAGCTTTAGCATCATTCCTTCCAAAGAAATCCCAGGGCTGATCTCCTTCAGAATGGACTGGTTGGATCTCCTTGCAGTCCAAGGGACTCTCAAGAGTCTTCTCCAGCACCACAGTTCAAAAGCACCAATTCTTCAGTGCTCAGCCTTCTTCACATTCCAACTCTCACATCCATACATGACCACAGGAAAAACAATAGCCTTGACTAGACGGACCTTAGTTGGCAAAGTAATGTCTCTGCTTTTGAATATACTATCTAGATTGGTCATAACTTTTCTTCCAAGGAGTAAGCGTCTTTTAATTGCATGGCTGCAATCACCATCTGCAGTGATTTTGGAGCCCAAAAAAATAAAGTCTGACACTGTTTCTACTGTTTCCCCATCTATTTCCCATGAAGTGATAGGACCAGATGCCATGATCTTCATTTTCTGAATGTTGAGCTTTAAGCCAACTTTTTCACTCTCCTCTTTCACTTTCATCAAGAGGCTTTTTAGCTCCTCTTCACTTTCTATTTCAATATTCCCTTTTAAGAAATCTCCTGTGGTTTTTTTTTTTTATTGTACTGCCAGTCTTTTGCTTAGTGAGTCCAAAGAGTTGATCTGAGTTCTTTCATCAGTTACTTTCATTGCAAATATTATTTATCACTCCCTAGCTTGCCTTTTCACTCTTTCATTACTATGCACTTTTCTAGTTGTTTTGGTGAGGGTGCAGAACCATCTGGTCAACCATTGTGAGAGGCAGAACTTGCTCTTATTTTAATAACTAAAACCAATCTATTGTCAGTGGGAATCTGAGAAAGTTTTTTGGAAAAGATTGCAAGTTGAGAAGGAAACCAGTTCTGGCAATGTAAGATTTAATGAGCAAAAAGATGCAGGGGAAGTCAGGGTCTGTGTGCCCCTAAGCTACGCTAGAGCTCTGTGTTCTCAGGCAAATGTTTGTACTCATGGGAAGAGGGAATACTCATTTTAATAAGTTCTTGAATTAAATGAGAAAATATGTGAGAAAGTTTTTGGTAAACACATAAGAGTATCAAAATCAGGCTGAAATTACTTGACAGTTTTGCCCTGGGACCAGCCTGAGTGAGTGAGTGAGACAGAGAGAGAGAGAGAGAGAGAGAGAGAGAGAATGTGTGTGGAGCGCCCACATCCAGCATATATTGGGATTATTGCACCACTGGACATCCTGAATTAAAACCGGGCCTGAGAATTATCGCTGATGTTGCAAAGATACATTTATCCACCAGAGGGAGACAAAGCAGTTGTCCGTGAAAAAGTCCATACATAAAACCCGTTCTCTGACTTCACAGCTGCATCAGTTCCTATTTTTATGCAATGAGCCAAGCAGGCACAAATATGGAAAGACAGGCAAGACTGTCCTCGGTACTGTTGCTTGCCAACCAAAGAAATTCTTGCCAGCACTGGCAAAAATTCTTGGAACTAAGTTAAGTAATAACATGTGGAGAAAAACGTATCTTATTCACCCAGAACTAGCATCTATTTAGAAATATTTTCAATTCCTTTTCTAGCTCACTTTTGACATCAAAACTGAAAATAAAAAAGGATGGGTAATATTTTTCATATATTACAGAGTGGAAATTTTTGAAATAAGATTACTCTAAGAATTATGCAAATAGAAATCAACATCAGCCTGAGTAAATTAGCTTAAGATATGTTCACAGGATTTTAGGAAATATGCAGACATAATAATGAACGCTCATTTTAAATGTGAAAGACTTGATTGGCAATTCTCAGCTTTCATTTCACGCATCTCCTTCCTTTTATAGAAGCATCTTCCTTTCATAGAAGCTATAAAACCTACAGTCTTGATCTCTGCCCCCTTTTAGCTGCAGGTGGTCAGTGAAATGCAGGTAGAAACCACTAGGGAGGACTTCCATTCTGAGATGAAATGATAAGACTTAGTACAGGAAATTTCTTTTCTCCTTTGTTTCCCCTCCTCCTGCCCCATCTTCCTAGGGACACAAAACTTGGTGGTGGGATAACCATCCCTGTCCATGAGAGGACAAGTGGGAGGATAAAGCCAGTATAACTAATTACGTCAGAGAGGACAGGCGGGAGGAACTTGGATCCTTCCTTGATGAGCATTATCTGAAGCAAAACCTGAAGTTTGACGTGTCATTTGGTTATAGAGTGAATATTTTCAACAGACTGGTACTAGGAAAGTCAGGAAGTCCCGTCACCCTACCTGACATAGCCTGTGATTCCTTCAAGGTCAGCATCAGGTTAAAGTACGCAGACCCTGCTGTGACTGAACACACAGTCAACAGAACAAATAATAGTAGTAACAGAAAACAGGTATTTGTGTCAACACAGGCCTAATTTGGCCTTAAGGGTGGACAGACAACAAACAAAGGTATCTAACTGGAAAAGGAAATGGAAAAGAGTAAGATTTCTACATTTTGATTAAGCAGAGTAGCAATTTCCTATTTCATGTCCAGGATATTGAGAATAATTGCTGTTCCATGGTCCGGTGCAGGGAGATTTCATGGAACAGAATTATCTGAAAATCAAGGGTTGTTTGAAGAACTGGGGAGAACAGAGTGGGGCGAGATATTATATGATGTCACATGATGCCTCCCTGGAAAGGTCGTGAAGGTGTGAGTGGCTTCTCCCTGGAACTGTCATACGCCTGCTCCATGAGCTGCCAGGGGACAGTGAAGGTGCCCTTCCGGAAGGCAAGAGGTAGAAGGAAGTAAATCCTCTCAAATGTTGAACTTTATCAGGGCCTGTTCCTAATGCTCTTCTCACTTTCAGGCATTCCTTAAATGCTGGTAACTCTCAAATCCTCATCTCCAAAGCAAATCTTCTGAGTTTTCAGACTCATTTCCAACTGCCACCTGGATGTTTGCACAGTCTGTCAAACTCACCATGTCCAAAAAGGAAGCCCTTAAAATATCTCTTCTTCCTGTGTATTCCCTTTCCCATTCTGTATATTTTTTGGACAGTTTTTATTCAGTGCTGACTACGTGTCTCTCACTTTGCGAGTGCTAGTGGTATAAGGAAGAACAAAACCAGATGCGGTTCTATTCCGCTGCATTTTCAGTGGAATATTAAGCACACAGATAATTACATGTTTCAGTCCATCTTGTGATGACAAAGGAATGGACACCAGAGGAAAGTCAGCAGGGGAACTTCTAATTAGGCAGAATATTACCCACCTGGTCACCCAGGGTGTTGTCCTCTCCTTTCCCTCTCTTACCATTTACATACAACCAACCAAAGCACTTTGCCTATTTGACGTCCTAAATATTTCTCAAGCCCATCTCCTCTTTCCCTTCCTCATCATCCTAGCTGAGACTCTTATCTTTTATGTGGTGTCATACAGAGTACCTTTTTTAATTTCAATGGAATAAAACTAGAAATAGAAGAAAAGTAGAAAACTCACAAATATATGGAAATTAAACAACATACACGTAAATAATCGACGGGTCAAGGAAGCAATCACAAGGGAAATGAGAACAGCATGAGAAAAATGGAAATAAAACCACAGCATATCAAAAAGCATGAGACACAGCCAAAGCAGTGCTAGGCGGGAAGCGTATAGCTGTGAAGGCGTACAATAATAATTCAGAAAGCTTTCAAATCAATCATTTAAATAGCTAGGAAAAGAGGAGAAAACTGAACCCAAAGGTAATAGGAGAAAAGAAATACAAACGATTAGAGAAACAATAAAAAACAGAGAAAATGAGCAACATCTAAATTTGGTTCTTTAAAAAGATCAACAAAAACAAAACAAAACAAAAAAGATCAACAGAATTTTTGTGCATGTGTCAATAATATTCCTCTGTTGTTGTTTTAATGTCTGTGGGATCAGTAGTGATGGCCCTTTTTTCATGTCTGATATTAACAATTTGTGTCTTCTCTTTCTTGGTTAGCCTGGCTAGAGGTTTATCAGTTTTGATGATCTTTCAAAAAACCATTTTGGTTTCCTTGAAATTCTCTATTGATTTCCTATATCCAGTTTCATTGCTTTTTGCCCTCATTTTTATTCTTTCTTCTATTTAGTTTGGATTTAGTCTTCTAGTTTACTAAGGTGGAAATTTAGGTTTTAGATCTTTTCTTTTCTTTATTTAGATCTTTATTTTCTAATAATGCCTTCAATGCTGTATATTTTCCATATTGTTAGTATCACTTTTACTGGTCCTACCAGTTTTTATAAGTTGTATTCTCATTTAGTTCATAAAACTTTTTAAAATTTCTCTTGAGACTTGTTTTTTTTAACTTATGTATCAATTATATTATTTAATTTTCTGCTATTTGGAGGTTTACCAGCTATCTTTCTGTTTTGATTTCTAGTTGAATTCCACTGTGGTGCAGAGTATACTCTATATTTCTGTTGTTTTGAATTTGTTAAAGTCCGTGTTCTGCCCCAGAATGTAGTCTATCTTTGTGAATGTTTCATGCGAGCTTGATAAAGATATATACCCTACATTTGCTGGGATGCAGTAATCTATAAATGTCGACAGATACAATGGATGACGGTGCTCTTCATGTCAGCTACATCTTGACTGATTTTGTGCATGCTGGACCTGTCCATTTCTTATAGAGGGGTGCTGGAATCACAGTGGATTGATTTATTTCTCCTTGTAATTCTATCCATCTTTGCCTCACAAATTTTGACTCCGTTGTTGGGTCCATCCCTATTAAACACTGTTACGGCTTCTTGGGGAATCGACCCTTCTATCATTATGTATGTCCCTTCTTTATCCCAGCGGGAAGGCCTGAGCTCACCCTCGGCGGGTTCGCCTCTGCTGTCTCCATAGCTTGTGAAGGGGACCTGCAGCCCCATTGTGTGAGGTGGTTTTAGGCGACCTGCTGTTACCTGCAGAGGAACAACCAGAAACTGTCCCGAAATGCCTCGAGTCGCTGTCAGCATCCTGGGCCTTCTCCGCGTCCACGTCCTCGCCCTCAACGGCTCTCGCCTTGGTGCACCGTCTCCGGGGTGAAACCCTTCGCTCTTCCTCCGAGCTCCTCGCGTTCTGCAGTTTGGCCACGGAGTCGAAGCTCGTCCCACCCTCAGTGGGCAACTTGTAAGTGAATTTGTCGTGGTCACAGTCTCTCCTGGCGCTTCAGCGCCTCCCGAGCTCTGCTGGGCTCCGTGGTCCGAGTCCGGGAAGCAGGGACTCCAAGCATGGCTGCGGGACCCGGGTGAGGACCTGGGGTGAAGCCGGAGGGCTGTGGACACTCAGCCACTCTGCAGCCCCACCGCTCGCGCCCGTCTGGGCCATTAAGGATGTTGATTCGTTACCAAACCGCCGTCTGGAAAGCCAGTCATGATTCAAACATCATCAGAGATCATCCAGGTATCGCAGGAGGAATGATTCTTACTTTGGTATCCACCTTACAGTTCATTTAACGTTTGGGAGAGGGTAATTATTTTTTTTAATGTACTCTCTTACCAAAAAGTGAGACTAATTTCTAGTGCTGCTGTTGCTGCTGCTAAGTCGCTTCAGTCGTGTCTGACTCTGTGTGACCCCATAGACGGCAGCCCACCAGGCTCCCCCATCCCTGGGATTTTCCAGGCAAGAACACTGGAGTGGGGTGCCATTTCCTTTTCCAATGCATGAAAGTGAAAAGTGAAAGTGAAGTCGCTCAGTCGTGTTCGACTCTTTGGGACCCCATGGACTGCAGCCTACCAGGCTCCTCTGTCCATGGGATTTTCCAGGCAAGAGTACTGGAGTGGGCTACCACTGCCTTCTCTGAATTTCTAGTGATAGAGCTGCCAGTCAAGACTTGTGAGTGACAACTGGCTACAGAGGTCTTATGCCTGTGTGAGACCTCTGCTTAGACTTTGGGGCCCAGCAAATGGGTTTGAATTATGGTCAGATATTTATCAGTTGTGTGATCTTAACCCCAATTGCTCTCTAAAGGATTGTTCAGTTAAGTCTGCAAAGGACAGTTGGATCTTGGTGAATAACGGTGGATGATCAACTTCATCGGAGGGTCACCCCAATGTAGCTGCTCTTCAAGATGTCATTGCTTTGTTGGAGCAAAGCAACACATTCTTTGGGTCTGATATGTCTGTTGGAAGTAATTTACCTCCTGAATTTAGTTTACATACATAATTAATACATGTCATTGTAAAAAATTCAAAACATGTAATAATGAGTAGAAAGAAGGTAAAGGTGGCCTGAAAGCTGTACCCTAAATTAACTCCCAGTATTCAGGGATCCTAATGGGCAAGAGGCTCGCACTGTTGGCGTATCGATTCTCACTTGTTCCCCTGCTTTCAGCACAGCCTTACCACCTCCAGGGGAGGCTGGGCCCCGAGTCCAGAGCTTTGCTGAATAAGCATCTCCAGGGAGTAAACCTCCAGTCTTCAGCCAGTGGCAAGGGGATATAGATTCCAGCCGCTCTGTTCAGACTTGCCTTGACTCCCCCAGTTCTCCACCCACCTGATCGCGACGGCGGGCCTTACCAGGGATTGAACCCAGGCCACCTTCACTGGGAGCGCAGAGTCTCAGCCACTGGACCATCACGTAAGTGCCTATTCTGGTGGTTTCTGCCATACATCAACATAAATCAGCTGTAGGTATATGTATGTCTCCTCCCCCTTGAGGCTCCCTCCCACTGCAAAATCACCAGTGGAAATATTTGCCGTATGACGCAGGGAGCTCAAGTCCAGTGCTATGTGCTTCCAGACTCTTACTGCTGTTGTCTCCCTGCCACTTTTATTTTTCTTTATGGTTGAACTTTTAATTGAATCTGTTTAGTCTTACTTCAGTGGAGTTATAATAGGGAGTTCAGTTCAGTTCAGTTCAATTCAATTCAGTTGCTCAGTCGTGTCCGACTCTTTGCGACCCCATGAATCACAGCACACCAGGCCTCCCTGTCCATCACCATCTCCTGGAGTTCACTCAAACTCATGTCCATTGAGTTGGTGATGCCATCCAGCCGTCTCATCCTCGGTTGTCCCCTTCTCCTTCTGCCCCCAATCCCTCCCAGCATCAGAGTCTTTTCCAATGAGTCAACTCTTCACATGAGGTGGCCAAAGTACTGGAGTTTCAGCTTTAGCATCAGTCCTTCCAAAGAAATCCCAGGACCGATCTCCTTTAGAATGGACTGGTTGGATCTCCTTGCAGTCCAAGGGACTCTCAAGAATCTTCTCCAACACCACAGTTCAAAAGCATCAATTCTTCAGCACTCAGCCTTCTTCACAGTCCAACTCTCACATCCATACATGACCACAGGAAAAACCATAGCCTTCATTAGACGGACCTTTGTCAGCAAAGTAATGTCTCTGCTTTTGAATATGCTGTCTAGGTTGGTCATAACTTTCCTTCCAAGGAGTAAGCGTCTTTTAATATCATGGCTGCAATCACCATCTGCAGTGATTTTGGAGCCCCCAAAAATGAAGTCTGACACTGTTTCCACTGTTTTCCCATCTATCTCCCATGAAGTGATGGGACTGGATGCCATGATCTTCGTTTTCTGAATGTTGAGCTTTAAGCCAACTTTTTCACTCTCCTCTTTCACTTTCATAAAGAGGCTTTTAGTTCCTCTTCACTTTCTGCCATAAGGGTGGTGTCATCTGCATATCTGAGGTTATTGATATTTCTCCCGGCAATCTTGATTCCAGCTTGTGCTTCTTCCAGCCCAGTGTTTCTCATGATGTACTCTGCATAGAAGTTAAACAAGCAGGGTGACAATATACAGCCTTGACTCACTCCTTTTCCTATTTGGAACCAGTCTGTTGTTCCATGTCCAGTTCTAACTGTTGCTTCCTGACCTGCGTATAGGTTTCTCAAGAGGCAGGTCAGGTGGTCTGTATTCCCATCTCTTTCAGAATTTTCCACAGTTTATTTTGATCCAGACAGTCAAAGGCTTTGGCATAGTCAATAAAGCAGAAATAGATGTTTTTCTGGCACTCTCTTGCTTTTTCTATGATCCAGCGGATGTTGGCAATTTGATCTCTGGTTCCTCTGCCTTTTCTAAAACCAGCTTGAACATCTGGAAGTTTATGGTTCACATATTGCTGAGGGAGTAGAGATAAGTTTTTTGTTCATTTTTTGATGAATACTGGGAGCTATCATAAAATTCTCATATACATTTTAGGTACTATTTAAATTTAATCTAGTGTCCTAGAACCTATTGAGCTGAGTAACTGCTTTGTGTGTGTGTGTATTGAGGATAAGGGGGCATCAGTGCTAGACAAATGTTTAATTGACCCTAGTTTTGTACTATTACCATAATTAATCACAAATGTAATCTTCTTTGCTCCTTTCCCCTCATATTTTATAAAGAGTTGTTTTTAAATCTATTCTTTCACACATTGGCCTTAAATCTATGTCAAAGTTTCTCCCTTTTCAAGTAGAAGTAGAACCTGCCTTGCCTGGAATGTAGAAGTTTTTCAAAATACAGTAGGACCTTGACATTTTTTGTTAAACATGCTTTTGTCTCATGTACACATAATAAGAAAAATTAAACATTAAAAGCTAAGAAAAATTATAAAGAAAATGAAATTTAACAAAGCTTTGCAGATGAAGGATTATAAAAATCTATAATCACTTCTCCATTTATTTTCTATTTCTTTCTGTTATGAATTAAAAGTACTCTCACATAAGTCCATTTATGTCTATAGTCCAAAGAGAATTAACAAATGTTAAGTGCCAATTTTATTCAAATATTTGTTTATCCTAGATTCTCTTGGGTGCAAATGACAGAAACTCATCTCAAACTAACTGGCTGAAAGGTAATTTATTTATTTGAATACCTGGGAGTTTCAAGGATTTATTCAGCTCTAGTTATAACTGGATCAAATAGGGTGTCAAATGATGTTGTTCGGATTCAAGTGTTATATCTATCACAAACATTGTTTTATAAAAATTTTATCAGGCTGTTGACAATAATATTTAAACAAATATCCAAGCAAGTGTTTCATTTGAGGTGGTTCCCTCAGGAGAGTAATTTTTCTCTTGGGTTTTCCTTCTAGTCGTGTAGATTAGAGCCACAGGGTGAAATCTGTCTGGTAGTTTTATAATCAGTTCATTCACTGTTCCCCATCTGATCTACACTTGTGTATCGCACCCTGCAATCCCTTGAATGTCTGAGCTTTCCCCAGCTTTATCAGCCATAGTGGGGTGGAGAGGTTGCTTCAGCCTGTGGGGGATGAAAATGCCAAACTCTTGCTTTCCTGATAAGATATAAGTCAGCCAATGTCAGTTCTCTGTGAAGACTCTCCCCAAAGTCTCCCCATTCTTCCCAGATTAAAAGTTATTCACAGAGAACTAAAGTTTCCCCCCTCAAAACATTCTCTTATTCCTAGGAGAAACTAAGTGCAGGAGGGGATGCTGGGAGAGGAGGGGCCACTTGCTGGGATCTCCCAGTCCCCACCCCAGTTGGGAACAAAGCGAGGCTTTCTTGGACCCCTCAGAGCAAAAGAGGGAGGGGAGGGAGGGGGAGTGCTTGGTCTAGATAAGGGGTATGAGGCCAGCACCAGCCGGCACCCACAGCCTGCACCCTACCCCAGCTGCGGGGTTAGCAGGAGGGGTCCACTCTGCCCAGTCTGTGCCCCCGTCCACGAACAGGCAATACTGTGAGGAAGGGATGGCTGGGAGACAGAGAGATGGGGCAGTGATGGGGGGGCTCCCTGTGAGGAACTAGCTGTGACCCACATCGTGGTGGACCCAGCGACACGATGGGGAAGAGGGTGGTGGGTGGTGGTGCTTTCAGGCAAAGGCTCTCCTAGATGGAGATGCTCAATGTCCCTGTCACCAGGGAGGCCCACAGCCCAGGGTTCCCAGGGGCCCTAAGGTCTCTGCAGCCCTCCACACTCCAGGTCCCAGAGGGTGGTGGGGAAGGTGATGGCACAGACCTGACCAGGGGGACAAACACTCTTGCACAGCACCCTGTGGAGAAACATCTGCTCTGGGGAAGGAGGAGGGCTCAAGGCTCGGGGTGGGGCGGGGGCAGGAGGGCAGTGCCCCTACCCCTTTCCTCTGCAGCCCGAGGCCCAGGGTCCATGGGTGGGTAGGGGCAGGTTGCACTGGTGGTTTGCTTGAAAGAGAAGTTGAGGGGAGCAAATAGATTAGAAGTGAGCCTGGGAGGGCTGGACAGAGAACTCTCCAACCCAGTCCAAGCCCCTCCCAGGAAACCCCACAATCATTCTCCATGGTCCCAGTGGAGCAGAGGGGAGGCAGCCACTGGCCACCAGCCTCCAATCCATGCACTCCCAGCCTTCCCTTTCCACCTGGGAGCTTTCCCCCACCCTGCTGGCCTGGGCTCCCTGCCAAACCTGAGTGATAGTGGTGACTCTGTCAACTGACCAGCTCTGAGTAAACAGCTGTATGTTCTCGCTGGAGCTGCCTGTGTTCATCTTACAGAGCTCCGCACTCAGTGGAAGAGAAGAGGGGATCATGGCAGGAGCAGGGCTCCAAGGAAACACTGGCTGAGGTTTGGTCCAGGCATGTGAGCGTGGTCTCAGCTCAGAGCAGCCCTTTCTCTGGTCCCCGGGGGGTGGATCTGGAGGCAGTGCTCCAGGAGGCCATGGAGACACTTCGACTGTACCAGCAACTACTCTCTTGGAGCAGCGCCCGGCCTGCATCCTCTCCTGCCCCTGCATCCTCTCCTGTCCCCGCATCGTCTTCTGTCCCCGCATCATCTCCTCTCTCTCGCAGCCGCTTGTGGTCTCCATCGTCCTGCAGGGTACTGGGCATGGCTCATTGTTTTTTCCCTGCCTCCGCTGCCCACCACGTGGGGGTGGAGTGTCTTCCCTCTGTCTTTGCTTTCAGGTTCATACAGGTTCCTCTGGAAAACCTCAATTTCTTCCCATAGATTTGAATTTGAACTTCCTGGAGAAGCTCCATGGGGAGAGACTGGGGTCTTACCTCATTGCAGAAGCCTGCAGTTTGGCACCTGTGGGGCCACCCCTGTGGGCAGAGTTCCCTTTGGACAGACCCAGGGCTCCATTCCAGCTGCTGACCTTGCAGGGAGAGAGGTGAACATGGGGACAGGCTGGGGCTGTGCTGATTTGTGCTGGTGGAGAGGGTGCTGTTGGCAGGGGACAGGGGTAGTCTTCTTCCCCACAGGCAGCTGGCTGTGCTGTGGTCCTCCGCCCCCCAGATCTGCCTTCCTCCTCTGAATGCTCTAAGTAGCAGTTTAGAGGTGGGGATGTGCTGCTTGCGGTTGGTGGGGACCCTATCCCCTCGCGCAGTGGGTGGGGAAGGAAGGCTGCTGTTGGTTAGATCGGCTGAGGGCTGAGGCTTCAGCGTGATCCGGCAGCCCTCCAGCTCAGATCTCTTATAACCCAGGGGGGATACTGGCACATTGCCTCCTGTTTCTGGCCTATCAGCGAGTCCTGGGCCTCCATCTCCAGGTGTAACCACGGATGCCATGAAGTCAGGCTGCCCAGAGTCCTTATAGTCAAAGAGTGGCTCCATACAGAGCTTTAGTTCCTCGTATCCATGACCCACAATAATCCATGGATCCGTCACAATTTGCTCTTATTCTTACTGAGAATCAGAGATTTCTTAAACAGCTTTTCATCCCATAACCATCCATCCAGAAGTGAACCTAACGTATTCTGTTCTAGTACCCCTCTGGCAGCTCCTTGAAGTTCTGCCCATGAAAAGGCAGGAATCCATCGCACTGTGGCCAGGATAACCTCTGTGGTTCTTACCTACGAGAGTTCCAGGGCAGCGCGAGGGGGACCACCCCAGAAGGTGTCCAGCTTGTCGTGAAAGGTGAATCTGTTGCTGAAGAAGTTAAAGTCTGATGTTCGTGTTCACATCCAAGCACAGGTTTTCTGCTTGTAAGTCTCTGTGGACAGCGCCCTCCTGGTGACCGTCACACAGAGCTCACTACTGGTGGGCTCTGCCTTCAGCCTCTCTGCTTTCCTACTGCCCTGAGCCGTGGGTGCTCGCACACCTCTCCTCCGCTAGTGTCCTCTGAACAAGGCGGGGGGTTCCTCAGCCTCTGTCACTTGAGAGACTTCACTTTGTTGGGATGATCCAAGCCCTCGTGTTTCCTGCTCTGTGGACTGTCTCTGGAGGCTGGAAGAGTTCTGTCCAGTCCCATCAACGATCTTCATAGCTGTTGCTTTCCCAGCCAGAATGTGCTAGAGCCCCGCCTCCCTTGCCCGTGGTCTTGAGGGTCTGGAGGAGACCATGGGAATCTGAGTGTCTCCTCAGCAGAGACGGCTCAGAGGCCCCTCAGCACGGTGGACTCACTGCTGTGCTTGGAGTCGAGGTGTCCTAACGTCAGCTTATGTTTGGGAAGAGCTGATGAGAAGCTTGGTCCAAATCAAAGCAGTTTAAAATTCACCCCATGAGCTGGTCTCTATGTCGAATCAAAACACGATGCCAGAGAAGGATAAAATGGCAACAAAAAGCAAATAGCAAGAAACTAGATTTAAAAAGAAAAACTGAGGGAAAGGAAAAAACAATAAAAGTAAAAGTCGAATCTAAAGAAGTGAGAAAAAAAAATAAAGAAGTGAGAAAATAATATATGGGGAAAAAATAAAACCCCCAAACCAAAATAAACCAAAATGCCAAGGAGGAAACAAGCTGACGTTGGTCAAACTCCCTGAGGTCACTGAAAAGCAGCTTATTGAGGCAGAAGGACTGATAAACTGGTCCTAACCAGGTGCTTATTTGAAATTCTTAGAATTCTGGAACAACAGCTCCTTATGAGGGCATAGGAAGAAATAGACCTATCAATAGGTTTGGGGAAAATCCACAGTGATTTTCTCATTTTTTGATCTCAGGTTGAGAACAATAACTTTTTTTTTTTAAGCGAGGCCCCCCACATGCCTTTTGTTTATATGAGTTATGCTGTCTGTATCTTGTTAGAAATGAAAACCTGTAGGATGTTTCAGTGTCCCTTTATTTCTAGTTTGAAAAGTTGTAATTTGGTTTTAAAATTGGTTTTAAAAAGAGCTCATGATGCCTACACTTAAAATATTCAACTTCTTGTTCTTTAAACTCAAAATGATGGCTCTCAAAACAATGCCATGACCCAGCTAGCATCATGACGGTGTTTTAAACTGTTCTGGTGCATAATATGGAATGTGTGTGTGTGTGCTCAGTCGAGCCTGACTCTGTGAGTAAGGTACATTATTAACATCTATTAGGGAGGATAGTTCTCAGACTTCATTTACAGTCTTGCCCAGTTCTTAGACTCCCCCCTCCTATGAGCCAGAGAGCTCCCTGTGATAGTTTCAGCGGCTTTAAACATAGGGGTTGCAGCTGTGAGTTGAGAAAGCATGTCTTCTTTTTTTAAGCCAAAAACGCAGTGTTCTGCGTCCCTCTGATGCAGCATGAAACGGGTAGGGGTGGCTGGGGGTGTTTTCACCGGTAGTTCAGAGGAGGGAACTAAGGCACTCCTGCATGATTTTTTCCTAATGTTTATTGACTATAATACAGATCCTGAAAAGTAAATTATGCACATTGTCAGTGGTGGCTGCTCACAAAGTAAACTCTCCTACTTAGCCAGCATCCAGATGAAGAAACAGGTTGTCATCAGCTCCCCGCCCCTCACCTCCCACAAGCTCTTATCCAATCACTTTCTCCACAGTGGTAACCACGGCGGTGTCTTCTAACAGAACAGATTAGGTTTGCTTGTTTCTGAACTTGCATAACTGGAATCACGTAGTGTTAGGCCCTCTGCGCCTGCTGCCTCTGCTCGCTGTCTTTACGCGATTCTTTCGTTTGTTATTCTGAATACTGTAGACTAGCCCGTTGTCCATTTTGCTGTCACTGGGCATTTGGATGGTTTTTGGTTTGGGCTGTTAGGAAAGAGTGCTGCTCTGAACATACTTTTCCAGTGTCCGGTGAATATCTACACGGCTTTCTGTTGGATATATACCCTGGGAAATGGGATGGATTGCTGAAGAGGGCTGCATGGTTTTTAGTTTTGGTAGACACCATGTGTGCCAGTTTACATACCCACCAGCAGCGTATGAGAGTTCTGTTTCCTAATACCTAGCATTGCCTGCCTTTTATCTATGGGTATGTGAAAGTGTAGCATTGTGGTTTTAATTTGCATTTCCCTAACGCCTAATAAAATAGAACACCTTTTCCTCTGCTGATTGGCCATAACTTTCTCTGTAAAGCATCAGCTAAAGTCTTTTGCCAGTTTTTCTGTGAAGCTGACCGCACTATCCCTTTGTGTTTTGTGTGTTTTCTTACATAATCTGGGTGTGGATCCCCTGTTGAATAGGGCTCTGTATGCATTTCCTCCCCTCCTCATCCGTCTCTGAGCTCTCTGATGCTACCTCCTACTCTTTTATTCATTGATCACCCCTTTCCAGCAGTTGGCTTTTTATGCTTTGAACGTGTCGTACAGGGCACTCTCCCACCTCCGGGCTCCCATTTCTGCTTGGAATGTTCTTTCCTAGAGAAGCACATAAATCTCTTCCCTGTCTCCTTCAAGTCTTTGCTCCACTGTAATCTTAGTGAAGTCGTCCTTGATTTGCTTTTTGGTCTTGCAATACCTCTTACACATCCTATCTGTTAGCCCTATCCACTTAAAGAACAACCAACCAACCAAAAAAAAAAAAAAGGCAAAAAACTGTACTTTGTACTAACAAAGTGTTCAAATACACACTGAATTAGAACAATATAAAGGTCTTTCTTTGTGTATCTTATCATCCAATGTCAATAAGTAACAACATTTTATAATTTTATTTTATCCATAAATACTTTAGCCTGCATCTTTAATAGATAAGTACCTTTATTTGGGGAAAACATAGTTACTGTGCCATCATTGAATATAACAAAACTAATAGTATATAATAGCAGTCCACATTCAAACTTCACAACTGTTACAGTTAAGTTTGAATCAAATGCACAGATACAAACTACATGCATTGCTTTAAATTATTCAAAATATTCATTTTACACATTTAGTGCTTATTATCTATCTCTCCCATTGGAATAGCAACTCTATATGAGTGAGATTTTTGTCAGTTCTTTGCTGCATGAACACCTAAAAATGTTATTGGCACATAGTTGGGCTTCAATAAATGTTTGTTGAATGAATAAATGAAAGAATGAAGTTGGCAACATCATTGGGCCCAAGGAGTTTGTCAGCATAGTCAGATCTGTTTGTTTTCCAGCTCTAAAACTTTAGGCAACTTTCTGAGCTTCAGTTTTCTTATCAGTTAAAAAGGACCAAACATCAGCTTTGCAGGGTTGTTGTGAGAATGTGACAAAATACGTGTACAGGGTTTGGCACCTGGGACACACTCAGTATAGCTATTTTTATTTTTTATTGCAACTCCCTTTTGTTTTTCAGTCTGTGTCTTGTCCAACCCTATGGACCCCATGTGACCCCATGGACCGCAGCACGCCAGGCTTCCCTGTCCTTCACTGTCGCCTGGAGTTCGCTCAAACTCACGCCCATTGAGTCAGTGATGCCATCCAACCATCTCATCCTCTGTCGTCCCCTTCTCCCCAAGCCCTCAATCTTTCCCAGCATCAGGGTCTTTTCCAGTGAGTTAGCTCTTCGCACCAGGTGGCCAAAATATTGGAGCTTTAGCTTCAACATCAGTCTTTCCACTAAATATTCACGGTTGATTTCCTTTACAATTGACTGGTTTGATCTCCTTACTGTCCAAGGGACTCTCAAGAGTCTTCTCCAGCACCACAGTTTGAAAGCATCAGTTCTTCCGTGCTCAGCCTTTTTTATGGCTCCCGAGATGTAACAGACGTAAGGTGTGCAGTGAAGAACTTGCCGCTGCTGCTGAGTCACTTCAGTCGTGCCCAACTCTGTGCGACCCCATAGACGGCAGCCCGCCAGGCTCCCCCGTCCCTGGGATTCTCCAGGCAAGAACAGTGGGGTGGGTTGCCATTGCCTTCTCCAATGCAGGAAAGTGAAAGTGGAGTCGCTCAGTCGTGTCCGACTGTGCGACCCCATGGACTGCAGCCTACCGGGCTCCTCTGTCCATGGGATTTTCCAGGCAAGAACACTGGAGTGGGGTGCCACTGCCTTCTTGGCCTTACCCAAATTGGTCTGGCCGTTGTCCCTGGTTCCTGGGAGGAAACATTTAAACCCCTGGAATGTCCCAAGTGATGGGAGTGTCTTTGTTATTCTTGGTGGGCCCCTTAGCTCTTGCCTGATAGTTTATGCTAATGAGATGACTCAGGCCAAGTGATATCAGTCCCACCTCCAGGGAGTGGGGTGGGGCTGGAATCTAAGTTCATCCCATGAACAATAAATGACTCATGCTTATGGGATGAAGCCCTAATAAAACCTCAAGACACTGAAGCTTGATTGAATTTCCCTGGTTGACCACACTCCATGCATATTCTGTACATTAATATCAACACCAGGAGTATCAGATATTCTGAGGACAATAGAAGCTTTGCATTGGGAACCCTCCCATACTCTTAGCTCTGTGTCTATTCTTCTGGTTAATTTTAATCTCTATCCTTTCCCAGAAATAAACTGTAACTGTGAGTATAACATCTTTCAGTGAGTTCTGTGATTCCTTGCAGCAAATTACTCAACCCAAGGGTGGTTTTGGAAACCTGGGACTTGCAGTTGGTATCAAGGGAGGCAGGACCCCGGAGTTCTGGCCCAGGCTCAGTAGCTGGCTGGCTGTGTGAACTGGCAAGAACTGCTTGGTCTCACTGCCTCAGTTTGCTCATCTGAAACAAGGATAAACCAAAAGGTCTCTTGGCTCCCATAGCCTTATTATTAAATGAAGTTCTTTTCTTCCAAGCGAGCATTTGTCTCTGCCTGTTCTCACACGCAGACACAAACAGATATATGCAGAAGTCAGTCAAATGAGGGGTCACAGCTCCATCATGTTTGGTGAAAGCGACGAAAGACCCTTCTCCGGGACTTTCCTGGCGGTCCAGTGATTAAGGTTCTGTGCTTCCACTGCAGCGGGTGAGGGTTTGATCCCTGGCCGGGGTACTAACATCCTGCATGCCACATTCCATTGACCCGAGCCCATGGGAGGCAGCCCGGGAGTCTCATTCTGAGCCACCCTAGAGCAGCCTGTGGACCTACCCAAATATGGGAAGTAGAGGGCGCAGCCATGATTAACAGATCCCACAGCTGACAGAAACTGCGTGAATGAGCCCAGTCAAGACCCAAGGAACCACCAAAATCGCCTGAGGACTCGTAGGCAGTGATAAATTCTCATTGTTTAAAATCAAGCTTGGGGGTGATTTGTTATGCTGCAATAAATGAGACATGAGGAGAACCTGGTCACAATGCCCATCAATTCCTTGCAGCAATTAGAAAGAACTTCTCAAAGTCCTTACTTCCTCTGATTTCTGGGCCCTTAATATTCTCCTTTGCTGTATTTATGTTATCTCTCCCTCAACTCCAAAGTAACCCAGTCCCCACTGGCCTTTGCGAAGAATGTTCTAGACTTCTGTCTACTACTTCTCAATGCATGTCCTTCCTGCTCCACAGGCAGCTCCTTCCAGAAGCTCATGATATGTTTTCCTTCTTTGAAAGGCTGAATAATATGCCACCATATATGTGTACCATATCATCTTTACTCATCTGTCAGTGGGTATTTAGGCTGTCTTCATACCGTGGCCATTGTGAGGAGTGCTGCAGTGAACACAGGAGGGCAGAAATCTCTTTAAGATTCCACAGATGAACCTGTGGACATCACGCTAAGTGAAATAAGGCAGTCACAGAAGGACCACTACTGAATGATTCTACCTTCAGTTCAGTTCAGTCGCTCAGTCGTGTCTAGCTCTTTGTGAGCCCATGGACTGCAGCACACCAGGCCTCCCTGTCCATCACCAACTCCCAGAGTTTACTCAAACTCATGTCCCTTGAGGCGGTGATGCCATCCAACCATCTCATCCTCTGTCGTCCCCTTCTCCTCCTGCCTTCAATCTTTCCCAGCAGCAGGGTCTTTTCAAATGAGTCAGCTCTTCACCTCAGGTGGCCAAAGTATTGGAGTTTCAGCTTCAACATCAGTTGAATATTCAGGACTGATTTCCTTTAGGATGGACTGGTTGGATCTCCTTGCAGTCTAAGGGACTCTCAAGGGTCTTCTCCAACACCACAGTTCAAAAGCATCAATTCTTCAGTGCTCAGCTTTCTTTATAGTCCAACTCTCACATCCATACATGACCACTGGAAAAACCATATCTTTGACTAGATGGACCTTTGTTGGCAAAGTAATATCTCTGCTTTTTAATATGCTGTCTAGGTTGGTCATAACTTTTCTTCCAAGGAGTAAGCATCTTTTTATTTCATGACTGCAGTCACCATCTGCAGTAATTTTGGAGCCCCCCAAAATAAAATCTGTTTCCACCGTTTCCCCATGTATTTGCCATGAAGTGATGGGACCAGATGTCATGATCTTAGTTTTCTAAATGTTGAGTTTTAAGCCAACTTTTTCACTCTCCTCTTTCACTTTCAAGAGGCTCTTTAGTTCTTCTTCGTATGTCATCTACATATCTGAGGTTATTGATCTTCCAGCAATTTTGATTCCAGCTTGTGCTTCTTCCAGCCCAGCGTTTCTCACGATGTACTCTGCATATAAGTTAAATTAGCAGGGTGACAGTATACAGCCTTGACGTACTCCTTTCTTGATTTGGAAACAGTCTGTTGTTCCATGTCCGGTTCTAACTGTTGCTTCTTGACCTGCATACAGATTTCTCAGGAGGCAGGTCAGGTGGTCATCTCTTTAAGAATTTTCCACAGTCTGTTGTGACCCACACACACAGTCAAAGACTTAGGGATAGTCAATAAAGCGGAAGTAGATGTTTTTCTGGAACTCTCTTGCTTTTTCGATGATCCAACAGATTTTGGCAATGTGATCTCTGGTTCCTCTGCCTTTTCTAAATCCAGCTTGAACATCTGGAAGTTCATTGTTCACGTACTGTTGAAGCCTGGCTTGGAGAATTTTGAGTATTACTTTGCTAGCGTGTGAGATGAGTGCAACTCTGCAGTAGTTTGAGCATTCTTTGGCATTGCCTTTCTTCGGGATTGGAATGAAAAATGACCTTTTCCAGTCCTGTGGCCACTTGCATGAGGGACCTAAAATAGTCAAGCTCCTAGAAGCAGAGACTAGAACAGTGGTTGCCAGGGGCTGGGGGGGAGGAAGGGGATATGGGAGTTTTTCAACTGGTAAAAGTTTCAGTTATGCAAAATGAATTGGTTCTGGAGATCTGCTGTACAGCATAGAACCTATAGTCAACATACCGTATTATACATTTTAAATTTAAGAGGGTAATCTCACATAATCTCACAAACAAACAAAACAAAAGGGACATAAGGAAACTTTTAGAGGTGCTGTCTATATCTGTTACCTTAATTTTGGTGATGGTTTTGCAGGTATACACATATGTTCAAACTCATTAAATTGTATGCATTACATAATTGCAACTTTTATACATATCAAGTATACCTCAGTAAAGTTTGTTTTTTTTTTTAAGTCAGTAGTTCATGGTACAGGTGGAGTCACTCCTTTTCAGCACAGCAGTATGCTGTGGGCTTTGATTAAATTGGCCTGTTGTTTCATAGGAAACCCATGAGCCAGTTTTGATTTCTGTAGCGTTGGGGGGACAAGGGAGGCTGCTGGAGAGGATCCTGGAGTTCAGGGAGTATGAGGCTTAGGAATGAAGGGAAGCCCCACTCTCACTCCAGCCTCTGAGCCTGTCCTCTGGTTCCACATCCTGCCTCTGGAAGTCTGCTGGAGGTAAGTGCTGTTCTGAGGGCCCTCCAAGTAGCTGGCGGCCTAGACTTCAGGAAACTCCTTTCCCAAAAGCACTTCCTCCCTGTACTTCCTGTCTCTCCCACCCTTCCTGGGTCAAGGAATCACCATTGCCTCAGGGTACACCCCTGACTCAGGCTCAAGGATTGCCAAACTGTTTTCTTGAGAGGGCATTGAGAAGGAGAAGAAAGGATCTGACATTTTAATAGGATCCCTCTGGTGGCTGGTCTGCCAGGGAGAACAGAAGCAGTGACACCAGTCAAGAGGTGAAGGATGTTGGGAGTTTGGACTGGGGCTTGGGTCAGCCGGTGCCAGCAGAGTGGTGAGATGTGGTTGGATGCTCGATGGTATTTAAAAAGTAGAGACAGCAGGATTTGCTGATGGGTTAGATGTGGGGAGTAAAAGAAAAAGTCTTCCCCTAAGCATAACAACCTCCATGTTGTCTCAAATGGCAAAAAAAAAAAAAAAAAAAAAAAAATATATATATATATATATATATATAGCTGAGTAATATTCTATTGAATACACACACTTCATCGTTACCCATTCGTCTATTGCTGGGCACTAAGTTTGCAGTCCGTGGGTTTGCAAAGAGTCGGCCATGGCTGAGCCACTGAACTGAAGTTTTCTTCCATATTGGGTATTGTAAATAATGCTGCAACAAGTATTGGGATGTATGTATCTTTTCAAAATAGTGTTTTCATTTTCTTTGGGTAAATATCCAGGAGTGGAATTTTTTTAAAAAAGAAAACAAACCAATAGAACAGAAATAGATTCAGAGATACAGATAACACACTGGTGATCGATCACCCGAGGGGAAGGAATGGGGGACAGGAGTGAAACAGGAGAAAGGCATTAAGAGTTACAAACTTCGAGTTATAAAATAAATAAGTCACAGGGATTTAATGTGCAGCACAGGATATTTAGTCAATATTTTATAATAACTTTGTATGGTGTTTAATCCATAAAAATATTGAATTACTATGTTGTACCGCCTGAAACCAATATAATGTTGTAAGTCAACTGTACTTCAATTAAAAAGAAAGGCTTCAAGGGACTGTGGTTAAGTAGCTAAGATTCCTTGCTTCCACTACAGGGGGTATGGCTTTGATCCATGTTTTGGGAGCTAAGATCCCTCCCGCATGCCGAGAGATGTGGTCAAAAGATAAATAAAATTTAAAAACATATTTTAAAAAAAGGCTTTAAGATTTGGGGGCTGAGCAACTGGAAGTGCAGAAATTAACAGAGGTTGGATTGAGGGGAGAGGAAGGTAAAGAGCGCAGGATGCTGGATTGAAAACCCAGGAGTCAAAGTTGTGACACCAGGTCTGCTGCGCTAATCACAGCTCTTACTGACCACTTGTGTAGATACTAGGCCCCGTCTGAAGCTCTTGACACACATCACCTCATTCCCCTCACAGCAGCCTGGAAGGTAGATTTCATCACTCCTGTTTTGCAGATGACATGGAGTGGGCTCTGAGGGGCTAAGTGATTTGCTGCCCAGGGGCTCAGAGTAAAAAAGCCAGGACTCAAACCCAGCCTGGCTCCAAAGCCCACACTTGCCATCAGACCCGAAGCTGCCTTCTGAACCCTGCCGGATTCTGTAAATGTCTCTCTCCCTGTCTGACTGGGGACATTTAATGCTGACACTCAGTGCCCTGGTTTTGAGATTTGGCTGCAAATGAAAGCAGGACACAGGAAGTGCCAAGATGACCCACATTCTCAGCTTGAGAACATTGTGATGTATTATGAACGGGTCCTTCCGAAGTACGGTTTGAACACCTAGTTAAATAATAATTCATTCTCTGGTATGAGACATTTTGAATGATAGACTCTAATGGAATAATATTATTACTTGTGAATTGGAACATTCCATTAAATGTGACATAACATTCTTTTCCATAGTCCCCAGCTTTCTCCTTCTGGGGAGCAGGAAGTGGTGGGGAAACCTTAGTTTCTATGGAAAGCAGAGTTTCCCCTCACATGAATTTTTTTTTTTTTATTAAAAGTCAACCACTTTACTATTTTTTCCTATATGTATTATGCCTTGCTTATTTACTGACTTTTGTATTAAACAAATACTGTATCTTTCTAATTTTTTGCTGATTTTTTTCTTATTGATTTTAAGCTATGTTTCTTTGGATTAATTTATCAATGGTTGCTCTAGGGTAGTGGTTCTTGACTAAGGGGATTTCCCACCTCCAGCCATCTGAATAGAATTTATTTAGAGACACTTTTATTTGCCACAAGTGAGAGTAGGGGTATTTTGCTGGGATGAGGCGCAGATGCTGCTAAACTCCTACAATGCAAAGGACAGCCCACCACAACAATTATCTGACCCAAAATGTCAGTAGTGCCAAGATTATGTACACATCTTAATGTATCACAAGTATTCGAGATTAATACTGACTTGATTCAGGTAAAATACATAAACTTTGTTCCAATAAAGCAACATTTCCTTCCCCTCCTTTGTGCTAAGGTCATATTTATATGTTAGGAATCCAACAACACAGTGTTAGAATTTTTACACATTTTTGCATTTCTTGAGTAATTTTGAGATATAATTTATGTCCCATAAAATCCGCATGTTCAAAGTGCACAAGTCAATGGTTTCTATTATGCAACACATTTTATAAGAAATTAACAGAACTGAGAAGTATTCATATTTAAAAGAAAAGTGAAAGTGAAGTTGCTCAGTCCTGTCCGACTCTTTGCGACCCCGTGGACTTTGGCCCACCAGGCTCCTCCATCCACGGGATTCTCCAGGCAAGAATACTGGAGTGGGTTGCCATTTCCTTCCCCAGGGAATCTTCTCTTTTTAATTTGCCTGTATGCTTAACATTTTCCGGGCACTTCATTTAACCTTGTGAATTCAAATTTCTATCCGTGTCATTTTCTGTCCCCCTGATGGACTTCAGTCTTTCTTCCTTTATTGATATTTATCTACTGGGCTGCCTCCTGACTTGGTTGCAAGGCACAACTTTCACTCCAGCATGTAGATCTTCCGTGGAGGCCCGTCGGCTCTGTGTTGCGCATGCGGGCTTCGCACCAGTTGGGGCGCGCTCGCTCAGTAACTGTGCCCCACCTGCACCCCCGGGCTCTAGAGAGTGCGGCCCCAGTGCTTGCCTCCCGCGGCTTAACTTCCCCGTGGGATGTTGAATCTTCAGTTCCCCCACTAGGGTTCGAACCTGCCTCCCTTGCATTGGAAGGTGGCTTCTTAACTGTTGGACCACCAGGAAGTTCCTAGTATTTCTTAAAATGTTGGTCTGCTCGCAACAAGTTCTCTCAGATTTTGTCTATATGGAAACATCTTTTTTTTTTTCTTCTTCATTTTTAAAGGATGTTGCTGATTCTGTAATTATTTGTTGACTTTTTTTTTTAGTTCTCTATGCCATTTCACTGCCTTTTGGACTTCTTTCTGACCGTGAATTTTAATATATTTTTGTATTGTGGTTCCTCTGTACACAATAACTTTTCTGTTGCTATTTTCACCATTTTCTCTTTGTTTTGGCTTTTAGGCATGTGTGTAGGCATGATGTGTCTAGGCATAGATTCTTTGTGTCTGTGATTTGAGGTTTGTTGAGCTTTTCATGAAATCTGAAACGTTTTTGGCTATTATTTTTTCAAATATTTGCAATGTCCTCTACTTCTGGAACTATCTTTACATGTTAGTTAGCTTGCTTGATATTCTTCCACAGGTCTTTGAGGCGGCATTCATTTTTCTTCATTCTTTTTATTTTTCCCTCTTTATTCATCAGATTGGCTAATTTCTACTGAACTGTGTATCCTTTAGGCTGACTGATTTTGATTCTGCCTTCTGTCCTTTCAAATCCATTGTTGAGCCTATCCAGTGAATAAAATTTTTCATTTTGATTGTTTTTTCTTTTCTACTTTTCTAGAATCTCCACTTGTTTTGTTGTAGTCTAGTTGATATTGTCTCTGAGATTCTTGATTTACTGAATTATTGTCATATTTTCATTTAGTTCTTTAATGATTTCCATGAGTTATTTGGGCATATTTAAAGTGGTGTTGGAGAAGACTCTTGCGAGTCCCTTGGATGGCAAGGAGATCCAACCAATCCATCCTAAAGGAAATCAGTCCTGGGTGTTCATTGGAAGGACTGATGCTGAGGCTGAAACTCCAGTACTTTGGCCACCTCATGAGAAGAGTTGACTCATTGGAAAAGACTCTGATGCTGGGAGGGATTGGGGGCAGGAGGAGAAGAGGACGACAGAGGATGAGGTGGTTGGATGGCATCACCGACTCGAGGCACATGAGTCTGAGTGAACTCCGGGAGCTGGTGATGGACAGGGAGGCCTGGCGTGCTGCAGTTCATGGGGTCTCAGAGAGTCGGACACGACTGAGCGACTGAACTGAAAATAGTTGCTTTAACGGAGCACCCTTCAGAGCTTTCTGAAAGATTGTCTCCTGAGTTATAATCTTCAGGTTGGCTCAAATCAAAATTTCCATTGCTTTCTTCTAAACAAAACAAAACACAACTCCCAGAACAGTTGCTTTAAAACCTTTATCTGCTAAAATCAGTGTCTGGGCTCATTCAGAGTCTGTTTCAATAGAGAGGGTTTTTTTTTCTTTGTGTGGACCATACTTTCCTGTTTCTTTGTGTGTGTCATAGATTTTTGTCGAAAGCTAAAGAAAATCCAGTATTATATATTCTATAGCACCTAGAGATTCTGATTTCTTTCCCTGAGGGCTTCTTTTGTTTCTTTGTTCTTTTTTGGTTTGACTTAACCTGCACAATCTGTCTTCCTCTCAGTGTATAGCAGTTGGTGTTTGCTCAGTACTTTTATTCTTATTTTTATTTCTAGCCTGACTTCCTAAGGGAAACTCTGTGTCAACATAGCTAAGTAGTCAGCCAATGATTCTGGCAGAGATTGTGTTTAAATAGCTTGGGCCCAAAACATTTTTACCCTTCTCTGATGGGTCTGTGTGTGGGGTGAGGAGGGCATTCAAAGTTCAGGCAGTTCTCAAGTCGGCGGTAAATGGGCCGTGGCTTTTACATTTCCCTGGGCCCTCCTGTGTCTCCCTGAACATGTATGTAGCTTTCCAGTCAGCCGGAGATATGTGGAGGCCTTCTATTGTCCTATCTCTTCCAGAGTCTTCCTCTTGAACCTCTGGCTGATCCACTGCTTACCCTACCTGGGACCACAGCCCCAGGCCAGCAAGCCACAGGCTTTGTGTGTTCCTTGATTCCCTGGAGAAGGAAATGGCACCCCACTCCAGTACCCTTGCCTTGAAAAGCCCATGGACGGAGGAGCTTGGTGCAGGCTACTATCCATGGGGTCGCAAAGAGTCGGGCACAACTGAGCGACTTCACTTCACTTTCCTGCTGGGCGTGGTGCTTTCTGACAGTGCTACCAAGCACGGACATTTGTTTTTGGCTACACTGGGTCTTTGTTGTTTTGTGTGGGCTTTCTCTAAATGCAGCGAGTCGGGGCTACTCTGTTGAGGTGCATGGGTTTCTCGTTGCAATGGCTTCTCTTGTGGAGCAGAGTATAGGCTCGTGGGCTTCAGTAGTTGCAGCGCTCAGGCTCAGTAGTTGGGTTACACAGACTTAGTTGCCCCGCAGCTTATGGAATCTTCCCTGACCAAGGTCACGCCTGTGTCCTCTGCATTGGCAGGTGGATGCTTATCTACTGTGCCGCCAGGGAAGTCCTCAGGCACGGACTCTTCACTCTCCATTCAGGGCAAGCTTGCTCCTACTTGCAGCCAACCTGTGGTTTCCCATTCCTGTCCTGCCCTCATAAACCAACTGCACCTAGCCTACCAAGCTGGGTGTGGAATGGAAGCCATCCTGGGCAAGGAGGCGGCAGGCTCCTATTGTTCTTACACGAAGTTGCAGCAAATTCCTCAGGACTTCCCTTATGGCTCAGACAGTAAAAGCGTCTGCCTACAATGTGGGAGACCTGGATTCGATTCCTGGGTCAGGAAGACCCCCTGGAGAAGGAAATGGCAACCCACTCCAGTCCTCTTGCCTGGAGACTCCCATGGAGGGAGGAGCCTGGTAGGCTACAGTCCATGGGGTCGCAAAGAGTCGGACGTGACTGAACAACTTCAGTTTCAAACATCTCTTTGTTCTTTGCATTTGGTTGATCTCCATCCAGAGCCTTGAAATGGTTTGATTTTGATAATTTTCTCCATTTTTTTCCTTGTGTTTGGTGAGAAAATATTTGCCTACCTCTTCATACTGTCATAACCGAAAGTCTCATTTCTGCACATTTTAAAGGTTTTAATATCTGTGGTCAAACTTCTCTCCAAGAGGCTTCTCTTGCACCACGGGTGCGTGCTAAGTTGCTTCAGTCATGTCCGACTCTTTGCGACCCCATGTACTATAGCCCTCAAGGCTCCTCTGTCCATGGGATTCTCTAAGCAAGAATACTGGAGTGAGTTGCCATGCCCTCCTCCAGGGGATCTTCCTGGCCCAGGGATTGAACCCACATCTCTTATGTCTCCTGCATTGAAAGGCAGGTTCTTTACTACTAGCGCCACCTGAGAAGCCCCACTTGTACCAGTTAGATTCAAAAGCACAAGGAGATAGACTTGTATCTTTTATATTGGTCCTAGTTATCCAGACATTGCCTAACACTAAAGAGGGCTCCTTTGCTGGTTTTAGTAATAAAACTCATGCTCTTTAATGGCAGAATTGTTAGGCATTTGGTGTGTTTCAAAGCATGGTACGTAAGCAGAAATCAGGAGGTGTGACCTAAAGAGTTTCAAATAATCGTAAATAAATGAATATCCTTTGTGTCTTTCTTTGCTTCTCTTTCTTGATCTGTTGCTCTTCAGTTTCCATGGGAATATAGGTTTGGGAAGAAATCTAATCAGATTGGCTTATGCTGTTAGCTTAGAGAGAAGTGGCAGGTGGAAGAGTCAGGGTGTTAAAAATGGCATATCTGGCCCTAGTAAGCTTTGGTGAAATGAATTCAGATTTCACAAGACAAATAGATTTTGGTAGTTTAATGATATTTTAAAGATAAAACATGCATGATTTTTAAAAAAATTCTCAAACAGTATAAAAAACTGCGTATGCTAAAAAGTCTTTCTCTCAACTCTGTCCAATTCCCAATTCCCCACCATAGTGGCAATCTCTATTAGCAGTTGTTAGCATTTTCTTCAAGACATATTCTATGTAGATTTAAAAGAGAGTATGTGAAAGAGAATCAGAGATCCCCTTTTACACAAAAGGTAACTTTTTTTGCTCAGTAATATATTTTGGAGATTATTCCATATCAAGTATTATTGAGCTTTCATTTTATTTTTTTAGGTTTGTTAATCTTGAATTTTGGAACAATTTCAGGTTTAAAAATAAAACTGTGTATAGTACAAGAATTCCTACATAACCTTTCTACAGCTTCCCTGAATGTTAGCATAATCTATAACTACAAGACAATGATCAAAACCAGGAAATGAGTATTGTTGCAATACTTCTAGTAATCTTCTGACCTTATTCGCGTATCTCTGATTATCTCACTAATGATCTTTTTCTGGCCCAGGATCAAGTCTAGGATACTGTATTTAGTTTTCATGTTTCCTTGTATTTTTCTGGTCTTGGAGAGTTTCTCAGTTTTGTTTTCTGGTTTTGTCTTTCATGACCTTGACACCTTTGAAGAGCACTGTCCAGTGATTTAGAGAATATTTCTCAATTGCGGCTTATAAGATGTTTCGTTATGGCTAAATTCAGGTTCTGCATTTAACAGATGGCCACGAAAGTGATGTGTTCTTGTTTTTGCTCCGTACTGAGAGGCATATGATGCTGTATTACATTACCAGTGATGCTGACTTTGAACAGTTAGTTGAGATGTCTGCCTTATTTCTCCACTGTAAAGTTTGCGTTTTGCCTTTTGCAGTTAATATGTATCTTAGGAGAGCTACTTTGAGACAGTGTAAACATGCTGTTTTTATCATACATTTGCCCATGATTTTGGCATTCGTCAGCGATCCTTGTTTGTAACAGTTATTACTATGTTATTTGCCAAGTGGTGATTTTCTATATTTCAGTCTTCCTTGTACTTGAATTTAGTTGAAATTCTACTCTAAGGAAGAGTTTTCCCTTTTCCTATATTTGAAAGCTTATTCAACTATTTATATCATCAAGGGCTTATTCATTTTACTGTGGTCAATAATTCATCATTGTCATTATTTTGATACTCAAACTATAACAGACTGGGCCATTAGGAGCTCTTTCACGTTGCCTCCTGACTGATTCTTTGTTCTAAGTCCCCTAATAACTTTGAATAATAATTAGAATAACTTAAATTTATGCCTCATTCTTTCTGAAGCAATTTCATATTTATTGTCTTATGATCTTTATAATGAGGTTTTTTATTATTTCTGCAAAAACCGGAATTCATCGTTTGCCCAACCAAGCCTCGTCAAGGACAGATCTGCATATACCTACCCCCAACCACAGTCCCAGACCAGAGGTGGATATCTTACTCGAACAGCCAACTCAAAGGCCAGCTAATGGCTTGTTACTTATTATATCCTTGCCCTGACAGATATGAAATGATCAACCCAATGTCTTCTCTTGGAGTTGATTTAAGAGATTGGAAAGTCAGAGTCAGTTGTTGGGCACGCAGACAGGAAAGAAGAGAGGAGGACACAGTGAGAACTTGCAGAAGCCGTCCAAGAGACACGGCCACACTGCCCCGAGAGAGACGGGCAGAGAGGGTCCCGTGAAGCCCTGCGGCACCTCTTGTCCTGGGCTTGGCTTCTGTGTCAGCTCTCCCCCTTCCCACCCAGTATCAGCACAGATGCTTTTTACCTGGGTTGCCCTGAGTCAGCTTCGATATTTTGTACCCAGAAGACCATGGGTAGAATAATCCCCATTAGAAAGTGGAAAGCCAGGGTCGAGATGTAAAGCATCTTGCCCTGATTCCTGCAGCTGACCGGCTACAGAACTAGAAACTGAGTCCCTACCTGCTGCTCCATTCTCACCGGATCTCCAAAACAACTTTCAAGGGAGGTATTTCAGAGGATACTTTTAAAGTGCTGGTTATGTTTCTCTAGCCCAGGATAGAATAAGGAAAGAAGAAAGGGATGGTGGCCCACGCTCGCCTGAGGAATTTCCCTCAACTAAATCTCAGCATAAATGTCCTTCTCTCCCAAAGGGCAACCAGGGGTCATATTGATTATCAAAGGTCAAAGAAAGAAATTTGGTTTTAGAGATTTGATAGGTCCGAAATAATTCAATACTGGTGATCTGGCCAGAGAAATGTTTTGACTTCTAGTATTTCCAAAACTTATCTCCCTAAATAGGATCAAAGTCAATGGAACCTGGTTCCTGCCAGCCAGCCCTGTTGCTTGTGGGTCAGGGGCAGGCTGCAGTGAGGTATATCTTCATGTCCTAGGGCATGGCGTGAGCTGCAGTTCACCTCTTCCAGCTTCCCACATAGGATCAAAGAGCACCATTACAAAACAAAATAGACAAAAAAAGAGATGACAGTAGCAAGTTATGGGCCCAAAGAGGTTCTGAACCCTTAATAATCATCACCAGCGCCATCCATACTAAGGAAAAAGTACAGACTATGAAAGACTCTTTGATATTGGGCTGGAGTGTGCTTTATAAATCAGGCCTCCCTAAACCATGCTGGCAGGTTTTGTCCAGGACCTGTCTCCCCAACAATATTATTATTTGTTGTTTCCCCAACATTATGATTCCCTAACATTACTATTTCCCAAAAAACACAGGGGCCCAACTAGTAAGAGGGGGCCTGGGTTTGGATCTTTAAATCTTAAACGATCACCCTGTATTTATTGTCCAGGAACCAGTCAGGGCGCTATCAAAGCTACCTGCCTTCATTTTAGGAAGCGGAGGTAAGCTGGGTGGTGATAGAACCTTTCTCTTCAATCCTTTTCCTTTACTTATAATGATTTCACAGTTTTTGTACATATGTGTACATACACATATTGTAGCCTACTTCTTCACCTAACACCACATCATTAACATCTTCTCACATCAAAACTTGTCATAAATGCTCTTTCTAACGGCCACACCCCCCTAGAGGTTGTGCTTTCCTCCTTAATTCCCTTCTCTCTCAGTGACTCAGAATGTTCCTCTGTTAGCACTTGGATAGGTTTTCCCCACTGTTTTATTCTGAAGTATCAATATATAGAAAAGTTCAAATAACACTAATGAATGGTTTCACAAATAATCCAAGGTGAGCTCTCTTGTGACTACTTCCCACGCCAAGAATCAGATGAAAGCCAGTCCCCAGAGCCCCCTGTGTGCTCACTGCTTCCTCCAGATGTTCAGCTACAATACTGTTAAAGGTCAGTGAAATAATGTTGTTCATGGTCTAAGGACTTTGCACCAAATTAGAGGAGCAACCTTTGTTCAAAAAGGGACATCTCCTTTTCTTAGCCTTTGCATATAGCTCAGAGGCATCTGACTCTCCAGAATTTGTGGAAAATTGCACATTTCTTGCTGCTGCTAAGTTGCTGCTGCTGCTAAGTCACTTCAGTCATGTCAGACTCTGTGCAGCCCCATAGATGGCAGCCCACCAGGCTCCCCCATCCCTGGGATTCTCCAGGCAAGAACACTGGAGTGGGTTGCCATTTCCTTCTCCAATGCGTGAAAGTGAAAGTGAAGTTGCTCAGTCGTGTCCGACTCTTCAAGACCCCATGGACTGCAGCCCACCAAAGCTCCTCCACCCATGGGATTTTCCAGGCAAGAGTACTGGAGTGGGGTGCCATTGCCTTCTTTGCCATAATTTAAACACCACAACTTTGCCCTAATACTCTTGCTCAGAGTTACTGGCTTTCAAGCCATTTCTAATGATCATTGCCAGATGCCTCGATCTGCTTGTCCTGCATTCTGATCTAGCATCCCTGTCCCTATAAATGGTTTCCTTTCATGTTTTACCCCCTGACTCTTCAGATCTCCCTGGTGCTCTTTCTTCCGGACCATCTCCTCATGTCTAATGACCTCTGTCCTGGAATCTCTGTCAGGCAGTTCTCCCTTCTTTGGTAATGTAGACATTAACCCACTTCAACATCCACTAATTAAACTTTTTTTTTCCTGCCCCAGCCAGATAGGAATACTCACAAAGTCACGTGGAGGGGATTTCAGGCATCTTTGTCATGCTTCCCTACTCCTGTATTTACCTCCTACTTGGAAAAATGAGGCTCTGGTCTGAAAACCACTGGGTGTTATTCCTTCCTGAAAACCTTTTGATCTTTCAGTGCATTTTGTTATGGCTCTAAAACTCCTGGGAGTGTAAGCATCATACGTGTCCCCTCCACTCAGTACCATTAGAGGGAGCAAACGCTGACCCCAATGTGCTGATAGAGGGGTTCTTGCTGCCCCAGCTCCTCAGATGGGACACGCATAGTAAATGTCAGAGAAAAAGCTGAGTGAGATAACTGCAAAAACTGTATAGCATAAACCAAAGGTATGAGGGACAGGGTAAAAGTAACAAGGTTTTGGAGATAGGAAGTAAAAACAAAATCTGTGAACACTTTAGCGACACAACCTAGGATGTCTCTACTGGAGGTGTACTGACATTGGTCCCCTCTGGTTCTCTGAGTCCACCCATGCTTCTGACTCTCCTTCAGTCAAGTGATCTTTAGGCTATGGTTGGTGGAGGGTCTATCCTCAGTAACTGATTATTTGGAAACATTGTCCAAATCAGAGTCATTCTTATTCCTGGCAACTTTTCGGCATCTTTTCCTTATTCTCGCTCTGGCCCCAGCTTTTCTCTCCCATACTGCCTCTTCTCTCATTTGGTTCAGAGTTCATGGGAGAGAATTCTCTGGACAGGATGTTTAAGAGTCACCACCAAAGTTCTAAGAAATGTTAGACAGATTTGGTTACAAGTGACAGAAGCCCAGTCCAAACTGGCTTAAGCAATAACAGGAATATATTAGCTCTGAAAAGTCCAGGGGGATTTCAGAATCCAGGGCCACTCGATTTAGAGGTTCCAACAAGATGATTTGGGCAGTCTGTACCTCTCAGCTCTATCAGCCTTTGGGTTGGCTCCATTATAAGAACCAGGGGACATTTCTAGAAGACTGGGGAATAAATCCTCATGGAGGGAGGGGAAAAACACCATAGGTGCCTGCTGCATAGGCTTAGGAGCAATAAGCATATCCTAGCAGAGTGATTTCCAAACAGGGTAATCTGACTATCAGATTCATCTGGTCTCTGGTGTGTGTGTGTGTGTGTGTGTGTGTGTGTGTGTGTGTGTTCTAGATGCAGAGACCCACTGAGTTAGAATATCTGGGTGTGGGGTTTTACATTTATCTACCTTCCCCGTTGACAGATTTGTAGCTAGGTTGAGAATTACTGCTGCAACACGTAACTGTGCTTCAGGACCAAGGATAGCGGCCCATGTGTCTTTCTATTACCAGGATCAGCGTGGGCTGGCTCTACTCTTGCAAGGGAAACCTGGGTAGAAAGAGGGACAGGGCTCCAGAAAGGAGGGGTGGGGGAGTCTCCAAAGAGGCCTCTCCTGTATAAGTGCCTTGTCAAGGCAATCCCAGATGAAGGAATATGAAGCTGCCCTACTTTGCCATTCCAGTGCTTGCATCCTGCTTTTTCTGTCCCAGAGCCTTTGTGCTGGCAAAGCCAAGTGCTTCCTTGGTCTTTGACACCTGCATCCAAGGCCCTTATTATTCCTTTTGTATGGCAGCAAATCTATAGCAGTTTCCTGTGAAAGGGGCACCACTGAGAATTGGAATGCAGCTGCTGTCTTAACATTCCATCTTTGTCCATAAAGTTGGGTAAGAGGGGGAAAAGGTTTTCTTTTTAACATTCATTGGCTTTAAAAGACCAATGATGTTACAGATGTCATCAGCTCCAAGAAATCTGTTCTAGAGTGATAAACCATGTCCTGCTGCCAACAGGACTGTCTGCCTGTCCACATGTCTCTTGAGGATGGATAGGAGGAGGCAGACTGATGGAGAGCATCCTGAGCTGGAACCCTGGGGATGACTTTTATGGCTCTCCTAGAGTCCATTCTTCTTCCTTCTCTGAGCAACACCCCCGATTTCCTTTGGAAGTATCACCTCTTCCCCAAGGGAAAGTTGATCAGAGATGAGGTGTTCTTTAGGTGGTCTGCCCACTGCTTCCGGGACTGTAGCGTGCACAGATACAGGGAATCTCTTGAAAAGCAGATCCAGATTTGGAAGGTCCAGAATGAGGCCTGAAACACTGCATTTCTTGCAAGTTCCCAGATGTTGAAGCTGCTGGCCCATTGGCCTATTCTCAAGCACTCAGCCATCGAATGTTCCAGATGCCGGAACCAGAACCTGAGTATTGAAGAACTTGGACTTGCTTCCTGCCCCTGCCTCATGTTACCTGCAAAATCCTGCCTGTTTCTGGTCCAGGCTCTCTAGCCACCCCTCCCACCCTGTGAGCTCCAAACATCCCTGCCTCCAAATCCTCTTTACTTCTGGCAGCCTTGGTTTCTGAGAGATGCCAACCGGAAACCCTAAACAATGTGGTCTCTGAGCCTCAGTTTTCTAAGCTATAGAAGAGGGACACTAATCTCTAGTGAGAAGGTATTCATGATATTAAAGTGACCAAGATTCAGGCCCCACCCTGAGTGAGATGCTGCTGGTCCCCCAGAGCCCCTGAGCAGAAGCCCCGCCAGAGACCCTCAGGGCTCTTCCCTCACACCAGCCACTGCTTAGGTCCAGTGGCATTTAGGATGCAAGAACAAAGGAAGCTATTAAAACTTTCAGCTAAGAGATTGATTTTTCTAATTACCAGTTAATGTCATCCCTTCTGGGCCTCAGAAGGCCTGTTTATTCTTATTTAAAATGCAAGATTGTCTCAAGTAACTAGCTTAATGTAAAAGTCTTCACAGCCTAAAATACACTTTAATTAACTGACCTGTCAGGTAGAGTAAGTATCATTAAGTGGTAATGATATAATTTTTCTTAACCACTAATTACTAACTAAATACTGTTTTCTCAGTTTACTCTGTTTTTTGCTTTCTTGAGAATGATGATAATTAAAATGATAGTGACCATTTATTAATCTTATTGATGATAAAAATTAAGAACCAATATTTAATGAGTACTTAGGTGTGCCAAGCAATAAGATAAGCATTGTATGTGTGAACTCAGTCACTAAATCATGGCTGACTCTTTGGAGACCCAATGGACTGTGGCCCTCGAGGCTCCTCTGACCATGGGATTGTCCAGATAAGAATACTGGAACAGAAGCCACTTCCTTCTCCAGGGGGTCTTCCTGACTCAGGGATGGAATCTGAGTCTCTCTCGTCTCCTGCACTGGCAGGTGGATTCACCACTGAGCCACCTGGGAAGCCCCCTATGATATTACAGAGTGTTATAACTCTCACTTTAGAGCTGAAGAAATTGAGGTACAAAGGAGTTTGGTAACTTGCTCAGGATACAGAGTGGTGGAATTGGAACTGGTATCAATCCAGGCAGAATTTATCCTGGTAACCACTGTACCACACTTGAAAATGCTTGCACAAATGTGTAAAAAGGAAACAACCGAAATGGATTGGGCACATAGGACTGGAATATCCAGTACTGTTGAACACTATGCAAATAGTAAATAGCCAAGACAGAGTTACATGAATAGACGTGGGGAAAAGCCCAAGATGTATTGTTTGTGAAAGATGGTGTGTTACAGAATAGGCTTATTATATTGAAAACAAAAGTCAAACAGACGTCTTACTGTGCGCATGCTCAGTCGCTCAGTCATGTCCACCTCTTTGTGACCCCCTGAACTGGAGCTCTCCTGCCGAACACTGGAGTAAGTTGCCATTTCTTCCTCCAGCGGGTCTTCCTGACCCAGGGAAGGAAACTGCCTCTCTTGCATTAACAGGCAGATTCTTGACCACTGTGCCCCCCGGGCAGCCTGATGTCTTAATATCTATGGAGGAAAACAGGAAGATGTATAAAGTACATCTGTAAAGGAAGATACACACCAAACTAATTCTAAAAATTAGAATGTGGAAGGGAGAAAATTTTCACTTTAAATTTTGACATGCATCTTTATCAACTGAAGATTTTTACAGCAAGCACATAATATTTAGGACATCAAGAAAACAGAAAAAAAAAATTGCTCTATAGAAAAAAACCCTGTTAACACTTTTAGCAAAGGAATGGATTAATTTTATAAGATGAAAAACACACAAAAAATATACGTTTTATAAAAGGATTTTCCCTTGGTAAGGAAATGGAGAAATCCATAGCATCTTATCATTAGAATCCTAGTTGCAATTTTCCCGTGTGACACAATTCCTTACTCCCAGTATTAGAGTTATTCAGAAGGTGGTACTTCATTTCCTAAAAACCACCCTACAGTTGAGATGCACTGTGCTGGGTGTTTAGGGATTGGCTGCTTTTTCAATTGGAATCTTTCACTGGAGCCTGGACTTCAAAAACACAGCAATCAAAGCAAAGGGAAACAAAATCCCCTAAGACTGAGATATGATTTTTCCTGGTTTACACATAGTTGATGGTACCTGAGGAATGCTCAGCAAAACATAGTTATCAGTCTTAAAGACTCCTCTGAGTTATTTTTTAAAGAGATGATGGAAAGATAAAAAATGGAGAGATGCTAGTTACAAGTGGGAAACGGGGTTGAGAGTATGTTTATTGACCTAAAACAAATGGACCACAGGTTATTTCTCCAGCAAAAATGGGTTTATTTGAGGTCAGGAAAGAATTGTAATTTGGGGTCAGCAACCAAGTGCAAGTGCCCCCACAACAGCAGAAAGAGAAGCTTTTCCAGAAGAGTGAGTAGGAGGGCTGTGTTAAGAGCCCACGGCCTCTCTCTGGCTGAGTTGTTGCTGGGAAACAAGGGACGAGATTCCTTCTTCCTGTTGATCCCCACTATCATCCAGATCATGAGAGCTCACCATTCTGGTCTCTTTACTCTATTTTGTTTAAGGTTTCTGGTTATTTATGTTTCTTTCTTTCTTTTTTTTTTTTTTACAGATTTGATTGAAGTGTTTACAACAAACACATGATATTTAGAAAATTAGGAAAGAAACAGGGCAGATTTTAACTTCTTATTTTGTCCTTTTAGGTTTGATTTTTTTATAAATCATAGCATACAATACTGTTATAAGACTTTATTTTTATTTAAAAAATGATATATTGTTCATGTGGTGTTTCTTGAATGTGTAATATTGGGGGAATTTTCTTAGACCATTTCTAAGTTGACATAACGGAGTGTTTTCTGATTGAAAAAAAATGGAATTTGGCCATTTCTACAATCCTTCACATTTTTAGATAGTGATTACCTTCCGCAGGATGTGCCAGATTTGTGAATTTCCAAAGACAGCCAAACAATGGTGGAGAGAGTAGAATGCGAAAGAATTTCCTCCTGGCACTCCTGTGTTCAGAACTGAGGAAACCTATACTAGTGCCTGGTAAATATGGCATGTTAAGGAGTACATTCTCCACGTGACAGTTTTGGCAGAATTGTAACCACATAAAGGACTGGATAAGCACTTTGAACTGGGGTCCCAGGAAAAGTCAGTTCTCTGAGAGCAGGGCCCTCTGTACTGATCTGTGTAGCCCCAGTCACCTGGTCTGGAGCTTGTCCTTCACAAAGAATGAAGGGTAAACAGGTATCACGTACAAAATCTACCCACCATGCAGACTCCCAGACAGACTTGACTCCTCATCTTGACGCAACTGTTTTTTAGTTTGTTGGTCTTGGCTGAGTTATTTCACTTGACTCAGCCCCCATTTCCTGCCCTATAAAATGGGCATAATCATAATTACACTTAGTTCTCAGGACTTTGTAAAGATTTAATGAGGTAATGTGTGTAAATTGCTTAGTGGAGTGCCTTGCACATGGTTAGCAATCAATAGATGGTAGCTTTAAAATTTGTTTTTCTCCTTTAGACTTCCAAGTTTTGTTTTATTAAAAAAAATTTTTTTATTTATTTAATTTTTTTTTTTTTTTGGCCACGCTGAATAGGTTGCAGGGTCTTAGTTCCCTGACTAGGGATTGAACCTGTATCTCCCCCCACAGTGGAAGCACAGCATCCTAACCACTGGACCACCAGGGAATTCCCTAGACTTCTAGTTTAAGGGTGAGAATAGAAGACCTTTTTAGCCTTTCCAACTCTTGGAAATCACTCCAGAACCAAACAAAAGCAAACCAGTGAGGGATAAAAACAAACTATATCTTTGATGAAATTGTAAATCCCAACTACTCCTGTGAAAAAGCAGATAATGGAGTGGGAACTAACCAAGTAGTGGGAAGGTGAAAATACAACTCCCCAGAGAAGAGAGAACTGATGAGGCTGGGAGTCATAACACCTCAGAAGGCGGGGTGAAGGCAAGCTAGTCTGAGTTTTCTCAAAGAGCATTTAGACAAAACCACCTCCAGCAATCAAGCAAGACTCACTCCTTCGCTCGCACAGGATACCAGAGGTGTATTCTTTGGAGAAAGTGAAACTGAGAAGTTCAGAACTTAAGAGAAGTAAGCGCGGGGACAGCAGCAGTTGTGGGCTAGACTGGAAATGAGAGCAGCTGAGGACCGCCTGCTGTTGCTGGTCACGGAGAGCCTCGTCCCCATGCTGAGAACACCTGCGGCTTGCCTGTTCACCCCTGACAGTAGGTGGCAGGGCTGTTTGGGGAGAACGCTGAGTGACTTGAAAACGCCGCCTGGAATATTAGATTGGGTTATTTGTCCCTGGTGGCTCAGATGGTAAAGAATCCACCTGCAGTGCACCTGGGTTTATCCCTGGGTTGGGAAGTTCCCCTGGAGGAGGGCATGGCAACCGACTCCAGTATTCTTGCCTGGAGAATCCCAGGGACAGAGGTCATCCCCCCAGGAAAAGCTGGCTCTCTATCTTTTCACTACACTGTGAAGTGCACCAATTGACAAGCATTCCTCATCCCTCCAGAGCTCCAAGTCAGCTGTTTAGTGCAGCATTTTTAAATATGAAAGGATAACCAAGGATCACCAGGCCCTCAAGGAAAAGAGCTCAGAGGAAACGAGGCAATGCACAGAGTAAAAGAAAACATTAAAAAAAAAAACAACTAATAATATTCTGAGAAGATGTTACATCCACAAGCCAAGGTCAAGGACAGGATGTTATTGCTAGATGGAAAATTTAGAGAATAATTAAGAGCCCTTAGAAATTCAAAACAGGATAGTCAGAATGAAAATTGCAACAGAAGGGTCGAAAGTTAAAGTCAAGTAACTCTTGAAAAAGTGTTGGATCATCAAAGGGAGAGCATAAGAAAATTAAAGTATTGATTCAGGAAATTAAATATCTGACTAATAGAAATAGCAAAAAAAAAAAAAAGGCAAGAAAAGAGATCAAATGAAGGGGAGAAAATTATCAAGAAACAATTTAAGGAATTCTCAATAAGCAGAGTGAATCTTATGATTGAAAGAGCCCACTAAGTTTCCATCACATGGTCACACAGTTTCAGAATACCAGAGATAAAGAGAAGTTCCTAAAAACATTTAGAGAAATGCAGGTCATGGTTGAAGGATCAGGATTAAATGGCATCGGCCTTCTGAATGGCAGCATTAGAAGCCAAACATAATGAAGTAATGCTTTAAAATTCTGCGGGAAAATAATTTCTGAGCCAGAATTCTTTCAGTCAAGTGTAAGAGCAGAATATATTTTAAAACATACAAAGTTTTGAAACTTCCATAGTAGTCCAGGAGTTAAGAATCTACCTTCCAATGCAGGAGATGCAAGTTCCATCCCTGGTCAGGGGAGCTAAGATCCCACATGTTGTGGGGCTACTGAACCCGAGCCCCACAGCTACTAAGCCCGCACGCTCTGGAGCCCACACGCCACAGTGAAAGATCCCACGTACCTACATAAGACCCGATGCAGACACAGATAAGTAAATATTAAAAAAATAAAACCTACAAAGTTTCAAAAAAACTTTCTTTGTGCAAGAGTATGTCTTCAGAGAGAGGGAGAGAAAGAAAGACCGAAACAAAAGACAAAAGAAATAAGATCAGGAAAGGAAAAAGGAATCCAGTACCAGGACCCCCTCAATGGAGATTTCATGTGAACTAGAGAACAATCCCCCTTTTGCAAGGATAAATTAGGAAAAAAAATATCCCCTCTGGGCAGTTGCAGCTGCCAGAATACCCAGCTTGCTAAGCCAAGGGTAGACTGGATTTCTACTCTTTGCCCCATCAGTTCAGTTCAGTTGCTCAGTCGTGTCCGACTTTTTGTGACCCCATGGACTGCAGCATGTCAGGCCTCCATGTCCATCCCCAAGTCCCAGAGTTTACTCAAACTCATGTCCATTGAGTTGGTGATACCATCCAACCATCTTATCCATCCCCTTCTCCTCTTGCCTTCAGTCTTCCCCAGCATCAAGGTCTTTTCAAATGAGTCAGTTCTTCACATCAGGTGGCCAAAGTATTGGAGTTTCAGCTTCAGCATCAGTCCTTCCAGTGAATATTCAGGACTGATTTCTTTTAGGATGGACTGGTTGGATCTCCTTGCAAGTCCAAGGGACTCTCAAGAGTCTTCTTCAACACCACAGTTCAAAAGCATCAATTCTTCAGTGCTCAGCTTTCTTTATAGTCCAACTCTCACATCCATACATGATGACTGGAAAAACCATAGCTTTGACTAGACAGACCCTTGTTGGCAAAGTAATGTCTCTGCTTTTTCACATGCTGTCTAGGATGTTCATAGCTATTCTTCCATGGAGCAAGCATCTTTCTATTTCATGGCTGCAGTCACCATCTGCAGTGATTTTGGAGTCCAAGCAAATAAAGTGTACTGTTTCCACTGTTTCCCCATCTATTTCCCATGAAGTGATGGGACCAGATGCCATAATCTTCGTTTTCTGAATGTTGAGTTTTAAGCCAACTTTTTCACTCTCCTCTTTCACTTTCATCAAAAGGCTCTCTAGTTTTTTGCTTTCTGCCATAAGGGTGGTGTCATCTGCATATTTGAGGTTATTGATGTTTCTCCCAGCAATCTCGATTCCAGCTTGTGCTTCCTCCAGCCCAACGTTTCTCAGGATGTATTCTGCATATAAGTTAAATAAGCAGGGTGACAATATACAGCCTTGATGTACACCTTTCCCGATCTGGAACCGGTTTCCTGATTTGCCCCATCAGCTAGGCACAAACTGAGGCAGCTCTGTCAACAAGGAGGAGAACTGAAGTCCTGTGGTTTCAGTCATGACAAACCTAGTCAGCAAGTCTTACAGTTTTGAGCAGGAAGACAAAAGGCTCCAGGAGAAAAGTATCTAGAAAAAAATGGAACTAATATATTAGAATGCAAAATACTATTGATAGTTATGTGGTCGATAGTATTGGATTGGGGAAAATTTTTTAATAAAAACATACAGGGTTAGTCGGATTTTTTAAAAAAGAAGCTAATTATGATTTACAGGGAAAAATGAAGAGATAATAGGAAAAAAGGTGTGGCTTCAACATTAAGCAATTTACATAGTCCTAATACTGTGACATAACTATACGCTGGAGAAATGGGGAGATGGGAAAATAAGTTTGTTGGCCTTTTGAGAGAGCTAATTCCTACACAGTAGAGTGAGAAATCAATAGATAATGGTGGAAAAAAAAGAATAAAACAAGAAATGACTCTGGAAATGTATTATTTGGAAATATATAGATAGATGCTCGAGGAAGTACCTGAAATTATTGAGGCTGTAACTTAGGGAGTGAAATTTGGAGATTTAGTGTTTCCTTTTGGTGTTACTTTGATGAAAATAAAAATGAAATTTAATAGATTTTCATGGGAGTTCCTTGGAGGTCCAGGGGTTAGGACTCAGTGCTTTCACTGCCATGGCCCGAGTTTGCTTTCTTGTTGGGGAGCTAACATCCTGCACGGCTCACAGTGCTGCTAGATAGGTAGGTAGGTAGATGAATTTTCAGGCCCAGGTATGAAATAACTGCGTATGAACAGCAGTACTTGAAAATTTTAATCAAAAAAAATTATTTATTTATTTGGCTGCACAGGTCTTAGTTGAGGTGTTGCTGCACGTGGGATCTTTAGTTGCACAAGTGAACTCTTAGTTGCAGCATGTAGGATCTAGTTCTTGACCAAGGATCAAACCCAGGCCCCCTGCATTGGGAGTGCAGTGCCCATTTAGCCACTGGACCACACGACAGTCCCGGAAATTTTAATTTTTAATCAAAGGACCTAGAATTGTCAGGTCAAATTCAATGCAGTTGTTCTCACCAAGGCTTTAGGCAAATAAGATGTTAATAGAAGTTGGTCCTTGCCATCAGCACTTCATGCCTTCTACTTTTTGACAGCTCAGTGATTCCTGGAACTGTAGAGAAGACTCCTGTGGACCATGGGGTGTCTAAATGTCACCCCTCTCCCCCTTGCCTAGAATCCCATATCTGTAGATGCTGCAAAAGAGATGCACTGACCAGGGTCTATTCCTATTTCTTTTATTAACTGTTGAGCCTTGCGGAAGCCCGTAAAATCACTGGAGCTCATTATCTACTATTGGATGAAAAATCATCCTAGAGATTTCTCAGAGGAATTGTAAAACTGTTTAAATTGCATTTGGTGAAAATGATAAACATAGCGCTAGCGTGTAGTGTATGAAAAGAGAAGAGCTTTTATAAATATGAGTCAGCTTAGGATGTTAAGAACTCATTTTGAGGTTGAAGAAAGTGAGTCGCTCAGTCATGTCCGACTCTTTGAGACCCCCATGGAGTGTAGCCGACCAGGCTCCTCTGTCCGTGGGATTTTCCAGGCAAGAATACTAATGCGTAGCCATCCCCTTCTCCAGCGGATCTTCCTGATCCAGGGATTAAACCCTGGTCTCCTAAATTGCAGGCAGATTCTTTACCCTCTGAGCCACCAGGGAGGCTAAATTGTGCTATTTCTAACCACAATTTAAAAAAGCACTTTTTGGAGCTATAGAGAGTACTTTGGTGAGAAGCTTTGCAAAGAAATAACCATCATTAATACCTCAGAAAAAGAGGGATGTCAAACTGGTTAAAATTTTGCAGAAAGTTTATGGTCTTGATTAATTACTGTAAGAAAAAAACCATTAATTGACATGGAATGACACAGCCAAATGATAACAAGCACCTGCTGATGAACAGGGTACAGCAAAGCCTTCAAAGCCTCTTAGAAATTGGGCAAATTAAACGAATGGCTGTATGAACTAGAAGTAAGAGCTCTTTTTATAAAAATAGACTGCAAGCTCCATGAGGGGAGGACTCCTGTTTTATTTCATTCATTGCTGTTGCATACAGGGTAGTCATACAGCAGTTATCTGGCGGAATAAATGAAGTGCACTGTTTGCTATGAATGCTTATCTTTCCTGATTTAGTAATACAACTATAGGACTTTAATTATATGTATAGTAATACATTTCTATATATATATGAGGAAATAAAATTATGATTTGAATTATCACTATCCAAATAACTAAAAGTTGGGGTTGCTTGGTTATTCAGCCAAAACCATCAAATTCTTGCCAGTTACTAACACTCTTTTATAGCAGCCTGAGGGCTGAGGTAGCACATTTGGTTGAACCTCAACACGTTGTTGAGGTTCATCTCATGGTGATGAGATACTATTACTGTATACCTACCAGTATGGCTAAAATTAGACTATTGACAGATGTCAGAATACATTTGTCTCTTGTGAGGGATGTCTTAACTGGGAAGAGGGCATTTTCTCAGGAGACAGAAATGTTATGTATGGAGTTGATGTGGTCACAGAGGGGAATACAGTTGATCCTTCAACAACATGGGCTTGAACTTTGTGGGTTGACTTACATGTAGATTTCCTTTCAATAAGCTATGTGTATAAAGGCCCGCTGTGCTGTTACCTTTCAAATTGTTTATTTTACTGTATAAAATTAAAACCAAAAAACCTCACATAAAATCACTGACATGTGGGAGATGTCACAGTCTTGAAGGATGAACAAATAGAGTAGGCAGAGAGAAGGGAGACCATTTAGGGCACTTACCCTCTATGTTCTCATCTGCTAAATGGGTAGAATAAAGAGTGTAGATAAATAGAAAACAAGTACAACTGGAATTGGCTCACAGATGAGTCATCTAAACAAAACCAGTTGAAATTGTCCCTCTGCTGCCCTGAAGACTCAAGCCCTTGCTCTCCTCTGTCCTCGAAGAGCAGTTAACTGAAAAGTTTTCATAAGTAGGCAGATGATAGAATGCCCATTTATTAAGTTATGGTGAGAATTACATAAGATGGAGAAGCTCTATACAGTCAACAAAAACAAGACCGGGAGCTGACTGTGGATCAGATCATGAACTCCTTATTGCCAAATTCAGACTCAAATTGAAGAAAACAGGGAAAACCGCTAGACCATTCAGGTATGACCTCAATCAAATCCCTTAGGATTATACAGTGGAAGTGAGAAATAGATTTAAGGGCCTAGATCTGATAGAGTGCCTGATGAACTATGGAATGAGGTTTGTGACATTGTACAGGAGACAGGGATCAAGCCCATCCCCATGGAAAAGAAATGCAAAAAAGCAAAATGGCTGTCTGGGGAAGGCTTACAAATAGCTGTGAAAAGAAGAGAAGTGAAAAGCCAAGGAGAAAAGGAAAGATATAAACATCTGAATGCAGAGTTTCAAAGAATAGCAAGAAGAGATAAGAAAGCCTTCTTCAGCGATCAATGCAAAGAAATAGAGGAAAAGAACAGAATGGGAAAGACTAGAGATCTCTTCAAGAAAATTAGAGATACCAAGGGAACATTTCATGCAAAGATGGGCTCGATAAAGGACAGAAATAGTCTGGACCTAACAGAAGCAGAAGATATTAAGAAGAGGTGGCAAGAATACACGGAAGAACTGTACAAAAAAGATCTTCACGACCCGGATAATAACGATGGTGTGATCACTCATTTAGAGCCAGATATCCTGGAATGTGAAGTCAAGTCGGCCTTAGAAAGCATCACTATGAACAAAGCTAGTGGAGGTGATAGAATTCCAGTTGAGCTGTTTCAAATCCTGAAAGATGACGCTGTCAAAGTGCTGCACTCAATATGCCAGCAAATTTGGAAAACTCAGTAGTGGCCACAGGACTGGAAAAGGTCAGTTTTCATCCCAATCCCAAAGAAAGGCAATGCCAAAGAATGCTCAAACTACCGCACAATTGCACTCATCTCACACGTTAGTAAGGTAATGCTCCAAATTCTCCAAGCCAGGCTTCAGCAATACGTGAACCATGAACTTCCTGATGTTCAAGCTGGTTTTAGAAAAGGCAGAGGAACCAGAGATCAAATTGCCAGCATCCGCTGGATCATGGAAAAAGCAAGAGAGTTCCAGAAAAACATCTATTTCTGCTTTATTGACTATGCCAAAGCCTTTGACTGTGTGGTTCACAATAAACTGTGGAAAATTCTGAAAGAGCTGGGAATACCAGACCACCTGACCTGCCTCTTGAGAAATCTGTATGCAGGCCAGGAAGCAACAGTTAGAACTGGATATGGAACAACAGACTTGTTCCAAATAGGAAAAGGAGTACTTCAAGGCTGTATATTGTCACCCTGCTTATTTAACTTGTATGCAGAGTACATCATGAGAAACGCTGGGCTGGAAGAAGCACAAGCTGGAATCAAGATTGCCGGGAGAAATATCAATAACCTCAGATATGCAGATGACACCACCCTTATGGCAGAAAGTGAAGAGGAACTAAAGAGCCTCTTGATGAAAGTGAAAGAGGAGAGTGAAAAAGTTGGCTTAAAGCTCAACATTCAGAAAACGAAGATCATGGCATCCGGTCCCATCACTTCATGGGAAATAGATGGGGAAACAGTGGAAACAGTGTCAGACTTTATTAATTTGGGCTCCAAAATCACTGCAGATGGTGATTGCAGCCATGAAATTAAAAGACGCTTACTCCTTGGAAGAAAAGTTATGAGCAACCTAGATAGCATATTCAAAAGCAGAGACATTACTTTGCCGACTAAGGTCCGTCTAGTCAAGGCTATGGTTTTTCCAGTAGTCATGTATGGATGTGAGAGTTGGACTGTGAAGAAGGCTGAGTGCTGAAGAATTGATGCTTTTGAACTGTGGTGTTGGAGAAGACTCTTGAGAGTCCCTTGGACTGCAAGGAGATCCAACCAGTCCATTCTGAAGGAGATCAACCCTGGGATTTCTTTGGAAGGACTGATGCTAAAGCTGAAGCTCCAGTACTTTGGCCACCTCATGCGAGGAGTTGACTCATTGGAGAAGACTCTGATGCTGGGAGGGATTGGGGGCAGGAGGAGAAGGGGACGACCCAGGATGAGATGGCTGGATGGCATCGCTCACTCGATGGACGTGAATCTGAGTGAACTCTGGGAGTTGGTGATGGACAGGGAGGCCTGGCGTGCTGCGATTCATGGGGTCGCAAAGAGTCGGACATGACTGAGCGACTGAACTGAACTGAACTGAGAATTACAGTTCTCATGTGGATAAACTAGTATACCTGTGACCTCATAATCAGCATATTCTCACCTAGTGACTAAGCAGCAGGGAAAGATGAAGGGATCATTTTATTAATTCACCATGGGTGCCATCAAGGCCAGGATAGGACTCCAAAGATGCAGGGAGCATCTTCTTTAGTCTGGTCTCTGTAGGCAACTGAGAGTTGTCTGGTGGACATGGCATTAGGGCAAGAGGAGCTGAATAGCTCCAAAGTGTGTTGGCTTCAGGGTGAGGGACCTTTATGCCTCCTTCACCATAGGGATGTCCTTAACGATTGAGCCAGAAATACTTGAGGTCCACCCTCTAAGATGCCTCATACCAGTATCTAATGGTTGTTACTGTGTGTCTCAGTTATTTATTGTTGCATAACAAATCACCTCATTTAGCTTTACTGGCAATTCCATGTGTCAGGAATTCAGGCAGGAAGTGTTTAGCCAAGTAATTTGTCTCTGATCCACATGGCGTTAACTGGGGCAGGGCTGGGGCAGGCTGGGGTTGGAGGATTCATTTTTAAGTTGGCTCCACTCCCATGTCTTCCTCACCCTCCTCTCTCCGTGATACCATCTCAAATTACGTATCTATTCATATATATTCTATGCATGCATGCTCAGGCACTTCAGCTGTGTCTGACTCTTTGCAGTCCTATGGACTGTAGCCTGCTAGACTCCTCTATCCATTGGATTCTCCAGGCAAGAATACTGGAGTCAGTTGCCGTGTCCTCCTTCAGGGGATCTTCCTGACCCAGGGATTGAACCTGCATCTCTCACGTCTCCTGCACTGTCACGTGGGTTGTTTACCACTAGACATGGGAAGTGCCATATGTTGTATATACATAATATATTCATATATATATTATATCTATTCAATATCTCCATCTACTTGAAGATATTGACTAGGAAATTCCTGTTGGAAATTTATGGGTGTAATTTGGGCTGGAGATACAAATTTGGGAATTATTACCATATTGCTATTGGTAGATCATGTGATGGATGGTCAGAAGTCTGGATGAGTTCACTTAGGGAATATAAATGAAAAAAGTTAAAGACTGAGCCCCGGGGCTCTTCAAATGTTGGAGAGATAAATTAGATTTAATGAAAGAGACTGGAAATGAGCAGTCAGTGAGGTAGGAAGAGAATCAGGATTGTGGTACCCCAAAGCCAAATGGAAAAAAAATTGTTTTTGCGACTTCCCTGACAGTCCAGTGGTTAAGACTCTATGCTCACATTGCTGGGGCTGTGGGTCTGATCCCTGGTTGGGGGACTAAGATCCCACATGCTGTGAGATGTGGCCCAAAGAAAAAAAACTGTTTTAAGAATGAAGCTAAGACTGTCAAATACTTTATTTTTATTTTTTGTAAATCAACAATAGTTTAATAAAAATAAACAAATACTAATTAATAAAAGACATTGTGCTGGCAGAAATAAAGACACGGATGTAGAGAACAAATATATGGATACCAAGAAGGAAAGGGGAGATTAGGACTGACGGATATACACTACTGATACTATGTATAAAATAGACAACTAAGGAGAACATATTGTACAGCACAGGGAACTCTACTTAATTCACTGTGGTGACCTGAATGGGAAAGAAGTCCAGAATGGAGGGGATATATGTATGTGTATGGCTGATTCATTGTGCTGTACAGCAGCAACTAATACAACATTGTAAAGCAACTATACTCCAATCAAATTAATTTTTATTTTTTAATTTTTATTTTTACTTTATTTTACTTTACAATACTGTATTGGTTTTGCCATACATTGACATGAATCCACCACGGGTGTACATGCGTTCCCAAACTTGAACCCCCCTCCCACCTCCCTCCCCATAACATCTCTCTGGGTCATCACCGTGCACCAGCCCCAAGCATGCTGTATCCTGCGTCAGACATAGACTGGCGATTCAATTCTTACATGATAGTATACATGTTACAATGCCATTCTCCCAAATCATCCCACCCTCTCCCTTTCCCTCTGAGTCCAAAAGTCCGTTATACACATCTGTGTCTTTTGTCCTGTCTTACATACAGGGTCGTCATTGCCATCTTTCTAAATTCCATATATATGTGTTAGTATAGTGTATTGGTGTTTTTCTTTCTGGCTTACTTCACTCTGTATAATCGGCTCCAGTTTCATCCATCTCATCAGAACTCAAATGAATTCTTTTTAACGGCTGAGTAATACTCCATTGTGTATATGTACCACAGCTTTCTTATCCATTCATCTGCTGATGGACATCTAGGTTGTTTCCATGTCCTGGCTATTATAAACAGTGCTGCGATGAACATTGGGGTACATGTGTCTCTTTCAATTCTGGTTTCCTCAGTGTGTATGCCCAGCAGTGGGATTGCTGGGTCATAAGGTAGTTCTATTTGCAATTTTTTAAGGAATCTCCACACTGTTCTCCATAGTGGCTGTACTAGTTTGCATTCCCACCAACAGTGTAGGAGGATTCCCTTTTCTCCACACCCTCTCCAGCATTTACTGCTTGCAGATTTTTGGATCGCAGCCATTCTGACTGGTGTGAAGTGGTACCTCATTGTGGTTTTGATTTGCATTTCTCTAATAATGAGTGATGTTGAGCATCTTTTCATGTGTTTGTTAGCCATCCGTACATCTTCTTTGGAGAAATGTCTATTTAGTTCTTTGGCCCATTTTTTGATTGGGTCGTTTATTTTTCTGGAATTGAGTTACATAAGTTGCTTGTATATTTTTGAGATTAGTTGTTTGTCAGTTGCTTCATTTGCTATTATTTTCTCCCATTCAGAAGGCTGTCTTTTCACTTTGCTTATATTTTCCTTTGTTGTGCAGAAGCTTTTAATTTTAATTAGATCCCATTTTTGCTTTTATTTCCAGTATTCTGGGAGGTGGATCATAGAGGATCCTGCTGTGATTTATGTCTGAGAGTGTTTTGCCTATGTTCTCCTCTAGGAGTTTTATAGTTTCTGATCTTACATTTAGATCTTTAATCCATTTTGAGTTTATTTTTGTGTGTGGTGTTAGAAAGTGATCTAGTTTCATTCTTTTACAAGTGGTTGACCAGTTTTCCCAACACCACTTGTTAAAGAGATTGTCTTTACTCCATTGTATATTCTTGCCTCCTTTGTCAAAGATAAGGTGTCCATATGTGTGTGGATTTATCTCTGGGCTTTCTATTTTGTTCCATTGATCTATATGTCTGTCTTTGTGCCAGTACCATACTGTCTTGATGACTGTGGCTTTGTAGTAGAGCCTGAAGTCAGGCAAGTTGATTCCTCCAGTTCCATTCTTCTTTCTCATAAGACTGTCAAATACTTTATATAAATTAAATGAAGTGACCATTGGATTTATCACTGGATTTAGCAATGAGATAATTGGTGACCTTATTAGAGTAGTTTTGGTGAAGTGTGGGATGTCATGGGTAAAAACACAATTGGAGTAGTTTCAAAAGAGAAAGGGCCCAAATGTCGATCAGTGGGAGAATGGAAAAGTCATATGTGATTTTATCTGTACAGTGGATTACTATTTAGCCATAAAAAGTGAAGTACTGAAACATACTACATCTTTTTTTAAAATTGAAGTATAGATGATTTACAATGTTTCAGGAGTATAGCAAAGTGATTCAGTTAACATCCATATATATGTTCTTTTCCAGATTCTTTTTTATAATAATTACAAGATATTGAATATCGTTCCCTGTGCTTAGAGTAGGTCCTTATTGTTATCTACCTAGTGATTCATATATTGTGCATCCTTTAATCCCAAATTGCTAATTCATCCTCCCCTCTTTCCTCTTTGATAGCCATTAGTTTGTTTTTTGGTATATGTGCTGCTGAAATGAGCACAATGATAGCTGTTAGTTTGTTTTCTGTGTCTGTGAGCATATTTCTGTTTTGTGATTAAGTTCGTGTTATTTTTTAAGATTCTACACGTAAATGATATATTTTTCTTTGACTTAACTTCACTTAGTAGGATAATGTCTAGGCTCTCCCACATCTTCTTAAACCAGTCATCTGTTTTTGGGCATTTGGACTTTTCCACGTCATGGCTATTGTAAATAGTGCTGCTGTGAACACTGGGGTGCATGTGTTTTTTTGAATTAAGTTTTTGTCTTTTTTTGGATATTTGCTCAGGAGTGGCATTGCTGGATTATATGGTAGCTCTAGTTTTAGCTTTTTAAGGAACCTCCAGTTTGCCACAGTGCCGGTACCAACTGACATTCCCATCAACAGTGTAGGAAGGTTCCCTTTTCTCTGTACCCTCCTCAGCATGTATTATTTGTAGACTTTCTGATGATAGCCATTCTGACCGGTGTGAGGTGATACCTCATTGTGGTTTTGTGTTTCTCTAATAATTAAGGATACTGAGCATTTTTTTCATCTGCCTGTTGATCATATGTGTGTTGTCTTTTTTGAAGAAGTATCTATTTAGGTCTTCTGTCCATGTTTTATTTGGTTGCTTGTTTTTTGATATTGAGTTGTATGAGCTGTTTATATACACTGTACTTGTGTCATATGTAATGAGATATTAACCATCATTATCATTTTAATCTGGATACTTATTACATGTCTGTTAGTCGCTCAGTCGTATCCGATTCTTTGCGACCCCATACACTGTAGCCCACCAGGATCCTCTGTCCATGGAATTCTCCAGGCAAGAATACTGGAGTGGGTTGCTATTCCCTTCACAGGTGATCTTCCCAACCCAGGGATTGAACCCAGGTCTCCTGCATTTCAGGCAGATTCTTTAGTCTGAGCCACCAAGGAAACAATACTATGAATCAAGCTGAATACCTTTTTATATATTTCAATATACTTTATATATATTTTTTGTAATCTGATGACATATTGTGATTGTTTAAAAAATTGAGTTTTGTTTATTGAGTCAAGATTTTATATGTAAATGAAATTAGTTCTATATGAGTTCGGGCTTTCAGGTGGTTCAGTGGTAAAGAATCCACCTGTCAATGCAGGAGATGCGGGTTTGATCCCTGGATAGCGAAGAATCCTCTGGAGGAGAAAGTCACAACCCACTCCAGTATTCTTGCCTGGAGAATCCTATGGACAGAGGAGCTTGGTGGCTACAGTGCATGGGTCAGAGTCAGACATGGCTGAGCACAGCAGCCTGTGCAGAAGTCGGGTTGTGACCTTCAGGCCTCACCTGCCCCACCAACCAACTCTAGCCTGCCCTCTGGCAAGCTCCTCCACTGCTCCTGATACAGTTCCCGGCCCTCCCCACCAATGCCCTCTTCAAAGAGGCCTGAGTCTCAGCTGTGCAGGAGTGCGGAGGGGTGCTTAGTTACCTTACTGTCTATTCTTATTCAGCCTAGAGGCAGTGGCTTTTTTTTCTGGTGTTTTTACTGCCCTGCTACTTTTAAGCCCTTTTTTCCTCTTTGAGTATTTTGTGACCACCAGGCTCCTCTGTCCACGGTATTTATCAGGCAAGAATACTAGTGTAGGTTGCCATTACCTTTTCCAGGGGATCTTCCTGGCCCAGGGATCAAACCCTGGTCTCCTGCATTGGTGGCAGATTCTTTGCCATCTGAAATACAAAGGAAGCCATTTATTTCCCACTTGTTAACAGACAATTCACCCTATTACATTTTCCCTGCTCAAATAACTGGTTTGATGTCTACTTCCTGACTGGACCCTGATTGATGTAAGGACAGCACATCTTCTAAGGTTTCAAAGTATTCAACAGTGGCTCATGAATGCTGTTAATTGTGGAATAAACAAAACTAAAAACAAACACCGCCCTCCCCCCCCAATACAGATCTCACATTCTTGTGGAGGTGGTATCATAAGACTAAGTAAGATCTGTAGTATATACTCGTAAACATCTCAAAGCAGGTTTATTTCTCATTTACCCCAAGATAGTACCTGGTTCATACAGGTGCTCAACAAACATCTGGTGAGGCAGGATATGTTGTTGACATACAGTAACCTTGGCAGGCTGTTAGCAGTAAGATAAATCCGCATGGGCTGACCAGTCAAACCTCTGCCAGAGTGTTTTACATTCAGCTGCAAACACATCTCTTCCCTTTGCTCTTCGTTCCAGGAAGGCAATTAAACAAGACATTTCATCACTCCACCATTTCTAATAGGTATGTGGGTGGCAGGTTGCAGAGAAGAGGCAACCTTGAGATCCCAGGGAACCAAAGAAAGGTTATGGGCAAAAGAACCTCTAAATTGGCACAACTGGCAAGGAGATCAAGCCAGTCAACCCTACAGGAAATCAGTCCTAATATTCATTAGAAGGACTGATGCAGAAGTTGAAGCTCCAACACTTTGGCCACCTGATGGGAAAAGTAGACTCACTGGAAAACACCCTGATGCTGGGAAAGATTGAAGGCAGGAGACAGCTATGACAGAGGATGAGATAGTTGGATGGCATCACTGACTCAATAAATATGAATTTGAGCAAACTCCAGGAGACAGTGAAGGACAGGGAAGCCTGGCTTGCTGCAGTCCATGGGGTTGCAGAGTCGGACACTACTGAGTGACTGAACAACAAATTGGCATGCATTTAGTTTCTCTGTGTATCAAAGTGTCCTCACTTAATTCTCAAATAACCCAGGAAATAGGTTTTATAATCTTCACCTTATTGATCAGGAAGTTGAGGGTCATCTGAAAGGTAATTTACCCTACAATTAATTAAACATCAACTAGAATTGCATCCAGGACAGAAGTTTCTTGGCTAGCCTGTCTCTCAGATGGTGGCAGTGAAATGATTTAGACAATTCCTATGGAGGGGAGTATCTGATGTACTCATTCTAGAAGATTCTAATCTTCATGGCATAAGACCACCCACAGACCTCATCTAATCATAGTCCAAGTGGCTCTGAGGGTGGGTGAGGGGGGTTTCATTTTAAAAATTAGAGCATACTTGGAATTTAGGCTGGCTTGCTTATAAAATTAAGGTAAATTTCTTTATAGTTCTCAAAAAATACAGATTACTTGTATTAAGAGCAAATGTCACTAGTATCTCAATTACTATGATTTAAAAAGAATTATGTAGGTATGGAATAAACAAATTATGTTATGGAAGTTGTTCAACAGACAAAGTACACCTAGAGAACATAAAAATTCTTTATTTAACCTAATCCAGCCAGTGTTGAGATAGTCTATGTTAAAAACAAGACATTTAAAAAAATTACAGCACAGTTAGCAAGGCAGTGACTAATTAAGTCACTCAGTTTAATTTTATATTCTTCACAGTCATTTGATAATCAGGTAATGATGAACAATATTTTCTGCCACTTTTGAGATAAGTTAATTTCTGCAAACAAGAGAATTCTACTAGTTATCACTGAACTTTATAAAAGAGGTTTAAAACATTAACATTTATAGAAATAACACAGTAAAGCAATGTGAAAATAAATTGGAAAACACAAATATACCCACCCATCCCAAGTCTAGAGCATTCCTTTAATCTGTCCCCTGGTGTTTCTCTTACTACCTCATTCCCTCTTCCTAGAGTTTAGCAATTGAGACACTGCTACTCTGTAGGGGCTATTTTGAGCTTAAAGTGCCTCTGTTCCTTTAATTTCTCAGTTAACCCTAGAAACAGTCTTCTGAAATAAAGTATTACTCATATTTCAGAGATGAAGAAAACCGTGGCTAAGAGGTAAGTTGCTTGATCAAAGTCATACCTATAATTATTAAAAGCAGAATTAGGATTTCAACCCAGGTCCACCCAACTTTAGTTAGCCTATGATTTTGTTGCTTCAGGGTGGTGTGGGCCACTTTCTGAAGAGGCTGGTACATGGTACTTCTTGAGCTAAGGCTCTTTAGATTTCCAAATGTTCCATCCCGAGGCTGAGGCTCCTCCGGTCCCCAGGCACTTGCAATTCCCCCCAGAGCCCTAGAAACTTCTTCTCCCTGCCTCCAAAGGATTAGAGTTGCTCCTCTGGCCTCACAAGCCCTGATGCCAAACAAACCCAAGCAGTTACTCCCCCATTTTGGGCATAAAGTATTAAATGGAGAACTGTGTGCCTGTATAACTTTAGCAAAGGCTGCTAGAAGCTGTTCTATATAACAAAATTATGCAGGAAATATCCAGTCTTTTAATATTGAAAATTAAAGAAAAGCCAATATATTTTATAATTATAGCTAATAATCTGCTATTTTTATATATCATAGATTTTTATATTTCCCCTTCAGAAGTGTAGCAGGGTTCTTAATAAGGCTGTCAGTCAAATATTCCCTTCCTAAGTAAATACAACTTTGAATGTTCAATAGTCATTCACATAAATTTCATGTTATCACTCAAAATTAAGACATTCATACTATACAAAGGTACCAGTCTTAAATTACTAAATTAGCATACATCATTGCAATCTAACAAAGCTCAATCTATAGTTGCTACAATCCTAAAGAAAAGTGGCCACTTAATCGGTAAGGGGGAACATTCATATTGTCATGCGTTAGATACTGTGAATTAGAAAATAAATAGGGTTTTTGGAACTATCTTTAAAAAATTTAATATTAATTCCTGAAAATAACTCCAAGACCATTCAGATCGCTGAACATTAAAAGGGCCACTACTGAACAGCTTAAAATAAATAACTGCTTTTGAAAAATGAATATAAAACTAGTTCTACAGTGATGATTAAGGTGCTAGCCTCCTCAATATGACAAGCAATTTAAATTTAAAAACATTAGTATTTTTTTTTCCTCATAATAATCTCACAAAAACAATGACCTTAATATTTGCTCAAGACTTCTTGTTTTCATAATTATTCCTCACTGACTGGTATAAAAACAAAGAGCTCAAGGCCTCACCTTGGTTTACTCACTGCTGGTTTTCTGTCTGTTGAAATTAGACTGTAAACTACATAAAAGCAGGACCCAAGTCTGTTGTGCTCACCACTGTATCCCACACAGCACTTTGCACAGCGCCTGGGGAAGCAGGAGGTGATTAAAAAATACCTGGATAACTGAATCGATGAGAGGAGAGTGAAATAACGATTGATTTTCTGCAAATCGCTCTCTGTGCTCAAACTACGATAAACTGTCAGTTCTGTTTTCTAGAAATATGAATTAAAAACCTTTCTCCAGTGATGGAAGGATCTGATTCCTGTGTCTCTGTGTCAGTTTGTCTCTCTCTCTCACACACATACACATGCACGCACACAGTAATTAAGACTGCATGAGTCAATTACATCATGAAGTATGAGATGTCAACATTATATAAATAAAATTTAATAGTGAAAAAGTGATCTGGAAGCCCTGTGAATTTTCACCCTACACATTTTGGAGGACATCACATGGGTTAAGAAAAACACAACAAAATTGCATTTGTTCAGATAATCATTTGAATGTTTACATACATTTTTGGTTTGTTAATTATTTATAACTAATTTACATTTCCTCATATTAACATATACTTCTGCTTAGCTTGTAATCAAATTATGCCAGTGAGAAAAATCCTCACAGTACCTTCATTGAGTTGCTAATTCTAAGAAAACACTGAACATGAACATGTACAAAAGAGGCATTTGAATAAAACAGCATGTGTATTTTTAAATATTTGCACAGTTTGATCTTTACAATTCTGTCTTGAGGAAGATATGAGCAAAACTCAGGTTCACCATGCTAAGATAATGGTTCAGATGACCGCCATGGAAGAAGTACATACAAAATAATGAAAACAAATCACATCCTCAGGTTCCGTGATTACTGAGAGGGTTCCCCTGCCCTAAGTGCTTTATTATATTTCTTAAAAATATGAGAGCAGCAGCTTATTACAAGCGTCCACTACTGTGCATCAATGATGGAGTCAGAACAACACAACAGGTTCATAAGAATGAGAGGGCTGCAGAACAACGGGAAGCCACAGTTTTATGCTTCTTCTTGCTCTGGATAATTTAGAATTTTGCGGTGTGCCTGACGTAAATATTGCTGCTGTTTGAAGTAAACCTTGAATGCTCCTTTAATGGCAACAAAAGCAATTCCACCCTAAAATAAAAAGAAATATTAGCTTTTTATAATGCAATTTATAGAAAATAAAAATCATTTTACTTGTATCACAAAAGACATTGTCACTGTTGCTAACTCAGATGGCTGCAAACGAAACAGTACTCTTTTTTTTAATCAGAGTGAGATATGGAGACAGACACTGCAGGTAATATGTCAGTGAAAAAAGTGAGTGTCAGTTGCTCAGATATGTTTGACTCTTTGCGACCCCATGGACCTCTGTTCATGGAACTGTCCAGACAAGAATACTGGAGTGGGTTGCCATTTTCTTCTCCAGGAGATCTTTCTGACCCAGGGATCAAACTCAGGTCTCCTGCATTGCAGAGATTCTAAAGGCAGATTCTTTACCATCTGAACCACCGGGAAGCCCAACAGGTCAGAGATGCCTCTATCATCTCTGAGTAATCTTCCTTCTACTTAGTTCTAATGCTCAGGCATTATATGCAGGCTATCTCCAGAGAGAAGTGGGAAAAATAATAATGACATCAAACAACATAAAGGCTTATTTATTACTCTGTGCTAACATTTCAAATGTATGATCTCATTTAACCCTCATAATAATTCTGAGGTAGCTACCACCACTATTTCCATTCTACAAGCACAGAGAAGTCAAGCAATTTTATTTAGGTTTCTCAGCAAGGCAATGTCTCTGATAGGATTTGAACTGGGCAGTCTGACCCTAGAGCAGAAGCTCTTCACCAGTGTCTTTTGGGAGTGATGATTTGTGCCTAATCGAGGAGAGAAATCACCCACAGCATAGTCCCACAAGACCAGAGCTACTGTAGTGGAGCCTCCTGTTTTTGTTGCTGTTGGATGACAGTGGGGATCAAATAGAGGCTTAAGGCACAGGAGCAATAGTATAAATATTTATATAGTCCCATTCTTTTTTTTTTTTTTTGAAACAAATATATAGTGCATTCTCTTTGTACAGTCACTTGAAAAAAGTAGCATTAAAGCCATCTTACCAAGATTGTCCTTTGTAAATTAGAGTTAACACTACTGAACATTAGTTTACCAACTATTGTCGCAATAGTAGGAAAAACAAGGGCTCCACACAAAATTCGGGTGGCAGAGACATGATCTGCTAAAGGATTAGCCTCAGCTGGAATTCGAGGAACAGGACAACCAATCCCTAGAGAAAAAGACGGAGGGTATTAGTGCTAATAAATCAGAAGCTAAAATATCTTTGCATGGTAGGATTCGTCCACAAGATTGATTTGGTATGTTCATTACCACCATAATTTAGGGCCTTACCTGGGAATATACTATTCAGAATTTGTAGTTTATTTGAGTATTTGCGCCAGAGTCTAAGCACATAGTCCTCCCAGCGAATCATCTTGCCTAATATCAGCATGACAGGAATAGTAGGAAGTCCAATTAAAAGGAATAAAGGATCAGCTCTCTCCATAACATCCAGACCTTCTTTATGGCCTACAACCTGTGAAACAGACAGCATTTGCTCCAATCATTGCCTTGTCTAATGAAGGGTTGCATGCTTGAGTACAATTCATTTTAGAGAAAACTACTAAATTTAGAAACAAAGTTTAAAAAAATAAACCAAAGCTGTTTCATATTAAATTGGAATAAAAGCTTTAAAACTCACATTGATTACGTTTCAATGGAGGGAAGGGGATTTCTGCTTCTTGCTTATGTTCCTCTTACTTAATTTGGTTAGCTTGGGTTATAATTTTAGGTTCCCATGTATCTTCCCAAGAGCATCTGTTTTCCTGCTCTTCCTACCAGGAGGTAAGCACAGCCAGCCAAGGGGTGGGACTAGTCTTCAGGAGATGGCCTGAAACCTCATTTCTCTTAGGCTTTCTCCCTGCTCAGTGAGATTGAGTGTAATTTCTCTGGCTGGGTAAATGCTGGCTCAAAAATGCAGACCAAACTCAAAAATGCAATTCCAAGGTCTAGATTTGGGGGAATGCAATAGGAGGTCCAGTTTCAGCTATAGGTTCCAGTCACTTTTTCTAATCCAGGAACCCAAGGGTGCTTTTCTATCAGGTTGTAAAGCTAAAACAATCCTTTTCCTCTCATCTGGGTCTTGGGGTTATTTCTCAGTTGTTTAAGATCTGAGAAGGCAAGAAGGACATGAATGAATTCTCATCTGTGAATCTCCACACTTGCCTTCCTGGCAGAATTCTTTTCATTTGCTCATCAGTCTCGGCTTTTACATGGCCATTCTGCTGGTGAGTGTCTTACTTTTAACTAGAATATGTCCCTGGATTCTCTTTCACAGGTCTCAAATGACCTTCCTTTAGCCAAAAGTCCCAACTGCTCACAAATTAAATATATTTCTCTGAAGGATTATTCTTGGCAGTTATGACAGGGGAGACTATTTCAGAATTTCAGAGTTTGAGGCCATCCAGATATCATAGGTTGATATGAGGACAGTATTATGAAGGATTCTATATAGTTTTTCTGTATACACTTGAGGATTAAATGGTGAAGAAAGAACTGTTGATACAGACTATATCTTTATCTGTCTATATCTCTGAGAAGGATGAGGGAAAAGGAAGGAAATGCAAGGAGAGAAGGGAAGAAAGAAGGCAGGGAAGACTAAAAGCCCTACAGACAACATTTACTTGGGAAAACAAACTCATGAAAAAGTAAATGGGATCTTTTTTTTTTTTTAATGAGATGTCCTTTATGTCAGCTATTATAGCAGATTTTTTTTAAAGGTGGACTTCAAGATGTGAGATAAGGAAGCTGACAATGATCAGGGCAAACTGAAATTCTGGGCGACAGACCTGATTCAGGTAGAAATAGTTTATGAAGCCATGTGGAGTGGACCAAAGTGGGCATTATTAGAGCTTCAGCCCAGACTTTGTACATGACTGATTTCTCTAACCAAGATGTGACACTGAAGAGTAGGGAGCAGCCTCTTCCACACGCTCAAAACCCATGGTGTCAGTATCTAAGATTCTTCTGTGTCTCCAGGTAGAGCTGCCCTAAAGTGAATTAGTCTGGTTCACAATATTTCATAAACACATATCCCACACATTGAAGGCAAAAGTGAATTAGCCCAGACTGTCCTTACCTATAATGCTTGCTCCATGACACCATTTTTTATATCATTTTATTATTTTTAACATTATGATCACTTTATAACTAAATGTGATTTAAATACTTCTGCAGTGTTAGCAAATAAACTTGGAAAACTGAAAAATTCCTTTGTTGGGTTATGCTTTCTTTTTAGAATTTAGGTTTTAAAAATATAAAGCAGAGTGTGTATTCAGGTATGGGCTATATATAGAAAAGGAAAATTTATTACACATTGGGGGTATCAGTAAAAATCTTCTAAACAGGTGTCTAAGGATGAGGAAATAAAAAGGAAACAGGGCAAATAGTGAGCAAAAGTCCATTTTCCCATGTGTGCTCAAGAGGCATGCTTTGTGCATGAAGTTGAGGCTGACCATTACATGCATACTCGCATGCATTCATTCAACTGAATATTGATTATGTGCCAGACACAGAACTCGGTGCTGGGAAATAAAAAGTGAACTAAAGAGACATCTTTTGGAGGTGACAGACAATCAAATCAAACAAGTGTACAAACGCAGATGTTAAGGAACTAGGATAGTGTAACATCTGCAGTGTCATACTACCTGCTACCACAGGTCAGAGTCAAGGGTAATAAACGAAAGCTGAATTAAGCAATGGGGCTGATTTAACTTTGGTCAAAACGAAACCAGCAAACCTTGTGTAGAATCATGTACATTCTGGTTTTATGCCCTAAGACAGAAAAAGAGATTATTTTCAAGACTTAAATTTTGAGGTTAGATTCAGGAATGATAGAATGCCTTTGCTAAGAATTTCTTATCCATATATAAAATCAAGACCTATGGAATTGTAGGTTTAGAGAAACTGTAGGCTAGTCTCCATAGTCAGCCAGGCCTGCAGTTAATCAAAGGTGAAAAGCTAAGAGTTTTAATTAAGGTCTGATCCTTTAAAGCACCTCCTACAGAACCCTACTTTTAAACAGAAGGATGGAACAGTGATGAACTAAAAAGTCTTCTTAGCATTAAGGATAATTAAATGTAACATAATTAAGAACAGTCAATCCTGTGGGGGTTCTATACTAGAGGCAGATTGGTTGGATTGACAAAGAGAATGAAGTTAAAACAATCAAGAGGCTCCGCTAGCCGTCCAGGCATGATGGGGCTGGGGTGGGGGAACAACAGTAGGTCAGGCACTAAAGACAGTGGAAAGGAAGCCAGAGATGTTAAAACATCAAAACTGAAATTGCTTGGACTTGGTCAGCAAGTCCCAAAGAAAGAGTTAAAAATAAAGGTAATCCTAAGAATGTAGGCTATATTGAGTAGATGGGAAAATAACTGTAGGAATCAAAGACATAGGAGATTGTAACAGGGAATAAATTTAGGCTTCAAACTGAGGAAAAGAAAGTTTGATTTCAATAATAATGAGTGTGAAGTCACAAGAAGTCATTGTGGACCTAGGGTGGATATTAAGGTTCCACTGTTTCAGGAAAAATGTTTGTGCTTTTGGAACCAAGTTTCCCTTAAGGAGCCCTAGATTAGGGACAGTGGTCCTAATGCTTCTACCCTGTTGTGTGGTACTGGGCATAAATAGGCTCTCTGAATCTGTAAATCAGGAATAACTGATAGTATCTTTACCACAAGACTATTGCAAGAATTATGTGCATCAGTGCTTGGAAGGTGCTCAGCCAGGTGCTGGGGGGGAACAAGTTAACTATCATGTTCTCTTTTTGACAGAAATTTAAGTAGAAGGGGCTATTCAAGGTCTTTATGATGAATAGGGATTGAACCTAGGATTGGTTCTGGTTCATGAAGAAATAAATGCAAATGAATGGGGGAAAAAATACTGATCTGATTCCTTAATCTGATTTACTTGAACTTCAGGGCAGTCAGAGAACAAAAGAAAAAAAACAGTTAAGTGTTAAAAAGAAAATCTCAAATTCTGCTGATGGAGTAGGGGGCATGATTGCTACCAAATACTCTGATGAAAGATAAAAAGCCTTAAAAATACTCTTAAATTGCACAACAGTATCTACCTACTATCACAGCTGATCTCTCTCTGGGCTAAAAAAAATCTTCTCAAGTGAGACAGTACACGTGAAGGTTACTTCTGAATGGTATAACACATTTCACACGCACACACGTATATGTATGTATTACCATCATTTTAGCTCTTTTCTGTCACCATTAACATGTTCATTTTTGTCTCCTTGCTCACATCATTTCCTCTTATACCAGTCCAAATTATTCTTTAAGAGTTAGCTCAAGACTTTTTTCATAACTTCAAACAGCCTCTCACCTTTACAGAATTAAAATACTGTTAATGAGGCTTTTGCATTCTTCCCATTTGTTTATCTAACGTTATTACTGTTTGCCAGCTGCTCACTTAGGTACACTTTGCTTTAGGCTGTATTCCTTGAGGCTGCGGATCAGGGCTTTCAATTTGTTCAGTCTTTCAATTTGGTATTTTATGGATCTCAGTGATATTTTTTGAATGAATCATACCAATATGCTTCAAAATGCCAAAATATAGCTGATAGCCCTTTTTAGGGGATACAAACTGTATCCTTTAATTGGCTCCTGTTGTTGAAGTGTCTCATCAATTACTATAATTTTTTTAAGACTATGCTAGCCTAAAAATTTTTCCTCAAAAAAAAAAAAAAAAAAAAAGAGCCATCCCACTTATAGTCAGTTAGGCCTTAAAGAGAAATCACTCAGTCTAAAAGGGACTTAACTTCCTCATCTGCATATATGTCTATATAATGTATTTGTACATTAAACAATGTATAATCTCCTAAGTTTTCAGGTCTTTGTCAGTCCGAGTGAATGGTCCTGAACTTCCTTGATCTACTGATATACTAATTCTCATTACTGGAGTTTAATAAATTATTGCAGAGCAAGTATCAGCCAGACAAACCTGTTATTACCTGGCAGAACTGGTCATATTAAAAAAATAATTATTTATGAAAGCTTTTAAAGTTAATATCTGCATATATACTATATAGGGGATACCTAGATATCAGATAGTCTCTACTTTCTCAAGAAAAATACCTGTTAATAGGAAGAGCAAGGCCTGAATACAGCAAAAATTAAATAACTTAGAATGCCTTGGAGGAGGCAGCCCAATAGGCCTCCAAGTAGAACAAAGTTAAGATTGTGGAGAACACTGCATAACAAATCATGTTAAAGAAATGAAATCTTTTTCAAGTCAGTGAGTCTCAATCTTTATCCACTATCCTGTGACAAATGATTTGTGATTCATTCCAGTGACTATATCCAGATTTCTGAGGTGTCATCAACATTTTATAAAGAAGCATTGCAAATCCCATCTCATCATGATTATTAATGTAGCAACCAGAAGGGCTGCTCACTCTTGACCAGGCATAGATAGGTTACGTGCAGTTTCTAGAATACTACAGATAATCTCTTGATCCCTTTTTCTTTTCACATACTCTTTAATTTATATTAAAGAAAGGCAAGTTATATCTTACTGAATTAGTTATGAAACAATCATTTGATCACTTAAGTTAGAGGTGATATTAAGCTTTGAGGAAAGATACTGAAAGGTATTATTTTAGGAAGATTCATTTAGAAGGTTGGATTGACAAAAAGAATGAAGTTAAAACAATCAAGAGGCTCCGTTAGCCATCCAGGTATGATGAGGGCTGGGTGGGGGAACTGATAGTAAGTCAGGCATTAAAGACAGTGGAAAGAAAGTCACAGATGTTAAGACATCAAAATGGAAATTGCCTGGACTTGGTCAGTGGACTGAATATAGGGCTATGCAACAGAAAGAGTTAATAATAAAGGTAATCCTAAGAATGTAGGCTATTTATTGAGCAGAAGGGAAAATAACTGTAGGAATCAAAGACATAGGACAATATAACAGGGAATAAATTTAGACTTCAAACTGAGGAAAAGACCAAGTTTGATTTCAATAGTAGGTGTGAAGTCATAAGAAGTCATTTAAGGAGAAAGGCCATGCTGCTGTTATAGGACTGATTTTATGAAAATATTAAGATGAAAGACAAATCTGAACACAAAACTCATGGTTAAGACAGGTAGAAATCTTTAAGGAAAAGGTATAAAGAGAGAAGAGTCAAGGGCTTGGGACTAAGTAAATCTTCAAATTTAAGTCTCTAATTTCTATCAACAATGACTGTAGCTTTGTTTTGTAAAAGCAAAAAACAAGAAGTAACTAAGTGACTGATCAACAAGAGACTGGCTGTTGAACTGCTGAAATTCTATACAAACAATGCTATTCAGATTTCTCCATACTTTGTGAAAAGATCTGTAAAATTCACTGGGATTCAGCTCTAATGTTTTCTTTTGCAAGGAAAAGAATAGTGTGTGTGGGAGAACATATTTTTTCTTACATATGCACAAATAAAGTCTGGAAGAAGGTTTGGGTTAGGCAGTGGCTACCTGGGGAGAGGGGAACCTGGGCAAGTGAAGGACAGGAGTAAGAAGACTTTCCCCTAGAGAGCTTTTAAAATATTTTCTTATTTTTAAGCCATGAGAATATTATTACTTGGTCAAAATAATAGTTTTTAAAACTCCTAACAAAAATCTATTTAGTAGATTTTCATATCAAAAGTAACATCATCTGATAGAATACAAGTGAACCTGCATCACTGTCACCGCTCCGTAAGTCACAGCTGTCCAATAGATGGAGCCAACCATTATTCCTGCTGCAGCAAATGGACAGGCTTTTGAGATCAGTCTATCTGCAAGATCCAAGACGTAAACAACTGGACCTATAATACAAAGAAAACAGAGTTTCAACATAAGACAGATTTTTAAAAAAGACCTGTTCAGTGTCCACAGATACAAAATATTTTTATGAAGTTGAATGCACTGATACTTTAGAAATCACTTTTATTATAACAATTATAACCTAGATTTAATAGATTTAGAATTTCAGTCATTTGCATGAATAGTTGTTTCTCTTCCTAAACCCTAGGAAATACCTCTTCAAATTTTTATCTTTAATAGTAAACCTAGTAAACCTAAGAGTAAAGCCTCAAACACAGCTGCTTTTTATAAAGGAAAAGAATTCTCTTGTTTCTCTTAGTGACACTGAAGACTATAGAATGACATAGCATTTCTGCCTGCTCTCCATAAACAGTTCCTGGCCACAGTTAGACTGGCCACACACTTGGTCAGAGTCACTTTTTTTACTTCACTTACTACTTCCTTGATAGTGTGTAAAGGTAACCAAGGCTATTTTCCTGTAGTTACACAAGTCTGTCTTACTTTGATATCCAATTTAGTTGAGCGTTATTCTCTTAACAAACAACTTTTAATGATCATGCCAGTTTTTGTGGCATTCTAACAGCTGGATGTGCCAATTATACCTCTATTATTACGTGTTTACTAAGCGAACTCTGGTTATTACCTCCTCTGGCAGTTATCTGGAATAACTACACTTGGAGGAAGTCTAATAACTGCCATTAAGCCTGATATAATTTAGCTCCAGAATCTCCTAGAATAGCAGAAAAGCCCCAGAACTGATTTAGAGCAAGGCCTAAAGAACTGAATATCTAAGTTTAACTAAGATATCATAAAAATCTTGACTTAATAATCATATTTGTTGAATGCTCTCTATGTACATTTTCTCAGAAATATTTAAGAGCTGTATCTACCCCTGAGGGCTTGCAATCTCTAAGAGAATGCTGTATACAAAGCCAATATATTTTTCAGTGTACAAAGAAATTCACATAGCAATATGATGATAAAATCACTACAAGAACAAGTATCCATCTACGGAGCTCTAATTTATAGTTCCTGATTTCTGGAGCCAGTAATATCACTCATCACTGTATACAAAGAGACCATATTGTAAAGAAGAAAGGACACTAGGAGAGATGTCAAAGGGACCTATGATTTAAACTCAGCATATAAACTTACTATTGTTAAAGTCTAACTTACAGAACATTTAAAATCATGACAAGCTATCTTTTGGGACCAAAGAGAAAAAGTAAGCCTAGTGCAGTGCATGCTGACTCTACACTCTACATGACAGTAGGCATTGTGTGACACATTCACTACATGTGTCCTTAACCAGCCTCATAATGTAGGGTTTAACCCTTAAGACACAAATTTGCTGGGTTAAGTTTATAACTCAGAAGGCACAATAAAAAAAATTTTAGTGAGTCTTCAAAGATCCCTGAAATGCTAGTACCAAAAGTTAAAGCCAGTGGGTATACATAAAACTTCAAAACTTCAGCTTTCATATTCTCTACTGATAATTCTTTAATCAGAAAATTGAAACCACAAGAGAACAACTACAGTCTCTTTACAGCACATTTCCACCTACCAGCATCACAACTATCCTATCCGAAGTCAGTCCCTTCACTCTAGATCCCGTCCCCTCACCAACTCAAAGACATGGCTCCAGCAATTCACTCCTCCCCTCCTACAGCATTTCTCCCCTACCCTGTATTGGATTATTGTCATCAAACATGTCATTATTTCTTTTACTTAAAAAACAAACACTTCTTTTCTTGATCCTTTCTTCCCATTGCTTCATTTATTTGCTCCCTTTACAACAAAGTTACTCAAAAGACTTTTCAGTTTCCATTTTTTCTCCTTCAATCCTCTCTTGAACACACTCCAAACTGCTCCTCAAGGTCACTGACAAGCTACACACAGCTAAATCCAGTGGTCTAATCTCAGCCTTCCTCTTATTTGGCCTACCACCACCATCTGACAGATGTTCCCCTTTTCCCAATATATGGTTCTTCATGGCATCTCCAGGACTTCACCATCTCTTGGTTTTCTATTTCACCAGTCACTAACTTTTCAGTCTCCTTTCCTGGTTCCTCCTCTTTTTCTTGACCTCAGTGAGGCCCATCCCATCACCTTCTACTTCTTCACACTCCATATTTGATTACTCAGCTCTACTTTTCTTTTTACCAAAGCATCTATCACTTAACATACTCTAATGTCCTTATTAATTGTTTCTACCTACTAGAATAGGGGTTGAGGAACTATGGCCCATGGGCTGAATCCACCTTGCTGTTTTTGTAAATAATGTTTTATTGCAACATGGTGACATGCAAAGCCTACAACACAGTTAGTTGACTCTTGAACAACATGAGTTTGAAGTGCATGGATCCACTGATACTAAGATTTTTTTCAACAGCAAATACTACAGTTCTATATAACCCTCTACTGGTTGACTGTGGATTCGGAGGGATATGGAGGAGCTGTGGATAGAGGACTATAAGTTTATATATGGACTTTCAACCACACAGAGGGTTGGCAACCCTTCCCCATACACTGTTCAAGGGTCAGTTGTATTTACTGTTTTTTAACAGAAAAAGTGTTCTGGCTCCTGAACTAGAACACAAGATCCAAAGTTAAAGTAACCTTTATATTTTGCTTATTGATGAATCCCAAATTCCTATGATTCTCAAAAATTTGCTTAACTTTCTACTGAGGTACTTAAACTATGGTACAAAAATCTCTAGGTCTTCCTTTTTCATTATTTTGTATGAAGTGATGAGACTTCAAGTCATGACGAGACTATTTTCTACATAGTCAGAATCAGAATGTATTGGAAGAGAAGGTATTTTACCTGCTTCCAACTGGCCTCCTCCCACACCCTATCTTTTCAAAAAGGGTGCTTGGGAAGATCTACTGATGGAGGATCTGCTGATGGAGCAAAGCGATAGGTCATTTAGATGGAAACGTAGTTCCTAAGAAGCAATTCACCACTACCAGTTTTATCTGCTACGAACACGGACAATACAGAGATATTTGAATTCTTTCCTTTAAATATCTCAGAAGGTTTCAACACAATAAGCTCGGTTTTCAATTTTCTTCTAAATCATTAGATATGAATTCTTTCTGTACAAACTAAACAAACAAACACTCATACTTCCTTCTGGAAATTTTTTACTCATCCCTTGTGTCATATGCAATAGATATGCTGGATTAAATGAAGACACTAGCTGCATTTTATAATTCCTATTTCCAGTTTTTCTGACAAAATTCTGTCTAGGCTTTTGTCTTAAGTTTTTTTTTTTGCCTAAACCTCTCAAGTCTCTTTCAGACAGACTAGTACAAGATTAGTTTAGTATTTTAAAGCAGAGTAAACGCCTAGTGGTAAACATTACCAAAGAAATATAAACTGCCAGGTATTTCTTTCTGACAGCTAAAGATTATCTAGGAGTCTCTTATTTGATGAATAAGAATAATCACCAAAATCCTCCGGATGCAGTCCCTCGATAATACTTTTCTTATTAGGAAGCTTATCATGTGTTACTATGCCATGACTTCAGGTCATAAAAGGAAAACTGTAACAGTCACTAGATTCTTCTCACTGTTAAGATTACAGTGCAAACAGTTACAGGAAATGAGGAAAGCCAAGACTCTTGCCCTTGAAAACCTCAATTCTAATGGAGAGGAAGAAGTATGATTAAATGTAAATCACAAGTTAAATATGTAAGGGCATAAAAAAGTTTTAGTATTTTAAGAAGGCATTAATGAATTTTTAATACCTCAGTTGGCTTCATCACTTAAGTTCCAACAGTACTGTATTTATATAATGAATGGCAATTGGAGAAGCTATGTATAAATACAAGTTTTTAAAATTCAACAATTTAATTGTTGAATAAAAGGTCGCTAGGGAAACATGAATTAAAAGAAAATCTATTGTGAATTCTTTTGTACAATAAAGCTAAAAAGCTTTTGTAAAGAAAATAACTATACCTAATGTTTTAGGTAAGTTCAGATTTTCACATTTCAGATTTGAGTGACATCAAACTGAGCTGAAAACTACTGGGGAAACTCCTAAGTCCAAGTCTACTGAAAAGAAATAATCAGTTTTATCTGGCAGACACTGCAAAAGTAGATATATTGTAATTGTTGTGTTGTGATTTAAATTCAACTCTGTGTATGCAAGGTTATTAAATTTATGAATTAATGACTGAAGGACAGATAATACTTAGTGTTCAAAATCTCCCGGCACTGTTTATAGTCATACCCAGAATTCCCAGGCCCGTTCTTGGGGAAGAAAGGTATCCTCAAAAACATCTCTGACCAATTCTTGAAAAATAATTTCTAAATGCTACACAAAACATAATTTAACGCTTCACAAGGTAACCTTTTATAAGCTCCTGAGAAGGTAACAGCTTCCATGAACTCCAAGGTTTCTATTAAGTAGCCAAATTTCTAAGAGAGATTGCAGAGAATTAGCTTTGATTCAGATCCAACTCAAATGCCAACATTAAGCCAAATGATCAACCCCACTTTCAGGTTCAGAAGTATCCAGAATTGCAGATTTTGGAGGCCACCAAGAGTTTTAACAATATAGTTCTAAACTTCTTTCCTTGCACACTATTTCCAGAATGTACTGCCCCTACTCTGACTAAATCTGTATGAAAATCCAACTTCCCAATGAAAACTACGCTAACCTGATAGAAGTGGACTAACTGTTCTACCCCACCCTGTTCATGTTTCACGAAGCTTCCTTCACACACTATCCCACAAAATGCACTTACCCCTTTGCTTGTGCATAATGTTAGTACTTTATGTTCTTGTTCAGTGTTTGTTCAGTTGTCTCAGTATCCTTTATGTCTGTCCATGTCAGCATCATCTTAGACTGAAAACTCCCAGGGGGCAGGGGCCTTGTCTGTTTAACTCGTTTTGTACAGTGCCTAGGATAGAACCATGTACAGATAGGTGCTTAAAAAATGCTCTTTAACGATAACTGGTACCACTCTCAGGGACTCTCTAAGTGCCAGCTATCTTCAGCACATGGTACTTGGCAGTACATCAGGGCGCTTTGGCCTGTTCTACAGGGCATTAGAATGTAATGGCAGAGGAGCTAGCTGCAGCACTCTGTGGCAAGTATTTGACTCTATCCATTGTTAAGAAACAGTATCACAACCACCAATTCAACAAAGAGTTAAAAATACGTGGGAATTTTGATGGAATAGTAAAGAGCTTTAACTCTTTCTCTAGCGTTCATCTGTTTCCAACACTAACATGCCAGAGGCAAGATCTAGGAGCCTCAGACAAGCTTATGTAAGTTTCATCTTTAATTGCTCTGCTTGTAGGGTGAGATGTTACTATTTTTTTAATGTTTAAACAAACATCCTGCAAACTCAGGCTGTAAGTTACTTTGCCTAATAACAAAAAGTTAGTCATTAGATTATAAACAGAAGGGTATATTTTGGACAATTATTTATTGAACCAAACTAATAATAACTGACCCCAAATCCCTCAAAATAAGCAACACTGAAAAAAGATTCAGAGTCAAAGGAGATGAGTACCATGGTCTCAGTGTATTTGTGTGTGTGTATATATGTGTGTGTGTGAATATATATAGTGTATGACTAAGAAAAGTAACTAAAGACCATCAAAGTAGTTTGGAGTACATAGTTTGTGCCAAGGGAAAGCTTAAATTCTTCCTCATTAGAATGGAATAGCCCATAGAATATATGAGGGCTATAAAGTCAACTACTAAGTACTTATTAAGCACCTATTGTACACACAGAATTTTACTATGCATTAAAATGTAAACAAAATTTAATACACTAGCCTCTGCCTCCAAGGAGCTACAATCTAGTTAGGGACAAACAATAAATAAATACTCATTAAACAACTGGAAAACTATAGAAAACTGACAAATTTAAGATAGTATCATACAAACTATACAGATACATGTCAACAAAATTTTAAGATTATAGAGAGGGTAAGGATACAAGGAGTTTTGTATGTATGTATGTATGTACTAATCAAGAGAAGTGCATCTTGACCATGAAGTCTTTGATCTGAAAAGTCTATGCTAAAAGACTTTCTAACTAGAGATAAAAGATTTTATTCAAAGGGCTTATATATTTTTTAAACAGCTAGCTGCTATCAAGAGTTACTGATACAAAGTTGGCTGGATCTTTGAAAACATGACACAACAGGTGGGAGTCTCTGGTGAGAGACATGTTAAGGTGAACGTGATCTTTTAGGAAAACTAAGAATATTTAAAGTCAGAATAAGCCAGAATAGAATCCACAAGATTTTGTATCCAAAGTAAGTATAAAAAAAGAGAGAAAGCATCAATCTTTCTCTCTATATTAAATCAGCTTAATATAAAAGAGAGATGAGTTAAAAATGATAAATATTAAACCTTATTAGAGAAAAAATGTTTTGTCTGCTTTTAGGAGAAACCATGCCTGAAGGATTATTCTTTTAATTTCAAACTTAAAAGTTGAAAAAGTTAAGTCATGATAAAAGAAAGACCACTACCAATTATCATTAATACATAAAAACAGATGGCAATATTAATTATGCACACACTACATATATGCCAAGGAACTGTTATTACATATTCTTTTTTCTTCTTTAAACAAACCCATATTTAAAAAATTTTCCATGATGGGAATATAGTTTTATTAGTAAGAAAAACTACTTTCTAGAGAATAACAAAAGGTTATCATAAAATTCAGGTAACCATACCCCAAGGAAAGTCAACCTGACATTACTGTTTAATTTTCTTTTCCCCTTTATATGAGAAACTCACAGTAGGCTCCTTAGGAGGCAAAATAACAAGGTAGGTGAGGATTCAGTAGGGCCTACAGTGTGAATTATGACAAAATGCTATCTCTGGACCTCAATTTCTACATATGTAATGATTATGAAAATAATACCTACTTCAGAGTTTTTCTGAAAAATTAATGCATATAAAACTCAATACAGGACATAATGTTACGCTGTAATGTCAGGTATTAGTTCTTTCAAAAATGGCACACTAAGTATAATAGAACTCTGGAACAGAGGTATAATCCAAGATGGATGTTGAGGAAAAACTTATGGAATAAGGTTCTGGTATAAAAACAGACTGTTTCAGGAAAATCTTAGGTAAGAAATAAAGGATAGATCTTTTCTGCCTAAAGGTCTAGGACAAGGAGGAAGAGGCAAATTCATGGAGCCAAGAAATCTGGGAATGGAGAAAGAGAAGACACTATGCTATAATTAGTAATTATGTCAAAAAAATTTTAAGATTCTATACTTGTGTTTTGGACCTATAATTCAGTTACCTATATTTACACATAGTGTACACCCAAAAAGGTTTACCCTGTTGGAAGATACTTATTAAATAAATTTATATTTAAATCTTAGGGAATAAGACTAGAAGTGATCCAGCAATAAATACAAGAAATCCTTACTTTGAAGGTAGACTAGTCATCTGCTTCATAAGAGGGTATATGAATGAGGGCCAAAGAAGATATAATGAGGTAGCTAACTACAAACTTTAACACCAGAAGGTACTCAAAGCCTGAATCATTATGGAGTAGGATTTCGGTTTTTAAATTCTGTCATTTTGATAGGAGTTTAGATATAAAGCAAAGTAAAACATAAACACTTCTCTAATGGCCAAGTGTAAATATTACTAGAAACTCTTAATTATATTTATATGAAGAAAGTACTTGAATTCTTAAGTCTAAACTGGTTTGCAAGTAATGAAATAAGACAACGATATATTTTATGAGAGCAGTCAGGTGTAAATGGCTTGGATTTATTAATAGAGGGCTGTGGAGTTAGAGGAAACAGTACAGACTATTCTGAGAGAGTAGCTGATAGCTTAGAAAAACATTAAAAATGTAAAATTCTCATTAAATTGAAGTCATGAAAAACTTCTTTAAATTTGGGGAAAATATATTTAATGCATATTTAGTACCCTGTTTCAAACAACATTCTTTTTGGCTTTCCAATGGTTTAGCCACCTCATTCATAAAGAAATGTTAAGTTAAAACTGTGAAATAAAAGCTTTTCTTATCTTATAGATTATACTGACAAACTAAAACATTAGCCATTCTATTGGCAAAGCTATAGGCAAACAGGTAGACTCATCCATTGCTGGTACATGTAAAATGGTATAGTACCTATGGAGGGGAATTTGGTAATATGCAGCAAAAGTATATGTGCAGCTCACACTCTGACTTAGCAACCCTTTCTCAGTTCATCTTTTATAAGTATTCTAAGCTAACAAACACACAAAAATGGAGAATTACAATATCATCCTTCTGTACCATCTAATGAAATAATAGATCTGGAGGTAGTGAGTGAAAAAATTATCAGTCAATGCTAAAACCAGTAGGTGGAAGCTGACGGGGAACACTACTGGATGGATCAGGTGATAACACCTGTGTCCACTGATCAGTCTTATGATAAAAAAAAAGACAACTACACATTTTTTCCAGCTTTACTGAGATATTACTGAAACACAACATATACAAGTTGAAGGTTTAGAATGCAATAGTTTGATAATATCTATTGAGAAATGATTACCACAATAAGGTTAGTTAAAACTTCAATCCTCTTCCACAATTAACATTTTTGTGGTGGTAACACTTATGATCTACTCTCTTAACCTTCATTTATATAATACAGTGTTAATTATGTCACCATGCCATACACTGATCCTTAGAACTGATTCAGCTTTTAAATGGAAGTTTGTACCCCTTGACCATATCTCCCATTATTTCCCAACCACCAGTCCCAACGATTCTATTTGAATTTGGGTATTTTAGAGTCCACATCTGAGTGAGAACATATAGCATTTTCTTTCTCTGACTTATTTTGCTTAACACAATGACCTTAAGATCCAGCCATGTTGTTGCAAAAGCAGCATTTCCTTTTTTTTAAAATGGCTGAATATTCTACTGCATATATACACACACACGTTTTCTCCATCGTCTGTCAATGGACCTTTAGGCTGTTTCAGTATCTTGGCTATTGTGAAGAATGCTGCAGTGAACGGGGGTGGGGGTGGGGCACGGGTGCAGGTTATCTTTCCAGACAGTGATTTCATTCCTTCAGATATATACTCAGAAGTGGGGCTGCTGGATCACACGATAGTTAAAAGAATATATATTTTTTAGTAATCTCCATAGTTTTCCATACTGGCTGTCCCAATTTATATTCCCACAAACAGCGCACACACTATCCTTTTCTCCACAACCTTATTAACATTTGTTGTCTTTTTGTCAACAGTCATTCTCACAGGCATGAAGCAACATCTCACTGTGGTTTTTACATTTCATTTCCCTGATGATTAGTGATGCTGAGTATCTTTTCATATATCAGCTGACAATTTGTATGTCTTATACAGAAAATCTTCAAGATCTTCATCCATTTTAAAATCAGATTGTGTTTGGGTTTTGTTTTTGGATGTTGAGTTGTATGGGGGCTTCCCTGATGGCTCAGAGGGTAAAGAATCTGCCTGTAATGTATGAAATGCGGGTTCAATCCCTGGGTTGGGAATATCTCCTGGAGGAGGAAGTAGCAATCCAATCCAGCATTCTTGCCTGAAAAACCTCATGGACAGAGGAACCTGGTGGACTACAGTCCAAAGGGCTGCAAAGAGTCAGACATGACTACCCATGCACACATACATACATTGAGTTGTATGAATTTCTTATATATTTTGGATAGTAATCCCCTATCAGATAGAGGCTTTAGGATGATTTACAAATATTTTCTCATTCCATGGTTTATCTTTTTATTTTGCTGTTTCTTTTTGCTGTGGAGAAATATGTTAGTTTGATATAGTCCAATCTGTTTATTTTTGTTTCTGTTGCTTATGAAGAAAAAAAATCCAAAAAATAATTATAATGGATATCCAATTATTCAAAAAAAATAATTGCCAAGACCAATGTCAAGGAAACTTTCTGATGTTTTATTCTCAAACTTTCACACTTTCTGGTCTTAGATTTAAACCTCTAGGGTCTTCCTGGTGGTCCAGGGGTTAAGAATCCATCTTCCAATGCAGGGGACATGGGTTTGATCCCTGGTTGGGGAACTAAGATCCTACATGCCATGGAGCAAATAAGCCCACATGCCACAGTGAAGAGCCAGTGAAGACAAAAAACAGAAACTGAATCTCTAATCCATTTTGAGGTACCATGTTGCTTTACAATAGCTTTGTAATAAAGTTTAAATCAGTAAATATGATGCCACCTGCTCTGTTCTTCTTTTTCAGGACTGCTTTGGCTATTTAGGATCTTTTGTATTTCCATACAGTTTTAGGATTAATTTCTCTACTTTTGTGAAAAATGCCCTTAAACCTGAAGGGATTACACTGACAATATAGATGGCTTTGGGTAGTATGGACATTTTAACAGTGTTAACTGTTCCAATCCATGAGTAAGAGATACCTTCCCACTAACTTGTGTCTTATTTTTTGAAATGGAGATTTTTAAACAAAATCTAAATTCTCTTTGGCTGTGCTGGGTCCTCACTGCTGCGGGCTCTCCTCTGGCTGTGGCGAGGGGGCTGCTCTCCAGCGCACAGGCTTCCCATCGCAGTGGCTTCTCTTGTGGCGCACAGGCTTCAGCGGCTGCGGCAAGTCGGCTTCTTTCAATTCAGATGTCTTTTCTTTCTTTTTCTTGACTAACTGTTCTGGGTAGAACTTCTAGTATTATGTTACACAGGAGTGGTGAGAACAGATACCCCTGTCTTGCTCCTGATCTTAGTGGGTATGTTGCGTATGATATTAGCTGTGGGTTTGACAAATACAGCTTTTATTATGTTGAGGTACACCCTTCTATACCCAATTTGTTGGGAGTTTTTATCATGAAAGGATGTTGGATTCTGTCAAATACTTTTCTGCATTCACTGAGATACTAAGATTTTATCTTTCATTCTATTAATGTGGTATACCACACTGATTGATATGCAGATATTGAAACATCCTTACACCTCAGGGATAAATCCCACTTGATCATGGTGTACGATCTTTCAATATACTGTTGAATTTGGTTTGTTAATGTTTTGTTGTGAATTTTTACATCTGTATTCATCAAGGATATTGGCTTGTAGTTTTCTTACAGTGTCTGTATCTGGCTTTGGTATCAGGATAATGCTGGCTTCATAAAATGAGTCTGGGAATCCGTCCTATTTAAAGAGTTTGAGAAGGATTGGTACTAATTCTTCTTTATGGGTTTGTCAGAATTCACCAGTGAAACCATCTAGTCCTGGTCTTTTCTTTGTTGGGAGCTTTATAATCTCCTTTCTTTTTATTCATCTGTTCACATTTTTTATTTTTCATGATTCACTTTTTGTACGTTTGTGGTTCTAGGAATTTATCTTTACTTTTAGTTTATCCAATTTGTTGGCATACAGCTGCTCACAGTACTTTCTTAACATATTATTGACCAGAGATGTATTATGTCTTGTTACCTGAAGGTTATTGACCAGAGATGTTTCTATATTTACTTACATAACAAATTGTTGGCCACAGGCATTAGTTTGTATAAAAATCCCCCAGTTAATAATGTGTTAAGATCCTTTGTATTTTGGAAGTGTCAGTGATAATGTTTCCTCTTTGAAAGACAAGTACACATACGTACCTCATGTTGTGATGTAAAAGTACACAGAAACATCTATGAAATATTCTTGAAAAAAAAAAAATCACAGCAACCCCATCAATGAGATCTAACCAGTATATAAGAAATGCAAAGAATAAAGCAATATATTACTGATATATTCTTGGTATGCGTAATAACAAAACCCCCAAATGGGAAATTCTTGATAACAGATGATCTTTTTATTCAATGGAAAAATTACAAGGAAAAGTAAAATACTCAGTTTTACAAGTCACACTAGGTCTTGGGTCCATACAAAGCCAGAGTTTACCCTCAAACCCTCAAAAGGGTTATATAAACCCTGGATGAAAGGGTAATAAGCTAGAAAAAAATCCACAGGACAATAAAATGAGCCAACAAAGAAAACTTTGTCTTATTTTCAAAAGGTGAAAAGTACAATAAGGAGGAGAGTTTCTTCTAAGAATTTGTAAACATAGTCAATTAGCATGCTGATTTCAGGTTAGAAATCTGTCTGTGCTATGGGAGAAAACCCAAACTCATATTAAAGTGATCCCATATTAGCAACATCCCTTGGCATCTACCAACAGCAAATGCAATCAGTCTAGAGTTCCTTCACCTTCAGGATATGCATAGCCTACAAATATAAACACAGTTCCCTCTTTAGAGAAATCAAGCATCATGGGCAAGAGCCAGAAGAAAACAAATCAGGCTACCAAAGGCTAAATAATGGAACTATCAATCTGATCATAAAAAAAAAAAACAAAACAAAACAAATAATTCTAAATGAACAAGAAGCGAGAGACTATTAAAAAAATGATCAGGCACATTTAAGAAACAATTAGAACTTATAGTGGGAACCTCACTTCCCCTCGATCATATACTGCTCAAGAAAGAATCTGAGAAAAGGGTAACTGTTACGAAGAAATTATAATGAGACGAAAAGATGAAAAACACAGAAGAGACATGAAAAATAAAATGTCTAACAGAACTCTCATCAGAGTTCTAGAATATGAGAACAGAGAGAATGTGGGAGAAGCAATATTTGAAGAGACAAAGCTAAGACTTTTCAAAGATAGTCACTTAAAAGGAAAGTAAGATATAAAACTTAGTAACAAGTACAGGGGAAAATTTAGTATGAGAGGAAAAGCCATTTCAGTCCAGATGATGATCAACTAAAGGGGAAAAGAGAGAAAAGGAGAAATAGAATGCATTAAATTTGGTAGTAAAAATCCAACTATATGAGTATCACAGTAAGTGTAAAAAAGAATTCAGAAGAGCTGAAAATAAAAGGATGAAAAAAGATAAGCAAATGCAACAACATTAAAAAAAAAAAAAGGTGGTATGAGAGGGGGGAGAAAGAGCAACTTTTCAGTGAATAAACCTGACAAACACAACCTTGCTGAGATGATCAAGGTCAGTATCACAGGTGATAGGTAACTGAGAGCCAGCAACATGATGAAAACGGTACTTCATCTCTGTGGTCTTGTACCCTAAAACTCATAACCCCAGTAGATGATGGAAAAAACATGAGATAGATCCTGACAGATGTTATATAAAACATGTAATCAGTATTCCTCAAAACTTTCAAGGTCACCAAAAACAAGGAAAGTCTGAGAAACTGTTACAGTCAAGAGGAGCATTAAGGAGACATGATTAAATGTAATGTAATATCCCGAACAGGATCCTGGAACAGAATACAGACATTAGGGAAAAATTAAGAAAACCTGAATAAAGTATGGGCTTAAGTTAATAATAATAGCAGTATTGGTGCATTAATTATATTAGGTTGGTGCAAAAGTAATTGCAGTTTTGCACTGTTGAACTTTGCCATTTGATATTAGAATCCATTCTTATATAAATGTGGTTATATTATACATCACTTTAGTGTGCATATCTCACTTTGTTTTTCTTGCTAATGACTTATTACTTGCTGTGTATATTTATTTTGGACTATGGAAATAATGTTAGACAAAAAGCAAATTCAAGCGATTTTCTTATTTGAGTTCAAAATGGGTTGTAAGCAGCAGAGACCACTCACAACATCAATACATTTGGCCCAGGAACTGCTAATGAATGTACAGTGCAGTGGTGGTTCACAAAGAGAGATCAAGAGCCTTGAAGATGAAGAGTATAGTGGCCAGCCATCAGAAGTTGCCAATGACCAACTGAGAGCATCATTGAAGCTGAGCCTCTTAAAACTACATGAGAAGTTGCTGAAGAACTCAATGTTGACCATTCTACAGTCGTTTGGTATTTGAAGCAAACTGGAAAGGTGAAAAAGCTCAGTAAGTGGGTGCCTCATGAGCTGACTGAAAATTTAAAAAAAAAATTGTTTTGAAGAGTCATCTTCTCTTATTCTGTGCAACGACAACAAGCCTTTTCTCAATTAGGTTGTAACGTGTGATGAAAAACGGATTTTATACAATGACAGCCAGTGACAACCAGCTCAGTGGTTGGACACTACAGAAATAAATGTTTCTTACTGGCAAAAATGTGTTGATTGTAATGGCTCCTATTTTGATTAATAAAGATGTGTTTGAATCTAGTTATAATGATTTAAAATTCACAGTTTTAAACCAAAATTATGTTTGCACCAACCTAATAACAAAATCACTGCAGATGGTGATTGCAGCCATGAAATTAAAAGATGCTCACTCCTTGGAAGGAAAGTTATGACCAATTAGATAGCATATTAAAAAGCAGAGACATTACTTTGCCAACAAAGGTCCATCTAGTCAAGGCTATGGTTTTTCCAGTGGTCATGTATGGATGTGAGAGTTGGACTGTGAAGAAAGCTGAGCGCCGAAGGATCGATGCTTTTGAACTGTGGTGTTGGAAAAGACTCTTGAGGGTCCCTTGGACTGCAAGGTCCAACCAGTCCATCCTAAAGGAGATCAGTCCTGGGTGTTCATTGGAAGGACTGATGCTGAAGCTGAAACTCCAGTACTTTGGCCACCTGATGAAGAGTTGACTCACTGGAAAAGACCCTGATGCTGGGAGGGGTTGGGGGCAGGAGGAGAAGGGGACGACAGACGGTGAGATGGCTGGATGGCATCACTGACTCTATGAACATGAGTTTGAGTCGACTCCAGGAGTTGGTGATGGACAGGGAGGTGTCACAAAGAGTCGGACACGACTGAGCGACTGAACTGAACTGAATAACAAATGTACCATAATACATAGTGTTAATAACAGAGGAAAACTACATATGGTATATATGCAAGCTCTCCATACTACCTTTGCAACTTTTCTGTAAATCAAAAATTGTCCTAAAATAACAACAAATCAATTTTTTAAAAAGCTGGTGTAACTATATTTTCATTCTAGAGTTGGTCCTCCATATCCAAGGGTTCTGCATCTGTGTATTCAACCATCTGCACATGGAAAATATCTGGGGCAAAAATCTCCAGAGTTCCCCAAATCAAAACTCAAATTTGCTGCACAATGGCAACTCATTACTTACCATTTACTTTGTATTAGATATTTTGAGTAATATAGAGATGATTTAAAGAATATAGTACAATGTACATCAATTATATGTAAATACTATGCAATTTTTTAAAAAGGGACTTGAGCATCCATGGATTTTGGTTTCTGCAGGGGTCCTGGAACCAACCTCCTATGGATACCAAGGGGCAACTGTATTATCATATCTATATTATGTATAAGACAAAAAAATTCTTATAGGTAAAACAGTCCTTAATGATAAAAAGTTGAGCTCACCAGGGTATTTTATTTCTAAACCTGAGGGATAGGTAAATGAATGACAGTTTATTAGTCATTATCCCTCATATGTATTTATGATATATTCTTTCTCAGCAAATAAAATTTTATCATTAAAAAAGTACCTGAGTGAACATTCTGCTGAGTTTTGATAAATGCTAAGGCAGCAAATATAATTAGTTCTGTATTGATAGCAGCGTGTTGGCAAAGGCAATGAAAAAGCAGGCACTCCAATACACTGTTGGGAAGATTAAATAGACATAATCTCTACAAAAGCCAGTTTGATGGTATCTATTAATGTTATAACTGCACATACTCTGACTTACAGCTATTCCACTCTAGTCATTTATCTTACAGAAATATTTGCACATGTAAAATTATTTTACATAGCTGTTTATGACAGCACTCTTTGTAGTAGTAAAAGATTATACAACAAAGTCTGTATGTCCATTGTAAGGAGCCTGGTTATATAATCATACATCTATGTAACAATACTATACAACTACAAAGAGAAAGAAAGCTCTTTATACACTAATATAAAAGCTCTTAATACACTAATATCTACCATACACTGCTAAGAAAAAAAAGGCAAGCACAGAACACGATGTATATTCTACCACCTGCTGTGCTCCATGTCACCGTGTGCTCCATGTTCTGTTTGCCTCTCCAAGCTCACTCCTCTTTCTCCAACCTGCTTTGTGTATTGGGAAGCTGACCAAACAAACTGCATCCTCTAGGTAACCTTGCCCGTTTCCTTCTCATGTGTTCAAACAATGAGTGGAACGGCTAGGAAATCAGAGAGTGGTAAAAGTGTTAAGGCAATTTCCCCACCCTGGCACCTTGGCTGTATGCAGCCTGCCTTTCTCTAAGAGCACAGGTCCTATTGAGCAGCCAAAGCTCTTGGCAAGTTCTGTTAACAGATCCCCTGCCTTATACCCTCAGACCTAGGAATGTAAATGGTTTTCATAGTTGCCAGTCACTGAGTATTTCTCTATCCCTTTTGTTCCTTTAACTCTACCCTAATGTTTATAGATTTTGTGCATGAGTGTGTGTATGTTTAGGGAGGAAGGGGAAAAGAAGGAAGGCATGGGATGGGGGGAGAGAGAGAGAAACAAGGGAGAGAAAGAGAAATGAGAAGGAAGGGGAAGAAAGGATAAGAAAGAAAAAGAGAAGCACTTTGGAATGGAACACCAGAGACCTATAACAGTGGTTGCCGCCAAGGGAGGAAATTTACGTGGCACTGTGATTGGTGGACATGGTAAAAAGACTTTTCATTAAATACCCTACTTTGAATCTTGGTCCATGTAAATATATTATCTAGAAGGAAAATACATGCTTTGATTCCAATAGCATCAAATCACAGAAAATCTTTGTTTACGTATAAAAATGTAATTTATTAACATTATCTCAAATTAATGCAAATTCCCAGTCTCTCTATTGTTATAGTACATGAAACTACTACTTATCCATATAAGGCCTGATAAACTGACTCACTGGCTGCAAGTAACATAAAATTCAGCAATTTAAAATCCTGGCTCCTTACTTGCTAGAAACTCATGCACTTCCATTAAAAAAAATACGCTGAGTCTGTTTCCTTAACTGTAGAGTAAGGACAATATCTACTGTGAGAGCTAACACAATCAACACAGTGCCTGGCAAATAGTCAGGGTCTGTTAGCAAGTGATAGCTACTGACATCACTGTTAATATTATTAAAAGAAAACATTATAAAATAGTAATAACTATTAATTTTATTTGCTAGTTTCTCTAGGAAAGTTTTCTCCCAGGAATCATTCCTATCATCGCTAGAGAATATCTTTTCCTTTTAAGCGTTACAGGCCACCTAACATTTGACAACCAGTTTTTGAGGGTATTGTTAGTTATCTTCAACTTTACACAGAAGTTTGAATTAATGCTTAGTTGAGAACAATAAAATACAGAAATAGAAAACAAAGCTGTAATAAAAATTAAATAGAAAGTAATCTAAGAATTTACATAAAAGAGTGAAAGTGGCAACACTGATATCAGTTGAAATCAACTTAAAGGCAAAAATTGTTACTAGAAACAAAGAAGGACATTTTATAATGGTAAAAGGGACAGTCCATCAGAAAAACATAACAAATTAGGAACATTTATGCACCTAACAATAGAGTGTAAAATAAAACAAAAATGGACAGAACTGGAGAAACAGATAATTCAACAATAGCTTAGACTTTAACAGCTCACTTTTAACGATGAATAGGTAAAAGATCAACAAGGAAACAGAAGATTTCAAAAATTTATGAGTCAACTAGATATTTATATCACACTCTACCACAACCACTAAACAGAATACACATCTTTTTAAGTGTACATGGAATATTTGCCAGGATAAAGCTTGCTAGAACATAAAACAAGCCTTAATTATTTAAAAGAACAGATATCAAAGTAATGGAATGAAATTAGAATCAATAAAAGAATGGCATTTGGGAAATTTATAAATATGTTAAAAATAAACACACTCCTAAATAATCAACAGGTCAAAGAAGAAATCCATATATTGCTTAGAGAAATTTATAGATGTAAATGACTACATTGAAAAATAAGAAAGGTCGAGAATGAAAAGCCAAGCTACAGACTGGGGTAAAAATATTTACAAAAGATATTCCTGATAAAGAACTGTTATCCAAAAGATAGAAAGAACATTTAAAACTCAACAATAGGGAAAAAATGATCAAAAGACATTACCAATTATGACATCTTAGCAAAGAAGGTATGACTGCTAATAAGCATATGAAAAGACATTTAATATCTACATCATTAGGGAACTGCAAATTCAAACAATATGATATAAATGGCTAAAATCCCCAAAATGGAAAACAATAAGTGCCGACAAGGATATAGAGAAACAGGAACTTATTGCTGATCAGAATGCAAAATGTACAGCCATTCTGAAATATAATTTGGTAGTTTCTCACAAAATTAAAAATACTCTTCCCATATGATCCAGCAATTACGCTCCCTGTTATTTACGTAAATAAGCTGAAAATATATGTCCACACAAAAACTTGCACATAGCTGTGTACTATAGCTTTATCTATAATTGCCAAAACCTGGAAGCAACAAAATGTCCTTCAGTAGGTGAATGGAAAAATAAGCTGTGGTAAGTCCAGATACTGGGATATTATTCAGTGCTCACAAGAAATGAATTATCTAACTGTAAAAGGAATACAGAAACTAAGGCTACATACCATATGATTCCAACTACATGGCATCCTGAAAAAGGCATATGAAAACAGTGAAAAGATCAGTGGTTATCACGGTTTAGGGAAGAGGATGGGATGAATAATAGATGGATTTTCAGTGCAGTGAAATACTATGTATTATACTATAATAGTGAATACACATCATTATATATTTGTCCGCACCCATAGAATGTACAATACCAAGAGTGAACCCTAATGTAAACTTTGGACTTTGGGTAGTAATGTGTCAATATAGGTTCATCAGTTGTAGAAATGTATCACCCTGGCGAAACACATTAATTAATGCAGGAGGCTAAAACCCATGGACAGAGAAGCCTGGTGGGTTACAGTCCATAGGGTCGCAGAAGAACTGGGACAGGAAGTGACTGAGCACACATGCACGTAAAGAGGCAGGGAGTATATGAGGGTGTTTCTGTACCTTCCTCTCAATTTTCCTGTGAACTGTTCTCAAATGCAACATGTTTTAAAAAAGATCTCAAACCCTTAATCTATCCTTATACTTTAAGAAACTAGAAAATCAAATTAAATCCAAACCAAGTAGAAAGAAATAACAAAGACTAAAGTAGAACTAAATGAAATAGAAAGAGAGAAACAAACAAACAAACTGTAAGTTCATTCTTTGAAAAGATCAACAAAATTAACAAATCTTTAGCTAGACTGGCCAAGAAAAAAGAGGTAAGAGTCATATTACTAAAATAAAGTCATGAATGAAAGAGGGGACATTAATATTAACCTTACAGAAATTAAAAAATGAAAAGCTCAGGACCAGATGGATTCACTATCACCAAACATTTAAAGAATTAACACCAATCCTTCACAATCTCCTTCCCAAAAATGCGAAAGAAAAGATCACTTCCCAACTCATTTTATGAGACCAGTATCACCTAATTCTTGAACCACTGAGAAACATCAAAGAAAAAATTAAAGACCAATATCTACAGATAGAAAAATTCTCAAATTCTAACAAACCAAATTCAGCAATATCTAAAATGGATTATACATCAATATCAAGTAGAATTTATCCCAGAAAGGCAACACTGGTTAATGCAATATACCATATATCAGTAGCATAAAGGACAAAAACCACATGATCACTTCGACAGACTCAGAAAAGACATCTGACAAAATATAACACCCTATTACGGTAAAAAAACACTCAACAAACTAGAAGGGAAAATCTTCAATTTGATAGAAATTATCTATGAAAAACCCAGAGATAACATACTTCACGGTGAAAGACTGTTTTTGCTCTAAGATCAAAAATGAGATAAAGATGTCCTTACCACTTCCATTTAACATTGTTCTGGAGTTTGCAGCCAGGGCAACTGTGTTGTGCTATGCTTAGTTGCTCAGTCATGTCCCACTCTTTGTGATGCCATGGACTGTAGCCCACCAGGCTCCTCTGTCCATGGGGATTCACCAGGCAAGAATACTGGAGTGGGTTGCCATGCCCTCCTCCAGGGACTCTTCCCAACCCAGGGATCGAACCCAGGTCTCCCGCATTACAGGTGGATTCTTTACCGTCTGAGCCACCAGGGAAGCTCAGGGCAGCTAGGCAAGGGAATGAAATAAAAGCAGCTAGACTGGAAAAGATGAAGCAAAACTGTTTCTATTCCAGATGACATGATATTATATATAGGAAATCCTAAGCAATGCACTAAAATACTGTTAGAACTATTAAATGAGAACAGCATGGCTGTAGGATATGTGATAAAAATACAAAAATCAGCTGTATACTACACACTTGCAATAAGCAATCTGAAAATAAAATTAAGAAAACAACTGCATTGAAAATACCATCAAAAAGAATGATAGAAATAAATTTAACAAAACAAATTTTGGGGAGTAAGGTATAGACTACTAGGTATAAAATAACCTATAAGGATACAACATGGAATACAGCCAGTATTTTATAATAACTATAAATAGAGAATAACCTTTAAAAGTCATGAATCACTATACTGTGTATCTGTAACTTATACAATGTAGTGTAGCAACTATAAGTCAATTAAGAAAAAAACCAAAGTACTTAAAAAAAAAAGGAATGAACGAAATATTTATGAATAAATTTAACAAATGAAGAGACCTGTACACCACAAACATACTGTCCCTGGATCCTTTTGTTTAGCTAAACAAAATAACTATCTGGTCTTAAGCTGCATATAAATATCTTATTATTTTTTTTGAAATATTTTATTTTCAATAGAAGACAAACTGTTCTCGGCTGGTGTTCTTTTCCTGTTTTAAATCTATGCTTCTTTAACATGCACATAAACTAATGATTCCATGAAAACGCAGATCATTAATTACAATGAGGGGTGGAGTTAACATTCTTCATTCTTTTAATTAATTACTCATTTAGCTGTAACCAGCCTTAGTTGTGGCACATGGGATCTGATAAGGCATGTGGAATCTAGTTCCCTGACCAGGGATTGAACCCCGGCCCCCTGCATTGGGAGCACGGAGTCTTAGGCACTGTATCACCAGGGAATTCACCAGATTTTTCATCCTTAACAGCTCTCAGATGATTTTAATGTTGCTGGTTCTGAGACCATATTTTGAGTAGTTTTTAAGTGCCTGTAGTTACACACAACTGTCCTACTTCACTAGAAAAAAGCGAATAATGAGAGGAGTGAAAGTCTGATGGACTGTCTCTAAGTTTTCCATAGCCAGGTACGATACATTCCCTACTGACAATTAAGAACAGACCTTTGCCAGCATCCTTCACCATGGTCACCACTAAGTACCAGAGAAGATGCAGACTCTGGCCAGCTGGTCAAACAGACTGCAGCTAAATCCATATGAAAACTCTTTTTTAATACCCGCTACACAAAGACCATCTCACAGAATGTTGACCATCAGCTCTTCCTCTCTGCATCTTTTCTCCTGTCTCTTATTTCTTCTTTTGGCCAGTGTCTCCTAAGTGTCTTTGGGGGACCAATGGTGGTCCCTGGCAATCATCTGGTTTACTACAGACAATTTGGTTTAAATGAAAAGTGATAAAAGCTTTGATCACAAACATTTCATAAATTGAAGATTAATTATGACTTTCAAGGAAATTCTTTTAGGTTCTTAACTGTTATGTTCCAAGGGTCACATATGCTTTACAAGGTTAAGAAGAGACTGACTCAGCTAACAAACTTCGACATCATGAGTTGTTTACATTGGCTAAATATATTATTTTATTGTTGTTCTTATCAGCGTGGTAAGCCTCTAATCTAAGTAATAACTGCCTCAAAAGCATTCACTGAAGAGTAGAAATGATGAAAATATACTTGACTCGAAATGATAAATAGTATGATCTTACAGAGTGAAAACAGTAGGATCTTAGAGTGGGCTGTGACCAGTGAATTACAAGTTATTAGTCTGTACTAGGGGAACTCCTTATTCCCATCACAGCACAACACATTTTAAAACAGGGTCTAAATCATTATAAAACAGTAATAAGCCACTGAAGTCTTCAAATAATTTTCAACCACAAAGCCATTGAAGTCTTCATATAATTTTCAACCACTCTAGTAAACCAGCTGACACCTGCATTACAAATTTTGTCACTGACAGCAAAGATTAAAAACTGTAAAGGAACTTTAACTTATTTTAACGAAATCAAGTGTAACTACAGTCAGCTGCAAAATTAATGACAAATATGCTCAGAAAGAAAACAATCTACTGGTATATTTCTGTATCAGATGACACTGCTGGACATTATATAACAGGTGTCATATTCAGTGAGTAAGAACAGTTAGTATCACAGGTGTATGCTCTTAAATATTTTGTTTTATGACTGTAAGAAACCGCTAGTATTCAAAGTATGAACCAACCCTTGGCATATACATAAACTGTAAATAAAACTTTAATTCTGATTATCAATGAAAACATGCTTTAGAGAAGGGATTTTCTTTAACCAACAATTATCTTTGAACCTTAACTTGAAAATATACACTAGGATCAACATAGCCAAAAGCACTAGTCGTGTGTACCCAGGAACATTATGGCACCTAAAAGTCAATTCACACAAGGCTCCATTCACAGGCAACAGCTGGAGTTTGACAGTTAAATTTGCTATTGAGTCTATTAAAGATTGCATAGAAAACTGTGAATATATATTCAACTGCAGGCCCTGAGCAGATATCCTCGGCATGTTATGTCAGGAAAAAAGAAGTAAGCACAACACTCTGATTTTTTATCTTGTCAGGAGGAAAGATGCTACCAAAAGCTGTTCAAATGAAGAATATACATTTCCACCCCATGACACCGATAAGGTCAGTAAAAAATTTCTGTGATTATCTGTGGCTTACTCAAGTGGCAGATCTCTGTGAGACATATAGTGAATAGCTTGAACCCATCATAGCTGAAATTCTTTAGGATAAAATACAAAGACCAAATCATGATACACACAGCTTAATCATAGTTTGACTTTTCCAACATCTAGCCAAGCTCTATCCTTGTAGAATGAATTGGGTACCTTATTATTAGTATACTTAGAAAAATTTATTCAGTTACCACACTAGACCTAAAAAAATGTATTTCATAGAACTGAAATACACCAGGACAGATTTACCCAGTGCCACTTTCCAAACTGAAATATTCAACTTCATTGCTGAGTGCCATGCATTTGTCAACTCAGATATTGTAGGTAGTTTTCAGTGAGAATTCTTGCAATAATTTTGGTATTCATCCATCTGAGTATCTAAAACATCTAGAAGAATCATCCTATACTTGCTGCTGAATCATCCTATACTTGGTTGTTGGAAATATTCAACAATCTATAGTTGAAAAGTGCGATTATCTGATTTAGCAGAACTAATAAGACAAGAAACTGTAGCTTTGACTTCAGTGAGCCAGGTATCAATGTGGTGAAAGATTGCAGCAGTAATTGCTTTTCATGATGTTTGGAAGGCCCATCAATGAGATCCACAAATGCTAAATGTCCAAAAAAAAAAAGGGTACGTTCTCTACTACACTATTTTTCTTTCATAGAAAACTATCACTTCTTCCTATGCATTATGTTAGAGAAATACAGACAACTACGGAAATTTTGATTGCCCTTATTATTAATCTTCTCACATTAGAAAAGCACTTCAAAAAAAAAAAAAAAAAGAAAAGCACTTCATCATCTGCATTTATGTAGCTTTATTAAAAAAAAAAGGTCTGATTTCAATATATATAGCACCTAGAAAAAAATAACATATCTAATAATTTCCAATTTCTCCTTCAAACATTCCTCCACAAAGTCATTTTTTCCTTTGGACCTTCTGAAAAACCAAACTGCTTTCAAACACTTCTTGATTGTAGTCAAGGATGATATTAAAAATGTTTAATAACATTTTTATTAATGGCATGGCATAACCACCAGAGAATGATACCAGTTCATAATCACATGGCTGTATTGAAACATGCTAACTAAATATCAGTGTTAGTTACAGCTTCCTTTAAACATTCTGCTACGCTTATTTCAACTCTAGCCTCATTCTCAAAGACTATTGGTTATTTCTTGCCAGCCAATTCACAGAGAAAGGAAAGTAGTTTTCACGAAAGACAGCCATATAAATTGGATTCCAAAGATTAATTTAACACTGCATTTTATTAAATATTTAATGTCCTCACTTTTATTCCTTAATACAAAAGTTAAGAAGAATAAATATTAGAACAACTATTGTTTTCTTTCTCCCACACCATTGGTTTCTAGAGAATGAGGCTCCTTAGCTTTTTATTATAGTTGTGTTACTTGATTTTATCTACATAATTAGATATCCAAGTTCTTTATCCGTCAACCAAAAGAAAACATTTAATACACAAATGGATAGATTTGGGAATATATTAAGGATAAGGTAAACTGTTAGCAAAACAAATAAATATCTGACATTTAGATGTAAAACAGAAATGGAATAGAGAAACTCACAAAAAAGCAGAGATGACTCAAAGACAAACCTAGGGTCTTAGAGTCACATACAATGTAAGAACATGGTATATATATATATCTGTGTTGGTTTCAGGGGTCTTCTTACCCAACTTTGGAAAAACTATTAAGTACTCAGCATTGCACTGAGGACACGCCACTCTGGCTGTACTGTTTCCTCTCTGTTTTTCATCCACCCAGCGCTGTAGACAAGCCTGGTGAACCCATTTCGTAGATCCTCTGCATCTGCATGGTCTCACCCATTCAGCTGTTCTATCATCTTCATCAGTGGCAAAACACACCCAGCAACTTCTGTAAATTAAGAGAGAAAACAATGATATTATCATTAACACTCCAGCCTCCTCTTCACTGCAGCTCCACTTAATGGGATGAGCCTCCTATGTTATATTATAGAACCTTTAATTCTGTATTAAAAGACTGAGGGGGAAAATAACCAACACATTTCCAGTAGAGTAGCTTCTCCTTTTTTCTGTTTTTCCTTGTGTTCTGTAGAGTCTTGTGTTTTCTGAATTTTGTTTTTACATAACTTCCTCAATGTTTCTAGTAATTTTTCACCTTCTCTAATGAACCAGAATGCAAAGAGACAATCCTCAAGCTGCTTTTATAAGACCTAATAATTCTTGAGGAATGGTAAGTACAGGAATATGTGAAATTCAGTGTATCTCCCATTTCAACAACATTAATCTCTTAACCTCTTGAACCTGGAGAACAAAAGTATTACACAAATGATTTCACATATGGTCTCATTCAATTTTCACCTGAGAGGGAGAAAAAATCCAGTCATTTCTCTTTCTGGTAAAGTATGACTATAAGAGAGAAAGATGATTAAATTTAAAAGCACAAAGGAAAGAACAGATGAAGACATCAGGATAAATTGTTTTTGGATAGTGAGATATTATAGGTATGAGTGGCTTTCCTTTTTTCTGGGAATTAAATTATATTTATTATATTTGAAACCTAGAAGTCTCAAGTCTGGGATGCCTATATTATAAAAAGAATCTTTATTGAGATGGTTAATTTTTAAACTTCTTCCTATTGTGCTCTGAAGGGTGCTTCATGAACTCTAATTTGTTCTTGTGGAATTAGGTTGCAATTCCTTATTTTTTCCTCCCTATTGACACAAGTTTTGACATCTATTTCCATTAGGGCAAATATTACAATTAAACTCAATGACACCATTCACTCCCTTCTACTCCCACTGCACAAGAGGAAAACAACTGCTAATTAAAGCTTGTCACCTACTGTGCACTTTTAATTAGATAAGTTGGCTTCTGTTACAATAACTAGCTTAACTATGCTTAGTGGGAAAGACTTATATAGTCAGGTACTGTAGATAAGTCTCCAGTCTTTGTAGATCAACGTGAATTTTAATCACATGCACCAATTAAAACTTCTTAGAATAGGGGGAAAAAACTGAACTGAATACATGGTAACAATATCCAAAATTGTGTTTTTACTTAGCTTTCAAAATCAGTCAGATTTCATATGACCTACCTGGTAAAACTGGAGGGAGGTAGCATTTGTTTAAGCATGCTTGACCCTCTGACTCACCTCAGCCAAGCTGTCTGGGCCCTCGTGCTATCTTATAGTTAAACAGAAATGTCTCCTCCTCCACTTTATTTTTTTTAACTTTATTGTGGTAAAATATACATAACATAAAACTGAATACTTTAACCATTTTTAAGACTACAATTCAGTAGCACTAAGTCATTCACACTGCTGTCCAACCATCACTACTACCTGTGATTTGACTGGGTTTAAACCAGTTTTTTTCATAAAAATTCAGTTGACAAGTATAGAGCAAATATCCCAGTTATTTGTGGTATTTGTATATATATTGGAGAAGGCAATGGCACCCTACTCCAGTACTCTTGCCTGGAAAATCCCATGGACAGAGGAGCCTGGTAGGCTGCAGTCCATGGGGTCGTTGAGGGTTGGACACGACTGAGCGACTTCACTTTCATTTTTCACTTTCATGCACTGGAGAAGGAAATGGCAGCCCACTCCAGTGTTCTTGCTTGGAGAATCCCAGGGACGGGGGAGCCTGGTGGGCTGCCGTCTATGGGGTCACACAGAGTCAGACGTAACTGACGTTACTTAGCAGCAGCAGTATATATATTTCCCGTAACCAAGGTAATGTTGTAAATATATTTGTATATCACTGACAGAATGAAATGTATTATTTTGGTAACAAAATATAGGCAGAAATATCTAGAAAGTAGACTTCTAGGTTCTTGTAAGTTTTTCATATCAACAATGGAACATATATGTAGCTAAATTAAACTGAATCTTAAATTAGGCCAATTTCCAGTCATCAGGAAAAAACAAAATGTAGAAGTATTAATTAGGTTGAACCAAATGAAACTGCCTATATTTATGTGTTTAACTTTTATTTAAATGGAAGTTTCATATATCAATCTAATGGGAATATTTGTATAGCTATAATCCCTACAAATTCTGGATAAGAATAAGCCTATTTCTGCACCACCACCCCCTCTCAATTAATATGAAAAATTTCGAACTTTATTCCTAACACCCAGATTCTATCATTTTGCTACATATTCTTTCACCAATCTTATCTTTTGATGCATTTCAAAATTTCAGACATTAGTGCACTTCACCCCTAAACACATTTACAGTTTTACTTTTTAGAAGGTACTCAGGTCAGAGGCACTTCTGGATTTTTTTCTAATTTTACGGCTATGGTAGATAAGATAGTTGAACTATGATTTACAGTGAACTTATTAGGTACATTGTTTAATTCATAGTGATAGTATACAGCTTAAAAATTTGGATTTTTAAGGTAATGCTTGTTAGAGATTAACTGAAATTATTCTATAGAGCGGATACTTAAAAAAAGAATCCTTATTGGTAACAATACGCCCAAAAGGTTTGCTGATTTTCAACATCTACCAACTTACCACATACATTTTCCATTTATTCTAATCACTTAACATTACATCTGATGATGGTCATCTGAGATCAAATAGTATTGCCCACAATATGTAAATTTCTAACACCACCAAATTAATGCATCTAAAAATTATAATTTAGATGCAAATAAGTATGAAATCAAGACTTGTAACTTAATAGAACAAAACAAGCAAGCAACTGAAAACTAAAGAAATTGTCAGTAACATACACTGTGCATTCACTGATTCCATGTAGTTTCACTGGTTCCATGAAGCTGCATAAACAAAATAAATGGAAGATTGTACCCATCTGGAAAACTCTGTAAATTAATTCGGGCTACATCTAGTAAATGTAAGATATTTAAAGTTCTAGTGAAATTACCATAGCTATATCCTTCCCTATTTTAAGGAAGGATGGATCAATCTGGATAGATCAGAGAAGGCTTCAGGAAGGCCTGACAGTAGAAATTTGCAGGAGCAAGTGATTTTATCATAGGGATTCTCAAAACACAGTTCTCTGAGATGAGCAGTTCAGAATCACTAGGAAACCTGCAAATTCTCTGGCTCTACTCCAGACCTAGTAAGTAAGAAACTCAAGAGGAAAAGGGCCTAGAAATCTGTGTTTTAACAAACCCTCAAGGTGACGTGATATTAAATAAAGTCTGGGAACCACTAGTACAGAAAAATGGCAGGTTAAAAAAAGCAAAGAGACTGCAGAAAGCAAACTGTGTGAAAGGGATAATTATCGGACTTACTTAAGGTAGAAATAATAGCTTCTGATGAGTACATATTTTTAATATAAATAACAGTACAGAAAATGTTAAGTTCTAAAGAATTTATTAACTGATATACCACCTTAATAGGTTTCTGAGTTTAACCTACATGATATGGAAAGAACATTAGTCTGTGAAATAAGGGCCAGGTATGTGGGAAATTAACTTAAAGAGTATAAAAATGGTCACATGGGCAGACAGCCTATAAGACAGTTATTAGTCTTTAGGGCTGGAAATGAGGGGAGGGAACAATGTCTGTATAGAAATCTTTTCTTCCCTCATTAAAAAAAAGACTTATAATAGTCTGACCAGGAATATCACCTAAGAAGGTTTTATAATTATGCTTTCACTCTCTGCTTCCCCATACCCTACCCCCTCCTTGATGCAATCTATTTCAGCTATATATTCCCCAATTCCTTCTTCCATTTAAGGAGAAAAGAGGTTGTTTGAAAATGATGGGTTTATAGTTTCTCAGCATCTTAGGAAAATAGAAATTTGTGGTTTAATGTACAGCATGATTTCTCTTTTTTAGGAGCAAAAAGTATCCCACACTTTTTAAGGAAAATCACTCTTCCCTCCAGCATCAGCCATGTGTGTGGTTTCTTTAGGCAGTTAGTCCCACATCCCCAGCTCCAGGAAGAGTAATCCTTAGATTGGTTTAAGGGGAGTATCCCACGTCCTAGATTACAGTGACGAGTCTGGGCCCATAAAGCTGGTTTTATTAGAGTGCACTTCAGAATTTTTGCTGGGAAAGTTGGTACACAGACTTTCTTTTCCACTGGGCTTTAAGGCAGGAAAAATGAGGAGCTAAAGGAGAGTCTGAGGCTTTGCTGCCAGGAAACCCACAACGTGGAGCCTGAAGAACCCAGAGGAAGCTAAAAGATAGAAACTGATGACTTTGTCTGAGACATGGATCAAGCTGTGCTTAAAGCTAAATATACTCTTGCACTGTTCACTTACATAAACCCATAGTTTTTTTTTTTTTTTTTTTTCCTGGTTTAACCTGTTTGGGGCCGATCTTTCAGGTGTAACCCAAACAATCTTGTTATACAGTGTGAGAAATTGGAAATAAAGAGATAGCCCTGAACAATTATATGATGTGAACTCCTAAACAGCTTTTATAATAACACACAGGTATTTTTGTCAATGGCTTTATTTCCTACTGACCAGACTTGAGCAGGAAAGACTTAAATAAATCTGATTTCCACTGCCAAGTACTCTGAGTCGTGTAAGTTTTTCTGTTTCTCACACAGAGCAAAAATACGCTCCTGATTCTGGTTATTAGATCAGGTCATTTCTTAGAAACAGCCAACAAAGATAAAACCAAACATTTTTAAGAAATTAAAAATTCTTACTGACAGCGCTATAATATTTCCACTGCAGGATCAATTTAACTATAATTCTACTTTAAGTTACATTTTAATGTTATAATTTATGGGATGGCAATTTTAATACCCTTAAAAGTAAGAACAACTGCTCTAAGGCACACCTCCTCTCCTCCCTACCTCCCTCCCCCATTATTATCTTAATAAATTTGAGCACTGGATTTTAATAATTAAAAAAAAAAAGAGAACAATTGGGTATTTGCGATTTCAAAAGACAAAGCCAAAAACTTTTCAAGTCCACACCCAAGGAGAGGTTGTAATTTCTGACAAAACTCTAATTAAGAGCTTCTCTTTGAGTCATTTCCTACCCTTGTTCTCTTCAATCCTCCATCTCTCAGAAAGCAGCGATCAGTGTGATGTACAAGCATCATCTGAGACCTTGCTAGAAACGCAGATTAGGTCCCACCCAAGACCTGCAGAATCAGAAACTCTGATGGGACCCCACATTACATAAAAAAAAATTATTTATTTTAAATTTCTTCAAAAATTATTTTTCTTTTTTGATTTTGGTAGAACATATAAAATTTCCATCTTAATTACCTTTAAGTGCACAATTCAGTGGCATTAAACACATTTACAGGTTGTGCTACCATTACCATCACCCATCCCCATATAACTTTTCATCTGGTAAAACAAATTCTGTTCTTATTAAACTCCCCAAGCCCCTGACAGTTACCCTTATGTTTTCTGTCTTTATAACTTCGACTATTCTAAGAACCTCACACAAGTGGAATCATCCAGTATTCGTCTTTTTATGTCTTCCACGTTCATCCACATTGTAGCAGCTAATCTGCAGAGTATCTTTCCTTTTTGAGGCTGAATACGATTCTACTGTATGCATACACACCACATTTGCTTATCTCAGTCATAGATAGTAGGGCTGCTCCCAGGTTTTAGTTATTGTGAATAATGGTGTTATGAACCTGGGTGTACAAGTATTTCTTTGTGATCCTGTTTTTAATTTTTTTGGATATATACCCAGAAGTGAAATTGCTAAATCATATAGTATTTCTATTTTTAACTTTTTGAGGAGTCATCAATGTTGTGTTTTAACAAACCCTTCATGTGATTGACTGTGAGACCTAAAGTTTGAGAACCTCTGCTTTGGTCATTCTTCCTTTTTCCATATTTCTTCCCTTTGTAAATTTTCTCAACTCACCATAATAGAAAAGTGAAATCTGATTTTATATTCAATGTAAATGGTTTTTAATTTAAAAAGTAAACAAAATGCTTCAGATCTTTCTTTATTCTAAAGGAAAAAAGCTAGCTAAATTTGGGAAAAAGATTTTGTGAGTTCAGGATATTCTAACTGGTTAAAGAATTTGGGCTTTGGAGCCAGACTGTTTGAGTTCAAATTCCCTACTTACTGCTTATTTTAGGTTTAATGACAGTCTCTTTCAGGACTTCTTTAAGTCAGGGGGTTCTTAATCTGGGGTCCACAAAAAATTTATGGGGTTAGTAAATTTGGATGGGGAAAAATATAACATTTTAAAAATTTTCACTAATCACTGAATGATATTCAATTTTCTTTCAATTATGAATCTAAGTAAATCATAGTAATATCAGCAGTACAGAAATTAGAAATTAGAACAGTGACCAGTAATTTTCATATTATAGCTGTCCAGATCCCCAAATAACATTTAACCCATCACTAATCTGAAATTAATTATCAAGAGTCACCAATAATAGATCTTGCGTTTGTGTTAAAGCTCCTATTACTACATCAGATTTTTAATATTTTGTCAGGTGTATTTCTACATAATTGGTTCATTTCTGACCTACCTATTTTGTTTTATTCTTTCAAAACATTCTGAGAAGGAACTCATATACATAACTAAACTTCCAAAGTAGTTCTCAGGATAAAAAAAGGTTTTATGTTAAAATTCCCTATTGTAGAACCTCCCCTACTCTGTTGGTGGGAATTAAATTGGTGCAGCAACTATGGAAAACAGTATAGAGGGTCCTCAAAAAACTAAAAACAGAGTTGACTATGATCCAGCAATCCCACTCCTGGGTATGTTTCCTGACAAAACCATAATTTAAAAAAGATACATGTACCCTTATGTTCATTGTAGCACTATTTACAATAGCCAAGACATGGAAATAACCTAAATGTCTACTGACAGATGAATGGATAAAGATGTGATATGTGTACACATGTACATCGACACACACACACACACACACACATCAATAGAATAGTTTCTCACTGGCACATAAATTGACTAGTATGGTTATCTAATGAATACTATTCAGCCATAAAAAATGAAATAATGCCATTTGCAGCAACATGGATGGACTGAGATTATCATACTAAGTAAGTCAGAAAGAGAAAGACAAATACCATAATAACATCACTTACATGTGGAATCTAAAATGACACAAATGAATTTACCTATAAAAAAAGTAGAAACAGACTCAGACATAGAGAACAGACTTGTGGTTGCCAAGGGGGAGGGATGCATTAGGAGTCTGGGACTAGCAGATGCAAACCGATATATATTCAGAATGGATAAACAATAAAGACCCTACTGTATAGTACGGGGAACTATGTTCAGTAATCTGTGCTAGAAAAAGGAGACTGTATGTAGGTGTGTGGCTCAGGCACTCTGCTGAACATCAGAAATTAACACAACATTATAAATTAACTATACTTCAATAAAGTAAATTAAAAAAAGATTCTCTATTGTAAAGGATTAAACAAGTGATTTTGAAACAGCTCAATTGCCTGGCATATATATAACCACCAAATGAACAGTAGCAATAATGGCACGGATAGACAAGAAAGATGCTATCAACTTTATAGCTATGCCTAGATTTTATGGATGCATTTTCTTACCTAAATTAGCTCATAAAGTAGTTCTGCCTGGCACCCTGGTATTCAGTGGGAAAAGTCCTGGATTCCTAACCATTCTTTAGTTTTTCAGTAGGCCAACACCATTTCGTAAGATATTCATTCAAAGCCACATTTCACTTTCTTCCATCCTTTTTTTTCCTTCCACTAGGTTTTGTAAATGCTGCTTGCTTGCTGATATCAGCAATTTACACTCACAATTTATAATACTTCCACACCTTTCTGCCAGCCAAGCTGAGGCTCATCAGTTTACAGATTAAAAGGAGGTCTAGGAATTATCACAACTGGTTCAGAGATCAAAGAACAAATCACTATTATACTATGAAGACATGAGAAAGAACTAAAGTAGACAACTCTAAAGTCTATTACTTATTCCTTAAAATAAACGTATGGCCTTATTGGTACTGGTAATATTACTGATCTATATGCATAACATGCCTCTCTTTATTTAAAAAAAAGTTAATTCTATGTGGTTTTAAATTTAAATTCAAACATTTTCCAATTATAAGTCCTTCTTGACAGCAAAACTTATAAACAGTTTGAGGAATACATATCTAGTTTTTCTTAAATCTAAGTATATTCAAGATTTCTCCGAGATTAACTTAAACGTACTAAGTATGTTCACTATTTGATGTCAGAAGAAATACATTTAAGGAACTTATAGTCTAGTTAAGGAACAAATATACGCATAGAAGAATCACATAAAAACAACCATACAGAGCATTAAGTGTCCAGCTAATGCAGAAATGTGATGATGACCATAAGAAACACAGGGTGAAACAGCTAGCTGAGAGGGTTTCATGAAAAGGCAGAACTACAATTGAGATGACAACTAGGGAATGAAAAGAACAAGGGTATCTGAAGTAAGAAAGCAGCATAACCAAGCTTAGAGACAGAAATGAGCATATGGCCATGGACCATGAGAAAACCAATGTAATTGGAGCAGAAAAGTTTTAAAATAAAGCTAGATATTACAAACCAGTTGGGAAAGGATGGATGACAAAGGTAACCTACTTCATAGGGTTCATATGTGACTAAACCAGTTTATATGGTTAAGTTAATTATTTAAAAAGTATACGGGGAAAAAAGGAGAGCAAACTTTACTTATCAATAGAATACTTTTTCACTGTCACATAAATTAACCAGTAAGGTTATCTAATAAAACAGCTGACAGTAAAGTCTATCTTTGCAGATTTAGACTGCAGGTGTTTATCTTGGATTATCAGAAAGATCTGGAAACTCTGCCCTAGAGATTACTTTGATGAAAAATGGAGGGTAGCAGAACAGAAGAGTTCCAGAATACAGGAGTGAGAGGAATGAAACAGGCTTTAAATTGTTGTTGTTGTTATTATATATGGTGTCTTACCAATGTATTTGCATGAGTGTTTTAAGGAAAGAGAACATGTCCTTAATTCAAAACATGTTTAGCGAACCATGCTCTGGTTAATGCGAGGAATGCCTAAATTTAACAATGGAAAAAAACTGCAAATTGCTTGCTTTGTCTCAGGATTTAAAGTATCACATCCTATGTATTCTTAAACAAAAACTATACCATCAAGACTAAAAACCTCTTTATATGTCTGTCCACCCAAGTGGAATAGAAGTTAAAAAGTACCTGAATTTATCAAAGAGTTACCACAATTATTAATACATTATGAAAGAGAGGAAGAGAAATATACCACAGTGAAAGCAATCATTTATTGAGCATATATTCATGCCATGCTCTTTATCTCGGATCTTCATAAAGTCTGCAAACATAATTATTTCCCCCCTTAAATAAGGAAACAAAAGCCCAGAAAGGTTAAACAGTCTGCCCAAGGCTTCATGGTTAAATAGAAAGGCATGAACGCAACCTAGGCCTCAGCTCTAAAAAATCAGATTTTTGTAAATTATATGCCATTAAAAAAAAAAATCAGCTTTTTTCACTGCGCCATGCTGCCTTATGGATAGTGTATTCTGAGAAAATTTTCCATTTCTCATTTTTAAGGAAATTATGGTTAGTGCAAGTCATTATGTGTTTCATTTTCGCTAGGGTACCTTTAAGCGGCCATAAGGAGCTTTCACTAGAAATCTAAACCTCTTCCAGTGTGCCCTAATGTGCCATATAAATGTTACCACCTCTCATCTTATAACTATGGCATATAAGGAACTGGGAGGCATGTATGTATATACGGTATGTAAACAACTGCTATAGGAGTCTGGAGAAGAGTGGGAAATATTTCTGGCTGAAATAGTCAGAAAAGCTTTATAAATGAGGCAGAAACTAAACTGGATCTTGAAGAGTGAGTAGAATTTTGAAAGACAAGATGCTGAAAAGAATACAGGACAGTGTGCATATCAAGCTGGCCTGGGCAAAAGATGTATACTCACATACTCATTTTTAAACAGAAGCAGAGCTTTAAGAAGGTAGCTAGTGCCAGCCATGTATTCTGTGTCTTAAACATAATAGAGAGCATAATAAATATGACTATGGAGGGTCTGACTGGAAAAGGTCAGTTTTCATTCTAATCCCAAAGAAAGGCAATGCCAAAGAATGCTCAAACTACCGCACAATTGCACTCATCTCACACACTAGTAAAGTAATGCTCAAAATTCTCTACGCCAGGCTTCAGCAATACGTGAACTGTGAACTTCCAGATATTCAACCTGGTTTTAGAAATGGCAGAGGAACCAGAGATCAAATTGCCAATATCTACTGGATCATCGAAAAAGCAAGACAGTTCCTGCTTTTATTGACTGCTTTATTGACTATGCCAAAGCCTTTGACTGTGTGGATCGCAATAAACTGTGGAAAATTCTGAAAGAGATGGGAGTACCAGACCACCTGACCTGTCTCTTGACAAACCTGTATACAGGTCAGGAAGCAAGTTAGAACTGGACATGGAACAACAGACTCGTTCCAAATAGGAAAAGGAATACGTCAAGGCTGTATATTGTCACCCTGCTTCTTTAACTTCTATGCAGAGTACATCATGAGAAATGCTGGACTGGAAGAAGCACAACCTGGAATCAAGATTGCCGGGAGAAATATCAATAACCTCAGATATGCAGATGACACCACCCTTATGGCAGAAAGTGAAGAGGAACTAAAGAGCCTCTTGATGAAAGTGAAAGAGGAGAGTGAAAAAGCTGACTTACAGCTCAACATTCACAAAATGAAGATCATGGCATCAGGTCCCATCACTTCATGGCAAATAGATGGGGAAACAGTGGAAACAATGTCAAACTTTATTTTTTTGGGCTCCAAAATCACTGCAGATGGTGATTGCAGCCAGGAAATTAAAAGACACTTACTCCTTGGAAGAAAGGTATGACCAACCTAGATAGCATATTGAAAAGCAGAGACATTACTTTGCCAACAAAGGTCCGTCGAGTCAAGGCTATGGTTTTTCCAGTGGTCATGCATGTATGGATGTGAGAATTGGACTGTGAAGAAGGCTGAGTGCCGAAGAATTGATGCTTTTGAACTGTGGTGTTGGAGAAGACTCTTGAGAGTCCCTTGGACTGCAAGGAGATCCAACCAGTCCATTCTAAAGGAGAGTGGTCCTGAGTATTCTTTGGAAGGAATGATGCTAAAGCTGAAACTCCAGTACTTTGGCCACCTCATGTGAAGAGTTGACTCATTGGAAAAAGACTCTGATGCTGGGAGGGATTGGCGGCAGGAGGGAAAGGGGACGACAGAGGATGAGATGGCTGGATGGCATCACTGACTCGATGGACGTGAGTTTGAGTGAACTCCGGGAGTTGGTGATGGACAGGGAGGCCTGGCATGCTGCGATTCATGGGGTCACAGAGCGGACACAACTGAGCGACTGAACTGAACTGAACTGATGGAGGGTCTTGAAGGCCAAGTTAAAAAATTTTGAACTTAAGCTTAGTAAGCAATAAAAAAATACAGGTTTTGAACAAATGAGATATTTTTAAAATGGTGCTTCAGCAAGATTATTCTAAGTAGTGATACGTCATAAATAGTGAAAAGATGGCGTGATTCAACAGTGTTGCCAATGTACATTCCCCTTCTCAAAAAATGGAACAGTTTCTGTTCTCGGTGAACTCCCACGTGAATGTGCATGGTGGTGGTGATAAAGGCTCTGAGACACGGGATGGATGCATTGAAAAAAATTACAATTAAGAGCGATGTACTATAATGAGTTCTATTGAAAGAGATTCTTTGGAAATTTTGGAAGAAGTAACTCATTGCCCGAAGGAGATGTACTATGCTTCAAAGTGATATTTGAGCTGAATTCTAAAGATGGTTCAGAGTCAGCCAGGTGTCAAAAGGGAGGAAGGACTCTAAAGCAAAAAATAAGATGCACAGTAGGATATATTCAGAGGACAATGAAGTGCAATACAGAAGAGTATGGTTAAAGTAGGTTAGGGCTGGATTGGATTAATAGAGCTAAGTCTCTTCACAAAGTCTTGAAAGTTGAGAATTTATCCTACTGGCAATGTAGAGACTGGCATGTTTTAAAGCATGGGAATGACATGATTATAATTGTGCTCTAGCCAATTCTGGTACCACTCTGTAAGTCAAATTGGAAGAGAAAAACTGGAGTCAGATGAAGAATCTATAGTATTTGATAAGCAGGTGGATTTAGGGGGGGGGGGGGAAGCAAAAAGCAAAAAAAAAAGATGTAGGTTTTATGGCTGGTGGATTAGAAGAATGGGCCAGAAACTGGGAAGCCAAGATAAGTAAAAACCAGGGAAATGGCAGTTGTTTAGCTTTAGATACGTGAAGACACTAGTAATACCGTGTATACACAAATGGAACTGTCTACTGGGAAGCTGGAGAGCAGACACTAAAATGCGGGAAAGAGACCAAGAATAAAAACAGACATTTGGGAGTCATTCAAAGGTGAAAGTGAGATGGTAAGTGATAAAAGTGTCTACTTTTCAAAGAATAAGGGCTGAGAATTGAACCATACTTAAGTGATTGAAGAGAGTAAGGATAAGGTGATATGTAAGAGGGGGAAAAAGACAGACAGACAAATAATGTAGTAGACTAGAACACAGTTTCAAGTTAGGGAGTGGAGGTCACCAGTTTCAGCTTCATTACATACATGTCAAGGACATGAGGACAAAGGAAAAAGTCATTAGGTTTATCGATTAAGAAATTATTAGTAGCATTTAATATACTTTTAGTTGAGCCACGGATAAGAAAGGTGGATAAAAGTCAAATTATAACAAGGTAATAAGAATCTAAATGTCACTAGAGTAGTTCAGTTCAGTTGCTCAGTCATGTCTGACTCTTTGCAACCCAATGGACTGCAGTATGCCAGACCTCCCTGTCCATCCTCAACTCCTAGAGTTTACTCAAACTCATGTCCACTGAGTCGGTGATGCCATCCAACCATCTCATCCTGTCGTCCCCTTTTCCTCCCACCTTCAATCTTTCCCAGCATCAGGGTCTTTCCAAAGGAGTCAGTTCCTTGCATCAGGTGGCCAAAGTATTGGAGTTTCAGCTTCAACATCAGTCCTTCCAATGAACATTCAGGACTGATCTCCTTTAGGCTGGACTGGTTGGATCTCCTTGCAGTTCAAGGGACTCTTAAGAGTCTTCTCCAACACCACAGCTCAAAAGCATCAATTCTTCAGTGCTCAGCTTTCTTCACAGTCCAACTCTCACATCCATACATGACTAATGGAAAAACCATAGCCGTGACTTGACAGACCTTTGTTGACATAGCAATGTCTCTGCTTTTCAATATGCTGTCTAGGTTGGTCATAACTTTTCTTTCAAGGAGTAAGCGTCTTTTTATCTCATGGCTGCAGTCACCATTTGCAGTGATTTTGGAACCCAAAAAAATAAAGTCTCTCACTGTTTCCCCATCTATTTGCCATGAAGTGATGGGACCAGATGCCATGATCTTAGTTTTCTGAACGCTGAGCTTTAAGTCAACTTTTTCACTCTCCTCTTTCACTTTCATCAAGAGGCTCTTTAGTTCCTCTTCACTTTCTGCCATAAGGGTGGTGTCATCTGCATATCTGAGGTTATTGTTATTTCTCCTGGCAATCTTGATTCCAGCTTGTGCTTCATCCAGCCCAGTGTTTCTCATGATGTACTCTGCACAGAAGTTAAATAAGCAGGGTAACAATATACAGCCTTGACGTACTCCTTTTGCTATTTGGAACGAGTCTGTTGTTCCATGTCCAGTTCTAACTTGCTTCCTGACCTGCATATAGGTTTCTCAGGAGGCAGGTCAGGTGGTCTGGTATTCCCATCTCTTTCAGAATTTTCCACAGTTTATTGTGATCCACACAGTCAAAGGCTTTGGCATAGTCAATAAAGCAGAAATAGATGTTTTTCTGCAACTGTCTTGCTTTTTCGATGATCCATACTACGAGTATCCATACTCATAGTACAAGTAGTATGTTAATACAATAGATTATATATGTATACTCTTTAATTGCTGAATATCACAGAACTCAGCATTTTAAAAAGTAAACTGTAGACTGATATATTTAAATTTTAGAAACAAAAACAGAACTGTGAATTACATATAATATATATAAAAGCATTAAACAGAGACTGGAAGAACATAAACCCACTTATATGATAGTGAACTGGGTATGGGAGAAGATATGGGCCTGGGGGATAATGGCCAAAGGGGACTTTATCTGTAATGTTTCTGCTTTTTATATATAGAGGGAAACAAATACAACTAATTGCTAATGGTTCTTAACTCCAGGTATTGTTCTGTAAATGTCAAAATGGGATTGTAATATGATTGAGGAAAGATGCCAAAGAGAGTGACAAGCTGCTTTAGTGGAAGCTAGAGATGGTTTATAACTCAGAAGGTAATACAGCTCGGTCCTATGAGGACATCTACAACCTCTAAAGAGATGTCCATATGGTCGGTAACATCCTGTGAGATGGGGTTCTAACTCACTTGCTACTGCAGGAGGCCTCTGAGGAGCAGATTATTCTTCCATTGTTCTTCCCATCTGACTGTTCCGGGGAGAATGGCTCTGTTCCTTGCCTACTCACCATGTGCAATTAAGTGATGCAAAACAACCTCAACAAATTCCTAAGTGTTCAATATGAAAGGGGTACACAAAAGTCAAGTTTCCAGAAGCACCTCTCACCAGGCTTTAAATCTGAGGTCCACTCCTGCCGCTTGTTTATAGTATTCTTTGTATTCTCTATACATTTAACCCTCATTTTGAGAAGTAAAAGAGAAAATGAGAAAGCATAATGGTGGCAGAGTAGACATAACAGACTTCTTAAAAAAGTATGGCAATGAAGGGAAAGAATAGAAAATAAGATTCAGAGAGCCTGATGTAAAGGGTTTGAATTTATGAATGGTTATAACGTCAGGGCAATGATTTGTGATCCCCAATCATTCATGATAGAAAACTAACCCCTTTCCACCACTCTCAATTTAAAAGGTTCAAATGATAAATTTACATAAAAGAGCTGCTTACTGTTTACAAAAATGAAAGGCAATCAAAATATCTATCTATATATACTCTTTCCAGCTGCAAATATGGCAAGAATAAACTTTATTAAGTAAACAATTGCTAAACTAGACTTATTCACAAAGGACAAGCAATTGAACTTCAGCTCTTAGTAAGCTGCTATTAATTAAAAGACCATGGAAGACTGAATGTATAAACTGAACATACCATCATATTTGTAAATATAATCTTTATTTTATTTGACATTTGTGGAACACAAACCTCACTAGAATTAAAGCTCCACACGAGTATTTCTGCTTATGTTCACTACCACCATATACTGAGGGCTTAGAATGGTACTGGGCAAATGGATCAATATTTATCAAATCAGTTCAGTGAATACTAATTTAATAAGCTATTAAAATATACCTAATCTTAACCCAGAAGCAAAACAATATATGTTATATACATTTCCTTAATCTTCTCAAGGATAGAACTTGTACTGAAGAAATAAACATAAAGGCAAGTTTCTGAAGTAAATTCTGTAGCTCAAAAATTGCCACCCAAAGACCAAGCTAGGGGGGAGCCAAATTCAAGCAAGAATTCTGGGTCCTAACAGGTTGACATATTTTAGTCTCTTGAACTTGTCAGTATTCCTCAAATGAACCCATCAAGTATCTTTGTGTTCAACTTGCAGGGGGGCTAGCCCAGATTAAGATGATAGTAAATAGAAAGGAGATGAGGGAGGGGTGTGTGTGTGTGTGTGTGTGTGTGTGTAAATTGCTAATTGATTGGTTACATTAGAATTTTTTTTAAAAATATTAATTTATTTGGCTGGATTGGGTCTTAGCACAATGCACACAGGCTTCTCTCTAGTTCCGGCACTCAGGCTTCCTTGTCCTGTGGCATGTGGGATCTTAAGTTTCCCCAACAGAGATCATACACACGTCCCCTGCGCTGGAAGGCAAACTCCCAATCACTGCACCACCAGGGAAATCCCGGTTATACCAGGATCTTAAGTACCTTCTGTGTGCCTAACATACGAATGGCATTTTATTGTTGTATAAAACACAACAGAGAGCCTGTACAAGAACAACAACAAAGTACTTATACTTGTTCTCATTTATACAGTCCTGTAAAGTAGGACATTATCATTTTTTAAAGATGATGTAGAACCTCAGAATTTAAATCCAAAGTCATATAGCCGGTAAGTGGCAAAAAGAGAATTTCAAGATTTCTGTCCAAGCTTACCTCACTAAAAAGTACTATCCCTTATCATGAAACAATCACTTAGGGTTTAGGGTAGTGGGAATTCCCTGGTGGTCCAGTGGTTAGAACTCTGCTTCCACTGCAGGAGGCCCAGATTCAATCCCTAGTTGGGGAACTAAGATCCCTCGAGCCATGTGGCACTACCAAAAACAAACAAACAAACAAACCCTTTAAAAGTGATTTTCAACCACAACAAACATCTGAAAAGCTTTTAAAAATACCCATGCTCAGGCCCTATTCTCCAGAAATCTGTGAACTAATTGGTCGTGGGTACAGTCAGGCATCTATCCATATGTTAAAATACTCCTCAGGTGATTCCAACAGGGGGCCAGGCTGCAAAATGATCTTTGAATATCATCTTAAAGAGATATGTCAAAAAGAGAAGATGAGGGAAGCCAGTATTACAGTCACCTGTTTCAGTATATGCAGCCAGAATTTCCAAGTTTCTGTTGAGACCAACTGTAAATGTCTTGCTGGCACTCCTTGGGTTTTTTACTTTTATGGAAATCTCCAAAGCCAGATCAGCTTTTGGACACAAAAGTCAACTACATATAAGTGGAAAGCAGCAGGCCCTCAGAGGGGGTAAAAATTAATTACAAAATACCCAGCACCAAAATAGGGTCTTTGATTGGAATTGGCAGTGGCAGAAAATGGTCTCCTGTGGGCATATTTCAGTTGTCCTATGTAACTTGCCAGTATGGTAAATTATTAGACCACTACAGAACTGGTGAGAAAGACAAAAAAGTTCATGCATTTGTTCATAAAAGTATTTACTGATGACTTGCTTTGTACAGGGGGTTGTAGAATTTGAAATAATGACTTCTGCCTTTCAGGAGCTTGTAAACTACTTATATAAAAAGGGAGTAGTCAATACAACTTGATCTGAATGCTCTCCTAGAACAAGGGTTGGATTAATCACTGGGTCACCCCAACTGAAAAAAAAGTCAGTACCATGATTTCTAGACGGGGGAGCCTGGTAGGCTACAGTCGAGGGGGTCGCAGAGTCGGACACGACTGAGCGACTTCACTTTCACTTTCCACTTTCATGCACTGGAGAAGGAAATGGCAACCCACTCGTGTTCTTGCCTGGAGAATCCCAAGGATGGGGGAGCCTGGTGGGCTGCCGTCTATGGGGTCGCACAGTCATACACGACTGAAGCGACTTAGCAGCAGCAGCGGCAGACGTCCCAAAATTCTAAGCTCCAAAGGAAATGTCTGTCACTTTGAAAGAAGAGGTACTCTTGAGTGATTTGTGTTCTGGGTGTGATCCAAGCATAATTTCATTGGGTATAATTTCATTTAAGGGAGCCTCTTCATTTAACACTTTCCAGTTGGATTTGTTCTCAGTATAGAGCTATATCACACGCTGAAGTGGGTAGCGAGTGGTCTACTGAGAGTTGTAGGCAACGAAAACATACATTACCCAATAGCATTGGCGTTGCCAGGAAGTTATGTCCTTAGTGGAAAATGCGGAGTAAGGGTCTCCAGAAACTCGTGGTAGAACCCAGAGACTAGAATTTCAACAGCAGAGGGCTCTGCAGCCGATTTCACATAAAGTTTTACCGACCGGACCCTCCCCCTCCCCCTCCCCCGCCCCCAGGAACTTGCCGCATGACAAGATGAAACTTTCTCAGGGAACTTAACGCATGGTAAAATACACGAAATGTTCAGGGTTGGATTTCTGTGTTTCCCATAACCTCTACTCTGGTCTGACCGTTAAAGTCCCTTGCGGATACTCTTGGTCTTATAGTTTGGGGTTGGGGATGCGGAGGAAGGAAGAATGAAGTTTGCCCATGAAGCTTTCCAAACGAATGCTTATTTTTCCTCGGCTTTTGGAAAGAGTTAAAATTGGAGGAGGATCATTCCTCAGAAAATTAGTTTGGCTCTTCTCGCCAGTGACATCTCGGGCAAACACGTTACAACACCGTTTGGGGGGAGGGGAGGAGAAGAGTGAGAAAAAGAAACTAATTCTCTGGGTTCATAGAAGCCCCTCTCACTTCGCAAAGGCGTTCCGACGAAGCTAGACGCCACTCCTTAACTAAGTTTCGCTTTAAGTCTACGCATCCAGGCCGCCCGCTCCGTCCTCCCGCAAGTACTGACTCCAAACTTTCGGCCCCTCGCCCGGCCCCCAGGCCGTAGAACTCCTCCCGGCATGCTGGGCTCCGCTCCGAAGAGCCCCGAGGCCGGGCGCGGCAGGGCCGGAACGAGGATCAGCTGCTCGCGTCCTCCCCAAAGGCTGCCCGTACCTGTCCAGCATCTGCTGTAGGGCTTGGTCCGGCATCTTCGGCGGAGCCGGCGCACTCGCCTCTCCGGTGAGCCCGGTCAGGGCCGGGCCCAGGACAATAGCACTGAGAGGCGGCGGAGTAGGCCTCAGTCCGGCGGCAGCCGCGAACCCGCCACCCAGCCTCCCGGGGCGGCTCCGCGAGCCCGGCGGTGGCGGTGCGCGGCCCGCGGGCGTCCGGAGGAGGCAGTGGGGAGCGAGGAGGAGGAGCCTAGGGCGGGGAGACGGCAATCGCGGCCGGGGTTCCTGCCCGTCGGCCCGGGGTTCCGGTCCATGGACCGCGGGCGCCGAGTTGCTGCCGGCGGAGGAGCTACCTCTGTGAGGTAAGAGTCACCGCCTCCGTGCGCGCTGGGGTCACGACGCAAGGCGGCCCAGAGCAGCCTGGGAGATGTAGTCCTCGGACCGTCCCCGCTAGAGGCTGCACAGCCCGCCCGGACCACCGCCGCCGCGCCCGCCGCCGCCCGGCCGGCGCCCTCCCGTTTCCTTCCTCCAGGGGGAAAAATGTCCTGCGGGCCGCTTTCCAGGAAGCAGCAGGATGTGCCGCTCCACTGTCAGTAGCATCAAGGTCAGCTCTCCCTGCCTGTTTTCTCTCAGCTCTGGTGCTCAGGTGGGACCGAGCCAGGTGAGGGGTGGGATCTAAAGGGCCATTTCTCGGCAGGGTCTCCAGTCCCGGCCGCGGCGTCGGGGTGGGCCATGGAGGGGGTGGGGGTGGCAGAAAGCGTCTTCGGAAGCCCTCAGCGCTGGGGCCAGCCTCTGCGGCGTCTGAGCCCATTTTGGGGAGTTACACAACCCCTGCAAGGGGTCGGATGCTCTAGTGCGTGAGGTTATTCCTGAGGGGTCGGAAGGGCAGGGGCTGCCTTGACCAGAAGGTTCCCACCCGAACCTCTCAGTGTATGTTTCTCAGGGCGGGGGGAGAGGGGTGGGGTGTGTGTGTGTGTGTGTGTGTGTGTGTGTGTGCGTGCGTGTGTGTGTGTGTGTCGAGGGGAGATTATTCCCTCCCTCTCTAGGAACCTTCTAAAATGTGCCTGGGCTTTCAAGGGCTTGCCAATAGTCTCCAAATGGAACATGGTCGTGAATAAACAGCTCTTGCTTACTCAGCTGTGGGTTGTCAGGGGTGTTTGTTTCTCTGTCTGCTGCTGGTCAGTGTTAACCATTTCTAGTCGCCTTGACACCTCCAAGCAGGTGGATGTGTGTGGAGGAGAGATCAAAAGGAAAAAATCATAAATCGCTCGTTGAAGTTATTCTCTGATGCTCTAGGGACAGCTTTGGCGGGAGGAAAAACTGTTGGCTAAAAGGAAGGAGTCTTTTGGACGACCTGTGGCGTTCTCTAGTGCTGTGATTGGTAGAACGTTTGGTAGTTTTCTCCTGACGATGCCTAATTTCTGCCGCAAGATGTTTGATTTTTCTTTACATTAAAATGTGTTTTTAAAGTTCTTTTAATTTTTACGCAGAATTTTGCAATCAGCTCTAATTTCTTGCTTACAGTCTGCTTCCTGAATATATTTGAACTAGAGTGTACATCGCCAGGAAGAAAAATAAAAATAACATGTGACCAGAAGTTATTTGGCCTCTGATTTCTGAAAGATGCTTTTATGAAAGACTTTGGGAATTTACGTGACTAATTATAATTAATGCTTTACCCTTTTCTCATGAAATGAGAAGCAGGCCCATGACAGGGGAGGGAAATAAGTAATTTATTAAGGCATTTGAGATTTTAAATTCCTATTTATTACTACTCCTACTGGGTAAGTCTTCTCTTACCGTGTGTTTATCTGTTAAAGCAATTGTCAGCCAGAAGGAGATGGATACATACATTCTGCTCAAAAAACAATTTTATTCTAGCATATTGATTGCATAGGTTAGAGCAGACTCCATTTAATTTTATGACTTACATTAAAAGGAATTTTCACCTCATCTTAGAATTTCTGTTTGAACTTCAAACTGGAAAGTAATGTGGTACAGTTCCATTGCTAGCAAAGTGGTGTGCAGATTATCCTTCTTTTTTTAAAAAAAATATTATATTAGCATTTTCATGAAAATTCTGCTTCCTGGCTGTGTCAAAAATCCTTTGAAATAGGGAAAAAACTTTGTTATTCACCTTAAGACTGGTTAGGGAAAAATGAAGCAATTAGCACCTGACCTAGTAATCCCACTCCTTGGTATCTACCCAAGAGGAATAAAGATATATATCTACACCAAGACTTGTATGCCAACATTCATAGCAGCATTATTCCTCATAGCCAAAAAGTGGAAACAACCCAAGTATCCATCAACTGATGAATGGATAAACCAGTAAATCTGCCTGCAATGCAGGAGACACAGTTTTGATACCTGAGTCCGGACGATCCCCTGGAGAAGGAAATGGCAACCTATTTCATTATTCTTGCCAGGAGAATCCCATGGACAGAGGAACCTGGGGGGAGCTACAATCTGTAGGGTTTTAAACAGTCGGATGTGACTGAAGTGACTGAGCATGTACACATGCATGCCCAAAATGTTATTAGCTGACAACAAGGAATGAAGTTCTAATACATGTGACAATATGGATAAATCTTGAAAACAAGTTAAGTGAAAGGAGCTAGTCGCAAAACACCACATATTGTATGATTCCATTTATATTAAATGTTAAGAATAAATTCACAGAGACAAAGTAGATTAGTAGTTGCCAAAAGCTGGAGGGGCTGGAGAGAAATGGAGAGAGATTGCTAAAGGGCATGATGTTTTTTGGGGGGCTGATGAAAATGTTCCAGGGTTAGAGTGGTGATGACTACACAGCTTTGTAAATTATATTGCAAAAATAATATAAAACAAATTTAGATTCTGGTGATGGTGACACAAATCTGTAAACAGACTGAAAAAATTTAATATGAGTTAATTTTAGAGTATGTAAATTGTTGTTGTTTAGTTGCTAAGTTATGTCCAACTCTTTTACAGTCCCATGGACTATGGCCCACCAGGCTCTTCTGTCCTTGGAATTTTCCAGGCAAGAATACTGGGTGGGGGGGTTGCCATTTCCTACTCCAGGGTATCTTCCCATCGCAGGGATCAAACCTCCGTCTCTTGGGTCTTATGCATCTCCTGCATTGGCAGGCAGATTCTTTACCACTAGCCCCACTGTTTGTCAACTTTATTTTCCTTGGCTTTAGGATTTTCAAATTAGAATAACTGGAATCATAATTTATTCTGATTTTGAAGTAAAAAGTTCTTAATTGCTTAGATCTCAGTTTGACCCCCTCCAAATAAGAAGCTGAAATGCACTTACCTATTTTACATAGAGTTAAAGATTTATGGTAAATGATATTTAACCAAGAGATTAATAGCATGACCACAAAAATATTTTCCTCAATGTTATGTTTTAAAATAGAAATTAATCTACTGAAAATATTTAAAGATTCTCCCAACCTTGGAGGATTAGGATCGATAATGTAGAGTTATCCTAAAGAGTTATGAAATGTATTAATAATTTTATAATAGATTTAGAAATACCTGAGTATAGAACTATAGGAAATTTGAAGTAGTATATTACTTTAATGTTCTCCCCTGACACTTGTTTTGAACTGTCTGCCAAAGGATCCTAGAGATATTCCAAAGAAATAATATAAAATATCCAGGTGTCCTCCAAGGAGAATTGTCAATTGCTAAATTTGCTGATAAACTGCTGGTTGAGTCCACATTGCAGTTTACAAAATATTCTTCATTAATTTATTTAGCAGACATTTACAGAGTATTTATGATGTGCTTGGGTACTCTAGTCACAAATTAACCAATGACTGCCCTTTAAGAACAAAGGAAAGCTATGACAACCTAGACAGCGTGTTGAAAATCAGAGACATTACTTTGCTGACAGAGGTCCATATAGTCAAGGCTGTGGTCTTCCAAGTGGTCATGTGCAGTTGTGAGAGCTGGACTGTAAAGAAGGCAAAGCACCAAAGAGTTGATGCCTTCAAACTGTGGTGCTAGAGAAGACTTCTGAGAGTCCCTTGGACAACAAGGAGACCAAACCAGTCAATCTTATGGGAAGTCAACCCTGAATACTCATTGGAAGGACTGACGCTGAGGCTGAGGCTCCAGGATTTTGGCTACCTGATGCAAAGAGCCCACTTATTGGGAAAGACCCTGGTGCTGGGAAAGATTGAGGGCAGAAGGAAAAGAGGGCATCAGAGAATGAGAAGGCCTGATGTCACCATTGATGCAATGGACATGAATTTGGGCAAACTTCAGGAGATGGTAAGGGACAGGGAGGCCTGGTGTGCTTCAGTCCATGGGGTCACACAGAGTCGAACACGACTAGGTGACTGAACAACAACAGAGAACATACAGACTACCTAACGATACTTATATTTAAAAAAGTAACCAGACCGCTTACATGTGAGATACTGCATGAGGATATATGGCAGTGTGTGATGAAGTGCCAAGTGAGTGGCCTAGAAATACAAAGTGAGGTAACAGTTTAGAAGAGACTGTTGTGGGTTGGTGAGTTAGAGAACTTTGTGAAACAAGGGAAATTTAGGCTCTACCTTGTAGCAATAGGAGGAATTAGGTAGGTAAAGAGGTGGAAAAGGATTTTGGGTTTAGATAAGGATGAAAACATGTGGAGAGAAATTAACCTCTGTAAATGGCACAGTACCTCTCTGTTGGGCAAGAGTGAAAAATATGGTTGGTTGGTTAAGTACGGAATAGTTAAAAGGCCTTGAAGCCATTAATTCTTTTGACAAGTGTTTATTGAACAAGCAATATTTATGTGACAGGCTAAGCCAGGCACTGAAGATACTACTGGACCAAGACATAGCAACCCACTCCAGTATTCTTGCCTGATCCCCTGGACAGAGGAGCCTGGCGGACTATAGTTGCTGGGGTCACAAAGAGTCAGACACGACTTAGCAACTAAACAACAACAACTAAGCCAGGCACTGGAGGTACAATACTGAGAAAAACAAGCACAGTTCCTGTCTTTGTAGAGTTTACTCTTTATCGAGGGCAAGAGAGATAACCATATAAAGACAGTTTTTAGTTTGCATATGTTACATGATGTTATTAGAGATGATAGCTAGGATTTTGACCTAAACAGGGCAATCAGAAAATTTTTTCTCAAAGTGCCCATCATGCTAAAGCCTGAGGAAGAGCAAGAGTTAATCGGACAAAGGGAGGAGGGAAGAGCATCCCAAATCAAAGAACAGCTTGTGCAAATACCCTGAGAAGGAAGAGTCTTGTGATAAAGAATAGAAATGGAAACAAAAAGGGGGCTTGAGGCAAAATGGGACCAGAAAGGTCAGTCAAGTGACAGACTCTGAATAGCTTTATAAGCCAATTTAAGGAATTTTGCCTTTGTCCTAGAAGCCTCCGGGAAGAGGAGTTTAGACATTCTGTAGGAAATGGAGAGTTAACTTGTAGTGGTTCCCAAACCTGCTGTGAGTCAGAGAATTTACCCTGGAAATTCTGACGCATGTGCCTTGTAGTTGTCCCCCTAAGTGATTACTAGACCAGTGATGTCTCTGCAGAAATACCATAGTGGTTGAGAGCCTCAGCTCAAACCTACATTTGAATCTTAGCATTGCCACTCGGGGGCTCAGCAGTTTTGGGTGGGTTGCTGAATAAGCCACAGTTTCCTCATCTTCAGGAGAATTACAGTAACTACCTCACTGGGTTATGGGGAGGATTAAATGAGAAAATCCATTTAAATTGTTCAGGACAATGCTGGGCACATAGTTAAGAACTCCACTGATATTAGCTTTTAATTATTACTAAAAATTCTCAAGTCAAGGTAACAGTGATTTAGGGGGATTAATTTTGCAGTGGTATGCAGAGTGGGTTGGGAACAAAGGCAAGTTAGGACTGGCCTAGATTTCAGTAACTTAGCCATGGTCTGTAACTATTTCAGAAGTTTGCTTTAACACAGCTATAAGTTCTTGAAGAGCCTTATATAGGCTAAGTAGTTTTCAAATAGATAATGTTCCTGGGCATCTTAAAGGACTTGTATAGGGACACCTTGATCTCCAGAATATATTTTACTGAGCATCTATAGGATTTGTTTGAATTGACCTTTTCTTAATTCTGGACAGAGGCTTCACTGACCACTTAGGACAGTCTAAAACCTTTATATCTTCATTTGCTATGCAGAGAATAGAATTTTAACATCTTATATCAACTCTAGTGAAAAAGATATTTACAAAAGGTGATTGATTTTTCAAAAAAATCATCATCCATTAATTAGTCTTTTCTTCCTCCTTGTAAATACTGTGGAAGAACCATTACTCTTCATTGTCCTTGCTTATACTCCTCTCTCTGGGTCACGTGTCCCTTGGATAAGTCAGTGGTGTGTCAAGAGTAGGTAAAAATCACAGGATGACACACCACATCTTCTTTCTTGTATCTTGTTCCAGGAGAATCAATTTTATGAGCAAATATATATATATAAAGAATTATATTCTTTTTTAAAATAAACATGGATGTCATAGAGCAGCAGTTCTGCTGATAGTTGTCTTAGAGAAAAACACGTTACGTGATTGAGCTGCAAGGTGAACCAGCCATTCATTTTTTACCTGAAAGACTAACAATAAACATTTTAAACTTTTGTGCTGTTAAGAAAATGAAAAGCCTTTCATTCACTTAAGAATGGGAAAAAAGATTTTGGAAATCATATATCTGAAAAATGACTTATATCTAGAACATACAGAGATTTCTTGTAACTCAACAATAGAAAGGCAAATAACTCAATTAGAAAATGGACAAAGATCTGAGTAGATATTTCTTCAAGATATACAAATGACCAGTAAGCACCTGAAGGAGATGCTCACCAACATTGGTCATTAGGGAAATGGAAATCAAAACCACAATGAAATACTACATCACTCTCCCTAGGATGGCTATAATTAAAAAGATGAATAATAAATGATTAGTGGTAAGTGTTGGTGAGAAGTAAGGAAAGAAACTCTAGTATACTGCTGATTGGAAGGTAAAAGGGTGTAGCCATTTTGGAAAACAGTCTGGGATTTCCTCAAAAAGTTAAACATAGTGTTTCCATTTAACCTCGCAGTTCTACCCCCAGGTATATGCCTAAGAGAAATGAAGACCTATGTCAACACTAAAACTTGCACACAAATGCTCATAGCAGCATTATTCATCATAGCCACAAAGTGTAGCAACCTAAATGCTTATCATTTATGGATAGGGAAAATGTGTCCATACAGTGGAATATTATTCAACAGTAAGGGATGAATTACTGTTACATGCTATAGCATGGACAAACCTGGAAAATACTGTGCTAAGTGAAATAAGCCAGTCCAAAAGAAAACATATTCTATGATCCCATTTATATGAAGTGTTCAGAATAGGTAAGTCTGTAGAGGCAGAAAGTAGATTAAATGGTTGCTGACAGTCGAGGGAGCTGGAGTTTTGAGGAGTGACAACTAAAGTGTGCAGGGATTTATACCTATTTTTGAGGTGATGAAGCTATTCTAAAATTGATTGTAATGATGATTGCACAACTCTGTGAATACACACTTTAACTGAGTGAATTATTTGGTGTTTGACTTGTATCTCCCTAAAGCTGTTGTTTAACGTTGTTGTTGTTCAGTTACCAAGTCGTATCTGACTCTTTGTGACCCCATGGGCTGCAGCACGCCAGGCTTCCCTGTCCTTCACTATCTTCCTTGAGGTTGCTCAGATTCATGTCTGTTGAGTCAATGATGTCATCTAACCATCTCATCCTCTGTCACCTCCTTCTCTTGCCCTCAATCTTTCCTAGCATCAGGGTCTTCTCAAATGAGTCAGCTCTTCGCATCAGGTGGCCAAAGTATTGGAGCTTCAGCTTCAACATCCGTCCTTCCAATAAATATTCAGGCTTGATACCCTTTAGGATTGACTGGTTTGATTTCCTTGCAGTCCAGGGGACTCCCAAGAGTCTTCTCCAACACTACAGTTTGAAAGCATTAATTCTTTGGTGCTAGCCTTCTTTGTGGTCCAACTCTCATATCCATACATGACTACTAGAAAAACCATAGCTTTAACCATATGGACCTTTGTTGGTAAGGTGATGTCTCTGCTTTTTAATGCACTACCTAGATTTGTCATAGCTTTTCTTCCAGGAGCAAACATCTTTAATTTCATGGCTTTAACTTCAGTCACCATCTGCAGTGATTTCGGAGCCCAAGAAATAAAATCTGTCACTGTTTCCACTTTTTCCTCATATATTTGCCATGAAGTGATGGGACCAGATGCCATGATCTTCATTTTTTGAATGTTGCATTTCAAACCAGTTTTATCCCTCTCCTCTTTCACTTTCATCAAGAGGCTCTTCAGTTCCTCTTCGCTTTCTGCCATAAGGGTGGTGTTATCTGCATATCTGAGGTTACTGATACTTCTCCCAGTAATCTTGATTCCAGCTTGTGCTCCATCCAGCCTGGCATTTCACCTGATGTGCTTTACATTGAAGTTAAATCATCAGGGTGACAATATGCAGCCCTGATGCACTCCTTTCCCAATTTGGAACCAGTCTGTTGTTCCATGTTCATTTGGAACATTGTTCCAACATTCTAACTGTTGCTTCCTGACCTACATACAGCTTTCTCAGGAGGCAGGTAAAGTGGTCAAATTTAAGAATTTTCCTTAAGAATTTTTAAGAATTTCAAGATTCTTTAAGAATGTCTTTAAGACTTTGCTACATTCTGTTGTGATCCACATAGTCAAAGACTTTAGTGTAGTCAATGAAGCAGAAGAAGGTTTTTTTTTTTTTTTTTTTTTTAAATTTCCTTGCTTTTTCTATGGTCTGGTGTCCGGTGGATGTTAGCCATTTGATCTCTGGTTTCTCGGCCTTTTCTAAATCCAGCTTGTACATCTGGAAGTTCTTGGTTCATGTACCGCTGAAGCCTAGTTTGAAGCATCTTGAGAATAATCTTACTGGCATGTGAAATGAGTGCAATTGTGTGGTAATTTGAACAGTTTTTGGCATTGCCTTTCTTTGGGATTGGAATGAAAACAAACCTTTTCCAGTCCTGCGGCCATGGCTGTTTTCCAGATTTGCTGGCATATTGAGTGCAGCACTTTAACAGCATTATCTTTTAGGATTTGAAATGGTTCACCTGAATTCCACCACCTCCGCTAGTTTTGTTCATAGTGATGCTTCCTAAGGCCCACTTAACTTCACAGGAACATGCCCTTTTGTTGCTCCACGTAGCTGGAGGATGTGCCTGGCACCTTGTTTGTCTCACTGCTGGTCCTCTTGAGCGTGTAAACCTTCACTGGATGCTGGGTGTTGATCAATGTACCGCCCAGGGGCCTGGACAAAGGCCCTGTTGGAGTTGCTGACAAGGGGGGTCTGGGGAAGGCTGGAGCCAGTCGATATTGGAGGATGCCCAGGAGTGGAGAGCTCCCTGGTCTCACCTGGCTGCCCTGGGCCCCATCCGCCGCCCAGATGGATTACGATGGGCCACACTGCTCAGTGTGCAGCCACCAGGCTGTTAACATAACAGGTGAACACTCTAAAATCCACTGTTAGTTGACTGATTTAATAACTTAGGACCTATCAATAGAACATAATATTATATAGCTGAGCTATTTCTATGTAGGCCATAATGAAAAGTTGGCAGAGATATAGTATTCAGCAGTTAGGACTTTTTTGTTCCACAGAAATCACCTCTAGCTAATTCAGTCCCCCTTGGGGACATTTGTTAATGTCTGGAGACTTTTTTGATAGTTACACTAAGGGTTCTCTTGGCATCCAACAAGTTGAGACCAGGGATTCTGCTGAACATACTGTAAGGCACAGAACAGCCCCTCAGAGCAAAGATAATGTAGCTCAAGATGTCAACAGTGCTGAGGGTAAGAAGTGCTGAGCTAACTTAAGCAAAAGGCAATCTATTGGAAGGAATTGGGTGAGCTCACAGGATTGAAAATAAGGCAGAAGAACCAGGCTGGAAGCAGTCAGGTAGCAGCCACCACCGACCACCTTCTTGCAGGAACATTCCATGCTCTCATATGGGTTCAGCTCCCTCCAACTGTTTGTATTCTGCTCACAGATCAAAATCTGAGGAGGGAACATCTAATCAGTCTTCCTTGCCACTTGGCTAAAGGATGGCAGTGTACCTTGAGTGGCGGCAATTCCTCAAAAGGAAGTCCATGCATTAGCAAGCACTTATTGAACATATGGTTATGATTCATGTACTGTCTAGGTGCTGGGAACAGAGGAAAACAAAAGAGACAAAAATGCTCTTATGGAGCTTATGTTCTTAGGATTCTAAATCAGGGAAAATCTTAAAGTAATAGTGTAAAGAAGGTTGAGTATTTGCCAAACACTAAGGCCAATAAAAAGACACATAGGACTTTTTTTTTAAGTATTACCTCTGGATAGTGAAACTGAATATCCGGAGAGGAACCTACTTTTCATTTTATTCCCTTTTGATGTTTTCATTTTTGCCAGGAGCCTGTATTTTATAGTTAAAATTTTTGAAATTAAATTTAAAAAATACTTGGTGCAGGTGAAGGATGAGTAAAGACTTTTAAAAAGTCATAATATGGGGGGTTCCCTGGTGATCTAGTGGTTCGGATTCTGGGCTTTCACTGTCATGGCCTGGGCTCAGTCCCCAGTCAAGAACTGAGATGCCTCAAGCTGTGTGGTCAAAAAATGTCACAATATTCCGATGGTTCTGTTTATCATGGAAAAACAGAAAGAAAGAGAAAATCTGACAGGAAAGTGTAGCCTGTAATCACTCAGCAAATATTTGTCAAACACCTGCCTGCTTTAGGTCCTTTTTGGATAAGGTATAGTGTAAGTAAATAGACCATCGAGCAGCAGCCACGTGTGAGGCACTCTGTGAGGTGGTGCATCTAGGAGGGTATTGCAGTTTGGGAAAGATCTGAGAGGTGCTCTCAGTGAGTGCTTGTTGGCGTCTACTTATGGGACACCTAATATGTGGACCCTTTACACACGTTATCCCAAATCCTAACAATGACCTTAACAGATAGATGGCTGTGTCTCCTGTATCACACAGAAGACGTGAACATTGGGAAGATGAAGTCATAGCAAATAAGTGGCATAGCTGACTTTTGAAGCCAGAGACATCTGACTTCACTGGAGAACAGTGTATGAGTATCAGGTCAGGTCAGTTCAGTCGCTCAGTTGTGTCCGACTCTTTGCGACCCCATGAACTGCAGCACGCCAGGCCTCCCTGTCCATCACCAGCTCCCGGAGTTCACTCAAACCGATGTCCATCGAGTTGATGATGCCATCCAACCATCTCATCCTCTGTCATCCCCTTCTCCTCCTGCCCTCAATCTTTCCCAGCATCAGGGTCTTTTCCAATGAGTCAGCTCTTCACATCAGGTGGCCAAAGTATTGGAGTTTCAGCCTCAACATCAGTCCTTCCAATGAACAACGAGGACTGATCCCCTTTAGGATAGACTGGTTGGATTTCCTTGCAGTCCAAGGGACTCTCAAGAGTCTTCTCCAACACCACAGTTCAAATGGCTGACTTTTGAATCCAGAGACATCTGACTCCACTGGAGAACAGAGTATGAGTATACAAATAGCGAAATAACAGTAAAGAAGAAAGTGACTGATTTGCAACAGCAATCACAGATCCACCTATGGATTAATCTTTGAAAAATTTCACAGATAGGTATCCCAGAAGCTCAGAGACGGGAAAAGAAGTAGCTGCATGTTGGAGTGGTCTGGGCAGGCTTCCTAGTGGAGGAGTGGTTTGCACTGGGTCTTGAAGGAGGAGTATATGGATGTGTAAAAAGGCAGTGTGAGTTTTTACTAAATGCCTGCTTGAGTCTAGAAACATTTCACCTAATCCCCGTGGTTCCATTTGCGGGGTGAGGAAACAGAGGCCTTGCTTAGCCTCACTCCCCTGCAAGCATAGGCAATTAATAGGTGTTAATTTTTGGCAGTTTGATGGGTGTGAAGTGAAATTTCATTGTTATAGTCAAGTGTTTACTTCTGTTTGATAGCTTCTGGGTTTTACCTCTTGGGTAAGATGAACTAATGATGGAAGAGAAAGTGTATGTAATATACTAAAAGACTGGGATATGCTCTTTGGGGAGAATAGATACTCAGCATAAGTAGTTTTATTTTCTTTTTTTTTTTTTATTTTTTTTATTTTTTTTCTTTTTCTTTTATTTTTTTAATTTTAAAATCTTTAATTCTTACATGCGTTCCCAAACATGAACCCCCCTCCCACCTCCCCTCCCCATAACATCTCTCTGGGTCATCCCCATGCACCAGCCCCAAGCATGCTGTATCCTGAGTCAGACATAGACTGGCGATTCAATTCTTACATGATAGTATACATGTTAGAATGCCATTCTCCAAAATCATCCCACCCTCTCCCTCTCCCTCTGAGTCCAAAAGTCCGTTATACACATCTGTGTCTTTTTCCTGTCTTGCATACAGGGTCGTCATTGCCATCTTTCTAAATTCCATATATATGTGTTAGTATACTGTATTGGTGTTTTTCTTTCTGGCTTACTTCACTCTGTATAATCAGCTCCAGTTTCATCCATCTCATCAGAACTGATTCAAATGAATTCTTTTTAATGGCTGAGTAATACTCCATTGTGTATATGTACCACAGCTTTCCCATCCATTCATCTGCTGATGGACATCTAGGTTGTTTCCATGTCCTGGCTATTATAAACAGTGCTGCGATGAACATTGGGGTACATGTGTCTCTTTCAATTCTGGTTTCCTCAGTGTGTATGCCCAGCAGTGGGATTGCTGGGTCATAAGGTAGTTCTATTTGCAATTTTTAAAGGAATCTCCACACTGTTCTCCATAGTGGCTGTACTAGTTTGCATTCCCACCAACAGTGTAGGAGGGTTCCCTTTTCTCCACACCCTCTCCAGCATTTACTGCTTGCAGATTTTTGGATCGCAGCCATTCTGACTGGTGTGAAGTGGTACCTCATTGTGGTTTTGATTTGCATTTCTCTAATAATGAGTGATGTTGAGCATCTTTTCATGTGTTTGTTAGCCATCCGTACGTCTTCTTTGGAGAAATGTCCATTTAGTTCTTTGGCCCATTTTTTGATTGGGGTGTTTATTTTTCTGAAATTGAGCTGCATAAGTTGCTTGTATATTTTTGAGATTAGTTGTTTGTCAGTTGCTTCATTTGCTATTATTTTCTCCCATTCAGAAGGCTGTCTTTTCACCTTGCTTATAAGTAGTTTTCTTGTTAAAGCTTTTGTGAATGTATTATAACAAATTTGATACCCTACGGCTGAAATCTCAACTTGATAAGTCTGAGAAAGTTCACCTATTTGTTTCATTCCGCATCATTTCTTGAGCTCCAACTGTGTACCAGGCACTGTAGAAAATATTGCAGATACAAAGATGTGAAAGATACTTGCGTGTTCGTGTCATCAGGTTGTCACAGTTTAATGAAGAGACATGTTGTCATATGTTTACAATACATGGAAATCTGTTTCAGTCATCCTTCTCCCTTACCTCATCCCCCTACCCTTCAGTCAGTCATCAGGTATGGTCCGTTTATCTCCTAAATACTTCTCGAATCCATTTATTTGTTTCCATTGTCCCTCCCTTCACCCTAGTCCAGTTGCCTGTCATCTCTTACCTTGGACTATTTACTAGTCTCATTATCGATCTCCCCGCCTATGCTTTCATCCCACTTCAGTTGATTTGAAAATTGACCTCTCCAGTTTACTTTTTCTTCCTTTGATTCCTGAGCAAGAGTACTGGAATGGGGTGCCATTGCCTTCTCCGAGTAACTGGCTAGTGCTTTTCAAAAGTGTCAAGGTCAGGACTTTCCTGGCATACCAGTGGTTAAGACTCCATGCTTCCACTGCAGGGGGCACAGGTTTGATCCCTGGTTGGGAAGCTAAGACCCCACATGCTGTGCCTTGTAGTAAAAATAAATAAATAAATAAATAAATAAATAAATAAAGTGTCAGGGTTATGAAAGAAAGACTGAGGAACTGTCCCATATTTAAGGAGACATGATAACTAAATGCAGTATGTGATTGGCATTAGTTGGCTAGCTGGTAAAATATAGACCGGAAATAATAAGAATTATTATTATTATTTTTAGACTGCATTAACTTTATTTTTTCAGTTTAAAGCACAGGTTGTTTTATTGCAAAACCAATAGAAGCTAGTGATATTATATATTATTTCTTGTCATTGGTTTGATGTCTAAAAGATATTTTCCCAAAAGTAAATAAATAGGGGAAGTTTAGGAATTATACTAAAAGGAAATCCAGTAGTTTATATAAATTAAGCAAAAAAATGAATAGTTCTGGAAAAACATACATGAAATTTAAACAGTTATTATTGGTTAATATCTGACACAGTGACTTTTAAAAAATTAATTTTAATTGGAGAATAATTACAATATTATGACGGTTGGCATATATCAGAATGAATTGGCCACAGGTGTATATATGTCCCATGCCCCCCCCCCATCCTCAACCCCCCTCCCCAGACTGTAAATTAGATAATAGTACTGAATCAGTGTTAATTTTCTGATTTTGATAATTATAATGAGGTAATTTAAGATGTGAGCATTTGGAGAATGTGGGTGAAAAGTATAGGGAATTATTTTTTGTAACATTTTTGTGATTCTGAAATTAAAATGAAACATTAAAAGTAAAAGAAAACCCTGTTTCTAATGGTTTCATAGTGCCCTTACTTATTTTCTCTTACTTAACTCTACTTCCCAACACCTTCCTCTGCTTCACAAATGAACCCTGAGCTCTAGCATACTGGCTACTGGCTTTCTTCTTTAGTTCCTTGAACACACCATGCTTCCTCCTCTTCAGATCCTGAAGGTAAGAAGCATAGTATTCTCTTTACATGAAGCATGCTTCTTGTGAACTTTATCCTTCAAGTTTCATCTTACTTACTCTAGAAAACTCATCTCTGACCCCCTAGTTCAGGTCCCAACATTATGTGGTTTCATAACATCAGTTACTTTTTCATTGCATTTTTATCACAGCTGCCATGAAATTGTTTATCATGAAATTTAATATTTAAAGTCCTTCTCATTCACTAGAAATTCACGTTCATGAGAGATGGTGGAATTGTCTTTTTTTTGCTCAATGTTATTTTCCTGGTGCCTTACGCAGTGGCTATTTGAGTAATTAATGCAAGTCATGCAATGGAACATCGCCCCTCCCCCACCCCCCCCAAAGCACATCTTGGATGAAATTGGGCAGAGGAGATGTTTTAAGTTTGAGGAAATGAAGGTGGGAACCAGAATTGTTGGCAGTGACAAAAAAGTAGAGATGGAGGTGTCTTACCATGGAAGGTGCCATAGAACTTGATAAGGGAGGAGCAAGAGTCAAAAATGACTGGTTTAATCATCAGCTCATACAGGTACACAGTTGAAATGACAAGAGTCACTTTTCCAGCAGTATTTTTTGAAAGTGTATTCCTAAACACTTGAACATGAAGTCTCTGTATTTAATAAAAATACTTTATGTGGTAAAATGTTGTTTTATGTGATAAATACCAATTGGCATGCTAATTAGTATATTTGGTCTACTAAAAGTGCTAAAAAAAGTACTATATCATTTCAGTTCAGTCGCTCAGTCATGTCTGACACTTTGCGACCCCGTGAACCGCAGCACGCCAGGCCTCCCTGTCCATCACCAACTGCTGGAGTCCACCCAAACCCATATCCATTGAGTCGGTGATGCTATCCAGCCATATCATATTCTGTCGTCCCCTTCTCTTCCTGCCCTCAATCTTTCCCAGCATCAGGGTCTTCTCAAATGAGTCATCTCTTCGCATCAGGTGGCCAAAGTATTGGAGTTTCAGCTTCAACATCAGTCCTTCCAGTGAACACCCAGGACTGATCTCTTTTAGAATCGACTGGTTGGATCTCTGAAGAGTCTTCTCCAACATCACAGTTCAAAAGCATCAATTCTTCAGTGCTCAGCTTTCTTTATAGTCCAACTCTCACATCCATACATAGTCATGGTAAAATACTATGTGCCTTGATAAATATTAAATGATAGAAATGACCATATGAGAATACTGGAATGTCCCTTTGCAGTAGGTACTGTGGTGTTCCAACCCAGAGCCTCTCTTCATCCCTCAGCTGCTGGGAATTTTAGCTCCTGATGGTGAAAAGCTTTGTTTTTGCTGGATGTTGCCTTAGGTTGCAGAGAACTGCCTCTCTTTAGGTTATCCTCTTAGAGGCCCACGGCCAGTGACTGGCTGACTTAAGATGCAAAGACCTAGCCTCCTTGCCTCGTTGGAAGACAAGTCTGAGGGACCCGTCCCAGCTACCACAGGTATTGGCTGAGTTACAACCACTTTGCAGTCAGTGACTCTCTCTGACTCTCCTGGTCATCCTCATTTCAATGCAGATGTATTTGCCAGTTGCATCCTGCCTCAGTAAATGACTTCCTTGAAAAACTTCGTCTCAGAATCTATCTCCGAGGAACCTAACCTATGACCCTATCTAATTAGTCTTCTCCCTCAAATATACACCGAAAGTGCCCAAATAAATGTACACTTTGAAGAATTTTCAAGAACTCAGCTTCATTTTTATCAGAGAAAGAATAAGAAAATGAGTTTGGATAAAGTGAGAACCACCTACATTTACAGCTTCCTCATGGTAAAGGGAAGTTGGAAGTTTCTTGGATTTTAAACGAGCAAACAGTTTTGCTGTTTTGGTTGACTGCAGTGCACTCTGAAATGAGAGGAACATTCTCAGTATGCTTCATTTAAGTGAAATGAGAATAATGAGTATCAGGGACCAGAGGAGAAATGGAATCATTTCACTAGAGGAAAGGATTCAGAGAGAGAGGGGAAATGATCTTCCTGAAAGTCAAATATCTATAAATCAAACATGTTAAAATATTGCTAAAACTTTGAGTAACCAAGATTTTTCTGTTAATCAAGCTCTTTATAATACTTTTGATTTTAAAGTAAAATTTCAAGAATTCTTCCATGTTTTTGTTTATCCATAATAAACAGAGCTTTCATCGAGAGTGTTTAGTTTCCCTTCTGTTCAGTTCTGTCTCTTCACATCACCACCCTTGTTCTCTCCTGCCTGAGTGATAATAGCTGGCCTCCTAATCAACTCTCTCTCTGTTTCGACTCTTAGCCCCACCAGAGTCTGTTTTCACACACGACGACGATGGCCTTTTAAAAGTATAAGTCAGATTATGCCACTGCCCTGCTTAAAACTCTCCAGAGGATTCCCATCACACTTGGGAAAAAAAAAAAAAATCCAAAATCTTAATTTAGCCTAAAAGGCACTGCACCATATGGCTTCTGACCGCCTCTCAGACCTCATTTTCTACCACTTGCTCTTGTTTACTTGTTCTCTAGCGACGATAGATTAGATGTTCCTCTAAAGTAGGGGTCAGAAAACTAAGAGGGGCCAAATTTTGTTGGAAGCCTATTTTTATACTGGCAAGGAACTAAGAAGGGGTTTTACATTTTTAAAGGATTGTAAAACAACTTACAACAACAGGAACAAAAACAAAGACGAATATGTAACATGAGACCTTATGTGACTTGCAAAGCCTAAAATATTTGCTTTGTGGCCCAGAGAAAAGGTTTGCCAACTTCTGCTTTAAAGGCTTATTCCTCCTGCATTAAGATCTTCACATTAGCTGGTTTCTTTGTGTCCTCCACTACCAGTCTTCACGTGGCTGAAAGAGAAAGTATTGCTCAGTTGTGTCCAACTCTTTGCAACCCCATGGACTGTAGCCTGCCAGGGTCTTCTGTCCATGGGATTCTGCAGGTGATACTGGAATGGGTAGCCATTCTCTCCTCCAGGGGATCTTCCTGACCTAGGGATCGAATCCAGATCTTCCACATTGCAGGCAGATTCTTGACTGAGCTACCAAGGAGTCCTTTTAATTCAGGTGTGGACTTAATTCAGGTGTCACCTCACATTTGAGGCTTTTCAGTCAGTTCAGTCACTCAGTCATGTCTGACTCTTTGCGACTGCATGGACTGCAGAACGCCAGGCTTCCTTATCCGTCACCAACTCCCAGAGCTTGCTCAAACTCATGTCCATCGAGTCTGTGATGCCATCCAACCATCTCATCCTCTGTCGTCCCCTTCTCCTCCTGCCTTCAATCTTTCCCAGCATCAGGGTCTTTTTCAGTGAGTCAGCTCTTCGCATCAGGTGGCCAAAGTATTGGAGTTTCAGCTTCAGCATCAGTCCTTCCAATGAATATTCAGGAGTGATTTCCTTTAGGGTGGACTGGGTGGATCTCATTGCAGTCCAAGGGACACTCAAGAGTCTTCTCCAACACCACAGTTCGAAAGCAGCAATTCTGAGGCACTCAGCTTTCTTTATGGTCCAACTCTTGTATCCATACCTGACTACTGGAAAAACCATAGCTTTGACTAGACGGACCTTTGTCAGTAAAGTGATAATCTCTGCTCTTTAATATGCTGTCTAGGTTTGTTGTAGCTTTTCTTTCAAGGAGCAGGCATTTTTAGATTTCATGGATGGAGTCACCATCTGCAGTGATTTTGGAGCCCAAGAAAATACGCTCTGTTTCTGTTTTCACTGTTTCCCATCTATTTGCCATGAAGTGATGGACTGGATGCCATGATCTCAGTTTTTTGAAAGCTGAATTTTAAGACAGCTTTTTCACTCTCCTCTTTCCACTTCATCAAGAGGCTCTTTAGTTCCTCTTTGCTTTCTGCCAAAAGGGTGGAGTGATCTGTGTATCTAAGGTTATTGATATTTCTCTGGGAAATTTTGATTCCAGCTTGAGCTTCATCTAGCCCAGCATTTCACATGGTATACTCTGCATACAAGTTAAATAATCAGGGTGACAATATACAGTCTTGACATACTTCTTTCCCAATTTGGAACCATATTTTCCAATTTGAGGCTTTTGTTGACTACCTAACATAAATACCTTACCAGAGTCCCTTAATCACATCACCTTTTTTGTTCTTTAAGCACCTATCTGGTATTTCTTATTAATTTTTATTTTTTCAGTAACCATTTCTCCCATGTAGAAATATCTTTTCTCTCTTGTATACTACTTTTGAGTGTTCCTGACCTTATATTTTAGATGAAAGAGAGGGATAGTAAATACTGGGAGCCTATTGCATAGTTGGTGCTCAGAAAATGTGTTGAATGAATGAACTTCCAGATTATTTCCGAATATGAAGTTTAGGGTTGTGCTTTCTTCTTTGTCCTCTCTGGGAGGACCTACAAGTCAAACTGCAATGAAGAGCCACTTTAGAAAGGAGAGGCCAAACAATGTTTCTCCCTTAACAGAACAGATAGACTTCTGTTTTCCTTTTCCTGGCTTTCTCTAGGAGAGCCCATTGATAGAAGAATGGGAGATTCTCCCCAAAGGGGTGTCTCAAGGACATCTTATTTTAAGAAGGAAAAAAAAGAGGAAAAAAGTTTCTTCTTTCAATGTTTTAAATTTTGAGGAGAATTTTTTAGAATGGTAAGACTAGTCAAGGTCACATTCTCTAGGAACCTCTGAGGCCTTTGGGTGAAGGGTTTAGATAGGGCCCCTGCTTGAGAAATGGATTTAACACAAAGAGAAGCCAGGCCTGCCCTCAAAAGAGAAGCTGAGAACAACATGAATAGGGCTTGTTCTAAGTGATCAGGTACGATGCAGGAAGATAAAGGCCCAATAAGCACAGGTCCTGCATTTTTCTGGAGTTTATTTCAGATGATCAGGCCACCTGTTTTGACTTTTGGTTGAAAAAAATATGGTCACTAAAGCAATGGGAGGCAGTAATTGTAAAGAAAATGTGGGCATTGTCTTCTGGGCATGTCAAGATGGGAGGGATAAAAATTAAGTTTTAGAACTTGAGGTCTGGAGTCAGAATAGACCTGAGCTTATTCATCCACTAGGCTTCCCAGTTGGCTTAGTGGTAAAGAATCCACCTGCCAATGCAGGAGACAGAGGAGATGTGGGTTTGATCCGTGGGTTGGGAAGATCTCCTGGAGAAGGAAAAGGCAATCCACTCCAGTATTCTTGCCTGGAGAATCCCATGGACAGAGGAACCTGGCTAGCTACAGTTTGTGGGGTCGCAAAGAGTCGGACATGACTGAGTGACTAAGCACGTCGTGTAAATAAGTGATCCGATAGTATAAACACCACCATCACCAGACGGTGAAGAAATTCTCTGAAACTATAGGTGTTGAAACTAATAATAATAAAAAATCTGTACTCTCTAGCAGTTTAAGGATATATAACATTGATTTCTGCTTCCATAAATAGGAACTCAAGATAAGGAAAGAGGTAAGGTAAGAAATGTTTGGATAGCAAGATCATTGTTGTTAGAAGAAGCATGGGCTTAACACAACTTGTTTGACTCTCAGTATTAAGTGGAAAGGAGACAAGGAAATCTGTATGTGTGTAGACCTTCCAGATAAACCCATCTGCTTGTCAGTGTTAGCTTTGAATTTCATACATTGACCTCTGTTACTTTACAGTTTATTAAAAATGCCCTTGTACTTGCTAATATAATTCTGATTAGTTAGGTAGGGCAGCTGTTATTATCTCTGTTTTATTCTAGAGGAATCAAAGACTGAGAAATTAAGAACATGGGTTTTAGAGTCATATTGCTAGGGTTTTATTCCTGGTTCTTCCACTTCCCAACAGTGTAACCTAGGGTGAGTTACCTGAATTTCCCAGAGCCTCAGCATCTTTGCCTGTGAAATGGAAGTAATGAAGATATATACCTCTTAGGATTGTATGAAGTTAGTCATTATGTAAACAAAGTACAGGGAAATAGTATGTGCTCAGTGAATATTTGTAATTGTTATCTCCCAGGGCCAGGCAGCTAATAAATGGCAGTGCTAGTCTCTAAATTTAGATAATTGGATTTCATACTGCATGACTTTTCTACACACCACCTCCCATAATATTAATAACGTTGACTCTCTGCCACTGTGATGATGTATGATGCATAACATTAGGACAGGTGGTCTAATTTGTTTTTCCAAAAGTGGTAGGAGATCCATCTAAAGTATCCCTTTTGGTACAGTTGGCACACATATCTGTTTCTCGGCCTCCTCAATAACAGGACAGCTGTGGCTTCGGGACAGAGATACACCAAAAAGCTTGGGACTTTGTTGGAGCAAAGTGCTAAGGATACCAGTCTGCCACATGAGAAGTCAGAGACAGCCTACATTAAACTGAAACAATGGGAGATTTGTAGGATAGTTGAAAAAGCATGCTAACTAGTGAGTTGGAAGACTCGAATTCTAATCTTGGATCCATCACTTATAACTGTATCTTGTAACATCTTTGAGCCTGGGTTTCCACTTCTTAAATTTTTATTTTTCTAGCTTTGTTGAGGTATAATTGACACTGACATATTTAACATAGGGATCCCAGTAGTCACCTTTGGTGCTGTCACCTGTTCATATAGTTTCTTTGTGGAAATGAAGAAAAGGTGCCTTTTCCTCTAGGCAGATGAAGGTCTGCCACTATGAGTCTTGAGCCTGGTGAGCAGAGCCTATGGGAGATTTCAGTCTCCACTAGCCTCCTTGGCCAGCTTTCTGGTGCATGCAAAAGCAAACACGAGGGCCCTGTTAGTGCTATTTCTCCACAGCAAGTGAGATAATAAGTTGGAGTCTGGTAAAGTCTAATACCCTCTGTGAATGTAAGGCACTGATATCACACAGTTTCAGATACCAGAATCTAGGGGTGACGTGGGTAGAAACATTGACCATTGCCCTTCCCTTTGGTTCTGGTGATCCTGGTGACTCATTAACTTGTACAACACCTACTGCATACCTGTATAGAGACTATGGCCAAGAAAGATTTTGTCCATGTTTTTCAGGCCTGGACTAGCCTTGTTCTCTAGATCTAAGACTGAAATCAGTTCTTTTGATGATTCATCCTCTTGGGAGCAATCATGTTGTTTTTAGACCACTCTGGAGTGGGACTGGGTCCTGCCCATAAATGGAATCTGCAATCTTTTGGTTAGAGTTTATCTTTGGTCTTCAGGCAAAGGTCATTGAATAAAAGCTTTGTCTCAAGGGGAGAAAGGAAAGTTCTTCAGTCACTCAGTTGTGTGCAACTCTTTGTGACCTCATGGACTGCTGGATGCCAGGCTTCCCTGTCCTTCACCATCTCCCAGAGCTTGCTTGAACTCATGCCCATTGAGTCAATAGTGCCATCCAAGCATTCTCATCCTCTTTCTCCCGCTTCTCCTGCCCTCAATGTTTCCTAGCATCAGGATCTTTTCTAATAAGTCAGCTCTTTGCATTAAGTGGCCCAAGTATGGGAGGTTCACCTTCAGCTTCAGTCCTTCCAATGAATACTCAGGATTGGTTTCGTTTAGGATTGACCTCATTGCAGTCCAAGGGACTCTCAAGAGTCTTCTCCAACCCCACAGTTCAAAAGCATCAATTTTTCAACACGCAGGCTTCTTTATAGTCAGTGCAAATCTCACATGACTACTGGAAAAACCATAGCTTTGACTATATGGACCTTTATCAGTAAGGGGATATCTCTGCATTTTAATATGCTGTCTAGGTTTGTTGTAGCTTTTCTTCCAAGGAGCAAGCATTTTTAGATTTCATGGATGCAGACACCATCTGTAGTGATTTTGGAGCCCAAGAAAATACGCTCTGTTACTGTTTTCATTGTTTCCCCATCTGTTTGCCATGAAGTGATGGGACTGGATGCCATGATCTTAGTTTTTTGAATGTTGATTTTTAAGACAGGTTTTTCACTCTCCTCTTTCACCTTCATCAAGAGCCTCTTTAGTTCCTCTTTGCTTTCTGCCAAAAGGGTGGAGTCATCTGCATATCTGAGGTTATTGATATTTCTCCCAGCAGTGTTGATTACAGCTTGAGCTTCATCTAGCCTGGCATTTCACATGATGTACTCTGCATACAAGTTAAATAAACAGGGTGGCTCTATACAGCCGTGACATACTCTTTTTCCAATTTTGAACCAATCCATTGTTCCATGTCCAGTTCTAACTATTGCTTCTTGACCTGCATACAGGTTGCTTAGGAGGCAAGGAATTTCGTCTGGTATTCCCATCTGTTTAAGAATTTTCCACAGTTATTGTAATCCACACAGTCAAAGGTTTTTATCACACTCAATGAAGCAGGAGTAGATGTTTTTCTGGAACTCCCTTGCTTTTTCCATGATCCAACGGATGTTGGCAATTTGATCTGTGGTTCTTCTACCTTTTCTAAATCCAGCTTCTATGTCTAGAAGTTCTCAGTTCACATACTGGCTTGAAACATTTTGAGCATTACCTTGTTCATATGTGAAATAAATGCAATTGTGTGGTAGTTTGAACATTCTTTGGCATTGCCTTTCTTTGGGATTGGAATGAAAACTGGTCTTTTCCAGTCTGGTGGCCACTGCTGAGTTTTCCAGATTTGCTGGCATGTTGAGTGCAGCACTTTCACAGCATCATCTTTTAGGATTTTAAACAACTCAGCTGGAATTCCATCACCTCCACTAGCTTTGTTTGTAGTGATGCTTCCTAAGGCCCACTTGACTTCACATGATAGGATGCTTGACTCTAGGTGAGTGATCACACCATTGTGGTTATCTGGGTCATTAAGATCTTTTTTATACAGTTTTTCTGTGTATTCTTGCCAGTTCTTCTTAATATCTTCTGCTTCTGTTGGGTCTATACTGTTGCTGTCCTTTATTGTGCCCATCTTTGCATGGAATGTTCCCTTGGTAGCTCTAGCTTACTTGAGAAAATGTTTAGTCTTTCCCATTCTGTTGTTTTCCTCTATTTTTTTTTTTTTGCGTTGTTCACTTATGAAGGCTTTCTTATCTCTCCTTGCTATTCTTTGGAACTCTGCATTTAGATGGGTATATCCTTCCTGTTTTTCCTTTGCATTTTGCTTCTCTTTCTCAGTTATTTGTAAGGTCTCCTCAGACAACCATTTTGCCTTTTTGCATTTTTTTTCTTGGGGATGGTTGTGATCACTGCCTCCTGTACAATGTAATGAACCTCTGTCCATAGTTCTTCAGGTACGCTATTAGAGCTAATCTCTTGAATCTATTTGTCGCTTCCACTGTATAATCATAAGGAATTTGATTTAGATCATATCTGAATGGCCAAGTGGTTTTCCCTACTTGTTTCAGTTTAAGGCTGAATTTTGCAGTGAGTTATGATCTGACCCACAGTCAGCTCCCTGTCTTGTTTTTGCTGGACTGTCTAGAGCTTCTCCATCTTCAGCTGTAAGAAATATACTCAATCTGATTTCAGTATTGTTCATCTGGTGATGTTCACGTGTAGATTCGCCTCTTGTGTTGTTGGAAGAGGGTCATTGAATAAAAACTTTGTGTTAAAGGGAGTAAGGGAAGTTGCTGAACCATAATTTACTTTCTCTTCACACCTCTGAAGCCCAAACACTCTGCTTGGCTGTTTATATCAAGTAGGACAGAGACAAAAAGTGGTCCGCTGGAGAAGGGAATGGCAAACCACTTCAATATTCTTGCCTTGAGAACCCCATGAACAGTATGAAAAGGCAAAAAGATAGGACACTGAAAGATGAACTCCCCAGGTCAGTAGGTGCCCAATATGCTACTGGAGAAATAACTACAGAAAGAATGAAGAGATGGAGCCAAAGTAACAATACCACCCAGCTGTGGATGTGACTGGTGATGGAAGTAAGGTCCGATGCTGTAAAGAGCAATATTGCCTAGGAACCTGGAATGTTAGGTCCGTGAATCAAGGCAACTTGGAAGTGGTCAAACAGGAGATGGCAAGAGTGAACATCAACATTTTAGGAATCAGCGAACGAAAATGGACTGGAATGGATGAATTTAACTCAGGTAACCATTATATCTACTACTGTGGGCAAGAATCCCGAAGAAGAAATGGAGTAGCCATCATAGTCAACAAAAGAGTCCGAAATGCAGTACTTGGATGCAATCTCAAAAACGACAGAGTAATCACTGATCGTTTCCAAGGCAAACTATTCAGTATCACAGTAATCCAATTCTGTGCCCCAGACCAATAATGCTGAAGAGCTGAACAGTTCTATGAAGACCTACAAGACCTTCTAGAACTAACACCCAAAAAAGATGTCCTTTTTATTATAGGGGACTGGAATGCAAAAGTAAGAAGTCAAGAAATACCTGGTGTAACAGGCAAATTTGCCCTTGGGGTACAGAATGAAGCAGGGCAAAGGTTAGTAGAGTTTTGCCAAGAGAACGCACTGGTCATAGCAAACACCCTCTTGCAACAACACAAGAGAAGACTTTACACATGGACATCACCAGATGGTCAATACCAAAATCAGATTGATCATATTCTTTGCAGCCAAAGATGGAGAACCTCTGTAAAGTCAGCCCAAATAAGACCAGGAGCTGACTGTGGCTCAGATCATGAACTCCTTATTGCAAAATTCAGACTTAAATTGAAGAAAGTATGACAAACCACTAGACCATTCAGGTATGACCTAAATCAAATCCCTTATGATTACATATTGGAAGTGACAAACAGATTCAAGGGATTAGATCTAACAGACAGAGTGCCTGAAGAACTATGGACAGAGGTTCCTGACATCGTACAGGAGGCAGGGATCAAGACCATTCCCAGGAAAAATAAATGAAGAAAGGCAAATTGGTTGTCTGAGGAGGCCTTACAAATAGCTGTGAAAAGAAGAAAGGTGAAAGGCAAAGGAGAAAAGGAAAGATATACCCATTTGAATGCAGAGTTCCAAAGAATAGCAAGGAGAGATTAGAAAGCCTTCCTCAGCGATTAATGCAAAGAAATAAAGAAAAACAATAGAATGGGAAAAACTAGAGATCATTCAAGAAAATTAGAGATACCAGGGGAACATTTCATGCTGAGATGGACAATAAAGGACAGAAATGGTATGGACATAACAGAAGCAGAAAATATTAAGAGGTCGCAAGAATACACAGAAGAACTGTACAAAAAAGATCTTCACGACCCAGATAATCGTGACAGTGTGATCACTCACCTAGAACCAGACATCCTGGAAGTCAAATGGGCCTTAGGAAGCATCACTGTGAACAAAGCTAGTGGAGATGATGGAATTCCAGTTCAAATCCTAAAAGATGATGCTGTGAAAGTGCTGCACACAAAATGCCAACAAATTTGGAAAACTCAGTAATAGCCATAGGACTGAAAAAGGTCCGTTTTTACTCCAATCCCAAGGAAAGGCAATGCCAAAGAATGCTCAAACTACTGCACAATTGCACTCATCTCACATGCCAGCAAATAATGCTCAAAATTCTCCAAGCCAGGCTTCACCAGTACGTGAACCATGAACTTCCAGATGTTGAAGCTGGATTTAGAAATGGCAGAGGAATCAGAGATCAAATTGCCAACATCCATTGGATTATCAAAAAAGCAAGAGAGTTCCAGAAGAAGTCTACTTCTGCTTTAGTGACTATGCCAAAGCCATTGACTGTGTGGATCACAACAAACTGGAAAATTCTTAAAGAGATGGGAATACCAGACTACCTGACCTGCCTCCTGAGAAATATGTATGCAGGTCAGGAGGCAGCAGTTAGAACTGGACATGAAACAACAAACTGGTTCCAAGTAGGGAAAGGAGTACGTCAAGGCTTTATATTGTCACCCTGGTTATTTAACTTTTATGTAGAGTATATCATGAGAAATGCTGGGCTGGATAAGCACAAGCTGGAATCAAGATTTCTGGGAGAAATGTTAATAACCTCAGATATGCAGATAACACCCCCCTTATGGCAGAAAGTGAAGAGGAACTGAAGAGCCTCTTGATGAAAGTGAAAGGAGAGTGAAAAAGCTGGCTTAAAACTCAACATTCAAAAAATGAAGATCATGGTATCTGGTCCCATCACTTCATGACAAATAGATGGGGAAGCAATGGAAACAGTGAGAGACTTTATTTTGGGGGGCTTCAAAATTACTACAGATGGTGACTGCAGCCATGAAATTAAAAGACGCTCCTTGGAAGAAAAGCGATGACCAACCTAGATAGCATATTGAAAAGCAGACATTACTTTGCCAGCAAAGGTCCGTCTAGTGAAAGCTATGGTTTTTCATGTAGTCATGTAGGATGTATGGAGACGGACTATAAAGAAAGCTGAGCACAGAAGAATTGATGCTTTTGAACTGTGGTGTTGGAGAAGACTCTTGAGAGTCCCTGGGACTGCAAGAAGATCCAACCAGCCCATCCTAAAGGAATTCAGTCCTGAATATTCATTGGAAGAACTGATGTTGAAGCTGAAACTCCAATAATTTGGTCACCTGATGGGAAGAACTAACTCATTTGAAAAGACCCTTCTGCTGGGAAAGATTGAAGGCAGGAGGAGAAGGGGATGACAGAGGATGAGATGGTTGGATGGCATCACAGACTCAATGGACATGGGTTTGGGTGGACTCCAAAAATTGGTGATGGACAGGGAGGCCTTGCGTCCTGCAGTCCATGGGGTCGCCAAGAGTTGGACTCGACTGAGCAACTCAACTGAACTGAATTGAGGACAAGAAACTCTGCTTCTATGAGTCACTAATCAGAAGACAATTTAGAGTCAGACAGACCTGAAATTAAGGCCTAGTTCAAACTAATTTTGTTACCTTGGACAGGTAAATCACCTTTCTAAGTTTCCATTTTCTTGTCTCAAATTAGGGACAATAACAGTACTTACTGCATAGATTTATTACATGGGTTAAATGAGCTGATAAGTAGAAAGCATTTGCCACACTATGTATGTGCCATAAATGTTACCTGTTATTCCAAGGCTGTCTGCAATAGACTCTACCTGTCTGAGGGAGAACAGAGGCATGAGTTCTAGTGCCTTCCCGTAAAAAACTTAAGATATCTGGTTGAGGAGTTAACATAATTATACCAGAAACGGTAAATAGAAATGCACAGCTATAAATGTGTGGTACAGATAAATGCTCTTTTTAGGAACTGGTGTTTGAACTCAGCCCCAAAGAAAGGCAAAGTAGAGAGGATGAGAAGGGTACACCATATGGAACCAGTTGCATCAGTAGGGTTCAGTAGATATTTACCTGGAGAAGCAGGGCCAATGGTATCTAATAACATAGGTTGGGATTAGAAGGGGAGAGTTCTAAATACTAAGGTAGATGTTTGCTCTTGCCAGTAGATAACTACGAGTGATGTGGTGAAACTTGAACATGAAATTGTCCAGCAGGCAATTGGAATGCTCTTGGGAAAATGCTTAAAGCTGTAGCTAAACCTTTGGGGATGGAGGTTGAAATTGTGGAATCTGGTGATACTTCTGCAGCAGCTCCTTGGGAAGTGCCTGTTGACTCCAGTCTAAGGCAGGCAACTTGTGAACAGCATTTAAAATGAAATGGTGAAGCTGTCCGGAGATTTGAAGAACAACTTAAAAGATTAGGTAGTGTTTGCTTTTTTGAAGTCTTCTGAAAGAGCTCATGGCCTTTCACAATAATATTTTAAAATGAAAAATGTTAAAATAAAATGGCAGTTATTTTAGGGGGAGAAGAAATAACTCATATAAAGATTAATTATATTTTCTGAGATCATTCTGCAATTTTTTCAGTCTCCAGAAGGTTCTTGTGAGTTACCATGACAAAAGGAGGAAAATGATCAGGCTGTAGTTGATTGAAGGAAGGTGCGTGCATGCTCCGTCGCTCAGTCGTGTCCATCTCTTTGCCCTATGGACTGTAGCTGGCTGGGCTCCTCTGTCCCTGGGATGAAGGAAGGTATGCTGTATCAGAAACAGTTTGTAGAGGAGAATACCTTGTGGTTAGGAGGCTCAATTTGCCATTGGATAAAATCTAAAAATAGTTTGAGTAGGCTTTTTTAAGAAATCAAATTTAGTTCCTGTTTATGTTTACAAATTTTTGATGCAGAAAACTTTTTATGTAAAATCTTTTTTTTTAATGTAAAATATCTTGGTCTACTGAACATTATTCAGACCCAAGGTGAACATGGGTAGTTGATATATTTATGAATAGTAGGTTTTTAAAATTGAAATATAATTACATATAACATTATATTACTTTAATGTATATAACATAATGGTTTAATATTTGATCATTGCAAAATGATCATGACAAAAAATCTAGTTAACATTCATCATCACTAATAGTTACAAATATTTTTTTCTTGTGATGGGAACTTTAAAGATCTATTCTCTTAGCTACTTTCAAATACACAATACAGTATATTAACTATAATCCCTGTGCTGTATATTGCACTTGTGTGACTGATTTATTTTATAACTAGAGGTTTGTACCTTTTGGCAACCTCCGTGAATATTAGGTTTTCGATTTAGTACGGTTGAAGTCTAGAAACATAGGGAACATAGATGAAGTCTGCTCATCTTTTTTTCTCTAACGGAATACACATGCTCAGTTTCTAAGTCGTCTCTGATTCTTGGTGACCCCGTGGACTGTAGCCCACCAGGCTCCTCTGTCTATGGGATTTTCCAAGCAAGAATACTGGAGTGGGTTGCCATTTCCTCCTCCAGGGGATCTTGATGACCCAGGGATCAAACCCATGTCTCCTGCTTCTCTTGCATTGGCAGGCAGATTCTTTACCACTGAGCCATCTGGAAACACACATGTACACATTTACATGGCATTCTTTGAAATGAAATCTCCAACAAACATAGGGTGTAAGTACATAACCATATCTTTACTGTTTCATCATCACGTGAAATTACGATAAAGAAGACTGACAAAGTAGTAAATGTATTAGGATGCTGAAAGAGACTTAATCTTATTTGGTAAATCAAAAGAGTAGAGACATCTTTCTACATTAGGTTATTATCAGAACAGTAACTATATTGTTCTTTTATCCATCAGTTCAGTTCAGTTCAGTCGCTCAGGTCAGTCATGTGTTGGACTCTTTGAGACCCCATGGACTGCATACACTATTCATACACTGTTTTCATATTAGAAGCTTAATTCTTCAGGAAATACAAACTGCTGAAGCTTAAAAATTTTGCTAATATGTATCAGATGCTTTAATGTTATGCCTTTCATCAAGTCTTATTTTCTTTAGAAATATAGCGTTAAGGAAACAAAAGTTTGGAAAATAATGAAAATTTGGAAACAAATGTCCTACAACAGGAGAAAGAGTAAATTAATTCCACCAAATTTTAGTATGGAATATCTTCATTAAACATTAAATAGCATGTCTTTAAACTAGTGGTTTTGAAATGCCTTTAATGGCAAGAGAATTTGGCTTCATCTAAAGTTAAGGAAGTACTTTCAGTTTCTAAATTGTAAGTACAATATATTTTCTCCTTTGATTTATCTCTACATTACAGGCCTGGAGCCTGAATTCCAAAGATGAATATGGTCCTGATCCTGGAGCTTTTGGAGGAAAGACAGATGTGTAAACAGATAGTACACAAATATGGAGAATATTATAATAGAGATATGTATGTGGGACAGAGGTGTATATAAAGAAAGGAACGGGCAGTTTTGCTTACATGGTCAGGGTCAGCTCTCTTAGGTGAGTAGGAGCAGGTTATCAAGAGGTACAAAGGTGTTTCAGGCAGAAGGAATACATGCATAGGCATTATACTACATGGTGCAACCCATCCAGGGACCTGTAGCAGTAGTTTGGTATGGCTGGGAAGAAGAGTAGAAGATTCAGGTTGTATTGCATCCTCTTGGCAAGGGAAAAGTAATTAGAGTTTTAGAAAGGGGCATAAAATGGTAAAACTGTGAATGATTACTCAGGCTTTAGTGTGGAGGCCATATTTGGAAGAGTACTTATGAGAGACATTCCCTAGAGAAGGAAATGGCAACCCACTCCAGTATTCTTGGCTGGAAAATCCCACGGACAGAGGAGACTGGCAGGCTGCAGTCTGTGGGGTCACAAAGAGTCGGACAGGACTGAGCGGCTGAGCACAGCAACGAGAGACATTAGGATGTTACTGCCATAGTTTAGGTGAAACAAAGTGCTGCCTGTGAATGCAGGGGCGGGGGGCAGAAATGTGAAAGTGAAAGTCACTCAGTCATGTCTGACTCTTTGCGACCCCGTGGACTATACAGTCCATGGAATTCTCCAGGCCACAAAACTGGAGTAGGTAGCCTTTCCCTCCTCCAAGGGATCTTCCCAACCCAGGGATCGAACCCAGGTCTCTCGCATTGCAGGCGGATTCTTTACCACCTGAGCCACAAGGGAAGCAGAAATTTAGAAGGCAAAATTAACAAGTTTTAGTGACAAATCCCTGATAGCTCAGTTGGTAAAGAATCTGCCTGCAATGCAGGAGACCCTGGTTTGATTCCTGGGTCGGGAAGATCGCCTGGAGAATAGATAGGTTACCCATTCCAGTATTCTTGGGCTTCCCTTGTGGAATTAGTCCTGAATATTCATTGGAAGGACCTGATGCTAAAGCTGAAACTCCAATACTTTGGCCACCTGATACTAAGAACTGACTCATTGGAAGAGACCTTGATGCTGGGAAAGATTGAAGGCAGGAGGAGAAAGGGATGACAGAGGATGAGATGGTTGGATGACATCACTGACTTGATGAACATGAGTTTGAGCAAGCTCTGGGAGTTGGTGATGGACAGGGAAGCCTGGCGTGCTGTAGTCCATGGGGTCCCAAAGAGTTGGACACGACTGAGTGACTCAACTGAACTGAACTGAATCCAGTCCAGTATTCTTGGGCTTCCCTTGTGGCTCAGCTGGTATAGAATCTACCTGCAAGGCGGGAGACCTGGGTTCGATCCCTGAGTTGGAAAGATCCCCTGGAGAAGGGAAAGGCTACCTACCCCAGTATTCTGGCCTGGAAAATTTCATGGACTACACAGTCCATGGGGTCTCAAAGAGTTGGACACAATTGCAGCCATGAAATTAAAAGACGCTTACTCCTTGGAAGGAAAGTTATGACCAACATAGATAGCATATTAAAAAGCAGAGACATTACTTTGCCAACAAAGGTCTGTCTAGTCAAGGCTGTGGTTTTTCCATTGGTCATGTATGGATGTGAGAGTTAGACTGTGAAGAAAGCTGAGTGCCGAAGAATCGATGCTTTTGAACTGTGGTGTTGGAGAAGACTCTTGAGAGTTCCTTGGACTGCAAGGAGGTTCAACCCGTCCATCCCAAAGGAGATCAGTCCTGGGTGTTCATTGGAAGAACTGATGCTGAAGCTGAAACTCCGGTACTTTGGCCACCTGATGAAGAGTTGACTCATTGGAAAAGACCCTGATGCTGGGAGGGATTGGGGGCAGGAGGAGAAGGGGATGACAGAGGATGAGATGGCTGGATGGCATCACCGACTCGATGGACATGAATTTGAGTAAACTCTGGGAGCTGGTGATGGACAGGAAGGCCTGGCGTGCTGTGATTCATGGGGTCGCAAAGAGTCAGACACGACTGAGGGATTGAACTGAACTGAACTGAACTGAAGTGAGCGACTTTCACTAGTGACCAGTTGGACTTGCCCATCAGTGAGGTGGAAGAGAAAGGACAAAATCATGTCCAGATTCTTAACTTGATTGACGACATGGATGGTGGTACCATTTAATAGGATTTAGACAAGAGAAGTGCTATAGGATCCTAAGAGAAGTTGTTGCTTAAGTAGTGGTTTGGAGCTTAGTAAAAAGATTTATTCTGGAAACCTAGATACTGGTGAACTCAGTTTTCCAGTTCATGAATGTAACACTTTCTTTTGGAGAGAGCAGAATTAGGAGAACTCTGGGGGTAACTGTATTTAGAGGCCAGGAGAACTGAGAATAAGCTTCAGAAGTGAAGAACCAGGAGAGCAGTATCTTCAAAGACAATGGAATATTGTATTAGTTGGCTACTTCTCTGTAACAAGTTACCACAAGCTTACTGGTGGTAAGCTTAAAGAAACTCCATTCATTTATTAGTTTATAGTTCTTTATGACTGGGGTTCTCTGTTTAGGGTGTCAGATTCACTTTCAGGTTCATTCTTTTTGGCTGAATTGCCTTTGCAGGACTAGGGTTCCTATTTTCCTTCTAGCTTGGAATCTTGGGGGGGGCACCTTAGAATTCTGCCTACTACAAGAGTGTTATGAAGGATAACTGGAAAATAAACTAAAAATTGAAAAGTTGTCAGTTGGTCATTGATGAGTAAGATCAGTAGCCAGAGCAATTTTTGTAGGATGGTAGGGCAGAAGCTAGATGCAGTAAATTTAGGGAGTCAACTGGAAGTCAAAGGAAGTAAAGCTTGGATTTAGAGGTTTCTTTTAAGTAGCTTCTCTGGAATGGGAAGGAGAAGCCTAGACATTAACTTATGAAATCGATCTCAAGGAAACAAGATAGAATGAACTCTAGACTACAGCTGGAGGGATTAATGTAGACTTGTAGGGGAACTCAGTTTCTTTTGAGGTAGGAGGAAAGCAAGTATGAGTGGGGACATGGGTACGTTTGTAAAGAGGGAGGGAGGCAGCTGAGAAATTGAGGAAATTCTGTGTAATATCCTCAGTTTTTCTGTAGAGGTTAGAGACAGGGTCAATAGAAAGCAGGTGAAGTTTTGGAATTGCTACTTTGCAGCTAGGTTTTTCGTAAAATTGTTGAATGAATGAGTGAACAAACTTAAACCTAATGGACAGAGAGGCAAGAAGTATAAAGAACCCCAGGTGCTCTTCAGAGTGCCTACCAAACCACACCTGAGTCACCTGGCTTCCTTTTGCTCCCTTTTTCTTGTTCCATTCTCAAACTTACTCTGATCTAGAATTGCTTAATGAGTCCTTCCTCAGATGCTCTGGACTTCCTGCATGTAAATTGCCTTTAGGCTATAACAATCTTAGAAGTTTTCTAGATGACTTAGGGGATATCTTTTCTTCCAAGGAGTAGCATCACTGACTCAATGGATGTGAGTCTGAGTGAACTCCAGGAGTTGGTGATGGACAGGGAGGCCTGGCGTGCTGTGATTCATGGGGTCGCAAAGAGTCGGACACGACTGAGAAACTGAACTGAACTGAACTGAACTAGGGGATATCTTATTTATCATAATTGACCAGAATGATTTTTCCTTCCTTAGACTGTGAGGCCTTTGAAGTCAAGGGATTTGTGCTTTTGTGTGTGTGTGTGTGCGTGCGCCTCTAATACTGGTCTGGCACATAGGAATCCTACCTCCCTCCACTGGCCCCCCAGTTTATTTCTCTAGCTTCAATGACCCAGATTTAAGGCTCCCCTTCTTACTTGGCCAGATTTTGCTGTTTTCGCCTCTGCCTTAGAGAAGATAGTTAACCTTTGCAAATACATGTATATGTTTTATACATTTAAAGAAAGTAGAACAAAAAATGGGCTTCCCTGGTGGCTCAGACAGTAAAGAATGTGCTTGCAATGCAGGAGACCCAGGTTTGATCATCAGTCAGGAAGATCCCCTGGAGAAGGGAATGGCTATCCACTCCAATATTCTTGCCTAGAGAATCCTATGGACAGAGGAGCCTGATGGGCTACAGTGCATAGGGTTGCAAAGAATGGGACATGATTGAACAACTAACACTTTCACTTTCATAACAGAAAGACAGAAAAGTACAAAAATCATGTGTCCTGTTTTCTGAACTTTTGAAGTAAATACACATGTGTAACAGGATGTGTCACCAGTATCCCTGCAGCCCCCTTTTATATCCCCCATAAATCATTATTTTTCTGCAGAAGTTACCAGAATACTATCTTTTGGACGCATAAATTAGTTTTATTAGAACTTTATATAAGTGGAGTCATATATATTCTTACATGGTAGACTTTTTTCACTTCGCATTGCATTCATGCAGTTCATCTAGGTTGTTCTATAAAGTTGGAGTCTGTTCATTGTCTTTGCCTTATGATATTTGATTCTATGACTCTGTCATGATTTACTTATTCAGTCTGTTGTAAATGGATATTTGGGTTGTTTCCAGGTTTGGGCTATTGTGAATAATGTTGTTTTGAGTATGTCTTTTGGTGACCATCTGTTGCCATGTTTATTGTATATATATCTGGATGCAGAATTGCTGGACCATAAGGTGTGTGGAATGGGCACATTTAATTCAGATGACCATTGTATCTACTACTGTGGACAAGAATCCCTTAGAAGAAATGGAGTAGGCCTCTGAGTCAGTCTGAAATGTAGTACTTGGGTGCAATCTCAAAAACGACAGAATGATCTTGGTTCGTTTCCAAGGCAAGTCATTTAGTATCACAGTAATCTAAGTCTGTGCCCCAACCACTAATGCGGAAGAAGCTGAAGTTGAACAGTTCTATGAAGACCTCCAAGATTTCTAGAACTAACACCAAAGAAGGATGTCCTTTTCATCATAGGAGACTGGAATGCAGAAGTAGGAAGTCAAGAGATACCTGGAGTAACAGGGAAGTTTGGCCTTAGAGTACAGAAAGAAACAGGACAAAGACTAACAGTTTTGCCAAGAGAATGCACTGGTCATAGCAAAGCACCGTCTTCTAACGCAAGAGACAATTCTACACATGGACATCACCAGATGGTCAATACCGAAATCAGACTGATTTTATTCTTTGTAGCCAAAGATGGAGAAGCTCTATAGTCAGCAAAAACAAGACAAGGAGCTGACTGTGGCTCAGATCATGAACTCCTTATTGCCAAATTCAGACTGACATTGAAGAAAGTAGGGAAAACCACTCAGCCATTCAGGTATGACCTAAATCAAATCCTTTATGATTATACAGTGGAAGTGACAAACAGATTTAAGGGATTAGATCTGATAGAGTACCTGAAGAACTATGGATGGAGGTTCGTTACATTGTACAGGAGGTGGTGATCAAAACCATCCCCAAGGGAAAAAAAAATGCAAAAAGGAAAAATGGTTGTCTGAGGAGGCCTTACAAATAGCTGAGAAAAGAGTAGCAAAGGCAAAGGAGAAAAGGAAAGATATACACATCTGAATTCAGTGTTCCAAAGAATGGCGAGGAGATAAGAAAGCCTTTTTAAGTGAACAATGAAAAGAAATAGAGGAAAACAACAGAATGGGAAAGACTAGAGATCTCTTCAAGAAAATTAGAGATACCAAGGGAACATTTCATGCAGAGATGGACGTAATAAAGGACAGAAATGGTATGGACGTAACAGAAGCTGAAGATATTAAGAAAAGGTGGCAAGAATACACAGAACCATGATGGTGTGATCACTCACAGCCAGGCATCCTAGAGTGTGAAGTCAAGGAGGCCGTAGGAATCATCACTATGAACAAAGCTAGTGGAGGTGATGGAATTCCAGGTGAGCTATTTCAAATCCTAAAAGTGGATGCTGTCAAAGTGCTGCGTTCAATATGCCAGCAAATTTAGAAGACTCAGCAATGGCCACAGGACTGGAAAAGGTCAGTTTTCATTCCATTCTCTAAGAAGGGCAATGCCAAAGAATGTTCACACTATCACACAATTACACTTATTTCACATACTAGCAAAGTAATGCTCAAAATCTTTCAAGCCATAAGCACTTCAACAGTATGTGAACCGAGAACTTCTAGATATAGAAGCTGGATTTAGAAAAGGCAGAGAAACCAGAAATCAAATTGCCAACATCCGTTGAATCATAGACTAGCAAGAGAATTCCAGAAAAACATCTACTTCTGCTTCATTGACTGTGCTAAAGCCTTTGAATGTGTGGATCACAACAAACTGGAAAATTCTTAAACAGATGGGAATATCAGACGACCTTATTTGCCTCCTGAGAAACCTGTATGCAGGTCAAGAAGGAACAGTTAAAACCAGACATGGAACAATGGACTGGTTCAAAATTGGGAAAGGAGTACGTCAAGGCTGTATACTGTCACCCTGCTTATTTAACTTGTATGCAGTGTACACCATGTGAAACGCCAGACTGGATGAAACACAAGCTGGAATCAAGATTGCCAGGAGAAATATCAATAACTTCAGGTATGCAGATGATACCATGCTTATGGCAGAAAGCAAAGAGGAACTAAAGAGCCTCTTGATGAAGGTAAAAGAAGAAAGTGAAAAAGCTGGCTTAAATCTCAACTTTCAAAAAAACGAAGATCATGACCTCTGGTCCCTTCACTTCATTGTAAATAGATGGGGAAACAATGGAAACAGTAACAGAGTGTATTTTCTTGGGCTCCAAAATCACTGCAGACTGTGACTTTGGCCATGAAATTAAAAGATGCTTACTCCTTGGAAGAAAAGCTATGACAGACCTAGACATTAGGTTACATTATTAAAAAGCAGAGACATTACTTTGCTGGCAGTGGGCCGTATAGTGAAAGCTATGGTTTTTCCACTAATCATATATGGATGTGAGAACTGAACAATAAAAAAGCTGAAGACTGAAGAATTGATGCTTTCGAACTGTGGTGTTGGAGAAGACTCTTAAGAGTCCCTTAGATTGCAAGGAAACCAAATCAGTCAGTCCTAAAAGAAATAAACTTTGAATATTCATTGGAAGGACTGATGCTGAAGCTGAAGCTCCAATACTTTGGCTACCTGATGGGAAGAGCCGATTCATTGGAAAAGACCCTGATGCTGGGAAAGATTGAGGGCAGGAGGAGAAGGGGACGACAGAGATGAGGTGGTTGGATGGCATCACTGACTCAATGGACTTGAGTCTGAGCAAACTCCAGGAGATAGTGAAGGACAGGGAAGCGTGGTGTGCTACCGTCCATGGGCTCGCAGAGTCGGACATGACTGAGTTGACTGAACAAGAATAAGAAAGTTGTGTGGACATTTGTTTTAATGGATCCTAGTAAATAGTTTTGCAGTGTAGTTGTATAGTTAAATTCAATTATACTTCCATCAGCAGTGTTTGAGAATGAGTGGCCTTACATCCTTGCAAATATATGGTATTTGTGTCTTTTCCAGTTTTTGTCATTTTAGTTGTATTTTGTATTTCTTTGGTGACAAGTGACGTAGAGCACATTTTCATATGCTTTTTGAACATTTGAGTATCTTTTGTTGAAGTCTCTTGCCCATTTTTCTTTGGGATGTTCACTGTTATTAATTTGTAAGAGTTCTTCATGTATTTGAATTATAATTATTTTGAATATTGCCTATATTTCTCCCTTTCTTTGATTTTTCACTCTGACTTTTGGTAAACAGATGTTCTTAATTAGTTTAGTTTATTAAATTTTTCCTTTATATTTATTGCTTTTGTGACCTTTTGAAAAAATTTTTGCCTACTCTAATGTCATGAAAATATTCTCATATGTTCTTTTAAAGACTTTCTTATTTACCTTTTACATTTAGACCTACAATCCATCTGGAATTGATTTTTGTGTATGGTATGGTAAGGATGAAGGTCTCTTTTTTGCCATATGGACATTCAGTTGACTCCAGTATTCTTTATTGAAAAGACCATCCTTTCACCACTGCAGTTACTGTGTTCAGAAATCTGGTCACCATGTTACAGGAAGGGGGGCCCCTTTCAGGGCTTTAGAGTGGGCTCTTGTGTAACACTCGGAAATGAACTGCCCAAGGAAATACGTGTGCTGACAAAACAAGAGCCTTTATTGGTAAAGGGTGCCTGAGTGGAGAGCAAGAGGATAAGGGAACCCTGGAGAATTTACTCTGCCATGTGGCTTGTAGTCTTATGTTTTATGATTAGTTTCCGGGTTGTCTATGACCAGTCATCTCTGGTCCATAGTCAGACTCAGGGTCCTTCCTGGTGGCACATTGATCTTTCAGCCAGGATGGGTTCCAGCACAAAGGATTCTGGGATATTGGTTGTCTCCTCACTCTTTTGGCTCCTCCTGAATTCTGGTTAGTTTTTGGAGGCAGGACCATGTTCCTTATTGGGACCTCTTGTTGTGGACAGCTCAGGCAAGCAGTTATCATCATGTCTGGCCAAGACAAGTGGTTAGGTCAACAGTTTCCTAAGAACTATACATTTGTGGATCTGTTTCTGGACTTTTTGGTCCATTTGTCTATTTGCTTATCCTTGTGCCCGTAACCACACAATCTAATTACTATTGCTTCATAATAAATCTTGATGTCTAGTAGTATAAGTCCCTCTAAGTTTTTTTTTTTTTCACCTAGGTATTGTTGGCATTGTTGCCCTTTGCACATAATTGTAAATTTAATTCAACAAATATTTACTGAATACCTATTTATTATGTCCTAGGCACAGTGATATATGTTGGGAATATAGCTGTTAATAAGATAGGCGTGGTCCTTCCTTTAGTTGGAGAAGCCACTCACATAGAGATGAGAAGAGGGCCTAGGATAGAGTCCTGAGGAACTCAATACTTAAAGTCAGCAAAGAAGACTGAGAGAGAGCATGAGTGTGCATATGGGGGCAAGCGAGTAATACCCCAAAGGTAAGAAAACCAACAAAGAACAGCCTGAAGAAAGCCAAGGGAAGAAGGTATATCTAGAAAGTGTGGTTAATGTTGCTGCAAGGTCAAGCAAGATAAGACTAACAAAACATCCTTTGGACTTAGCTCTGATTGTCCATTGCTATAATGAAGCAGTTTCTGTAGGGGGCAGGGTGTGTGTCTTTATTAGATTGTGAAATCTTTAGTAGGAACAAAGTTCCTTGTTTAATTAGTGCTTAATAAATATTATTGCATGATGATCATCCAATGATCTATATACTACTGAGCATCCTAAGGGCCAAAATGGTTATCTATTTTATACCACTTCCCATTCTTGCTGCTGATGAAAAAGTAATTGCTCTTTATTGTAAATGGAGAATAATTTAATACTTAACTCAAGCCTTAGCTATTTTAGATAATCCAAAACCATACTTCATCCATCCATTCATTCATCCATCCATTCATTTATCCAGCAAGTATACATGGAGCAACCACCAACTACCCAGGACTCATGAGAATTGTATTGGAGGTGTAAGTAGGGAAAGGAAGGAAAAAAGGACGCCTGGAAAGATGTATTGACCCAGGTATATCTCAATGAATTAACTTTGCAATGATTGCAAAAATCTCTATTTTTAGAGCTTTCCATGATTATTCAAAAGGAGTCTGTGGTTAAGCTTTGTGACTTAAAGGCAAAATTTTAGAAAATGCTTCCTTTTTGGTTAAATAAAAAACAAGGGTTCAGGAGAGAAGGTATTTTTTGGGAGGCCTCCTATAATTTATTGTTTGCTTGGTATGTATTTATACTTTGGTATATAAATATATGGACTTCCCTTGTGGCTCAGACGGTAAAGCATCTGCCTACAATGCAGGAGACCCAGGTTCAATCCCTGGATCAGGAAGATCTCCTGGAGAAGGGAATGGCAACCCACTCCAGTATTCTTGCCACCACCCCCATCCCCCCAAAAGCAGCTCTGTTCTTTAGGGCTCTGATTGAATACCCCCAAGGAAATTTGTTTTAGATGAGTGTTCAGTCCCGTTCTATCTATTCATAATAATTCTAGATGGGATCCTCTCACCTGGCCAATTAAAAATACCTGCTCTGAGGCTGGCCATAGATTTAAGTTTTCTAGTAGGGTCATTTAAACTCAATTGGAGTGATGAGCTAAGTCTCAATAAAAAATTAACTTCTCACCTATTAAAAGGAAAGCTCCTACAATTATGAGGAGGATCTACATGGTTAACACCAGGCTATGGTCATTCAAGTTTAAAGGCTCCTCTATGTTGGGAACGGTTAAATCATACTAAAAATGGTCAACCTGGTAATTATGAGACAAGGCTGGGTGCTTTATGAACTATGCCTGTTATTACCCTTAGAGAGAGTGATTGGTATAGAACTCAGTGGTTTGTGGCACTAATTTATGGTGTTGACGTCTACAGGGATGATATGAAGGTGTAGCCTGGGATTCTCAAGAATTTAAGGTCATACATGTGAACAAATTACAGGTAACCCCAACCAGTCCTCCACTGGTATGATCCCAATGGGTCAAAGATCTGTATTCTACTGGTATTCTATTTAGCAGTATGTGTGTGTCTTCAATGGGGTTGGAGGATGTATGCAGGTCAGGAAGCAACAGTTAGAACTGGACATGGAACAACAGACTGGTTCCAAATAGGAAAAGGAGTACGTCAAGGCTGTATATTGTCACCCTGCTTATTTAACTTGTATGCAGAGTACATCATGAGAAATGCTGGGCTGGAAGAAGCACAAGATGGAATCAAGATTGCCGGGAGAAATATCAATAACCTCAGATATGCAGATGACACCACCCTTATGGCAGAAAGTGAAGAGAAACTAAAAGCCTCTTGATGAAAGTGAAAGAGGAGAGTGAAAAAGTTGGCTTAAAACTCAACATTCAGAAAACGAAGATCATGGCATCTGGTCCCATCACTTCATGGGAAATAGATGGGGAAACGGTGGAAACAGTGTCAGACTTTATTTTTGGGGGCTCCAAAATCACTGCAGATGGTGACTGCAGCCATGAAATTAAAAGACGCTTACTCCTTGGAAGAAAAGTTATGACCAACCTAGATAGCATATTGAAAAGCAGAGACATTACTTTGCCAACAAAGGTCCAACTAGTCAAGGCTATGGTTTTCCCAGTGGTCATGTATGGATATGAGAAATGGACTGTGAAGAAAGCTGAGCGCCGAAGACTTGATGCTTTTGAACTGTGGTGTTGGAGAAGACTCTTGAGAGTCCCTTGGACTGCAAGGAGATCCAACCAGTCCATTCTGAAGGAGATCAGCCCTGGGATTTCTTTGGAAGGAATGATGCTAAAACTGAAACTTGAGTAGTTTGGCCACCTCATGCGAAGAGTTGACTCATTGGAAAAGACTCTGATGCTGGGAGGGACTGGGGGCAGGAGGAGAAGGGGACGACAGAGGATGAGATGGCTGGATGGAATCACTGACTTGGTGGACGTGAGTCTGAGTGAACTCTGGGAGTTGGTGATGGACAGGGAGGCCTGGCGTGCTGTGATTCATGGGGTTGCAAAGAATCGGACACGACTGAACTGAACTGAACTGAAGCCTCGACAACTTTCATAATCTTTAAATGATGGTAACCGGGCTATTAATCTATTGAATTCTGAGATTTCTATGATGAGAAAGGCAGTACTAGACAACTGTAAGACCCTTGACACCTTACAGCATCTCAGGGAGATATCTATGCTATAATTCAAACTGAATGCTGTATTTTTGTACCTGATAAATCTTTTAATGTAACACATTTGAACCATATGAAAAATCAGATTTCTGCTCTAAGTGACCCATTCCCTAGTCTTGACAATCTTTAAAAAAAAAAAAAAAACTGGTGTGGGAGGCTCATGGCTAAAATATTTACTTTTAATTCTACTAATGTTATTAAGTATACGATTTGTATTTTGCTTGTTTCACAAGATTATTATTTCTTGTATTACCAAGTATATTACTGAGCCTTCAATGGAAATGATGACTAGACTTGAAGCAGTTGATCAAATGTATAGTTTGATACATGATCAATGATTGTAATAGTGTAACTCTAGAAGGCAATGGCACCCCACTCCAGTACTCTTGCCTGGAGAATCCCATGGACGGAGGAGCCTGGTAGGCTGCAGTCCATGGGGTTGCGAAGAGTCGGACATGACTGAGCGACTTCACTTTCAGTTTTCACTTTCACCCATTGGAGAAGGAAATGGCAACCCACTCCAGTGTTCTTACCTGGAGAATCCCAGGGACGGGGGAGCCCTGTGGGCTTCTGTCTATGGGGTCGCACAGAGTCGGACACGACTGAAGCAACTTAGCAGTAGCAGCAGCAGCTTATAGATATATGAGTCATTTTCTTTTTAAATTTGAGTGTTCATTTTAGGAACGGAAGAGCAGAGATAGTTCATTTTCAAATACAATACAGTTATGTTAAGCACAGGCAGTGCTAATTTATTTTTGTCATTTATCAAAGGGTCAGAGACCAACGTTTATTTTTCTTCACTGCATATATTATTAGTAGACCTGTACTTGGGGTCAGGTGGATTGCTAAATGCCCAATTAAACCATTTTCAAGTACACCTGAATAATAAGATTTTCTACCTTACCAATAAAATCTTGGCATATTAATTTTAAATAATCTTGAAAAATCTATCTCTTAAAACAAATCTTCATATGGATTTTATGAGGGAACTTTTGTTTTTTTAAACTTTATTGAAGTACTTGAAAATGTAGAAGTTGGGTAGATTAGGGAAGTCTTCAGAAGTAAGATTAACTGAGTTCATCCTTACAGACTCTGGAATGAATATGGTAAGTATAACACGTTGTCAGAGGAAAATTTTTCTTTAGAAAGATAGAGGAAGGAAAGAAAAAGGGGAATATACAGTAAGCTCATAGTAGGAATAAGAGGACCACTTATTTAGTTCTTTTAAAAAGAGCTTTTAGTAGATTGATTCAAAATGATTTTTTCTTCTTAAATTGTTTTGTTTTTTCCCTTGGAAATAAGTAGAAATAAAGACTGCTGACTGCTGCAAATTGGTAGTCTCTGATAGTACTACTTTAGTTCTAATTGGTGAAGAGGGGAAATAGAGAATTAAGATAGTTTTAAATGATGTTTGACATTTTTAATTCTTAGTTCAATCAGCACAGTCATCAAGTGACTTTATTCTGAACCCTTTGCATGAATGGCATTGAACCAAATCCCACAAGAGATAATACCTTCTGCCTATGTGAGCAAACTGGTAGTTGAAGTATTGCTTTCAGAAGCTATAGATAACACCAGTTGATGTTAAGATGTTGTGAGATTCCAGCCTTGGGGTAATGAGGTTAAGATAGGAAAAATGTACATCAGGGGAAAAAAAGTTTTAAAAGAAACGGTATCTACTTTCTGCTTTGAATAAAGATGTCACTGTCCTATGCAGTGAAACAATAAACATGTCAAATTATTTTTTAATATTTAACTAAAACACTTTTAGTTTTAAAGAGTTGAATTTTATTTGATTGATCATTGTATGAATAATGCAAAGTAAACTTTCATTTTGACAAGTAAAATAAGGAGGTGTATGATTTAGAGCATATCGAGTAGAATCTTGAAATAAGTGATTTGTACCTTCATTGAAAATCAAATAGAAATCTTGGTGGATAGACAATGTCCAAAATTTATGACTGAAACCTATCTTTAACCTGACGTCCAAGGTTAATATCATATTTAATATTAAGGTACTTTTCATTTTATAATATTACATGTATTTAAGTATGGTCAGATTTTAAGTATCTTTCCCTAGTAGTCCACCTCCGCCCTTCTTTATTCTTCCCCACCCCACCTCTTTTGGTGTGGTTGGGTTCCTACTGCTGGTTACCCAGTCATTACCATTCTAATACCATTTAAGGTAGCTCTGCTGGGTTTATTTATTTGAGTCCTGTAATCCAGTTTCTCTTTTAACCTGGCTTCCTAAATCAGTTGACAAACCGGTTTATTTTTCTCTTAACAACTCGTGATTTAGATTGGTTAGGAAGATAAAATGTAATCCGGCACAACCTCTTTCCCCTGGAATCAGTATTTGAAAGGCTTCCTCCTTTCGTGGCTGAGCGTGCTTAAGTCGGGCAGAGTACCTAGTGAAGGACTTCAGCCCCCACAGTTCCTTGTGTGCGCATGCCCTCTCTTCCTACAGTTGTCAAAGTGCTTTTGCCAGAGCGGTCACATAATCAACCTGAAAGAAGAAAATAAGTACTGTACACTTTTTAATTTTATCGATCCTTAAAAACTGGACCCTCAAAGGTAACTGCTGCTAAGAATTTGTTACTTGAGATTGGGTGATTGCATGTAAAGGAAGATCTATTGTGTGTGTGGTGGGGGGAGGGGAAGGAGGTATCTATTTCCCGGACTTTGCTGTAAATAAGAAAAAAGAAAAAAAGACTAACAAAAACCCACCCAAACGAATAGACTGTACAAACAGTTACTGACATTGCATATTAATTTTGTAAATGTTATTTTAATCTATTGCTTATCTTTTGTTTAAAAGGGTCTTATTTATTAAAGATGGGTCTTGACCTTGACAGAGTGAATTTATGCAGAAAGTGAAATTAATGTCTTTAAGAAATGTTAAGAAGAGAAATGAGTGTTCCTAGTATGATAAAAATTTTTAAATTTAATATATTAATATTATAGCCTTAAAATAGTCTGAGTCTAGCTTACTTTATGGCTTTTTTTTTTTGCCATAGGACAACATTAATTTTTCCACTATAAACATATAGTTTAAATTGAAGGCATTAACAGAAGGCATTGGTACTAGCATCAGAAAAGCTGAGTGATATTAAAATTGTAATCAAATGCATATTTCAGCCATGATGATATGGCTATTGTAAAGACAATTCTAGCCCACTGGGAGAGACTCAAATCCCAGATTATAATGGTTTACTGCAGCACTGCTTAAACCAAGTATAAAAATGTCTCTTTCTATGTCCATTTTCTTTGGCAACAATAGAACTTTGTGTTGCTGTGAATCCAAGCTCTCCCTGCCTCTTTGTCATATTTACAATACTGATCAAAGTCATTATTTTAGACCAAGGGAATTAAGGAACACAAAACCAATCTTAAATAGGTTTTATTGGTAGTAGTTGGCCATTTGTGATTTGTATTATACTGGGTTGGGTTCTTTTGGAGGGGTGGGTTGGGGAGGGAGGAGTTAAGGTGGCTGTGAAGCTTTTCCTTGAGCCCACTATTTTGTCTGTGTATGAAACTTTAGAATGAGATATTAACCATTTTGAAGATATTCTTCAACAAAATAGTAGAACTACTTTTAATTCCATTTCTTAGTCTGACATATTTTGCTTAATAGTTAAGAGCAGTAGCAAATCCATTTCCCAGCACATTTATTTTACAGCAGTTATCGTGAGAATATCCAAAGGCACAACTTCAGTGTGTATCTGAATGCCATTTTAGGAGTGTCCTGAGAAAGATCCTTCTCAGAGTATCTGAGTTAATTAACTGTATTAAATATATTAATAACTTTGTTGCAAGTATACTGAATCACCATCTAAAAATAATCATGTATTTGATCATATGCACCTTGAACATTTCAAAATACTTGTTTTCAGGGTCTCGGCACTGTAATATTCATATATTTAAAGCAATTAACGTGTTCTAAAGGACAAATGAACTCAGTGGTAACTATGGGTATGGAAATCTCCTGGTTTTGAGCGATTACTATTTTCATCCTTGAATGATAAAAGAGGCCGTATGGCAGAGGTGAATATAGCCCTTCTATGCGAAATGGAAAATACCATACACTCCTTATATGGCTAAATGAAGCAGTGATGGCAATGCACTATAATTACAATGTATGAGAATTTGCGACTTTGTACTGTGCTATTTTTAACACGTTAGCTAGCATATGGTAATTCAGGGTCTTCAAACCATAATCTTCCACTGTTAATACTAGTGATAAGAAAATAGGTTCTAAATTTGCCAAAGTCTTGTGACCAAGGCAGCAGCAGGAGGATTCAAAAAATGAAAAAATCTGGCAACCCCAGTGTTATCTTGACTTCATACTTAAATCTGAGGGATTTTTTTTAAAGCCCCACCCCCACCTCATCTCATAGACAGTCCCCCGTCCCCCTCCCTCTTTTCTCTCTCCTTCTTCCTCCCTCCCTCCGCGTGTCTCTCTCCCTCTCTCTCTCTGACCTCAAATCCAACGAGAACATTTCTTCACTCTGCAGAGAAATTCTCAGGCTCCTGTTGAGACCTGAACTACTGAGATGCCAAGAAATCTCTTAAGAGGCAGAATTGGAAACGAGAACATTGGAGAATAAGCAAAAAAAAAAAAACAAACAAACAAACAAAAAAAACCCACCCATCTAATCCTTAGGATAACAAGAAGCAAGCACTTGCAAATGTTTCAGTAGATTTTTACCTCTTTTAAAAGGATGTTGGTTTTTTTTTTTTTTAATGTCTCGTAACAAAATGGAGTAGCTGCAGCTACTGGGAGGCCAGAGAATGGTTGTGCAGTTGAGTCCTCCTAACAAATGGCAAGGATTTCCTCCCTCGTGGTTCGCTGCGGCTAAATGAAACAATTATCTAGGCAAGAAGGCAGTTTGCTAATCAAGGGGGATAAGACTACTGTTTCTTTAAAGTGTCCGAGCTGGGAAGGGGGAAGAAAGGGTCGTGTGTGGTGTCTTTTTAACCTTGCTGAAGGACGCAGCTGTATTTATTGACGTATGCAAATAGCTGGGGGAGGGTGGTGCTTGGGAAAAAACAGGAACCAGAATCAGTTTCTCATTGCAGGGTGAACGCTCTGAGTTCCGGTGAAGGGGAAAGAGACGTGGCGAAATTGCTGTCTTTCTGTCTTATAAGCACCTCTCTTACTAATACAGAAAAGGAACCTAGACATCAGAAAGGGTGAAGACGCTCTCACAGTATTTTTAGAGACCTTGCACGAGCTCCCCCACCCCAGCCCGACCTGTTCTTCTAAATGGGAGATTATGGATTTGCATTGCAATTGGCTAGTAGCGGTGGCACTGGATTTTCGCAACTAAAACACCCGGCCGCTCCAGCAAGCGGCATTAACGAACACACTGACAATAACGCGTTTCTCTTTTTTCCCATTTCAGCTGCGCAAACCATGCAGGATGATTTACTGATGGACAAAAGCAAAACCCAGCCCCAGCCCCAGCAGCAGCGGCAGCAGCAGCAGCAGCAGCCCCAGCCCGAGCCCAGCACCGCCGAAGCCCCTTCCACGCCCCTGTCCTCAGAGACCCCCAAGCCGGAGGACAGCAGCGCAGTGCCGGCCCTCAGCCCCGCCGCGGCCCCGCCGGCCCCTAACGGCCCCGACAAGATGCAGATGGAATCGCCGCTCCTGCCGGGCTTGGGTTTCCACCAGCCCCCTCAGCAGCCGCCGCCGCCACCGCAGGAGCCCGCGGCGCCGGGCGCGTCTCTGTCGCCGTCCTTCGGCAGCACCTGGTCCACGGGCACCACGAACGCGGTAGAGGACAGCTTCTTCCAGGGGATCACCCCAGTCAACGGGACCATGCTCTTCCAGAACTTCCCGCACCACGTCAACCCAGTCTTCGGAGGCACCTTCTCCCCGCAGATCGGCCTGGCGCAGACCCAGCACCACCAGCAGCCGCCGCCGCCCGCGCCGCAGCCAGCGCAGCCCGCGCAGCCCCCGCAGGCGCAGCCCTCGCAGCAGCGCCGCTCGCCTGCCAGCCCCAGCCAGGCTCCCTACGCGCAGAGGGGCGCCACGGCGGCGTACGGTCACCAGCCCATCATGACTAGCAAGCCGTCCTCGTCCTCGGCCGCCGCGGCCGCAGCCGCCGCCGCCGCCGCCTCGTCCGCGTCGTCCAGCTGGAACACGCACCAGAGCGTGAACGCCGCCTGGAGCGCGCCGTCCAACCCGTGGGGCGGCCTGCAGGCGGGCAGGGACCCTCGCCGGGCGGTCGGCGTGGGCGTGGGCGTGGGCGTGGGGGTGCCCTCGCCCCTCAACCCCATCTCGCCTCTCAAAAAGCCCTTCTCCAGCAACGTGATCGCGCCGCCCAAGTTCCCCCGCGCGGCCCCGCTCACCTCCAAGTCCTGGATGGAGGATAACGCTTTCCGGACCGATAATGGTAACAATCTGTTGCCATTTCAGGTAATGCTCCGGTGCACCTGTATACGCTTTCCTTCCACTCCCCTCCCCTTTCCCTGTCTTCCCTGCCATTTAATCGGCCATTGATTGTGGTTCTTTAAAAAAGGCAGCGTTTGCCAACTCCCCTGCCCTTTTCCGAAGCCTTCAGTTCACTGGGGGTGTTCCACTACGGGGACAAGGGTGGGGGAGACGTTGTGACTGGCCGAGGAATCTTATTTATGCACCCTGACGAGATAGAAAGGGGCCTTTTTCTTTTAGCCTGTTTTTTCTCTTCGTCGTGCTTGTGCCTCTTCTCTTAACCTTCTTTGACAGGAAAAGCTGCAAGTGTATGGCAAGGTGCCGGCATAGTTCCAGGCTGAGTAGGCTGAGTGAGATTCCTGTCTTTTCCAGTGGCTGCACGTTTCATGTTATGCAATCCCGGGCTCAGGGTGTCTCCGGAAAGCCGTCCACTCCCAAACCACCCTGGCCCTACTCTTCAAGGGGTTAACAGCCCTGGAGTGGTGCTATTTCAGACAGTTGCATATGCTCAATTAAACTAATGTGAACACATGTGTTTATGTCTCGCTAAGGTGCTGGCATCATTAATAGCAATCAGCATATTGCCCCTGCCGGGAAAATTAGAGTGTGAGATTCCAATAAACACTGGAACTGTATCAGGAACCAAGATGGAAGAGTGGAAATTCTAGGGGTAACCTTTCCCATGTTATCTAGGACTTAGAAATTTTTTTGTTTTGTTTTTAATCCAGAGGATAGAGACAATAGGACGCGACCTTCAGAGCCATATTGCAATGGAGTCTATTTGCTAGCCAGCACTGAAATATTTAAAGCTGCAGTGTCCTTCAGTTGGGTTATTTAAGAAGACAGTGCAGATCAATTACACTATTTGAAACTGGGCAAAGTGAAAGTCTTGCAACTTTAATGAAAAATGAGCCTTGTGTCTTGGTGTTAAATGCCAGTGAAAAACTCAGGAAGTGCCCCAGACAAAAAGGTTGAATGGAGTGTCCTTATTCTGTACTTGCTTTCTGATCCAGTGCGTGGCCACATCAGTTGGCAGTGTGCTGGACATCTTGAGTTGGAAAAGGGTGGTGAGGGTGAGGGCTCACTGGAGGCCTTTGTTCTCAGGAAAACATTCATCCTTCACTTACAAACTGATTTGTCCATAGGCTTCCAGGCTCGGTTAAAAGAGAAAGAAGGAGTGAGGGCGGCTCTGGATAAGACCCAGCTTAGATCTTTGGATCCGAGGAAATGAAACAGAAATCCTTTGAGCATTGCTGAAAAATGGCAGAATCGACATTCGACAGAGTTAGTTTAAAGCATCAGGTGCAGTTGGAGCCTTATTTTATTGCTCTTTACATTTCAGATGTGATGTTTGGTGTGGCTCCCATCCATGAAGGAGGAGGTAGGGATATTAAGAAGCACATGATGCTGTAAGCTAGAGCAAGAATTTTTAACCTCGTCAGTTCAAGGGGGTCCCTGACACCCATAAATTATGTGTATGAGAATTTTTAATGAGCCAATCTTACCAGATTTTTACAGGATCGCTTCAGGGATGGAAGAGTCCAATTTCTCTATGTGCTTATTTGTGTGTGTGTGTGTTGGAGGGCTAGACAGGCAGGCTGCCTTTGATAGGAGAGCCCCTCTTTTACTAACAGTCTCTCTTTTTATTCTGATGCGGTCTACCCAAATCTAGTTTTAGAAGATAACCTAAAATCTAACAGAAATTTCAGGCCTGGAAGCTGATAGTGTAGACATTAGCTATTTCTAAGAGTAGAATCTGAATACAACTAGGTTTTGATTAATTATTTCCAGAAATGGGGACTAGGGAGAGATTAAATCCATAAAATTTCCCCCAAACTGATATTGACAAGTAATATGGGGATTGCCAGTTGTTTCTCAGCAAAGCGTTTACCAGCCATGCTAATAAGAGCCAGATGGACTGGATTGAGTTTGGATTCTTGTTTTTTCATCCCTGGTAGTGTTATTGAGTAGGGAAAGATGGCCAAAAGATTTGTAGAAGGAGAGATTTGATTGAAAAGTGAGTTTATAAATTTGGCCTTAGGAAGAATTACGTGGACTTTATGTCTCTCTCTCTCTTTTTAAAAACTATTTAAAATGGAGCTTTAGGGTTTTGAAACAATATTAGAACCAGAGTAGGAGTAACCTGGCTGTGTTTTGGCTTGGAATATTATCATACTAGGTTTCTATTGATAAATATATCAAGTTTAAAAAGACAAAAATACCTTGAGTCTTGAGGGCAGAAATTTACATGTTTGTGTGTGTATTTGAATCATTTTTCTACGAAAAGATAATGCCTTAAGTAGTTCTTAATGACTTTTTAAAAATTATTTTGATAAATAGGACTTTTTTCTTTAAATCTAGGAGTTTATTTCATAGAATACCACCTGAATTTGTTTTTATTCCACAGACTGTTTGAGCTAAAAGGGGCTTTCAATAGTGATCTACACTAATGTATCTTAATATTAAAAAAAAAAATCCATATCTCCAGCCCATTCCCAACAGTGCTGGTTCACTCTTTCGCCAACTAATAAAATAGTTTTTGGAACTTTTCTTCTGTGGTTTATATTGTGAAAGCAGTCACTGTATTTGAATGTGATTTTTCAAACTACACATGCTTTCTATGCCCTTCCCTTAATTCTAACAAAGTTGACTGGTTTCTCTGCGTTAGGGTGGCTCCTTCCTTAGGGATTACTTGTATCTAGAAGCCACCTTGTTTCTATAAATAAGGAAACTGAGGTCCCGGGAGGTAGTGTGGCATAACTAAGGTACTAGCACTTTGGCTAATTTTGTTGATGTGTGTTCTTAACTTCCCTGTAGCACTGGTCCTGTCAGGTACAATTCATTTTAATATCAGGCTCTCTTTGGGCTCCATTCAAAGGGACTTACTTATGGAACTATCTCATGAGGTTCTCCATCTGGCTCTTAGTGCTGTACCACCCACCATCCGAGCTCAAGAGCAGTGAGTTACCCTGCATGGGGTATTATACTATGCTTCATTCTCTTATTTATGTAAGAAAGAGAAGCCTAGGTTTGTAAAAGGACTAGAACCAGAGGTATTTTCTCTATGTAATGAATTTGGGCTTAGATGCTGTTGTTGTCCAGAGACATTTAGAAAGGACTTTTGAGAGCACCTGTTCCACTACTCGGCTCATTTTCCAGAAGAGGAAATGAAAGTTCAGATGGCTTCCTCAAGTTCAGGTGGGTAGTTTCTATCAGAAGCAGATTTTGGAGACAGATTGCTAGGTTCACATCTTAACTCTGCCAGTTCCTAACCTTGTAATCTTGAGAAAATTGTGTATACATGTTGATCCTCAAGTTTATCATCTGTAAAATGGGAATAATGATAATTGCTTGCTTCATAGGAATTCAGTGAGAAGCTACGTATAAAGTGCTTAGCACAATTTTTGGCTCATAGTAAAGTACCTTATAAATGTTGAATTATGATTATTGCTAGTTATAATGGTGACCAGAGGCTTTGTATGATCTTATCATAGTGGGGATTACTGCTTTTTCATTCTGTGCAATCTGAAAAACCCCAAACTTCTGTGTAATGTTATTTAGTACTTTTTTCATCTGTCTGAAGGTACTCTCTGGTTACTGTAACAATGAGGTGATCGCCCACTTACCTGTGAGCGAGGTCCTTTGCTAAGCACTTCATATGCAGTTTCTTTTTGGAACTCCTTTAAAGTAGAGGATTATTATTAGCCTCATTATCCTGACAAAGAAATTGAGGGTTAGTGCGTTTACATTATTTCCTCACAGTCACATAGCCAGTAACTGGCAGAGTTGGGATTTGAACCCAGGAGATCTGCTTCTAGAGCCTGTGGACTACTAGTGTTAATTGTGCTGGTGGGTTGTCTATAACAGAGAAAGAAATTTCTTACATGAATTCGTGGGAATATAAATTACTTTTAAAAAAATATGCCTATGCATAATAAATTTTGAAGAAACGTCAATATTTTCAACCTACCTATTCTCCTTTTATTTTTGAAACTCTTTTCAGGAGGTAAGCTGTCTAGTTTATTCTTGCTTTTGAGTAAGGATAGTATGTATGGCCTAGACCTTTCTATAGTTGGTTTCTTAACTACTGCTCTAATGTAAAACCACTTAAAGTCCACCCAATTCCACAAATTGTTTCAGAACTTATTATGGTATGGTTAATATGTATGCCAGAAAAGCCGCAGTATCTATATTCTATGTAAAAGAGGCATTGGTTAGAAAATATTGGAAGATTTTCTATACTACTGAAAACATTAATATATAAACTGTATACTTTAAAATTGCATGTAGAAAAGGACTTAGCTTTAAACTCTTCATAACCTTGTAGCAAGTTGATATAAAAATATGCTCTCAGAATTGTAATGAGTTTAGATATCCTCTAAGACATAATTTTCTACTTAAATATCTTTCTCCATTGGTTGGCCTATTTTGCTGTCTTCCAAGGGCTGCGTAAGGGGTAATGCGTATCCACTTGGAGTATGTCATTGCTTAGATAGTTTTTGTAGTGTTTTGATCGGCAAGTGTCAAAAGAATGTGCTTACTACAATATGAAAAATTTGGTGAAGCCTTGTGGATTTTACTGAGGAAGGGAATGGAGGGGAATATAGAGTAGTGGACAGCCTTTCAAGTTTGGAATGAGGAAAACTCTGGTTGAAGCCCCAGCTCTGTCACTGGTGATTAGAATCAAGTCATTTATCCAGTGATTTCTTTTTCCAAAAGTCTGCAAAAATGGAAAGAGCCTGTCTTTTGGGTTTCTTTTATGAGAGAATGTATACAGGTGTTCAGAAAATTAGATACTGGTATGGCAGAGATATTACTTTGCCAACAAAGGTCTGTCTAGTTGAGGCTATGGTTTTTCCAGTGGTCATGTATGGATGTGAGAGTTGGACTGTGAAGAAGGCTGAATGCCAAAGAATTGATGCTTTTGAACTGTGGTGTTGGAAAAGGCTCCTGAGAGTCCCTTGGACTGCAAGGAGATCCAACCAGTCCATTCTGAAGGAGATCAGCCCTGGGTGCTCTTTGGAAAGAATGATGCTAAAGCTGAAGCTCCAGTACTTTGGCCATCTCATGTGAAGAGTTGACTCACCGGAAAAGACTCTGATGCTGGGAGGGATTGGGGGCAGGAGGAGAAGGGGACGACAGAGGATGAGATGGCTGGATGGCATCACCAACTTGATGGACATGAGTTTGAGTGAACTCTGGGAGTTGGTGATGGACAGGGAGGCCTGGTGTGCTGCGATTCATGGGGTTGCAAAGAGTCGGACATGACTGAGCTACTGAACTGAACTGATGGCTCTTAAATGTCTGCCTAACCACTGGTAACTAGAGACAGTTCCAGTTTAATAGAAGACATACTTGTTGCTAGCCAGTAGTCCAGGGTGAAATGCTAGTGGGCATCTGGAAGCAGAAAGGGCCTAGAAAGATGTGTCCAGCAGCGACAGAAGAGCAGCGAAAGGCTGTGTGTGTGTTATGCTGACCGCCTGTCCTAGAAGCCAGTCATGGTGCTCTGGAGGTGCTGTGACTTATGTCATAAGGATGGTGTGTATTTATAACTACCTGCTTCTTCTGTGGCTAAGTCACCAATGCAAATGTGAGATTTTGGTTGTTCTGGAGCCCCAAAGGCTCTGATCTGAAGCTCCTTACCACCACTACCCTGAAGACCACGCCAGACTCTGTAGGGAGCAGGGTAGTTATGAGAAAGAGAATTCAGTATAGATACCCACGTTTGGATCTTGACAGTTGAGGATTATATTCTAGCTACAGCTTCAAAGGTGCTTTCCTGGAGAGATCACTACTGCTTGCAGTAGTAGCTGGCTTCATAGGGAATTTTCCCTAGTTGGTTCCTATACCTTGTAGGTGGCTTGTTCTGCGGGCATCTGTTACGCTTCAGTCCTGTTACATTTAGTTTTCATATGCTTTGATGTTCATTACAAGTGCTGGGCATGTAAACTTCTTCTTAATGTGAAACCATTGTAATGTTTTGACCTAATTTGATGTAGGGAAGTACTAGTGAATTATAATAATACAATAAATTAGCATATTAGAATCAAGACCACTCTTCTTTCCAGAAATACTATTACATAATCCTCAGAAATAATGACTATATGATATGAAACGTTGTTAGAAGTCTTCAGAGTTAGAGAAACAGAAATGGGCACCAAAGAGCCTTTATATCGTTTGAAGTGATCATGGAATAAAGGTACACAGAGGGAGAGAAATGTTGTGTACTGACATTGTTTGGATAAGACTTGTACAGCCAAATATCTTCATTTCTCAAATGTTCAAACTTATTTCAAAGGCAAGGTCAGGTACAGGACAAAAAACTTAACCCCTTATCTTTAGAAATTCCGTGCAGTGAATTAAATGGCCAGTGTGGCCAACTGAACCAGCATCTAGAAGTTCATGAGCATCTGACAGTAGGTGCTCACTAAATGAATGAATAAACATTTAAATGCAAGTTGCTACAGTTTTGTCCTTTCTACAAGACCGCATGTTTAACATTTTCAAGACAACTTCTCTACTACAGCACTTCTCTACAAGGTGTTCATAGAATATGAAAACATAGGCAAATGTACAGAATGTCATAAAGGATATCTTCACATAGTTTCTAGGCTGTGACTCTGTGTGTAGGTTTGGCATGTTAAGAAGTAAGCAAGGGTCTTGCTTCGATGTAAGAAATTTTGGCCGCCAATAGAGGGTAACATTAACTTGTATCCTGTGAGCTAAATTTTTCTTTACTTCTTCACTATTAATCAACTTGTTCTTTTGGAGTTAACTGACTCTGTCATGGTGATCTGTTTTATTCCTGTCTTCCCAAATCAAGTTATAAATATTTGAAGTGACCAGAATGAGCGTCAGAATACATATTAAGGTGACAATTCTTTGGTCTAAGAGGTTGACACAGAAGTAGATTATAGTTGGCCTGTTCATCTACTCATTCATTTGAAGATTGTGAGATTAGAAAGCAGAGATGTAAGGGGCAAAAGACATTCTATCTTAGATACATGGTAGAGTTTTGGGACTAGCTAAGGATTTAAATACTTCAGAGGAAACATTTTAATGATCTGACATTCTAACCCCCTAAGTCCAGAAGACCTAGTTCTTAGGTTTCAGATAGCCAGCAGTTAAAAAGGACAAGAAGTGAATGTGCTCAGAAGCACCTCTCTTTTGCAATCTGTTGTGGAAATTTTCCTTTCCTCTTTTGGACTAGAGACATATAAACTAGATATGCAGGGGATTAAAAATAGTGAAGACCAGTGAGGTTTATGAATAAAGATTGTGGGGAAAGGCCGAGAGATAATTTTTGGATCATGAATCCATTGTTTATGTGTTTGCATTTGATTTTATGGGTAAACTATTCAACTCTTTGCCACATTGTTATTTGAAGTGATTGTAATCAATGGTAGAATCCTGTGTTCAGATAAACAGCCCATGCAGTATTTTTGTTAATCACATATCTATTACAGAATTTCCTGATCAAAGGGATGGGATTTGTATTAAGTTTCTTTTGGCATCTTTGTTCACAGTCATAATCCATGTACTCCAGCTTGTGGGTGTTGTATTATTTTTGATGTCATCTCCAAACAGATTCAGCTAACAAATACAGGGGACCCTGCATGTCAAGCACTGGCCTCACCCTTTTCACATAAAATATTTTATTTAATCCTTATACGTTTCTTGTGAATTAGGGGTCATCATCCACCTTAGACTCAGACTATCACCAGACGAGTAAGGTGACAGAGGAGGTCTTTTGACTCTGTGTCCAGTTCTCTCATTTTACTACACTTGCTTGTCTGTTACCACTTAATGCTCTTTCAGTGTGCCTTTGATATTTCACTCTTTCCCCAGAAATTCCCTGATTCCCCTCATCCCTCATTTCCTATAAGCCCTCCTTACTCACTGAAATGAGATGAGGTTTTTGTTTGTTTCCCCACACTAGAATGTAGGTTCCACAAAGACAAGGACCTTTTTCCCTGTTGTGTTTTCGGGGTTGTAACGGTACCTGGGATATTTTAGGCACATGGTAAATATTTGTTGAATGATTCACATTTACAAGCGATCGATAAGGTATTTATTGGTCATTTGCATGTAGTTGGCAATGTAAGAGCAATTTCATCTTATAAACATTTAACTGGCTGCTCCCCGAGGTCAGGCACTGTGGATTAAAGCTGAGCCGTATCCTGTCCTCACCCAGCTCCCTCACAAACGTGAGCTAAAATATAGGATGGTAAGTTTTATAATGCGATGATATCACACAGCAAAGAGAATGTGTGGTTGAATCAGAGGAAGGACACATTAAATTGTGGAGAGGGGTATATAAGGGGTGGGCTGGAAAGGCTCTAGGAAAGTCTTTTGTAGTTAAAAATATTTTCAAATGTTTTCTGATTTTGAGAGTAATACATGTTCGTTATAAACTTGAGGGAAAAAGAGTGGCTGTCATTCTTTCAGCCAGAAACAATTATTCTTAAAGTTTTGGTGCATTTTCTGATAATTCTGTCTTTAATGTATTATATGTATAGTATATTTTATATGGTTGAGATGATTTTATTGTAAATACTTTTATTCCCATATTTTTTAGCTTTTCATACTATTAAATTTATAAACTTTTTTTAAATAGTCCATCACAGAAATCCCTTGCAGTTTAACAAATTATATTTGTATTTGGAGGATTTCACTTTTCAGTTTTTAACTGTTAAACATAATGGTGTCATGAACATCTTTGGGCATTTAAAATTTTTATGTAGAGGTGAGTGGATAGGATTCCATAGACAGACCAGGACATCATGGTTGGCGTTGCAGCAAAGATTTATTTTAAACAGAGGGAACAACAGAGTCACAGGAAAACACATGCACACACACACAGACACACACAACATGGTGTATTGAGGAAGCAGAAGATTCAGCATAGTGGTGAGACTAGTGGGAGATGAGGCTGGAGATGTAGATAGGGTCAGATCACAAAGGACATTCCAGCATTTCTGTGCCTTCATCTTTTTTCAGTAGGAACACAAGGATTTTTAAGCTGAGAAAGCCATTGCAAGGCTTTAATCTGCACAATGAAGTGATCAATCTTTGTTTCAGAAAGATTCTTCTGCGATATAGATGGTCAGGAACTGTACATAAGCAGGGAAACCAGTTAACATGTAAGGACCTAAAGTTATTGAGAGGAAGCCACAGACTTGAGGAGTGAGTTAGGAGACCAGCTGGAGGAGTGGTGATTGCTTGGATGTGGGTAATAAAGGCGAAGGAGGCGTTTAGAGTGACTGTTCAAGTTTTGGTTAGGCAGCTGGGAAGGATGATTTAGAGGTGAAAAGGCTTAATAGTGGCAGATCAGAATTTTCATGACTCATAAACCCAGATGGGTTTAGAGTGAAGGAACTTCAGGAGGGAAAGCTATGTGTTGGGAATATTTGAGCAAGTGATCTGACGTTTCTTATCCACCCATGCTTTTGTGTGACTCTTAATGCATGGGAAGAAGGCCTTATTAAGATAGATTACTTTGTGGACTACTTATTAGAACATGAAATCCAAGAGAAGAAATAACTACCGTTCTAAGTCAAAAAGCTTTTTCTGATTCTAGTCTTGATTTTTTTTTTTTTTTCAAATGGTACTCTGAGAATTAGAATATGTGTTAGCCGAGTAGTCATCTTGTGTATAGGTTACAGCTAGGCATCGCAAAAGCTATAAGGAATTGCTAACCAATCGATCTTATGGGAGAATAACAAGAATTAAGAGAAACAGGCCGTGGTATCCTTTATTACTTAGGTTGAATAAACTCACTTGAGAGGTCAGTATATGTTATTAGCCAGACTGAAATATCACTAATCAGGTCTTAGCAAAGTTGAGATTAGATCTGACGGAATTTAGCCCTTCTGAACTAATAAAATGCTTAGTTTTTAAAATGGGTGTAAACGTGATGAAATGTTTTGAAGCTTAGGATCCATAGAGCCACAGGGAGATGAGCTCTCTGAGAGGCTGGAGGAGAGATGGGGACAGGGTATAAGATCCACCAGAATTGTGTGTTTATTCATTCGTATTTCTAGGGAGAGAAGTGGGCTTCCACGTCCATTAAATTTCCAAAGGAATGCATAACCTGAAAATGATTCAGAATCACAGATGTAGAGTAAAAGTGCTGTCAAGGCACCCAGTACACCTTTAAAAGATGAAAACTTAGGCACCTCGTAAACTTTATCTTTCTCCCTCATCATAGCTCAAAGGAATTTTCCCTAACTATAATTTGAGAACTTTCTAAATGGAAGCGATCTAACTCCTCTTTTATCTAGCTTTTTCTGGAGCACTCTAATTAACTTTTCCTCATAATTTTTTGGCATTTATTTAATTGGTTTATATATATTAAATCACATACTTACAATGAGACTAACATTAAAAAGATTAGGGGACAAACTAATCTTGTCCTACCAGGTTACAAGTCACCTGGTTGTAAGTAACCAGGTTGTAAGTAACCTGGTGGACAGAAGTTTATGGGCTTATTGATCACTGGTGTTGAATATACTATGGGCTCTTCTTTTTTATTGGAAAGGTGGAACTTGTGGGTAAATCTGGAACGTAAGCAAAGCTTCAGCTATAGTAGATGCTCATGTATTGAATAAATAAACGGACTAGAAAGCTTTTCATTTGTTTTTGTTTTCTATTTTTTCCTTTTTTCTTTGGACTAGAAATTTTTGATTCAACAGAGGGCTGTTGATCCATTTCTAGTTCAGTTAGAAATACTGCATGCAGAAACTGCAAATATATGTGACCTCAGAGAAGTGTTTCCCCTCTCCCATTCGTGTCTTTGTTGTTGTTTTTCCTATTGTTATAACCTACTGAAGAGAATAGAGAGTAGACTAGAGGTGGTGGTGGTGGTTTGGTTGCCAAATCGTGTCTGACTCTTGCAACCCCATGGACTATAGCCCTCCAGGTTCCTCTGTCCTTGGGATTTTCCAGGCAAGAATACTGAAGTGGGTTGCCAATTCCTTCAACAGGGCATCTTCCCAGCCCAGGAATTGAACCCTGGTCTCCTGCATTGCAGGCAGATTCTTTACCCACTAAACTAGAGGAGGGGGTAAAAATTTGAATTTAGACGGGTAGAGCACAGTTGTCCTAAATCTCAATGATAGACCTGCAAGATACCAAGAGATCTTACATTTTTCATGTTGAAACAATGTTGCCTGTATGATACAGGCGTTTTGTTGTTGTTGTTTAGCTTTGTAACCAATTAACTACTTAGAGGCTAGTGTGGACACCTAATTACCACCTATTACTTAGTTTCTATTGGTTAAGAGCCATTTTAACAGTAGAGCATTTTGGAATACAGTGTCTTTAAGATGTATAACATGAAGGCCTGGTAAGAAAAAGTGACCAAACTTTTGCCAGTTCTGAATTTTTTCGCAGCATCATATTCTGCACATACTTAAAGCAGAAAGGCTGTTTGGTTAGTTTGCTTGTTTGGGGAGGGAGTTGCTGGGTTTTGTTCTTGTTTGCTTTTAATGGGACAGTTTAAATTGAAGCTTTACCAGGCACCTCATTGCCATCATGCTCACTCGGAGTTCAAAAGGTATCTGAGGGGGGAGAAAAGCTTAAAAATAGTTGTTTCTTAAGCTGCAGAAACACAGTCGGAACACTTTGAATCATTTTACAATGCTGATGAAACATTATTTTGCAGTGTTTGTCAAGTTTTGTGTTGATTTTAAGCAGAATAAAGACAGACTAATGTGCTAATGTTTCAGGCTGTTGCAAAGTGTACAACTTGGTGAATGGAAAATTTTAAACCCTACTTTCAAAGGCTTTATAAATTTAGCATTTTAGAGGATTTGGGACTGGGTGGGGAGATTGATTTTATCATTTTGACCCTGAATTCCTCAACATTCCAAAGACATGAGCTCATCTGAAGGTAGCGAAATTATTTAGTTACCATTTTAGAGTTTACTGCCTACTTCCTACTTATTTGCCAGAGTAGGTGATTCCGTTTGACCTATCAACTTTGATGTGATCTAGCATATAAAATGTTATTCCCGTGCGGCTATTTTAAAGTTGATGAATCATCCAGGTGTAACACAAGATTTTCATTTAAAAATACAGTGGGATATTTGATATTCCAATTCAGGCCTAGATTCTGTTAAATGTGAAATATAGAAAGGGATTTAAAGGATATTATAGTTTCATTTCAAAAATGTAAGGCCTGGAGTGAGGAGGAAAGGAAGGAGAATCTCTTGGTGGTGAAGGTATTCCGTCACACTGAGGGTGGTAATGGAGTAGGGAAGCAGACAAGGGGGTTGAAGTGACACGTTCTCTTAGCGGGATATGAATAATAGAGAACGTATTGAATACTGAGACGGCAAAGGACATTGAAAGACACTGAAGAAGATTTCAACGAAGAGGACAAAGCAAGGTAAAAGGATGCTTCAGCTTTTGTTACAATAATTAAATATTCAAAAAGGCAGCCACTTTATCCTATCCAGGAAGTTAAGCAATTGCCCATTTTATATTCCAGTTTTATGCAAGCAAGCCATAGGCAAGTAAGCTGACATCAGGGATTTACATTAAAAAATTTCTTCTAGGGAATGTCAGAAGCAAGTTCAAAACCCAGTCTTTTAATCTCCTGTGGCATGATCATAATATTCATGATGCCTCTAAGACAGTTCGTTTGTTCTAAACCATCAAAGAAAGATAGACCGTGTGTTCAGCATAATTTGCATTGTGTATATTATTAATGATCTAGTCTAATGACTTCACACAATAGTCAGAATTGTAAAAAGATGGCCTATGTAGAAAAGATATGTTCTGTAGATTTGTATTCTGTAGAAAAAGCTGTAGAGAAACTATGCTGTGTAAAATTCTTATATACTCTTATATGTTTTCTCTTTATTGTAAATCTATAGAAATTCACATATATGTGGCAGTGCTGTTAACTGGAGTTTGAATTCAGTATTTACAAAGTTCAGACTATGTTCTTGGATTGGCGTTAGGTCTTAAGGATGACTCAAATTATCTGAATCCTATCTCTAGGAACTAACATACATGCAATGGAGCTTAGTATAAAAAGCAAAGACCAGATTGTGTGATGTGCTAGTTGCCATGAATGGCCAAGTAAGGGCAAGAATAATTTGGCCTAGAATTTTTCTTTTTTAAGTGATAGGGAGTTCCTTGGTGGTCTAGTGGCTGAGACTCTATACGTTCACTGCTGAGGGCTCAAGTTTAACCCCGATCAGAGAACTAATATCTCCCAAGCTGCGTGGCCAAAAGAGAAAAAAAAGTTTTTTTTAATTTAAAAAGTGATTGTGTTAGTGTCCCTGTAGCTCCATTTTAAAGGATAAATAGAATTTGACTCAATAGCATGGAAATCCAAACTAAGGAAAGAAAAATGAGCTGTCAACGGTCTTATTGAAAAGACTTTTCTGATGAGAGCTGGAAACTTTTAGGTCTTACTGAGAGAGAAGGATGGATTGGTTGTTCCTTAGGATTATACATAAATAAATAAATATTTTAGTTTCTAGATTCCACTTGGTTTTGAAAAGCATATAAGAGAACTTAGATCAGAAGTAGAAGAGATAAAGGATGCCTTTCTTTGGGAGAATGGAGCAGAGAATTAGACTAATACTGAAGATGCTTATCACAATGGTGACAGTTTCGAATGTCTGGCTGTAGAGAGCGGGGTTGTCCTGCAGACACTGGGGAGCCCTGAAGGACTAATATGAGAGCAGCGGCATATAGAAAGATAAGGCAGATGGTTTGAAGAAATGTGTGTGCCTGCCACAATGCAGCCTGGCGACAGGGAGGCTGGTGAGAAGGCTTGATAATCTTGGGTTTAGCATAAGTCTAGGGAGGTATATCCGATCACCAAATCTCAGGAGATATTTCTGGTCACGTCACTTCATGGCAAATAGAAGGTGAAACAGTGGAAACACTGAAAGGCTTTATTTCTTGGGCTCCAAAATCACTGCAGATGGTGACTGCAGCCTTGAAATTAAAAGACACTTGCTCCTTGGAAGGAAAACTATGACAAACCTAGACAGTGTATGAAAAAGCAGAGACATTGCCGACCAAAAAAGCTATGGTTTTTCCAGTAGTCATGTATGGATGTAAAAGTTGGACCATAAAGAAGGTTGAGCACAAAAGAATTGATGCTTTCAAAACTGTGGTGTTGGAGAAGACTCTTGAGAGTCCCTTGGACTGCAAGGAGATCCAACTAGTCAATCCTAAAGGAAATCGGTCCTGAATATTCATTGGAAGGACTGATGCTGAAGCTGAAGCTCCAATAGTTTGGCTGCCTGATACGAAGATCCGACTCATTGAAAAAGACCCTGATGATGGGAAAGATTGAAGGCAGGAGAGGGGGATGACAGAGGACAAGATGGTTGGATGACATCACTGACTCAATGGACATGAGTTTGAGCAAGCTCTGGGAGATGGTGAAGGACAGGGAAGCCTGGCATGCTGCAGTCCACGGGGTTGCAAAGAGTCAGACACTACTGAGCGACTGAACTGAACTGAATTTCTCCCCACTGTTTATTCTGAAATATCAATATATAGAAAAATTCAAATAACACTAATGCATCGTTTCAGAAATAATCCAAGGTGAGCTCTATTATGACTACTTCCCAGGCCAAGAATCAGATGAAAAGCAGTCCAACAAGGGAGGTATAACTGGGAAACCTTACAAAGAGAAATATGTCAGGAGTGCTGGTGGATGGGGTTGAGGGATTGGAGTACCAGATTCTTCTGAGCTGTTATGCTTAAAACAGTATCTGCTTTAGGCTGTTCTCCCCTCATCTTTCTCTTTCCCTTCATGGCTTTACTCCAGCTAAAATGTGGTGACAATGTATTTTCCACAACATTCTCTAAGTAGGTCCCTATCCATTAAAAGGATTGAGGAAGAGGATGCCCTTCCCCCCTTCTCTTTGGCACTTAGAGAATTTTGCCACCTCTGTCTGAGTTTTATCATTTGAAGCTCAAGAAATCAAAATTGCTCTTGCCTGTTTTCTTCTTTAACTCCCGACAGGGATATTTTCACTTCTTGAATTCCTGTCCCCAAATAGGGTGAGTGTTATGTTGCTGAAGGGCTGTTCAAGTAGAGATGAGCTGCAGGCATGGAGTTAAAAGTGAAGATGCAGAACTGATGTAAAGTCAGGTCCTGGCAGTGAGTGAGGGTGTCTCTTCGTGCGATAGTGTTCCCTGTAACACCTGCTGCTGCTCTTCCTTCACAGAATTCACGAAAGGGTCATCTTAGATGTTCAGCAATTTATGTTGGCTCACTGCAGATTGTAGACTTGAAGGCAGGCTGGAAAACAGGGTCTCTGCTTATAATTTTTTGAGCTTTTTGAACACATCTCTCCCTTTTACATATGTGTGTACACATATAGACACACACCCTGTGGAGACATTTTGAATAGACCATTTAATTATGAAGTGGTATTAGTGATCTAAAATAAAAGTAAAATTTTCTCTTTGGTTTTAGAATACTGTTTTCTCAGTGGTCATTCTTAATCATTCTTCTTTTGTTAATATGGATTTGATTTGAGTATTCATTGAGAGTGGGGAAATAAGAAACTTGTTGAAAATGAAAGTAAAACTGCGAGATTGTTGTTCATCGTATTAATAAATCAAGTAAATGTATTTTTGTCATAAATGCATAGTTCCCAAGTTAAGATTTTTATTCTGATGTTCTGTAGTTAGGTTGCCATAGTATTTGGAGGGTATCTGATATCTGTATTTATTAAGAAACTCTTCTGATTTACTGATGTGTAGAACTCTGAGGAAGTTTCCTCACAGGAAAATAGTTAACCTTGGGTGGGATGGGTGATTATTTTGCAGTAAATGGGAATGTGTTACTTGAGATCAGTATGTGTGCAATGGTGAAACGTTGAAAATTGAGTCTTTTGTATGGTTTTCTGTTTAGTGATTTGAGGGTGTATTTAGCTTTTCATAAATATGGCTTATTTAAGTGGCTATAATTCTGGAGTTTAAATGTCGCCATTGAAGGAATCAAAATGGCACAATGTAATTCACAACGTAATTCACTCTGTACTGGGCAAACTTGGTGGACGCCAACTAAGTTGCCACATTATAATCAGCTCTAGACTAGGGGGTTTACCCTGGCCTTTGGACTTTAAATTGGTGTTTTACTGAGTTCTAAGACTAAGAGGGCTTTCCTGGTGGTTCAGTTGATGAAGTATCCACCTGCAATGTAGGAGACAGGTGTTTGATCCTTGGGTCAGGAAGATCTTCTCGAGAAGGAAATGGCAATCCACTGTAGTACTCTGGCATGGGAAATCGCATGGCCAGAGGAGCCTGGCCGCCGACAGTCCAGTGGGATTGCAAAAGATTCAGCCATGACTTAGTGACTAAACTTACCAAGATTGAAAGAAAAGTAGAGATGGCCACATTTGTTTCGTTTCTTCCTTAAAACTCCACTCTTGTACAAAACAAGAAAATAATAAGGATTCTACAGTCTGAAACTTTAAATGATGTTTCCAGCCTATTTATAAGACTCAAAAACCTCAATGAAACTGATACAGTATACTGGTTGTCTAATTTAATGTTACATACTCCTTCCTACTCTGTCGCAGGAACTTTAGTGCCCATGTGATCTGCTCTTTCACTTTTCCAGAAAAAGGTAGATTGCTACAAGTGTGGATTTCAATTTAGATCATTTAAATCACTAGACAGAACAACCTATATATGAGTATTTTTTTCTGACTGTCCTGTTACACCTCCTCAGTGTGACTTATTGCATTTTACAACTCTTAATTCATTGACTTTGTTAATACCACATACAGAGACCACCAGGGAAACCAGTTGATCATACAAAGCCAGATTTCCTAAACTTGCTGAGCCAGCACCATCTTGACAGTCTCATGAGTGTCTTAAAAGTGGGGGAGTTAGTGTACATAAGTAAATTTTGGAGGCTGAGGTTAGTTCAGTAACCTCAGTTATGTGGATGACACCACCCTTATGGCAGAAAGCAAAGAAGAACTAGAGAGCCTCTTGATGAAAGTGGAAGAGAAGAGTGAAAAAGTTGTCTTAAAACTCAACATTCAGAAAACTTAAGATCATGGCATCCGGTCCCATCACTTCATGGCAAATAGATGGGGAAACAGTGAGAGACTTTATTTTTTGGTGCTCCAAAATCACTGCAGATCGTGACTGCAGCCATGAAATTGAAAGACACTTGCTCCTTGGAAGAAAAGCTATAGCCAACCTAGTCAGCATATTAAAAAACAGAGACATTACTTTGCCAACAAAGGTCCGTCTAGTCAAAGCTATGGTTTTTTCCAGTGGTCATGTATGGATGTGAGAGTTGGACTGTAAAGAAAACTGAGTGCCGAAGAACTGATGCTTTTGAACTGTGGTGTTGGAGAAGACCCTTGAGAGTCCCTTGGACTGCAAGGAGATCCAACCAGTCCATCCTAAAGGAAATCGGTCCTGAATATTCATTGGAAGGACTGATGTTGAAGCTGAAACTCCAATACTTTGGCCACCTGATGCAAAGAACTGACAAAAGACCCTGATGCTGGGAAAGATTGAAGGTGAGAGGAGAAGGGGACAGCAGAGGAGGAGATGGTTGGATGGCACCACCGACTCTATGGACATGAAATTGAGTAAGCTCCAGGAGTTGGTGATGGAAGGGAAGCCTGGCGTGCTGCAGTCCATGGGGTTGCAAAGAGCTGGACATGGCTGAGCGACTGAACTGACTAACTGAGGTTAGTAATAGGGTGGTTTTAGGTCAGAAATTAGTATAGTGTGGGCAGGGATTGGTTAAATTTGTAAACTAGTCTAGTTTCTGGAATAGTCAGTGATTTAAACTTTGGAATATAGGAATTCAAGCTGAGTTGCCATTAAATCTGTCTGTAGCGGCATTGCCCAAAGAAATGGACTGCGAGGCACATAGGATAATTTTCAATTTTCTAGTGGCATATTTAAAAAGTGAAAAGAAACAAGTGACATTAATTTTAGCAATATATTGTTTTTAACCTGCTATATCCAAAATATCATTTCAACATGTAACCAATATAAGAATTACTAACAATGTATTTTACATTGTTCTTTTCATACTGTGTCGCAAAATCTAGGATGTGCTTTTACCTCTACAACACATCTCAATTTGTTCTAGCAACATTTCAGTTACTCTATAGACTCGTGTGGGTTGAGGCTACCATATTGGACATTGCAAATATAAAGTCTTAGAACAAATGGGTCTGAGTGAACTGATGTTTAAAGCAATTTTGTCTTAGTTTGTGCTTTATGTCATGATTTGGCACAGTATATCTGTACTACAAATCGTAGTATAGTTTCTTTCCCCCCCACAGGGCACCTGATTGTTTTTCTTTCTCTTTTTTATTTTTTAAATTATGAAAATATGATAACACATATACAGGAGACGTGGAAAATACAAAACAAAATTGCATTTAGCTCCATTACATATTAGAATTTTTTAAAGTAGATAAATTATAAATTTTATGTAGTTTTATAACTTGTGATTTCTATTTTATTTCTGACTTTTATGCATAAATCTATGGTTTCCATTAGCATGCCATCATTAAAACAACATATAGAGAGATACAATATGTAATTCACAAAGAAAATATAAGAGGTTTTTAATATGCTTGACAGACTGTCTACTAGGCTACGTCTTTGTTTCCATCAGGTGGAGTGTTTCATCAGATTTTCTAAAGCTAGGAGTATTTTGAGCAACAAATATTTCCCAGAAATGACTAAATGCGTATATTGTACTGACACTGTTTCTATTAATTTTATGTGGTGCTTTCTTTATAGTTGACAAAAACATTTTACGTGCATTCTTGTTGTCACTAAAAATATTTGTAGATATTATCTTTGAGCCTTTATGTTTACATTTTGAATGAAATAGTTTTCATATAGGATAGATGACTTATCAACAGCATTATTCAAATGAAAAGTAGTTTTGGAAGCACTGTATATCTTGAGGTTTTGTTCATATCTACGATTTTTCCAAGTGACTACAGATTGTTCAGTAGTTTAGGTATTAGTCAAAGAGTGTGTGTGTGTGAGGGGAGGACTGTATGTGGGATGTGTATACATAATATTTTCCCTCCTTTCTTTTGAGCTCCGACAGTTTCCCTGTCTTCTATCATATCAAAATAATTACTGTAGATTTTTCGTGTGCCATATATATAGAGAGAGGGGGCTTCCCAGCTGACACTAGCGGTCAAGAAGGAGACATAACAGACTCAGATTCAATCCCTGGGTCAGGGAAGGTTCCCTGGAGGAGGACATGGCCAGCCACTCCAGTATTCTTACCTGGAGGATCCCAAGGACAGAGGAGCCTGGGGGGCTACAGTCCGCAGGGTCGCAAAGAGTCGGACACTGCTCAAGTGGCAGCACACACGCAGGCATAGAGAGATGTATGTATATGTATTCAGTTCCACTTGAGTGCAGTTTGTTTGCCACTGGCCTCTTTCATAATTCCATAGTTTGCAGCCTGTAAATCATGCCTTGCTTCTACCTGAGTTCATCATTACTTCATGAAAAAGTAATTAAGGTTCATTCTGAAATGCCATACCATGCTATATGACACCTTCACTTCCCTAGGTGATGACAGAGACAATTAATATTCATTTGTTTATTTATTTCACATTTGCTTGGTGCTACATTCGGTTGCATAGTCTGCTAAGTGCTTTGCCGATATCTTCATAGCATCCATGTAAGGTAGGTGTTATTGTTATCCTCATTTTTCATATGAGGAAACTGATTCACAGGGAGGTTAAGTAGCTTGCCATTTCTGTTGAAATGTGAGCGCTTTTCAATGTGCTGTGATTTACAAATCTTTACTTTTGCCTATCTACAGAGCAGCAGAGTTTTCTCATTTTGGCTGCCATCAGTCATCCCAATGAAAAGACTGATTTTCTTTCTTTTTGGCCCTGCCACCCACTCCAGTATTCTTGCCTGGAGAATTCCACAGACAAAGGAGCCTGGTGGGCTACAGTCCATGGGGTCGCAAAGAGTGGAACACGACTGAGTGACTAACACGTGCACACACACACACACACACACACACACGCACGCACGCGTGCGCGCGCACTTGTGAGATCTTAGTTTCTTGACCAGGGATTGAACCTACGCATGGCATTGAAAGTGCCGAGTCCTAACCACTGAACCCCCAGGGGATTCCCAAGACTGATTATCTTTTGTATATGGTTGTACAAATAGTGAGTTCTTTCTGCTTTTTCCTTTTTAGTTTTTCTTGGCTTTTCTTTCTTTTTTCCTTTCTCAACTTGTGCCTTGAAATCCATCTTTTGAGTCTTTGCTTTTGGAATACTGTACATACCTCATAGTCTCGTTGAATGAGGATAATCAGAACAGCCAGTCCACTTGTTTGAAGCTATATTATATTCTAGTGACAGAGTTCATGGAAGGAATATTATCTATGTATTTATACACAAACATATTTGTGGTTGTGTATTTATTGATATCCACATGCAAATTTTTTTACATTGGTATCTCAGTTTTGAGGCTGTCAAATTCCCACCAGATTTTGGAAATAAAATTAATTTTCGTGAGTTGAGTCAGTTTAAACTCTCCAAATGTCTTCACCTTAAAACAAGGTCCTACTTTAATTACTTTTAAAAAAAGCAAGTTAAGTGAAAATTTTTCACTTAAAAGTAAACACTTCCCTCAAAGTAGTGTTTGAAACACAAGTTGAAGTAAAACATTAGGGTTTTTTCAGTCATCTAATAGATGTGGGAAAGATTTAAAATTATAGACAGAAAAAAAACCACTTTTAGAATTATTCATATTTTTTGCTTTCCTTTGTTCCTGTAGATTCAGCTTAATGAATAAGAAATAATAATATAAAAAGATACAACTCTTATTCATACAAATACTGCTCCACACCAGGAATGATAGAAAAATAATGGCTAGATAATAACAGAAATGAAAATTATTAACTAGTAGCGATTACCCACCTAGACACAGAAGAGCACATGGTTTTAAAGCTTAGACTTGTCTGGGTTTGAGTCCTATCTCAGATACTTTCTGTTTAATGTCTTTTTGCCTTGGTTTCTAATAAAGCAATAGTATTTATCTCCATAGACTCTTTCTCTTATGAGAAAAAAATGAGATGAAACATGTAAAGTGCTTAAAACAGTACTGGGCACATAGCCAGTGTTGATCAGTTCTGCAAGTATTTAATTCCAGGAGTTTTTGTTAGCCTTGTTGCTGGTTTAATAAGACAACAACGTTCTGGGATACGTTGAAATGGAATTGGGCATGCTAAGTAAGTCTCAAAAGAACACCCTAATGAAGTTCAGATGAGCTGAGGTGTGGGAAAATGCTTTCAGAGATGTAAAGTACTCTGTAAATAAAAGTTAACAGGAGGAAATCAGATTACTTGTTGCTTTAGGATGCTAGTGAATAAATATTTGCAGATCTGACTTAACAGATAAAGGTAATACTCTCCTCCAGATCCCCAAAGTTGAATACCAGGGAAAAGATTTAAGGCCACAGAAATATAGTCTTTAAAATAAACTTGGACTCTTTTGTGGTAGAATATTATTCTGAAGTTGGGCACAGTCACACACAAATTAACCTGATACTGTGCTGGAGAAATGGTTTCCTAAGGTATATCCTTAATGTTAATAGTATTTACAAATGAGTCTTATCTGTTTATAGCCTATACCATATATTTCCTTTGAAGAATCTGTTTGGGTCCTTCCAGATTTCTTGAGGAAGTTGGACCCAGGTGTCTGTGCAAGTCTCCATGCCTCTGGCCTTCTTTTTCTGGAAACATTTTTGATGTCTCTGTCGTTTGTGCTCCCATAATTCCAAGCACATAGCTCTGTGATTGTGCTGACCTCATTATATGGTAATTATCTATAAGTGAGACAGCTGGCTTCTTATGGACAGGCTGTGCCTCACTTAACTTCTTCATTTTTAATGCTTGACGTATTAAAGTTTTTAATAAATGTATGTGGAATAAATGAAGAAAAACAGCCCTCAGCACACTTGACAAAATCTTGTTAGCACTAACATTTAAAGCTGTTCTTCTAAAAAATATTCTGTGATGTAGATATTTTGGAAATTCTCGAAAGTACCTTAGAGTAGCATTACAAGAATGATATGGGCTTCATTTTGAACAAAATTTTTTTTAACCTTCCAAATAACAAATATTTTAATAAATGTAGATACTTTGCATTTTGGATACTTTAACAAGTTTGCGTTAAATGTGATATCATTTAAATGGAAGATTAGGCTGAGGATTTATAGATGTTCTTTTCTTCCTGGAATTCTTACATAACAAATAATTTTGTGTGTGTGGTCAGCCTTCTCCAAGGATACCTGATTTGTATTGAGGACCAAATTTAAGATTTAGTTTCTTCCTCTGTAAAATAGAGATTATAATATCTACCTCATAGGAAAATTATAAAGATTAAATAACCCAAGTAAAGTACTGAGCACAGGGTCTGGCACATATTAATTATCCATTATATGGTAGCTGTGACCTAATAAATTCTACAAGATGTAATGAAAACCAGTATACTCATCCATTTCCCTCTCTCTAGAGATAGATTGGAAGCTATTTTTGTAAATCAGCATTGTTTTATGTCAGAGCCAGTGGTCATAAAGTGGGAGTAACCCTTTTCAAATTCAAAAAGAATGCATTTTTAAAAATGGTTAAGACCAAGCTTTTAACCAAACTTATCCTATTATATTGTTGTTACTTAATCTGACCTAAATCAAATCCCTTATGATTATACAGTGGAAGTGAGAAATAGATTTAAGGGACTAGATCTGATAGATAGAGTGGCTGATGAACTATGGACGGAGGTTCATGACATCGTACAGGAGACAGGGATCAAGACCATCCCCATGGAAAAGAAATGCAAAAAAAACCAAAATGGTTGTCCAGGGAGGCCTTACAAATAGCTGTGAAAAGAAGAGAGGCAAAAAGCAAAGGAGAAAAGGAAAGATATAAGCATCTGAATGCAGAGTTCCAAAGAATAGCAAGGAGAGATAAGAAAGCCTTCCTCAGCGATCAATGCAAAGAAATAGAGGAAAAGAACAGAATGGGAAAGACTAGAGATCTCTTCAAGAAAATTAGAGATACCAAGGGAACATTTCATGCAAAGATGGGTTCGATAAAGGACAGAAATGGTCTGGACCTAACAGAAGCAGAAGATATTAAGAAGAGGTGGCAAGAATACACGGAAGAACTGTACAAAAAAGAACTTCATGACCAAGATAATCATGATGGTGTGATCACTCACCTAGAGCCAGATATCCTGGAATGTGAACTCAAGTGGGCCTTAGAAAGCATCACTATGAACAAAGCTAGTGGAGGTGATGGAATTCCAGTAGAGCTATTTCAGATCCTGAAAGGTGATGCTATGAAAGTGCTGCACTCAGTATGCCAGCAAATTTGGAAAACTCAGCAGTGGTCACGGGACTGGAAAAGGTCAGTTTTCATCCCAATCCCAAAGAAAGGCAATGCCAAAGAATGCTCAAACTACCGCACAATTACACTCATCTCACACGCTAGTAAAGTAATGCTCAAAATTCTCCAAGCCAGGCTTCAGCAATACGTGAACCGTGAACTTCCAGATGTTCAAGCTGGTTTTAGAAAAGGCAGAGGAATCAGAGATCAAATCGCCAACATGCACTGGATCATGGAAAAAGCAAGAGAGTTCCAGAAAAACATCTATTTCTGCTTTATTGACTATGCCAAAGCCTTTGACTGTGTGGATGACAACAAACTGTGGAAAATTCTGAAAGAGATGGGAATACCAGACCACCCGACCTGCCTCTTAAGAAATCTATATGCAGGTCAGGAAGCAACAGTTAGAACTGGACATGGAACAACAGACTGGTTCCAAATAGGAAAAAGAGTACGTCAAGGCTGTATATTGTCACCCTGCTTATTTAACTTAAATGCAGAGTACATCATGAGAGACGCTGGACTGGAAGAAACACAAGCTGGAATCAGGATTGCTGGGAGAAATATCAATAACCTCAGATATGCAGATGACATCACCCTTATGACAGAAAGTGAAGAAGAACTAAAAAGCCTCTTGATGAAAGTGAAAGAGGAGAGTGAAAAAGTTGGCTTAAAGCTCAACATTCACAAAACAAAGATCATGGCATCCGGTCCCATCACTTCATGGGAAATAGATGGGGAAACAGTGGAAACAGTGTCAGACTTTATTTTGGGGGGCTCCAAAATCGCTGCAGATGGTGACTGCAGCCATGAAATTAAAAGACGCTTACTCCTTGGAAGAAAAGTTATGACCAACCTAGATAGCATATTGAAAAGCAGAGACATTACTTTGCCGACTAAGGTCTGTCTAGTCAAGGGGTTTTTCCAGTAGTCATGCATGGATGTGAGAGTTGGACTGTGAAGAAGGCTGAGTGCCGAAGAATTGATGCTTTTGAACTGTGGTGTTGGAGAAGACTCTTGAGAGTCCCTTGGACTGCAAGGAGATCCAACCAGTCCATTCTGAAGGAGATCAGTCCTGGGTATTCTTTGGAAGGACTGATGCTAAAGCTGAAACTCCAGTACTTTGGCCACCTCATGCAAAGAATTGACTCATTGGAAAAGACTCTGATGCTGGGAGGGATTAGGGGCAGGAAGAGAAGGGGACAACAGAGGATGAGATGGCTGGATGGCATCACCGACTCGATGGATGTGAGTTTGAGTGAACCCCAGGAGATGGTGATGGACAAGGAGGCCTGGCGTGCTGTGATTCATGGGGTCGCAAAGAGTCCCACACGACTGAACAATTGAACTGAACTGAATCTGTTTTTATTATCAGTCTCATCTGGACTTGGATGAGACTGTACAGTAAACTGGAGAAGCAGGGTTTCGGGGAGTTTGTTTTCCCTCCTTCCATTAGAAGAGAGGGGTTTGGAAACAGAAAACATAATACTCTTCTCTTCCTCTGGTTCCAGTCCATCAACGTGGGGTGAATTTTCTTGGTACTCACGAGGTTCCCTGCTTAAAAATAAACACACAGCACATTGGTGACATCTCCAATGGTGTCCGGGGAGTGACAGCAAAAAGCTAGAGTCCATAGCTCTTAATCTACGTGGACGCTGGGCGTGGCATCATCTATTGGTTTCTGAAGGGGAGAAGGACCCTAAACATGTGCTAGCCCAAAGTGGCAGTTGTTGCTTTATTGTTTTCATTGCCGTAGGACTATTTGCATTAAAGCAGCTGTATTTTGCTGACCAGTTTTTAAATACAGGGATCAAAGGATAACAAGGGGCCAGAGCAGAAGCATTCACGTCGTGGCCCCTGTCAGATTCTGGTGAATCTGCGAATTCTGCTGTCACTTCACCTAACCGTTGGAGCCAAACAAGTGGACAGCAGCAGAGCATTGTTTTGGTGTTTATGAACGTAGATATATTTTATGGCCTAGGAGTGCGTTTAGGTAGATGCTGGAGCATATTATTCTTAAAAGGTTGTACATGGGATAAGCTGGGTCTCTGAAAGTCACAGTGCTATCATTATAAGACTGCAATCTCTGGGATTAAAAAAGAAAAAAATTGGTCAGAAACAATAGGAGACATGAAAAGGTGCTGTGCTTGAGGGTTTCCGGAGGAACATTAAAGACATCTTTATAAACAGAAATGAAGGGAGTCCAGTGGTTGAGACTCCACGTTTCCACTGCAGTGGGCATGGGTTTTGATTTGATCCCTTGTCAGGGAACTAAGATCCCACATGCCATGAAGTACAACCAAAAAACAAAGTAGAAATGATACATACTGTGACAATGACCGGCAGCAGGGTTGCCTTTTGAATTTCACTACTGTGTGATTTCGATTTAATTACCTGGATCCTTCAGTGGCTCCTGAATGGAACATACTTTGCCTTTTTCAGTCATAGCTCAAAAAGTTGTTAGGACTTCTGTGCTGTGACTAAACTAGGTGATTTTCAGGCAGTATCGTAATTCCTCTTCAAATCTTAGGAAAGCTTTTTTCTTTTTTTAAATAATAGTTTTATTGAGATATAATTCGTAAACCAAGAAATTCATTCACCCTTTGAGTATATTTACTAAATTATATGTCAGTCTTTACTATCTAATTTTAGAACATTTGTGTCATGGCCGAAAGAAACCTGTACCTATGAGCAGTCTCTCCCCACTTCCCTCTTGACTCTCCTAGCCCTAGGTTATACCCAGTCTGCTTTTCTGTCTTTGGATAATTTGCCTGTTTTGGACGTCTTCTATAATTGGAATTATACAACATGTGATTCTTAGTGACTGGCTTCTTTCACTCATCATAGTATTTTTAAGGTTCGCCCATGTTAGAGAACATCAGTATTTCATTTTTTTTGTTGCTGAATAATATTCTACTTGGTGGGTATTTGCATAGTTTCTAGTATTTGGAAATTGTAAGTAAAGTTGTTTTATAAAGTTTTGTGAGCATTTATGTACAGATTTTTGTATGGACATGTGTTTTTGTTCCCAAATTGTTTTTCCAAAGTGGCAGTACCATTTTGCATTCCCACCAGCAATTTATGAGAGTTGTTCCATGTCCTAGTCAGCATTTGGAATTGTCAGGATGTTTTGTTTGTTTGGGTTTTAGCCCCTCTAATAGGTATGTAGTTCTTTGTTTTAAATGAAAATCTTGCAGTATGAAGCCATCGGGAGGATGATTTAAATGTAAAGCAATCATTTACCGAATGCCTGTTATATGCCAGGCCCTCTACTGGGTGGTGAAAATATGGAGAAATAAGGTTTATCTCTGCTCCCATGGAAGTTATAGTTTATTGAGGATAACAGGCATTAGTGCTGATTTTCTGGAGTTAAGATGTTGGGGTCGGAAACACCAGTAGAATCCAACATTACCTGGAAATGGCCAGTTTTGTGGATGGACTCTGACATTTATGGTCAGTAACAAGAAAACAATATAGAGAGTATATGTACCTTTGCATAATATTCTAAGATAGGTTTGGTTGTGAAGGTCTCCCCTTACATTGTCATGTCTAATAATCAGCTACTTGGGATAATATTCTGCTACCTAACAGTTTTGGTCCAACACCAGCTAGTCACATATGCGCAATAACCAGGAAAAGGGGAGCTTTAATTTTCGGAGTTCCTCGGACCCTGCTCTTCTGACCTCTCTAATTACTGCTTTCCCTCTCTGTGTCCTTTTTAGGTCTGACTTTCTGCCTTTTACCTAGCACACTGCTAAACTATAATCACTCCTTTTATTTATTTATTTTTTAAGTTTTATTTTATTTTATTATTTTTTTTTAATTTTAAAATCTTTAATTCTTACATGCATTCCCAAACATGAACCCCCCTCCCACCTCCCTCCCCATAAAAGTGCTTATGTACTTAGCTCTGAGCTGTTTACCACAGTCAGAAGTGGTAGCAATAGGCATTTGTACTTTTTGTCCAGTTGACCCTGTCAGTATTTACCCAGCTAGATCTGGCCTCAAAGTGAATGTCATTTATGGTGAATAACATTCTAAGAGCCATGTTTCCCTGTGTCTGATAAACTGGGCCTCTTACCACATCTTACGGCAAACCAGTGAGGAGAGCTGTGCAGGAAGATTGGGGTGGCAGGGAATAGGACGAGATGAGGTGAAACTCCTGGGTTGTCCCGCAAGTTGTCATGCTTATCTCATTTTTGAGCATCTCTCAGAGCAGGTCAGACTATCCTTTTGCTGTTATACAGTAAGGAAAAAATATGATCTGATGAAAAGTTTGAGTGGTTGGAATTAGTCATCCTTATGAAGAAAAGAATGAGAAAGCTTTGATTTCTTTATGTATGGCTGTGTTGCAGGTTCTTGAGAATTTCTTGCATGGAGAATTGATTTGACAGTAATGTTAAAGAATATTAAAATTCATAGCAGGTGCTGGGATCAATTATTTTTCTCTGAAGATAGGAAAGTGAGAGAGATCTCAACTTTGTAAGGACTTCAGGTTGGATAAATGGAGAAGGCAATGGCACCTCACTCCAGTGCTCTTGCCTGGAAAATCCCATAGACAGAGGAGCCTGGTAGGCTGCAGTCCATGTGGTCGCTGAGGGTCAGACACAACCGAGCGACTTCACTTTTACTTTTCACTTTCATGCATTGGAGAAGGAAATGGCAGCCGGCTCCAGTGTTCTTGCCTGGAGAATCCCAGGGACAGGGGAGCCTGGTGGGCTGCCATCTATGGGGTTGCACAGAGTTGGACACGAGTGAAGCGACTTAGCAGCAGTAGCAGCAGCAGGTTGGATAAAAGGTGCATCTGCTTGCTATTGAGTAACTGGGGGAGAGTCTACAATCATGTTTTCAAGAGGACTACAAATATGATAATCTCATTTGGGATGGTTAAAATTGACTGAAGGACTTGATACCTACTGAAGATGAGATGAAAATCTACATTTGAAAAGTTTTTTTTTTCTCTTCCCCATAGATTAGTGACATTGGTTTTCCTTTATGTGAGAACGGTTTTAATCTTTGGACAAATGTTTATCAAGCAGCTTGGTACTATAGTAAAGTTCAGTTTGATATAGGGACCTCATGCTTTTGATATGTTCTGACATACAACAGCAGTATTGGTTTAGAACTATAAATTCCTAGACTTCTACTTTGTGATAAATAGAAATTTTATATTACTACTCATCTAATTGTTTCCTATCCCTATCTAATATTTGTTATGAAATGTTCTATTTGTTCTTTCTGGTACTCTTAAGCATATTCTATGCTTGAGATTACTACATGCTGATCTTTAGCTTGTATTGCCTCTTGGATTTTTACTCAGGGCTGTCAGATTCCATAGATCCTTATGTTTCATTAGTAGTGGTGTCCTTCATAGAAACCAGGGGTCAGGATACCATTGTGCCAAAGTAGCCAAGATCCGTCTAGTCAAAGCTGTGGTTTTCCCAGTAGTCATGTATGGATGTGAGAGTTGGACCATAAAGAAGGTTGAAAGCAAAAGAATGGATGCTTTTGAACTGTGGTGCTAGAGAAGACTCTTGAAAGTCTCTTGGACTGCAGGGAGATCCAACCAGTCCATCCTAAAGGAAATCAGTCCTGAATATTCATTGGAAGGACTGATGCTGAAGCTCCAATACTTTGGCCACCTGGGGTGAAGAACTGACTCCTTGGAAAAGACCCTGATGCTGGAATAGATTGAAGGCAGGAGGAGAAGGGGATGACAGAGAATGAGATAGTTGGATGGCATCACCAACTCAATGGACATGAGTTTGAGCAAGCTCTGGGAGATGGTGAAGGACAGGGAAGCCTGGTGTGCTGGAGTCCATGGGATCGCAGAGAGTCAGACATGACTGAGTGACTAAACAACATCTCAGAAGCACAATATTGATCAAAGAAAGCAAATAGCAAGATAGCATGCATATTTTCACATTTAACAAAACATAGCAAAATAATATATGTTTTCTACGTATGTATGTATGTGTATTTTAAAAAATCTGAAAGAATATATGCCAGATGTATGTAGTGGTCTAGAGAGTTTAAAAAAGGCAGGAGGATTGGCAGTTTTTGCTTTTTCTGTAATATATTGTGTATGTGTGTGTGTTTGAGAAGAATATATTCATATTTTTAATTATGTAATTAAATATCCACTTAAGAACAGGTAAAGCATATTCATTACCCTTAAACAATGTTTATAGTATAGAACAGGGAATTGAGATAGTTTCAAATAATGTAAACTGATCAGATAATAAAAGCAGTATGGTAGAAATTCAGAAATGACTAGTTTTGTGGGTTCTTGCTTATGGGTTGAATGCCCTTAACCTTGAAATATTTTATCCTACGTATGTTGGAGCCCTATGATAAATAAAAACACCTCCTTCAGGAATTCCTCCTCTTTCTTTGATATCATTTCACAACCCTATTTATCCTTTGCTAGCCCTTTCGGACACCTGTCCTCCTTTTGATTTTTGATCTTGTCTCTGCCCCATTGCTCCCAGCCAAGCTCCTGTTGTTCACGGGACTCATGGCAACTGATCAGTGTAGAGCATTGGAGCATTACTGGTGTGAACTTGAAAGTCACATATCTGGGTTCACATCCTGATTTCTGTCCAGCTTTGTGACTTTGAATAGTTATATAACCATGATTAATTTTATCATGTGGTTCCAGAGCTGCTCTTTTTTTTTTTTTTTTCCCCCAAATGCTCTCTTGCCCCTTGCAGCTTTGACTTTGTATCTCTAGGAGAGGAAATGTCTGGGGATAAGCCAGAAAGGTTTGGAAAGGGTCCTGGATTTCTCCCCCAAGAAAAAGGCAAATAAATGAAATAGGGCTGGTAGAGACTTACCTGAGGTTGTCCTGGAGGGTAGATCAAACTTCCTCTTGAATTTAACTAGTTGTCAGTAGAACTAGGGTCATTGACCAAGGGTAAGTGAAGGTTAGGTTGCCTGTGTGGGAGAGTGGGATCAAAGAGTCCTCTCTGATTGTGTCAGGATTAGGTTGAGGTGGGTGTTTGTGAAAAAGATTTAAGGTGGAAGGAGTAGGAGGAAGTCAGGGAAGCAGTACAAGGAGTCCTGGTTCTGCCTTGTAACCTTGAGCCAGCTACTTCTGTCTCCAAGATTTAATTGCTTAATTTATAAAATGGGGTAAAAGCTACCTACCTCACAGAGTTGTGAGGGAATACATTTAGCATTTTTAGAACAGTGTCAGGCACATATTAAGTACTTGGTAAGTGTATTAACATTAAGTGAAGCTAGGGGAAAAAGGAAAGCAGGCCTAATGAACTGTAGAGTGAGGGTGGGCTGCCTCTGTGTACATCCAACTGATAACATCTGTCCTGCCTTATCTCTGGGGAAAAGAGTCAGTAATGGGAAACATTATTTATACATGTACGAGTACATCCTGATATGTTTGCTTATTAAACACAAGCTTTAAAAGGTGTTTTCCCTGTTTGTTACTCCCTATACCTGGAAACAGAACTAATGGGAAAAAAAGACTTTGTGATTATTTGCCATTTGTCACCTCTGTTGTTAAATGATAAATTGTGGTCTGATTTTCTGTGTGCATAATTTCGGATGAATTTCAATTCAGATTTTTTAGTTTTTCTATCTTTTAAGTTCCTGGTTAATCAGTTAATTCAGCAATGTTTACTACTTACAAAACTAAGAAGGGTGGATCGTATGTAAATCTAAATTGATGAGGCATAGATAGAATTAATTTTAGAGAGAAAGTAAGTCTCTCAGCACTTATTGACATTTGTTCAATTAAGAAGCCGATGCAAATTCCACTGTGCATTTCACTTGTTTCATCTGTTGAGCACTAATATTCCAATATTAGTACAGATTTCAGTATTAGTTCAACAAGGTACAGATGCCTCGTTGTACTTTGCCATCTAGTACTGAAAACAGCCATAAAAAGAGAATTCTTTTCACTGCCATTTTATAAATGTAGATGATCAAGGCTTAGACTTGTTCAGAATGACATGCCAGCAAGTGGCAGAGCCAGAATTTGAAAATCAGATGTCTGATTTCAAAGTCTGTTCTTCTAAAAACTAGGCCACCAACTGCTTCTCTCACCCACAATCAATTAGGAGACTACAAAGCTGACCCTTGTCAAAGTGACCCAGCTTGTTTGTTTCTTGCTGCTGTCTAGTCTCTCCCCTCACTCTACTGTCCCATTTTAGTGATCAGATTCATGGGTATAAAGACTTGAAGAATCATCCAGCCAGTCATAAGAATCACCAGGACATTAATTTCTTTTTTTTTTAATTGTTTATTTTTTATTGCTCTGTATCTTCGTTGCTGTGCACAGGCTGTCTCTAGTTGTGGTGAGAGTGGGTTCTATTCTTTGTTGTGGTGCCTGGGCTTCTCACTGCAGTGGCTTTTCTTGTGGAGCTCAGATTCTAGGCACACAGGCTTCAGTAGTTGTTCACTGAACTCGGTAGTTATGGCTCACAGTCTCTGGAGTGCAGGGTCAGTAGTTGCAGCACATGGGCTTAGTTGCTCTGTGGCACGTGGAATATTCCCAGACCAGGGATCAAACCCGTGTCCCCTGCATTGGCAGGCAGATTCCGATCCACTGTACCCACCAGCAAAATCCCATTCATTTCTTTTTAAATTATAATAAGTTGCTTTTAGCCAGAGCCCAGGAACCTGCATTTTCACCATTCTACATGTGATTTTAACAATCTGACAGGTTGGGAACAATTTCAGATACGTGAATCCTTCTCCAAATTTCTGCTGCAGCTTTCCTGATAGGCAGTCATCTAATATCTGATAGTCCTCTGACAGAAACTCACTGCCACCTTGCCAAGAAGGTCATTTCATTGGTAATTAGATGCAATGCTATGCTTCCGTAGAACTTTTGTTTACCATCCCATATAGCTTAGATCAACTTCTTTGAATCTATTTTTATACTTCTTAAGTATTGGTTTGGAGGTCAAATCCAGGATTGAATCTTCTCTGAACCTTACCTTCCTTGTGTAAAATGAATATGTTATGTACCTTGAAGGATCATATGAAGAATTAAATGAAAAAAAAAAAAAGTACACTGTCCTAGCTGGAAAGAGTCTAAAATGCCTTCGTTAGCTATTTTTTAAAAATAGTTCCTTCACCTCATCAGCCTTTTTGGAAGTAGTGCCACATCTGCAGGGTTCTAGTTAGAAGTGTGGATACATATAATAGAAGGCTCTTAGACACAATCTGGGATTGTCAGTGCCAGAAATAGTCGGTCCTTTTGACTACTCCTCAGCATACTTTTTTACTTCCTGCTTTGGGCAAAGAATATGATACTTATTTTGGGTACAGATAAGCTTGCATTTCTGAAAATTAAGCTTTACTCCATAAATAATTGGAGTTTCCACTGATAACTTGAACTCAAAGCAAAACAAGTAATCAGCGGCAAGATTCTAAAGGCGAAAGAAGGGACCTTCTTAAATTATATAGGGACCAAAATGGAGTATTTCATGTCTCTTTCTTATCCATTAGTGCACAACTAACTGCTGAGTGTTAAAAAGGAAAAAAACGGCGTGTAGGCAGAAAAAGTTGGGAGAGCAACCCAAAGAAAGAAATGTTGGACTCCTGGGTGGCTCAGTGGTAAAGAATCAGCTTGCCAGTGCAGAAGGCACGGGTGCGACCCCTAATTTGGGAAGATCTCCACTAAGATCTATCTCTCAGTGGAGAAACCAAGCCCGTACACCACGGCTGTTGAGCCTATACTCTGGAGCCTGGGAGCTGCAACTCCTGAGCTCACAGGCCACAGCTGTGGAAGCCCGAGTGGCCTAGAGTCCGTCCTTCTCAAGAGAAGCCACTACAATAAGCCCATGCTCTGCAACTAGAGAAGAGCCCACGCAGCAGCAAAGACCTAGCACAGCCAAAAATGAATAAGTAGATAAACTTGTTAAAAAGCAAAGAAATGATGCATGCTAGCTCTTTGACAAGTACAATGTGAGTAAAATGAACACTTCAGTTCGGTTCAGTCGTGTCCACCTCTTTGTGACCCTCTGAATCTCAGCACGCCAGGCCTCCCTATCCATCACCAACTCCCAGAGATCACTCAGACTCACGTCCCTAATCTTCCCAGGTAAGATCCCATTTTGCCAGTGAGAATACTGAAGACATCAAGAATAAATGAAGACAAGGCTAATTGCTGGTTAAATGACAGGTCCAGATTTAAGACACAACTTTATAGAATGTGATTTGAAAAAGAACTATACACACACACATATATGTCTGTCTTTTTTTTTTCTTGACTGCACCACATGGCATGGGGGATCTTAGTTTCCCGGCCAGGGATCGAACCCATTTCTCCTGCATTGTAAGCACAGAATCTTAACCACTGGACTGCTAGGGAAGCCCCTGTATGTTCTTTAAGACATAGATGTGACTTAGTTTTCATTGTACTGTTTATATTCCTTTGTTAAAACACCTGTCATACTCTCATTTTAACTGGTTATGTCTCCCTCTGCTAATTACTTGCAAACGGACTAGGTTCTAACATTCGTCTCTGAATCACCAGGGCCTGGCCCTTAGCTTGGGCATTAAAGGTTTGTAAGAATGAAATTTCTCTCTGTAGCGTCTGAAAATATCTGTGCCCTCTACCTCATGTGTGAATTTAAAAAGGCATCTGTGCCCTTCTTAATGTGTGAGTTAAAAACAAGTGTTGGATTGGAAGCAGTATTATAAATAATCTAGTTCAATCCTCTCATTTGTATAAAGGGAGAAATTTCAGGCACGGACTGGAGAGGTAGATAATGATGTCCAGAAGCCCCTTGTTGATTGTGGTTGTTCTAGCACTTTTGCTTCTGGTTCTCAGTTTAGGGCTCTTCTTGGGTCCTGCAGCCAAACTTATTGCATTCATTCATTCAGTAACCCTCTGGGTTCCCACTTTACGCTCAGTGCTGAGGAAATGCCACCTTCCTTTCCGCCTCCATGGATAGGTAATACTTTCCAGAAACCAGAAGGAAACAGCTTCCCAAGATTTTAAGACTTAAGCTGGAAAATGATGACTGTAGCTGAGGTTTTTACCTAGTGTATCCCTTTTTGCTCCTCTAGGCAGTCATTTTGTTATTCTGTTGCTCAAAGGGGAGGGTAAGTGATCATTTGCAAAGCTGGATAAACTCTTCAGGACCCTGAAAATAATCTCTCATTGCTGTAGTTTGATTTGGTGTGGTTGTTGAGGTTTATGACTGTATTGCTTTTCTTTTAACAAAAGTAAACTAAATCTGTTCTATAGTATTAAGTTAGGCCATGAACCACACTTCCTTTTAGGCTCATACTACTAAAAATAATTTGTAGGTGATGGTTTCCCATGGGCTTAAATGAAACACAGTAGAACAGTTTTTTTCTTCACTTTGTGTTAGCTCTCTGGTTTCAAAATGTTGTTGAATCTAACATCATGAAAACATATAACCTTGGGTTAAAGGTTTTTTCATGTAGTGTTTTTCAAAAGGTAGTTTTAGTATTTTGGACACATTTTAATTTTTATACAGTATATCTAATGTATGGATCTTAGTAATAATTATTAAAGATGCCCAATACAATTAATTACATTGAAACTATAGCCTCCTTTTGATTTTTCAGGGAAATGTTTCCATTTGTAGACTGAGCTCTTAGTGTCTTTCTCTAGGGAAAAAAATCTCTATTCATTTGACTAGAACATTCATTTGATAGTAGAGGCAAAGGGTGAAGGGTTGAAGGCAAAGTCAACTCACTTGACTCTTTTTTGAAATTTTTTTTTTTAGTTCATTTGAGAGAAAATTGGTCTGAAGTAGTGGGGCATATACATTAAAGAATTATTAGGGAAAAGGGTACAATTTAATTATGAAAACATATTAAACTTCATGTTGTCAAGTCATTATTCTTAATGAAAAGAATGACTGTGTTATTAAAACTACCTTGAGTTTTGATTCATGTCATTAATCCATGGAAAGAAGCAAATGATATGGTTATTAATTTTCTGAAGTAATTTTATGTATTATTTTGTTTTTATTTTTAGGACCGGAGTAGGCCCTATGACACTTTTAACTTGCACTCGTTGGAGAACTCCTTAATGGATATGATAAGGACAGATCATGAGCCTCTGAAAGGTAAACACTACCCTCCCAGTGGCCCACCAATGAGTTTCGCTGATATAATGTGGAGGAATCATTTTGCAGGTTAGGAATATTCATATGTCCATTCCTTGCTTGGTGTTTTAAACAAAAATCAGCTTTTTATTAATTGTGTTTTGTTTTTCTTTTTTGTTTTTGTTTGTTTGCTTCTGTAAAGCATTGTGGAATGTATTTAAAGTTGATTTTTTTTTTAAACCTGGGTTCAGCTACCTACCATAATCATGGTTGACTGCTTTAATCATAATGTCTGGCAGAAGCATGTGTTGGGTAGCTGAGGTCGTGGTTTATAGCATGAGACCCGAGCCAAGTTTTCTGGGCTTTGTGTATTTGAAATCCTTGGCCGAACCTGGATTAATTCATTTAAATCCAAGTCTACTACAAGGAAGTATGAGATTTAATCTCCAAAGGCTCCTTCAGAAAACTTTGTAGAAAGGGGTTTTATTAAAATAAAATCACTTTCCTAGGGTAGGAAGTATCACTACACACACTTTAAGAGCAGGTAGTGACACTTTGCATTCTCTAAGGCTACCCTCCCAGTGGCCCACCAATGAGTTTCAGGGAACTCAGGGAAAATGTTTTGAGTTAAATGTAAGGCATAAAGTCCCAAGGTCAGCAATATTAGGATTTCCTATTTTTAGAGCCCACTTAAATTCAGGAGAGGGGGTGATATTACATTCATGATTACAGCTAGTTCTTGTTATGGATTATAGGAATTCTTGGGGGCATTACGATATTTAAAAAATATAGTAGAATAGTTTTTCTGTGGAGATAGCTATTGTACTTGGGTTGAGAGTCTAACTATCTGAAAACTGGAAGAGTTAGCCACAGGGACACTCATCTTGTATGAACCCTTATGTCCTCTAGAGTTGTGAGGAATCTGATCCCCTCTGGTTCTCTGCGGGCTCTTATATAGGAAATGACTGACTGGGAACGTGATAGTCATTTCCTCACACCACACCAAAAATCTATTTCATCATTTTCTTGTCACACTCATGATTTTCTGCTGCTTTCCTCAATTTCTAGTGAAAAGAAAGTAGTTAACAGGCTGTGAAGAAAATAAAAGATTTTGACAAAAGCTATATTTTAAGGCCTTTAGAAGTAGGAAAAAAACTGCCTATCATTTTGTCATTGTTATATTTAGTCACTGTTACCACATCTTTCTTCAGCAAAGATTAGGTACATGGTAATTTCACTTAGAAGTGAGAATGGTGTTAAAAAAAAACACACACACGTAATATTCGCAGACTGTTTTGTGTTTTTAGTATCTTCTAAGGCTACATCTGTCGTCCTTCTCTTCCAGGAACAGCTGTAAGCCCATCCTATTATTCTAAAGAAGTCAGCCCTTGTTCTTTATGCATGTCTGTCTTCTCTTGGTCTGTGTTCTTCTAGCAATAAAAGATTATGAAAGGATGTTAGATTATGGTCTATAAAATAATTTTCTAGAGTTTTTGTGAATATTGATTAAGCAGGAGTTGTGCTCTGTTGAGAGTAGCGCTGCTACAGTACCTTACTGTGGGACAGGGTAAATGTCTTATTCCACTTGTGGTGGCTCCCCCCCTTTTTTAAAAAAATTTTAATTGGAGAGTAATTGCTTTACAATGTTATGTTGGTTTCTGCCATACATCATTGTGAATCAGTCATAACTATACATATATATATATATATATATATATATATCCCCTCTCTCTTAAATCTCCCTCACCCCGGCCCCAACCCTGGGGCCGTTTTTTTCTTATCTGTCCAGCTACCTCTGCATAAATTTCTCCAATACACTTGCAAATATGAGGTTTCATCTGTAAAAGGCTTTTGAATTGTACTTTAAGATACGATATGACCTAAGAAGTTGGAAGGCACTTAATATGTGCATTTTTACAGTCTCAATATGCTTACAACTTCACAGTTCACACCACTCACAGTGATTTCCTATGAATGATCTACTTCCCGTGGCCAGTTACATCACCATGTTATTGTCCCCTAGTTAGGGTGTTTGAACCGCCTGCTTCCGTTTTCCAACTGGGAGACTTTTACATTTGGTTATAGCACCATATGTTTGATCCTTATAATTTCTAAAAACGTAATTATGATGCCAGCATTTTAAGGGAAAGATTTTCAGTAATGTCTTACTTTAAAAATGGAGCACAGTGTAATGACTAAAAGGTAATTTAAAAGTAAAAGACACATTGTGATGGTGCATAGTAAACACTTTTTCCCCTGCATAATAAACACTCTTTTTATCTGGTCTTCATAATTTATTAATAGACCTTAACTTTGGACTCTTAGGTTGTTTCTAGCTTTTTCTCCATTATAGATAATGCTGCCATGGACGAGTTCTTGCATGTAGCTTTTTTTTTTAAGGTAAATTCATAGAGAGGGTCTCTGGGTCAAAAGATGGAAATATCTAGATGAATTGAGCTTTACGAGAAAGGTGATAGGCTAGGGTACCTATCATGTGGCTTCTGTATGAGTCTGTCCAAAAACACGGCTCCTTATCTATCCTTTGCTTCCTCCTGCCGTTAATATCCTCTTTTAGTTGAAGACTATTTTGAGAGTCTTTAAATTCAAGTTAGAGAGTCATTGGTTTTTTGTGCGCTTATTTGTTTTGGTGTTTTGCTCTGAATTTCGGTTTTCTTTAGAAAAAAATACATTCTCGCTCATTGTAAGAAATTCTAATGGTATGTAAAAAGACAAAAGAAAAGTGAAAAAACACCTGAACCTTACTACCTAGAGATAACAAAGATTATTATTTTTATTAACATTTTTCCAGACATTTTATATTCTCTCTGTAGGGTATAAGGTATTTCAACTCAGCCTTTCTGATTTTGCAGCCGCTCAAACCTGGGTTTGAATTCTGGTTCTCCCTTTAGTTGGCTATTGATCTAGATTCGTTAGCCTCTTCAAAGCCTTAGTGTCTTCATCATTAAAATAAAGCACCTCCTTCATAAAGTGAAGGAGAGATAAAGGCCTCAGCAGTGGTGGTGGTGTGCCTCTGCCTGACCTAGGTAATAAAGTAAACCTTTTTATCCCTACAGAATTTACTCCTTCTAGCTAGGCTGCAGCTAAATGTTAAAGGCTTTCAAATGCAAGCTGTCAAAATTGTGTCTTTGCCATAGATACAAGTAGTAGTTACTGAAGGATAAGCATTCTGTCATTATAAAAAACTACCTAAATGAGAAAGAAAAACAATCCTCCTAAGTTTTATTGGCTCTCCAAAATTTTTTATCTGAGTAGTGTAAAAAAATATAATTAAGTAGGATATCACATTCCTGCAAAATGGAAGTACTTCATGATGTACATAAAGTAAACATGATGAAAATAAGTTCACAGTGATATTTCATTGTATAAATGTTTTCAATAAGAAATCCTTTTATTCAACTTTTCTCTTAAATTGAGGAGGGAAAGGATGAGTGAGGCCTTAGCAGGAAGAGTTGTCCTCTGTCCTCTTTTCTAGTGGACATAGGGAATGCTAACTCTTCTCCTGACTATGAGAATTAGAAGGATTTCTGGCATCAAGAGAGTTATGATTAGAGGTACTCTCCTGAGTTGCTACTAATGATGAGGCTTTACCTAGCCACTGGGGGAACCCCTCTGAAAACTCAGGGACGTTAGGTCTGATTATTCATACCCTCTCTTGGGATTTTCATTCAAAGAGGACTAAGTGATGTGAGAGAAGAAGAATAATAGGGCAAAACCAACAGCCGTGCACTGGGCAAGGCAGGTGACATTATGAAGTCACCTCAGCCTGGCTAGAGTAGTACAAGCCGACACCGTGGCAAGAAAACAGGAAGCAATCACTTTCCTCTCATCCCACTTAGTCTGCATGTTGTGACAGAGGAGTAAGCTTGGCTGGCTGTTTGGGGGTAGTGCCTGATGAAACATTCGGCATTACACAGCCTTACAGAAAACTGGCTCCATTTCCGAAATGTTGAGGTCACCTTGTTTTAGAAAAAGTGCACCTTCATTACATTGAGTTGATTCAGAAAGGTATACGGTCTCTTTACTTACTTGAATTACTGCTCCGGTTCTGTTTTTGTACTACCTCCTTTTGGCCCATATCAGTCCGTATAAAAGTTGGCTGATTGCAGAAACTGTTAGGGCACAGGCTCTAAGTTAGCAAGAAGTGATAGTTTCTGTTCTACACAAAAGGGAAGACCATACATAGAAGTTGAGTGATTTTTTTTTTTTAAGTTGGTAACTCCCATTAATTTGTCCAGTGATCCTTTTAGTATAGCGCTATAGTCACCTAAGAGTAAGAAAAAGATTAAGGGTACTTAATCCTGGGTATACCTCTGGAAATTTCTGGCTTTAATTGTTCCAGAGTACAGCCTGAAATGAGGAAATGTAGGCCCAAAGGAATTGACAACATACCAAAAATTATTCACTACTGGTATGCAAAGAAACTAGGATTTGACCTCAGGTTGAACCTCATTTCTTTTGCTTTGTGGTTCTTTGAAACATTTTAAATGTTATAGTACCATACTTTTATAATTTTTTCCCTTAAAAGGAATTTAAAGCACCATTTTATTGTATTCTTACCTAATGCATTATTTTATCTTATAGATACTTTTTCTGAGACACTGTCTCTTCAACTTTATTGGGAAAATTGGTAGGAAATAGAATGCAGTAGAATGTACATTGTCTTATAATGTTTTCTAGAACACAGCACTTACATTCTGTTACATAAAGGTCTCCAAAGGACTTGACTTTTTAGAACATACGGGAATGATTAGAGAAAGATACAGCAGTTGTTCCCTATCTTATAACGGTATTGCAGAAGTGAAGAGGTGACTTTCATAATCAATTACTAATTAACAGAAATTCCAGTTTTTACTTCGGACTTATAGAAGTATAGGTTTAGTTTGACTCTGAAACTTTAAATAACAGTAGAGACAGTTTTATATAACTAGCATCTTAAATATGAATATGAATTGAGCTTACGAGACTGTGATTTTTATAGTCTGAATAACTGTATTCTCCAACCTTGCTCCCTTCCTCTCCCACCCCCATTTATCAGGCCTTCTGCAGTGGGGAAAGTGGGACACAGTCTCAGATTTCCACAGCATCATTTAACTCAGTAAAACCAAGTATGCCTTCCAGTTTTTGAAACCTTGTATTTTACACTATACTTAAAAGATAGCTAGCTGACAAGAACAATTTAAAAATAGCAGACCATGGACAGGTGACAAAATGTCACACAGGCAGCACCAGACTGCATTAACAAAAATCACCAGATGTCACACACTTGATTCTATTTTCACAGCTGATTAAACAGCAGTATTTGTTGGACAAAGGGAAGAAAAAAGAAATGGCCTCATCTGAGTTTGGAGTCAGTTTTTCTTTTGCTTTTGATATTTTCTCTCTCCTTCAAAATCCCAAATAACCATAAAACTTAAGGCATGCAATATATTAAATTTAAAGAATATTATAAAATAAACCTCATTTTAGATAAGAAACCTTTACACGTATAGACTCCTAAACTGGCAGACTATAAATCAAAATGCTAACAGAGCTTGTCTTTAGTTGATGATCTTATTTTTTTCACTTTTCTGTATTGTCTGATTTTCTCCATGAAAATATATTTTATAATCTAGATATTAATTTTTGAAGAGGTAAAGAAAGTAGCTTAAAGAAGCCATAAGCAGTTTACTAAAAAGGATTTGCATGTTGTTGGGAAAAAATTATCGATTACATTTAAGTAATTGATGATGATGGATTTGACGCTGAACTCGAGTTTCTCATAAGATCTTTAGTGGATGATCTTGATCTAGAGATCATTAAATTGGCCAAAAGTGGTAGGAAGGATACCAGGAAGGGCAAAAATTTTCTTCTTTTCAGCAAGTAGTGATACTTTCATTTACAAAGCATTGCCTAAGGCTCTTGTTTGCTACATCTTTAGAAGATTGAATTGGAAGTAATCAGTGTAGAGGATGATAATTAGAATTGAACTACAGATTTTCCTTTCAGCCTCATCTTTCTAGGCTGAAAAGTTTTAAGACCTGATGGAAAGAGTATAAAAAGGATCCAACTTCTGGAGGACTACAACATAAGGAGTTCCAGAAACATAAAAATTATTATTTGATGTAGTAGTAATAAACTACACAATTCTTTACCGTAAATGATTGTAGCACAGGAAATAGAAGTTGAATGAGCTAAATCTGGGCTTGCTTGGTTTTCTTGATAGCCCTTTATAGTTATGAAAACATTTAGGGAACATCCCTGCTTTACGGGAACACCACCAATATCTGAATATTCCTAGGTCAGAGATTGAGAGACCCTCTCAATGCACCCTTTTCTTAAATTCTGATTGGCAGTGTTTGGATTTTTTTAGGGCATATGTTTCAGTGACTGGTTGTTTGTTAAGTTTGAATACCTCAGAATATGATAAGTAAATCATATCCACCTCCATTTCCCCAAATAATTAATACATCTTCCACTCTTAAACCCCTGAGGCTGTTAAAACATTTGATTCAGACTTGGCATCTTACAGACCAGAGAGTAAATATTTTAGGCCTGTGGGCCATATGGTTTCTTTTGCACATTATTCTTTGTTTTTTAAATTTTGTGTTTGTTTTTACAACTCTTTAAAAATATAAAAATGATTCTTCGCTTGACGGCATACAGCATACAAAAATAAGCATCTAGTCCCCTGTTACTGTAAGGACAAAGGTCTGGACATAAGTATTATGTCCAAGGTCATCTAACTAGTTAGTGATAGGGGCAGCACAGGAACCCTAAATTTTGGGACCAGTAATTGTTCCCCACTATATCTGTTACGTAAATTTACATCTTTCTTCTGCTCGCCATTCTCATCATTATGTTGCATTTTGAGCCGCTTTGAAATGTTTGTCTTTGAATTCTCTCTAAGCTTCAAGTTTATATACTTCTTTGAATTCATTATTTTGCTGCTTGAATTTGAAGGGCAGTATAAATTGTTTAAATAAAATGTGTAATCCAGGGAGTTGGCATGTTTAAATTGGAATGCGGGAGATGTGTTAAAATTTCCTATTATAATGGAAGCTTCTTTTTTGTTTTGGTTTATTTTATTTGTTGTTATTGAGACTTTGGCTTTGTTTTAAGACTTTTCTTGTGTATGTTTTATGACTTGATTTAAAACTGCTGTAGCTGCTGTGGCCTTTGATAGCATTGTTTATAGTTTAATCTGTTTTAGTTTTTGCAATGTTCATATTGTGCAATATATTTGTGATTATATTTGAACATTCTTTTCTTTGTGCTTAAAACAGAATTGTTTTATTTTTTAGGACGCATGGGAATAAATTTCCATCATCCAGGAACAGATAATATTATGGCACTTAACAGTAAGTCTCCATATGAAATATTCTGTAAAATTAGCAATCGACAGCATGTAATTTCCACTTTCTCAGTTATTCATTACATTTCAGCCTGCCACTGACTGCAGTGAAGACCATTATTTTATACCAGTGGCTTTCAGAGTATGTTCGCAAAGTGTAATCCGTGGACCATCAGCATCAGCATCATTTGGGAACTTAGTAAATATGCAAAATCTCAGTCCCCACTACAGATCTTCAAAATCAGAAACTTAAGGATGAGTCCCAGAAATCTGTGTATTACTAAGTTCTGTAGGTGATTCTGATGCAGGTTAAAATTTGAGAACTGCTACTGTATACAAGGGACTGAAAAATTACAGTCCTGGGAGCCATATCTGGCCCCCTGCCTGTTTTTGTAACTGGTTTTATTGAAACAGCCACACCCATTCATTTATGGATTGTCTATGGCTACTGTTGTTCTACAATGGCAGAACCAAAAAAACCCTAAACTGTTTATTGTCTGGCCCTTTACAGAGACTTTGCTGACCTCTGCTGTATACTGTTGCAGTGGGGGAAGGAAGGAGGGCAGGACGAAGGTGGGAGATGAAAGGAGAGAGGGACTGGGCGAGAGAGTATGAATAAATAGATCAGCTTACTGTAACTCGGAATTTTCTCATTGTGGTGGGTAGCCAGCTGGAATTCAAACTGGACATCAGGAGTCCCCCATTAGTGGAATTTGCATAGGAATGTGTCAGTAGTTTCGCTGCTTAGCGATAGTTTTGTCAGTATAGTTGTTGGATTGAGCTCTGGAACATCAAAGCCTTATTAGCCAGAAAGTCGATGTATTAAATAATACTGCAAGAAATACCTGGCTGGCATCAACTCTCCTTCCTAGTGTCTGTGGACCTAGTAGCTTTGCAGAAGAACAGTCCCTAAAAGGAAATTGTCCCTTGTCTTAAGGACAGTACAAGCCATTGAATCCCTCAGGATATAAGTTTCCTTTTCCATCAAATGAGTGATATCAGGTTGTCCCCTCTCATCCTCCCTGACATACAAGCTGACTCTCAATACACATGGAAGACATACTGGGTCAATCTGCTGTTGTCTACAACATTACCTCTTTTCTTCTTGCTTGAGTAAGGATGGTGAAATGCCATTGGTGTTCCTTAGAGCATATTTAGGTTATCTCTATATATTCCATATTTCTCTTGGTTCTGACATGTAGCCTCCCTTCCAAGGAGCACTGCTGAGAACCACTGGCATTATTTGATAAGGTAGGGCCTAATTTGTTCCATGCATTTCTTCTAAATAGCTACTATTTCTTATTTTCGGGGGTCTTGAAAGCAATGAAAATTCCAGGCTATCCACCTCTATTTTTTAATTTCTAGAAGAAAGGTCACTTTACAGTTAGATTCTGCTACCTCTAACTTTTTTCCTAGAAGTAGGTATTTTAGGGTGAAGATTAATAAACATGCTTAGCTTGCTGAACTACAGCAATTTTGTGAACCTTTGTGAGAACACTTCAGTTAGATGATGGGATTTAGAATTAAATGTAAAGGGAAAGAACAATATGATAGTGTATCTGCTTGAAGGAATACGTGTGTATGTTAGAAAAGACCTAATTTGCCATGGTATAAGTCTTCTTCTGCAAGAGGGAGAGGATATAATTTATGATTTTCTGTGTAAAAAATGAAGCTAAAGGACACTTTTCTTTTTAAAAGGTTTTGATTCTCTTTGATTTGATTCTCTTTAATCTCTGCTTTTAAACAAGAGATTTCATTTCTGTTCTTTCCACTTTGTACATGTTGTTTAAATCCCCCATTTAGCCTTGAAATTTCCTCATCTCTAAGAGAAGGAGACTGAATTAGGTCATCTTAATGATTGCTTTCAGAATGAAGATTCTGTGATGCTATAATATTTTTTAAAGTACCAAAAGGGTCATTTTGTCAATATCTGTATCAAATGTTGATGAGTTCTGCATATTTACAATATTATGGCAGATACCAGAGCACGTCCATCTTCAAATGACTATGGGTACTGCCCTGTAGGCTCCTGAGAGTAAACCATAAAAACAAGCAGGGTTTGACATCCGCATTACTTACTGTCAATTTGCTTTCAAAGTTGACTTCAACTTGAAATGATCAGAATAAACAAAATATTCTCCTTGGTAGATACTTATGAGGTCTACAGGTTTTGACAGATTTGCTGTGATAAACCTTTTTTTCCCCTTGTATAGTTGGACCCAGCCCACCTGGTAACTTGTATATAACATGCACAAACACACCTGTGTATTTTTTATCTTCCCTTTTATGCCTACAATTTGTCAGCCTGGCAGTTACTGTCTTGTGACTTGTCTGTACTTATTTTCCCTCAATCTTCATGTCGATGAGGTCACAAATCACACTGAGATGAGGTCAGTTCAGTTCAGTTCAGTTGCTCAGTCATGTCCAACTCTTTGTGACCCCATGAATTGCAGCACACCAGGCCTCCCTCTCCATCACCATCTCCCAGAATTCACTCAAACTCACGTCCATCGAGTCGGTGATGCCATCCAGCCATCTCATCCTCTGTCCTCCCCTTCTCCTCCTGCCCCCAATCCCTCCCAGCATCAGAGTCTTTTCCAATGAGTCAACTCTTCGCATGAGGTGGCCAAAGTACTGGAGTTTCAGCTTTAGCATCATTCCTTCCAAAGAACACCCAGGACCAGTCTCCTTTAGAATGGACTGGTTGGATCTCCTTGCAGTCCAAGGGACTGTCAAGAGTCTTCTCCAACACCACAGTTCAAAAGTATCAATTCTTTGGCGCTCAGCTTTCTTCACAGTCCAGCTTTCACATCCATACATGACCACTGGAAAAACCATAGCCTTCACTAGACGGGCCTTTGTTGGCAAAGTAATGTCTCTGCTTTTGAATATGCTATCTAGGTTGGTCATAACTTTTCTTCCAAGGAGTACACGTCTTATAATTTCATGGCTGCAGTCACCATCTGCAGTGATTTTGGAGCCCCAGAAAATAAAGTCTGACACTGTTTCCACTGTGTCACAGATCAGTAAATCTTTATTAATTCAGAATTTGTGATTATTCAAAGAGGCTGGGTTGAAGTTGAACTATATTTTCAGGCCAGAAGGGACTGGCTAAGAAAATTAAAGAGAGTTCAGTCAATGGTTAAATTTTTTAAAAAAGGAAATGTGAGTCAGTTGTAGTGTTTTTTTATTACCCCTTTTTGCTATGCAAAATTGGTGCTTCCCAGCTCTGTTCGTCATGCTGCCATTTGCTATATCTTTAGAAAATCTCCCATCGTTTTACTTTCCTGATCTTGCTCAAACCCAACACTCTCCTGAAGGTGCCATGTTGTCAGGTTTCCTGACTTGAGGAGACAGAGAGAGGTGTCCTGGTGAGCATTTTCTTATCTCATTTCCAGTCCCCAGCTTTTAATAGGCCAGTTTCCCATTTGGGGGATATTCCTAGTGCATGTCTTCCAGCTGTACCTTCCTGTCAGAATCACCACTGCCAATGTCATCTAGAAGCCAGGAAATGGAGCTTGGGAGAAGAGGGTAGCTATAGAGAACAGTAAAGCGGTGGACATTTAGTGTGGAAGGACTGGCAATATTTGTGGAATGCCAGAGAGTCTCCTGGTTTTTGCTATTCAAGACCATGAATCGGGACTTCCCTGTGGTCTGGTGGTTAAGAATCCACCTTATAATGCAGGGGATGCAGGTTCGAACCCTGGTCAGGGAACCAAGATCCCCCATGATGCAGGGTAACTGAGCCCATGTCCATGAGCCACAGCAGAGAGCCTGTGTGCCACAACCGAGACCCAGTGCAGCCAAGAGAATAAATAACAGTGAGACAAGCAAACAGTGACTCTGGTAGGAATTAGCAGGCCAACCACTGGGGAGGAAACTCAAGAGACACATCTAAATTTTGGCTGGTCCCCAAAAATAATAGTCCTCAACTACAGAAGCAGAGATGGGAAGATTCTGACCCGTCGGTAAGTTCTGCCACTTGTCTGCTATTTCCAAAATGCAGTTAATTTTGAAACAGTATGCCCCTGCCTTTTAAGCTGTTCATGTATTTTTTTTCTTAGTTTTTAAATAATTCTCTCTTTTCATCCTCTTTAGCCTTACACCAAAAACACTAGAAGTTTGCATAATGTAGTTTTATTTTTCCTTCTCTAGAAGGAAGGAGACTCCTGAGAGTGCTTCCAGCTATATATGTAGTAGTTCTATTAGCAATATTTTTTTCTAACACTTAACTGTAGCTTGTGTGTTTTCCTTGGCGTGTTTGTGTGTGTGTGTGTGATTACACTCTAGGTATAGAGTTGAGTTTAGCAGTTATGGATTTATAGGGGATTGATACCTGCCTTGATTCTCTTTTCTGTGTTATGATGATCCTCAGAAAAGGATATTGGTGCCTTCATCATCAGTCAAATGAATCAAAGTTATGGTCAAATTAATGTTCAAAACCAGAATGCCAGGTGTTGTGATTTACTCTAGGAAAATCACTGCAGATTACTGCCAAGTATATCCACTTTGTTCCTTTTGACTGGGCAGCTCCTCTTCTTTCAGGTGGAGAACCAGCTTGGAAAAACAGTGAAATACCAGAAAGATGCCAGATGAGTACATTAGAAAGGGGAAATAGTATGGGTTGGTGGTGGTTTAGTCGGTCAGTCATGTCTGACTCTTGAGACCCCATGGACTGTAGCCTGCCAGGCTCCTCTGTCGATGGGATTCTCCAGGCAAGAATACTGGAATGCATTGCCCCTTCCTTCTCTATAGTATGGCTTAAGGGATATCACTCAGCTTCAGGGAGGTACCTTCCAAGCAGTCTAGGAGGCTTGTGAAACATGGAGATGGAACAGTAAATTAGCACAGTCAAGAAAAACATTGACTAGAATCAGACAGATCTGGTCCCACCTTCTGTAGGCTATGTGACTTTGGGGCCCCATTCTTACCTTCTCTGCCTCTGGTTTCTTCAGCTGTAAAATGGAGATCATGATCACTAGAGCATCCGTATATAAATCTTTTGAAGTTTAGCGTAGCTGCCTTGTAGATAATGCTCTGTTGAACTGCTGTTGTGATTGCTTGCATCAGCTTTATGGCTGCCTTTTAGGATTTCCTTTTCTTTGCATGTAAGAATTCCAAAACATATCTTACATTGGTTGTACTTAGATGTTTTCCTAATGGAATTTAGGGCAGCACGCCTGCAAGTCACTCACAGGCTCGAGTGGCTGTCCTGGGGTGTACTACATCTCTTTTTTTTTTTTTTTAAATTTTTTTTTTATTTTTTTTAATTTTTTTTTAAAATTTATTTCTTTTTTTTATTTTTATTTTTTAAATTTTAAAATCTTTAATTCTTACATGCATTCCCAAACATGAACCCCCCTCCCACCTCCCTCCCCATAACATCTTTCTGGGTCATCCCCATGCACCAGCCCCAAGCATGCTGCATCCTGTGTGAATCTTTTTTTCTGCATGAAATGCTACCTGCCTATGTCCCCGGACCGAAGCATGCACCTTCCTTGGGGCTTAGAGTTGCTGTATCTTTCATGATGTTTGGCACTTTCAAAGGTGCTATACAGTGATATTTGGAATGTAAAATGGGATAGCTATTTTAGACAGCAGTTTGGCAGTTTCTTAAAAAGTTAAACATAACACACCTACCATAGGACGCAGCAGTTCTTAGAACTGACTGATGTCCACACAAAGGTGTGTATGTGAATGCTTAAAGTAGGATTAGTCTTGATAGCCAAAATTAAAAATAATGCATATGTCCCTCAACTGGAGAATGGATAAACAAACTGTGGTATATTCGCGCAGTAGTTTTATTTAGCAATAAAGAGGAACAAATTATTGATTCATTCAGCAACATGAATGACTCAAAATAGGCTGAATTTTAAAAACTAGAATAATATTACATTCTAGAACGTGAACACTAATCTATGGTGAGAGAAAATACAGCAGCTTTAAGACTATTTTGAAGTAATATCATCCCCCTTTTTTCAGAGAGCAAAACTGAGGGCTTAGATCTTAGAGGAGTCATATGATAGGGATGGCTTCTGGCTGGCAAGTCTATGAATCTCCTAAGTATCTCTTTAGTTAAACCAACAAAAAGACAGTTATGACACTCTGCTGCTGCTGCTGCTGCTGCTGCATCGCTTCAGTCATGTCCGACTCTGTGCAACCCCATTGACGGCAGCCCACCAGGCTCCCCCATCCCTGGTGATACTCTGAGTACCTCATTATTTTTGTGAGATTTAGATGACGTTAGGCACATGTACAAATAAGGTATTAATATAGCTACCTTTTGGAGAAGGCAATGGCACCCCACTCCAGTACTCTTGCCTGGAAAATCCTATGGACAGAGGAGCCTGGTAGGCTGCAGTCCATGGGGTCACTAAGAGTTGGACACGACTGAGTGACTTCACTTTCACCTTTCACTTTCATGCATTGGAGAAGGAAAGGCAAACCACTCCAGTGTTCTTGCTTGGAGAATCCCAGGGACGGGGGAGCCTGGCGGGCTGCCGTCTATGGGGTTGCACAGAGTTGGACACAACTGAAGTGACTTAGCTTATAGCTACGTTTGGAAAGCAGAGGGCATAGTCTTATTTAGAGTAGAGGGCTTTTTTTTTTTTTTTTTTAAGACAATAGCTCTGTAATGTCACATAGGTTCAGTTTTATCTAAATTAAAATTTTTCATGCCATTCATTGTTTGCTGTTTCTCACCTCGTGACTAGAGTCTGTTCCAGGTTTTAAGAGGTGAATAAGAAATTTGAAGGGTCACTTTCCTTCTGACAGGGAGAAATCATTGTTTGCTATCACTCTTCCTTATCAAACTTTTGAAATTGAGGCATCCCATAATAAAACCTTGTATGTTTGAAGACCTAAATTAATACATTTACAAAAAAAACAAAACATTGATCTGCTTGAGAAACTCTGAGGTCATTTATAGCTAACACGTTACACAGCTGATGCACCAAGAAACCTGGAGCTTAAGATTATGCTGCCTTCCACTTTGTCCTCGTTATTAATGCCTTGAAAATATTTTTGAAGACTCTGCCTCTATTTCTACTTGAACTGAGGGCTGCCAGTGAATTTGTTGAATCAAAAGGGCAATGTAAAAGGGTTTTGGTATGAACTTTTTGCCAGGCAGACTCCTCTTCCCCCTCCCTTTCATTCTCTGTTGGGAGTGATCTCCTTGGGGAGCAGCTCAGCTGAGAGGAAGTGGCAGAGAGGGAGCGGAACATGTGATGCTTTGATGCTAAAGTGGGAATAAAGCCAGGTTTGCTAGAATTTCAGATGGAATTTTCCAAAATTTGAAGAGTACATTGTATTTCTGCCCACCATGAGTTGATCTAAGTAGTGTTTGTTTTTTTTTTTTAAGCAGAGTAATAAGATAGTGAAGGAATTATTTTGAGATTCTCAAAGATATTGTCTTTGAGTATTTTGAACTTTTAAAAGACCAGATCCCTGTTTCTATCTGAACAGATTTAGAAGTAAAATTAGTATATAATTGTGGAATGAATATATTATAAATGATGACTAATTTAAAAAGCAGAATAGTAATCAGAAGGACATGTAATGATCTATATGTTTTAAGCATTCAAAATTCAAACTGTTTTGCATAGATGCTGCACATGAACATGGTAGGGACCTAAGGACATTGCTGTTTTATTTTGACCTTCTCATTTAACAAATGGGGAAGCTGAGTTCGAGACTGTGTGGTTGTATGTCAATGCTACTGCTTTCTCAATTTGTCCCATCCTCTCCTTGTAGGAAGCTGCTGTATAGGCATAGGGGGCTCAACCGGTTGTTCAAGGGGTAGGACAGGGTGGAGGATGGGGGAGAGGTTCAAGAGAGGATTTCTTGAGCATACATTTATTTATGAGGCATAAGGGATATACATATGTCCCTTCTCAAATTTATTGAGAAGGGACATATGTACACTTATGGCTGATTCATGTTGTATGATAGTGTAAAGCAATTATCCTCCCAATTAAAAAAAAAAAGACTGTGAATTGGCTAGGGTGACATGATGGAGCCAGAACCATCTGCCTTTAGGTTGAAGATAAACTTTGCTTTAACTAATTCATTGTTAAAAGTGGTTATATTATTTTTATACTAGTTTAACACAAACACACAAATTCAGTGTCTCTGGCAGAATATTACTTGTCACCTTGTTCATGCCCTGAATGCTCAATAAATCCTCTTTTCCCAAAATATAGAGTGATATACCTGGTCTACATGGCCTGGCATTAAGTATTGTAAAGAAGTGAAGTCTGAAATATTCTTGACTTACTTTGCTGAATTTTGGAACACGTTCTCTCTGTGTGTAAATATGTCTCAAGTATCAGGATTTGGGTGCTCTAAATAAATAATAAAGATTCAGGGAAACTGAAAACTTGCCTGCTTTCCCCTGTGGATTTCCCTGTTTGCTTCCTGCACTTCTGTCAGCAGTAGAGCCTGGACTTCTCTTTTATAACACTCATCGCCCTGGCGGTTAACTATTTAATGCTGGTGTTTCACTTTAATATGTATGCTTTCAAGAGGGCAGAGACTGGCTCCTGTTCATAGCTGTTTGTTGGCTTCCAGCGCGGTACCCAGTCCATGGAGTAGGTACTAAGTCTGGGAGACTGGAAGAGAGGGAGTGCTATATCAGTTGTTCAGTCGCTCAGTTGTGTCTGACTCTTTGTGACCCCATGGACTGCAGCATGCCAGGCTTCCCTGTCCTTCGCCCTGCCCTTCGCCCTGTGCTTCACCATCTCCCAGAGCTTGCTCAAACTCATGTCCATTGAGTCAGTGATGCCATCTTGTCCTCTGCCATCCTCTTCTCCTGCCTTCAGTCTTCCCCAGCATCAGGGTCTTTTCTAATGAGTCAGCTCTTTGCATCAGGTGTCCAAAGTATTGGAGTTTCAGCTTCAGCATCAGTCCTCCCAGTGAATATTCAAGATTGACTGATTTGATCTCCTTGCAGTCCACGGGACTCTCAAGTGACTTCTCTAACACCACAATTCAAAGACATCAGTTATTCAGTGCTCAGCTTTCTTTGTGTCCCAACTCTCACATCCATACATGACTACTGGAAAAACCTTGACTAGATGGACCTTTGTAGATAAAGTAATATCTCTGCTTCTCAATATGCTGTCTAAGTTTGTCATAGCTTTTTTCCCAAGGAGCAAGCATCTTTTAATTTCATGGCTGCAGTCATGATATCGCAGAGAGACTGAAAAGCACAGTATAACAGCCTTAGAGAATATCTAGTCCACCTTAATTTCTTCCTAAAGATTTGCTTTAACGTGGACTTGCCTGGTGGTCCAGTGGTTAAGAATTGCCTGCCAGTGCAGGGAATAGGGGTTCAATCCCTGGTCCAGGAAGATTCCACATACTGCAGGGCAGCTAAGCCTGTGCAGCGCAACTACTGAAGCTCACGTGCACTGCAACAGGAGAAACCACTGTAATGAGAAGCTTGCACACCACAACTAGAAAAAGCATGCACAATGAAGACCCCACACAGCCAAAAACAAACAAATAAAAACGTTGCTTAAAAAAAGAAAATAGTTTTTAAAAAAGATTTGTTGTAACTGTTCCTTTTGGAAGATGGTACTAACATGTATGGATCTAGCAACTAAATGAACATAAATTAACAGTTCATAGAGTGCTTTCACAGACCTCTCTCCGCCTTTGAAATGCTTTAAATGGTTTGCAAGACATAGTCAAAATTTCATGTTTCACTCCAGAATTATTCTCCTATCCAAGAAAAATATGGCTCTGTGATAGAGCAGTCTGTGCCACTTACTGCGGGTTTTAAGAGAAAATTGGAGACTTCAAAGGATTTTCTGGATTTCAGCATGTTTTAGGAATGCCCTGTGATTTGTTTCCTTCTGCTATTGGGGCCCATTGATAGAAAGCAGAGAATTGTGGTTATTCCTTTCTTCATTGCATCCTTGTTTTAAACATGGCAGTGTCTTCATTTTCTGGAACTTGCTGATGTCATGCCACCAGCAAATAGCCATCGATGGCTTAGACACACAGATTGTTCTGCCAACCAGTCCTTTAATCCAAAAAGAGCAATGACTTCTGACCTTTTGGGTTTTTTCGGAAAGATCACTCAGGTTTCCTTTAGTAGCAATTAACTAAGTAATGCTTTATTGATGGTAGAGAATTCGTGCATTTCTGAAAATGATCACTTTTACTTTTAGAACATAGCCTCCCTTGTTAGTGGCAAGAATTTTAACACATTGTCACTTAAGCCTCTGGTGTAGACTGTGAGTCTGAGACTTGAACGAAGACTTGGTATGTAGATGATCTGGAGGGAAAATTTATTACCTGAAACTTTGCCTTCTCTTCTTTGTTAGTCTCCATGCATGCACATACCTTTGTTATATGACTGAAGTTGTGGTTACTGTTGTCTTGTTGTTTTTCCAGACAAATGTAGTGGAAATAATGCAGTTTGGAAGAACCAGGCAGATCTGGGCTTAAATTCTGGACCCATCTCTTATTTGTTTCCTTGGGAAAGTTGCCTGTTTTTTTATTTTATTTTAAATGGACATGTTAATCCCTTCTTTACTAACAATAAAGTTAAGTGTGCAATGTTTGATTACCAAACCTGGAAAGAAATACACACCTAACAGATGTTAGTCTCTTATCTTCCCTCTTCTACCCATGTACCCCTCTCTTTTTTCCTTTTGAGTTAGCAGTAATTCTTCATCTTGGCTCTACAAGCAACATGGAACCAAAGGTGGCACCAGGGAGGGGAATGAGCTTTTCTCTGTGGGGCCAGAGTTCTTCCCACATTCTCGGGTCTGTTCCTTTGCATAACTTTCTTCCATGAAGGAACCCTCCTGGCCACTTGAGAGGAGCCTTGTTGGTAGGGAGGAGCCAGAGAGGCTGAGTAAGGGGCCTGGGTATAGCAGCAGCTGTTTTTGTCCACCCTTTCCTCCCTCTGTATAAATTCCCTACATTATCTGGGAATTCAGACGTGTAGTGTTGGCAAGTGTTGGCTATCCTGAACAATCTAAAAGTTGAGTGAGTAAAAGAGGCTTCGTGAGATTTTGGCATAGTGAAGATGCTTTATTGGCAACATATGCCAGATATTTGGGTGCATGCCGTAGGCATTTTTAGGCCTGACTTTGACAGACTGATCTGTGTAAAATATAAAATACTCTGGTATGTGATTAGGATCCTCAGAACTTTGCTTGATTTTGTGGCTTTGGGGGAGAGCAGTTAGTGTGCCATTTAGCAGTGTGCTACTGAAATTAAAAGGAAGGTGGTAATAGTTACTCCCGTGGAAAGCTCTGAGGCCTCAGGTGTGAGGGTGCAGGGGTGTCAACTGATGCCAGCTCATGTGCATGTCCACACTTGCTAACCAGTGACAGCAGTGACATGCAGAGGTTCTTTACCTAGGTTTGTTTCCACAGAAATCTTGTCAGATGATCAAATTTTAAATGACCTTTCTCTGTTTCAGTGAAAAGTTTAAGACATGGACCTGGAAGTTCTGAAGTGATTACTTTGATAGCATGTCCCTTATTGAGAGGTTTACTTAGTAACCTATATGGTAAATGTACTTTAGACATTAATACGAGGTGTGCATGAACACTGCACGATGGTATAGTGAAGCCTTGACTTGACCATTTTGGACAAGATAGGAAAAATAATAGTGGATAGAAATGGAAAGGGGAGTTAGGAGTTCCCTAGGAAGCAGAGAAGAATAGATGTTAAGATGTGGGTATCTGGATCCTTATGTTAACTGGATAAGTGATTATATTATAATGATATTATCAGAAGAATAGTTGAATTGGTATGACTGGAATATATGAGTCTCATGTATGGAATAGTGGGAATGAGGATATGAAAGGTGATCAGAAGTCAGATGGTGAAGGGCTTTGGTATTTGTTCTCCTGAGAAGCCTGGACAGACAAGTGTTGTCTTACTGGAAAATTGGGTTTATCTGAAGGACGATGTTAAGGGTGATGTGGAGTATTCTTCTTACGAAGAATAGCTACCGATAACTTCATTGTAGAAAAGAACTACAAGGAGATGAACTAATGATCCTCAAATAAGGGGCTGGTGTCTGTGGTTAAGAATAGCGGTGAGGCAAGTATAAGAAAGAACTTTCTAGCTAGAAAGAATTGTCCTACCATGGAGCATAAGTCTTCAGTTTTCAGTCATGTTCTCTGGAACCCCTGCACCTGAGGAGATACTTTAAGAACCATTATGAGGAGGAATATCTAAGAGGTGGGGCTCTGAATCCCTATACTGCTTCACCCTGAACAACTGTGTTCAGGGAACAGATAACGGAGGAGAGAGGATTCTGCTAATACTTACAAAAAAGCTTGGGGGGAAAATGACTCAAGAGACTGAAGTGAGCCTCATTTTTTTATTTTTAACCCTAGCTCTTTTTCTTTTACATTAATTTTATTTTTGTCTGTGTTGAGTCTTCGTTGCTGCTCAGGCTTTCTCTGGTTGTGGCTGAGCGCGGGCTATTGTCTAGTCGCGGTGTTGGGGCTTCTCACTGGGGTGATTTCTCTTGTTGGGGAGCACAGGCTCCAGAGCACAGGCTTGGTAGTTGTGGCACATGGGCTTAGCTGCTCCCAGGCATGTGGGATCTTCCTGGATCAGGGATCGAACCTGTGTCTCCTGCATTGGCAGATGGATTCTTTACCACTGAGCCACTAGGGAAGCCCATCAAGAATACCTTGATGAAGTTCTTCTAGCAGAACCAGGGAGAATATCTTTGTGTTGGTTATAGAAGTAATTCCTGTTTTGTGTGGAAGGTTGCTTAAAGATCTGTAAGTTTCCTATAACATTTTGTGAGCAATGAGACAGGATATTATGGTAGTAATAGCACTACAATAATAGTAGTGAAAATTTGAGTGAGATGTTTCTTTTTATTAACCTTGGATTATGAGAGGAGCTGGAGGGCTGCAATCCATGGAGTCGCAAAAGAGTTGGACAAGACTTAGCGACTAAACAACAGCATAATACTAAGAGCAAACTCTTGGAGGATGAGAAGGTTGTGGAAATCCTAAAGGGAATTTCTGTGTATTTTCAAGGACTGTACAGGTTTGAAATACTGTCTGTTTGATCTTGGTGGTTAGGAATAAAAGCTTTGCAAATGTCCATTGACTGATGTAGTACTTTACTAGGGATACTATAACAAAATATCATAGACTGGGTGGCTTTTTAAATAAAAGAAATTTGTTTTCTTGCAGTTCTGGAGACTGCAGGTCCAAAATCAAGGTGTTGGCAGGGTGGTTTTTCCTGAGGCCTTTCTCCTTGGCTAGCTGATGGCTGCCTTCTTGCTGTGACCTCACATGGCCTTAACTCTGTGCATGGGTGCCCCTAGTATCTCCTCCTCCTAAAAGGACAGCAGTGCTTGTGGGTAGGACCTTACCTTTATGGCCTTATTCAACTTATTTATCTCTCTGAAGACCCTGTCTTCAAATATAGTCACATTGCTGGTTAGGGCTTCAACCCTTGAATTTTAGGGTGAATGGATTTCACTTCCTAACAACTCGTAAATGGATCAGTTGTAGTATTTCCATACTATGGAATATTACTCAGCAATAAAGAGAAACAAAACACATGTAATAACATATATAAATCTCAAAAACATTATGCTAGATAAAGTCAAACACATTGATTTCCATTTATATGCGGTTGTATAAAGGGCAGACAAAACTAAGAAAGTAGGTTAGTGGTTGCCAGGGCCCATGGTTCAGGGTATAAGATCAACAGCCAAAGGGCACAGGGAAATGTTTTAGGGAGATGAGTTGTTCTGTATCTTAATTATGATGGTACAAGTTACATGGCTGTATATGATTACCAAAATGGATCAAACTGTAAACTTACAGTGGAGGAATTTTATTGAATATAAATAATACCACAACTTAAAAGAAAAAGAATAAATGCTTTAGAGCCAGTGTTAACCTGAATTCCGTCCCAGCCCTGATGTTTATGTAGCTGAATAACCTGGACCAGGCATTCTCTTTGGGCCTCAGTTTGCCCATCTGGAAATATACATTATGGTAGTTGCTTTCACAATTAGAACATAAGCATTTAGCATATAGTGCCTGGATCACAGTAAATTATTAGGTTGTTACATGGTATTTCTTTTCCTTTATGAGGTATGTAAGCAACACCAGTATACTTGCCAGTTGTTAGTGTTATTTCTTGAAAAGATTTTTTGAAAAAATGGGTAAGAGTTAAAGAGAAAAGGTTAGGAAGAAGGGATTTTGAAACATGCAAATACTTTATGGGAATGTAGCAGATGAAAATGTATCCCATCCCTTCAGGCATCATTTTAGCTGCTAAATTTATGAATAAATTAATCTTTTCAGTTATAACTTGCCAGATTTGAAAGTTACTGAGCTAAAACTCTCACCTGCCATTATAAAGACAAAGATAGAGGCAGTGCATTCATGGGACAGACTCCATCACTCCTGCTCTTTGGGAATTTACAGTCTTAACTAGGAAAAGGGGGATATTTTTGTACTAACTGCAATTGGGGCTTCTACGTGGGCTTTGGGTAGTCAAAGGTGAAGTCCGTATATTGGTATTTTTACTATAAAGGCTAACTTTAAGATCCTAACTCATCTTAGGTAGATTTTTTTTGCATGACTAGTACTTAGATGGAAGCTGAAAGGGAGGGACCATTAGATGTTCTAATATAATTTAATTTTGAATAGTGAAATGGTATTAAGAAATAAGTTTACAGGGTGTTCTTAGAAACTGATTTTATTGCAAGTAGAGGAGTTAACAGCTTGTCCCTATAGTCAACAGTTTTGACAGATCTTTCCAAGACAGTTACTAAAATGTTGTGTTAAGATCTTTGTATCTTCTTTGTTTTCCTAAGTATAGCATCTCAGGGACTCTGCTTAAGTGCCTGAAATGGGTGCATGCTACTTTGATCCACAAAAGAAAGAAGATAGACCTCTCTCCTACCGCCTCATGCTATGCACGAGTGTTTTTGAACCTCTATAGTTGAATCTGTGTATGATGTTACTTTGCTACAGAAACTTCAGCAACTTTGGATGAATCCATGTAGATGAAAATTTAGTTTAGATTTTAAAGTCAGATCACAGGTTGTCCTTAGAGAATCATGTGTGTGAGTGCAGCCATTTAAAACCTAATGCGGCCCAAGTCTTAAAGAGTAACAGACGGTCCGTTTTATAACAGTGCCTCCTGTGCCTAACAGAGCACCGTGCTGTTAACGTGAGGGTGCCGTTCACAACGCATTGGTCATTGAGCATGTAACTGGCATTTAGAGTAACTGGCATATCCCATATCCCATAGTACATGCACCCTTTTATACTTATTGTGATGGATTGCAAAATATGTTTTTTTCAGTTTTGGATTATTCAGGTTTATGCTTTGAAGATTACAAAAATTTAACTTTTTGGACTTTCTACGTTAATCTAATCCCAGGGAATTGGTCTAAAATGTTTGTACTGTTTTTTTAAATTGAAGTGTGATTATGTACCAAACAATGCACAGACCATAAATATATACGTAGTACAAACTTAACACAAAATAACCCATACCTAGATCAATACCCCAGAACCCCACCTCAGGTTTCCTTCCAGTTAATACCCCTAGCCAAAGGTAACCACCACCTTGACTTCTAGAAACTGAATGTAGCTTTCTTAAATGAGGTCCAAAGTTGTTCAATACATAATGAACAGTAAAAGAATTTTATCTGTAATGGTGATGATTGCTAATAAATAATTAAAGTTTGGGGAGGAAGTAGATAAGACTTTGAAAATTATCATATCTTGTCATATCTGGTATAACTTTACCCTTTCATAGATTACATGACTAACATAGAATACTGAGCAGTCACATTACTTCCTTTATTTCTATGTGGGGTCATTTTGTGCTGGCTCATGTTGGGTTTCTGTATTCAGTACTCTTTCTTGTGTAAAGCTGTATTTGTTCTCAGGGGAAGCACTGCTGCTGTGCTCCCAAATTTCCCTCCTTGGTGTTCTTTTCATTACCTCTCCCTTAGGGAAGAGTTTGACTCTAATTAGTCTATTTGCAAATAGCCCTTATGAGCAAGTTTTTAATCACCAACACAGGTGGCCTACATTCAGAAGGCCATCATGACATGCATTACTCCTTCCTTTGATTGCACGGATAGCTAACAAGCCATACTTGCTGAATACTAGCTTGATACAGAGCTTTCTGCCCGGTGCATTAGAGAGTATTAAAAGAAACATAAGATCGTGAACTTTTCCTCTGGGAATTCAACAGTATAGTGAGGTGGTTGAAAGTGTGGACTCTGGAGCCAGAGTGCTTAATTCATATTCCAAGTCTACCACTTCCTAGCTGTGTGATTTTAGGCAAGGTACTTAATTTTGTGTCCCATTTTCCTCATCTGTAAGAAGAAAGCAAAAGAATACTCATGTCATAAAGTTGTGGAGTATATTAAATGATATTAAAATATGTTCAGTTCAGTCGCTCAGTCGTGTCCGACTCTTTGCGACCCCATGAATCGCAGCACGCCAGGCCTCCCTGTTCATCACCATCTCCCGGAGTTCACTCAGACTCACATCCGTCGAGTCTGTGATGCCATCCAGCCATCTCATCCTTGGTCGTATTTTGAATTATTTCACACACATAGTAAAAACTCATCAAGTTTTAGCAGTTACAATAAAAATTACCACAGATATCATAGGTAAACTATTGAAATTGGGACCAAGGTAGCAAGTAATTATTCCACAGTGCATGATTAAAGCAAATTGAAGCATCTCAGATCACTGCTTTAAATTGGCTTGATCCAACCAGTCCATCCTAAAGGAAGTCAGTCCTGAACATTCATTGGAAGGACTGATGCTGAACCTGAAGCTCCAGTACTTTGGCCACCTGATGCAAAGAACTGACTCATTTGAAAAGACCCTGATGCTGGGAAAGATTGAAGGTAGGAGGAGAAGGGCTGACAGAGGATGAGATGGTTGGATGGCATCACTGACTCAATGGACATGAGTTTGAGTACACTCTGGGAGTTGGTGATGGGCAGGGAAGCCTGGCATGCTGCACTCCATGGGGTCGCAAAGAGTCGGACACAGCTGAGCGACTGAACTGAACTGACTCCGTGTGCCATCTTTGCCCCATGTTATCAGAGTCTCCAGACTGATAGGAGCCAATTTACTGTTCATATCAGCAAATGGAAAAAGAGAAGAGTTTGTAAAAATCATGAACCATTTAAAGAAACTTTGTTTAAAACTCCGAAGTATTTGTGAAATACTGATCTATTTTTGCAGTTTCATTGTGAGAGATAAATAAAACCTCTTTCAAGGCAAAACAAAAATAAAAAACTCCCAAGTATGTCTTTTGCAACTCTTCCCTGTCCCTAATTCAGGAGGCTCTTCCCCTCCCCCTTGACTGTCTGGTTCTATTCACTTTGTGTTCTTTATTACCTGAATGTTTAGCAGTTAAAGACTTAAGTGAGCAGTATTTTCATTTATCTTTCAGGGATGTTAAAGTCTGATGAGTCGTTTGTACCTTAGTATCATAATCAGATTCTTTTTCATTGAGTATCTGGCCAGAAATCAGGTAGAATGAAAGAATCGGAATGTATTGTTTGGGAGAGAAATGAGTAATTTTGAAATACAAAATGTTGTATTTCCTCTCTGAATAGAGATTTTATAGTGAGGAGTGTTGGGCAGCATGACATCACTGGGGATGGGAGAAAAGACAAAGAAATAAGTGGTAGGACATCAAAACTTATTTTCCTCTCTCTTTTTTAATTGTTGTCTATTAGTGTTAATTTACCCATGTTATTTATTATAAGTGAAGTAGGCTTTGGGAGGAACCAAGCTAGGAAGCTACCATTTACTATACATTCTGTGGGAAGGTGAATTCCAGGTTCCAAATAATGAAAAGTATAAACGTTCCTAAATTTTTTTTTTAGAATGCATTCCGCTTGTAAGTAACGTAAACAGTAAACGCTATGTGAATTCAGAAGAGGTTTTTTTCATTGAAAGTTAAAGCTATGACCGAGTTAGGGAGTATGTAGAGTTTGAATAATGCTTTTAATCTGGCTAACCCTTTTTAATATTTGCGTCATGGGAAAGTGAAGAGGCCAAAAGTGTGTTGATGAGGGTGAGTACGGTGTCTGAAGAAAAATGGGAACTGGAAGAATGAGGTTAGCAACTGGTATTTCAACTTTCTAGCTGAAAAGTCTGAATTCTTTTCCTAGGAGAGAAGTAGTTTTCTTTAGTTCTGCCTTATGATACAAGTGTAACCCCAAATTATCCTTGTGTTTTTGGGGGGGTTAAAGTTAATATGGTAACATTTCATGCCTTTAAAAAATGGATTAAATAGAGTTCTCATGTAAGTGTTACTGAATGTGGGGTTTCAAATTTGAAAAACTTTCCACTTTGGAAGTCATTTTAGATGACAGGATCTCCTGGTAGTATATGTATGATGATAATCTAGCTCTGTTAAACATTGTAACGATATACTCTGTGGGCCTTGAGTTTTGAAGGGGAAAATAATCTTTAAAGTACTTTGTTCTTCACTATGGGATGTACCCACTGCCTCCTTTCTGCTTTCTCCATTCATTTTCTAGATGAAAAAATATTGTTTCCTACACCTGTAGTACTGTATGGAAAATAAATGAGGAGGCTTAGAGGAAACTTACAGTAACACAGTCTGTAAAGCAACAGCTAATTGTGTAAAATTTTTATGCAGTTTTCAGGGAAGACTGTGAAGTGTTTGTGTGTGTGTGTGTGTGTGTGTGTGTGTGTGTGTGTGTGTCTACGTGTGTGTGAAGAAATTCAGAATGACCACCATGCACCACAGTTTTTACTTATTTAGGATGAATGTTTTTTTCCTTCAAAGTGATGTCTGGTGGTAGTACATAGTACGAATGAAGATTTAGAAATCAGAAAATAATTTTATAGAACTCTATTTATCTATATCTGATATAGATAATGGGCCACAATATAAATCCTTATAAGATTTGTTAAACTTAAGCATCCATTATATCCTTTCCAGTGGCTGCCGCATCCAGTTGAATTTCTCTTTAAGTTTGTGATTTAACTTGTGCTTCATAAAGGTTTTTTTTTTTAATATAATATGTCTGTAGTCACGTTGAACAGTATCTCCAGATTAATTCTGAGAATACTTAGAAAAGGTTTGTGTGAATATTTTTTTATTTCTAAATTCAGCATTTTGATACAAATACCCATGGTTTTCTTCTGTGTTTACATGCAGCCAGGAGCTATGGGCGAAGACGAGGTAAAATTTTTTTAATGAGATCTTTTGCTTGCCAAATTGTGAGTAAATATGAGTGTGTGTGTGTTTATACTTGTGTGTGTAAAACAATAATTATGGTGTGGTATGATGTTCTAGCTTAATTATTTTAGTGAAATAATTCTCTTATCTCTTTTGTTATAATTATTTTTCAATGTTAGTTGGTAATTTGTTCTTCTAATCCCGATAAAGACATGGCAAAGACTATTTCTAACTGGAAGTTTGTGTTATATGGTTTATTGTGAATGATCTTAAGGGAATAAAGGCCAAACATCTGTATTTTGTTGTGGTTCTGTCCTCACTGTGTTCTTTTCACCTTACTTAGAAGTTAGGCTTTGGAGGGCAATTCTTGATCTTAGTAGCTTGACTGGCGAGTTTTTTCTGTGTTACATCCAGAGACAGATTTACCTTGGAGCTAAATGAAGCTTGAGTTTCAGGTACCCTCACTTTCATGGGATCCCTTCCAAGTTCTCTACCTTATCTTTGTTTTCTTTTCTTAAAGAGAGGTCCTCTACTTATATAGGCTCTAAGATCCATAGAACTTGCATTCTCTCCTGTCCACACCCAAGCAAAATAATACTGCTTTCATTTGTGTATTGCTGTAATCTTTCTAAAGCATTTCCATATCTATAATTTGTTAACTAATATTACAAAGTAGGTAGGGTAAGCCTAATCTAGTAGAAAGGTATGAAATTCAGGGTCAGAAACTTAGGTTGGAATCACTGCTTTATCACTAACATTTGGTGTCCTCATCTATAAGTTATGAAGTAATAAAATCAACCCTGTCCAACTTCAAGAATGTTAGTTAGGCATCCCTGGTGGTCTAGTGGTTACGACTGTGGCTTCTATTGCTGGGGCCCTGGGTTCAATCCCAGGTCAGGAACTAAAAAAAAATTTATTTAAGAATGTTAAGTTAGTGAATTAAAGTATAAAAAATGGAAGAGGAAAGTTTATCCATATAAACTAAACTAAAAGCATTCCACAAATGCTGGTTGCTTGGTGCTCATTTGCAAAAGCTGGGAGAGATGAAGTAATTTGCTTTGTGATCTCAAGTTAAAGTCAGAGCCAAGACCGGAATCCTTGTCTTTTGGCTGCTTGTTGGGTGATGTTTTACCATTCATCAAGCTGTCTCTGACTCTGTAGTTGAGTCCTGGAGAGAAAATAATAATATTAAATTGACAGTATTTGTTCCACAGTAAATATTTGTTGAATAGGTGGATATCAGCAGGACTTCATATGTATTTGAGTTACCATTGAAACATTCTTTCATGGTGGAGTCACATAGTCAGTTTTGTTTTCACATGATGGTGAAGAAAAACATTTGTATAATTGGTTATTTTTTAATTATGACAAGACCCTTTAACATTTTTTCCTCTTATAATTTTAAAATTTCAAGTGTAGAAAATAATATTACTGTAATTATTATGTAACATTTTTTTTTTTTTCTTGGTGCTAGGAAATTGATTGCTCTCAGGGAAGGAATAGAGAAGGACAGCATCTCAGGGGCAGATAACAGACCCTGTCCTCATCTTAGGCACTGGTCAGTCCCCAGACCTTGTCAGTATATTTCCTCTAGTTTCTCAGGCCTTCCCCGTCCCTTTCCATTCTCTTGTTTCATCTTTCTGAAGCACCGTTTTGTCTTTCTTACCCTCTTTCTCCATTCAGGAGTTCTGTCATCTGGCGTCTTCTTGTCTCATCGTCCTCATCATCTCCCATTTTTCCTACCTCACCTTCCCCTTGACCAACCCTTGTGCTTTCCCATTGTCTAGCCATTGCAAGTACTGTCCACCCTTCCTCTCATTTACTTAACTAGAACCTATCTTTAGTTAATGCATTCAAGCCTGACTCAAGCCTTGCCCCGTCCAGGAAGCCTTGCCTGGTAGCCTTGCAGGCCATGTTTTCCTCTGCTTCTGTCGCTTACTTGCCTTCTGCCTTTTCTACATGTCCTCATTCTTCAATGGGAGATAAGTTCTCTGAGGACAGTTGTCTCATGTGCCTTACACTGTGACGTACATATAGTTAGCACTTACTGAATGCTTATTGATGAGGATTGTTTTGAAGTCAGACCCCATGTCTATGCAGACCAGAATTTGACTTTGTATTTTTCAATTATTATAAACTTAAAAATCATAATATATTAAATACTAGGCGTCAAGAATATAAGATCACCTGTAATTTCTAAACTGCTGAGAAAATAATTACTCTTCCTAGTTCCGTGTTACCTTCCCCATCTTTATTTGTAAGGTTTGACTTAATCGTTTTCAGAAGCCATGATATCTTTCCATCAAGTGCTAAGCTAAACACTGCCTAGAATGACTTGGTTACTGCTCTGTAGAAGTCTGCAGTTTGATAGTTGTAGATGAAGAAGATAATGACAGAAATGTGTGTGTGTGTCTGCACATACCCACACATACATGTTCGTGACAGAGAAAGAGCATGGCAGGTCACTGAGATGCTTGAGTGTTGACTTTCTGTAATGAGAAAAGAACAGCCGGTTAATTTTTCGATCCCTGCTTTTATTTAGTCTTCTGTTCCCAAAACAGAAAAAGAAGAAATGTCATCTGTTAAAAATGTGGTAACGTAGTCATACAGGATGGGGCAGGTACATCTCATATTTACTCTCATTTTCTGAAATACACTCATCTGGACCAACATTACATGGTATAAATATGATGATCTGGCCAATTTCCTCACACTTGTTTATTTGTATGATCAAGGATTGTATTAATGCTTGATTTATTTCCTGTAAACAAAATTTAGGCTTTCCCCTAAAAACATAAAAAGTGAACTTGCTGATGTGTGTTGGCTGTAACTTATATTCTATGTTTTGCTTACATGTTGGTAAACATTTTAGGAATAGAGGGCAGAGGGAATTATCTGTGACAGTTTCAAGATCTATCAGCAAAATTTAGGCTGGTGAAACCTTCTATCTTTTCTGATAAAACCTGGAAAGGCTTCTTGGAACAGGTGGAATTTCAAGAACTCTTTGGATGATGGAAAAGGAATAGGAAGTGAAGCACTCCAGGTATCTGATTCAACTTAAAAGGAAGCTCTGAGGTGAGACTGGCATGGCCAGATGCTTGGAGCGTGTGCCTGTGAGTGTATGCAGTGGGGGCCAGCTGGAGAGGAGAACTTGGCAGTGAGATGATCTATGCTACCCTGATGAATGGTTTTTGACACAGATACTGTCAGGCTTTAGGAGCAGGGTTTCATGATACAAGTAATGAAGACAGGAGAGAATTTAGACATTGGTTGACAGCTCGGATGGGGCATCAGGTATTGGAGGGTAGACTTTGGCAAATCCAGTGCCTTCAGTAGTACAGTTGAAGCAGTAGCAGTTGGAAAGAACAGTTAGGTGTGAAAGAATAGGATTTGAAAATGGCTATTGAGTGTACCCCATGGACTATAACCTGCCAGGCTCCTCTGTGCATGGACTACTCTAGGCAAGAATACCAGAGTGGGTAGCCATTTCCTTCTCCTGGTGATCTTCCTGACCCAGGGATCTAACCCAGGTTTCCTGCATTGCAGGCGAATTCTTTACTGTCTGAGCCACTGGGGAAGCTCCAGTTGTATATAAAGAATTTAAACATTCAATTGTATTTCCCATTGATTCCCACTTTTATTTTAAAGATGTGTTCCAGTAGACAAATGTTGATTTCCCTTGTGGAATCAGAATGACAGCAAAGAATCTTAACATTTTTCTTCCATAGTGTTCTGACTTTCACAAGCTTTTATATATGTTTTTCCATACAGCTGCAGCCCCTGTTAGAAACTAGCCTAATCGCTGGTGTTATATGTGATATTTGCCTACACATTTTACAGCACACTTGATTAAAATATATGTTGTGTTTTCATCTCATACGAGTTTTTATGGTCTCTGGGAGACTTTTGTCCATATGCAGAGATGTTGGTTATGCCAGTGCTCTTGATGTTTAACAGAGTTTCTTAGTTAAAGAGCAACAAGGAAAATATGAAAGATCTTTTTAAGTAACGTGAATGAGCAAATGGAAAGAATGATTGGAGTTACTTTACTATTGGATTTACTGTGGATTGGTGTTACTATTGTAAAATGTAGTTCTGTGTATATTTAATCCATAAAAATCTATTGAAATTAATAGATGACTTAGTCAATAACAAAGGTTCTAAGAATCCAATAAAACAAACTTGTGTATGAATTTGGTGTTGTCTTTCTGCCAAAAGCCTGACCAAGGGAGGAGAGGTCAGCTGTATCAGTGAGACCATGGTACAAACATGATATTCTGCTAATTCCGACCGGGTTGTGCGAGCTTTCTTGTCTAGAGGAATGGATGGTTCCAGAGTGAAACATGGACAGCTGAAGAAATATCTGACTGTTCATAGCTCTGGTATCTGAAGTATTACTGCTTATAGTAATAGGAAAATATGAGCACAGGAGATGGTGAGTGGAATAAGATCACTATTTTTTCTCTTTTGCAAAGAAGTTGGTCTGGAAGGAACCTACATTGATTATGAAGGAGGGGTTCTGGGCTGTCTACCTTAATTTCATTAAATGTTTGTGTGCCCACTGTGGGTCAGATGGTGTGCTAGACCCTAGCTGTCTCTCTCCTGAGTGTTCACTCTAGTGAAGGAGAGAGAGATGATACATTTTTATATTCAAACAAATATTTTTATACTCAAAAGTTTTGTTGAGTACTAGGAAGGAAGAACAGAGAAGGCAGTGGCACCCCACTCCAGTACTCTTGCCTGGAAAATCCCATGGATGGAGGAGCCTGGAAAGCTGCAGTCCATGGGGTCTCTGAGGGTCGGACACGACTGAGCGACTTCACTTTCACTTTTCACTTTCATGCATTGGAGAAGGAAATGGCAGCCCACTCCAGTGTTCTTGCCTGGAGAATCCCAGGGACGGGGGAGCCTCGTGGGCTGCCGTCCATGGGGTCGCGCAGAGTCGGACACAACTGAAGTGACTTAGCAGCAGCAGAAAGGAAGAATGGAAGTATCCTTTAAGGGAGGATGATTTGCTCTGAGAGATGTTTAAACTCAAACCCTAGGGCTGGAAAGACAAAATGGAAAGTCTGGAAAGATTTATTTATCTTTATTTTTTTTTTAATTTATTTGTTTGTTTTTATTTTACTTTACAATACTGTATTGGTTTTGCCATACATTGACATGAATCCGCCACGGGTATACATGAGTTCCCAATCCTGAACCCCCCTCCCAGCTCTCTCCCCATATCATCTCTCTGGGTCATCCCAGTGCACCAGCCCCAAGCATCCTGTATCCTGTATTGAACCTAGACTGGCGATTCATTTCTTACATGATAGTGTACATGTTTCAATGCCATTCTCCCAAGTCATCCCACCCTCTCCCTCTCCCACAGAGTCCATAAGTCTGTTCTATACATCTGTGTCTCTTTTGCTGTCTTGCATACAGGGTTATCATTACCATCTGTCTAAATTCCATATATATGTGTTAGTATAGTGTATTGGTGTTTTTCTTTCTGGCTTACTTCACTCTGTATAATTGGCTCCAGTTTCATCCACCTCATTAGAACGGATTCTTTAAATAAATATTTTATTCTGGAAATTTCCACATACACAAAAATAGAATTGTTTAATGAACTATGTATTCATCACTTAGCTTCAATGATTATCAACATTTTTGCTTATCTTGTTTCTTATATTCTCCTTCCTTTTTTCCTTTTTAGAATATTTTAAAGGAAATTCCAGACATCAAAATACAACTGTTTTAAGAGGCTTGAAGTGTAGTACTGATAAATGTTTACAGCATTGATAAACCTTGAAAACATTATGCTAAGTGAAAGAGGGCAATTACAAAAGACCACATATTGGATGGTTCCCTTTTATGAAATGTCCAGAATAAGCAAATCTGTTGAGACAGAAACTAGACTAGTGGTTGCCGAGGGCTGAGAGGGTTCCAGGAAAATGGGGAGTGACTAAGTGAATTATTTTTTAATAAAGTATTGAAAAAGGGTAGTGGTGAAGGGGAGAGGAGCTTGAGGCAAGAAAGGAGTTTGTGTCTTTGAGGAAGTATCAATAAATAGAGCCCAGAATGGCTGAGCTTGGTAGGCGAGAAGGCGGGTGTATTAATATGAGGTTGGAGGAAGAAAGGAAATCTGATCTCACTGGGCTTTAGCTCCTGGTAAGGATTTTGAATTTGATCCAGATATAAGAGGAAGCCTATGAATGTTTTAAAGCAGGGTCAAGTGATCAGATTTATGTTTTAAAAGAGCACTCTGGCTTTTGTTTGGAGTGGAGTGAGAGGAGAAGTGGGTTGTCTAGTTCAAAATGATGGTAATAGTCTAGGCAAGAGAAGATGATGTTTTAAGATAGGGCAATGCAATGGAGTTGGAAGAAGTGAACAATTGGAAGGTATGTTCTGGGGACAGACTCAGCCCTCTCTAATGGCGTTAGACCGAGGAATTGAATATGGAGAGCAAATAAGAAGGAAGACTCAAAAATGGTGTTTAAGTTCTAGCTTGAACACTTGAGTGAAGTGTGATGCCACATATCGAAATAGGACTGAGCAAGAATAGGCTTCAGGCAGAGGTTGAGTTCATTTATAAATACATTAAGGTTGTGATGCTTAAGAGATAACCACATAGTAATATCAAGTAAGATGTATTTTTATCTATTTGTATTCTAGCATTAGGGTTTTATGTAAGATTTTTGTGTAATCAAAGGAATGCTGCTACCCTCAGAGATGTGAAAACGTTTTCATCTAGTTCAAATCTCTCATTAAGTAAACAAAACTCAGATAAGTGAAATGTTTTATCCAGGGTCACAGAGGCTGAAACTTGACTGTCTTGACTTATAGGGAGCTTTTTTTTTTCCTCTGCCTAAGGGAGAAATGTCTCATAAGCCATTTACTAAAACGTCCCCAGAGTAATTATTTTCTGAGTTCTTTCCAAAACTAAGAGGAAAAGGATCAGGTTTGGAGTGGAAATATTGGGTGAAGATTGCCCTGGAGCTGCTGGATTGACAGTAGAGATGTGGGAGCTCAGAGGGGAGGTCCGAGCAGTTTTGGCAGCACGGCACGGCCAGTGGGCTACCATTCTGCTTCTTAACTGAAAATAGATATCAGAAAACCAGACCATTGGTGGAAGAGAGAGCCAAATGGCCAAAGTGCAACAATTAAGAAGTATTCCTCCTGCTTTTGCTGACTTACTGAGTATGAATATTTTATGTGAGAGGATGAGATTCTAAAGCAGATTTCTATGCTAGGTACATAAGAGTATAAGTTTTGGTAAGTAATGTGACTTACTTAAAACGTTTTGCTCTTGGGAAATGCTTTTATTAAAGAAAAGAAACCTGTCAGAGAGCTACTAGTGTTAGTGAAGCGGGACCTCTCATGGGACACAATTTGGGTACAGCCTCTTAAGTTTCAGTTTCTAGTAGCATGTGTCCAGAAACTAAAATTATACCAGTCTTCCCAGGGACTGTCTGTCGTGGAGGAAAGATTTATGCCAACCAGATGAATGCCTGGACAGACTAGAATGCCAGTGTTTCAACTTATCATGGAGATGGATGTAACAGAAATGAAACTTCAATGGCTGGTTATTTATCTAGTAGTTCAAGTCACCTTTTCATAATAATTAAATAATTAATAGAACAGTCCTTCAGGAGCTTATAATCGGAGCACAGGGGAAAAAATTGTTTTTAGGATCTGGAAAGATCAGATGAGCCACAGATGTCCCACAGAGTCATCCCAGCAGTATGATAAAATCCTCCTCTCTCCTTTTGGTTTGTGCTGGGAGATGCAACGGATTCTTAATCTACCCTTCTGTCTTTTAAATGCTTCCTGCAGACTGACTGTTCTGATCTGAGAGGACTTGAGGCAGTCACGTTACAGTAAGGTGGACTAGATTATAGATTTTATGTTCCATTCCTGGAGATACTTTTCTTAACCTGATTGAATTTGCAAGTTTCCCAAGGCTTCATACACTGCACACAATGTCTCTCTTAGTGGCTGTTTGCTACAGACAGGTCATCTGCTTTTCAGTGCTTCTTAAATTGGAGCATAGGAGTCACTGGGGAAATTTGTTAAAAGTGCAGATTTTCAAGTTTGACCTCTTTGATTCAGATTAAGTAGATCTGGGGACTGAGTTTATTCTTAGGTCTTACCTACAGTTAGAGAAACATCATATATGTGTGAATTCTTAGCAGTTTCATTTCCAGGGGCAAATTCTTTCCTGAAGTCTATGATACTCTATCTGCGAAGACAGAAATTTACTTTCAAAACCTTGGAAAGTTTAAGTACCCACAACCAATTTTTAAAACAGGTCAAATTTTTGTAGTTAATTCTTGCTTTTAATTTATTTATTTTTGCCAAAATACTCTGGGGAAGCTGTGGTTATGTTGGCTACACAGAAAGAAACCTCTCTTTGTTCCAGAATATCTTGAATATCTGCTCTGGTTCAAGACTTCCTCATCTCCCAGGTGGACAAGTCACAGCTTTCTTCAGAATTGCACCCCATCCGTCCTCTCCCTGGGTGTACGTTATTAATGGAGTGATGGTAGCTGTTGTTGGATTTGGGGTAGAGGGAAGAACATAGTCAGGTTGTGACAGGAGGAAGATGGATTAGATGGGAGTATCAGACTCTAGGGAGTGAGTATGTTTTTTTGTTTTTAAAGAAAAGCTAGTATTAGAATGAAATAGCATATTTGGAAAATGTGGAGTGTAATATGTAATGCTTGAACAATCAGAAGCAAGAGAAGAGATCTCAGCCTTCTGGGAACAGGATCCCAGAAGGATCCTCAAACCCATCTATTGTGTTCCAACATTTACTTATTTGCACATGGTATTTTCCTTTCTTGTCTGCTGCCTCACTGTTAACACTTACTGAATACCTACTTTGTGTGCCTTTATTAGGACGTGAAAATATAGTGGTGAACGAGATTAAATTGGTCCTTGTCCTAACAGAGCTTACAGTTTCATGGGGTTGGGGAACGAGATACCAAGTTAAAACCCATATGATAGCATAATGGTAACTAGGGGGAAAAAAAAGGAAAAAGTGCTGTGAATGGATGGAAAAGGGCATCTATTCTAATCTAGAAGGTCAGGAAAGTTCCAATTGAATTTCACTGACTTTTTAGCCTAGACCTGAAGAATCAATAGGACTTAATTAGAAAACTGGGGAGTTGAGAGGAGGGTGTTTGTTTTGGGTAGGGGAACACCTTTTCCTTAAGGCCTGAGGCAGGGAGGAATAACAGAAATTTCTAAGGAGGCCTGTGTCATTGGAGGTTAGTGAACCAGAGGGAGAGGCCAAGGGAAAGTCGCTCAGTCGTATCCGACTCTTTGCGATCCCATGGACTGTAGCCTACCAGGCTTCTCAGTCCATGGGATTTTCTAGGCAAGAGTACTGGAGTGGGTTGCCATTTCCTTCTCCAGGGGATCTTCCTGACCCAGGAATAGAACCCGAGACTCCCACATTGTAGGCAGACGCTTTACCCACTGAGCCACCAGGGCAACAACTCAATGTAGGAAGGTTAGGCAGAGGCCTTACAGTTTACAGAGATGTTTTTGTACTTTATCCCCAAATTAGGGGTGAGGGGTTTTAAGGATGTGACAAAGAGTGTGGTCATGTTCAGATTAATATTTGAAAATGGTGACTTTGGCTGTTTTGTGGAGAAAGCATTGTGGAGTACAAGGTAGGAATTAGCAAACTGAGCAAGCTATTGTATAGACTCTTGAGACTGCTAGTTCATGGGAGAGATGATGGCAGTATGGACCAGGGTGTTAGGGCTGAAGGTAGAGAGAACTGAATGAAGAATTATTTTGTAGCATGAGTTGGTAGGACTTAGTGGGAGATGGATTAGATGTGGAATATGAAAGAAAGGGATGTCAGGATTGACTCCTAGATTTCATGATTGAATTGAGTGCGAATAATAGTTATTTTCATTGAGATTGTAGGAATGCTAGAGAAGCAGGCTTGGCAGGAAAGATACGAGCTGTTTTGAAAGTTCTTTCTCTGTGGATTCTTATTCTTCATGTTTGAAACTATAACTCCCACAAGATTCTGCTCAGAATTGCCCTCCTGTGAAATCATTCTGAAGCTCCCTGAACGCCCTGCCTCTACCATTTTCCATGGAGCAGTAAATTGTGCCCTTGTGTCACTTGGTAAAGTCTTCTCTTAGTATTTCTGTCTCTACTTGATAATTGGGCTTCCAGGTGGCTCAGTGGTAAAGAATCAGCCTGCCAGTGCATGAAACTTGGGTTCGTTCCTTTGGTCAGGAAGATCTCCTGGAGGAGGAAATGGCAACTCACTCCAGTATTTTCGCCTGGGAAATCCCATGGACATCCTCTGTCCGTGGGTTCCAAGGAATCGGATACGACTGAGCACGTATGCATGCACGCATTTGATAAATTAAGTGCTTGCTTTTCTCTCTCCCCAGACTTGATTTCTTGGGCAGGGGCTACCAAATAGCTCTTATTTGTTTAATGTTCTCCAAATGTGGATAATTCTACAAGTGTTTTCCACTGAGTTACATAGTATGTTAAGATTTCCTTTATCTTGAATTCAGGTAATACTAGATTAAGTTATTTTACTACAGAACTTTCCCCAATCTTTGTATTCTAATATGGCTTTTGAGTCTCTGGGAAGGGCATAACGTGTATAGTATTTTCCCATATTATTTAGTTCTCCCAACCTCTCCTCCACCAGATTTTTTTTTTTTTTTTGAGCATCTCATGTTACTACTGTTGAGTGTAGGAGCTGGTGATAGGAACAAAGGTGGGAATGCTGGTTTGGAGGTACGCTTGTCACGGTAGGGACATAGTTCACTGAGTGTGGACGACATGAAAAGCAAACCCACGGCCATGGGCGAACATCACTGGATGTCTTTGGGAAGCTTGTTTTGCCTACAGTTGTTGCAGATCTAGTTCTTTTACTCCCACTGAACAAAACAGACATCAGGGGATGAGAATTTACTGTCTCTTGTTTGCCCTTGCCAGGCTAAAAAAGCTAGGTGACATGAAGTGACAAATTTTGTTCTGTTTCTTTGTAGCTAAGCTGGGAAGAGTGGAACAAAAAATTCTTTGGTCCTTTTATTTATTAACTCTCAACATCAAAACAGTGCCTTTCTTACACCACCTGGGTTGTTCATAAAATAAACAGAGTTATATTAGTACCTTTTTTTTATAAAAGAAATAAATGTTCAGTATTTTTCTAAGGCTATTTATATTCTGTTTAGAGAGTTGGCTATAGTGATGCAAAACCTAGGTCTCAGGGAAATATAGAGTGGAGAGACTAAATGAGAAAGACAGTATCTTTTTTTTGAAAAGCTTATGAATTTATTTTAGAGGGGAGTTTTTCTCTTTTTCAAAAGTTAGAAAGTTCAAGATAATTCATTTTTAGGGTAAAACCTAATGGAAAGTTTTACCAGGAACTCACTGACTCAAACAGGAAAAAAAAATTGTTTTTAAACTTAAATTTTATTTTGTAATGCCAAATGGCACTATTGTGTTGTATTTATTAACAGATTTTAACTTCTGGCATCTTCCTTATAGTCATGTGCAGAGGGTTAGGGGCCTTTGCTTCTCAGACTATAGAGTTAACAATGGACGTTATTTTTTTTGAATGACATAAAATACAGCTTGGATTAGTCACAACCACACCTACATCTATATATCCGCATCTTAATTTCTATGTTTTGATTCGCTTGCCCCACCTTTTATTATTGTAGACGTTCATTTCCAAATGGAAGTAGCTTGGAGTGGCAGGGACAAATTAATCATTTTTAGTCCTGCTCTCAGAGAAATTATCAGCTTCCGTCATCAGTTTAATATTCCCCCGCCTATCAGGGCCAGTCTTTAGAACTGAACCTCTGAGGTTACCATGAAGCGCAATCAAAATCTGTGAATAAAGATTTATTTTATTCTTCCCTTTAAGAAATGCCTGGGGAAAGGAAAAGTAATCACTGAATACTCTTAGCAGCAGAGATAGGGGCTGTATGAGTAAAATGTAGTGATATATTTTAGCAGCAAAAAACAGCTGTGGTTTTTTATGCTTCTTGCTTAGTATCAGTCCAGTCACTTCTGTGCTGTACTACCTTTACACAAACAATGATGCTATACATGGAACTCTGGTCAATGTTACCTAGCAGCCTAGATGGGAGGAGGGGTGTGGGCGAGAAGGGATACACGTATAAGTATGGCTGAATCCCTTTGTTGTTCACCCGGAGCTTATCACTACATTGTTAAGCGGCCATACCTCAATACAAAATAAAAAAGTTTTGTTTTAAAAATTGATGCTATAAACTTGTCTAGACATGGTAATCTGCAGTTGCTTATTCTACTGAAAAAAATCACTGTTTATGGGACTTCCCTGGTGGTCCAGTGGCTAAGACTCTGCACTCCCAATGCAGGGGGCCTGGGTTTGATCCCTGGTTAGGGAACTAGATTCCATGTGTCACAACTAAGGATCAAAGAACCTGCATGCCCAGCACAGCCACATAAATAAATACTTAAAAAATTAATCACAGTTTAAGATGTATTTTTGGGAATGCTTCACTCTGTACTTTGGCTCCTAATAAAACATGTGTTGTCCAGGAAACCACTATTAACCATAGAAACTCCCGCATTTGTTTCAGGTCGATCTTCTCTCTTTCCCTTTGAAGATGCCTTCCTGGACGACAGTCACGGCGATCAGTCTTTGTCATCTGGCTTAAGTTCTCCCACTCGCTGTCAGAACGGGGAGCGAGTAGAGCGCTACTCTAGAAAGGTGTTTGTTGGAGGCCTTCCTCCTGATATCGATGAAGGTACCATGCCCTCACTAATGGCTTAATAAAGGCCAGGGTTATTACTTGTGTGATCTGACCCTACCTGTCCTCTCGAAGACGGCTTTAAGACTTTCATGTCTTAGTGTCAGGAGATGAGGATGCTCAATAGATGGAAAAGAAAGAAGTTTTTGCACCTCTGGTCTGTTCTTCAGACATGGCAGTCTCCAAACAGCTTCTCATTTCCTTGTTATTAATTTTGGGTCACATTTTTAAATGATAATGAGAACTAATATTTACAGAACTCTTCCAGTAAGCCCCTTGTGTGCTATGTGCTTCATATTATCTCATTTAACCTCCACAGCTCTCCTCTAAGTCATCTCCTGCCAACTCCCTTTTGTAGATGAGGAAACGAAGGATCAGAGAGATAGTGGTGCAACTGGAATCAAAATCCAACTGATTCCAGAACTTTGTTCCTATCCATCACACCATACCATTTCATATTTTAATGTAGATACCTGTTAATGAAATAACCCCTTTTGCCTTTGAAAGAATTGAGGCTAATTAGAATATTTCTTAATAATATGTTTGAGATACTAGCAATCCAAAAGTGAGTTTCACTAGTGCCTAAAGCTGGTCAACACATAGTAGGTTGTCAGTAAATATTTGTTACTAGAAGAATGAAATAGAATTGTGACAGAGTTAACTCAAGGGAAGAAAACAACTCTAGTTCTAGTAGGCTTTGGATCTGCTATAAAAATATTGGTAAAACAGAATTGTTTTGCCAGCATTATTCAAGCTATAATATTTCTCTTAATTTATCATGATTTTCTTTTTTTCATGAGAGAAATGGTTTTACTTTAGGTTTACTGCTTTGACATTGTACACAGCTGAAGGCTCATTTTTCTCTAAACTATTCTTTTACTAGTGTTAATCTCATCTGTAGAGATGCCTGTTAATGGAAAACCCCTTGGATTTTTCTTTAAGACAATGGTTTTGATCATGGCTGTGGTTTAGTCGCTCAGTCCTGTCTGACTCATTGCGACCCCGTGGCCTGTTGCACACCAGGCTTCCCTGTCCTGAGAGAGTGGCAACTTAAACCTGATCAGGAGCTCAGTTATAACCTTCTGCTTTGAATCAAAAGTCAGAAGGTAAAGATAAGTCCGTTAAGCTATACCTTTTGAAACATTTTCTTTATAGGATGTGTGGTAGATATGTGTAAGAGAAAGAGGCCATTGGCTTTTAGTTTTTTCTTATTCTTAAGTCACTTATTGTCCCTGCTCCTCACCAAAAGAATAGTATCTATTTCTAAAAGAATCTTATATTAACAATAATAATCTGATATTAATAATCTGAGATAATAATCTCAGAGATTACTTCACATAAGTAGAAATGTATTTCAAATATTTTGTGTATTTTGCCTTTTTTTTTTTCTAAAAACAGAGAACATTCCCATTTTTACAGCCTCCTTTTTCCTTGACAGAGTAGTCACCTTCGCTAATGTCAGATATTTTTTCTTCCAGATTCTTTATATTAGGCTTATTGAAAGTGAAGGGAAGTAAATTATAGTTTGAAACACATTCTGCATGGTTGAAAGCAGATAACCAAATGTACCCCTCTAACAATGTTATTTCACTTAATAAATTTGACTTCTGTAAAGAATGCTCTAGAAAACAGCTCTCAAAAAAACATTTTAAAATAAAAAGATATCTTTGATGCTATTCTGTTTGCAGTATTTTTTCTCTTCTGCTAACATTCCTTCTTTGTTTTGTAGATGAGATCACTGCCAGCTTTCGCAGGTTTGGACCTCTTGTCGTAGACTGGCCTCACAAAGCTGAAAGCAAGTCGTATTTTCCTCCTAAAGGTAATGTGCTTAAAATGTCTGCACTGTTCGCCGGTTGGAGAACTAACATGATAGTTCAATAAAATGCAGCATTTTAACTCTGGAAATAGCTTTTGACTTTCCCCCCCATTAAGAAATCATTTTAATGTTGATTGTTTTGGAGACTGTTCCCCCAGGAGCATACTGATTGTTTCATAGCATCTACTTTTATTGGCAATGAGATCCTGTGAGTCTGCTGTGAAGGAGCCTTGGCTAACTTTTTATCAATTGAAAGAAAAGATCTAGGGTTTGAGGATTGTCAACAATGGAAAAGATTATTTTGAATGAAATTTTATTTGTAGCCCTAGCCCTGTAGTTTTATAGATCTTATAAAACCCCAAACTTGGAACAGCTAGTGACAGAAGAAGAATGACATTTTATGAAATTACCTCTATCCATGACTGTATCTTAAGTGACTTAGCCTGGTGATGGGTAGAGGGCGAAGTAGCGTGACCTTGACTCCCTTTCCATAGCCTTGCTTTCCTTACTTTCGGTAGGCTTTTCCGATGGTTTATGAGGGCATGAAAATATATCACTTTGTTTATAGTTTATCATTTTGTGGAATCTAAGGAACTTTTCTGATGGTATTAATTCTGGGTATGTTCCTACATTTATATTGAAGAGTGTTTTGAGCTACAGAGAAAGTTTTCTTCTTGTGTTATGGTCTGTATGTTTCAAGGATGTCCTTCCTCTCTAAGGAATTCAGCTTTGATGTGTGTTATTATGTAACGATACTCACCACAAGAATATGGAGTCTAAATACCTGTCCTTCCTGTGCCTTGTACAGGAATCAAATTATAGCTTAGCCTAGGAATGGCAGGAGGCTTCCTTTTATGTCTGGTTTATTAGATTTGTTACCTGTACTTCTCCCCACTCTATTGCCTATGAAATAATTTATTCACTAAATATAAGGTTATTTGTTTGCTTTTAACATTCTTCTGTCGATCCTCTCCAATAATTTGTTAAAATTAAAAATAAGTTTTATATTAGTCTAAAAAGATAAAAATCATCACACTGATTATTTCAGTGAAGGAATGTATTCACTTTGTGGTACATATATGACACTAAAGAAATATTTAAAACACGTTTTTAACAGTGATTAATGATTTGTTGAGTCAGAACCGTGGTATTTCAGTGAATGAATGAGTTCATCTCACTGTGCTGCATGTAATACACTCTGTAAAGTCACATGTATAAAAAGGTGTTCCTGAGAGTACTAGTTGTACATGTGAATGAAGGCAGTGTCATTTTAGGGAAAGAATGTCTCCACCATGCTGTGGTGCATGTGATACACTATAAAATGACGTGTATAAAAGATACCTTCCCTCTACCTCCCCGAGACTGAGTATGTATTTATTCTTGAAATTAAATTTCAAATACATCTTATAAACAACCAACAATATTGTGCTTTAGACATGTGTAAGAGATATTTTTAAGATTGCTAGTGGAAAAAAAATCATTCTGAGAAGGTTATAAAAATGATTCTGGGATAAAAGGTGCAGAATGATCATTGTAAAAACTAAAAATGAAAATAAGCACATCTATGATCATGTCCAAAGAAAATTAACCCAAATATACCTCTGTCAGAGATGATCACTGTATACATTTTATTAAATATCTTTCTTATATCTCTTTATGAATACATACATTTATATGAAATTTAAAATTTTATATGATTGGGATCACATTATATATGCTAATATTTAATAACCTGCATTTCCCCCCAGCAATGTCAACGTCTTTCTATAAGAAACTTACATTATCCTTAATGATCTTGTTTTATTTAGTCAGTCCTATTGAAAGAGGAGAGTGAAAAAGTTGGCTTAAAGCTCAACATTCAGAAAACTAAGATCATGGCATCTGGTCCCATCACTTCCTGGGAAATAGATGGGGAAACAGTGTCAGACTTTATTTTTTGAGGCTCCAAATGCAGATGGTGATTGCAGCCATGAAATTGAAAGACGCTTACTCCTTGGAAGAAAAGTTATGATCAACCTAGATAGTATATTCAAAAGCAGAGACATTACTTTGCCGACTAAGGTCCGTCTAGTCAAGGCTATGGTTTTTCCAGTAGTCATGTATGGATGTGAGAGTTGGACTGTGAAGAAGGCTGAGTGCCAAAGAATTGATGCTTTTGAACTGTGGTGTTGGAGAAGACTCTTGAGAGTCCCTTGGACTGCAAGGAGATCAGTCCTGGGGTGTTCTTTGGAAGGAATGATGCTAAAGCTGAAACTCCAGTACTTTGGCCACCTCATGCGAAGAGTTGACTCATTGGAAAAGACTCTGATGCTGGGAGGGATTGGGGGCAGGAGGAGAAGGGGACAACAGAGAATGAGATGGCTGATGGCATCACCAACTCAATGGATATGAATTTGAGTGAACTCTAGGAGATGGTGATGGACAGGGAGGCCTGGTGTGCTGCGATTCATGGGGTCGCAAAGAGTCAGACAAGACTGCGCGACTGAACTGAACTGAGGACATTAAGTTGCTTTCAGTTTTTTCTCATGCTGCTTCAGTGAATATCCTTGTGCCTTCATTTTTTTGCTTTTTTCTATGACGTCTTAGGGTGAATTTGCAAAAGTAAGGTACATGTTTATACACACTGCCAAGCTTCCCTTAACAAAGATCATACACATTTATATTTCACTGGCAGTACCTAATTTGTGAAACTTTGTTCTGTTGACGATCAAGAGATATGGCTCTTTTTCAATCTTTGCCAATCTGATGGTTAAAATAGCATCCTTTCTGACATTTTTCCTCTTACTAGCCATTTGAATTTATTATTTTACTTTGTTTCATTGACATTTCATTTCTGTCTGGGATTAATAATGGAGTAAGGAACAAGAAAAGATCCACCTTTGTTTTTCCAGGTAATATGCCAGCTGTCCCAGCTGTCATTTATTGACAGTTCTTTTTTTTCCTTATTGATTTGAATCATTAGAATTCAGTATTGGTTGAAAGGTTATCTCTCTTGTTTCTCTACACTGTATTTCAAAGACTAATTTTTTAAAAAGGTAAAAGATTTCATTAGTAATTTTGTTTACATGTTACAATGATAGTTTTTTTTGATATATTGGATTAAAATATATTAAAATTAACTTCACCTGTTTCTGATTTTTAGCTTTTTAAATGTAGATATTGGAAAATTTTAAATTACATATGTGACTCATATTTATTGGGCAGCACACCTGCAGAGCACGAGTCAACAAACTCTCTTTGTTTAGCCGTGAGCTCAGAATGGTTTTTATATTTTTAAGTGTTGTGAAAACACATACACAGAGAAGAATAGGTAATAGAGACTATATGTGGCCCTCAAATCCCTTTGCAGAAAGTTTATTGACTTCTTTAGCCCAGAGAATTGTTTACCTTCTGAGACACCCAGTGACAAAGGAGGCATTTATTTCAGAGGAAGTCTGTGTAGACATAACTAATTATTAAATTTTGTTCTTCTGTTGGAGATGATCACTGTAAAAGTAACAGTGAAAATAGGGATATATATGGTCATACAGTCTTTACCCATTGGTCAGTTGTATCCAATAGAGTAAAACAGAGTAAGTCATTGTTGTGACGTATGTTTTTGGTACATCAAGGACTATCAGTTCCCTTCAAGTCTTCTCTTTTCCAAGCTAAATATTTTCACATCTCTGCTCATATTTTATGCATAATGGACCACCATTATTCTTGCCTGCCTTTTTGGTATGTGTATCATCTCTGGAACTTCCCGCTTAAATTTGCCTCTGAGAGTTAAAGAGAAAACATTTGGGTTGGTGTAAGCAGTGTAGAGCTTAGCAGCTCTATGAACTCTCCATGGTTTGGGTGCCCTTCCTATTTAACAGCGCAATAACATAGACTTGTAGGACATTAGAGAAGTTGCCCTTACTTTACGACTGAGGTTAAGTGTTGAGATGGACTAGTGAGAGCCAGGCCAAGCAGAGAATCTGGATCCCCTGATTCTGGTCCTCAGGCTTGCATCCTCAGAGAGCAGCTTGCCTCTCTGGTGATTTTGGGGTCAAGGAGGAGAAATAATTATTAAACTTTTGGCTCCTGTTGTGTTTTGCTTTCAGCCAAAGTCTGAAGGTTGACCTATTTTGGAAGGACCTAAAGAAATTTGGTGTTAGTCCAAGGTTGCAGTAACTTTGAGATTCCATGCCCATTGCTTTGAACACTGGGGACACCTAAGTAGTTTATTCCAAACTGTTTTGTGCCTCGTTAATAATGCCCCCTCGTGCTGTTTCTGCTTTTCTTTGAATTCCTCAAGTTTTAATTCAGGTCAGTGCTTTTTTGGTAATACTCCTCTTGTCGGTTATACTTTTCTTAGGTCCCTGCAGCTTGGCCATTAGGCACAGTTTCTTTGGCTTTATGCTTTAGGCTTATGTGTAGATAAGAGGAAAATAAGAACCATACACTATGAAGTCCTTCTCTTTTTTTCTCAGAACGTGTGTGCCTAATGAAATAAACAGTATCATTCGTGTATCCAGCAGGGACGCCGGTATAGATTTGGAGTACGGTTTGTCAAACCATGGCCATTTCATTGAACTATGGAGAGCTTAATATCTATGTAAAGAAGCAGTGACCACATACGTCAACTGTTCTCTTAAGTCTTGTTGGGCCAGCAGAGTGAGAGGGGATGGAGACTGGGGTTCTCACCAGCACAAAGGCACTGAGGCATTTGATCACCTCTTTGAGGATATGCAGAACCCTCTGGAACAGTTTGTCTGTGGGTCACAAGCAGGTCATTGCTTGGTGTTCTCCACAGCACCTCTGAGAACATGAAGGAGGAAGAAAGCATGGAAATCATATTGTGTCTTCATGATGCGTTCTCAGACCTTCTGAACTTTAGAGTCCTCTGGGGGAAATCATAAAATAACACAGTTACAAACTATAGTAGTTCTCTGAAGGAAAAATGGAGAATGCAGTGACTTTTAAAAAGGGGACTTCAATTTAGACTGAGGATATAGAGTTTCTTTGAGAAAACAGGGATTAGGTAGAACTGATTATTGAGGCATTAGCTAGAAAGTGCAGGGAAGCAATTTTCAACCAGAGGAATACCATGTGGGAAATAGTAAGAAAAGGGCTTTACTTCCTTTGAAGAAATGAAGGAAGGGTGGTTGGAATGTTGTGATGAAGGAGAAAATGATGCAAAAGAAAGCCTTGGAAAGACATACAATTTTTTTCCCTTCCCTCAGTTGCTCTAGGCTCCCAGAGAGAGTAGATATAAAGGCATTTCTGTGGTGTTTGGGGTGAAGGCAGAATGGAGTTGGGTCAAATAGAAATATCAATTTAACATACTTCCAAATAGTTACTGATAAAGCTAAACAAAAGTCTTGCTTTGTGTTTTCTGCATTTGGTTCTTGATGATGAAAAGAGATTCAGCTAGTCAGAATATTGAGGAATTTTCCTGACATTCCACCCTCATGCTTTTTAGTTCCGAAATAGCAGAGTTGAAATTGTGAGTGCTGGAAAGAGAGGTTCTCCCAAATGTTAGCACATGAACCAATCCCTGCATTCATACAAAATGCTAATCAACATCACTATGTAAGTAGCTTGGGTGCTAAGGTAATTCGAAGATAGTTACTACAAGTGGATGGTGAGAAAACAGAATTTAAGTATGATAGAGGGCTTGCTTCCTGGTGCAAATGATCAAGTAGCGTTGAGATTATCAATCCATCTAATATTTGTTGCCCATCTGTCTGTGGAAGAGTCTATACTCTCTGGCCTTGTGGGGCTCTAGAGAAGAAACCATTCTTGTTTTTGAGAAGACTGCAGTTTTTCAGAGGAGACATGAGAACACAGATGTGAAACATTAAGTAAGCGTAAAGACCATGAATTTGGGAACTAGACTTGCTGGGCTACCCCACCTCTTAGTTGTATGACCTTAAGCATGATGTTTAGTCTTTCTGTTCCTTAGTTGCATTACCTGTAAAAGAGAGGTAATATGAGTACCTACTTCATAAAGTTGTGATAAAGACTAAAATGGATGAATCCATGTGTAGTACTTAAAATCATCCTGGCATACAGTAGGTTTATGAGTGATGTTATTTTTATTAAAGAAAATACAAATCAACTTATGGTTAATGACAAATGAGTGAAAAACAATTCTAGGCATCCAGAGGAGGAATAGATTATCATGGGCTGGGGACTTCCCTAGTGGTCCAGTGGTTAAGACTTCACACTTCCATACATGCAGGGGCACAGGTTAGATTACTGTGGGCTGTGCAAGACCTGAGTCTTAAAAGCTAGACAGGGATAAAAGAGGTAAAATAATGATAATTATTCTGGGGGTTAGAATAATGAAAATTAGGATGGTAAATGTTTATTAAGGACTTGTTGTCAGCTAGGCAGTGGGTTACTATTTTCTGTGCTTAATCTTATTTTAAACGCCACAAGATGAGTGCCCTTATTAGCCCCATTTTAAAGAGTAAGAAATCAGAAGAGTGTAATTTATTCACCATCATGTGTTAAGCGATAGGCCCACTGAATGGGAGAATCGGCACTGTTGAATGTGGGACAGTCAATAGAGGGAAAACCAGTTTGGTGTGTGGTGTTGATCTGATTAAAAATATGCAGAGTTTGGTATGTCCTCACATCTTATCTGGGAGGAAATTCCTCGTGGGCACTTGACATTGTGGCTAGGGAATTTGGGAAGAGTCTGACGCTGGAGGTACACAGAGGAGGGAGAAGAAAGTGAAAAGCTGTGAGTAAGTTCTATCTGGAACCAGAAAGAAAAAGAGGACACGGCAATAGAGGTGAAGGGGAGTGAAGGACTGGCGTTGTGTCTGTGACTGTGGCGGCTAAAGGAAAGAAGCTTCAAGCAAGAACAGTCAGCACCAACAGATACGCCAGGGTTATGGAGCAGTCCTTCATGGAGTAGAGATGCGTATGGCTCTCTTGTCAAGTACAAGATCATAGTAATTTCTGTTGTTATCGTAATTCTAGGCCTTAGTATTGTAATGAAGTAGAAAGCAATCTGTTTTGCAGTGAATAAGTGTTATTTTATAAGGAAAAAGAATAATTCTGCCTCCCTAGCAAAGCCACTGTCATCATTTTTGTTTCCGTCCAGTCTTTATTCATATATATCTTTTTTGTGGGAGTATAATAATAGCAGAGATACAGTTTTTTATTCTCCTTCCTCCCATGTTTCTGCTTAATTTTCTTATTTTTTAAGTGGCTGCCTCACTTATTACACCATAATTTACTTGCTTGTTGGTCATGTAGGCTATTATAAATAATGCTTCTGTTAATATATCCTTTCGTATGGTTCTTCTTTAGGATAAATTTGCAGCAGAAGCTTAACCAGAGTTGAAAGAAATGAAAGTCCTAATGACTCCGGATTTGATATCACATGGCTTCCCAAAGCAATTTTCTTTATGAAGTTTATGCTAATTTGGACATCTGCAGCACATTTTTTTGCTTAGTTTTAAGTCAGATGAATGGTACATTGCAGTCGTGGACTTACCTTTTTTGCCTATGTGTTTGGAATGTAATGGACCCCTACAGAAGCTGGAAATCACATTGATTTTGCTCTTGTACTTGAAGTTTAAACCTTTTCCTCTTGGGTCCGCTTCGTCTGTTGAATCTTGGGTATTTTTTGACATCATCTCTGGTCATTTTCTGCTTTACCTTCTCTGACCACACTGACTCCTTTGCTCTTCCTTGAGGTACACAAAGTCTTCTCAGGGTCTTAGTCTTTTGTCTGAAACTTCCTTTTGTCTGAAACCGTCTTGCCCCAGATTTCTAAATGGATTGCTCCTCTCTTCCCATAGACAGACTTTGCTGAAATGTCACCTTCACAGAGAGATCTTTCCTGACGTCCGTATCTCAAATAGCAGCCCCTCTATTCTGTTGCTCTCTAGTCCTCACTCTCATTTTATTTTTATTTTCCACCCTCATTATTTATTTTTCCTTGTGATAAGGTATACTTATCACAACCTGAAAAAAATTGTATGTGTGTTTTTTTTTCCAGCTAGGAGTGTAAATTTTATAAGACCAGGGATTTTGTTCTTTGCTCTATACTCAGTACCTTGCACACCTGCATCAGTGGCTAGCCCTCAGATATTTGCTAAATGAGTGGATTTTATCTTTGCGAATAATGAGTTCATGACTTGTGCAGAGAGAAGCAGAGTCCATCATATGTTAGAGCTGCCCTAAGGAGCATCTCATTCTAATCTCATTCTAATTTAAGCCAGGACCCAAAGACGTGATGTGTCTTTTGCTAACAGCGCACATCTCTTATTAGACAGACTTGAACCTGGCTGACCAGTAGTATATACTATTTCACCTGGTGAATTATCAAAAAAAAGTAGTTTTTGTTTTGCTAGGGTGTGTAATTTGTGGGAAAGGTAAATAGATTTAAACTATATAGTCTGATAACTTATGCTATTATTTGCAAGGCTGGATTTTATATAAAACTTAGCAACTTAAGCTATATGATCCATGGGCACACTTTCATAGCTGTTTAAAACTGAAAGTGATCCTTGGTTTTTTCCTGAGTTCTTCTCTTCTGTTGGTCACACTTAACTAGCTGAGGGTATTTCCAAAGAGCTGGTTTAGGTGAAGGCTGTAGGTCTGAGCTGCCCTTTAGCTGTAGCTTAACCAGGGGATTCTGCCTCTTGGGTGATGCCAGGTTGTTTCTGCACATGAGTGCATTGCTCTGTAGGCAAATCTTTGACTGCAAGGATCAGAGAGTTCTCTTGTGCTACTTCAAATTAGGGTTATGGTTATGAGGAACAAGGAAAGCCCCAAAATAGGAGCCACGATACAACCAGGTGTCATGGAGACTGTGCTCGGGGGTGGCAGGCTGCAGGGATTAGAACAGTAGGCACTATTAATTCTTCCTTGTAATGTTCTGTATTATCATGAGTCAGCTCTTCTCTGCATATGTGCTTCTTTCTGTGCTTCCAGGGGGCAAATTGATTTCATATTTCTAGTTAGAGTCCAGAGAGCAGGAATCTGATTAGTTCAGTTCATCTTTTAACCCCTTGCTGTGACATAGGCCATCCTAATGGTAGTGACCTTAGAAGCCTTGCTGCTGCTGCTGCTGTCGCTTCAGTTGTGTCCGACTCTGTGCGACCCCATAGATGGCAGCCCACCAGGCTCCCCCATCCCTGGGATTCTCCAGGCAAGAACACTGGAGTGGGCTGCCATTTCCTTCTCCAGTGCATGAAAGTGAAAAGTGAAGGTGAAGTCACGCAGTCGTGTCCGACTCTTAGCGACCCCTTGGACTGCAGCCTACCAGGCTCCTCCATCCATGGGATTTTCCAGGCAAGAGTACTGGAGTGGGTTGCCATTGCCTTCTCTGTAGGATCCTTGAGTGCTTAATAAAAAATAAAGCAAATGGCATAGTTCTGCTTCCTTGAGCGTGGTGCTGTGCGTGTGGGAAGATTAGGTTGGGCATGGCAAACTTTTGTGACAGTAGATGTGTTTCTCATAATCTCCCTCATCACCTCCTGGGAGAATAGCCCACATCGAAAGTTGCTGTTACTAGAGCGACAAAAAAAGTCTGCCTACTCTCAGCCTCTGCCCCTGGTTCTGAACCAAACAGCTGCTCCCCATGCTGCCAACAGTCTCACCTCCTGTGGTGGGGCTGAGGCCAGGGAGAAGAGTTGGCATCTCCTGGGCAGTGAGCACAGCTGCACTACCCCTGCTGGCAGAGACCTCTGGGGCAAAGGCAAGGCCAGCAGCCAGCTGCAGATGTTGGACAGGCAGTTGGCCACATGGCTCTGAAACTGTGTTGAGACGGTGGTGGTGCTGGCATCCTCAGCCCACACGAGAGCCAGCATCGGCCCCAGCAGTTCAGGTGCACAGCCAGGTAGACGGAACCGTGACAGTCACGCCTATTTATGCAAGAGTGACCCATGGGTCTTGCTCTCTGCCTCTTGCCCACCGTGGATAAAGTATGTACTTCTAAGTGGCATTTCTGCTGATCATGTATTTTCTCCACACTGGTCAGGCTGACTTAACTGCCAGTCCTTGTGACCAAGGTCATGCAGTCGTGGAAGTTTACACAATACAAACATAGTTTGTGAACCTGGCATAAACCCGGCCACGTAGGATTCACATTGACTTTGAGCTGACTAGCTAAGCAGATGCTGTTTAAGGAATAGGAAAGAGAGCTCTCCTTGGAAAGGGCAAAATAGGTCATTGTGAAGCTGCAGTGGGCTGGACTCACAGCGTCTCGTTCCTTTTTCCTTCAGTTTGTCTAAATCTGGCTTTTGAAAGGAAAGTTTTCAAACTTCACATTTTTTTTCCTTGTAGCGTAACTTGGATGGAAATAATTCAGTGTTGTTTTAGGCCCAGATTCCAAGTTTTTCCACCTTCTGAGTTACATAAACTGATCAAGTTGGGAACCTAATGGAGTTTTAGCCTGTACTTAACCTTTTGCAGTTTGTAAGCTTTTGAGTAATACTTGGCCTTTTTTTTTTTTTTAAAAGCAAAGTTCCTGGCTTATAAAATTCATAGTCTTTGATGAATTATGAACCCTTTTTTATATTTAATTGATAGAATTTTCATTCTCAGGATGAATTTTCTTATAAAAAAATATGGAAATTGCATTGCAGAGCAGTAGGAGTGGGCTTTTTGTTCTGTTTTGTCCTGTTTTGACAGATGGAGCAGTTATATTGTTGCTTTTAACAGCCTAGCACACCCTCAGTTTAAACTGTTCTATTAAATACCTCTTTTTTTTTGCATTATATTGCAGATGAAAGAGTTAGTGTTTGATTTTAAAACATTAATAATTTGAGAGACTGTATAGAAGGAAACAGGCAGTAGGAATGTACAGACCATGGAACAAAGCCAAGTAGCGACTTGAATAACAGAGACACTGTGCCCTCTGTCTTAGCAGGATCTGTCGTGCTATCCCCAGACAGAGGTGCTGGGAAGGGGCAATGTTGATTAAATTTGGAGAAGCCAGAGTTAAGTCCAATGAGAAGTTTGTTTTGGAGACAGTGAAATGTAGGAACCAAAATGCCAGGTGCAAATTTGGTAGGCTGAGGCAGAGAGAATGTTTTAGAAGAGGGTGTGGCTTGGGGCAGGACTTGCTGACAGGAGTTGGAATAGGGCTAAGACCCTGAGCCAGCGAGCCCAAGAGAGGATGTGTCATCTGAGAGGGTTCAGAATGGGAAGCTGACTGAGAGGATCTCGGGAAACATCTTGAAAGCTGAGAGCACAGACTTGGGTTGTCTTCCAAAATAGAACGGATAGACTTCATCTTGAGAAAGGGAAGCCGTGACACCAAGAAAACCTCTTGGTAGCCGCATTAAGAACTCATCAGAGGAGTGTTAAAAGTGCACGGAGGCGAAATTAGATTGTCAGAGTTCAGGCAGTGTACAAGCAGGGTCGGACTAAAGCTTCATCTGCAGGGAAGTGTCTCCTGGGTTAAAATGGAGAGCTTGCCAATTGTCTAAGGAGACAGAACAACAAGCAGTGGGGCAGGAAGTAGCTATTTGTGGACTCGTCGTGGGCACCAGCAGTTACCAGCTAGATGACCTTGAGCAAGTTATTTAATCCCTGAACCTCAGTTTACTCATCTGAATTAATACTGCTATTATTATTAAAAGGATTATAGGAGACAGTGTACATATGCATCAGTTTCATAGAGATTAGATAGAATTAGCATCCTTCCCCCAGTTAAAAATATGTTGCTCAGTAAAAATAAAACTGCCCAACTAGTTTGACCAGTTCCTTCCCACACCCCCAGTCTGATCTCAGTTTTCCTGGTCAGGTGCTTGTTGGAACTGACTGTGACTAGAACTGACAGATTTGGCAGACTTCACAAGGACCTCTTTATATAGGGAATGTGTGGTTATGTAAACACAGCAGACTTTAAGCCCAAATGCCCCAGGTCACTGCCCTGGACTGTAGGACTTTACTAAGAACACAGGAAGCAGGCTGCCAGTTTTCAGTTCTGGGGTGGGTCACTACCCGTCAGACTTTTCTTGTCCACTCTCCCCTTCCTCCACACCTCCTGCCAAGCAGCAAGCCCACCAAGCAACAGTTACTAGTGTAATAGAAAACACAAAACAGGCTTGAACCAAAACGTTTTTTCCTCAGCTCTGCGTAGCAAAGATAACCAAAGAAATACATTTGGTTCCAAATCTCAGGGAAGTGTTTAGGAATCCATGGGCAGTACCTGCTGAGCCATCTCTGCATCTTAATTAGGCTAAATCCTTCCCTTGGAATGCCCTCCTCCAGTTTTTCATGTAAGACTTGTCTCCTATGCTACCACCGACAGAAAGTCTTCCCTGATTTCTTCATCCATGTCTTCTTCACTGAAAGATCTGACTTCCTTCTATGAAATCCAACTTTTTAAAATACATTTTAGAAAATACTTCTAAGGACCCTGAATACATTGCTCCTAGATTGGAGTTTTCTTGATACTTACTCTTCATGATCTTCATGTACTGGTTTATAAATTTCTGGAGTACGAAGATTTGCTCATACTAGGATTCCCCTGCATTGCCTAGGGTGCGTAGTGAGTGTTCAGTACGTCTTGGAGATCAGATGTTCTCATCCAAGATGGGGATGAATAAGGAATCCACTTCAGAGATCTACCATGTTCCGCAGGCAGCAGGCAGGGGGTGATGAACCACTTCATCCTTTCTCACCTGCCACCCCCAGTCACATACTCTTAACTAATAAACTCTACTCCCTGGTTTCCACAGAAGCCAATCCTTTGACCCTTCCAAGTCTTGGCCTGTGCTGTTTCCTGAACTTGGACTGCCCTTCCTTCCTGCTGCTAAGCTGCTGAGTCACTTCAGTTGTGTCTGACTGTGCGACCCCATAGACGGCAGCCTGTCAGGCTCCCCCATCCCTGGGATTCTCCAGGCAAGAACACTGGAGTGAGTTGCCATGTCCTTCTCCAATGCATGAAAGTGAAAAGTGAAAGTGAAGTCGCTCAGTTGTGTCTGACTCTTAGCGACCCCATGGACTGCAGCCTACCAGGCTCCTCTGTCCGTGGGATTTTTCCAGGCAAGAGTGCTGGAGTGGGGTGCCATTGCCTTCTCCCGCCCTTCCTTCCTAGAAAAGCAATTATCCTCCAGCCCAGATATGCCCTTTACAGTATGGCTTTCCTGATGTTTGGGCCTCTCTGCTCAGTGCTTTATACGATATAACCCCAATCTAACACTTCTCTTGTTGTTCTTTAGTCACTTATTTACAGGCTGCGTTTCTCCAAGGCAGGACTTCTTTCTTGGCTTATTTATCTTCATAGCTTTAGCGCCTAGTGTCCTACCTTGAAACTCCTAAACATTTTTGGTTCTGTTGAATTGAATCCAAAGGCAAAGACTCCTGAGGCAAACCAAGTAGGTCCTCTGACCTGAAAGCCAAGGTCAGGGAGAATGTCTGGAGCAGACTCCCTGTGCCAGAAAACGTCTGAACTCACACAGCTCTGGCTGGAGAGGTGTCCTTCAGGTCTCTCTAGGAAGGTCACAGGAAATCAAGGAGCCTGGGTTCTGTGCAGGGAGTGAGCTCTCTCTCTGTCCAGACCTTGGATCCTTCCTTCTGGTACTGATTTCCTCTCACCAGAAACTGGCCCGCCCTGGTCGGTCACCATTTTGTGAATGCAGCTGCAGCTCAGGGCACAGCTGTGCAAGTTGGAATTGTTTTCAAACCATTGTGGTTGATAACTTAAACATATAAATCACTAAGAACGTTAGTTGATTTTTAAGAAATATTAGGTCTTTCAAAAGATCACACACTTCTTTAGAGACTGAGAGAGTATATTACCCTCTTTGCCACAAAGACCTTGTGGTTCTAATTTTTTTCCACAATTTTTTATTTTGAAAAATTTCATAGCCTACAAAAAGTATGAGTACAGTGAACACCTATATAGCCTTCCTCTAGATTCACCAGTTGTTAGCATTTTGCTTCATTTGCTTTTTCTTTTTTCATGTCAGTATGTGTATATGTATGTGAAAGTGTTCGTTGCTCAGTTGTGTCCAAGTTTGCAATCCCGTGGGCTATAGCCTGCCAGGCTCCTCTGTCCATAGAATTCTCCAGTCAAGAATACTAGAGTGGGTTGCCATTCCCTTTTCCAGGGGATCTTCCTGACCCAGGGATCAAACCTGGGTCCCCTGCATTGCAGGCAGATTCTTTACTGGCTGAGCCACCAGGGAAGCCTGTGTATGCATATCCACCTGTATTTGTTTATTTGTTTTTGGCCCCTCTGGGTCTTCCTTGCTGTGTGGGCTTTCTCTAGTTGCGGAGACCTGAGGCTGCTTTCCAGGTGCCATGTGTGGGCTTCTCATTGCAGCGGCATTATGGAGTACGGGCTTTGGGGTGCGCAGGCTTCAGTAGTTGTGGCTTCTGGGCTCTAGAGTACAGGCTCAATAGTTGTGGCTCATGGGCTTAGTTGTTGCACAACATGTGGAATCTTTCTGGATCAGGGATCAAACCCATGTCTCCTGCACTGGCCAGCAGATTCTTTACCACTGAGCCGCCAGGAAAGCCCCTGTATTTTTTGATGAATCGTGTGAGAGTAAGTTGTAGACATTAAGACTGTCACCTCTAAACACTTCCCCATATCTTCTGAGAGCAAGAGGTATCCAGATTGTTCTAGTCATGTCCTTTAGAGTTTTTTCTTTTTTAAAAAAAAATCCAAGATCCGGTCCAAGTGTAGCCATACATTTAGTTGTCATTTCTCTGTAGTCTTCTATAATTTAGATAGTTTCCTAGGCCTTTTGTCTTTTGTGTCTTTTGGTGGGTTCATGTTGGATGCTCTATGGACTATCATTTAATTTGAATGATCGGTTATTTCCTTATACTGAGATGCAGGGGGAAACACTGTTAGCGGGTGACATGCTGCACCAAGGACGTAATACGAGAGGCACATTTAGGTCAGTCAGCCCTGTTGTTGGTGACGCTCAGTGTGATCATTTGGTTATGGTGTTGTCGGCCAGGTTCTTCCTTTGTGAAAGAACCTTTTTGTCCCTTTGCAAATACTAATTAATCTTTGAAGTGATACCTTAAGATTGCATGAGTAACTTGTATCTCCTCCCAAATTTACACAATGGTTTTAGCATCCACTGAAGATTCTTGCGTAAGTTGATGATTACTGTGAGGACGATGTTCATTTTATTAAAATCTGATTTAGTGAGATCCGCTGTTTAACTCCCTCAAGAGCCTTCATTCTAAATATGCTACCTAAAAATACATTGAAAACCGATAAGTCTTTACTAAATATGAAAATTTGATTGACCTAAATAAAACTAAACTTCTGATTATTTTGAAATTCATCATTTTAACTCTTCTTAATAGAGTTTTTTTTTTTTTTAGCTGAGATTGTTTGGTTTTATAAGCTCTTCTTAATATAGTTTTTGTGGGCTCTAGGGTGGATGTATCTGCATAGACCTTAAATTGTAGGACTAAAGCACAGGTGACCACTTCCTGCCACTAAACCACTGTCACAAAAGTGACAAATAGTAAATAGGCAAGTACTTGTTTGCTAGTGGTGTTAAAATTTTTATGTCATCATTTTTAGGTGAGACAGTACAAATTAATAGATAAAGAATGAGGCCACTGGAAGCTGACCTAAATTTCAATCCCAAATTTACTCTCTAGGTTTTAATCTGAGGTATCCCATAACCTCTCAGAGCTTCAGTTTTCCTCATCTGTAAAATGGTAATAATAACAACAACTGTATTTACTTCAGAATTACTGTGAGGTAAAGTGTTTATTTTTAGCAAAGCGGATCCTGTATTGTAAGCACTTAATAACTGGTGTTTGTGGTGGTAAAGTTGGTGGTGACTGTTACTTGTGCTAGGGATCAAATATAAAAAAATGTAACAAGAAAAATTATGTATTCAGGAACTTAGGAAGCTTTGTTTTTGAAAGGTAGCCAAGAACATTTTGGAGGTTGTGGTAATGTGTTCTCAGGTGTTAAGGGGGAGAATTTTTAAAATTTTTCCTTCAAAAGCCTGGCCAAACAAAATGGAATTATCCCCGTAAGTCCCTGCCCTCATGCCATACCTGTTTCCCCAGAGAAGCACATTGGTCAGTTCAAGCTTGTCCCCAAATCCCTCACAGTCCTCCTCTTCCTCCCCAACCTCTCTGGCCCTGGTGGGAAAGCAAGCAGCTTTCTGCCACCCGTTCTGCCCATAACCCTGGGTGGGGGTGGTGGCCATGCCAGGAGTTCCCACTGCTTCCTCAAAGCCCAGATTTCCACCCACAGACTGGCTCTGAGTTGAGGGCCTCCCATAGCTCATCACACTTCGTAGGTACTTGGGTAAAAAGGTCACCATTTCTGAAACTTGAATTTTATTATCCTATAATCTCTTGCCTGGCTCAGATGGCACGGGAAGATGGAGGGAGTTATAATTTTGAGGCCAAGTTTTTTTTTTTTCTTAACACCTTTCAAACCAAACTAATAGAAGAACCTACCATCATTGTGACAGTTTCAGAAGTTTGATTTTTAGGTATAAAAGGCTTTTATTTAAAGACTGTATTAAAATCAACAAATAGTACCACATTGGGTCATTCTGTCTCCTGATAAAGCTGGCTAATGATATACGAAAGCAAATATTCAGTTACCTTATTGTTTGTTTACAGTAATATTCAAGCTGTCATTCAAAAACCTTTAAGGTTTTCCTTTCGTGTCTAGATTACTTCCCTTTATTCACCAAATGCTTACAAATGCAAAGAAGAGAGTGTATCTCATTCATTTGAACTCTGAGTTTTATAATGAGACCACATGCAGAACTCAGTTTAATTTTACATATCACAGGGACTTCCTTGGTGGTCCAGTGGCTAGAACTCCCTGCTCCCAGTGTTGGGGGACTGGGCTTGATCCCTGATCAGGGAACTAGATCCCACAGGCCACAGCTAAGACCTGGAACAGCCAAAATAAATAAATATTTTAAACAGTTTACATAACACAACGATAACTGAAAATGCAATAAAAGAAAAATAGACACTTGCACAATATCCTAGTTTCCAAAGCACCTTACATATGTCATCTACCGAGATGACTCTGTAAGATAATCAGGACGAATAACTAGTTTCTTCATTTTACAGATAAAAGAGACAAGATTCCTAAACTTTAGCATTCTGGTTCATGATTTCACCACTTAACTGGGTTTTGGAACAGTCACCATCAAACAAGTCACTTAATCACTCTTCAGGTTTCTTTTTTTCTTTCTTTCTCTCTGGTTGCTCTGGGTCTTCATTGCTGTGTGGGGGCTACTCTTCATTAGGGTGCAGAGGCTTCTCATTGCAATGGCCCCTCTTGCTGTGGAGCACAGTATATGGTGGCACTCAGGCTTCAGTAGTTACCTTTCGAGGGCTCTAGAGCACGCGCTTAGTCGTTGAGGCACAGGGGCTTAGCTGCTCAGCCGCATGTGGAATCGTCCCAGACCAAGGATCAAACCTGTGTCCTCTGCATCGGCAGGCAGATTCTTATCCACTGTACCACCAGAGAAGTCCCTCTTCAAGTTTCTTTAACTGTAAAACAGAATTTAAAGTAGTGCTTGCCTCACAGAGTGTTGTGAAGATGAAACAAGTTAATACACATAAGGCATTTAGAAACAGCACCCGGTGCATAGCAGATGCTCAGTAAATGTTAGCTTCTATTATTACTACACAGCTAGTAAGTGTGAGGACTAGGACCCCAATCCAGGCGTGCTGACTCCCTAATCCAGAGCTCTGTCTCCAGTACCATGTGGAATTTGCCTTTTAGTAAGTCATTGATTTAATTTCCGTCTCATGTTGACCTTATTATTTTTGAAGGCATCTTTTTTCTGCTTTGTTTGCTTTGACCTCGAATTTCTGAAGATCAAAGGGGAACGTGTTTGAAGTTTTCTTCCTTCCTGATTTTTTTTTAATCCTCTGACTTCTGTTGTCGTCTGGGTTTGGTTGACCTTGAGGTATCAGAAGGCATTTTAGCAGGTGAACGTCTCATGAAGTTGTTCTCATGGGTTTGTTGGGGTTTCTCTGAGTTTTACTTTGGTTGAAAGGCCTGGGGTAGGAGGCAGGGTTGGCCGCACTTGAGTTACACCCGTTCTCTGAGGTGCTAAAGGAATGTCTTAGAGCAGCGTTACTCAGAGTAGCAGCTGCAGGGAGTAGAGACCATTTGTCGTAAAAGAGCCATTCTGAAGAAATCAGTAAAGTATTATGGCATATTTTCTGGGAAGGGAAAAGAAGTTGTAGATTTTTTTCTTGGTAATAACATTTATAGCAGGCTTTTACTTGTGATTCCCAGTTTTTACTCTGTCCACCACCAGTGTTGACATTTATGGCTATGAAATAGGCCTGAGTGAAAAACCTGTGCACTTTTGTGGTAGCTACTCAGCTGCTATGGGGCGACACCCTCCCATTCCTCTGATGCCCAAGTTGAACCCAGTGTGGGATGTGATGCAGAAGATTGTAGGAGGCAGGCAGCAATGTACAGGAAAGGTGCAGCCAGCTCCACGGCCCTGCAGAGGCAAGGAGCTAACTCAGCTAGCGCAATGAGCTGTCCATCCCTAGGCCTTTTTGATGGGCCTGCTGCATTTACTGTACACAGACAGGGTCCTCTCCAAAAACAGGATGTTCAGTATGCCTCTCAGGGTCTTTATGGAACATTTGCACCAAGATTTAACTTGATGAGGCAGGAGATTTGAGAAGACGTGCCAAGACCTCTTTGTGATCTTTGCATTTTTAACCCACTGACCTCTAATACTCTCCTTGACAAATTTAATTAATGTTCTCACATTAAATGAAAACACTGAACTTTTAATAGATTCCCTGGGGCTTGGTAATCATTTGATATTATTTCCAAAGGAGAGAGGGTATGAAGAAATGATGTTTTATCCTTTCTGGTTTTTCAGTTAAGTTTTATTGTTCTTGCCTGGCCACCTGCTGAATTCTTTAGCCCATCCAGCCCGGAAGCAAAGCCCAGGAAACAACTCTGGGTCCTGCCACGCAGGCAGTCTCATTCGTGTGGCACCATACCCGTTCCTGTGGGCTTGGTGCTTTCCCTTGTGTCCTGTCGTCTGCCTGATGTGGTGGCCACTCCTGGTGTGCTGCCTCATGGTTGATCTTTCTCCTGCTGAGTTTGCTTGGATGCTCTGTATAGTGGATGAGGAGTTGGAGGAGAAGATAAAGAGTACCCATTATTCACTGTCCCCTGCCACTGCCGTTACAGGCTGCTCAGGACTCCAGAGAGCTTTGCTTCTAGGCCAGTCGATGAGCTGCTTTGATGTGTGAGAAGCTTCTGAATGTGGTGGTTCTTATCCTCCTTCCCCACTTACATCTTTCTGGCCCTCAGAGTGCCAGTTCAGTTCAGTTCAGTCGCTCAGTCGTGGCCGACTCTTTGCGACCCCATGAATCGCAGCACACCAGGCCTCCCTGTCCATCACCAACTCCCGAAGTTCACCCAAACTCATGTGCATCAAGTCGGTGATGCCATCAAGCCATCTCATCCTCAGTCGTCCCCTTCTCCTCCTGCCCCCAATCCCTCCCAGCATCAGAGTCTTTTCCAATGACTCAACTCTTCGCATGAGGTGGCCAAAATATTGGAGTGCCAGAGGAGGGCCTTATTTCTGATGATTTCCTTTGAGGTCACTAGCAGGACTGCGAGTAGAGGTGACAGCTGAGAGACTTAGCAAAGGTAAAAGGATTGTAGAGAGGTCAAACAGTTGAACTTAGGCTTAGACTAACTCATGGTGGACCTTTGCTTAGCTGCCAGTGTGGCAGGATGCGCCAGAGCTCGCCCCTTCAACACCTGTTGTCCTCTTTGACGTATGTGCTGATTCTCTCAAGTCAGCTTCCTTGCTTGTCTGGGCTCCTGCAGTGCTTTTTATTTCCATTTATCTCCCTCAGCTTTGTAGCAAGTCGTTAATTGCTTTAAAGTCTGTTTCTTCTACCATGTAAGTGTCTGGACAGTTGGAACGTAGTCTAGTTCCTCTCACTATTCCTCATAATCCATAGATTGTGTGTCATTTGTAACAGTTGCTCAGTAAATCTTACTAAATGGGACAAAGCTCAGCATGTCCATGGACATCCTGCAGCTCATGTCCATGTTTGCAGATCATGTACTCACCTGTGAGGCAGGAGAATATCCTTGAAGAAACAGAGCATCACCATCAGACATGACATATAAAGACAACACTAGCCTATTGCTGAGCTTCTTTTTTCTTTTTTTAACAACTTTCGTTGAGACATAATTCTCAGTTCACCCGTTTAAAATGTACGGTTCAGGGGTTTCCAGTATGTTAACAGAGTTATGCAGTCACCAGCACGATCAATTTTAGCAGATTTTCATCATTCCCAGAGGAAACACATATCTATTTCCTCCACTCCCCCAGCCTTGGACAGTAGAACACTAATCTATTTTTGTCTCTATAGATTTGTCTATACTGGGCATTCCATAAAATACATAGTATTTTGTGCTTGGCTCCTTTCAGTTAGCATAGTGTCTTCAGCACACATTCAGGTTGAAACACGTGTCAAGCCTGGAGCTTTATGGAAATTGGAGGCCAGGTGATGCTTGTTTCAAGAGCGGCTGTGGCTCAGGCCAGTGGTGAACCTCTTGTTGTTGTTGTCCAGTCACTAAGTTGTGTCCAACCCTCATTAAAGTTGACCAAGCCTATATAATGAAAACTCCATAGATGTGACCTGAACTTGCTTCCCTGAGTCATTTTAGAAATCAAAGTAAAATTTATGAGTATCTAATAGAGTGCCTGGCACATGAGGGTCTCAGGGTGTATTTCTTCCCTGTGTCCCACTTCAGGTTCTTAGATTTTAGTAAGAACTCACCAAAGTGAAACAATAGATGAGTTTTTAGTTGGTACTTTGAGTTTAATTTACTGATTCCTCCCCCCACCCTTTTGTTTTTGTCTTCCCCAAGGCTATGCCTTTCTGCTGTTCCAGGAGGAGAGCTCGGTACAAGCTTTGATCGACGCCTGCCTAGAGGAAGACGGGAAACTGTACCTGTGTGTGTCAAGCCCCACCATCAAGGATAAACCAGTAAGTAACGTGCAGCCAGCTGTTGCTTTTCCAGAGCATGTGTGCAATCAGAGTAGCTGATCACCTTCCCCTTGTCATAAGAATGCTGGGAACTAGGATCCCCTTACCCAGGGTGACCTCGCTGTGCAGTAGCGTGCTGGACTGTTGTTGACTGGGAGCTAATAACAATTTTCTCAGTTTTTGGTTTTATACCTTTGGGAATAAATATAAACAAATTTGCCCTTGTCTTTCACTTTACAGTTCTTTTTAACTAATTCCTATTCAGAAACTCTGAATTGAGGTAGATAGGGCCCTTAGTCGTTTTGGCAGCTGTTTCTGTCATTATTTCAGATCAAGGGCAGGAGTGATTTATTTATTTATTTATTTATTTTAAATAAAAGATCATAATCTTCGATGTTTATGTGCCTTTGAATGCAAAGCTTTATGCTGGGTGGTACCCACAGCTGGCTAAATAGAGCCTTCTGGGCCAGGAGCTTACACTCCAGAGTGGATAGCTTCAAGCTGAGAAGGGGCGGGGAAAGATGGAGAACGTGGATCCAAAGCTGTAAATAATGCACGCTGCTATGGAATTTGTGGTTGAGTCTGTGGTTTCTGAGCCAAAGAGTGTGAGTGAATAAGTCACTGGGTGAGAAAGGAAGACTACTTCCTTTCTCCTGACAGAGGGGATATCAGTGGAAAAGAGGCAAGACTGTTCAGGGCAGAAGAAAAAACTTGACTAATACTGCAGAAGTAAACTCCAGGAGGTGGGGAGGGATAGGGAGGTCTGGCGTGCCGCAGTCCATTGGGTCGCAAAGAGTTGGTCACGACTTGGTGACTAAACAGACACAACAGTGATCCCTGAGGAGGTTGGGAGAGGGGTGAGACTTGTGTGTCAAGGCCTGATGCTCAGAGTGGGAAATAGAGTAAAAACAGTAGCGTGGGCTAAGGGGCCAAGGCACGTATTTACCACGGGGCCTGCAGCACCCCCTGTAAGACTTAACCAGAGGTATGGGCTTGGTTAACAGCAAGGTTTACTCTCAGACACATGCTTGGGGAAGGAGTTGTGGTCGGATGTAAAGCTCCCAGTCTGAGTCTTGATTCGAGCATTTAAATATCTGCTTGACTGCATAAGTCACCTAATCCTTGCTGCAACTTGGTTTCCTCACTGATAAAATGAGAAGACCAATAGTTCCTCTCGGGATGTTGGGGGCTCAGATAAGAGGAAGAAGCATGTAGAAGCACTTGATGGGGTCGGGTACTTGCACAAACGGTGCTGCTAGTCCTACATGGTGTTAGAGGACTGGGGAGAGCGAGATCAGAGGTTACCTACTGAGCAGCATCTTTTGAAACAAATGGTGACTCTAGAACAGGGTTTATAATTGTTTGCAGAATGATGCCAGGACTGGCCGTCTCTAAGTAGGAGAACGCAGCATGTAAAGCAGAAGAGCGGGTTACTAAGGAAAGGGAACCCTGAGTCATGTCACAATGATTGATGCAGAAGAAGAGGCAAGGATTTTAGCAAGTTTGAAAGTACCTCTGTAATTTTCAATTTCTGGGACCATTATCCAGTTTCTGTAACAGCAATGAACAACATTAGATAGGGTAGCTCTTCAGGTAGCTATACAGAAAAACAGTAGAAAATAGTAGGTTGGGAAAAAGAGCAGGGGGCCTTTGTTAACTTTGGTCTTAATTTAAACAGCATGGAGAGGCTGTGTTGAGGGAAACATGGAGACTGACTGGAATGGGAGTGTGTTTCTTCTGAGACAATAATAAGAAAGCTGCAGCAACTTGTAAACCTCTTTGGAACAATAGGAAATTAGACAGACTGAGCCCAATTTGGCAGGGTCGGATGTCAGGGGAAAATGGTCACCCTTCAGAGAGTCTGCCACCGACACATCAGTGGAAGAGGTGTGGGGGTGAGCCGGGCAGTGTTAAGGTGGGGTTGATTGTACACTGTAGAAGGGGATTTGAGATATGTTTGTATCTGTCACGTGACAGAGACATAGAGGTACATATTGAGAGTTATACTTATAGGAGATGAAGAAGCTGTTGAATTGAGGGGAGGAGCCTGGAGATGAGCAGATGGAGCTTGTGTACCTTAGCAGGGTCGTGTCCCTGGCTGTGTGGGAGGAGGTGGACCGTGTGCTTGGCCAGGGAAAGCTCACACCAGGACTGGACGTCCCTGTGAGAGGGGATGAGCAGAGGTGGTATGGAGGCAGCACCATTACTGTTGAATATTTTCATGCCAAGCATGCGTATTACCCTTGGTATGAAGGACTTTTGAAATTAAATAGTGTAATTATCTGTTTTGGAAATGTTTATAGGGAAACTAACTTCCATTATTTGTGTCTCTACGAATTTCTGCCTTATTGCAGTTTCCGTTTTCTGAGCTCAAATGAAGCAGTTTTATTGGAGCTTGGTGAGTTCTGAACGGTGGCCGCTGATCACGTATTTCTTTGACCCAGGCATACTCAGAATTTCCAGCATAAGCAGTTTAAATGAAACTTAGCATGGGAAACATGAAAGTCCCCAAATGCCTATAATTCTAATGAACTGGATCCCATTTTGGGTTCCGGCTCTTTGGCTCCAGTTTTGAAACCTTCTCTTTCTTGGCGTTAGTTCCGCATCTTCCACTCCCAGCCTTATTTGGCTACACTTCCCCCCATTTCCTGCCCCCTCCCCCTGCCCAGATTTCAGTACGTTCCACCTCATCTAGGATGCTCCCACAGAAAGTGAGAGCTGGGTTGAACCTTTGGGAGTAAATGAGGACCTGGGCAATAGCTCGAGGTAAGGTCAGCTTCTAGAGGTTGCTCACCAGACCAGAGCTGTGACTCTCTCCTGCTTTTCCTACTTTTTAGCTTGGTCGCCTTTCAGTTCTTAGTGCCCTCATTCTGTTGTTTAATTCTCTCCAACCTCCCTGAATTTCTCCTTGGAAATATACACCATGTTCCAGAGTGACCTCACAGATTTTCTATCCTTTGCCCTCACCCTTCTCCGCAAATCAGCCTCCCGCTTCCTTTGTGTGGATTAGTTAATCAAATGGTTTTCCTAATACAGTGCCTGATAAAAAGCTTTCCCCTTACTTACCCTTTCTAAGATTGAGTTTGTTTTTTAACTCAAATGAATCTATAATTAGTGGATTTCAGGTAGTTCTATTTCTGGTCAGTGATTACCTTTCATTAAATGACTCCACTCAGGCTACTCTATGTATAGGTCTGATCCTGAAAGATGGCAAAAGAAACTGTATTTATGGCCTGATAATTGACTGGTCAGTGTTTTTTTTTTTCATATAGTTTTTTTGGAGTATAGTTGATTTACAATGTTGTAATAGTATCAGGAGTACAGCAAAGTGAATCAGTTATACATACATATATTCACTCTTCTCAGATTCTTTTCCCATGTAGTCCATTACAGAGTATTGAGCAGAGGATCCCTCAGTCTTAAAGAATGTAAGACAAATTGGCAAGAGCAGGAGTGATTGCACAGCCTCTAGATTTGTGTTTGTTCTTCCCTCTTCTGGCAAGAGCGGTTCCATAGCTCACATGTCCCAGGCATCCCAGAACACAGCTGTGTCCTTGTCCGTGCTTCCGGTGAAGCAGGCAGACAGTGTGACAGTGGTCCCTCTTGTTCAGGGGACTCTACCTTTTGAATATATAAATAGGCTGAGCCTGAAGGTTCAAGACGGCCGGCTGATAGAAGAGGAAGCCTAGGAGGGTCTAACAGATGGAGGGGCTGAAAACAGTAACCCTGGAAAGGAGGTGAGGAAGAAGACGTCATGGTTCTTAACTTCTAGAACACTTTGGCCAGAGATATGGGATAGCAAACACCAAAGGAGCGTCAGAGAAGTTTCTTAATTCCTCCTCCTTAAAATTTATAGCACAATTACAATCTACAAATATCCTAAAACATGACGGATTGACATTGCTATATATTTTTAAAACTGTCTTACCAAACTGATATGTGCTTATGTAACGTCAGTTCTTCAAGTTATTGTTCAGGCCATCCACTTAAAACTAGAAAGACAAAAATTGAAAAACAAATGGTGGAGAAAAAAAAGGAAACTGGAAATAGAAGCTTGTTTATTTCTTTAATTTTTAATTCTACCTAATCTATCGTTCCAGTGTCTCCTACCCCCATTTATATATCAGAGCAATCTCTAGAATTTTTTAGTCACTTTTTTAAGTTACAAAAGCAACCGGGATTATTTTGCCTAGGATTTAAGACTTTTCTAGTCTGATTCCAAATTTTTTTCCAACCTTAACTTTTTCTGCTTTCCTCCTGAACCCTATATTCCAGTCAACTAAAATATTTCTGCCCCCATTTCAATTTCTAATTCCTACCCTTATTTTCAGACTCCTCTCAAATGTCATCTCTTTTATGAAGCCTTCTCTGATCACTGCACCATCCTATAGTGAATCATACCTTCTATTATAGCTATCTCCAGCCCACATATAACTTAAAAAAATGCTGTGCCCTCCTTTTTCCCTTCAAACCATATTTGAGTGCCTTCTAGGGGCAAGGCCTTAGTATTGGTTACTGTGAATCAGAATACTTTGAGTCAGACATAAAAAGTGTTCAAAAGCTTAATAGTATAATGAGTAGATTTTTAAAAAGTGTGTAAATACACAAATTTATAGAGCCTGGTGCATAAAAGGTTCTCAAATATTTGTCAAATTAAGAAAAATAATGACTATGATGAAGATAAACTGTAGATTAAGTATTTTGAACAATTCATATGTACCGTGAATGATGAAAGAAAGCTTCTTGGATGAAGTGTCACTTAGATGGGGCTTTGAAGGATGAAGGGAGTTTGGAGATTGACCAGAAGTGTGGAGATGTCGGGGAATAGACATTTTGGAGAAACGTAACAGTACGAACACAGAAATGAGAAATTGTGTGGTATGAATGCAGAACACTTCAGATGGAACACCAATGTATGAAGGGAACAGAGGGAAATTAAATTGGGAAAAACAGGTAAGGACTTATAGGGCAATCTTGATTGATGGCCTCAGTCCTTGGGTTTTGGTATATTTGTTCAAACTCTTTCATTCCCCACCTACTACTTCCTAAGACAATAACAATAATTTTACCGTGACTCAATCAAATCTGGTTGTGTGTACTATCTCAAACTTGGAAATCTTTAGCACTCTGATCTTCTTGATTTATTTATTTGTTCCTTGGGTCCTCAGGGTAAATTCCTGATTTGGACACCTCCCATTAAAAGAATTTCTCCAAAGAAAGAATTCCTCCTCTAAACTATTCATAAGTTCTTTTTTTTTTTTTTCCCCGTCCCTGAATCTCTGAATTTGCAAAGGGGTCCAGAGTTTCGTAGTGATTACGTCTTTGGAAGTTGTTGTTCCTTTCTGGAAAAGCCTAAAAGATGCTGCAGGTCCAGTGTACAAGCTGGTAACCAGGGGATGAAATAGCCAACCCCATCCCCTAAAGGATGTATTCAGTGTTTTCCAAAGTGTGTTCTGAAGAACACTTGTCTGATCACACACTGGTCTCTTGAGAGGATCACTGACAGAAGAAGGTTTGCTCTTAATAATAACAGGTGTTGCTTACTGGGCACTTTTGTAGATTTTATATCCACTTTCTCCTTTAATTAAAGATTCCATAGCCAAGAACATTTGGGAAACATTGATATATTAAAGTTCTGAGGAGTTTTGCAATAAATAAATGTGTGTAAGATTGTTTAACCCAGCATATTATATACCTCTCTGGGGATTATACTTGTGAAGATCTGGTGGAATTAGTATTCCGTGAAGCTCGGTCAAAGAATAGGCTTCATCCCAGGAAAAACTTAGGTAACTTGAGCTTTTATGTGTACATTCCTCTCAAGAGTTTTAGTGAACAGCATGCCAGGGACAACATCCTTGCCCTAGCACCATGGAGCTGAAAATACACAGTTATGTAGACATTGGACAAAATTGTCTGGCTGCAGAGTATGAGTGCCTGAGGCTATGAACCTAGAAGTTAAAATAGCGGACTATAGTGCCAGTTTCATTGTTAAATCATTTTCGAGCTTTTCTAACTGCTAGTTTTGTTAGTAGGTTTAAGAAGAGTCTCTGGGTCATTTCTTAATGCACTGAGAACAGGCCATATGAGATTGGAAAGGAGAGAGATTAATCGCTCACAAATAAAAATGTATTTTGACTTTTGAAGGCAACTTGTGAACCAGAGCTGGTGGCCAGTGGCCTGGAGGATAGGGAGCCTTGCAGGCACACGACATCATTGCAGTGGAAAGAGAGACTCGGGGTCAGAGAAACCTGTTTCAGTCCTGAGTTGGTTTCACACTGACAAGTTTCTTTGTCTTTAAAAGTAGGGATAATTTTATAGCATACCAGTTATGGTGAGTGTAAAATGGCTAGCACAGTGGGGCAGTGTTGGCTCTCAAAAGTGCTAGTTTCTTCTTTCTTTCAAAAGGAAATCATCTATTATGCTTATACTTCCTAAATGATGTGGGAACATCAGAAGTGGTGACAAGCACTAGGCACTTCTGATCACTGAGTGGGTCCCCTGGTGGCATCAGAAATTTTCACAAATTAGGCTCAAGCCCTGGGGCACCCACTGGTGAGCAGACATACCATAATTCCATGTCTCTGGAAGGTAGCTTTTGGTGGAGTGAGGAGAGTGATCAGGCAGCTATAGAGGGATGGCTGCTGCACAGGTTCTTACAGCACCACCGTCTGCCCCTCAGGAAAACCTTCATTAATTCACCATTAGACTGAAGAGCTCGGAGCACTCACTAAGGCTTGGCTACTGTGCTGAGCAGTCAGAACCCACACAGAGAAGTGGTCTCAGCCTTACAGGCCCCAGGAGTCCAATGGAGAGAAGTAACTGTGTAACAGGAAGTGGAGTAAGGAGTCAAGGTGCTATGTTGGAAGCATTACAGACAGTAGTTGGGCGGGGGAGCCAAACAGCAAAGTGATCAGCTGTCCCCGGGGGCTTCCCTGGTGGCTCAGCTGATAAAGAATCTGCCTGCAATGCAGGAGACCCGGGTTCAGTCCCTGCGTTGGGAAGATCTCCTGGAGAAGGGCATGGCAACCCAGTCCAGTATTCTTGCCTGGAGAACTCCATGGACAGAGGAGCCTGGAGAGCTCTACTCCATGGGGTCTCAAAGAGTTGGACACAACTGAGTGACTAACACACATGTAGGTGTCCCTGAGGGAGTCTGGAAAACCTTTAGCGGGAAGGTGTTTCCTTGAATCTTATGAATGTTAAGTCTAGATATTAATCATATCGTCTAATTGATAATGGCTTGATTATAGCAAGTGTAGAGCAAGAAGGTGACATGACCATTTTCGGGGCACAGTCTATGCATGCTCTGTTTTTGCACTGGGTGCCCTTATGAAACAGTGTACAGAGTGCAGTTGAATTGTTCAGCAGTAACTGAAGGTCCCAGTGGAGCCTGTGGTTTCTATGCATCAGGCTGTGCAGCTTGGCAAAGATGGCAGCAGTTTCCATCTTGTACCTGCACTCTTTCCTGATATTGCTGGTGGGCCTTGGAGCATCCTAGAAGGGTGTAAGAGAATTTCCTGGGATTATTTTTGGGTCCCTGTGTAGGAAAAATCCTGGCTATTTTACTGAGGTGCTGCAGGACCAGCAACCTGTTGGTATCTGAGGAATAATCTTCATTTGCTTTGGGTCCCAGTGGAGTTCTGCCTGGTGGCCCCAGACCTGCCCAGAGTATGGGAGTCATATCAAGGCCAATGACTCTGAGCAGCTATTAAGTCCTTTCTGGCCACTTAACTGTAGAAGATACAGGGAGGGCGTTTCCTTTTCCTCTCCATTGGGTGGAGGACGATATTTGAGAATAATAGGTAGCACCCACACTCCTCAAAGGTGGCTGAGCTGTTTGTTAGGGCATTATGTGGTGAAACGTAGGTTGAGATGAGATACCAAATACGAAAATACTTTAAAGAGTCTTAACCACAATTATTGCCGTTATGACTCTTAGTTTTATAGTGGTCATAATAATAAAATGACCCCTTGCACTGTGGATGAGATAAAGATGCCTCACAAACCACAGACTAGCTTATCTGTGATACTGTGGGGCACTCCAGTCATTCTGTGAGGTCTGAGATGCTTAAAATAGAACTGCTGACAGCTGGGGTGGGTTCGGGTTCATTACCACTACAGCTGAGCTGTTGCAGCTGTATGTCCACAGACCTAGGTTTAGCTGACTCATCCTGGCTGTCAGAAGAGCTGGGATGCTGCTTACTGGGGAGAGCGGTCCTGATGGTTCTGCGCTGTTGTTTCTCTGATTCATGTCAATTAAAAGAATTGTAGGATTAGGGAGAGAAAAATGGAGACATTTTCCTGAAGAGCTTGAGTAGGAGTTTGAAGGGTATTGAAAAGAGGAAAAAGGAAATGGGGCCGGGTTGGGGGGATGCTGAACTATAAGCTTTATGGGTAATTTGTGGGAAAGAGAACAAATGGCCTGCAAGAGGGGTTTGGTCAGGTAATTTCCTAAACTGACCACCAGATTGCACTGTTGACTCTGAACAGTTTGGTTGCACTTTGGAGCTGCCTTGAGCCCAGCAAATGAAAAGGAAGGCACCACACGGTAGAACCGTTCAAGTGGTAGGTATTAAGGAGAGGACCAGAGCAGGCATAGGATGAGATGTGCAAAGTGAGCTCAAGATAACATTATTTATTAGTAGTGTGTGCTTAGTCACACAGTTGTGTCTGACTTTTTGCGACCCCCATGGACTATAGCTCACCAAGGTCATATCTAAATTCTAAATAGGGGTTTGAACTGAGAGAGTTCCAGAGCTATAGGGAGACTTGGTCATATTCAGAAACTTGAAGCCCTAAGACTTGTGTTTAAAACTGTTCTTGCTAAAACTGTTCTTATCCTGTTATTAAAGATAAAATAAAAATGCATTTTTTATTTAACTTAGAGGCTTTTGCAAATTTTCAATGACATTTGCTTTTTAGGAAATAATGCTATAGCATCCTATCAAAATAAATGACCTGTATTATATTTCTTAAGTTTTTCCCCCTTGAACTTAGCCTAATCTTATCCCTTTTAATGACTCTGTTTTAAATAAAATGAAATTAAGTTATTAGGGTGGTATAAACATAATTGTGCTTGCGGACTGTGAATTTTAAATCATTATAACTAGGTTTAAGCACATCTTTATTAATCAAAACAGGAACCATTACAGTCAACACATTTTTGCCAATGAGAAATAAATTTGCTTATTCCTATAGAATAAAAATCCATGCTTCGGAATTCAGTGAACTCTTGGAAAGTATTTTCTGCCTCCTGCTGGTTGTAGAGGCGTTTTCCCTGCAAAAAGTTGCCAAGTTGTTTGAAGAAGTGGTTGTTGATTGGGAAGAGGTCAGGTGAATATAGTGGATGAGGCAAAACTTTGTAGCCCAGTTTGTCCAACTTCTGAAGTGTTGGCTGTGTGACGTGCATTCAGGCATTGTTGTGGGAAGGAATTGGGCCCTCTCTATTGACCAGCGCTGGCTGCAGGCACTGCAGTTTTCAGTCCGTCTCGTCAACTGCTGAGCATACTTTTCAGATGCAATGGTTTTGTCAGGGTTCAGAAAGCTGTAGTGGATCAGACTGGCAGCAGACCATCAGTGACCATGACCTTTTTTTGGTGCAACTTTGGCAAGCGCTTTGGAGCTTCTTCTCGGTCCAACCACTGAGCTGGTCATCACCACCTGTCATATAAAATCCACTTTTCATCACACATTACAATTCAATCGAGAAATGGTTCATTGTCGTTGCATAGAATAGAAGGAGACGACACTTCAAAAATGCCAATTCTTTTGATTTCTGGTCAGCTCATGAGGTACCCACTAATAGAGCCTTTTCACTTTTCTAATTTGCTTCAAATACTGAATGACCATAGAAAGGTCAACGTTAAGTTCTTTGGCAACTTCTCATATAATTGTAAGAGGATCAGCTTTGATGATTGCTCTCGATTGGTCATTGTTAACTTCCGATGGCCAGCCACTACGCTCCTCATCTTCAAGGCTCTCATCTCCTTTGCAAAATTTCTTGAATCACCACTACACTGTATGTTCGTTAGCAGTTCCTGAGACAAATGCATTGTTCATTTTGCAAGTTGTCTCCACTGGTTTATGACCCATTCTGAACTCAGTACTAACTGTTGCTGTTACATGTTAATATTAAGTTGTTTTAGATTTCTTGAAAGCTGTTGAAGTCATATTATGGTATAAATTTGTGTATTTATGCTATCAATCTTTATGTTTGGTTTTTGCCTTTATCCTTAAAAAGCTTTTGCCTTTGGAGATAAGCAGTTATACAAAGCCAGTTATTAAATCAGAAGATAGAAATTTAGAAGACTAATAATTCAGCTAGGAGGTTTATGGTCCTCACCAGAACTTCCATCGGAATACATGCTTAAAAAAGGAACTGAAACTAAGGGAAAACCATTTTTGTATTCATATTTTCTCTCATAAGTGCTTATGGAACAAAACAGTCCTTTGTGAACTGTGTGGTAACTAAACCTTTCTAATCAGAGATCACAGGCTGGAGCCCGCAGAAATGATCTGGCCTGCAGTTAATTTTGTCTAGCCTGTACGAGTGTCTTTCACATTTGAATGAGTTCCCAACATTCAGAAATCTTGGAGTTTCACATAAAAATCTGAATTTCTAGCTATTTTTGAGAAATGGAGAAGCCTGACAATACAGTCACAAATGATAAATACTAGCTGAGAGGAGTGTCTGCTTCCTTTAAAAGGAGTGGTTTAACACTGCTATATTTAAAATAGATAACCAACAAGGGCCTACTCTATAGCACAGAGAACTCAGCTCAATATTCTATAACAACCTAAATGGGAAGATAATTTGGAAAAGAATAGATACACACGTATATGTATAACTGAATCACTTTGCTGTACACCTGAAGCTAATACTATAATATAGTACTATATATAAACTATATAAACTATAATATAAAACGAAATAGAAGGAGTGGTTTACTCCATAGTGTCACTGCCTGCCTACTAACTATTGTCCTGGTAACCTGACATGTTTATGCTACCTGTCCTGCCCTACAGACGTTCTGTGTTGTGTAACCCTTGCTGTAAGGTTGTGGCATGGCCAGAGGGCTCGTGGGTGCTGCCTGCCAGATAGCCTCTTCCTGGAGTCACCTTTGCAACCAAATGTGATCAGGTTTCTTCAGGAAGTGGTACTGGAACCATGTCAGTTTCATTTAAAGTAATCTTCACCATTCTGGTGACAGCCTTATCTTTTCCTTAGGTTGTTAAGGCTTTTACTGCCCAGCATATATAACCTGTTGACAACACAGTAGAAGAATTGTTATACAAAGACATGCACACACACACACACAGAATAATCACTGTGGATATAAAAGTTGTTTTGCCAGGGGAAATTTGTGTTGAATTAAGACAGAGGTCTAATTTCAACATTTCTCAAAAACAATTATTAAAGAAATAAAGATAATAAAAAGTTCTTTTATTTATATTGTGTTCCTTTCTGCAAAATATTTGAGTCAGCTTACAAAGTATTCGACTAAAAGAGTAGAGAAACCTGTGTGTGTGTGTGTGTGTGTGTGTGTGTGTGTGTGTGTGTGTGTGTGTGTGTGTGTGTGTGTGTGTGTGTGTGTGTGTGTGTGTGTGTGTGTGTGTGTGTGTGTGTGTGTGTGTGTCTTGGGGCCAGAGAATTTATTCAAAGAGTAAGTCAGAAAGAACATGAATATTAGACCCTGAGGTCTGAGAATAAACCTTAGAAGATGGAGAACATTCCTGAGTAAGAATGGTCTTATATTTCAGAAAGAAACTAAAGTGTAAATGAAACTTCTCAGTGCAAACAGTACCACAATATTTCTTGCTTAGCCTTTAGAGTGTGCTGATGTTGGCCTGTGTTGACATTTCTCTGAATTTGCAGTGGCGTGAGCTTTGAGGAGCTGTTTTGTGATGGCAGCTGGGAAATGTGGGTTTTGTGAATACGGTTAATCATTACTGTCTCCCTAGTCTTCTTCCTGTATTTTTCCCAAGAATAGGGTAAGGGAATGGGTTGTGTGTGATGTAATGAAGGGGTGGGGAGGGTGTTAGAGGGAAGAAGAGGCAGCAGTGAAGCCTCTCAGCAGGCGGATTTGAGATCTTCTGCAGAATTCTTTGAAGCAGCAGCAACCTCCAGCTATTGTATGAGGCTTCATTTTCTGTACTTCTGATTAAATGAAACCAGCACACTATGGATACTACACACGAATTGTTTTTATTTGTGAGCCATATGATTGAACTCAGTTATCATAAAGTAAATAGAATTACCAGATCCTGAAGCTACCTTAACTACTTTATTAGGGGTGAGACTAGAAGAAAAAAGGGCTCCGTACAGAAAAAGATTTGCCCTGTCTTTTGTATGTTGACGTTAGAATCCTTTCTCTTGGTGTCAGGAGATTGTGTTTTTAATTAAACATTAATAACGAGCCCTCATGAAGGCATTTGAAAGTGATGTTTTATTGTATTGGTGAATCTGTGGTAAATATCAAGGGATTGATGATTTCAAACTGACCAAATTTTACAAGGAAAGAACTAGATTTTCTTCCCCCCCACCATGTGGAGATTTTATGGCTTCCAGTAACTGGTGAAGGCAACTGTGTCATAAAAGCTCCAAAAGTTGTGGGGGGGGAGGTAAATTTTGTAACCGTCATAATGTGTAGCCTGTTTCTGATGAGCAGTGCCAGTCTTGGAGTTGATTCAAGGTGTTTTGAAAGTGTCATTGGCAGATTTATCTTTCAAATAGAAGAACTACTGGATATAAGGCAAGCCACATAAAAAATTGTCATATATATATTTCCTTGCATTAAGTGTTGATGGTTGAGAATGGGAAAAGTGAAAAATTTTGTTGATACTAAGGAAGTTAAAATTCAGCTGTTTTGTTTCCTATCCTAATCAATGAGGAGAAAGGAGAGGCATGTTCCTTAAAAACCAGTGCTTGTTTCTTCGCTTTTACAACTGGCCTGCTTGAGCATGTGGCCAGCTGAGTGTGTGGCCAGGTGGTTTTCAGGCCGTGCTGAAACTGGCCTTTCTGTATGAGAGGGTTTTTTGGTGGTTGTTTTGTTTTAAGCTATTCTCTGATAGTTCAGTTATGAGTTGAAAGGAGTATGTTTTAAGGTTACGATTCTGGTGAAATATTTTATACGATAAGGATAGCATAGTGTAACTTATGGGCAGGGAGTCAGAGTCCCAGTGAAGAGATATTACCAAATAGAAAGAAATATGTCATAGAGATTTCTTTTCCTACTCTTCAAAAATTTACTTGAATTTCTAGACTTAGCTTTATTTTACTGGACTTATTTAGGAAAATCAGATCAACCAAAAGTAGATAACTCTGTGACCTTCAGTATTTGATATTGCTGGTAATTGTGTGCTAACTTGATAAGTGTAAAACTGTGTTAAATCATATTGCTGAAAGATAAATGTTTTCATTTTAGGAGGTGATAATTTAAAAGCCAGACATATAGATAATTTTTAGAAAATATTCTAAAAATTCCTGTTCCCTCTTTAGGTGAGCTCTTAAAAAGCTAAGTGCTATAATGTGACAGGTTATGAACAGTTTAACGTGTTAAAATGGATCTTATTCAAAACCCAGACTCTTATCTATAAAAGACTACCCTTTTTTAAAACCACAGGTGGTTTCTGAAGGTTTCACAGCATATGTCTAGAGATTACATTAACTAATAACTGGATTTTGTTTGGGTTGTGTATGTTGTACAATGCACAAATCAGTGGGTTTATCTTTAGTCACCTTATTCTCATTTGGGGTTAATGGAAATGAAGTAAGGACCAAGTAAACGACTTTTTTTCAGGTGCAAATTCGACCATGGAACCTAAGTGACAGTGACTTTGTAATGGATGGTTCACAGCCTTTGGACCCCAGAAAAACTATCTTTGTTGGGGGAGTTCCACGACCCCTTCGAGCTGGTGAGTGGAAATAGTAACACCACAACAACAAAACCAACAACAACAACAATCCCCAGTGTGTTTAGTCTTCCGTGTTTTCTACACTTCTGGTCAGCTATACACAGTCTCCAAAAAGAAGGCCATCATATCAGTTCCACTGAGCTGACCCTTAAATGTTTTCTGCCAAGATGTTGTATTTTCTTATGCTGCAAGAGTGAATTTCATTAAACTGTTATTTCAGAGGGTTGGATTCTAATTAGTGATTCCCTGTTCAACCAATTATTTAAAAAATAATAACAATGCATTTGGCAGTATGCATTGTTAGCCAGTTAGTATTGTTATGTAGAACAGAAAAAGAACCCCGTCAGAAGTCTGTCCAGGGCAGCTGTGTGCACTCAGCGACAGACTACACCACTGCTAGAAACTGTGTCACTGAAAACCAGCCTGAACTCTTCCCAAGCAAAACAGATTCCTGTTTTTTTCTTACGTACTTTGAAAAGTGAGTTATGTATTTGAGCATCTTTCATTTGACTTCATGAAAGCGCCCCTGTTTTTTGTTTTTTAAATTCCTTTCCAATGATTAAATAATTGTGCCTGCTGGAATTGGGCAGTATCCTAATTGACTGGGGCACCAAAGACAAATCTAATTGCTTATTAGATCAGTATGATTGCCTGTGGAATATAGTAAAATTATTTGTAAGAACAGTTTGTAAAGTGCTTTAAAATAGCTGAGTTTATTTTTTTAAACTAAGATAAAAAAATAAGCTAACCATTGCCACTGTAGTAGCAAAGGGCAGTGTTATCTCATGTTAGTATAAACAAGTGGGCTTAAGTATTCTACTTAAAAAGTAAAAGAAAAAGCAGAGATCATTAAATCAAGCTGTGAAACAGCTCTGTGACTTTCGTGACTTCTTAATTCTGAAGGTTCCTCAACTTTTCTAATGCATTTATTCAAATCTCAACTCTAAGCTACTGCTAAAAGTTTAGGTCTTTATAAAGATGTATTCATAATTCCATTTTGAAAGACCTTAAAACAAATTAATTATGACTGGAGTTCATAATTTTATGGTATTTCAGAAAGTCAGGTGTCTTGGGTCTTTTTCTCATCCTAGTGGCAAACTCGCCCAAAGAAAGAAAGCAGAGCAGCAGAGATGCTTCCCCCTTTATCTGCCATCAGAGAGTAAAGTCTAAGCAGGGCCAACTCAAACGTGAACAGCATTATGAGATGAGGGCCAATGCAACCCTTTGTTTCTAAAGAGCTTGTGCTTAAAAAAAAAAAAATGTGAGTAGGGGCGCTGTGTAATATTTCTGGCCTTTTCTAACTGGTGATATGTTTAGGAGTGGAGAGAGAGAAAAATCCCCTTTCATAGTCTTTAAACTGCAAATATATTCTAAAAAAAAAAAAAAGGCATTCCTTGCTAGTACTCTCACTGTTCTTTTTTGCAACTAAAGACAAACACAAAGTAGTTTTAATAGCTTAGCCCTTTCCCTTTTTTCTTAGATGGGAATCTGAAAAAAAACTTTTCTGAAAGCAAAGTTCCTGCAGTTGTAAAAATAACAAAACTGACTTTAATCTCATGTCTGTTTTAAGTCACAGACACAATAGTTGATAACTAAATTGCCTTTTTAAACATTTTTCATCCTTTATTCTTTCTGTTTGAATTATTTGAAAGGATAGATATGGACCTCTCCCTGTGATCATCTGTTTTTCACTGTTCTGTGATCACACTGACAGCGTAAGACAGGAAACCCAAGATGCTGAACTGTATTCTTTCTTTAACATTCTATGTCTGTAAGATGATAGATGTTCTAGGGTTAAACAGGAATTATATTTAGTTATCTAGTTAGAAATTGGACTTTGTGTTCCCTGCCTAGATAATGCATGTTTTGTAAATTTCAAAGTTCGTTTTTTTTTTTAAAGTAAACTAATTTGTTTTGGTTTAAAATTTTGTTTTTGCCATTGTTGGATATTAATCTGCAGTCACTTAGTCTAATGAAAGTTCCCCCATGCCAGCACCTCCTATAAATGTAGCTAGTTTTTAGAAGGCTAAACAATCTACGTTAGTGTCCTGGAATTTTACTCTATCCAAGACTTCCAGATTGGAGGCCAAGTAGTCTGGATAAAAAGAGTTAACATCTTTAGCTTTTATCCCTGTGCATAGAATTGAATTTCTTTGGAACACACTGAGCTTTGTGGACCGGTGTGTGTTTTGGAATAGAAGACTGTTAATTGACTACAGTGCAGTTCACTTGAACAGTAAACATGTATTGAGCATGAAGGGTGTCACTGGCACCGAGAAAGTGCACGTCATGCCACACTGAATGGACATCCCACTCTTGCTGAACAGGTCATCACCTATAAAGTCAAAGATTTCAGAAATGTACTAATAGAGTACTAACCCAATTAATTGAATACTAAATTATATTCCATAACATAACGTTCTCAATTTTTGGTTTTTAAATATTTCAGGGCATTTTTTTCCCCAGGAGTATTGTGGTTTGAATTCTGGAAAGTCTTAGAACTATTTTAGGCACTATATAGAAGATGATCCTAAACTAGGTATTAGTGCTGGTACTCAACAAGTGAGATTTTGTGTGTCCAGATTGATTTTCACCTTATCCTGGGCCAGAAATGGTCCTTTAGCACATTACAGTGAATAAAATGTTATCACTCAAGAATTATCCTTTTGGATCTCATAGGGCTTTTTGTCTTTGATATTTTCCCATTGTAAGACAGGGACCATTGTCACTATTAAATGATAATATAGTCCTATCCCACTAAATAGAAATGCACAAACACTTCTGAAGATACAAGGCAACCTGTTTTAAGTGGATTGTCTTGACTGAGTTTAGGTTGTTCCTTCTGATCTTTTGACAAGCGTGACTTTTAAAAATTCAGTTTGGAAAAAAAATCAGGGGCGTAGAAAAATTAGCCTGAAAGTGGGAAAATATTGGTGGAAAATCTCGATGAGCTTACCCACAGATAGATTGCCTGATTGTTGCCTTTTCTAGGAAGCAATTTCTACTGTCTCTGTCTCTCCCTTCCATCACTCCTGTCACTGTCAGTGGCAGGCCAAGGATGGTCTGCCTGATGCCTCCTGCTGATTCTAGATCTCGCTTTCCTTCCATTTCCCATCTCTCTCCACCCCCACCCTAGGAAAAGCTGTGGGTAGACTTGCCATGCCACCGTGTGGCTAAAGTGTACATATTCTTGAGAGAGTCAGTACGAGGAAAGAGGTGGTCCATCTCTCTCGTCTGTCTCTCCTCCTGCTGCCACCTGGACGTGCAAGAGCATATTGCCACTCTTCATTCAGATGTTGTGAGCCACATGTCTTCCTAAATCTCAGTGCAGAAATCTCCCTGTTGCATATCCCTGTGGCATGAGAACCTTTCCTGGTGGCATGTCTTTGCTCTGATAGCAAGTACGTGCCAGGCTTGGGAGCTTTGAGGAGAGACCGCCAGGAAAGAGTGGGAAAGGAAGGATCTGGTCGCTGTCCTCTCCCCTGGTTTGTAACCATAAGTACCTTCTGACTCGAGCTTCTTGGCCTAGACATCTCATTTGGGGGCTGCCTCAGTAATCCAGCTTTGGGAGCCATGCGTTTCCAGCTTTGATCAGGCTTGAAAAACCCTCAGTCTTCCTTTCTAGTTAGAGGCATCTGTGAGCTGTTCCTCCACTTTATGACTTCCTCCTGACAGTTTATCTGACCAGGTCCTGCAGAAAAGATCAGTCTTGAGTTTCTGGAGCCTGCCAGTTGCCTGTCATCTTTGGATCTCTCACCTTTGTAACTGTTGTTCTGCTGAGTCTCTCCTGTCTTTTTCTCGCTATATTCTGCTATGGATCCTGCTATTTTCTTCTCCTCATTCTGCCCTCCCTCCCCCCACCCCAACTGTTGTGAGGATGGCTTTTCTATGGGAATTCTAGAGGAAAACAGTTTTTTGAGGTAAATATTCCCTAATGTATGGCATACATCTAGAGAACATGATGAATTTTTCTAAGAGCATTTATTCCACACATTCTGTGCCAACATTCTGGTAGGCCACAGAGAGTAGGAGTCATATTAGGAATGATTTGTGATTTAGGAAAGAGGAGTATTATAACCGCATCCTTTTTGTTCAGTGAAGTGGTGGCAGACACAAATCATCTTATGTCAAATTGGTCAGCACTAGAAGCTTTTTCTTTCACCCAGTCCCAAGTTCAGATGACTTGTCTCAGATAAACTCCAGAATTGGCATACTGACTTCATTCACCGCACTGCCCTTAAGATTAGGGATTTTCTAGTGTTCATTGGTATTTGTGAGCTCCCTCCTCTAGGAAAGCACACCCTCACCCACAGCTGATGTCAAAGGTTGCCGTATCAGTGGTAGTTTGAATAACATTAAGTAAGACTGGGATGAACTGGTGCTTATGGAGCAGAAACCAGGCCAAGTTAATGTTAAGCAAAGATTTATGAGTTAAGCAAATGTTAAAGAAAAACAACCCCTGGACAAAACGAAACATTTGAGCACCGCTCTGTGCCCAACAGTATGCCCAGAGTTCTCATACATGTTTAATCCTCATGAAAACCTTGTGAGGTTGTAAGTGGTAGACTTTTCATCATAGAGAGAAGGAAGCAGAGTTCAAAGGGGGTGATTAGTCAAGACCACAACAATTAAAAAAGCTAAGGCCCAAACTCAGATCTCCAGACTTCAAGTCTGGAACTCTTTACACAGAAGGAAGCTGCTTTATCAGAAGCTGAGATCTGAGATTCTGTCTCCATAACAGTAATAACAGTCAGCCTGGTACCAGCTCGTTTTAATCAACTTAAATACTCTTATTGCTCAGACTTAGTTGGTTGTTCATACCATTTATTTGAAAATATTCATAACTTCCCAGCATCTCATGCAGAGTGGAAGCTTATGAGCATTTCCTCTACTGAAGATACGTGAACCGCTTTTGTGATCCAACTCGGCAATTCCTTTCGTTCCGAAGCGCAGGCCTCTCGGTCACCCTGAGGTGCCTTGGAGACATGGAGCTTCTGGATTCATGATTTAAAATCTGAGAAGATGGACCTGTTAGTATTTCCCTCAGGAATGCTCATTCCTGCCCTGTCCCATTTGGCTCTCAGAGTATCTTGGATTTCTACATTGCCTTAGGCTAACTTTGAAATCTAATTAAACCTGGGGTGGTGGGGGGGGGCGGGGGGGCGCGGATGGGAGAGTCATCATGATTTTCTTTCTGTTGAGCTGATCCCTTTCAGATCTTTATGAAGAATTGGGAGTAAAACAAGTTGGGGTTCAGATTCACCTCTAGGACATGGCCACCACAACCCAGAGGAATTCACGGACATACTATACGCCACATACGACTGCAGTATTTTTGTTTCCCTCTCTAGTCTGGGACACAGGGAAGCTCATCACAAGAGCCAGTGTGTAGGTTAGATTTATAGTAGTGTACTGTTCTCATGGAACAGTTGTTTATGAGCTGACTAGAGTTATCATAAGAGCATAGAACATCTTAACCAAAGTACATAATGCCCTTGGACATGGCTACCAGAACTCGTAATTTCCCACCCCTGTGGTAGCCAGACAGACCCTGATAACACTGTCTGGATGGGAAAGAAAAAAGAGAAGTGGTTTAGAGACATCTGACTTCCTCACAGACTCTGTCTATGCCTGCTGTCACCTCTGTCTGTCTGAATTTCAACCTCTGGTACTCTCATCTTCCTCAGGTTAAATGTTAAGAACGTGCTCATGGGAGATAACGCTGTCCTTGTCATCTACAGAGGATGGTTTCACATGAGGATTCACTGTTATACATTTAGTAGGTGGTTTGACTACATTTCCCAGATAAGACATATCCTTGATCAAAGACTCACATTTCAAGAGCAGGATGGAGTTCGTAAAGTATAGATAGATCCATGAAGGTTTTAGTTGACTTCTACCAGATACTCACTGCTTTTCTTCTGTTTTTCTCTCTTCCTCCCAAGTAGTCAAAATGGTAGCCCTCTTGCTGGCTCAGCTTCCTCCTCATTCAGAGGAAGGGATTTATATGGAACTTTCCTACATTAACTGATAATGCTCACTAAAGAATTCTTTAAAACCCAGCCTCTATGAGTAGTTGTATATTATGACATCTGTAGGTGAATTTGTATCTTCCATATAAAAAGTATTTTCAGATTAGAATTTTGTAGGACTTGAGGAAAGCTTGCTCTTTGTTAGTTACCTATATAGTAGATGAATTAAATTACTTTTCTTAATGTTGTTTTTATCAACTGGTTACTTTTCTCAATAATTAGCAATGCTGTTTAGTACTTAAGCAACATCCCTCTGTTGTTTGAGTGCAGCATGAGTTTAGGCAGCAGGAAGTACATTTTTAATGAGGACTTGCTGATTGAGTAAGGACCAAATACAAACAGCAGTTGTTGAGTTATTATTTACTTTTCTTCAAGGATCATCAGACTATTGAGGTTTTTGTAGCTAAAATACAGGTTAAGGTAGAGAAATGAGTAGCCTTCATATTCTTCCCCCCAAAAAACTTTCTGTAGTCACCTTCGATTCTTCTAGCTTCTCAATAAATTGTCCTTCACTTGAATAAGACTTCATTGGCTCAAATGCCTGCAAACTTTTGGGTGGCCAAGAAAATGACTGCACATAAGCTTCTAAGTGGAAATTATTAATTTATATAATTTTCCTAAAAGCATAAGTGAACGAGGGTTTCTTTTTCCTGTCAGAACTGCTTAACTGCCAGTAGCATCAGCCATGACTGAATCTTTGGGCCGAGAAGGTGATTTTCCAACAGCCAGATTCACAAAGTGCTTGTGGAAGGTGCTGTCTCTGGCATCTGCGGATCCCTAAAGTTCCTTTGGAGACCAAGATGCCACAGAACCTCTGGTCACAGTGGCTCTTGTCTTCGGCTGGAGCTTCAAGCTCTCTCTCTACATTAGACACTTTCTTGAGTCCTTCCTAAGGGTAGAAGACAAGCGCGTTCAATCCTTTGCCAACATTCATCTCCTGGCCATTCACCAGGCTCGGGAAGTGTTCACTGTCTTATTCTATTCCAGAAGAAGCCAGGTCTTTGGGAAATTAGTGTTTAATTTCCAGGCCCCAAGGTTACCTATTTTACTAAGCCAACTTGACTAATAAAGGAAATTCATTAACAACTAAGGTGTATAAATTCAGCTTTCAATTTCTTCTTCTCTGTGACTGGAATAACGTTAGCTATGTGAGGAAGTCCTTAAGCTATCATAAATTGTTGAGACATAGTAAGGACCCACTAAATTCTGATATTCAGGGTACATACGTGATTCTTGGGCTTCCCAGATGGCTCAGTGGTATAGTATCTGCCTACCAAGCAGGAGACTTGGGTTCGATCCCTGGGTTGGGAAGATCCCCTGGAAAAGAAAATGGCAACCTACTACAGTATTCTTTATTCCTGCCTGGGAAATCCTATGCAAAGAGGAGGCTGGTGGGCTGCAGCCTGTGGGGTCACCAAAGAGTCAGACATGACTTAACAGCTAAACAACAGGGACATGATTCTTACTGCACTGTTTGAATGAATGTGATTTCTGGATCCTGCCCCAAGACTGAAGTCAGGGTCCCCTTGGGCTCTAACCAGCAATGTTTCTTTGACCGATATGACTCAGTAACTCTGATCATAATGGGATCATTGGGGTAGCTTTCTGCTCTTCTGTCTTTAAAAGCACTTATTCTCTGGCTTAGTTACTGCTAGCTTATTTACTCATCTTCTGAAAATTACCTGCTGGTTGTTAAGTCATTCTTCCTATTAGAAACAGAAGCTTAGAAATCAACTACCAGTATTAAGCAGTCTGGTTTGAAGAAGTCAGATAGAAAGAAAGCCTTTCTTTCATAGTGACATAACTTTGTTATTGCCTCAGCAGCTGCCATTATAGGAACCAGCAGTACATGGCTTTCCTTCTGTTCATAGAAATCTGGTGGAGTTCTTGCATCGTTAAGCCCTTCAGCCCTTGAACCTGCTGCAGAGCTCTCTCCTGCCACTCCAGCCCGTGCAGCTCTCCTTCTCCCCAGATACTGATTCCTGTGTAGCTCAGCTGTCTGGGGGCCTTTGCACACTGGCTGTGGCCCAGGTCTTCATCTGTCTTCCCTGTCCGCTCCTTTCCAAATACCATGTGTAGGTATTTGAGGAAGTGGATTCTTGGGTCATTCCCTAGGAGTAGGGCTAAGTCTTTTGGACTTAAAACCATGTGAGTGGCCTGAAAGGAGTGGTCATACCTGGAGGAGGTGCCATCCAGTATCAAGTAAACAATTAACTTCAGGCAGTTTGGATCCAGGTAAGTAACTGCTGTATGTCTCTCCATGGTACCCTTTGATGAGGACAGTTGTAGAATATCAGACCTTTGGAATGTCCAGTTTCCAAATGCCTTCTGTCTAGGTGTTTTGCAGATATGCCAAAGAGCTCTAGTGAAGAGTGCAGACCAGACCTCTGGATTTATAGCAGGGTACAGGATGGATGTGCTTTTACTGCCTTTAGCAGCTTAGTGTTTCCTGGTAATTATAAGCACTCAATAAATGTTTATTGCTGCTATTATCATTTTTAGTATTGTTATTTAGAATTTAGTGTGAGAAGTTAGTATGGAGATTCCTCAATTGAAATAAACTCTTAAAAATCTTTTATTTTTTAAAAAATTGTGGAGAGTTATTTCTAGGCTGTAAACATATTGCCTCTAGAATTAATTCTTTCTATAGCTTAATCTTAATGTAGTACTAGTGTGACTTTAGTAATTACTTTCAGCCCTAGGGGTCAGTAAGTAGACTGTTTCTTATTAACTTGTTAGGGCACCTGAAATGCTTTGCCTGCCCAGGGTCCACTCTAGTGGACTAAGCAGTTAGAAATTAGAAAGGAGGGTTGCTGATAGATCATTTCTTTTATACTATTGCTGAAGTTCTCATTATGTAAATTTGTGTGTGTGTGTGTGTGTGTAAATTCTTTGTTTCTTTCTTTTTTCATTTTGTTTTCAAATATCCTATGAGGAGCTCCCCTTCTTGAGTTCTAAGACTGGTGTGGACACTCTTCATGATACTTAACATGGGTTTTCCATTTCTTAGTTACACTGCATGATTCTTCCATATAGTCCTTCCTTCTCCTGGACAAGAGACCCTTCTAAACACTTATACCAAATGGTGTTTATTTTCTTGCAGTTGAGCTGGCAATGATCATGGACCGTTTATATGGTGGTGTCTGCTATGCTGGCATTGATACAGACCCCGAGCTGAAGTACCCCAAAGGTGCCGGCCGTGTGGCATTCTCCAATCAGCAGAGTTACATCGCAGCCATCAGCGCTCGCTTTGTGCAGCTCCAACACAATGACATTGACAAACGGGTAAGCCACTGCTTGGGGTATCATTGCCATGGGAAAGAAATGAAAGTTATTCCACGGGCCGCTGGGGAGAAAATCACCTTATGCGGCATTAGTCCATGAGTCCGTCTCGGCTGCGTGAGAAAGAGAATGCCCTTGGTATTTAAGGTGTTAATGAACTTTCTGTTTCCCCCATCCCTGGGGCGATGTTACACTTATGAAAGTAATGCTGCACAGTTTAATGAAGCAAACCAGTGCTGTTTAAAAGATAATGCCAGGACTTCCCTGGTGGTCCAGTGGCTAAGACTCAGCACTCCCAGCGCAGGGGACCTAGGTTCTACCCCTGGTCAGGGAACTAGATCCCCCATGCCACAGCTGAAGATCCCGTGTGCTGCAAGGAAGTCCTGGTGCAGCCAAATAAATTGATAAATATTTTTGAAAAAAAGATGATGCCAAGAGCACAGTGACAAAGATTGAGAGCCTGTTTGACCCATGTGGTCCTCTTAAAACAAAGAACTTGAACTAACATTTAATGTTAACATTCAGGAGTATACATAAAATATTGAAGTTCCCGTTTCTCTTAAACTTGCAAGATCATATGTGATAGCAATTGCTGGAGCTATTGATAGCAGTAGCTGCTTGCTGTCCCCTCTAGTCCCCTCCCCAACTCTCTTTCTCCTGCTCATAGCAAATAGACATACCCGTTACCTGTCTCCTTGCTCATTGACATTGCCTGCCTGGCCAGTGGAGGCACTCAGATTTGCTGTCATCCAAACAGGTGATAGTAGAGCTGGAGAGCATTGGTGTGCTCAGTTGGGTTTGGGGACAGACACAGGTTTAAATCCTTAAACCCCAGTTCTGCCACTATTTGGAAGCTTGGGGGAATAGAAGGAGTTAGGAGCTAATCTGAGACCTGATTGATAGAGTAATGGAGCAAGGGGGAAAACATCAAGCCTTAGACACTTCCATATGCAATTGTTCAATGGTTAATGCTTCCAGTCAAGGCTGTTTTGGGGGCATACACTGGACAGGAATAAATAAAGTAGTAAATGTGTTTTCTTACCAGGTGTCAACTCCTCTCTGTGGTTGACTAACTGGTTTTGTGTAGCAGACCTAAGTGTGTTAGGAGGTGAAAGTTTCAATGGGTGATGGATTTTTTTAAAGTCAGTAAGATAACATTTTCTTTAAGACGTAGATCAAATTACAAAAGCCAGTGCTTAAAATAAACAGTCTGTTTGCTATGTCTCTGGGATCCTTAAAAGTAAGTAGTGATGGTTTGTTTTTTAATTAAAATGGATGATTGTTTTACAAAACTGTGAGACACTCTAAATCAGTGGAAAGTCAGGGGTGATAAAGATTCAGCTCCATTCCTAGTTTTGAAGTGCCCACAGCACCCCTTTGGTAGCAGTAATTCCCCTACAGACTGTGAGCTCCGCAAAGCTGGACATGGTGTCCGTCTCATTCTCTGCTTCCCCACTGCTTGATGTGTAGATACGGTTGTTGTCTAGTCACTCAGCCGTGTCTGACTTTTTGCGACCCGTGGACTGTATCCCACCAGGCTCCTCTGTCCATGGGATTTCCCAGGCAAGAATACTGGAGTGGTTTACCATTAACTTCTCTAGGTGTAGATATGGTAGGTGCTTGGTAAACCTTTGTTGGATTGACAAATGGTGCTCTGTGAAGGGTTCTATTAACTTCTGCTGCTGGTGGACTTGCTTGTGCCTATATGTTTGTGAATCTGAAACCCCAGATTCCATTACATTTAGACTGCTTTTGGCCCCTGTCAGTGGTGAATCCCAGGCAATAAACTTAACCTGAAAAGCACTTGTGTATCATCTGTATCCAAGTAGCTTTCTTTTTGTTCCCCTCTGAAGCCAGAAGGCCTGAGACTGCTCAGGAGGTAGGTCCTAAAGATGATAAAAGAAGATTCCACCTTTCCTTTGCCCCCACCCTAACAACCTCCTGTCTTACTCCTTAGTTAGAAGGAAGTGCATTTACTCCAGGGTTTATGGTATTCTTTGAACTCCTTTAAGAATCGTAGAAAATTCAGGCGCTATTTGTTTTATTGCCTACCTCTCCTCTCACCTCTGCTGTACTCATACCCTCAGCATTGATTCCCACAAGACTTAGACCTAGGTAAGGAAGAAAGAAGTCACGTTTCTTTTGTTAGCATAATCACAGGCCATGCTGTAGAAAAGTGTTTGGCTCATCAAACTTCTCAGGAACGCCATTGACTATTTCTGCTCTTTGCATTTGGGTTGCCTATACCCTCCATTACCTTAGGATGGTCCTTGATAAACATTTAGGGTAGCAGCCAGTTGTGATAGAAGGAGTATGGAGTTTGGAGCCAGAACAGATCCCAGTACATTTAAACCTCTGCTGCACCAATCACCAGACCTCTGGTGACTCCAAACAAGTTACTTAATGCCCAGAGCCTTGGGTCCTCATCTGTAACTCCTGGGGAAAGTCTGAAGATTAAATGGGATTTGAAGATTGAACATCCAGAGTCATATGGCAGTTAAGATGTTTACCTGGCACTTGCTGATTTAACAGTATTCATCTTGCTGGAAGTGTACTTACACTGATGTTGTTAATATTAAATGGCTTGAATTTTATTGTTGCTCTGCTGGAGATGCAGTGAAAAGTTACACTGGTTAGTGAAGAGAGCCCTGGGCAGAGTCAGATGGCTAGGTCTACATGTGGTCCTGTTCCCAGTGGGCTGTGTGATTAAAGTCGGAGTTTCAGAATAAGGACAATAATAGTAATAGCTTTGTGTACCCCACTAGATTGTTGAGAAGCCCAGAAGAGACACTGAAAAAGAAAGCACTACATACAGTGTGACTCACTGGACAGGTGTATAGTGGGACTGTTGTGGTGCCACATGGTGTCAAAAGGGATCTGTTGGTTCCTTCAGTGCCCTGGAATGAGAATCATTTGAGTGGGAAACTGAAAATTACTGCGAGTGATGGATTGCCTGCTCTCCCTATCTCCCAGCTCCATCTTCATGCTCTTTGTTTACGCTGACCAAGATGCAGACCATATTCTTTACTACGAGAGATGGAGGCCAGCTTCTGTCTTGAGTGGGGCTCCTTTCCACTGGTTTTCTGTGAATATTGCACTCCCTTCCCTCAAACATTACTCTTTCCTTTTGTTTTCTTCTTGTTTTGAACATAGCCAGCAATACCTTTGGGCTTCCCTGGTGGCTCAGACAGTAAAGAATCTGCCTGCAGGAGACTCAGGTTTGATCTCTTGGTCAGGAAGATCCCCCGGAGAAAGAAATAGCAACCCACTCTAGAATTCTTGCCTGGAGAACTCCATGGACAGAAAGCCTGGTGGACTACAGTACATGGGGTTGCAAAGAGTTAGACATAACTGAGTGACTGACACTTTGATTTTCAGCAATACCTTATTTTGCTGCCTAGGGTACTCTGAGAAGTCAATGTCACCTCACTCCAGTACTCTTGCCTGGAAAATCCCATGGATAGAGGAGCCTGGTAGGCTGCAGTCCATGAGGTCGCAAAGAGTTGGACACGACTGAGCGACTTCACTTTCACTTTTCACTTTCATACATTGGAGAAGGAAATGGCAACCCACTCCAGCGTTCTTGTCTGGAGAATCCCAGGGATGGGGGAGCCTGGTGGGCTGCCGTCTATGGGGTCGTACAGAGTCGAACATGACTGAAGCGACTTAGCAGCAGCAGCAGCAGCAGCAGCATGGTACTCCGAGTCTCTGTTAACTGCACCCTTTGCTGTAGTGCTTTTATAGGTTGATTTCACTTTTATGTTTATGTGTCTTCTAAAGGTTGATTTGAGCTTTCCAGAGAGTTCCTATTTTATAAATAAGCAACATTAGGATTTCCTTAGGTTAGGCCCCTTTTCCTTGCCTGTGAATATAAAATGTGCCAATATGCAACAGTTATAGAAACAGTCACTCCTGTAACTTCTGACACTCTGATCTCTACTGTCATCTTACTCATCTATGTCACCATCTCTAGGCAAGTTCAGTTCAGTTCAGTTGCTCAGTTGTGTCTGACTCTTTGCGACCCCATAAACTGCAGCACGCCAGGCCTCCCTGTCCATCACCAACTGCTGGAGTCCACCCAAACCCATGTCCATTGAGTCGGTGATGCCATCCAACCATCTCATCCTTTGTTGTCCCCTTCTCCTCCTGCCCTCAATCTTTCCCAAAATCAGGGTCTTTTCAAACGAGTCAGCTCTTCACATCAGGTAGCCAAAGTATTGGAGTTTCACCTTCAACATCAGTCCTTCCAATGGACACCCAGGACTGATCTCCTTTAGGATGGACTGGTTGGATCTCCTTGCAGTCCAAGGGACTCTCAAGAGTCTTCTCTAACACCACAGTTCAAAAGCACCAATTCTTTGGCACTCAGCTCTTTTTATAGTCCAACTCTCACATCCATACATGACCACTGGAATAACCATCGCCTTGACTAGATGGACCTTTGTTGACAAAGTAATGTCCCTGCTTTTGAATATGCTATCTATGTTGGTCATAACTTTCCTTCCAAGGAGTAAGCATCTTTTAATTTCATGGCTGCAGTCACCATCTGCAGTGATTTTAGAGCCCCCCAAAATAAAGTCTGACACTGTTTCCACTGTTTCCCCATCTGTTTGCCATGAAGTGATGGGACCAGATGCCATGATCTTCGTTTTCTGAATGTTGAGTTTTCAGCCAACTTTTTCACTCTCCTCTTTCGCTTTCATCAAGAGGCTCTTTAGTTCTTCTCCACTTTCTGCCGTAAGGGTGATGTCATCTGCATATCTGAGGTTATTGATATTTCTCCTGGCAATCTTGATTCCAGCTTGTGCTTCCTCCAGCCCAGCATTTCTCACATGATGTACTGTGCATATAAGTTAAATAAGCAGAGTGACAATATACAGCCTTGACGTACTCCTTTTCCTATTTGGAACCAGTCTGTTGTTGCATGTCCAGTTCTAACTGTTGCTTCCTGACCTGCATACAGGTTTCTCAAGAGGCAGGTCAGGTGGTCGGGTATTCCCATCTCCCTCAGAATTTTCCACAGTTTGTTGTCATCCACACAAAGGCTTTGGCATAGTCAATAAAACAGAAATAGATGTTTTTCTGAAACTCTCTTGCTTTTTCCATGATCCAGCACATGTTGGCAATTTGATCTCTGGTTCCTCTGCCTTTTCTAAAACCAGCTTGAATAGCTGGAAGCTCACGGTTCACATATTGCTGAAGCCTGGCTTGGAGAATTTTGAGCTTTACTAGCGTGTGAGATGAGTGCAATTGTGCAGTATTTTGAGTATTCTTTGGCATTGCCTTTCTTTGGGATTGGAATGAAAACTGACCTTTTCCAGTCCTGTGGCCACTGCTGAGTTTTCCAAATTTGCTGACATACTGAATGCAGCACTTTCACAGCATCATCTTTTAGGATTTGAAATAGCTCAACTGGAATTCCATCACCTCCACTAGCTTTGTTTGTAGTGATGCTTCCTAAGGCCCACTTGACTTTACATTCCAGGATGTCTGGCTTTAGGTGACTGTGAGTGATCACACCATTGTGATTTTCTGCGTCATGAAGATCTTTTTTGTATAGTTCTTCTGTGTATTCTTGCCACCTTCTTAATATCTTCTGCTTCTGTTAGGTCCATACCATTTATGTCCTTTATTGAGCCCATCTTTGCATGAAATGTTCCCTTAGTATCTCTCATTTTCTTGAAGAAATCTCTAGTCTTTCCCATTCTATTGTTTTCCTCTATTTCTTTGCATTGATCGCTGAGGAAGGCTTTCTCATCTCCTTGCTATTCTTTGGAACTCTGCATTCAAATGGGTGTATCTTTACTTTTCTCCTTTGCTTTTCACTTCACTTCTTTTCACAGCGATTTGTAAGGCCTCCTCAGACAACCATTTTGCTTTTTTGCATTTCTTTTCTTAGGGATGGTCTTGATCCCTGTCTCCTGTACAGTGTCACGAATCTCATTCCATAGTTCATCAGGCACTCTGTCTATCAGATCTAGTCCCTTAAATCTATTTCTCACTTCCACTGTATAGTCAAAGGGATTTGATTTAGGTCATACCTGAATGGTCTGGTGGTTTTCCCACTTTCTTCAATTTCAGTCTGAATTTGGCAATAAGGAGTTCATGATCTGAGCCACAGTCAGCTCCCGGTCTTGTTTTTGTTGACTGTATAGAGCTTCTCCATCTTTGCCTGCAAAGAATATAATCAATCTGATTTCGGTGTTGACCATCTGGTGATGTCCATGTGTAGAGTCTTCTCTTGTGTTGTTGGAAGAGGGTGTTTGCTATGACCAGTGCGTTCTCTTGGCAGAACTCTATTAGCCTTTGCCCTGCTTCATTCCATCCTCCAAGGCCAAATTTGCCTGTTACGCCAGGTGTTTCTTGACTTCCTACTTTTGCATTCCAGTCCCCTGTAATGAAAAGGACATGTTTTCGCGGTGTTAGTTTTAGAAGGTCTTGTAGGTCTTTATAAAACCATTCAACTTCAGCTTGTTCAGCATTACTGATCGGGGCATAGACTTGGATTACTGTGATATTGAATGGTTTGCTTTGAAAATGAACAGAGATCATTCTGTCATTTTTGAGATTACATCTAAGTACTGCATTTTGGACTCTCTTGTTGACCATGATAGCTACTCCATTTCTTCTAAGGGATTCCTGCCCGTAGTAGTAGATATAATGGTCACCTGAGTTAAATTCACGAATTCCAGACCATCTAGTTCGTTGATTCCTAGAATGTCAGTGTTCACTCTTGCCATCTTCTGTTTGACCAGTTCCAAGTTACCTTTATTCATGGACCTGACATTCCAGGATCCTATGCAATATTGTTGTTTACAGCATCGGGTCTTGCTTCTATCACCAGTCACAACCACATCTGGGTGTTGTTTTTCCTTTGGCTCTGTCTCTTCATTCTTTCTGGAGTTATTTCTCCACTGATCTCTAGTAGCATATTGGGCACCTACCGACCTGGGGAGTTAATCTTTCAGTGTCCTATCATTTTGCCTTTTCATACTGTTCATGGGATTCTCAAGGCAAGAATACTGAAGTGGTTTGCCATTCCCTTCTCCAGTGGACCACATTCTGTTAGACCTCTCCACCATGACCCCCCCATCTTGGGTGGACACAGCATGGCTTAGTTTCATTGAGGTAGACAAGGCTGTGGTCCATGTGATCAGATTGGCTAGTTGTCTGTGATTGTGGTTTCCGTCTGTCTGCCCTCTGATGCCCTCTCTCAGCACTTACTGTCTAACTTGGGTTTCTTTTACCTTGGATGTGGAGTATCTCTTCACCTCTTAGGCAAGAGGTGGTTTTTAAAATTTTTCTTTTGATAACAACTTTATACCTTTTTGAAGTATAGTTCATATATGATACATATCCAGCACCACGGTTCGAAGGGATCATTAGAGGCAGGGAATCCTACTTATTAACCTGTGCTCTTCAAAGTCACAGGAACAACGGAGGCTGGGCTGTTGGCAAATTTCTGCCCCCTGCTATGTATTAATTAAGGTCCCCCAAGAGTATGTCACCTGTTGGAGTAGGCTGATAAATCTACAGATCAGCAGGCTTTATGCCACATTTGCACAGCCTTGAGAAGACTCCAGAGGTAGAAGAAGCTCTAAATGGTGGTTCCTTATAGCAGGGTTCCCCACCATCCAGGCCATGGACCAGTGCCTCCTGTCATATCAGCAGTGGCATTAAATTAGAAACAAAGTACACAGTAAATGTAATGTACTTGAATCATCCGAAAACTATCCCCCTCACCTCAGTCCATGGAACGATCAACTTCTACAGAACGGGTCCCTGATATCAAAAGAGTTGGCCACCACTGTCTTACAGATCAAGACTGCTGCCATGATCTTGACTCTGCCACTGTGCCCAGGGGTCTGAATGGAAGTACTTTGTACATGGGTGACAGTAAGTGTGTGGAATAAATTAGGATGATATGTGAGGGAGCAGGGACTGGGAGTAGCCATGGAAGGCTGTCAAGGATACTGGAATGAGCCACTGTCATCTCTCACCTGGACATCTACAGTTGCTTCCTCATTGGTCTCCCCAGTTCAACTTTAGCCCATCTCCAATTCATTCTTTACAATAAAAACTAAAGCACTCTGGGCTTCCCTGGTGGCTCAGAGGTAAAGACTCTGCCCGCCAATGCAGGAGATACAGGTTTGATCCCTGGTCCGGGAAGATCCCACCTGCTGCAGAGCAACTAAGCCCATGTTCCACAACCACTGAGCCTGTGCTCCAGAGCCCGGGGACTGCAGTTACTGAGCCTGCACACCCTGGTGCCCGCGCTCTGTGGCAGAAGAAGCCCATGCACTGCTAGAGAGCAGCCCTGCTCAGCACAACTGGAGGAAAGCCCGTGCGGCAGCAAGGACCTAGCACAGCCAGAAATAAATAAAAAGTGAAAAAACATCTAAAGCAGTCTTTAAAAAATCATCTTACATCACATCTTTCCCTCCTTTAAACCTTTTGATTATGTTCTACTGCCCTTAGGTTCGAGGTCAAAGTCAATTAACACTGCCTACGTGACCCTCTGTACACTACAGACTGCCTCTGCTTCAGCTCGCATTTCCTCATCTTCGTCTTTTTCTCGTGTTTTACAGGGTGATTATGGATAGTTACCTCTCCCTGCCTAAAACCCACTTTTCCTTCAGGTCTCAGATTACTTGTGACAATTTTAGGAATCCTTTCTTCAGTGGCGTTTACAGCTTTCCCATAGATCATTGTCGTAATCGCATCTGTTATTCCTTTGTGGCCTTCAGTACCTCTATAGTGAAGCAATCCTAAAGGAAATCAAATCTAAATATTCATTGGAAGGACTGATGCTGAAGCTGAAGTTCCAATAGTTCAGCCATCTGATGTGAAAGCCAACTCATTGGGAAAAAAATCCCTGATGCTGGGAAAGATTGAAAACGAAAGAAGAAGGGTATGGCAGAGGATACGATGATAAGATAGCATCACCGACTCAATGGACATGAATTTGAGTAAACTCTGGGAGATAGTAGAGGACAGAGGAGGCTGGCTTGCTACAGTCTATGGGGTTGCAAAGAGTCAGACACGACTTAACAACTGAACAACAACAAAAAGGAAGCAATGCTTTGTTTAATGTCCATCTGTGCTTCCAGACTGTACCATCAGTGAGGGCAATGATTGTGTCTCCTGTACTAATTCCTGGATACTCAGTAAGTGATACACAGTGGACCCACATTAATTAATTATATCTGAATGAATGAATGAGTCGTTGAATGAATGAATGCTGATGACCTGAGAGCGTCCTTCGGCATGTCCAGCTGTCCACCAGAGGGCACTCTGCACAGCTTTCTTTTTTCACTTAGTTGAGTGCGTTCACTTGAATTAATAAAGATGTTTAGGTTTTGCTGTTTGGCATATCAAAAAGTATTCTTTAACACTCATAGTCCATTAAAGCTGGACTTTAACTTGGGCATGACCTCATCTAACCCGGTTGATTTACAGCAGAGGAGAATGTAGGAGAGGCTTGGAGACAGGCTCTCAAGACACCTGTCATTAACTGACATAAGAGCTGCCTCTGCTCATGGAACTCCCTTCCCAGACCTTGCTGTTCATCCAGGGTCTAATGTTCCTTTAACCCCACTTCCTTATTTTCACACAAACCAGGGTCCGAACTCCTGAACTGTATTATAGGTGCTTTAGTTTTATGTGTGTTTCCATAGTTCATGTAACGTTTCAGCTGAACATACACTGCACAGAGCAGGACACATCTGGAGTCTGCTCTCAGGGTTTGCCAGTATGTCTACAAGTTACTTTGAACATTAACAAAAAGAGTTTGAAATTTTGTGTTGCAGTTGTCTTGCTTTTATTTTTTGTATTGTCTTCATGTAAACCTTTGTTCAAGTCAGTGTGAGCCAATGCAGTTCCACTGGACTGTAACATTTAGTGAAACTGTGGCATTTTTGCTGTCATAATGACCCTTGTTATTGATCATTATTATAAATGAGACACATGCAATTCATGCCTCAGTTTTTACTTCAAAGGAGATGTTAATAATAGCTTGGAAAGAGTCCTCTAAGGCTTATATTCATGCATACTTTATGGCTAAATGTTTACCAGCTATCGGCCAATTGGTTATTTGTCCCTATGGCAACAATATCAAGGTAGTATGATACCCAGCACAGGGTTCTCAGCATTTCTTTGCTTTGGCATACACTCTTATGGGTAACAGAGGCTCCCTAAAGTTAATGGGGGGTATTTATGTATCTTAGGGAGAAGGTACACCTCACACCCATTCTTGTCCTCACCACCCACAGAACCAGGCTATAGTGAAAAAGTGTCCTGGCTTGGAAATTAGGAGATCTGTTTATACTCCTATCTCTTCTCCCAGTCACAGTGTGACCTTGGGCAAGTTACTTAACGTTTTAGAGGCTTTATTTTAATGATTTTACTGTCCCAGGATAGTAAGAACATCTAGCCTAAAATCTTCAGGTTTATTACACAAATAAACGGTGAAGGTTAAGAAGTGCTCTGGAAAGTTACAAGGCTATACAGATGTTGATTTATATTGTTGCTGAACCTGGCCTGTTTGAACAGTGCTTTTATCTCCTAAGGATATGTCCAAGGCTAACAGTTAATTCTTTTTTTCCTTTAAAGTTCCTGCTCACTTCCACTAAGAATCTTTAATATAAGGATAATGAAATAGTTGAAGTTGACACTAAAAAAAAAAAAAAAGTTTAACATAAGTGCCAATCTGCAGACAGACTGGTTAGATGTTAGTCAAGACACGCATGTAGACACTCAAGTTTCATTTAAAGATGTAAATACCTGGATGCATTTTCTATTTAAAGGATTGAAGGTTTTTCCTCTTTTTAGTCTAGAAAGAGGTATTTCTATCAGCATCCTTTCTCTGATAATACAAAGATTTTGAGCCTGAAATTGAGTCGTGTTAGGATTAAATTTTACTTATGTTCTCTTGAACAGTGTTTCTGTGAAAAACTGGGCCAGTTTAAAGTGTTTAAGTACAACAAGGGCAAAAGAGGGCACCTGTACCCATTCTGTCTGTTTTAATGGTATTTTTAGAAGTGATGCCAAATGAGCACTTAAGGTTTGAAAGCTCTGCTAAATCCAGTTTTCTTTGTAACTCAAGTCTAGGTCACTTACATATGAAAGATTTTGCAGTGTGAAAAATGAGACCATTAGAAAATGGGCAGTCTTTTTACATGGCCATTTTTCTGCCCTTTGTCTATTCTGCATGGTCCTGAGAAACTTGTAAGGATAGAATCATTTGAGTCTCCCTTAATCTGACAAAAACATGTGATTTGATTTAGGTGAACTATTTCTTTATAAAAATCTAAGGGATTCCCCCCCCCACCCCCGCCCAGCTGTTGTTTAGTACCACTTGATCATGTTGCCGCCTCAGAATTTAAAAGTCAAAATGTTTATAACTTGAAATACATCATGCAGTTGACATTATCATTTACCAACTCGATCTGTAGAGCCTTTTTACTAGTAGAAAGGATACTAGACTAGAATCAGCTAATCTGAAGTTTAGTCTTAACTATACTTACTTACTGTATACCTTGAAGGAAGGACATGCGTGTATGTGTGTTAAAGTGGTTTTGAAGGCTGTAAAGCATTCTGTCAATATACAGTCACACTGATAACATTAATTTACATGAAATCATACATGACTAATATTTGAGCTCTTCTGGAAGATCATTAGACATCTGGTTGGAATTTCACATGATAAAAAGAGTTAAAGATTTCAGGCAAGGTAATGGTAAAGTTGGTTAGTTATTTGAGTTTTTGAAAGAGGAGGAACTCTCAGTAGAAAGGTCTTCCCTGCCCAGGAATCTATCCCTAAAATTAGTTCTTCAAATCATCATTTTGTACATTGTTCATAAAACATGAATCCATTGGATTTTTAATATTTATTTTACCAAAAGAAATCCTTTTCTGAGTCAAATGGGTTTGGAAATGCTTTCTTAAAGGAAGTTAACTAGGCCAGTTTACTCTGGGAGTTCTTGGAGTCTTTTATATACTAATCTTCATAGTGAACACACCCAAGAGGGAAACAATATGCAGTTTTCACAAATGTTTTGATCATAGAACTCTTCTAAAGTGTATCATCTCTTGGGAATAATGTTCTAGGGAACCCAGTTGAGTAACTACAGTATTTTCAGCTTCTTTTCTTCCTTCATGTTCAAATTTGAAAGTTTAATAAACAGTTGATTGTTTTTCCCTTCCTTGGCTCTTTTTCCAAGTTTGTTCCACACACATACAGTTTCTTTCCTTTGTTTTCTCATTGTGGTGACAAAACACATGAGATCTACACTCAACAAATCTTTACGTGTGTGGTACAGTACTGTTAACTATAAGCACAGTGTCTTACTGAACAGATTCCTAGAGCATTTTCGTCTTGTATAACTGAAACTTTATATGCTTTGAACTGCAGCTCCCCAGTTCCCCTTGCCCCCAGTCTCTGGCAGCCACCTTTCCACTTTCTGCTTTCTGTGAGTTTGACTACTTAGGTAACTCATATAAAAGTATTGGGAATCATTCAGTATTTGTTCTTTTGTGACTGGCTTATTTCACTTAGCATGTTGTCCTTCAAGTTCACCCTTGTTGTCACATGTGAAAGGAGTTCCTTCCTTGTTAAATCTGAGCAATATACCACTTTATGTATATACTAGATTTTCTTTGTCCGTTCATCTGTAAGTAGACATTTCAGTTGCTCCCACACTTGGGCTATTGTTATTAGTGCCACAGTGAACATAATAGTGCAAATGTCTCTTCAAGATCCTGTTTTCAGTTCTCTTAACTACCCAGAAATACGATTGCTGGATGGATATCTTTTATCTACAAAGGTTGGGGTTGGGCAGGCAAACAGCAGCTGTGTATTCAAGGATGCTGGGGAGAGCTCTGAAGGTGTGATCGGTATTCCCTTTAGTATTTCTAGTTCTTCATCTTTTGGTTATTTGAGGTTATCTATTGTATCTTTCTTATATGTAGTCCCTATACAAAAAGGGAAGAGAGTTTTGAAATCAGTATCCCATGAGAGTTGGACCACAGAGAAGGCTGAGTGCGAAAAAATTGATGCTTTCAAACTGTGGTGTTGGAGAAGACTCTTGAGAGTCCCTTGGATAAGCAAGGAGATCAAAGAAGCCAATACTAAAGAAAATCAACCCTGAATATTCATTGGAAGGACTACTGCTGAAGCTGAGGCCCTCGTGCTTTGGCGACCTGACACGAAGAGCCAACTCACTCGAGAAGACCCTGATGCCTGGGAAGATTGAGGGCAGGAGGAAAAAGGGTTGACAGAGGATGAGATGGCTGGATGGCATCATCAATTTAATGGACTTGAGTTGGAGCAAACTCTGGGAGATAGTGAAGGACAGGAAGCCTGGCATGCTGCAGTCCATGGTGTCGCAAAGAGTCGAACACAGCTGAGTGACTTAACAGCAACAATACCATTGGAAAGAATGTTCCTTTGCCTCTATTTTAGTTTAGTGGAGAGGACCTGGGAATCTGACTTTGTTAGCTGACTTGGAGCTTTCTGATACTTTTATTTAAGGAACATTGTGACAGTTAAGCCGTAGCACAGGAATATTTGCTTTCAGTAGCTTATTTTCCAAATAGCCAACTTGTTATTTAATCAGATGTTATCCACTGCACCTTTCTTTGCAAGCACTTCAAGTTCTTCACATATTTAATCATTTTTTCTCTCTTCACCTAAAAACACATTGGGCCTAATTTTAGCTAAAGACTGTTGAAGGCTTTGTATTTTTAGCCTTCATGAAGATTAATCTGACCCAGTAACCATACTAACATAGTGCTGATAATACTACACCTTGTCCCTGGCCACAGCTGGGACAGACGAGATAACTCAACACCAAAAGAAGTGAAGGCTCGGACAACCTGTTCCCAGACGATTTCAGCTTCTAACCATAGTCTGGAACTCCCACAACCCAGACTTTAATTTTCTGTTGTTACTGGTTCTTGCCTTGATCTGGCTTTAAAGTCTCCCAAGCAGTAGCTGTAGCTATGTTTGATTTGACCCTTTGAGAGGAAGCAACACCCAGGAGTGAGTTCAAATATTGTCTGAAATAATACCACATGGGCTTATTTTGAAGCACTAGGAGTCTCAGAACCTTTGACTAGAAATAGTTTTTTAAATAGAGTTTGGGTCATCTAAAGAAAGAGAGAGAAATAATTCCTCTTCTGTGAACTTCGTGGGACATTTTTGTCTTGTCTCTCCTTCTGTGGTCTCCACCCCTCATCTTTTCTGTCCTTTGCACTCTTTTTGTGTCTTCTACCATGGAATTGTGATCATTTTTAACATAACTGTTTAAAGTGATTAAATGTTCTTCTTTCCTTCCCATATTTGAGTATAGAGGTTGTTTATGAGATTATTAATAGAAAAAAAGATAGCCACCATTTTTTAAAGTATTTACTTCACTAAGACATTCAAGTTCTTTGACCCCATAAGACAGGGGTATCAGTCAGTCAGCAGTTTCTTGGTGAGTGCTTCTTCTTATTTGGAAGAGCTGGCCCACACCTCTAACACAGTAGGGGAAACTGAGGCCTTCAAGGTTATGATACAGCCAGTTAATGGATAGAGCCAGAGGGCTCTGCACTTCTACATCCTGTAGGGTTGAGGGGGTGGTGATGGCATGGCAGTCATGCATTTCACAGATCTTTAGTGATTTTCTCACCCTTTGTTCTCCACACGATCCATTCTTCTGCCACTAAAGATTAGTTTGGGCTGATTTATATTCTCGCCTCCAGCCCCATTCCCAAACAGCATGGAAGGAAACCAGAGTAAAGAGTGAATCTATGGATTGTGTAGGATTTTGTCAGCTGGACCTTCTTTGTTTCATGGAAAAAGTTATCTTAAGGCTAAACAGAACTCTCACAGATCTCTGTGTGTTCTGTAGACATACACAGTGTAAGTGTCAGCATTAGCACACATAAGTATGTCTAGTGGTGGGACGGGTACAAAGATATTTTAAAACCTTTCGTCCCCTAGCACTTAAAAATATGAAAAATGTTCAGTCCCATCCTTTGAAAAGGGGAAAAGAAGATAAAATCTAACCCATTTCCACTACGTTTTCCTTCAGTTCAGTTCAGTTTCTCAGTCGTGTCCGACTCTTCGCAACCCCATGAATCGCAACATGTCAGGCTTCCCTGTCCATCACCAACTCCCGGAGCTTACTCAAACTCATGTCCATCAAGTCGGTGATGCCATCCAGCCATCTCATCCTCTGTCATCCCCTTCTCCTCCTGCCCTCAATCCCTCCCAGCATCAGGGTCTTTTCCAATGAGTCAGCTCTTCTCATGAGGTGGCCAAAGTATTGGAGTTTCAGCTTTAGCATCAGTCCTTCCAGTTTACACCCAGGACTGATATCCTTTAGGATGGACTGATTGGATCGCCTCACAGTCCAAGGGACTCTCAAGAGTCTTCTCCAACACCACAGTTCAAAAGCATCAATTCTTTGGCGCTCAGCTTTCTTCACAGTCCAACCCTCTAATCCATACATGACCACTGGAAAAACCATAGCCTTGACTAGACAGACCTTTGTTGGCAAAGTAATGTCTCTGCGTTTGAATATGCTATCTAGGTTGGTCATAACTTTCCTTCCAAGGAGTAAGCGTCTTTTAATTTCATGGCTGCAATCACCATCTGCAGTGATTTTGGAGCCCCCCAAAATAAAGTCTGACACTGTTTCCACTGTTTCCCCATCTATTTACCATGAAGTGATGGGACCAGATGCCATGATCTTCGTTTTCTGAATGTTGAGCTTTAAGCCAACTTTTTCACTCTCCTCTTTCACTTTCATCAAGAGGCTTTTAGTTCCTCTTCACTTTCTGCCATAAGAGTGGTGTCATCTGCTTATCTGAGGTTATTGATTTTTCTCCCGGCAATCTTGATTCCAGCTTGTGCTTCTTCCAGGCCAGCATTTCTCATGATGTACTCTGCATATAAGTTAAAGAAGCAGGGTGACAATATAAAGCCTTGACATACTCCTTTTCCTATTTGGAACCAGTCTGTTGTTCCATGTCCAGTTCTAAGTGTTGCTTCCTGACCTACATATAGGTTTCTCAAGAGGCAGGTCAGGTGGTCTGGTATTCTCATCTCATTTTCCTTAATCTACCCCATATTTCTACTAAAATTACCTACTGCAAATCTGCTCTATCTGGAAAATTGTGGGTAAGTTTGTTGCTAAGGAAAAGCTGTTTTCACGTTGCTGCTTTAATTTCCTAGGCATCTGTCAGCTACTTTCAGAACAGCAGGATTCCAGTTCATAGTCAGTTGAAAAACTGAAAATTTAGCTCAGTCAGTAGAGAATCTTCCTGCAATGCAGGAGACCTGGGTTCGATTCCTGAGTCGGGAAGATCCCCTGGAGAAGGAAATGGCAACCCACTCCAGTACTCTTGCCTGGAGAATCCCATGGACAGAGGAGCATGGCAGGCTACAGTCCATGGGATTGCGAGAGTCGGACACGACTTAGCGACTTAACTACTACTACTACTACTAAACATTCCCAGTATTGCCTGCCAGTGGAGGACTTTCTTTAGCAACTCTTAAGACACTGTGTGTAGTGGGGCGGATGGTAATTAGGTTATTGTGGATTTTAGACCTGGAAAGATGTACTCTGTGACACATGCCAAGAAGATGAGGAGCACAGTATGATTAAAGCTTTGAGTTGTTGCTATTGTTAAGTCACTAAGTGGTGTCTGACTCCTTTGTGACCCCTTGGACTATAGCCTGCCAGACTTCTCTGTATACCAAATAAAATGGTCTTTCCAGGAAGCATGTTGCTCCAGATGATAAGAAATGGCCTACCTGACTTCTGGGCAGGCCTTCCCAGACAGTATCCCTATTAAATGATACCTTATTCCTCTTCACTTGGCCTGTCTCTCCAGTTTGTCCGCTCTGACTCCATTATCTGAGATCACTGCTGCTCCTTCTCTACTAGACACCTGTAAACAAGCCTTACCTTCCTTGGGATGGCTGAGTATCTGACAGACTTAATTTGTTTTTTTCCCATGACCAAAGGGCAGACTGCAGCAGGGTCCATCCTGTAACTGTTCTTAACATAGCCTTTAACACATAATTCAAGCTGAACCTGACCTTGGCTAAGGCCTTTCTCATTTCTGCAGCCTTTCAGGTCCAAGGAGAGAGAACTCTGGACCTGTTATTAGTTTATGGTCTCTCTGGGTATCACCTCTTTGCTACCAAGAGCTATTAGTCACTGCTTTATTTACTTTGGGAGGTCATTTTGTTGACTGATATCAAGACTACAGACAGAAATATTTCCCCTGGTTTGTTAGAAGCACAGCAGCATTAGCATTGAGATCAGTTTATTATTAAAGTATGGCTTCTTCCCATCTATATCATCCTGCATATATTATTCCCCTTGTCCACCTTCCTATAGCCATTTATCCAGCGTCCCACATCAGTGTTCCTTATCCCTAATAGTTACCCCTCATCAATAGTTTGCACATGTTCTTCAGCATCCTGGGGCATGCTCATCTCCATTCGGGGTGTGTATGAACTCGAGCATTTCTCTCTGCTGGAAGTTCTCATTTCCTGGTCCTGTAAACCTTTTTGAACAAGAAGGTCAGCTTGGTGATTTGATTGGCTCTGTGTTGGGCTCTAGTATTTAAATTTTAATGGTTGTGTAGATCAGTAATATGATTACAATATGCCCAATATGATTCCAGCAGGTGGGTGTCTCCAAAATGCCATAGCTTAATGATCCCTAATGGTGATTTAGGTGGTTAACAGAGAAACCTGTTTTTATCTTACTTAAAATTTAATTTAAATTTTGTTTTATTTTGGAGGATAGTTGATTTACAATGTTGGAGAAGGAAATGGCAATCCACTACAATATTCTTGCCTGGAAAATCCCATGGACAGAGGAGCCTGGCAGGCTACAGTCCGTGGCATCACAGAGTCGGACACGACTGAGCACGCGCACACACACGCACACACATTGCTGATTTACAGTGTTGAGTCAGTTTCAGGTGTACAGCAAAGTGATTCAGTTGTGTATACATCTGTTCTTTTTCTGTTTTTATTTTAATAGTTATGTGTTGTGTATTGGCGAAAAATAGAATTTAGATAGTCAAGTAAAACATCAAGTAATAGTACAGATGGTGTTTGGATATGGCAAACACTACAAATGGTTGGGAATGCCTTTAAGAAGCTCTCAAATAGACCATAAACTGTTTTGAGGGAGAACTATGTCTTATTCTCCATTATATTTCAGTGTTTAATACGGTGGCATACAAGGAATAGGTGGTGATTTAGTCGCTACGTTGTGTCCAGTTCTTATGACCTCATGACCTGTAGTCCACCAGGCTCCTCTGTCCACAGGATTTCCCAGGCGAGAATACTGGAGTGGGTTGCCATTTCCTTCTCCAGGGGCTCTTGACCCAGGGATTGAATCTGGGTCTCCTGCACTTGCAGGCAGATTCTTTACCAACCACCAGGGAAGCCAAAAAAGCCTAGGTGCTCCATAAATATTCATCAAATAAATTAATCCATCTGGGTGAAAATAATGACCCTTCTCTAACTGAAGGACCACCTAACTACCAATGTCCTTCATGCAGCTACTTCTGTTTGTTGATACATATTGTCTGAGATACCATGTGACTGGTACCCTTTGAGAGGTTATGGTGGTCCAAAAGTTACATCCTTTACTCTTCAGCTTTATTCAGAGTCTTATTTAATGTACTAGTCTCAGCAAATGTGATCATCTAGCTTTTAATCCAGTTAAGCAGTTATTTGAAGTTGCAGAATTATAAAGGGTCTTTGAAAGGTATTAACAGTGGTAGCAGGCAGACACATTCTGAAGGAGGTGACGGAAAAACTGACCACTGCGTCGTCTTACCTGCAAGACATCCTTTACCTTACTGTAAAGGGTGTTGGTAGTACCCTTTGCTCGAGAGGGGAAAGAATAGATAGTACATTTTAGGAAGATTTCTTTCTAAAAATATCAAAATTCAAGATGTCTAGCACCGAAAAGGAAAAATGTCTGTTTCATGGAAAAGTAACTTATGAGAAATCTGTTATTCATTAAAGAAGTTGATTAAATAAGGTATCAGTGTGTGCCTGTGCCTGGTGCCTCTGGACTGATAGAGCTTTCTGACAGATCTTCTGAGTATTGTGTTTACTGGATCCCTCAAACCCCTATGTGGTGAGGGATATTGGTGCCAAGCTCAGCGGGAAGCCTGAATACACAGAAAGGTACGGTTCGGTTCAGTTCAGTTCAGTTCAGTTGCTCAGTCATGTCCGACTCTTTGCAACCCCATGGGCTGCAGCACTCCAGGCTTCCCTGTCCATCACCAACTCTAGCAGTTGATCCCATGGACCGCAGCCTTGTCTAACTCAATGAAACTATGAGCCATGCTGTGTAGGGCCACCTAAGACGGACAAGTCGTGGTGGAGAGCTCTGACGAAACGTGGTCCACTGGAGAAGGGAATGGCAAACCATTGAGAGCCCCATGAGCAGTATGAAAAGGCAAAAGATAGGACACTGAAAGATGAACTCCCCAGGTCAGTAGGTGCCCAGAAACGCTACAGAAGGTGCAGTTCATTCATACTGCATTTTCAAGTATCAGCACGAGTGTATTACTTGACCTAATGTTTGTTTAGTGTTCTTCATTTTGCAGTAGGTGTTTGTATCCATCATTCCACTAGATCCTACTATCCCCCTGCTATTGAAATCCCTCCAAATGAAGCACTAAGTCAGTCTTTTTTGTAACTGCGTGATAGTCCATGGGGTAGATGTACCACATTTTATTTAACCATTTCCCTGTGAAATGGAGAGTTTCCCTGGTGGCTCAGTGGTAAAGAATCTGCCTACAATGCAGGAGATGCAGGTTCTATCCCTGGATCAGGAAGATCTTCCCTGGAGAAGGAAATGGCAACCCACTCCAGTACTCTCGCCTGGAAAATCCTGTAGACGGAGGACCCTGGTGGGCTACAGTCCATGGGGTTGCAAAAGAGTCGGACTCGACTTAGCGACTAAACTACCACCTATTCCTCGAATACTGTATTAAGAATTGAAATAGCCTCCTAGGTACAAAAGCCCCTCTTTGTCCCCTGTTTCTTGTTTGTAGAAAGAGGTTTAGTCTCCTAGGCCTTCCCTGAGTTCCATGGGGCAGACTCAAGCAGTTACTAATTAGAGGAGTGAGGGAATGCAGTTGAGAAAGTACAGTTCAGTGATAACAGAGGGCCCTAGTTCCTCCTCAAGGGAAATCCAACGATATGACGCATCTTTGAGTTGTTCAGCAAGAACTAAGACCGCCCCGGCCCCTAGGTAGAGGATGGTGACTACATGCTGACCACAAGCTGGTTGGAACCAAGTTGATAATTAAGACTCTTGAAACACCACCTTGTTACCTCACTACCGACCAACCAGAAAAAGGTCATGCCCCCTGCAACCCTCACCTCAAATGTTACCTTTTAAAGCCTTTCCCTTAAAGCCATCAAAGAGTTCTGGTCTTTTCAGCATGAGCCTCTCGTTCTCCTTGTTGGGCCCTTCAAAAAATGCTTTACTTTCCTTCACCACAGCCTGGTGTCAGTGAATTGGCTTTGCTGTATGGTGGGCAAGCAGACCCAAGTTTGGTTCCGTAACACTAGAATTTCTGAATGCTGAAGATAAAAAGAAAACATTGCATGTTTCCATGTGAAAGAGCTAGTAGCTATTACTATCTCCTATAAATGGAAGAAAAAAGAAGAAAACTGACATCAGAGTTTTCATATGCAGCACTGGGAGCTTGAACACCAAGGAATACTGTCAATCAGTCTGAGAGAGAAGGATAAGACCCCCAAAATCCTTTATCTAGTCAAGATATCATTTCTCTGTCAGGAGAAATGACAAAACTTACAAACTTGTAAGTTTTAAAATTTGGAAATCCAATAAAGGAAAGGACTGTAATCTTGGGGGGAAAGAAAGACTTGGAAGAACATTAGCAGCTTTATGCTATTCTAGGAAAAAAGGGAGAAAATAGTCACAATTTGAACAAAAATTGTAAATTATTTGTAATGAAACAAACCATAAAGATAGGATCTACATAAAGAAATGCTTAAATGTAAAAAATTGATGATACTCTTATAAAAAAGATTAGAAACCTAGAAGCCTCGGAAGGAAATAAATATATTAGACTGTGTAAAAATAAAACACATTTAAATGGCAAAGATGCCCTGAAAAAAGTCAACAGGCAAATTATGGATTTGGAAAAAAATTACATATTATTATTTGTACCATACAAAGCACTCTTAAAAATTGGCAAGAAAAAGACATACAACATGGTGGTATACTGGTTAGAAGATAATTCGCATTAAGAATTGATGGGCAGTCCACCTAAAAAGATGTTCAGGTTTCTTTATAGTCAGGAAGAAGAAAATTAATGTCATTTTATTCTCATCTGGAGACCATTTAAAAGAAGTGATAACTACTTATCATTTGCTGATAGAAATGTGAATTGCTACAACCCTTTAAAGAGGTAAACTGGCAAATTCTTCAAAATGTGTATACTCTTTGACCCAATAATCCTACTGCTGGTTGTCATTAATGTCATAATCCCAATGCTTAGAAGTAAAACCACAGATGTGAGAACATATGGAAGGTATCTTTATTGCAGAATTGCCAATAGAAGCAAAAAACTAAAAAGACAAAGTAACTGTACACATATGGGTGTTACCCAGCTGAACTTGGATCCCCTCACCCATGGCGAAGTAAAGCCAATTCACTGATGCCGGCTTGTAGGGAAGTGTTTATTGCAGGACCAGTAAAGGAGAATGGGCAGTTCATGCTCAAAAGACCTGAACTCCCTATGGCTTTCAGGGAAGGGCTTTCTTTGAAGGGCAGCGTTTGGGGTGAGGGATGCAGGGGACATGACTTTCTTCTGGTTGGGTGATGATGAGGTAACAGGGTGGTGTCTCAAGAATCTTAATCATTAACCTTCTAGTTCCAACCAGTCTAGGGTCTGTATGCTTACGGGCAGCATGTGGTCACCACCTTCCTCCTGGCTGAGGGGCTTAGTTCCTGCAGAACAGCTCAAAGATACATGTCACATTGTCATGAATTTCTCTTAAGGAGGAACTGGGACTCCTACTTCTTGACTGTTTTTTCTTTGTTTCTGTATTTCCTCACTCCCCTACTTAGTAACTGGTTGAGTCTGTTCTTTGGAGCTTCGGGACGGAGACTAAAGCCTGTTTCTACAAACAAGGAACACAGAGAGGCTTTTTCACCCAGGAGAGCCCCGCACGGTCCTGCTCCGTTGCATTCCCCCCCGCCCCACTACTTTTTTTTTTTTTTTTGGGCTACTCCTCCATCCTGAGAGGAACAGAGGGCAGGACAGGAAAGAACATAAAGTCTTAGATAGAGAGGATAATCATAACTGGACAGGGGAAGTAGGTTTTAGGGGGGCTTGGTTTCAATATCTGGGATACACCTGGGGGTGTGTCTTTTCTCATTGTTCCGGACTGGACCTGGTGGAGGTGTTGACGCGCAGTTCCAGGACGCTTGTCATCTAGCTACATTTCCTCTTTTTTCCGCCCGTCTCGTTATTTCGGTCTATTTAAGTCATGTAGGTTTTGTTATTAGGTTCTCCTGGATCTACTTTCAAATTTTTCTTTTTTCTTCCTCATCTTTCAATTATTTTCTTCCCAGAACTTTGAAGTATTTATACCCCTTGATCTTCTAGCCCACTAAAGTGAATCTCAACAATGTTATCCTCTCTTCAGTTCATCTGATAGCTAGTCAAAAAGTCACAGTTTTGATGTATTAATTTAAAATGTCTTAGTAATTTTTATTTTTAATGTCTTAATAATAGACATTTAATATTTTATATATTTTTTACAATTTTTACAATAATAATTTTTTGCAATAATATTTTATATAAATAAAATAACTTTTATTATAATGTCTTAATAATAAAAGAGTATTGTTCTGTCGTAGTCATGTCTGACTCTTTGAGACCCCATAAGCTGCAGCACACCAGGCTTCCCTGTCCTTCGAGAATAGTGTAATGAACCCCATCATACAGTTAGAACAGTTATGAACACACAAGGTTCCTGTCATCCAGTCTGAATCATTGTCGACTTGTGACCAGTCTTGCTTCATCTACACCTCTGCCCACTTTCCCACCTTCACTCTAGATTATTTTGAAGCAGATCCCAGAGATCATATAATTTTTCATACTGAAATAATTCAGTATGTATCTCTAAAAGGTTCTCTAGAAAGCAAAACTGGAGTACAAGGTTTCCTTTTGGGCGATAAAAGTGTTTTGGAACCATACAGAGGTGGTGTTTGCACAACATTGTGAATGTAGTGAATGCCCCTAGACTGTTCACTTTCAAATGGTTAATTCTTTATGACTTTAACCTCAAGTAAAAAAAATTAAGCTCTTAAAAATAACTAAGGACAAAAGCCCCCATATAACCACAATGTCACTTTTACACCCGAACAAAAGTAACATTAATGTATACATATGAAAAACTGGAAAGTACCCTTACTTAAGTATTCTCCTCGAGTACTCTTCATGTGTGTATATATTACAAAGGGCTGTGGTCCCATTCTCCTCAGGCAGCTTTTTTTGTTTTTTGTTTTTTTTTGCTGAGTGTGAATTCTCTTTGTTCAGACCAGTCCTCTCTCTTACTGCTGGATCCTCTTTCTGGGCTTTTTGGGGCTCAGATCTGGTTGCTGGAGCATCCTGAGTGCAGAAGATAGAGCACCCTGAGATAGAAGCAGAGCAGCCCTCAGCTCTTGGACCGCAGGTGGAGAAGCTGACTACTTCCGGTTCCTGGCACGCCTTCCTAACCCTAACCCTAACCCTAACCCTAAGCCTATCCGAGGTGGTAGTCCTGGGCACTCAGTCCATCCCTTCGCTCCTTCTTGGCTTCCAAGTTCAGGGAGCTCAGTCCAGCTCATATATACTCTAATGAGCCTGCAGCTCCCTTCCCCGCCAGGAGCCCACTGTCTCTGCAGACCACATGCTTCCACAGATCTACCACCATCGTGCCTTGCTCCAGGACTTGGTCCTCAAGTTGCTTTAAGATAAGGAAAGATGCTGACCAAGGCAGGACTATAGACAGGAAATGCCAGAGGAGCAAAGTGGAGTATTAAGAGGAAGAAGGAGGAGTTCCCTGTGGGACAGAAATAGCTAAGGAAGGTCAGCCTGTAGTTAATTTTCAACAAGGTTGCTGAGACCATTCAGTGGGTAAAGAATAGTCTCTTCAACAAATGGTCCTGGGGCACTTAAAGAATGAAGTTGGGCCCTGGTCTCACACTGTATACAAAATTAATTCAAAATCTATTAACCTAAATATGGGAGCTAAAACCATTAAATTCTTAGAAGAAAACATAGGGACAGATCTTCCTGACCTTGGATTTGGCAGTGAATTCTTAGCTACGGCATCATGAAGAAGAACAGCAAAAGAAAAAAATAAATTGGATGTCTTCAAAATTAAACTTTTTAGTTTAATTAAAGAACATTTTCAAAAAAGTGAAGTACCACCTACAAAACAGAAGAAAATATTTGCAAACCATATGCCTGATAGGGACTTCCCTAGTGGTCCAGTGGTTGAGAATCTGCCTTCCAATGAGGGGACGCAGGTTTGATCCCTGGTCAGGGAACTAAGATCCCACGTGCTTTGGGGTAACCAGGCCCACGTGCCACAGCTACTGCACTCTAGAGCCTGAGCACTCCAACTGGAGAAGCCTGTGTGCCACGATGAAGACCCAGCACAGCCCCCTTCCCCAAAATCATGTTTGGTAAAAGTCTAGTATCTAGCACATACAAAGAAACTCTTTCAACTCAACAGTCCAGTTTTTAAAACAGGCAAAGGGCTTGAATAGACCTTTCTTCCAATGTGTAAAATGCCAACAAGAATATGAAAAGATGCTCAGTATCATTAGTCAGTAGGGAAATGCAAGTCAAAACCACAGTGAGAGACCTCTTCACACCTCTTTTGTGATAACTTTAATCACAAAGATGGAAAATAGCAAGTGTTGGTGAGTATACAGGAAAATTGAAACCCTCGTACATTGTTGGTGGGAATGTAAAATGGTACAGCTGCTGTGGAAAACAATTTAGCAGTTCCTCAAAAAGCTAATCATAGAGTTTCCATATGCCCCAGCAGATCAACTCCTAAGTATATACTGAAAAGAATTGAAAACAAGTATTCAGATAAACACATGTACACGTACATTCATAGCAGCATCATTCAAGATAGCCAAAAGGTGGAAGCAACCTGAATGTCCATTGAAGAATGAATGCATAAACGAAATATTGTGTATATATCTACATACACATATACCCACACATAGTGGAATATTATTCAGTCATAAAAAGGAATGAAATATTGCTGCATGCTACAACATGGATAAACCCCAAAACATTATGATAAGTAAAAGAAGCCGGACACAAAATGTCACAGTTTTGTGATTCCATTTTTATAAAATATCCAAAGTAGGTAAATCGGCAGAGACGGGAAGCAGAGAGGCTGTCACCAGGGGCTGGGGAGGGAGAGAAGGTTGGGATAACTGCTTAGTGGGCTACAGGCTTCCTTTCTGGGTGATGAAATGTTTTGGGACGAGGTAGAGGTGGTGGTTGTCCAACGTTGTGAATGTAATCAAAGCCAGTGAATCGTTTAAGATTGTTAATTTTATGTTAAGAAAGAAAGAGAAAGGAAAGACTGGACTTTTTTGGGTATGTGAAATTGTTGGGTGGGTTGAGCACTTAAGCGGGAAAAGAGAGCAGGTTGCGTTGGAGTTGAGAACTAGTTGGGAGGGAGACTGGGGCAGATCACAAAGGCTGTGGCTTACTCTGGAGTCGCAGGGCACAGGGAGTACCTGCTATACGGAGGCAGCTGGGCTACTCGTGAAGGCAGGGGAGAAGCTGAAGGGCTTTTGACTAGATGAGGAACACCGAGAGGCAGACGATTGAAATGCTCACGTGGACGCAGGAGAACTGAACCAGGGAAGGCCTGGAGCGCCGAGGTCATTGGCACTGGGCACATCAGGTGTGTGTTGTGGGCGGGACTAGAGTGGAAGCGAGAGGAGTGACAGTGATGCTTAACTAGGGCTTATGGCACGCCAGGCACTGTTCTGTGTGCTTGACATGGTTCAGCTCACTTGCTCCTCATAGGAGCTCTTTCCTCCAGGGCACAGATGAGGAGTGCCTGAGTAGCCTGCACAGCTGGTAATGTCGCCTAGATCAGAACCAGACAGATGACCTCAGAGCCACGACAGTTTTAATTATGATGGAGAGATGAATGTGAGATTTTTTTTTTTGAAACCCATGCACTAAGCTGTCAGGTTGAGGAGGGGAAGAGAAGGGAACTGGAGTCAGAGTGAATCCCCCTGGGTAACCAAAGGGCTGGGACAGGTCATCTCCAGTGGGCCTTCGAGCAAAAATCTCTGGCTGGCTGAGGACCGGTGACTTGAGCTAATGGTTAGAGACAGAACTCCAGAGGAGGCCGGTGGAGGGGCCTTGAGAAGAGAAGGACCAGGAACTCAAGAATCCAGTCCCAGCAGCCCTCACGTCCCCGCTCATCCCACCCTGTGCCCTGCAGCCTCGGGGTAGCCTGCCCCAGACCCTGCTGAAACCTCCTGGCTGTGTCCAGAGGCAGCTCGACCCGTCAGGCAGTTGGCTCATATCAGAAAAAACATGGGTCCCCATCTCCACAGCCCCAGTGGCCACAGAGCTTGCTTGCTCTTGCCCAGAATGGCTCTGAGGTTGGCGTGAGAAAGAGCCTGATCACACAGAGACTTGCCTCCTTCCTACTTATTTCTAACATTCACCATGAAAACATGAACGGCATTCCCTGTCTGAGGTTCTAGGAAGAGAACATGGGGGAAAACTGGGGAAACTTTTTTCCTCTCTCCTGGTTTTTATATAATATAGCATTGCTTCATTTAGAATAAAATGCCCCCTGCAGGACTGTGCTGAAAAGTCCTCTATTGAAGCTTCCAGTCTTGGAGGGAGATTAAGGCAATAAAATCTAAAACTAAAACAGCCTCAATCATTATAGTAGTTTCTTAATATCCCCCTTGTCCTCCTTTCCCTCCGGCCCATTGTAAACAGTACTGAGAGAGGTTAGTGTTTTGAAAGCTTGTGTTTAAAACGGCAAAGCCCAGAGCCTCGTTGGTCGCCCTTTAGCCGGCCTTGCTGGCCTCGAGGGGGCTTCCCTTCAGGGGGCTTCCCCTCCACCCAGCTCCTGCCATTTGCCTACTCTGGGGCCTTGTCCTCGCTGGTTTCTCTCCCTGAAACACTGTTGCCTGTCACGTGCTGCCGGCCTTCAGGATTCAGCTCATGTGCTTTTCCACACACTTCCTCTCTTAATCCTCACCAGCACTCTGATGCAGACCCTATAATGCCCATACAGATATACAGGTATGTGTGTGTCTGTGTTTCACTGTTAAACCTACTTTACAGACCCACAGATGGAGCCAGCAGGAGCATGGAGAGAGGTTAAGAATTTACTTGTCATCACACAACGAGCACATCAAGGAGCAGATCCCAAAGCCCATACACTCAGCCACTGCTAATAACCAGCTGAGTTCAACACTGAGCCTGACTGAGACATACTAAGCTACGTTATGAGCTCTCGAGGGGAAGAAATGTGAGGAAGCTTTGCTAAAATCTCTTTTCCTGTCTCTCCTCTTTGGGTCCAGGTGGAAGTGAAGCCATATGTGCTGGATGATCAGATGTGTGATGAGTGCCAGGGCACACGCTGTGGTGGGAAGTTTGCCCCGTTCTTCTGTGCCAACGTCACCTGTCTGCAGTATTACTGCGAATACTGCTGGGCGAGCATACATTCCCGCGCCGGGCGGGAATTCCACAAACCGCTGGTGAAGGAGGGAGGCGACCGCCCTCGCCACGTTCCGTTCCGCTGGAGCTGAGCCCAGGGCAGACCCAGCCACAAGTACTGGAGTAGATAACAAGGAGGGAAAAGAGAGGGCACTGCCTCAGGGCTTACAGTGTTCTGGAAATCTGTGCATTTGTTCTCGATTTTTAAAGAAGAAATGGGTCTTTTTATTATTATTATTATTTACAGTCATATTACTGAACTCAGTGTCCAGTATAACGCAGAATTGCAGAGTGTATAACGGTACTGATTTGCACTTTGATTCTCACCTTTGTCTGCTTGGTACCTTGATTCCTTACACCTGATTTGTCACTCGTAGACTGCCATTCTCATCAGCGGCCATCAGGTTGATGTCTGTGATTTTTTTGTTTGTTTGTTGTTGTTGTTGTTGTTCTGATCGTTTTTGAACTGGAGCATGCACTTATTTTCAGAAACTTAGAGAATCGCCCCTAGGAGAAGACTTACCAAAGGTAATACTCGTGAGTAGGTGGCGGATGTAGCAAAAACTTCACAACAATTCAGCAGTCATTAGTTGGGGTCATTTAGAGTAAGGATAACCCTTAATGAAAATAAGCCTTTAGTTGCTCTCTATTTTGACATGTAAGGATACCTCATAAGCTGAATCTTTATTTTTCCTTCATGTTTGATTTTTGTTTTGCTGAGGATTTTGGTTAGATCTTTTAGTGTTATGTAAATTTATGCTGCAATAGCTTTTGCTGCTATTAAAATGGTATTATTAATACCATAATACTCTATTCAGGCTAAGGTATCAATTACAAAAAACCCAACAACACACTTTTGTGATCTAGGGATAGAATCAGCTGCCGAAAGGAGATCAGAATAGACTTGAGAAAGCTTCAAAGGAAGGTCACTGTTTCTGACTGCATGTTTACTTAATCAGGTTGCTGCATGCAATAAATTTTATATCCGATGTCTAGTATAAAACCTTCCCACAATGCACAAATTAAGAATCTATATAAGCTATAAAATACTGATTTTTAAAGAAAAATTTTTTTTCATTCAAGGAAATGGTAATTGACTGGAGGAAGGCATGCCTCAATAAATGGAATGCTTCTGAAATTAGGAAGAGCCCATAACAGAATGACCTATATTACAACCAATATAAAACCTAGGTGTAGGATATTCTTAAAGCAAATTTGTGGATGGTAGATGAAGTACTTTGCGGTGCTCTGTTATATATTGTGCAATTTATTTTATATAGTAAAGTGATTATGTCTAACTGTGATCAAACTTTAACTGTTTAAAGCCTCTGTGTCAGACATTAACGAACTTGACAGTTCATAACTGGTATATTATTAACTAACACATGAGCTCTTAGTTACAATCTCCTAGTGCTTGCACCATTTTACATAGCTTCAGACCTTGTCCAGAAAACCAAAGAGCTCATCTTAGCTTACAAACACTAGGAATATATACAGTATATAGAGATAAGTTGTCAGTTGACAAACTAGGCACATTTTAAGAAAGTTGTGTGATTGTGATGCTAAAGAAATGTCTGGACAAACTAAGATGGCCTGAGCAGGGTTGGTTGTCTGGGTGAGAAATTAACTACTTAATTCCCTGGATTTATCCTGTAAAGCTTGAATAGAATTCAGACCTGCTAGTACTACCATGGACATTTTTTTAGCATTCACTCTTGGGCTGCAGATAGTAATATATAAACACATAATGATTATGAGACTGTGTAAGTCTTTTTTTAAATCTTCTTCCTATGTTTTGGAATTCTGGGGACAATCTGACTGGATATGACACTGCAGAACAGACTTAAGTCGCTGTGTTTTATGTGCTGTGATGTCCTTGTACTGTCTTAAGTTAATAGCGCTTTGTTTTGTTTTGTTTCTTCGGTGTTTAGTTGCAATTACCAGCTCTCAAACTATAGTTTGTTTTCAAAAAGAAAAAAAAACGAAATAGTTTTTTACTGGATTAAAAATGCTTATTAGAATTCTCCCCCTTTGAGGTTACCTCTGGGCTTTTTGGTAATAATTGCTTTTTTCCAGCCCAGCTGTGGTTTTCTGTTTGTTTTTTTCTATGTTTGTGGTTTTTTTCATCTGTACAAGAAATTTTGTTATGCACTACTACTTTTTGTATTCTAGACAGTTTTCAAAAGTTGGCTGAAGATTTTTTTGTTTGTTTGTTTTTAAGGAAAAAGGCATGCTTTCTGACTGACATGATCTTTTGCAATACCTCAATTTTGAAATATAGGAAAGAAAATGATATTTTCTAAGTAAGTTTATTCAGAAAAATATATATTAATTTAATTCTGCAAGAAAAATGATTTAACAGATGGGTAACTTTATTTTTTTCATGCTTATTTGTGTTTTTGAAAATGAAGAAGTTAGAGCTTTATAACTATAATATTAAAGATCATATCTAACCTACAGAAATCTACCTAATTATGTGAAAGAAGCAAAACTTTTTGAAGAAGCACCCCTCTTTCATGTACTAAAGTAACACTGAGATTTAAAAAAAAAATGCTGGAAGATTGTACAGCATAAAGCTGACGTGAAGGCGAAAAAAACATTGTCATGAAGAATAGGTTACAAAAAATAAACTCCATTTGGTGCTGAAAGTTGTGAATAGGTGGTGGAAACTACTTTCCCTTAATTTGTATATTTATAATCAAGCGTTGATTGTGCACGACTGACCAGGATTGTGAAAGAGTTCTTCTGTTTGTATTTTTTTAAAGAGAACTTTTTTTAGTTTATTAAATTATAACATGTTCCCTTTTGTTTTGTAAATAAATGTGCCCCCAAGTTGTTAATGTTATATTAAAAGAGAGGGTCCTTCGAAAAAAATTATTTTTTAAAAACACGGAGGTGTTCTGACCTGCAACTTAATGGGAAGCCCCCGGGTATCACAGGTCCTGCTGTGGCCTTTCCTTGACGTGACACTTGAACTAGTCGATTTTTTGAAGGCTATAACCTAACCTCGACTATTTGTTGTTATGTGCAATACTGTTTGTACTGTTTGTATAAAAAATAGAAAAAAAAAGAAAAGAAAAAAGGCATAAATCTTTATTGCAGATTTATTTTCATTGCAAACTTTAGACATTGTGATTCACTGAAATCATTTTTCTACTGTCAAATATGTACCTTTTCTTCATGCTGGTATTTTTTCAATAGTAATGTAGCCTTTGTACTGAGACAAATTTTCATTGTTATTTTTAGAAAGATTTTTTGCTAAGAAAAAAATTAAACATATTTACATATTTTTCATTTTATTTCGTATTTTCTTTAAGGAGTGCTTTCTCAATCATTAATAGAGTTGTTTCTGGGAGGGACTTTCATATCTGGTCAATGTCATAATATTATTTTGTATTTTTACTTGGAATAAATTAATTTTATGATGCTAATTCTTTAAAAGTTTATTTTTTTCATTTTCAGTTATTTTTGAAGCTAAAACCTTTGTAATATTGTTACTAAAGTGTCTAGTTTTTTGAAATGCAAAGCTTTATGTATTAACTTGCTGATGTGGTTTACAATAGTGTGACAACGATGAAAATGGTTGGTTATGTAAAGTGATTGGAAAATGTAATGGATAATTGGGTAATAAAATGACAGAATGAGCAGAACATGTGAGATTTCGACAAGCCTTTTCCTTTATTACAGTGGTTTAGTGTAAGACTAGGGATGTCACAGTACAGTTCTCTGGGGATGTCACAGTGGATTTATACAACACCAGGTGCAGCCAAATCTGTGGCCCTGATGATGAAGTCACCCGTTGCTGAGACACCACCAGGTTGAGAACCTGGCCAGGTCAACAGAGTGGTTCATTGCTTTCCCCCTCTAACTCTTCATTCTGTCGTGTGTGTGTGTGTGTGTGTGTGTGTGTGTGTGTGTGTGTGTGTGTGTGTGAGTGTGTGAGAATCTGCCACTGACTGCTGTCCACGTATGAGACAGTACCTTTCACCAGGCCACATCTTTGCCTTGTATTTACAGTGGTGACGTCTGAGAGTGAAAGGAAGTCTCTGAGAGGACCAGCCCTCTGGGTGGCTAGACTTGGATCTCAGTGTCTTGCCCAGGTGGCCTCCCCGAGCACATGGGTGACCTGGCGAGGCGGCACACTTGGAGGTCACCACTGTACACGGACAGCTCAGACTTCGTCTTCCTCCACTCCCCACCCCCACCCCAGCCCCGCCTGCTCCCTGTGAATGATGGCCCCTGTTTGTCCCTTATTGTGGCAACACATCTGGCCACTCTGAGCATGATCTGTCTGCCCTCCTGCTTCTTTTCCAACACCCGAACTCACCTTGAAGCTGTGCTATTAAGGCAGCGTGTCATTGTCATGGCACCTAAAATTAAACCAAAATCATACAACTGCAAAACTGGTGTTGCGTAAACAGAACATCCTATGACTTGCTCTAGACAGAGGGTGTGCTTCTCTCAGTCCTTGCTGGCTTCCTCCAGGGCCCTTGTCAAGGAAGCACGGTTATCAATGACTCAGAGAAACACATGTCCAGAGTTGGCTCTTGGGTATGCTCTATGTATTCAGTTTTGTAAATAATATATAGATTAGATCAAGTTGTGATGTAAAATTTTAACAAATTGGATACTACTGGTTGGAATTTTACATTAACACAAATAAGTGATTAGGAACAGAAGAAAAGAAATTGGAAAAATTTGCTTAGTGCTATAAAGATTATGCTTAGATTTCTGCCTATATCTTGTGTTTTATAGCTTGTTAGTGAGGCATGGGCTAATGCAGAATGTACTGCATTTATGCAATTAGCAAATAACTGCTAGTTTTCATTTTTATCTATTATATTAGCAACAAAATGGCATTTAACTGGGTAAAGCTCCTACCTAAATATTTGAGTATTGTGACATCTCTACTTGCAAGGTTTGAGTGAAAGATTAGTCACAGATTAGTGAAAAAAGTTATCTTTTTGTTAAAACTGGCTTATTTGTATGAATTGTTGCTTTTTCACCAGTTTGTATAGTATGTCATCTAACATTTTCTGGGTTTTTTTTAATAATAACCAAACTTCTCTATCTCAGCTGCAATAGTGTTCCATTTTACCACAGAGTATTTTATAATTAATGCTGTTGACTTTATACCCCAAAAGGGTCAAGAAATGGATATGTAATTTGGGGGTGTTTCGATTTGTATGACAATGAAGTTAATCACAACAAGTAGAAAACCTGGGTGCTAATACAGGACAACTTCTGCTCTTTTTCTCTTCTGGATATAGTTCTGTTGGGGTATAAAGTATTAGGTATTTGTATTTTTGCTGTCAAAATAATGGACATAAGTTTTAGAGTGTTCACAGCTAAGATCTCTGTATTTGTTTTTCAACTAACAACTAATTTTAAATGTATTGTATCTTTTATTACCTGTTCTCTTAGATTGTTTTTGCTAGTAACCCTTACTCAGCTTCCGCCTTTGGGGCTTGGACTGATAATTGCTTGTGTGGAACTGCAGTACTGTGACTAACCATGGAGCTCAATGCAGCTATTGCTTACAAATGCTTAAACTTTGTAGTTTGGACTTTTTTTTTTCTGTAATAACTTATTAAATCTAGTTGTATGAAGTACTGACACTTGTCATCCTTTGCACTCGCTAAGGAGTAGCTGGAGTATATGGATTGCGTCCGGGAACATTTGCACACTCGTTTGCTTGATGAGCTTTTTTAGGGGGAGGGGGACAAACTCCTTTACAGCAGGTTCAATACAGCAACATTCACCTTTTTAAGGACGTGAACACTCGTTTTTTAAAAAAATAACACTAGTGTATTTGAAACAGGAAGGTGTTTGTTGACACAAGTGAGTGTGTATACACGATTTTCTGGTGCAAGTGGGCTTTCACGCCAGCGCTTGCCACGGGAAGCCAATTTTCAAAATCAAAACCAAGAACGTCAATGAAAACGTAAGTACTCCCCCTTCTGTTTTAATTTTTACGCTAGGCTCTCAGGGATCCTCTCGGAAAATGGGTCTTTTTACAATCCTGTAGTGACTTTGGACATGCCAGAAGCTCTCTTGTAGGCACTAACTCTGGTCCTTGTAGAAAACGGACCCCGAGTGCCCGCACGAAAGAATCCCCCGGGCGCTTTTATAACATTCAGGTGCCAGCGTCCCAACCCGGTGCGGTTCCGTGGTGAGGCGTGGGCTCTGGCGCAGGTGTTTTCCGTCCCAGGAGCCTCTGGCGCCCGAGGGGGCGGGGCCGGCGCCAAGCAGCGCCCCGCCTCTCGGGGTGTCCCGGCTCCGCCCCACGGCCGCTCGGCTTCGCGGGGGAGCTGGCCGGGCGGCGCGGGAACGCCAGGCTCCCTGTCGGGCCTCCCCGGCCCGCCTCGCGCCCCTTCCCGCTGCTGGTCCCCAGAACCGGCCCCAGGCTGCCCTTCCCCGGTGGCCCCCGCGCGTGGCGGCGTCCCGCAGGTAAGCTAACCCGCGACTCACGCTCGCTCCCACCCGCCGCCCCCCGGCTTCGGGCTTCGGGCGCTGTGGCTTCAGCAACCGCCTCCCGAGCTGCAGGCTGCGTCCCGAGGCCTGAAGCTCGGGCGGGAGGCCCGGGGTTCAGCGCAGCCGCGTCTGCGGACTCCATCGACCATTTGGAGCTCTGTGACTGTAGCTTGTGCAGCCCCTTCCAAAATGGGGAGAGGATTACTGTTTCAGGTCCCTTTTACGCTTGGTTTTCCAAAAATATATTATGCCTTACACGGCAAATGGAATCCTGTTTTCAGAATGTTGGTCTGCTTTGCGCCCCATCTCCTGGCATAAGGATTCTGGGATCCTGGCTCGGAGGCGGCGTAGGTAAATGAACGGTGCTGAGATGACGATCAGCTGGCTATTTCCAGGAGAAGCCGGGAGGCCTGGCGTTTCTGGGGCGTGTGGTTGGAAGCGGCGGTTCTGAAGCAGCCCCCTGACTGGACGCTAACTAAGCCCTTGCCGAGGGGACAGACCCTGCCTGCTGAGAAGGCTGGGGTTATGTCTAAACTACCTGCTTTACAGAAAGAAAAAAACCTTACACGCAAGCGCTGATGGACACAGCTTAAAAAAATTGTACCAGACCCATGGCACGTGGGGTCACTTGGACACTTAAATTGGAAGACTATATTTTTAAACAGAGCAGGTGTACTAAATAGGTTCATGATTACTCATGAGATGAGGGGAGTCCAGTTGAGGAGTCCTGTTCTTCAAAGGACTGTTGGGAAGGAAAACTGTTGGCTCTAATTTAGGCTCAGTGATTAGAAGCCTGTGAGTTAACTGGCAAAAGACAGATTAACAGGAGAAAAGGCAAAGCTTGTTCATATGCACATAAATCCAGCAAAGAAGTGGTCCCTCCAAATTAGAGGTAGATGTTTTTAATCTAATTTAATAGGGGGAAGAAACGGGGAGAAAATGAATTCTATGGGACGATCAAATGGTTTCTTTTTAAAATCAGCTTTCCAATGCAATTGTTTCTTAATTTGCAAATTAAAAAGATATAGTTGATTTACATTATTAGTTTCAGTGTCCAATATAGGGATTCAGTATTTTTATAGATTTAGGGAAGACGGATTTTTAGGAGAATAAATGGAAGCTAAAAAAGTTTGTGATAATGTTTGTTTATGCAGGTGGAAGTGTTTTCTCTGTTCTTTGGTGAGTGAGTGCAACTCCCCAGGAGAGGGCCTTGATTGATTACAGCCTCACTCTGAGAAGCTTCTGCCTTTAGTCAGATAAGGGACGCTTTGAAAATGCTTCTTTTGCATCTGTCGAATTTCAGATGTCTTAAGTTTAAAATAATAATCTTCGCATCAACTCTGGAATCCAAGGGGTCCTCACAAATAAATGTCTGGAGTGACTCACTAGGACAGGTAACTGAAAGTTACCTGTGTCCTGTCCTATTACATAGTATTGTGAAGGGAGCTAAATTCCAAGTCTGGGCATTGTTTGTGTTTAGATGAAGACAAACACGTAACTGTTTGTACCTGTGTAACTGTGTGCACCTTCACCTTAGTATTTAATTCTGGCCCACGCTGTCATGGCGTTTTCTTTGCTGATTCTGGTGGAATCTTTGGTTTGAGCTGAACTGCTAATGCTGAGTATAAGGGAAGCATCCCAGCTTGTCATCTTCACCGGAGGCCTGACTCCCTGGCCAAGTTCTGGTCCCTAAGGCAGGAAGTTATCTTGTGCACCTGGTCTCTCCTTTCAAAAGGGCCCTTCTGCTTGATTCTACTACTCTACATTACGAGCGAAAAAACCACAGTTCCAACACATACCCGCAAGGACTAACATTTAAAAGACCGACACTATTAAGTATCAAGAAGAATCTAATTAAGTTCTGATAGAGGTATAAAGTGGTACAGCCATATTGGAAAACTATTTGCAAGGGTTGAATGTGACTGTCTTCTCACTCATGGGCACAAGCCCAACAGAGATGTATAGCCTGTTCCCGAGACACTCTGAGAAAGGCAGCTTTATTTCTACAGCTCCCATCTGGAGGCTCTCCACATGCCCTGTGCATTAGAATGGATCCAGATGGAATACTGTGCAACAGCGTAAGGATGAAAACCTACAGATGTACGCCACAGACTCAGTGTTGCTCAAAATCACCCAGAAAAGGAGTACATAACCTATGACTCCCACGTATATAAACGGGGAAGGAATACCTGAAACGGGGCCTGGAGTTGGCTGCGGGGTTGCGGTAACTCTCTTGATCTGGGTGTTGCATACAGGGTATGTGAAGTTCGTGAAAATTCACTGAGGTCTGTGCACTTTTCTGTGTTTTCATTGGAACATTAAAACAAAAAGGGGGGCTCTGTGAAAGGTAAAAGCTGATGCTTGGCACGAACGCAGTTCTTTGCAGGCAACCTTCCTACCCCTGGCCCGGCCTTCTCTTCTGGCTCTCGCTGCTACCAGGAGCCCATCCGTACTGGCCTGCTTTCCCAGTCACCCAAAGCTCAGTCTCCTGCTCCCCATCTTCCTCCCTCCCATCTCTTGGCTCCCACTCTTCCTGAAGCTTGCCCACACTCAGGAGGATTTGTTTTGATTTAGTCAATTTGGAAAGAGAGGTGGAAGAGAGAAATGGAGTTTAAAAACCTCCATCCACTAGTCTCTGCAGTTGATGGTTGAGCCTCAGACATTGAAAGTCATTTAATCTCACGTGCATATGCTGACTGACTTACATGCAGTCTTGTTTAACATGCAAGATCTGTTGACCCCAATTCCACATTTATATAGCCCGATTGACATTTTTTAATATTTATTTTTGGGGGGGTCTTAGTTGCAGGGCACAGGCTTAGTTGCCCTGCAGCATGTGGGAACCCAGTTCCTCCACCAGGATCCAACCCATGTCCCGTGCATTGGAAGGCAGATTCTTAATCACTCGACCACCAGCAAGTCGCTTGATTGACTTTTTAACATTATACTTTCTTTTATTTTTAGATACATGTAGATTCAGATACTGTTGTAAGAAATAAGAGATCCCATGTATTCTTTACCCAGTTTTCCCGTACCATCTTGCAAAACTGTGTTAAATATTATGCCCAAAATACTGACATTGATAAGGACAAAATGAAAAGCATTTCCATCACCGTAAGAACACCCACTACCGTCCCTCTCCCATCCTCCTAAATCCATGGCGATGACTTATCTGTTCTCTGTAACTTGTTCATTTCAAGAATGGAATATAGAGAATTCCGTGGTGGTCCAGTGGTTAAGACTCCATGCTTCCACTTCAGGGCAGCACAGGCTTGATCCCTGTTGAGGGAATTAAGATCCCACATGCAGCGTGCTACTCAGCCAGAAAAAAAGAAAGGAATGGAAACATACAGTGTATAACCTTTGGGACTGGCTTTTTTCAATCGTAATTCTCTAGAGATTCACCTTGGTGGTTGTATTATCAGTAGTTTGTTCCTTTTGATTCAGTTCACTCGTGTCCAACTCTTTGCAACCCCATGGACTGCAGCATGCCAGGCCTCCCTGTCACGAACTCCTGGAGCTTACTCAAGCTCATGCCCATTGAGTTATCCAACCACCTCATCCTCTATTGTCCCCTTCTCCTCCTGCCTTCAGTCTTTCCCAGCATCAGGGTCTTTTCCAATGAGTCAGCTCTTCGAATCAGGTGGCCAAAGTACTGGAGCTTCAGCCTCAATATCAGTCCCTCCAATGAATATTCAGGACTGATCTCCTTTAGGATGGACTGGTTGGATCTCCTTGCAGTCCAAGGGACTCTCAAGAGTCTTCTCCAACACCACAGTTCAAAAGCATCAATTTTTCGGCACTCAGCCTTCATGGCATGGATGCACCATGGTTCGTTTAACCACTTGTTTGAAGGACATCTGGATTGATTCTAGCTTCACACTATGAGAGAGAAAGCTTCTGTAAACATTCATGTACAGGTTTTCGTGTGGACATGTCTTCATCTGCTCTGGGGTAAATGCCCAGGAGTGCAGTGACAGGATCGTATGGTATTTCCATGTTTACTTTGGGGGAAACTATCAGAATGTTTTCTAGAGTCCAGTGTGCCTTTCACACATTAACCGAAATGTGTGATGATCCAGGTTTCTGTGTGTCCAGGATCTGGTTTTGGCGCTGCCTTTCGGCGCAGCCCTTCTCATGTGTGTGCAGGCGCAGCCCAGTGTTGTGATTTGCATCCCCTGGCGGCTGATGATGACGAACACTGTCTCATGTGGACTTCTGCCATCTCCCATGTCCTCTTCAGTGAGACGTCCCTGTTGTTGCCCATTTTCCAATTGGTTTCAGGTCTTTTATCATGTGGCTTCCTATCATTTTGTATCCACTGTACTTGGTCAGTAGTGCAGAGCTCCCATACAGCCCTTTCAGTCCTCGCCCCTCAGGTTGCCACTATTAACACTCTGCCCCTATTAATACCTTAGAGTGGTACGCTTGTTACAGTTGATCAGCCAATATTGATCAATTATTAACTACAGTCCACAGTTTGTTAGGATTTATTCTTTTTTAAATTTATTTTTATTGATGGATCGTTGAACTAGTTTTGTTAATTCTATACAGCAAAGTGACCCAGGCATACATGTTCTTTTCCATTATACTTTATCATGGTTAGTTCAGTTGCTCAGTCGTGTCCGACTCTCTGTGACCCCATGAATCGGAGCACGCCAGGCCTCCCCATCCATCACCATCTCCCGGAGTTCACTCAGACTCACATCCATCGAGTCCGTGATGCCATCCAGCCATCTCATCCTCGGTCGTCCCCTTCTCCTCCTGCCCCCAATCCCTCCCAGCATCAGAGTCTTTTCCAATGAGTCAACTCTTCGCATGAGGTGGCCAGAGTACTGGAGCTTCAGCTTTAGCATCATTCCTTCCAAAGAAATCCCAGGGCTGATCTCCTTTAGAATGGACTGGTTGGATCTCCTTGCAGTCCAAGGGACCCTCAAGAGTCTTCTCCAACACCACAGTTCAAAAGCATCAATTCTTCGGCACTTATCCTTCTTCACATTCCAACTCTCACATCCATACATGACCACAGGAAAAACCATAGCCTTGACTAGACGGACCTTAGTTGGCAAAGTAATGTCTCTGCTTTCTAATATGCTATCTAGGTTGGTCATGACTTTTCTTCCAAGGAGTAAGCGTCTTCTAATTTCATGGCTGCAGTCACCATCTGCAGTAATTTTAGAGCCCCCCAAAATAAAGTCTGACACTGTTTCCACTGTTTCCCCATCTATTTCCCATGAAGTGATGGCACCAGATGCCATGATCTTTGTTTTGTGAATGTTGAGCTTTAAGCCAACTTTTGCACTCTCCTCTTTCACTTTCATCAAGAGGCTTTTAGCTCCTCTTCACTTTCTGCCATAAGGGTAGTGTCATCTGCATATCTGAGGTTATTGATATTTCTCCTGGCAATCTTGATTCCAGCTTGTGCTTCTTCCAGTCCAGCGTTTCTCATGATGTACTCTGCATAGAAGTTAAATAAGCAGGTTGACAATATACAACCTTGACATACTCCTTTTCCTATTTGGAACCAGTCTGTTGTTCCATGTCCAGTTCTAACTGTTGCTTCCTGACCTGCATACAGATTTCTCAAGGGGCAGGTTAGGTGGTCTGGTATTTCCATCTCTTTCAGAATTTTCCACAGTTTATTGTGATCCACACAGTCAAAGCTTTGGCACAGTCAATAAAGCAGAAATAGATGTTTTCCTGGAACTCTCTTGCTTTTTCCATGATCCAGCGGATGTGGGCAATTTCATCTCTGGTTCCTCTGCCTTTTCTAAAACCAGCTTGAACATCAGGGAGTTCACGGTTCACCTATTGCTGAAGCCTGGCTTGGAGAATTTTGAGCATTACTTTACTAGCATGTGAGATGAGTGCAATTGTGCAGTAGTTTGAGCATTCTTTTGCATTGTCTTTCTTTGGGATTGGAATGAAAACTGACCTTTTCCAGTCCTGTGGCCACTACTGAGTTTTCCACATTTGCTGGCATGTTGAGTGCAGCACTTTCACAGCATCATCTTTCAGGATTTGAAACAGCTCAACTGGAATTCCATCACCTCCAGTAGCTTTGTTCGTAGTGATGCCTTCTAAGGCCCACTTGACTTCACATTCCAAGATGTCTGGCTCTAGATGAGTGATCACACCATCATGATTATCTGGGTCGTGAAGATCTTTTTCATACAGTTCTTCCGTGTATTCTTGCCACTTCTTCTTAATATCTTCTGCTTCTGTTAGGTCCATACCATTTATGTTCTTTATCGAGCCCATCTTTGCATGAAATATTCCCTTGGTATCTCTAATTTTCTTGAAGAGATCTCTAGTCTTTCCCATTCTGTTCTTTTCCTCTATTTCTTTGCATTGATCACTGAAGAAGGCTTTCTTATCTCTTCTTGCTATTCTCTGGAACTCTGCATTCAGATGCTTATATCTTTCCTTTTCTCCTTTGCTTTTCACGTCTCTTCTTTTCACAGCTATTTGTAAGGCCTCCCCAGACAGCCATTGTGCTTTTTTGCATTTCTTTTCCACGGGGGTGGTCTTGATCCCTGTCTCCTGTACAATGTCACGAACCTCATTCCATAGTTCATCAGGCACTCTATCTATCAGATCTAGGCCCTCAAATCTATTTCTCACGTCCACTGTATAATCATGAGAGATTTCATTTAGGTCATACCTGAATGGTCTAGTGGTTTTCCCTACTTTCTTCAATTTGATTCTGAATTTGGCAATAAGGAGTTCATGATCTGAGCCACAGTCAGCTCCTGGTCTTGTTTTTGTTGACTGTATAGAGCTTCTCCATCTTTGGCTGCAAAGAATATAATCAATCTGATTTCGGTGTTGACCATCTGGTGATGTCCATGTGTAGAGTCTTCTCTTGTGTTGTTGGAAGAGGATGTTTGTTATGACCAGTGTGTTTTCTTGGCAAAACTCTATTAGTCTTTGCCCTGCTTCATTCCGTATTCCAAGGCCAAATTTGCCTGTTACTCCAAGTGTTTACTGACTTCCTACTTTTGCATTCCAGTCCCCTATAATGAAAAGGACATCTCTTATGAGTGTTAGTTCTAAAAGGTCTTGTAGGTCTTCATAAAACCGTTCAACTTCAGCTTCTTCAGCGTTACTGGTTGGGCATAGACTTGGATAACTGTGCTGTTGAATGGTTTGCCTTGGAGATGAACAGAGATCATTCTGTCATTTTTGAGATTGCATCCAAGTACTGCATTTCGAACTCTTTTGTTGACCATGATGGCTACTCCATTTCTTCTAAGGGATTCCTGCCCACAGTAGTAGATATAATGGTCATCTGAGTTAAATTCACCCATTCCAGTCCATTTTAGTTCGCTGATTCCTAGAATGTCGACGTTCACCCTTGCCATCTCTTGTTTGACCACTTCCAATTTGCCTTGATTCATGGACCTGACATTCCAGGTTCCTATGCAATATTGCTCTTTACAGCATCGGATCTTACTTCTATCACCAGTCACATCCACCACTGGGTATTGTTTTTGCTTTGGCTCCATCCCTTCCTTCTTTCTGGAGTTATTTCTCCACTGATCTCCAGTAGCATATTGGGCACCTACTGACCTGGGGAGTTCCTCTTTCGGTATCCTATCATTTTTCCTTTTCATACTGTTCATGGGGTTCTCAAGGCAAGAATGCTGAAGTGGCTTGCCATGCCCTTCTGCAGTGGGCCACGTGCTTTATCATACAACATTGAATAATCTATGCAGTAGGACCTCATTGTTTATCCATTCTGTGTGTGTGTGTGTGTGTGTGTAGGGTTTACTTTTATGTTGTACATTTCTATGGGTTTTGACAAATGCATAACGTCATGCACCCACCATTATAATGTCATATAGAATAATTTCACTGCCCTAAGATTCCCATGAGCTTCCCCTTCCCCCTTGCAGTCACTGTTCGTTTTCTCTCTGTGTAGTTTCAGCCTTTTGCGAAATGTCCATGTAGTTGGAATCATACAGTAAGTAGCCTTTTCAGACTGGCTGCTTTCACTTAGTAATATGCGTTTCAGTTTTCTCCAAGCCTTCTCATGGCTTCAGAGTTCATTTCTTTTCAGTGCTAAATAATATTCCATTGTCTGGACGTACCACAGTTTACTGATTCTTTCACCTGCTGAAGGACATCTTGGTTGCTTCCTGTTTTGGCAGTTATAAATAGAGCTGCTATAAGTGTGTAGGTTTTTGTGTGGACATAAGTTTTCAGCTAATTTGGGTAGACACCTGTGAGCACGGCTGCTGGCTGGCTCGTATGATAAACATATGCTCAGCTTTGTGAGAGACTGCCAGGCTGGCTTCCAAAGTGCCTGTACCATTTTGCACGCCCACCAGAAATGACTTCCTCTTGCCCTGCATCCTTCTCAGCATTTGCTTCCATCAGTGTTTTGGGTTTTAGCTACTTTAAAAGGTGTGTAGTGGCATCTCATTGCTTTAATTCATAGTTCTCTGATGATACTATGAAGTTGCTTTTTGTGTGCTTATTTGCCATCTGTATTATTGATTTGAAGTCTGTTGAGTTCTTTAGCCTATTTTTTACATTGTTTTCGTATTGTTGAGTTTTTAGAATTCTTTGTGTGTATTAGATACAGGTCCTTTATATGTTTTGGAGATAAAGTTCAACTTATCAATTTTGTCTTTCATGGACCATGCTATTCATGTTGTATCCCAAAACTCCCAAACCCATAGGTCATCTATGGTATTTTCTGGACGTTCTATCCATTTGCTTTTAACATTTATGTCTATGATCTACTTTGAGTTAATTTTTGTGAAAGGTGTAAGCTTTGTGTCTAAATTCACTTCTTTGCATGTGGATGTCCAGACGTTCCAGCACCATTTGTTGAAAAAACCATCTTTTATCCATTAAATTGCCTTTGCTGCTTTGTGAAAGATTGGTTGACTGCATTTATGAGGGTCTATTTTGGGGCTCTATATTTTGTTTCATCAGCTTCCCAGGTGGCTCATTTGTGAAGAATCCCCCTGCAAGGCAGGAGATGTGGGTTTGATCCCTGGATTGGGAAGATTCCCGGAGAAGGAAATGGCAACCCACCCCAGTCGTCTTGCCTGGGAAATCCCGTGGCGGGCTACAGTCCATGGGGTGCCAAAGACTGGGACCTTCTGCTCCATCGTTCTGTGTCTGTTCTTTTCCCAGCGCTACGCCATCCTGATTACTGTAGTATTGCATTAAAGTCAGGCGGTGTCAGGCTCACAGCTTGGTTCCTCTTCAGTGTTGTGTTCGATATTGTAGATTCTTTCCTTTTATGTACAAACTGTAGAATCAGTTTATCAGGACCCACAAAATAACTGTCTGGCATTTGGGTTGGGACTGCATTGAATCTGTAGATCAGTTCGGGAAGAACTGATATCTTTAATAGTTGAGTCTTCTTATGGATAAATATGCAATAGCTCTCCATTTTTTGCTTTTCCTTTCTTTTTTTAGAATATGTAGTTTTCCTCGTATAAATCTTGCACATATAGTTTAGATTTATGCCTGAGCATTTCATTTCAGGGTGTTAAGGTGGATATATAGAAAAGCAATGAACTTTTTATTTTTCAGCCTTATATCCTGAAACCTTGTTATATAATCTCTCACAAATTCCAGGGTTTTTTGTTTGGTCAATTCTTTGAGGTTTTCTGCATAGACAACCCTATGTTTTATGCAAACAAAGACAGGGTGATGTCTTCCTTCCCATTATTTCCTTTTCTTTTCATACTATTTTAGCTAGGACTTCCAGTATAATAGTGAACAGGAATGGTGAGAAAAAGACATCTTTACCTTGTTTCCAGTCTTAGGGGGAAGCATCTAGATTATTCTCCTTAAGTATGATGTAAGCTGTAGGTTTTTCATAATTGTTCTTTATTGAGATGAGAAAGTTCCTCTCTATTGCTGGTTTTTATGATGAATAGGTGTTGGGTTTTGCCAAATGTCTTTCCTACATCTATTGAGATGATAATACAGTTTTTCTTGATTTTTAAGTAGTGAACCAGTCTTTTATACTTGGAATAAATCCCACTTGGCCATGGTGTGCATAATTTTGTTTGTACTTAATTGGATTTGGTTTGATAATATTTTATTGGAGATTTTACATCTGTGTTCATGAAAGATGCTGGTCTACAGTTTGGCTTTCTCGTAATGCCTTTGTTTGGTGTTATGTTAGAGTAATGCCCTCCTCATAGAATGAGTTGCGATATGTTTCTTATGTTTCTGGTTTCTGAAAGACGTTGTGGAGAATTGACGTCATTCCTTCCTTCAATGTTTGGTCGAATTCATGAGTGAAACCACTCGAGTCTGGTGCTTTCTATTTTATAAAGTTACTAACAGTTGATTCAGTTTCTTTAATCGATGTAGGTCTATTCAGATTATCTGTTTTTCCTTGTGTGAGTTTTGGTAGATTGTACCTTTCAAGGAGTTGGTCTGTTTCATGTAAATTATCAAATTTATGGGCATAGATATAGAGTTGTTCACCATCCTCTATTAATGTTCATAGACTCAGTGTTGGTGGGCTCTCCTTCACTTGTGATATTAGTCATCAATGCCTTCTCTCTCTCTCTCTTTTTTTTTTCTTTCAGTTAGCCTAGCTGGGTAGAGGTTTATCAATTTTATTGATCTTTTCAAAGAACCAACACTTGGTTTCATTTTCTCTATCTTCCTGTTTTCTACGTCATTGATTTTTTGCTCTCATTTTTAATTTATTTAAAAATTGTTATTGATGTATGGTTGATTTACAGTGTTGTGTTAATTCTTCTGTATAGCAAAAATGACTCAGTTATGTAAGTATATGCACACACACACGTATATATATTCTTTTCTATTACGGTTTGTCACAAGCTATTGAATGTGGTTAGTAGGACCATGTTGTTTATCCATCCTATATATAATATTCAGGCTCTTCGAATCTCAAACTCTCATTCTTCCCCTCCCCTTCCTGTCCCGCTGCCCCCAGCCTTGGCAACCACAAATCTGTTCTCTGTGAGTCTGTTTTGTAGATATGTTGACTTGTATCATATTTTAGATTCTACATGTAAGTGATATCATTTGGTTTTGTCTTTCTCTTTTTGACTTCCTTCACTTACTATGATGACCTCTAGTTCCATTCATGTTGCTGCGAATAGAATTATTGCACCTTTTGATGCAGAGTCATATTCCATCGTTTACCTACACCACGTCATCTTTATCCAGTCATCTGTCAGTGGACGTTTAGGTTTCCATGTCTTGGCTATTGTAAATAGTGCTGCTATAAACATAGGAGTAGATGTGTCTTTTCACATGTAGGTTTTCCTGGGTATATGCCCAGGAATGGGATTCTTGGGTCATATGGCAACTCGAGTCTTTTGAGGAACCTCCACATTGGCTGCACCAATGAACATTCCTACCACAATGTAAGAGGGTTCCCTTTTCTTCACATCCTCTCCAGCATTTGTTATTTGTAGACTTTTCAATGATGGCCCTTCTCACTGATGTGAAGCTGTGTCTCATTGCATTTCTCTAATTATTAGTGATGTTGAGCATCTTTTCATATGCTTTTTGGCCATCTGTGTTTCTTCTTTGGAAAAATGTCTGTTTGGGTCTTCTGCTCATTTTCCGGTTGGGTTGTTTGCTGCTGTTGTTGAGTTGTGTGATCTATTTGTATATTTTGGGTATTAAGCCCTTGTCAGTCACATCGTTTGCAAATAATTTCTTCCGTTCAGTAGGTTTTCTTTTCATAGAAAAGATGTTTTTTTATGTTTTCCTTTGCTGTGCAAAAGCTTGTAAGTTTGGTTAGGTTCTACTTGCTTATTTTTGTTTTTATTTCTATTGCTTTGGGAGACAGACCTAAGAAAACATTAGTACAATTTATGTCAGATAACTTTTTGCCTGTGTTTTCTTCTAGGAGTTTTATGCTGTCGTGTCTTATGTTTAAAACTTTAAGCCATTTTGAGTCTATTCCTGTGTATGAGGAGACTTCATTGATTTTCGTGTGGCTATCCAACTTTCCCAACACCACTTGCTGAAGACACTTTCTTTTCTCCATTGTATATTCTTGCCTCCGTTGTTGAAGATAAATTGACTGTGGGCATGTGGGCTCCCTACTTATTTCTGGGCACTCTGTTTTGTTCCAGAGATTTGTAGGTCTGGTTTTGTGCCATTACCACGCTGTTTTGATTACCGTAGCTTTGTATTAGGTTTGTGCAAACATAATTGTGGTTGTGACCATGAATTTTAAATCACTATAACTAGGCTCAAGCACATCGTTATTAATCAAAATAGGAACCATTACAATCAACACATTTTTGCCAAAAAAAAAAAAGTTTGTTTATTCCTGTAGCATAAAAATGCATGCTTCAGGATTCAACGAACTCTTCAAAATCATTTTCTGCCTCCTGCTGGTTGTGGAAGGGTTTTCCCTGCAAAAAGTTGTCAAGATGCTTGAAGAAGTGATGGTTGGTTGACAAGAGGTCAAGTGAAAATGATGGATGAGGCAAAACTTTGTAGCCCAATTCATTCAACTTTTGAAGCATTGGTTGTATGACGTGCAGTTGGGCATTGTCGTGGAGAAGAGTTGGGTCCTTTCTGTTGACCAGTGCTCGCTGCAGGCATTGCCATTTTTGCTGCATCTCATCAATTTGCTGAGCACACTTCTCAGATGTAATGGTTTTGCCAGGATTCAGAAAGCTGTAGTGAATCAGACAGGCAGCAACTACTAAACAGCAACCATGAACTTTTTTTGGTGCAACTTTGACTTTGGGAAGCGCATTGGAGCTTCTCATTTCCAAACATTGAGCTGGTCATTGCTGGTTGTCATTGTATAAAATCTGTTTTTCATCACACAGCACAAGCCGATTGAGAAGTGGTTCGTTGCTGTTGCGTAGAATAAGAGTGTGCGTAGGTCTCTTAGTCATTTTCAGCTCTTTGCGACCCCGTGGACCGCAGCCCGCCAGACTCCTCTGTCCATGGAATTCTCCAGGCAAGGATACTGGAGTGGGCTGCCGTTTCCCACTCCAAAATAAGAGAAGCACTTCAAAATGACACTTTTAAAATTTCCAGCCAGCTTAAGGAGGCACCCACTTATCAGTCTTTTTCACCTGTACAGCTTGCTTCAAATGCCAGCTGCTGTCGAACGGTTGGTATTGAGTTCTTCAGCAGCTTGTCGTGCAGTTGTGAGAGGCTCAGCCTCAACGATGGCTCTCAGCTGGTCATTGTCAATGTCTGATGGCTGGCCTCTGTACTCCTTATCTTCAAAGCCCTCGTCTCTTCTGCAGAACTTCTTGAACCACCACTGCACTCACTGTATGTTCATTAGCAGCTCCTAGGCCAGATGCATTGTTGATGTTACAAGTTGTTTCTTTTGCTTTATGACCCATTTTGAACTCAAATAAGAAAATCACTTGTATTATCTTTTGGTCTAACATCATTTCTGTAATCTAAAATACATATAAATAGCAAGTAATAAGTCATTAGCAAAAAAAAACAAAATGAAAAATAGGCATTAAAATGGTGTATAACATAACCACAGTTAAGAGCGTATTCCAGTATCACACGGCAAAGTTCAACAATGGAAAACCGCAGTTACTTTTGCACCAGTCTAATAGTGTTGTCTGAAGTCTGGGAGGGTTATGCCTCCTGCTTTGTTCTTTTTCCTCAGGATTGCTTTGGCAATTCTGGGTCTTTTAGGTTGTGGTTGTTCAGTCGCCAAGTCGTGTCTAACTCTTCGCGACCCCATGGCCTGCAGCACACCAGGCCTTCTGGTCCCTCACCATCTCCCAGAGTATCCCTAGTTCATACCCATTGAATCGGTGATGCCATTCAACCATCTCATCCTCTGTCGCCCTCTTCTCCTCCTGCCTTCAGTCTTTCCCAGCATCAGGGTCTTTTCCAACGAGTCAGCTGTTTGCATCGGAGTTGGAGCTTCAGCTCCAAGTATTGGAACTTCAGCTTCAGTATCAGTCCTTCCAATGAATATTCAGGGTTAATTTCCTTTAGGATTGACTGGTTTGATCTTGCTTTCCAAGGGACTCTCAAGAGTCTTCTCCAGCACCAAAGTTTGAAAGCATCAGTTCTTTGGTGCTCAGCCTTCTTTACTGTCCAACTCTCACATCTGTACATGACTGCTGGAAAGACAACCGCTTTGACTGTATGGACCTTTATTGGCAAAGCGATGTCTTTGCTTTCTAACACACTGTCTAGGTTTGTCACAGCCTTCCTGCCAAGAAGCAGTCATCGTCTAGTATCAACACCCACAGTGATTTTAGAGCCCAAGAAGTGGGACTCTGCCCCTGCCTCCAGCTTTTCCCCTTCAGTTTGCCATGAAGTGGTGTTACCGGATGTTATAAGATCTTAGTTTTTAGATACTGAGTTTAAGCCAGCTTTTTCACTCTCCTCCTTCACCCTCATCAAAAGGCTTTTTAGTTCCTCTTTGCTTTCTGCCATTAAAGTGGTATCATAAGCATATCTGAGGTTGTAGGTATTTTTCCTGGCAGTCTTAATTCCAGCTTGTAACTCATCCAGCCCGGCATTTCGCATCATGTGCTCTGCACATAAGTTAAATAAGCAGAGTGACAATAAACAGCCTTATCGTACTCCTTTCTCAATCTTGAAACAGTCAATTGTCCCATACAGGGTTCTAACTGTTATATCTTGACTCACACTCAGGCTTCTCAGGAGACAGGTAAGATGGTCTGGTAGTTCCATCTCTTTATAAGTTTTCCATAGTTCTTTGTGATCCACACAGGTAAAGGCTTTAGCGTAATCACTGAAACAGAGGTAGATGTTTTTCTAGAATTCCCTTGCTTTCTGATGGGAATGATTCTGCGAATGTTGGCAATTTGATCTCTGCTTCCTCTGCCTTTTCTAAACCGAACTTGGACATCTGGAAGTTCTCAGTTCACATAATGCTGAAGCCTGGCTTGGAGGATTTTGAGCATGACCTTACTAATGTGGGATATGAGTGCAGTTGTCCAGTGGTTTGAACATTCTTTAATACTGCTCTTTTGGGGAATTGGGAGGAGGATCAACCTTTTCCAGTCCTGTGGGTTTTCCAAATTTGCTGACATATTGAGTGCAGCACTTTAATAGCATCATCTTTTAGAATTTTAAATAGTTCTGCTGGAATTCCATTGCCTCCACTAACTTCATTGGCAGCAGTACTTCCTAAGACCCACTTCACACTCCAGACTATCTGGCTCTGGGTGAGAGACCACACCATTGTCGGTATTCGCGTCATTCAGACCTTTATTGTACCGTTCTTCTGTGTGTTCTCTCCGTTTCTCCTTGATCTCCTCTGCTTCGATTAGGTCTTTTTGTTTCTGTCCTTTATTGTGCCCGTCTTTGGATGGGATGTTCCTTTGTTATTTCCAGTCTTCTTGAAGACATCTGTAGCCTTACCCTTTCTGTTGTTTTCCTCTGTTTCTTTGCATTGTTCATTGAAGAAGGCCTTCTTGTCTCTCCTTGTCATCCTCTGGAGCTCTGCATTTAGTTGGGCATACCTTTTCCTTTCTCCGTTGCTTTTTGCGTCTCTTTCTGCAGCTATTTGTAAAGCCCCTCGGACAGCCACACTGCCTTCTTGCACCGCTTTTTCTCTGGGGTGGTTGTGGTCACTGCCTTCTGTACCGCGTCATGCAGCTCTGCCCGTAGTTCTTCAGGCACTCTGTTTGCTAGGTCTAATCCCCTGAATCTATTCATCACCTCTGCTACATATTCATGAGGGATTTGATTTAAGTCGTAACCGGAAGGCCTAGTGGTTTTCCCTGCTTTCTTGAGTTTAAGCCTGAATTTGGCTATGAAGGGCTAATGATCTGAGTCACAGTCAGCTCCAGGTCTTGTTTTTGGTGACTGTATGCAGCTTCTCCATCCTCGGCTTCAAAGGAGGTAATCAATCTGATTTTGGTATTGACCATTTGGTGACGTCCATGTGTAAAGTCATCTCTTGTGTTGTTGAAAAAGGGTGTTTGTTATGACCAGTGCGTTCTCTTGGCAGAATTCTGTTAGCCTTTGCCCCGCTTCATTTAGTCCTCCATGGCCAGACTTGCCTGTTACTCCAAGTATCTGTTGACTTCCTACTTTTGCATACCAGTCCATCTTTATTTGGTGTTAGTTCTGGAAGGTCTTGTAGGTCTTCATAGAACTGTGCAACTTGAGCTTCAGCATTACTGGTTGGGGCATAGACTTGGATTACTGTGATACTGAATGGTTTGCGTTGGAAACAAATTGAGATCATACCGTCGTTTTTGATACTGCACCCAAGTACTGCAGTTTGGACTCTTTTGTTGATTATGAGGGTTACTCCATTTCTTCTTAGGGATTCTTGCCCACAGTAGTAGATACAATGGTCATCCAAATTAAATTCACCCACTCCTGTCATTTTTAGCTCACTGATTCCTAAGATGTCGCTGTTTACTCTTGCCATCTCCTGCTTGACCACATCAGTTGACCTGGATTCATGAACCTAACATTCCAGGTTCCTATGCAATTCTGTTGTTACAGCACCGGATTTTACTTTCGTCACCAGACACATCCACAAAGCTCTTGTAGCTGTCCTCTGCTCTTTTCCAGCAGCATATTGGACACCTTCTGACCTGGGGGCTCATCTTTCGGTGTCCTATCTGTTTGCCTTTTTCTGTTCTCACAGCTGTTATACTGGAGTGTTTTGCCGTTCCCACCTGCAGAGGATCACACTTGGTCAGAACTCTCCACCTTGACCCTTCCACTGGGTGGCCCAGCACAGCGTGGCTCACAGCCTCATTGACTTACGCAAGCCACTTTGCTACGACAAGGCAGTGATCCGTGAAGGGGTGGGTATTTTATGGTTCCATATAAATTTTAAAATTATTTGTTCTAATTCTGTGAAAAATGACATCGGTAATTTGATAGCGATTGGATCAAATCTGTTGATTGCTTTGGGTAGTATTAGCATTTTAACTATTCTTCCAATCCAAGAGCATGGTATGTCTTTCCATTTCTTTGAATCATGTTTAACATCCTTTATTAATATTTTATAGTTCTCAGCATAGAAGTCTTTCACCTCCTTGGTGAGGTTTATTCCTGAGTGGTTTTTTTGGATGCAGTTTTAAAAGAGGTTATTTACATTCTCTTTCTGATATTTTATTGTTAGTGTAAAAAAATGTAACCAATTTCTGTCTGTTAGTCTTGTATCCTGCTAGCTTGTTGAATTTATCGGGGTTTTTCTGGATATAGTATCATGTTGTCTGCATATAATGACAGTTTACCTCTTCCACAATTTGTGTACCTTTTATTATTGTTTTACTTGCTGTGGCTAAGACTTCCCATACTATGCTGAAGACAGTGGGCATCCTTGTCTTGTTCCAGATTTTACCATTGAGTATTCAGTTGGCTGTGGGTTTGTCATAAATAGTTTTTATTATATTGAGGTGTGCCTCTATCCCTACTTTGTTTGTTTTTATCAGGAATGGATGCTGAATTTTATCAAGTGCTTTTTCTGTGTTTATTGGGATGACCTTGTGGTTTTCTCCTTTCTTTCGTTTATGAGGTGTATCACACTGGACCATCCTCGTGACCCTGGGGTGAATCCAGCTGGTCATGGTGTATATCTATTTTTATGTGTTGTTGGATTTGGCTTCCTTTTATTTTGTTGAGGATTTTTGCATCTATATTCATCAAAGATGCTGGCCTGCAATTTTACTCTGTGTGTCTTTTCTGGCTTTGGTATCAGCATGATGGTATCAGCATATCTTCTGTGTGTATTAGGTTTGTTTACTTTTCTTTCTCTAGTTCACTAAAGTGTAAGCGTAAGTTTTGATTTTAGATCTTTTGTCATTTGTAATATAAAATATTGTAAGACAATAATTCATATTTACATTTAGTTCAAAACATTAATTTGATTTCTCGAGATTTTTTCCTTTGCCCCATGTGTTATTTATAAATATGTTGTGTAATCTCCAAATATTTTTTGAATTTTCCAACTATCTTTCTTCTGTTGATTACCAGTTTAATTCCACTGTGCTCTGAGAGTATGCTCTGTATGATATTTGTTCTTTAAGTTTGTTGAAGTGTGTGTTACGGCCCAGATATGGCCTGTCTTGGTCAATAATCCACGTCAGTTTGAGAAATGCATACATGCTACTGCTGTTTGTTCAGTCACTCAGTCGTGTCCGACTCTGCATCCCCATGGACTGCAGCACGCCAGGCCTCCCTGTCCATCCCCAGCTCCAGAGTTTGCTCAAACTCACGTCCATTGAGTCAGTGATGCCATCCAGCCATCTCATCCTCTGTCATCCCCTTCTCCTGCCTTCAATCTTTCCCAGCATCAGGGTCTTTTCCAATGAATCAGTTCTTCGCATCAGGTGGCCAAAGTATTGGAGCTTCAGCTTCAGCATCAGCCCTTCCAGTGAATATTCAAGGTTGATTTCCTTTTGGATAGACTGGTTGGATCTCCTTGCAGTCCAAGGGACTTGCAAGAGCTTTCTCCAACACCACAGTTGGAAGGCATCAGTTCTTCGGTGTTCAGCCTTTTTTTGTTGTCTAGCTCTCACATCTGTACATGACTACTGGAAAAACCATAGCTTTGACTGTGTGGACCTTTGTCAGCAAAGTAATGTCTCTGCTTTTTAACACACTTTCTAGGTTTGTCATAGCTTTTCTTCCAAGGAGTAAATGTCCTTTAATTTCGTGGCTGCACGAAAAGTGCAGTCTATACTTTAAAGTCACTGTCTGCAGTGATTTGGGAGCCCAAGAAAGTAAAATCTGTCACTTTTTCCACTTTTTCCCCATCTGTTTGCCATGAGGTGCTGGGACTAGATGCCATGATCTTCGTTTTTTAAATGTTGAGTTTTAGGCCAACTTTTTCATTCTCCTCTTTTACCTTCATCAAGAGGTTCTTTAATTCCTCTTTACTTTCTGCCATTAGGGTGGTGTCATCTGCATATCTGAGGATATTGATATTTCTCCAGGCAGCCTTGATTCCAACTTGTGCTTCCTCCAGCCTGGCATTTTGCACGATGTGCTCTGCATGTAAGTTAAATAAGCAGGGTGACAATATACAGCCTTGACGTCCTCCTTTCCCGATTTGGAACCAGTCTGTTGTTCCATGTCTGGTTCTCATTGTTGCTCTTCTCAGGAGGCAGGTAAAGTGGCCTGGTATTCCCATCTCTTAAAGAATTTTCCACAGTTTGTTGTGATCTGCACAAAGACTTAAGCATAGTTGATGAAGCAGAAGTAGATGTTTTTCTGGAATTCTGTTGCTTTTTCTATGATCCAAAGGATGTTGGCAATTCGATCTCTGGTTCTGCTCCCTCTTCTGAATCCAGCTTGTACATCTGGAAGTTCTCGGTTCACATGCCATAGAAATCTAGCTTGCAAGATTTTGAGCATTACTTTGCTAATGTGTGAGATGAGTGCAGTTGTGTGGTAGTTTGAACATTTTTTGGCATTGCCTTTCTTTGTGATTGGAATGACATCTAACCTTTTCAAAAGTCCTGTGGCCGTTGCTGAGTTTTCCAAATTTGCTGGCATATTGAGTGCAGCTCTTTCACAGCATCATCTTCCAGGATTTGAAACAGCTCACCTGGAATTTCATCACCTCCACTAGCTTTGTTCGTAGTGATGCCTCCTAAGGCCCACTTGACTTCACACTCCAGGTTGTCTGGCTCTAGGTGAGTGATCGCACTGTCGTGGTTACCTAGGTCGCTAAGGTCTTTTTTGTCCAGTCCTTCTGTGTATTGTTGCCACGTCTTCCCAGCATCTTCTGCCTCCGTTAGGGCCAGTTCTACCACAGCCTTACTGAGTGTTTGCCCGCCGGGTCTTCAGTTATTGATGGCGCTGTGGTGCCACCTCCAGCTGTAGCAGCGGATGGATCGGTTTCTCCTTTCAGTTCTGTCAGCTTTTGTCTCAAGTATTTGGATGGTCTGTTGTTAGAGCCGTGTCCTAAGCATAGTTGTGTCTTCTTGGAGACTGGATCCATTTACCGTTTATGTAACGCCCCTTTCCATTGTGGATGATCTTCCTTATCCTGAAGGCTGTTGTGTCTGAAATTCATGTAACTACTGCAGCTCTCGGTTTAACTGTTTGCTTGCTTGCTTTTGGTTGTGCTGAAACTTGGTTGCTGCTTGCAGGCTTTCTCTGGCTGCGGTGAGCAAGGGCTGTTCTCGGTCGCGGTGGCCGGCTCCCCGTGGCTGGTGGCTTCCCTTGTTGCAGAGCTCTGTCTCTGGGACGTGCAGCCTCAGGAGCTGTGTGCGTGGGGCTTAGCTGCTTCACAGCATGTGGGATCTTCCTCAACCAAGGACTGAACCCATGTCCGCTGCATTCCTAGGCAGGTTCCTATCCACTGCACCACCAGGGAAGTCCCATATTACAGCTTCCTTTTGATTTGTGTTAGCATGATGTATCTTTCTTCATCTCTACTTTAAAAATTTTCTTATTTAATTGTAGTTAAAAAAAAACAAAACACATAACACGGCACTACCACCTGAGCCATTTCTAAGTGTTCAAGTGGTATTAAGTGTATTCATTGTTGTGCCGTGGATATTGAAAACCCTTTCTTCCTATAAAGCTGCAACTCTAGACACATAAGCAACAACTCCCCACTTTCTTCCTCCCCAGCCCCTGACAACCACCATTCTGCTTTCTGTTTCTGTGATGTTAACTACTCTAGATGCTTCATCTACGTGGACTCATACAGGGTTTTTTTTTTTTTTTTTTAATGACTGGCTTGTTTCACTTAGCATAGTATCTTTCATCCATATTGTAGCATATGTCAGAATATCCTTTTTCTTTTTTAAGCTGAGTAATAGTCCACTGTTTGTCGGTACCACAGTTCATCCATCCATCCATCTGTTGACGCATATACTTGGATTGCTTCTCCCTCTTGGCTATCATGCATAATGTTGCTATGTTTTTAAGATTCTGGTTTTAGTTTTATTGGATACTCAGAAGTGTTTTTGCTAGATCAAGTAGTAATTGTATTTTTAATTTTTTGATGACTCACTATACTGTTTTCAGTAGAGGCTATACCATCTTACACTCCCACCACCCGAGTTCACAGAGTTTCCAGTTTCTTCACATTATTGTTAATACTTGTTGTTTCCTGTTGTGTTTTGTTTTTATAATAACTACCCTAATGAGTGTGAGGTGATTCCATCCCTTTACTTCTTTCTAATCTACATCTTTATATTTAAAGTGGGTCGCATGTAGATAACATATAATTGGGACTCATTACTCTCTCTCTCTACCTTTTAATTGGTGTATTTAGGTAATTTACATTTAGTGATTTTTGATGTAGTTGAATCAGTATCAATCATATTTATAGCTGTTTATTATACATTGCTCTCATTTTTGACTTCTTTTAAAATTTCCTTTTTTTCTGCCTTCTATGCATTTATCGAGTAAATCATAAGATTCCATTTTCTCTTATTTCTTAGAACTTCAACTGTACTTCTTTTACAATTTTTTATTACTAGTGGCCCTAGGATTTGCAGTTTGCATTTATACTAATCTGAGTCCACTTTCAAATAACACTGTTCTGTGCTTCATGCAACCCCATGGACTGTAGCCTGCCAGACTCCTCTGTCCATGGAATTCTCCAGGCCAGAATACTAGAGTGGGTAGCCGTTCCCTTCTCCAGGGTATCTTCCGAACCCAGGGATTGAACCCAGGTCCCCTTCATTCAGGCAGATTATGTACCACCTGAGCCGCAAGGGAAGCCACATGGTCGTGCAGTTACCTTGTAATAGTGTATTTCCAGTTCCTCCTCCTTGTCCCTGATAGCATGGCTTTCATTCATTCCACTTATAGATAAGCTCTAATCATCAAATACATTGTTGCTATTTGTATAGTTACTACTAGATTAAGAATTTTGAAACTGAAAGATTTTACTTTCCTTCCTTTCATGTTCTTCCTTTGTATATGTAGACCTGGGTTTCTGACCCTTATCATTTCCCCTCTCTCTGAAGAATTTCTTTTAATACTCCATGCAAGCAAGGCAGGTTGGCTGATGACAAATTCCCTCAGTTTTTGTTTGTCTGAGAGACTCCTTATTGCTCCATTTTTGAAGGATAATTTTGCTTGATACAGACTAGTAAGTTGGTGGTTTTTTTTCTTTTACCATTTTAAATGTTTTACTGCACTCTATACTTGCTTGCATGGTTTGTGAAGACAAGTCCAGTGTAATTTTTATTATTGTTTCTCCATAGGGAAGGTCTTTTTTGCTTCTGGCTTCTTTCAAAAACTTTTGTCTTTGATTTTCCACACTTTAAATACGCTATGCCTGGGGGTAGATTCAGGGGTGAGGGAGTGTTTATTCTGCTTGGTGTTTGCTGAGCTTCCTGGATCTGTGGTTTGCTTTGTGATGCTAATATTGGAAAATTCTCAATCATTACTAGTTAAAATATTTCTTTTGCTCCTTACTCTCTCTCTCCTCCTGCTATTCCATTACACATGTTACACCATAATTGTTTCTTAACTCTTGAATAGTGTGTTGTTTCATTTATTTTTTCCTCTTTGCAATTCAGTTTGGGAAGTTTTTATTGACATATCTTCAAATTCACTGACACAGTGTCAGCTCCACTGTGAGCCCACCAAAGGTATTTCTCGTTTCTGTTACAGTGTGTTTGACTTCAAGCATTTTCTTTTTAAAAACATTTTTATTGTTTAAAAAAAAATTGTATTGCAGTATAGTTGCTTTACAATGCTGTGTTAATCTGCTGGACAGCAAAGTGACTGTTTACATAGGTACATACTTGTGTGTGGGGGTGTATACATCCATTCTTTTTCATACTCTTTTTCAGTATGGTTCATCACAGAACATAGATACAGCTCTCTACGCTATAGTGTAGGCCCTTGATGTTTATCCATCCTGTACACGGTAGTTGGCATCTACTCATCCCAGACTCCGCTTCATCCCTCTCCTTCTCTTCCTCCCCCTTAGCAGCCACAGCTCTGTTCCCTACGTCCGTGGGTCTGTTTCTGTTTTATAGATAAGTTCATTCGTGTCTTTTTTAAAATGCCACATATGAGGGATATCTTCATGGTGTTTGACTCTTCGTGTGTGACTGACTTCACTTAGAATAACCATCTCTAGGGCCGTCTGTGTTGCTGCGAATGGCAGCCTTGCGTTCTCTCTCATGGCTGAATGGCCTCCCACTGGCTCTGTGTACCGCGTTTTCTTTACCCATTCACCTGTCAGTGGACGTTTGTCCCGATGACACAGGCTGTCTCCATGTCTTGGCTGTTGTGAGTAGTATTGCTGTTAACATTTGTTGTTGTCGCTCAGTGGCTAAGTCGTGGCTGGCCCTTTGCGACCCCATGGACTGGAGCACGCCAGGCTCCTCTGCTCTCCTCTCTCTGCGGGACTTTGCTCAGGTCCGTGTCCATTGAGCCGGTGGCGCTATCTCCACAACTGAGTATTGTCTGCATTTTGGCCCAGCCACTTAATTCTTTCTGGAGCTGTTAGTAATTGCCCTCCACTCTTCCCCAGAGCACACTGGACACTTTCCGACCTGGGGGGCTCGTCTTCTGACGTCATAGCTCCGTGTTTTCTCACGCTGCCCGTGGGGTTCCCCAGGTGAGAATGCTGCAGGGGATTGCCATATCCTTCTCCAGTGGACCACGCTTTGTCGGAACTCTTCAGTGTGACCCGTCTGTCTTGGGAGGCCCTGCAAGGCTTGGCTCATAGCTCCGCTGAGTTATGAAGCCCCTTCACCACAAGGCTGTGATCCATGAAGGGGGCTATTGACATAGAGGTGCATTATCTTTTCAGATTATAGTTTTGTCTTAGTATATGCCCAGGAATGGGATTGCTGGATCATATAGCAACTCCTATTTTTTATTTTTTGAGGAAAACTCCTTGCTGTTTTCCATAGTGGCTGCACCAATTTACATTTGGCTCAGCAGGTAAAGAATCTGCCAGTAATACAGGAACACAGGAGATGTGGGTCAATCCCTGGGTCAGGTAGATCCGCTGGAGTAGGAAATGGCCACAACCCACTCCAGCATTCTTGCCTGAAAAACCCTATGGACAGAGGAGCCCGCGGGGCTGTACAGTCCAGAGGTTTGCAAGTTGGGACACAGATGAGTGACAGGGTTCTCTTTCTCTCCACACCCTCTCCAGCATTTTTGTAGACTATTTCTTTAGTTCTTTTTTCCAAAAAGCGTTACTTTGTTCTCCTGTTTGTTTCTGGTGGTGCTGGGTCTCTGTTGCTGCGCTCGGGCTTTCTCCGGGTCTGGCGAGCCGGGCCTGCTCCAGTTTCAGTGCGCAGGCCTCTCCCTGTGGCGGCTTCTCTTGGGCTGAGCATGGGCTCGAAGGTGCCTGGGCTTCCGTGGCCAAAGCACACGGGCTCAGGGCCCGGAGGGGACCAAACCCACGTTCGCTGCCTTAGCAGGTGGGTCCTTAACCAGCGGAGCACCCGAGAACTCCACCCATTTTTCAGTTGGGGGTGTGTGTGTTGCTACTGAGTTATGTGAGCTGTTTGTGTGTGTTGAAAATTGAACCCTTGCTGGTCGCATCATTCACAGATATTTTCTCCCAGGAAGCGGGTGACCAGGCCTCCAGCGCGAGGCTTCCTGTCTGTCGGCTGCCAGGCTCTCTAACGGCTGCTGCAGTGCTGGCGGCGTCAGGTTCCTCTAGCATCCGCGTCTTTGTCTCCCCTCTTCCCGTTGGGCTATCTTTTCATTTTGTTTATGGTTTTCTTTGCTGTACAAAGCATTGTAAGTTTGACTAGGTTCCATTTGTTTATTTTTGCTTTTATTTCTATTCCTTTGACCCAAGGAAACATTGGTACAATTTATGTTAGAGAGTGTTTTGCCTGTGTTCTCTTATAAGGGTTTGATGGTGTCATGTCCTATGTGTAAGTCTTTAAGCCATTTTGAGTTTATTTTTGTGCATGGCATGGGGGTGTGTTCTAATTTCATTGGTTTGCATGCAGCTGTCCGACTTTCCCAACACAGATTGCTGAAAAGACTGTCTTTTCTCCGTGGTGTGTTCTTGCCTGCTTTGCTGAAAAAGACTGTCTTTTCTCCGTGGTGTGTTCTTGCCTCATTTGCTGAAGACTAATTGACTGCAGGTGTGAGGGCTCTCTCTCTGCGCTCTGTTCTGCTCCATGGTCTGTGTGTCTGTTCTTGCACTAGTGCCACGCTGGTTTGATTCCTGTAGCTTTGTAGTATTTTCTGAAGTCTGGGAGGGTTATGCCTCCTGCTTTGCTCTTTTTGCTCAGGATTGTTTGGGCAATTCTGGATCTTTTATGTCCCACATAAATTTTAGGATTATTTGTTTTAGTTCTGTGGAAACTGTTGTGGGTGATTTGGTAGGAATCTCATTTAATATATAATTGCTTTGGGCACTACGGCCATTGGGCTCCCCTGGCCACTCAGATGGCAAAGAATCTGCCTGCAATGCAGGAGACCCAAGTGTGACCCCTGGGTGGGAAGATCCCTGGAAAAAGGAATGGCAGCCCACTCCAGTATTCTTGGCTGGGAAATCTCATGGACGGAGGAGCCTGGTCGGCCACAGTCTGTGAGGCTGCGAAGAGTCGGACACGACTGAGCAGCTAAGCAGCAGCAGCGTGGCCGTCACGTCTCTAATGTGGCAGTCCCAAAGTCTGGTGACGATGCTTGCTGTGTCTCCTCAAATTGTGTCGTTTCTTGCCTTAGCCTGTTTGTGACTCTTTGGTGGAAGCTGCACGTGACATGTTGGGAAATAGGTAAATAAGCCTTTACTGTCAGATTTTGTCTATTTGAGTGGAAACAGTGGCTGACTTTATTTGGGGGGGGGGAGCTCCAAAATCACCGCAGATGGTGACTGCAGCCATGAAATTAAAAGACACTTACTCCTGGAAGGAAAGTTATGACCAACCTACACAGCATATTAAAAAGTAGAGACATTACTTTGCCAACAAAGGTCCGTCTAGTCAAGGCTATGGTTTTTCCTGTGGTCATGTATGGATGTGACAGTTGTACTGTGAAGAAAGCTGAGTGCCAAAGAAGTGATGCTTTTGAACTGTGGTGTTGGAGAAGACACTTGAGAGTCCCTTGGATTGCGAGGAGATCCAACCAGTCCATCCTAAAGGAGATCAGGCCTGGGTGTTCATTGGAAGGAATGATGCTGAAGCTGGAACTCCAATACTTTGGCCACCTGATGCGGAGAGCTGACTCATTTGAAAAGACCCTGATGCTGGGAAAGATTGAGGGCAGGAGGAGAAGGGGACGACAGAGGATGAGATGGCCGGATGGCATCACTGACTCAATGGACATGGGCTTGGGTGGACTCTGGGAGTTGGTGATGGACAGGGAGGCCTGGCCCGCTGTGGTTCATGGGGTCCCAGAGTTGGACACGGCTGAGCGGCTGGGCTGGGCTGAGCGGCTGGGCTGAGCGGCTGAGCTGAGTGGCTGGGCTGAGCTTGGCTCTGTTTGATGTTTGCTGTAGCTGTAGGTGATGGTGGCTTCAGTTTCCTCTAGTGCTCTTGTTTTCGTCTCTCCTCTTTCCTTTGGGTTGCCCTAGAAACTGTCTTTTAAAAGAGGTTTTGGACTTCCCTGGCAGTCCAGTGGTTAAAAATCCATGCTTCCACTGCAGGAGGCATGGGTGTGAGCCCCTGGTCTGGGAGCTAAGATCCCATATGCCATGTGGTATGGCAAAAGAAACCCAAAACCAATTTTTTGAGATAAAATTCATAGATAGTTAACCCATTTTAAGTGTGCAGTTCAGTTATTTTTTATATACTCACAGATACAGCAACCATCACCACAGTCAGTATTACAAATTTTTATCCCGGAGAAATCTGACCCCATTCCTTATCACGCGCCTGATACCGTTCTCCCAGCCTTAACAATCACTCATTTCCTTTCTAGCTCTGCATAGTTCCCCTTCTGGAAGTTTCCTGTGGGTGGAATCGTGTACTATGTGGTCTTCTGTGACGAAGCCCTTTCACTTAGGAAAACGTTTTCAAGGTTCATCCACACTGTCACATATTATCAGCACTGAATTCACTTCTGTGGCCAAAAATTCCATTTGTCAAGTGTGTCCATTTGTCAGCTAACGGGCATTTGTGGGGTTTGCACCCTTCGTCTATTATAAATAAAGCTGCTGTAAACATTTGCGTACAAGTTTTTGTGTGAACATCTTTCATTACACTCAGGTATATAACTCGGAATGGGATGGGTTTAACTTTTTAAAAAACGGCCAAACTGTTTTCCAGAGTGGCCATGCCCTGTGCTCTGCGTCTTCACCAACAGTTCGTGTTGTCCGGGTCTGAAGTTTTGACTTATTCTCGTAGGGCTGTCCTTGTAGTGGAGATGCCACTCCACACGGTTGGGAAAGGCCGTGAACACCTCTCATGTGCTTATTTCTCTTCAGTGTGTCGTCTTTGGTGATGCAGCTGTTCAGATCGTCTGCTTGTTTTTAAATTGGGTTGCTTACTGAGTTTTAGAAGTTCTTTACGTATTCTTGATATGCTCAAGATACACGCCTGATGTCAGATATGTGATTTGGAAGTATTTTCTCTCATGCTGTGACTCTCCATTCTTTCTAGTGTCTTTCAAATGGTGGAAGTTCTTAATTTTTTCCAAAGTACAACTTTTGAAGCAGTTTATTTTTGGCTGCAGCGGGTCGTTGTTGGGGCGAGCCAGGGCTGTCTTCGTCTTAGAGTGGGCTCCTCCTTGCGGGGGCTTCTCCTGAAGGACACAGGCTCCAGGGCGCGTTGCCTTCCGCAGCCGCAGCTCTCGGGCTCTGGAACCTGGTCTCAGTGGTTGTGGTGGCACGTGGCTTAGTTGCTCCGCGGCACCTGGGCTCTTCCCACACCAGGGATCAAACCTTGGTCCCCTGCGTCAGCAGGCAGACTCCCAACCACGGACCACTAGGGAAGTTCGCCTCAGTTTTTCTTCTATGGATCATGCTTTTGGTATCATTTCTAAGAACTCTTCACCCAACCCAACATCACAGAGTTTTTCTCTGGTGTTTTCTGTCTCTACAGAAGTTAATCAGCTTTAGGTTTATTATGTTAGTCCATGATTAACTTTGAATTAAATTTTGCAGAAGACGTAAGGTATGTTTGGAGTTGTGAGGATTTTTTTTAGCATATGGACACGTTTTTGAAAAGATTATCTTCGCCATTGAATTGCTTTAGCACCTTTGTAGGAAATCAATTGGTAGTTTGTGTTATTATACAGAATTTTAGTGTCATTTTTTGTAGGGAACGAATTCTGTTCCAGTAATCTGTCTTTATGCCAGTACGACACTCTATTGATTACATGTACAGTAAGCTTTAAAATCTGGCCGTTTAAGTCTTCCAACGGCTTCCTTTTTCATAGTTGTTTTTTATGATTGGGTTCTTTTGCCTTTCTACATTTTATTTTGGCCGTGCCGGGTCTGCTACTGCGCGCAAGCTTTTCCCGCGCCTGGGGGCCGCTCTCTTGCTGCAGGCTTGGGCTGCTCGCAGCAGTGGCTCCTCTTGCGGAGCCTGGGCTCTGGGCACGCAGGCTTCAGGAGACGTGGCGCAGGGCCCTAGTTGCTCCGCGTCGTGTGGGATCTTCCCAGACCAGGGATGGAACCCATGTGTCTCCTGCATTAGCAGGCGAATTCCTTACCACTGAGCCCCCAGGGACACCCTCCTTTGCCTTTCTGTATAAACTTTAGAGTCCATTTTATTTCACAAAATGTTCTCCTGGAATTTTGATTGGAATTGCTTTGTGCCTATAGACCTATATGGAGAAAACTGCAATCTTTTAACAGTTTTGAATCCATGAATGTAATGTGTATCTCTATTTTTTAAGATCTTTTTTCTTTCTTTCATGAGCATTTTGTAGTTTTCAGCACACAAACCTTTTAAATATTTTCTAAGACTTGTTTTATGGACTTCAGTGCTATCATATACATGTTTAAAAATTTCAATTTCCAATTTTTTATTGCCAAACGTATAGAAATACATTTTAATTTTTGTATGTTGACTGTGTATCCTGAGAACTTCCTAAACTCAATTCTAGTAGCTTTTCTTGTAGATTGTTAGGAGTTTTCTACATAGACAATCATTGTAAGTCCAAAGTTGTGTATCTTATTTTCTGGTGTGTGTGCTTTCTTTTTCTTTTGCCATATTACACAAGGAAGGGCCTCGAACATATTTTTGATCCATCTTTATGCCACTACTACACTCTCTTCAATAGGAGTGGAGAAAGTAAACCCTGTATATGTGATTTTACTTTTTAAAAAATTTGCTGGGACTTGCACTGACTCAGCATATGGTCAGCTTTGGTGAATGTTACACATAAGCTTCCAAAGACTGTATTCTGCAGTCAGGGCAGTTGTCATGTTCGTTAACTGTATTATTCAATTACTTATATACTGTTGCCTTTTTTGGGAGGGGAGGGTCTGCTTATTCTACTGAAGGAGGTGTGTTAAGATCTCTAATATTCCCTGTCCGTTTCCTTTTAAGTAGTTGTCTATTTGTCCTTTATGGATTTTGAGGTGTATATCAATTTGGAGTTGTTCTAACTTCCTGGTTAACTGAAATCACTTTATCATTATGAGATACCCCTCTTTACTCCAAATAATAGTTTCTGCCTCGAGGTCTACTTCTGAGGTTAATGTGACTGTGTGAGCTGTTGGCCTATGTCCTCTCCCTCCTCACTGGTTTTCAAGCTTCTCCCATTGTGTTTGGTAGAGTTCAGTCCAGTCGCTCATTTGTGTCCGACTCTTTGTGACGCCATGGGCTGCACACTCCAGGCCTCCCTGTCCATCGCTAACTCCAGGAGCTTACTCAAACTCACGTCCATTGAGTCAGTGATGCCATCCAACCATCTCATCCTCTGTTGTCCCCTTCTCCTCTCACCTTCACCCATTCCCAGCATCAGGGTTTTTTCAAATGAGTCAGTTCTTCACATCAGATGGCCAATATATTGGAGTTTCAGCTTCCGCATTAGTCCTTCCAATGAATATTCAGGACTGATATCCTTTAGGATTGACTAGTTGGATCTCCTTGCAGTCCAAGGGACTCTCAAGAGCCTTCTCCAACACCACAGTTCAAAAGCATCAATTCTTCAGCGCTCAGCTTTCTTTATAGTCAAACTCTCACATCCATACATAACCACTGGAAAAACTATAGCCTTGACTAGACGGACCTTTGTTGGCAAAGTAATATCTCTGCTTTTTAATATGCTGTCTAGGTTGGTCGTAACTTTTCTTCCAAGGAGTAAGCGTCTTTTAATTTCATGGCTGCAGTCACCATCTGCAGTGATTCTGGAGCCCAAGAAAATAAAGTCTGACACTGTTTCCACTGTTTCCCATCTATTTGCCATGAAGTGATGGGACTGGATACCATGATCTTAGTTTTCTGAATGTTGAGTTTTATGCCAACTTTTTCACTCTCCTCTTTCATCAAGAGGCTCTTTAGTTCTTCTTCACTTTCTGCCATAAGGGTGGTGTCATCTGCATATCTGAGGTTATTGATATTTCTCCCAGCAATCTTGATTCCAGTTGTGCTTCTTTCAGCCCAGCATTTCTCATAATGTACTCTGCATATAAATTAAATAAGCAGGGTGACAATATACAGCCTTGATGTACTCCTTTCCCGATTTGGAACCAATCTGTTGTTCCATGTCCACTTCTAATTGTTGCTTCTTGACCTGCATAAAGATTTCTCAAGAGGCAGGTCAGGTGGTCTGGTATTCCCATCTCTTGAAGAATTTTCAACAGTTTATGGTGATCCAGAGAGTCAGAGGCTTTGGCATAGTCAATAAAGCAGAAGTAGAATTTTTTTTATGGAACTGTCTTGCTTTTTCGATGATCCAATGGATGTTGGCAATTTGATCTCTGGTTCCTCTGCCTTTTCTAAATCCAGCTTGAAGATCTGGAAGTTCACGGTTCACTTACTGTTGAAACCTGGCTTGAAGAATTTTGAGCAGTACTTTGCTAGAGTGTGAGATGAGTGAAATTATGCAGTAGTTTGAGCATTCTTTGGCATTGCCTTTCTTTGGGATTGGAATGAAAACTGACCTTTCCAGTCCTGTGGCCACTGCTGTTTTCCAAATTTGCTGGCATATTGAGTACAGCACTTTCACAGCATCATCTTTAAGGATTTGAAGCAGCTCAACTGGAATTCCATCACCTCCACTAGCTTTGTTCATAGTGATGCTTGACTTCGCATTCCAGGATGTCTGGCTCTAGGTGAGTGATTACACTGTCGTGGTTATCTGGGTCGTGAAGATCTTTTTTGTACAGTTCTTCTGTATATTCTTACCACCTCTTCTTAATATCTTCTGCTTCTGTTAGGTCCATACCATTTCTGTCCTTTATTGTGCCCATCTTTGCATGAAATGTTCCCTTGGTATCTCTAATTTTGTTGAAGAGATCTGTAGTCTTTCCCATTCTATTGTTTTCCTCTTTCTTTGTGTTGATCAGTTAGGAAGTCTTTCTTATCTCTGTTATTTTTTGGAACTCTGCGCTCAAATGGGTATATCTTTCCTTTTGCCTTTTGCAAAAGGAACTTTGCTGCCAAATGGGTATATCTTTTCCTTTGCCTTTCGCTTCTCTTCTTTTCTCAGCTATTTGTAAGGCTTCCTCAGACAATCATTTTGCTTTTTTACATTTCTTTTTCTTGGGGATGGTATTGATCCCTGCTTCCTGTAGAATGTCACGAACCTCCATCCATAGTTCTTCAGGCCCTCTATTAGATCTAATCCCTTGAATCTGTTTGTCACTTCCACCTTACAATCGTAAGGGATTTGATTTAGGTCATACCATTCAGGAAAACCTAGTGGTTTTCCCTACTTTCTTCAATTTAAGTCTGAATTTGGCAATAAGGAGTTCATGATCTGAGCCACAGCCACCTCCTGGTCTTGTTTTGGCTGAATGTATAGAGTTTCTCCATCTTTGACTGCAAAGACTATAATCAATCTGATTTCAGTATTGACCATCTGGTGATGTCCATGTGTAGAGTCTTCTCTTGTGCTGTTGGAAGAGGGTGTTTGCTATGACCAGTGCGTTCTCTTGGCAGAACTCTATTAGCCTTTGTCCTGCTTCATTTTGTGCTCCAAGGCCACATTTACCTGTTTCTCCAGGTATCTGTTGAGTTCTTACTTTTGCATTCCAGTCCCCTGTAATGAAAAGGACATCTTTTTTGTGTGTTAGTTCTAGAAGGTCTTGTAGGTCTTCACGGAACTGTTCAGCATCTTCAGCATGATGGTTGGGGCATAGACTTGGATTACTGTGATATTGTTGAATGGTTTGTCTTGGGAACAAACAAACATCATTCTGGCGTTTTTGTGATTGCATCCAGGTACTGCATTTTGGACTCCTATTGACCATGATGGCTGCTCCATTTCCTCTAAGGGATTCTTGCCCACAGTAGTAGATATAATGGTCCTCTGAGTTAAATTCACCCATTCCAGGCCATTTTAGTTCACTGATTCCTAAAATGTCGATGTTCACTCTCCTGTTTGACCACTTCCAATTTACCTTGATTCCTGGACCTAACATTCCAGGTTCCTGTGCAGTATTGTTCTTTACAGCATTGGACTTTACTTCCATCACCAGAGTAGGACATTATCAATGTGTTGTTCATATGAATGTCAGTTTTTTATTTTTCAAATGTGAAATAACAATGTATGTGATTTGTATATATCAAATAAGTGTTTCATTTTTGCCTGTTTTTAGTATATATGTAGACTCAACTATACATATTATTTTTGCATTCAACCTCAAGTTTTTGAGACTTATCCACTGTATACCCATTGGTTTTTCCCTGCTGTATAGTACTTCACTATATAAATAATACTGTAGATCTCATTCGGTCCCACACGTCTTACAAATATTGTCTTCCCCAAATTTATATTTCCAGGTTGACCTTTCCTTTAAGTCAGCATCTCTTTGATACAAGGATCTCAATTTACCAACCAGAAGATAATTCTTGATTTCCTGCTCTCCCATTTCCCAATCTGTTCCTTTTTCAGTGTTCATGTCTCCTCATGACACCATTTACCCAGCTCTGCAAGAACCAAAATGGAGATGGAGACACATTTTGGTTTTTTTTTTTTTTCCCCAGATCTGTTTTGTATTATTTGCAGTAACATCAAACGTCCATTTACAAGTTTTCTGGTCGGCAGTCAGCTGGAGACTCAGGTGTGATACCTGGTTTCGGGAGGGAACGGCCACCGCCCCAGTATTCTTGCCTGGGAAAGCCCACAGGCAGTCCATCACTCTACAGATTACGGAGTCACAGGAGTAAGACGTGACTTGCAACTGAACAACGGCAACAGCCGTCAGTAGCACGTGTGTGTCAATCCCCGTCTCCAGTGCTCCCGCCTTTCCTCCTTGGTATCTGTATGTTTGTTCTCAACACCTCTATTTTTGCTTTGCAAATAAGATTATCTGTACCATTTCTCTAGACTCCACATATATGTGTTAATATACAGTGTCTGTTTTTCTGACTTCACTGTGCATGACTCTCGAATGACCCAATTTTGTTCCTTCTTATGGCTGAGTGATGCACCACATCTTCATCCTTTCCTCTGTTTACAGACATTCAGGTTGCTACCATGTCCTGCCTACTGTAAATACTGTTGCCGTGAACGCTGGCGCACCTGTGTCTTGTTGAATTCTAGTTTTCTCTGTGTGTACGCCCAGTAGTAGCATTGCTGGGTCATACGGCAGTTCTATTTTTAATTTTTTAAGGAACCTCCATACTGTTTTCCATCAATTTACACTCCCACTAAGAAGGTTGCCTTCTCTCCTTACCCTCTCCAGCATTTATTCTTTGTAGAGTTTTTGATGATGACTATTCTAACCAGTGTGAGGTGATACCTCATTGTAGTTTTGATTTGCATTTCTCTAAAAATTAGCAGTGTAGAGCATGTTTTCATGTTTGCTGGCCATCAGTATGTCATCTTTGGAAAAATGTCAACTTAGGTCTTCCACCCATTTTTTTTTTGATTGGGCTGGGTTTTTTTTTTTCCCCTATATTGAGCTACATGAATTGCTTGTATATTTTAGAGATTAATCATTTGTCAGTTGGTTTGCAAATATTTTTTCCCATTCTGAGGGCTGTCTTTTTGTCTTTCCTTTGCTGTGCAAAAGCTTTTAAGTTTAATTAGGTACTATTTAGTTTTTATTTTCATTATGCTTAAGTGGGTCAAAAAAGATTTTGCTGTGATTTATATTACAGAGTGTTCTGTCTATGGTTTCCTTTAAGAGTTTTAGTGTCTGGCCTTACATTCAGGTCTTTAATCCATTCAGAGTTGATTTCTGTCTGTGGTATTAGGGAATGTTCTAATATCATCCTTCTTCATGTAGCTGTCCAGTTTTTCCAGCCACTGGACCAGCAGGTAAGTCCCAAGAGGCAGTTTTTGATGTCTGACACTGACTTGTTGGATGGCAAATATTTTGTTAATTGGCACAACTCAAGTTTTTGCCTTAGAGCGTCTCATCATCTACTCTGGCACTTGGTAACATATGCTCCTACAGTCAATTTGGATGATGCCAGCAAGTGTTCTGGGAAATTGGGGAGGTCTGTCTTTAATCAGGACGTGTAAGACTGTACTGAGATTATGTTCTTATAGTCTCCCCACTTTTGCCTCCAAGTGGTCACATTCCCAAACAGCTTTACTGTTTGGATGTTCTATATAGAATGGATGTTCTATATAAAGTCAAGAAGTTCCTTTTGGTCTTCTATTGAATTTGACATAAATTTTCAATAACGAAAAAAATAACCATTAGAAAAAAGGTTTTTCTTTTTTTAAGGATGTATCTAAATTAATCTTTTGCTTTTTCTAGTGATCATTTCCTATAAATAACACACAGTTACACATATTTTACAGTTAAATCTTTTTTTATTCTCTTGTGGAATGCTATGTTTAATGTTACAGTATAGTTGTCAAAGCTACTGAAATGTGACACACGTCCATGTCTAAATGCTGCAGAACAGTATAACTTTAAACAAAGTTATTTTACAGCTGAGGTCTGATGGTTTTTAAACCGATGCCTATGTGTATGGCCAGCCACAAACCTGGGGGATGTCTATTTCCTGTACATGTATATACAAATATATCCATACATATTTATATGCACACAGGCATGTATTAATTTATGTGTGAAATTTATAAAATTATATATATACACATACATGCATATCTATATACATATACCCACCCTTGCTATTGAGCTCACTTTTCTAACACTAATCAGCTTCATGCCCAATTATTGCTGCCCAGTATAACTACATGATTTTAGTGCCAATACCAAGCACCTTTTCAGATGCAGGACAGGTATGCCTGTGCATATAGATATGTGTATTTATGTATGTTTGTGTATATAAAGGAATCATTTCTCCCTTTTATGCTTCAGTCATGCATTACTACAATAAACAGTCTTTTCACCATAGGTTTTGAAATTCTAAACAGTGTAAAATCTACTTCTGGAAAACTGTATATGTTCATAGTTACAAAAAATATATTATATATATGATTGAAACCTATTGAGTACATATGTTCTCTGAATCTGGCTATATCCTAGCCCTTAGATAAATTAAAAAACACCCTCTTAACAGGATGTTATGATAGGCTTAAATAGAACATTACCTGTATTTAGAATAGTTGACAGTATTTTAAAAGTTGACAAAATGATGTTAAAGATTTGAAAAACACTATGCCTCTGCATTAAATATATAAACGTTTCCAGCAAGGGCCTGGTTTAATTCATTCTAAGATTCTCATGTTCCAAGCGTAACCAATAATTGTAGTCATTATTCTTAAAATTATGGCTCATTAAGGCTTTTATACAAAAAAAAAAAAAGCCCTAGTTTTAATCATTTATAAAAAACCAGTTCTATTTAAAAGAAAAAATGTACATGAACACTAAAGTACTCATGGATATTATCCTGTACAAAGTGTGACTATGTAAAGATAGGAGGCTCGTTCCCTGTAAGAACACCCCATGGTAGCACATGTAAACCTGGTTTGGTTCCTCTGCTCTGCAGCTATTCAGCGTGTAAAATTTAAACCATTTTCACATTAACATTTAAATTTAATACAGTGCAAATGTTTGAGAATAACTTGTTCCCCCCAGTGAAACAAGGACCAGCGTTATGCTGAATATTCTTCAGATCTATTTACAAATTGAGCTAAAAGTTCACCATAAACTTTGAAATTTGCTGAATATCAGCAGAAATGTTACTGAACTAGCAGCAATTGCATTTAAAATATTTGATAGTTATTTGAGAGAATGCATAAAATTTTCCAGGCTGTACTCTGAATCATATTGCTCTTGATCCCAAAGATCACTCAGATTTTCAAGAATTGATCTCATACTTGTTTTTCCAGAAGTAGAGGTGTCAGCTTTTTCTGCTTTGCCATCCTTTAATTGGAAGAAAGATAAGATGGAAAATTTCAAAAATTTTTTCTTTAAAATACCACACTTGTTTCTAACACAGCACTTTTTCAACAGAGTTGAAAACACTTCAAACTACGGGGAAGCTCATGATCTTGTAAGATAGCCTATTCTATTTTCCACTGCCCTAATAATTTACCATTTTATGCTTTTTGAGAATTTTAAGAACGTTGCAAAGAACTCTTGCTAACTGTGTCACTCTGGGCTCTATCGTTCTTCCTCCCTGTACACATGTTACAAGGTTAGATACATAAATTATCAGCCTTCCCCCAAACCAATTCAGAGTTAAGTTGTAGGTATTATTTATGTCCCTTTACCCCAAGAACAGGACACTCTTATATAACCAGAGTACAAAAATCAAGATCTCATATTCAGATTTTGCTACTAAGATGGTTTATGCCAACAGCTCTTGCTTCCTTGGAAGACCCCTTGAGCCCAGTTCTGCTTGCTCAAAGAAGTTACCCATAAGAATATTCTAATGAAATAAAAATACATTTGAAGCAATCCATGTTTCTTTGAGCCTTTTTTCTAGGTTACACAGATCTTGTTCTCTCTACCCTATCTTACATGACATGCTTAAGGAATCTTTCTCCATTCTGGCCACATTTGGGGGACTAATTTGTTACTGTTGCAAATGCCACACCCAGAATCAGACATATATTCTAAATGTGGCTTAACATACAGAGGGAAACTACTTTCTCTAAAATTTGGACATGATAACCCTGTTATTATGGCTGGTTTAACTGCATTATGTAAAGCTATCTCTTACCATAATTTATACTGAGTGTACAATTGATTTTCTGAACCGACACAGGACTTTAAATCAACCCTGTTCGTTTTACATTATTAAACTGACAGTATTTCCAGCTGGTGCATTATTTGCTAATGGATTGTTACCTATTAGTTCTGTAAACAACAACAAAAATACCTATTATCTTCATACCTTTGTGATAATATAGGCATTGTTATCCTGCCAAGGCTGAAGATGCTCAGAGAAGTTAATTTGCCTCGAGTCACCAGTTAATAGGAGGCAGGGCAAGGAATGAAGAGTCAGGTCTAGCTGACTCGAGATAGTTCCTACCTGCTAAAGGACAGCTAAGGAAAGAAAACTCAGGGAGCACGCTAGAGCCATCAATCAGAAAGTCAAAACTTCAAACATCCCCTAGTATCCGAGAATTTTATCTGGATATCAAAAATGCCCTCAAGGGGTTATCTAGTTGATACTAAAGTGAACACCTTTGCTGCCCCTTTTAATACTTTTACCAAGTAGTGCCAGAAGTCTGTGAACACATATATTATAAATACAAAAATTGTATAAGTTTTTTACCTTATCAAGAGTAAACAGATCAAGGAGTTGATCTGTCCCCATACTCTGCAAACTAGAATTCTCTTGGCTAATAACAGTATTTGCTATGTTCATCTTGAATTTCTGCAAACCCATTATTTTCTCTTCCAATGTTCCTCTGGTTATCAATCGGTACACATTAACCACACGTTTCTGAATGAGAAAAAGAAGTTAAGCAACTGTAGTGTTCTTGCCTGCAGAATCCCAGGGATGGGGGAGTCTGGTGGGCAGCCATCTATGGGGTTGCATAGAGTTGGATACGACTGAAGTGACTTAGCAGCAGCAGCACAAATAAATGGTTAAGCTTTGAGATTCACCAAATCAGAGGGATTTGTATGCTTGTTTTAGGTACTTGACTACTACTGAATTAGGATTGCAGGTTTTTAAAAAAATCTGTGCCTAAGACCTTAAAATGTTTGCAATCACAGAATATTAGGAATGGATAGTATCCCAGGTTTTCTTGGCCCAAGCACCTCATTTAATGTGAGAAAGTTGTGCAACAAAATTAAGTGACTTACCTAATGTCACAACACTTATTAACATAAAAATAGGAACTCAAACCAAGACTTTGTCTTTTGGGGGAAGTATTATTCCCAGTGCGCAAGTTAACACCTGGGAGTGCTGACTTTTTACCTGCCCAATGCGATGGGCCCGGTCCATGGCTTGTAGATCACGCATGGGATTCCAGTCATGCTCCACAAATACCACCGTATCAGCGCCTGTTAAGTTAAGCCCCAGGCCACCAACATGAGTTGTAAGTAAAAGAACATCTATGGATGGATCATTGTTAAACCTAAAAACATAGATATTAAAAAATAAAATTAGTACATTGCTTCCTTAAGTTCCAATTATAGACACTTAGAAGTTTAATAAATACTAAAGAGCACAAATAAGAACGTTGCTTTATAAGTCCATGATACAGCCATTTCTGTGACCACTAGAGTTGAGACTACCTTCTTTTAAATAGACATAACATCTGTAGTAGCAGAAAAAAGGTAGTCTGTAACATGTTAGAAATTTCATACCTAGCAATTAAGTCCAATTGCAAAATGTACTTGAGTAATTTTCGAAAATGGAACACCAAGACAAAACCCAAGTATGAACGTTTAACATATGGAGACAGAATAGTGTGGGAAAAGGTCAGGTCAGTCAGGGAAGGCAGATTAGGGTGGTAAGGGTTACTAAAATCGTACTAGTCCTAGAAGATATTGACAAAGGACATCTAGTAGCTTCTAGGAAAAAGAAAAACTAACATTACCAAGCTATCATTTATTACTGACTGAGACAATCACTGGGCTTTACTTTATATGCTTTATATTATTTGTTACAGTAGCTTTATAAGGATATTACTATTTGAAAGAGACCCAGGCTGTGTGGATAAGAAATGTTACTGCCCAAGAGAACACTGCTTTGATGGTGGTGTCTGGAGTCAAGCTTGGGTTTTGAGTCCCTTCCTAGGGCTCTGATTTGTGCCTTAAGATCTCTTAGCAATGTCTGTTAACAATGCTTTGAAGTCAGCAGCCTGCATGACAGATCCTAGGAATCTGCATTTTAAAAAACGAACCACTGAGACTCCTAAAGCAGACCACATACAAGAAACACTGCACTCTGACTGCTTCCAAGCCAGGCCAGCTTCCATCTTGTTCCCAGTGCAGAGGCAGAGATGAGGATGAAGATCATAGTTAAGCCACCTGTTTGCCACCTCTTACCCCCAACCACCAAATGCAGATGAAGGGGAAATAGTTACCTCTCTCTTTTGATGCCTTAAACTTCTTTCATGCCCTTAAGGATGCTTTCCTAATAGAGGTCTTTCCCCCTAGCTAAACAAACTACTCAATTATATTTCTGCAGTTCTGTATTTTAAAAAGGTAAAGATTTAGTTGCGTTGAATTATATAATAAAACACATTTTCAGGTATTTAGTCAAAGTAGCTTGTGGGCAAACTTCTGTGGAAGTAATAGTAATACACTTACTATAACTTATTTATGAGTTTTAGAAGACACTTACCGCGAAACAATGGAATGCCTCTGACCAGGAGGTATACTACCATCCAATCTCAAGTAAGTGACAGAGGGTAAATGAGGTTTGAGAAGATCATGCTCTACTATATCCAGCATGCTTTTAAGTTGACAGAAGATCAGTATCCTGTGCTGGGCTACTACAGACTCTGTGCCACTCTCAGAAGTACTGCCATTTCCCAGACCACAGTCCAACAGCAACTTGAAGAAAGAATCACTTGTTATATACAGGTGTCTCATAAAAGTAGGCAATCAGTCTCACTGAAATAAATGCGTCCCTTTGTGGTGAGAAAAGGCTAACTTACCTGTGACCTGAAAAATAGGTTAGCACTCTGGGCTATCGCTATGTACTATTTTCTACTCTAGCCCATGTGAAATCAAAACTTCATCCATTAATTATTCTCAATAAAACTTAAGCCAGAAAAGCTATAAAACGTCAAACAATAATGAAGTCCAGATCTTAAACAGGCTTTCTTTTAAGGGTAAACTAAAAGCTGAGTTTTGCAATAAGGAGCTCACCATCTGTGATACGATGTACTACAAGTGATATGAGCAAAATGGCAGAGTGAGCAGTTTCTAGAAAAATAAATTCAAATGGTCCACAAGACCATACGTCATAATCAGAGTGATAATCACAGTGACAAAAAGAGAAACCTTGAAAACACCAAGGGAAGAGTGACTCCCACCACCCCTGCTCTGCATGATTTGTGGGATCTTAAGTTTCCTGATCAGGGAGCAAACCCAGGCCCTGGCAGTGAAACTGCCGAGTCCGAACCACTGGACCACCAGGAGTGCCCAGAAGTGACTTCATGTGAAAGGGATTCTCAATGAGATTAACACCTGTTTTCTCATCAGAAGCCATGGAGGTCATTATCAAGAAAGTGAAAAGAATCTATAGAACTGGAGAAAGTATTGCAAATTATGTATCTGATAAAGGTGTTAACATCTAGAATATAAACTCCTAGAACTCAACCAGAAGAAACAGTCCAATGAAAAAATAGCTGAAGAACTTCAACAGGTATTTCTCTAAAGAAGATATGTCTTAATAAGCACATGAAAAAAATGCCATTATTAGTCATTAGGGAAAACTAATCAAATCAACAATGTGACACCATCTCATACCTACAGTGATGGTTAAATTAGAAAAAGGAAAATCCTGGGGAGGATGTAGAGGATTCAGAACCTTGGCACATGGCTTGCCATGTAAACGTTACAGCCACTGTGGAAAGGTTTGGTAGTTCCTTCAAAAGTTAACCACAGAATAACTATGTAACCCAGCAGTTTCACTCTCATATCGATACCTGAAGAACTCAGACAGATACTCGTAAGGCAATGTTCACTGCAGCACTATTCACAACCGCCGGAGGTGGAGGCAACCCGAGTGTCCGTCAGCACATGACTGGGCAAGGAAATGTGGCTTGCTGCGCTGTGCTCAGTGTGTCTGCCTGTGAGCCCATGGGCCCTAGCCCGCCAGGCTCCTCTGTCCAGGGGGTTCTGAACTGGACTGGGTTGCTATGCCCTCCTCCAGGGGCCCGTCCTGAACCAGAGGGCAGTTGTTATACTTTACCACAATTTTTAAAAAGCTGTATGAAAAATTTAACCAAGTTTTTTGAACATGGTAAATCAATCAGTAATCCTTCGGAAAAGCAAATTTGTCTACTGTTACAGATCAGGAGTGTACAACACACATCTAACACTTAAAAGATGCACTTACTTGCTTCAAAGCTGAGAGTTTAGGGGCATGCTGAATATCACGGAGAGAAGAATTCTGAGCTGCAAGTTTTTCAGTAGTACTCTTGAACTCTGGATGCTGAGGTGTTAGGACTAATGCTGGATGGTTGCACAGTTTACGTAAGTACTGCAATGCCTTTAAGAGGGAAAAAAGCATATATAAGTCTCCTTCCCATGACACAAATATCTGTATCTCAGGATCTTGTCCTGTGCTACCGCATGTCTAGAATGCCCTTCTTCACCTTCTTACACTCCTATTCATTCTTCAGGAACCAGTTCAAATATCTTATCTGTTATGTCTTCATCTGTACTTCTTGTGCAATTTGTGTTTATTTCTGTGAGAGAATTTATAACCTAGAAATTGTACTGTGATGTCTATCTTCCCCACTAGACCAATGACCTTCTCATGACAAAAAGTCTTATTAGCTCCTACAGCTAACCCTTTTGAACTGAAAGTGCCTTATAATGTTGCTAGATGATTCTAGAATTAGACATCATTTCCTAAAGGAAGGTTCCTCAAACATTAGTGGGTATGAAAGCTTCGTAAGACCCTTTTAAATCTGTATCTCTCTCCCCTCTACACAGTATTTTGATCCAACATGTCTGGTGGTGGGAAAGGGAAGGTGGAACTATGTAGTTGTGTTTGAGAATCAGGTTTGTTTCCTCTGACTCAGCCATACCCTTGTCTTTGTCATTTACTGGGCCTATGATTTGGGTCTCACTTTTGGCACACAGATTTGTATCAGTAAGCTCCAGTGCTGGGCACTATGATAAAACTGGGAGAGGTATGAGCTTTCAAAGTCACCTTTTCCCGTTTCTATCTTTAAAAATGCTGTAGTATTTTAATATCTTCGTATCTTGGTGACAAGGGGGGGTTGGGAGATATTCTACAGTGGAATATTTCAAAAGGGAAAGAAAAAATGAGTTGACACTTTCTCTTTTTTCTCAAGCACATTCATCATCTGTCTCAGGACTTCTGTACTGTATGTAATATCTCTGCCAGGAATCATTTCCTCCCACGAATCTACATGCCTCAACCTTCATTCAGATCTTTGCTCAAATGTCACCTTCTCAGTATACCCCTGGTCACCCTGTTGAAAAACTACTACCTACCCTGACTCCTATACTGTATAAGCCCATAGTTGATTTTCTTTTACATGATACATGTTTCTTATTATATTTTCCACCCCTAGGGTCTTATTCACTGCTTTTATTAACCCCTGAGGTTAGAAAAATTACTGCCTTGTGGTAGGTATTCAAATATTTTATGAATAGGAAACAAAACTCTTCATGTAATAACATATTGCAGTTTTCACTTTAATTTTAATATTAAATTACCTATTACTAATTATACTAACATGAAAATTAATTAAATTGGCTTTTACCTATTTTCAAGAATGTATATATAAAACTGAAAAAATTAGATAAATCCATATTTCAGTGTTTCATATAAACATTGCTGTACTGAAGAGCATTCTTCAACATTTAAAAAGTGGGCTATAGTATGTACCTGGAATACATGACCTGTAGCTTTAAGCTTTGGTTTTTCAGTTTCTTCAGAAAGTGCAGCTGAAGAAACTGTTTCATCAACATCACACTTGGCACGAGACTTAGCAAAGTCCTCATAGAGCTGAACCTGTAAATTCCCCACAAAAGCAGTAAGTATATTTTTTTCAATTGTTCAAAACATAACTAAAAAAGGCCAGTAAGAACAGCAATGTAAATCAGCCCTCATCGAAGAAAATAAATTACACAACCTATTTGAGTATAGATGATCCACTGCATCGTGCTAGATTCCTTTTAAACTACATTTAGAAAACAAGTTTAACACATTCTTCAGCTGCTAAAATATTTTTTTACAAATAGTCAAATAATCCTAAATTCAATTTTTCCACTCTATTCAAGAAGGTAAATAAGTTACTGATAAAAGAGAACCTGAACCCTTATAAGTAAATGAGGAAATCTTCCTTAAGTGAAGTTACATGGTCAAGACCCTAACAGGTAAGTTTCAAAAGACCAAGTTTTAAAACAGATACTAACCACAGAACCCACACCAAGTTTAAAGTATTTCCTTATGAATCTGGGTTCCTGCTTTGTATATGTTAAAACAATGTGAAAGGGAAGAAATCTACAGTGCTAAAGAACAGAAGTCAGAGAATAAAAACCTATAGGTGCAAAACAAACCCAGATGTCACTTCCCTCTCCAGCTCCCTTCCTCCAGACTACTTAAATTTGTTTCGTGCTGATGTTATAATACCACCATAATATCTCAGGTTTTTTCATATGGCACCTTTTCTTTATCATACTTAAAGTCTTCATCTCATCACTCTGAAATTTTTCTTTCAAGAAACATTAATCCGATTTTTACAAACAAGGGATGGGGGCCGAGAAATGATGTAGATAATATCACGGAGCTCTTAGCATTTAAATTAGTGTTTTGTCCACAAAACTGAAGTTGGGTAGATAAATTCTAAAAGATTAACTGTCTGTATACTGGAGGGGAAAGGAGCTATTTTGCAGATACATCTATATATCTTTTATTCATTTGAACCATACTAAATCATAGAAAGTGAAGAGGAACTAAAAAGCCTCTTGATGAAAGTGAAAGAGGAGAGTGAAAAGGTTGGCTTAAAGCTCAACATTCAGAAAACGAAGATCATGGCATCTGGTTCCATCACTTCATGGGAAATAGATGGGGAAACAGTGGAGACAGTGTCAGAATTTATTTTGGGGGGCTCGAAAATCACTGCAGATGGCGACTGCAGCCATGAAAGTAAAAGACGTTTACTCCTTGGAAGGAAAGTTATGACCAACCTAGACAGCATATTAAAAAGCAGAGATATTACTTAGTCAACAAAGGTCCATCTAGTCAAGGCTATGGTTTTTCCTGTGGTCATGTATGGTTGTGAGAGTTGGACTGTAAAGAAGGCTGAGCACCAAAGAATTGATGCTTTTGAACTGTGGTGTTGGAGAAGACTCTTGAGAGTCCCTTGGACTGCAAGGAGATCCAACCAGTCCATCCTGAAGGAGATCAGTCCTTGGTGTTCATTGGAAGGACTGATGTTGAAGCTGAAACTCCAATACTTTGGCCACCTCATGAGAAGGGTTGACTCACTGGAAAAGACTCTGATGCTGGGAGGGATTGGGGGCAGGAGGAGAAGGGGATGACAGAGCATGAGGTGGCTGGATGGCATCACCGACTCGATGGACATGAGTCTGAGTGAACTCCAGGAGTTGGTGATGGACAGGGAGGCCTGGCGTGCTGCGATTCATGGGGTCGCAAAGAATTGGACACAACTGAGCAACTGAACTGAACTGAAATCATCTGATACTGACACAGACTGATGCTTATTAACCTAGAACACAACATAAACATTCAAAGAGAAAATTCTGTATAGGCCATATTTTACTAAGACAAGAGATAGCTTCCCCTTACAAAAATACCACACACACACACGTTCAGATGCCAATACTTCTGAAAATTTACTGGCAATACTTCAGAAGAGATGAGGTCCCACTTCCCAACTCAGCCCTGATGTAGACATCTATAATGCTGCTGTAAGACATCACAGGCAGACCTCTGGCCCTAAAAAACACTGGCTTACTTTATCACTGGCTTACTTCTTTATCATTTTAACGTTCCAACTTTTCCAATTAACTCGAGACATATAACAAAGCGATTATGACAGCAGATTTTGTATTAATGATGTGTTGAAAATGCACAAACCCATATGTGTACTTATATACCCAAACAGATTCATTTAGGTTTTCTCTACACCTGTTTGAAACAGAATATTCCTGAAGTCTAAGGAAGTAGAAGCTAGATTAGAGCAATAAAACCAAAGGCTAAATCCCTTTACTCACTACCTTTATGACTTATTCAAAGCATTCCAGTAATAGACATAGCATCAACAACCACAATCACCAGATTCCTAACCTGGAGAGGACTGAGAGTACAGTAATAGTCTTGAATAATTTTGGGTGGTAGATCCTGTAAAACATCTTCTTTCATTCTTCTCAAAAGAAATGGCAGGACCTGGCGGTGCAGTGCATCCATTGCAAGAACACCTGTTAATAATTATTAACAGAATTAATTTTATGCTATTTATTATTCTCATTTCTCTAATAAAATTAAATGACTTCCCTCAAATTAGATATAAATTAGATTCACGTGCATAGAATATATAATGGTATCTCTTTTTCCTACCTGCTTCTTGTTCTCGACTGGAGCTTCGAGCATCCCTACTTGCTAATATAGGTTTACCATACCGAGCAGCAAACTGGCGTTCAGTCCCCAAAAATCCCGGCATGAGGAAATCAAATAATGACCACAGCTCCAAAACGTTGTTCTGAATATTAGAAAGGAACACCAGTTATCTTGTGTGCTAGGATTATTTCCTTACACTTAAAAATGGAACATTAATGAAAGCCCACTGTAATGACACAGATGAGAGATGAGAGAGATTATCACTATATTTCTGGATGTGAGTCTATATTTTATTGTGTAAAATTTGGAGAAAATACTCTATCCTATTTAGAGGAACTTAAAGTCTTTTCCACCACAATAAGCCTTGGTCCACAGTATTTAAATCTTTTTGGTTGGTTCTATCAAGTTGTAAATAGAGCAGAATGATGAATACGTTTCTTGTTTTTCTGAGACTAAGATTAATAGCAAGATTTAAGAAATTTGGCCATCACCACCATTTATTCAACGCAGGAAAACCTAGAAGAGTTTGGTTATAGGTCATGTCTACCCAGTATTTATGGGTCATGAGAAAAGGTAAAGGTTCTTTCCAATTCTACTTGGAGTTTCACAAAACAAAAAAACAAACCAAAAAAACCCCACACTTATCCATTTTGGATGCCTTCCCAGTATGTGTGGATCCTAAGGTACCACCCTATCTGTTTACCCCTTCCAGAAGCCCTTCTCACTCTGCTTAAGCTCTGGCTCACCGTGGCGGGCTGCCTTCCTGCAGTGAAGCCCTTCTAACTGCACTTGGGCTTTGCCTCCTGACTCATGGGCTGCTGCTGCTGCTAAGTCGCTTTAGTCGTGTCCAACTCTGTGCGACCCCATAGACGGCAGCCCATCAGGCTCCCCCGCCCCTGGGATTCTCCAGGCAAGAACACTGGAGTGGGTTGCCCTTTCCTTCTCCAATGCATGAAAGTGAAAAGTGAAAGCGAAGTCGCTCAGTCGTGTCTGACTCTTTGCGACCCCATGGACCAAAGCTCAACCAGGCTCCTCCGTCCATGGGATTTTCCAGGCAAGAGTACTGGAGTGGGGTGCCATTGCCTTCTCCGGACTCATGGGCTACTATAGCCTAAAATCACATTTTAAATATGAGATTTAAAACCAGGTTTGCTCAGATACTGCTACATACCAAATGAACCATTATAAAAGCAAGATAATTATTGGAAATTATTCCAAAAACTAAAAAAACCCTCTTCTTTAATTCACTGTCAAATGCCAAGAAAAGAAAAGGTAAATAATTACCTGGATTGGTGTTCCAGAAAGAATAATCCTATAATTAGCAGTCAGTTGTTTTACTGCTTTTGACAATTTTGTTTTTCCATTTTTGATGACATGGCCTTCATCAAGAATACAGTAGTTAAATTTAATATTTCTAAGGAAGAATAAACAAAAAATGTTAGCATCTTTTACTACATGTCAGGAACAATATGAAGAGTCTGAGGCAGAAAGATACAATTCTCTCTGAATTGGACACTGTTTTCCTTTAAAAAATTTTAATTCTTACCTAAAGAAATCTATGTCATTTCTCACAACATCGTATGAAGCCACTATGAGATTGTGCCTTTTCACCTGGTGCTGTAACCTGCATTTAAAAATAAGGAAGATTAGAAAATGGGGAATCTGCAAAGTTTGTAATATACTTTCAAAGTGGAAAGCACAGATGCCATTGTATAAAGTGATTTCAATCTGCCTACCAAACCCAATATTCCTTTCTGCTTACTCGACATCCATGACCCCTGCTACCTGAAGGCCATTCTCCTTACAACTTGGTCATGTGGCCCTAACTCAGTCTGATTAGAAAAGAGGTGAGTACCTGACTCACAGTGTGAAGGTCATTTTATTTGCCAAAACCTCTTCCTTGGAGGCACACTATTCCTTCATCATTCCATGTTGTGCTGGGGGCCGAGCGCGAGCCATCAATCACATGTCCCCATAATCACCAAAGAGGTGAAGCATTTTAATCAGATCAAGCCATTCACAGTATTTTATTCCCCAATCATGGAGGCTGGTTTGGGGACATGATGCAATCAAGGCCGGCCAGTCTGAGAGAATATCTCTGTTCTTTACAGTTGCCAAGCTAGGAGAATGTAGGCCTAAGACTGCCCATAACCTTTTATCTACACCAACAATAGACAAAAGTCCAGTAGAGACCAACAGAACAAGCTATGCATGAGGAAGAACAGTAATTTAGATGTACCTGAAGCAAGAATTCACCCCAAGACGCTCAGGTTAATTAATGAATTTCCTGTTTGCTTAAGCTAGTCTGAGTTGAGTTTCTACCACTTATAAATGGATGAATTCCTTTACGTAAATTCTTCAAGAGTACAAGCTCTTGAGCTTCCTGTGTTCAAATCTTCATTTAACTATACCTAGTGACCTTCTATTTAATTAGCTGAGTGATCTTCTTCCCAGGCCCCATGTCTGGACTCCTCATCTGCAAATTGGGAACAATAATAGTACCCATACCTCATAAGGTAATTAAAAGAATACATGGTATTACATAAATGTAAATAAAACTGCTTAGAATATCTAATGCCTGACTAGTAAGTGCTCAGTATATGTTAGCTATTAATTCACAGAAGGGTAGGAAACCTACGGACTAATCAGTAATCTGTGACTATCCAAGCTTTAAAAGACAAACTGGAATTAACGATACACCACTCTTCAACACCTGTATTTAGGAACAGAGATATACTAACAGAACTATAGTGTTCTATGGGATCAGGGCAGCTAGAGCAAGCCACTGTGCACCAAAAGCACTTTTGGGGAGAGGAAAGAAGGAAGAGGTAGCTCTTAGGGAAAGTGCATAGAAAATGAAGAAATAACAGAAGCACCTAGGAGATGCTACGATCACAAGACTTTAGGAAAGGCACCAAGAACGGTTTTGGTTCTTGACAGTTTCCTAGCTCCAAAAACTTAGAGCCTAACTGATTGTTGACAGTGGTTAATGTCCTTACACTTTGTATTTATGATTTATTTGGCTAGGCCATGTTTAACTGTGGTTTTTAATTACAGCACATGGGATCTAGTCCACCAACCAGGGATTGAACCCAGGCCCCCTGCATTGGGAGCACAGAGTTCTAGCTACTGGACGATCAGGGAAGTTCCAAAACTTCTTAAATTTTGATGAGTCTCACTGATTATATTTTTAATATGTTCATTTACCTTTCTTAAATAAGTTAAAGTAAGTTTCTATGTCTGACAACCAAAAAAGCTAACTAGAATTCATTTTTAATAATTTTATTCTTCCAAACTACTTAAAGCAAAGATTAAACATTTTTTGGTTATACAGTTCTTACCTTATCCTTTCAGTAGGAGGTCCAGTATAATGCAGTGGATTGAGATATTCTCTGGAGCAAAATTTACCTACTTCATCCACCCAATGACCTGTTAATGTTGGTGGACAAACCACCAAGGAAGGAAGTGGCATACATTCTGCCAATTTTGATCTTGCATATTCCTGGGCCCTTAACAACAGCAAAACACAATGAATTAACCAGCTTGTTTATATTGCTCAGCATCTGAAAGCCTTGTGTTAAAGTAACATTTAAAATTACCTGTGACAGTGATCTCCTGCTAGAATACAGATGGACTGTAAAGTCTTCCCTAAACCCATGTCATCACACAGAATTCCATGAAGCTTATACTTATTAAGAAATGCTAACCAGTTCACACCATCCTGAAACATTGGGAGAAAAAGAAAAATGGTAAATGTGAACAGATCATAAAAATATTTTTCCGTAAAGAACATGTTTACAAAGACCAAACACACTGTATTTTTACAGGCAGGGAGAAATAAATGGATATAAGACCCAAACACAAGAATTTTAATTATTAAATCAATCTTTAAATTCTTCAAGGTACATTTAAAAGGAATAATCAGTATTTATAAGATAAGTATAAAACTTTACCTGTTGATATTTTCTGAGTTCAGCATTGATTGGTACTGGAATCTTGTAATTTTCTAACTTTTTCCCATCTAACAATTGCTCCAAAAAGTGTCTTTCCTTGGCTTTCAATTGGATTAATTCTTCTGACATATTTGGAGGGTCTGGAATGCCTGCCTAAAATTATTTTTTAAGTGTATTAAAACAATTTGCTACTATCTATTAATTTGTCTATCCCCAGATTATGAAATTATTTCAAGTCTTATCAAAATGTAAATGCAGAGATAACACAATATTGTAAACCAACTATTCTCAATTAAAAAATACCAAAGGTAACACACACACATATATATGTAAAGAAAAACCAATTCAAAAATAGTATCATTTTAATGACTGGGAGACAAATATTTAAGAATTAGGTTTTAAAAGCACTATATAATGAGATTATTAAATAAGCACATCTAGAGGAACTAAAAAGCCTCTTGATAAAAGAGAAAGAGGAGAGTGAAAAAGTTGGCCTAAAGCTCAACATCCAGAATGAAGATCATGGCATCTGGTCCCATCACTTCATGGGGAATAGATGGGGAAACAGTGGAAACAGTGTCAGACTTTATTTTTCTGGGCTCCAAAATCACTGCAGATGGTGACTGCAGCCATGAAATTAAAAGATGCTTACTCCTTGGAAGAAAAGTTATGACCAACCTAGATAGCATGTTGAAAAGCAGAGACATTTCTTTGCCAACAAAGGTCTGTCTAGTCAAGGCTATGGTTTTTCCAGTAGTCATGTATAGATGTGAGAGTTGGACTGTGAAGAAAGCTGAGTGCCAAAGAATTGATGCTGTTGAACTGTGGCGTTGGAGAAGACTCTTGAGAGTCCCTTGGACTGCAAGGAGATCCAACCAGTCCATTCTGAAGGAGATCAGCCCTGGGATTTCTTTGGAAGGAATGATGCTGAAGCTGAAACTCCAATACTTTGGCCACCTCATGCAAAGAGTTGACTCATTGGAAAAGACTCTGATGCTGGGAGGGATTGGGGGCAGGAGGAGAAGGGGACGACAGAGGATGAGATGGCTGGATGGCATCACTGACTTGATGGACGTGAGTCTGAGTGAACTCCGGGAGATGGTGATGGACAGGGAGGCCTGGCGTGCTGCGATTCATGGGTTCGCAAAGAGTCAGACACAACTGAGCAACTGAACTGAACTGATGCTACTTTAAGAACTTAGCTACAACTTATTTTTCCCATACCATTTGTTACTTGATAATGACAAAATTGTATTGTTTGTTTTAAGTGGAATGCTGTTACTATAGAGCCTCTTAATTTTAGTGTTAACGGTTACCCAGGGTACTGGTTCTCAAAATGTGGTCTGCAAACCCCTCAGGATTTCTAAGACCTTTTCAAAGGGTTACTGACTGCAGCTATTTCATGACAAGGATAAGACATTGTTTGCTTTTTCCACTGTGTTGACTTTTGCTCTGATGCACAAAAGTAATGGTGGGCAAGACCGCTTTAGCCTCAGGAAGAATCAAGGCGGTGACACCACCAAGTATACGAGCAGTCACTATTACTTGCAGCCATGCACCAGCCTTTTTTTAAAACAAGCTGGTTTCACTTATTGAAGCAGTAAAAATAATGTTATTAAACCTCAACCTTTGAATGGCACATCTTTTTTAAGACACTGTGCAACAAAATATGAAGTATTCCATAAAGCATTTCTGCTTTATACCATGCATACTGAAATACAAAATATTTAGGAAAAGCGCTTGTAAGATTTCTTAAAATTGAGAGTTGACCTAGCTGTCTTTTACAGAACGAGTTTACTTCAATGGACTGACAAACTATGGTTATTCTGACTTGAGTATTTGGCAGATTATTTTCTTTAAAAAATTTGGTCACTTCAAGGAAAATGAGTGGCACAACCTGTTGCCAATGATAAAATGCAAGCTGTCAAAAGAAACTTAGCACTGCAGGTGCTTCCCAATATTTAAAAATTTTCTGTTGGTGATACTAAGGAGTCTATTTTTTGTTACTGTATGCTCATATGAATCAACCTTTAAAAGATTTACATAACTCAGTGAGCCAGTGTTCTCCAAATGACCAATGCTTTGTAAAAGGTCTATTCAAAAGTCTAATGGATTTATTCTTTAAATCAATTAATAAATCTTTTTCCACTTTTCACTTTTAATTTCTACTACAGAAAGTATAATAAACAAAAGTTCTTTGGGGTCTTTAATTTTTAAGAGTGTAAAGAGGTATAGAGACCAAAAAGTGTGAGAACTACTGCCCTATGATTAAGAAATGTGAACTTGAAAGTTAAGTAATATTCTGAGAACAGAACTTCAATTAAATTCAAGTGTATGTTTCTTATAAACAGATACTACCAGAAATAGTATCAGGAGTGAGGTGTATATACTGTCTTAAAATGATTATATGTTATATTTTCAAAAGGGGTTTTCTGTTTTTGCCATGCTGTACAGCTCAAGGGATCTTAGTTCCCCAACCAGGGATCAAACCTGTCCCCTCTGCAGTAGAAGCTCAGAGTTCTAAGCACTGGACCACCAGGGAATTCCATCAAAAGGTTTTAGAATTAACAACTTAATCAAGATAGAAACTAACATTTTAACACATTCAATATCCTAATGATAACCATCAAAACAAGGCCTTTCTGCCCAGTGCTTTACATGGAAGTAACAAATCTTCAGGCATTTATCCTCATGGACCTTTTAATAAATAACAGCCAGATATAAGGCCGTACTTCCCAGGTGGCACTACGGGTAAAGAACCTGCCTGCCAATGCAGGAGAAATAAGAGATGCAGGTTTGATCCCTGGGGTGGGAAGATCCCCTGGTAGAAATGGCAACCCACTCCAGTATTCTTGCCTGGAGAATCCCATGGACAGAGAAGCCTGGAGGGCTACAGTCCATAGGACCACAAAGAGCTGAACACAACTAAAGTGACTTAGCGTAAGGCCATACAATGAGGTACATTTCCTAACAATGATTAGGATTCATAAGTATTGTACAGTGCCAGGAACCCTACCATTGATTATCTTCCTCACTCCAATTCCTATAAAAGCAACAAGAGTGCAGTGCAGGGAATAAAAGCTTCTATCCAACCCCACTGCTTGATAGGCCCTGAATCCTTAAAGCAGAATAGGAATTAACCTGCATGACATTCTTGTCTCTACTGCTGTGTCTTCAAATTCACAGCATCTAATCTGTCATTAATCCTATCCAGTGTGTTTTTATTTGTAATTGTATCTTTCAACTCAAGAAGTTCAATGTGGGTTGCTCTTACTTCTTCCATTTCACTCTTTATTACACTCATGCTTTCCCTCTACCTTCTTGAACATATGGAGCATATTTTAATGACCTTGTATACTAATTCTATTATCGGGGTCATTTCAGGGTCTGCTTCTATTGACTGACTTTTCTCCTGGATAACTTCTTTTTTTCCCCTCTGGCCACGGCACATGGCTTGTGGGATCTCAGTTTCCCAACTAGGGACTGAACCCTGGTCATGGCAGTGAAAGCCTAGAATCCTAACCACTAGGGAATTCCCCCTGGCTAATTTTTTGATGTGTGCTAAATATTCTAAGTTTTATGCTGTTAGGTGCTGAACTTTCAGGGGTTAAATATTTTCGTTTTTTTAGTTTTTTTTCTCGGATGTAGTTAAATATCTGAAACCAACTCAATCCTTTAAGGGTTGCTCTTTTAAGGCTTTGCTAATGTGGGCTCAAATCAATCTTCTTGCAAGGGTTAATTTGGCCCCACTACTCAGGCAGTGTACTTCTGAAGACTGTACTCAGTACCCTATAGTAAGTCCTTTGACTCAGCTTTTTTTTAAACCAGATAAAGTCCCCCACTGAGAGACTGTTCCAAAGTATTATGCTCATACTTTTCTAGTAGAAATATAAAATGGTACAGTTTTCTGGGAAAACAGTTTGACAGTTTAAGTTAAACATCATATGACCCAGTAATTCCATTCCTAAATGTCTGCTCACAAGAAAGAAAAGCAGGGACTTCCGGGTGGTCCAGTGGTTAAGAGTCTGCACTTCCACTGAAGGGGCACGGGTCTGATCCCTGGTCAGGGAACTAAGATCCCATGTGCCTCACAGAGAAAGCAAAGAGAGGGGAAAAAGCTTACACCCAAATACTTTACATGTGCATGCCCACAGCAGCATTACTCATAATAGCCAAATGTCCATCGACTGATGAATGGATAAACAAAATGTGGTATTTTAGTGTATTATCTGGCCTAAAAAGGAACTACTGGACACATACTTCAGAATGGATGAAATGCATATATACTTATTTCTCGAATTAAAAAATCCCATAAAAATATATTAAGTGGCTAAGTGACAGGGTCCTGGCTTTTCTCTCGCTTCAAGCCACTTCTATTTCCTGCACTGGCCACATATATTATTTCTGTCCCATAAATATACTCCAAAAAGCTTCAGCCTTGCATTCTGCTTTCTCCATAATCCAACAGACATATCATTTGCTTTTTACACTTTCAGTTACCATCTCTCAAATTTACCTTTCATGTAAACTCCAGAACAGAATCTTAGATATTACTGGGATACTCAGGAACACACTTCTAGAATAGCATCTAGAAATTAGCATCACCTAAAGAATTATCATTCTTTTATGAACCAGTTTTATTTAAAACAGTGTTAAAAAAATTACCTATTAAAACATAAAAGTCTTAACACTTATAATGTAAACATATTCAACATCTTTTTTAAAAACTTGTTCTTTAAAAGGTGTTACAATTATTATGAAGTTATTGAAAACATTAAGTTCATAAACCAGGTTATCATCAACTTACCTCAAGTGGCATGAGTCTAATTAGTGTTGCAAAGCACTGTGTAGCCATGAATCTTACGCTGTCCGTCTGATCACTCATCCTTCCCAACACAGGCACAACTAAGAGCACAATATATGGAACGATGCCAACATCCAGCTGTTCCATTACACCTGAGTCAGCTACTAAGGAAATTTCTAACTGGTTCCAAGGTAGACGTTTTCATAAACAAAATGATACACCAAGACTGTGACTTCTAAAACAGTTCCTCATTGCTTACCTGTATTATGAGGGACTGACTATCCCTCAAGGTCTGTGATTCAATTATAACAGCATTTATACAGGGTTACTCCTTTGTAAAGAGTATGTAAGTTTCTCAAGATTAAGAAGATGATTTTTTTTCAATCTCAGGAATGCTGGAGGGAATCTTTACTAAGATTTTTTTTCCATAAAGAAATTCCTACAAGTTTCTAGAATTCACATATCAAAATAAATTGATTTACATTGTAAGCAAGGGAGCACAACTAAGTGTCAAAGATTAATTCCAATTTTCCCACCAGGATCCCAACAACCCTGAGCTGGAGACAGCAGGTCCAGTGAGTTCAGTCCCATAATCTTTAGCATTTCTTTAGCTAGAGTTTCTACAGGTTTGATCTCTATCCATCTTTCTTGCTCTTAGACCAAAATATCTTTTAGGTATTTTGAGTTAAACAGTGTTCATGGATGTCATACCCTTGGTAAAAAGTTTGTCTGTATTAATTAAAGTTAATTAATCGTTTTGCCAGACAATCAATGAACAAAGCAAACATAGTAAATTTATAAGAACTACCTACATACTATCTGATTAATACTGGGTTGGCCAAAAAAAGTAGCATAACATCATACAGAAAAAGCCAAACGCACTTTTTTGGCCAACCTCATATTTAAAAATACACTGACTATAAATTTTTTGCTTATAAAAAGATCTCTTAAAATTAATAGTAATTCTTTAATTTTTTGTGTGAATATTATAATAAAATGTAAATACAGGTATAATATAATGCAATAAAAATAACACTGAAATAAAATGTAAAAAAGTAGTTTTTTGGAACAAGGCAGGTTGTGTGCACATTTGTTTTTGGTGCTGGGTTTTTTTGGCTTGTTCTGCTCCCACCCCCTAATCCTGATATGGCCTGCTCAGCAGTGAAAGTGTGGAGTCCTAACCACTGGACTGCCCTGTATATATCTGAATAAATTGTATTTTAGTCACTCTTAAATAAAGCAAATATAATTTCTGAGTAGTTTGTCAAAGTGAAAAAGGATACAGGCAAGTGCTTCAATTGCACCCTCTTGTTTGATATTGTCATCAATTGCTCCCAGCCATGGAAGAACCTTCTCCAAAAATATATTCATTGTTTCCATGGTGGCTATTTTGCTCATGACGCCCACACAACGAGCAGCCATATGCCTCACTGCAGTGCTGGGATACTGAAGGCACATGTAAAGATGAGGCAAATGCAGTACCAACTAAAAACAAAAAGTTTAAGACAAGTCAGAAGACTCATTAGGGAATCTAATGTTTAAAATACAACTATAATAGCCCTTACTCAGAGGTTCTCAATATTCCAAGTGATGCTAAATCCAAGAATTATCTCCAGTTACCTTAAGACATTGTCAGAACATACTCAATAAAAATTTAATCTAAATCTTCATTATTAGAATGCTTTTAAAAAGAACAGATGGGTGCAGAACTTCTCCCCTGTTGAATATTCTCTTAAGCATCAGGGAACACTCAATACTTTCCAAAATTCGTAGGGAACACATCAAAGGCACTTGTACGATTTTCCTACTGAGGCTTGGAAAATGACACTACACATCATCAGCCGCCTCCAAATCTGGCTTAGGTTTAAGTACATACTTTGTATTCACTGGGTTGGGTGATCCTGATTTTGTTCTAGGCACCATACTCTGGTAGTTATTTTCCACTTTAACTTCCTGGCTTTCCATACACAATATAATCACAAGAGCATGACATATCCTATTATTAAATGTGTGATGCACAGAAGCCAGGATTAATGCTGATGAGAGTCAGGTACTTGCTCAACAAACTAGCCTTACTGTGCAACTGAATGCATCCTGTTTGATCATGGAGGGTGAGCACATACAGACCAATTCTGCCCTTCTTTACTAATGATAAATTTGCAAAATTTAACAAGTAAAAGAATATGCTTTATTACTATATAAACGGAAAAGTTTCCCTCTACTCTCTCCTATATGAATAGAGAATCAACGCTAGCACCCTTTATGATGTTATAAATTGCAGAGAGCTTCCTAATACAGTTACATGGAAAGAATAATATCAATACTTTTTCAGTGGAAAAACCAGATAATTAATTCTCTGGTCTATGTTCCTCCTCCCTCTATTCTAATTTTTTGGTGAGAGATATTTTAATAGTTAAAAAATAAACCCATGTTCTATCTCTGCCACTGACTAGTTTCATCTCAGAAAGGGAACTCCCTCCTACCATTACATTTATCTAGGGAAGCGATCTTATCATCTGTATTCTCCTGTTCCTGGACTGTATTATTCAGACGGTGCAGATGAACAGGGATGCAGCCTTCTTTTCTGTCTGCAGCTGGCTTTAGGGCGTCAGAGCCCTGTTCCTACTGCCCTGTACTCTGAGCTCTCAGAGTGGGTTTTCTCTCGTCACACACCCAGCTCTGCCTCAAAGCCTGGAAGAGTTAAGCTGTCAGGAAGAAGGAATCTAGTTACAGCATCTAAAAGAAAATGAAATCATAAGGGATGACATCACAGTTGCACTTTTCATTCAAGCCCAAGACTTTCTAATAAGGCTACTCATTTTATTAGGAAAAAAACTACACTTGCATTAGTTAGTTACCAGGGGATGAAGCGCAGAATCCATTGACACTGCTGCTGTTTCAAAAACTTGCAGAGAATTCACCAGTTCTTGGGCAGGGCCATCTCCCTTTTCCAAGAGGGACTTTCCATCTATTAAGATACATTGATTTAAGTGCATATTACCTTACAAATAGTTTTTCAAAATTCAGAGCTTACAAAAAGTCTTAGCACCCCCCAGCTACTATGGGAGAGTCTCTTTTGCTTTATAACGTAAAATGAACTACGACATCCTTAATTTAACTGCTGAAGTGCTACTCCTAAAGAACCAAAGAAGCTTAATATAATGATCCATTTCAAATCTCTTTCTAAATACATAACAGGAAAAGTAAAAAGCAAGAAAAGTATACAAAATGACATGAAAATCAATGTTTTAACCAACCTTCTATTTAAAAACTTACCAGCTGGCCTGGGATAAACAGGCACAGGCATCGTTATTTTATAAAGACATATGTAATGGATACACACTGAAATCTGTTTAAATCCCAACTCGGAAAAATATGTACACACCAAAATTATGTATGTCGATTGTATTCCTCAGTGGGCCAACCATTGCATCCCAGAGATGTGGCAACTTCACTGCCATTTCACCACCAAAATGCTTCACTATAGTTGTCAAGGCAAACTCAGCTCCTCTCCGCTGTACCAAGTAAGGCTTCTGGGCCTAAAAATTAAATGTTAGGTGAAAACAAGATTTCAGAAAAAAGCATAATGCTTTCAAAATGTTATTGAGAATTTAAAAATCAGTGTTAAGAATTCAGTGTTACCATTAACCAATGAAACAATTACTGGACATGTTATAACTATAAAACATCTCTCAATAAATTTACATAGGCAAAAAATCCTGAGCTAGATTTTTACATCCAAAATAAAATACTTTTGGGGGGCTGGAGAAAATAAATAGAAGAATACATGCTGTTTCTAGAGATAGTCCTAAGTAACATGTTTTCTTCTTCTCTCTATCCCAAAGAAACTTACCATGACCTGCCCTTATTTATATTTGCTTAAGGGATAGCATGGCTTCCCTGATAGCTCAGTTGGTGAAGAATCTGCCTGCAACGCAGGAGACCCCGGTTTGATTCCTGGGTCAGGAAGATTCCGTGGAGAAGGGATATGCTGCCCACTCCAGTATTCTTGGGCTTCCCCTGTGACTCAGCTGGTAAAGAATCTGCCTGCAATGCGGGAGACCTGGGTTCGATCCCTGGGTTGGGAAGATCCCCTGAAGAAGGGAAAGGCTTCCCACTTCAGTATACTGGCCTGGAGAATTCCATGTACTGTATAGTCCACGAGGAGGTTGCAAAGAGTTGAACATGACTAAGTGACTTTCACTTTCAAGAGACAGACTGTAAGCATCTGTTTAATTTAACAAGATTAATATAACCTCATACGTAGCAGTAATTTCATAATAATTAAATACAAAAAAAGTCCCCCCAGAAAGATACAATTATATTTTTAAGTGAAGGAACTATGCAAATCATCAAAGTATACATTTTTTATTAAAATTAACATGAGAATAATATAGTTAGTGAAAAAGTCTTCATTCACAGAGTATTTTTAAAGGCATATAGACAATAAGATTTTGGGTTAAAAAAATAAAACTTAAAATAGGCCTATACTTTACAGAAATATATTAGAAACACATGTCTTTTAGCACTGATAGTTTATTGCTCAACTCAGGTAAGTTCCTATGTCTTGCAACCAGTAGAGCTACCTAGAGAATTCCACTGTTAAAAATGTGACTGTAAGATTTTTTCAAAACCAGACAGTTAAAAAACAGTTTTCTTCTTTTTTCAGCCACACAGCAGTGTGAGATCTTAGTTCCCTGACCAGGGATCAAACCTGCACTGGAAGCAGGCAGTCTTAACCACTGGACCACTAGGGAAGTCCCACCAAGCATTTTTTTTAATTGTCTTTAAAAACTGTACTGTAGAACAAGTAGATCAATGAAACAGAATAGAAAGCCCACGGAGATCCTTAAATACAGGAAAGCAGGATAAATAACAGAGGAGCCATCATCATCAACTACGGATGAAAAGATCCAATGGTGGGATAACTGGTTGTTCCTATGGGCAAATAAATTTAGATCCCTACCTCACATCACACAATTAATAAATTTCAAGTAGACTAAAAGGTAACAAGTTATTTGACATTATAAACTTATCCTCTGAATATCAACAGTAATTCCTAACACTGATAAGACTGAGAAAAGTTAGCTTTCACTATTACTTAACATCTCCGTAGTCACTGTTACAGGAGTGAATTAGTTCACATTCATGAATGACTTATACACCCACTATGGAGAGGGTTTCTTGCTAGGAAGATAATCAGAAAACTAAACTGGTAAAAATAAGAAGCTTGAGAAATTTGAAGTTTGTAGTTTTTCTGAACTCTTGTTGCTGGAGTACTCCAAAAACTTATTAGCCCCAGTTCATTCACTTAAAAATGTAATTCTAGAAGCTGATAGGACAATTTAGCTCTCAATCTGTAAGAAATTTTGTTTTAAAATCAGAGTATTCAAAGAAGAAAAACTATTTACCTCATCAAGTTCAACAAGGAGGTTTCCACTACCTCCTGCAGGAAGATCTGCTATTTGAGCTTTGACGGCTTTGGGGGTAGGACCTCGCCTACTTGTGATAGCAAAAGCAGCTTTCTGATGCCGATAGAGTGTAATTATACCCCGGTGCTTGGTGACAGTATGATGCATTCCATCTTTTTCAGAGTTGGATCCTATTAAGGAAAAAAGTCACATAATCCTTAAAGTATATAACCTCCAACCAAAGGTTTCCTGGTCCAAAAGATACAACACATTTTAAAATTGTCTTTTAAGCCTCAATTTTTATAGGCCAATGATATTTTCTCTAGACAATGAAATGATCACAAAAATCAGTAATTCGCAACATTAAGTTAAACATTTTGATCTGCATAGGACCATACTTCATACAACTAAGGTTGCAGAATCCTCTTAACAACCAGAAATATCTAACGCAAGGCTGACTGTACCTCCTTCTGTTAAAAGTACATTAATTCTTTAAAAATGAGTTACTGTTTCCAGGCATTAAAAAAAAACACATTAAAAAATACTGCAAGTTAAGTTCTCTTTAAAAAACAAAATGTCTATCCTGCTGCTAAGTCGCTTCAGTCGTGTCCGACTCTGTGCAACCCCATAGATGGCAGCCCACCAGGCTCTCTCATCCCTGGGATTCTCCAGGCAAGAATAGTGGAGTGGGTTGCCACTTCCTTCTCCAATGCATGAAAGTGAAAAGTCAAAGTGAAGTCGCTCAAGTCATTTCCGACTCTTAGCGACCCCATGGACTGCAGCCTACCAGGCTCCTCTGTCCATAGGATTTTGCAGGCAAGAGTACTGGAGTCGGGTGCCACTGCCTTCTCTGAGTAACCGTGAATTCAGAAACACCAACCAATGCAAAATATTGTTGCCTCAACTAGCCCGCAGGGAAGGGGATGGGAGGAAATTAGGACTAAGGCATGTGACAAAACATTGGTCCTTGAGACTAGACTACAAAGAGCAGTTACTACTTTACATATAGATTTTCTGGAGGAAAACAGAAAAGCTGTTTAAACACTATTTGATAACAGAGTCCAGTTATCTCATAAGACATGTACTAGAGAAAACAGAATTTTATAGGAAGAACTTTCAATCACCATTGGATGCAGTTTAGTTTTCTAGCCCTGTTAACAGTAAACCCTATAATGATGATCTTGAAAGGGAAGTTAAGGGTTAATACCTGTCTTATAGGATTTAGTCATCTTAAATGTGAGAACTTACAGACCTCAAAGATATCAGGCCTTTTATAAAAAAACTTGAGTCAAGAGGGCTGTGATTTTAATAGCAATAAGTACAAATTCTCTCAAAATGGTAAAAAGCTCCAACATAAACTGGATTTTGCTTAATACACCTATAGATAACTGTAAACAAATTTAAATGGTTAATTCTTTCTCTACCCCAAATAAAGGTTTAGATATATACCTTTAGAATTTTCCTGGCCACTTTGTGTTGGTACTGGACATGTGACAGAAGGAGTTAGATATGGGTCCACACAAAGTGAGCTACAGAGATTTTTAATAATTTTTGAATTGGGACAGGGAGTCCTTGTTGTGCACTGCTGAAGTAGTTTGGCCATCCATTGAGCTGCGTAGTTCTGCACTAGCGTATTCTCTTCTTTTTTAATTGTCTCCATTAATGGTTTTATAACAGGATTTAATTTCTCCGGGAGCTGCTGCAAGCTCACAACTGCACATGCAGCAAACGTATGCACTCTCAACTGCAACACCTGCCACTCCTGGTTGGTCTCTGTGACTGTCATTTGGACCTGCTGTCGTTTACTATCTAACTGCTGTAATACTTGAGGATTTAAACTGAAGGATGATGTGACTTCATTAAAAACAGTAGTGACCTATTGAAGAGAGAAATCAAGAATCATTAATGACATCAACCCCAAGCAGCCTATAAATTCTTAAAGGGAAGACAGCAAGCTTTCTGTTTCAATTGTAAATTCTACAATAACTAGTACATTTTAGTATTCAGTAAACTAAATGTCTAAAACCTTCCAAGTAAACTTTATTTTAATCTGACTTAATTTAACATTGTATTATATTTTTTTAAGAAAGACACAATCTCTTCAGAGACTTCTTATATTTAAGTTTGAGTGAAAAATCAACACATAATGCCCACATAGTACTTTGGTGAAATAACACTGAGCAAACATAAATCAATTCTTTGAGAATGGTATAACAGTTGTTAGTTCTTTAATTACCAAGAACTGCTTAAAGCTACGACTGTGGCATCAGACTACTTTACAAGCTCCATTAAAAGACTGTTCATTGTATCTTTTTAAAACAACTTAATGAGATGTAACTCACATACAGTATACTCAAAGTGTACAGTTCAATGGTTTTTACTATATTCAGAATTGTACAATCATCACCACAATTTTAGAACGTTTTCATCATCTCCAAAATAAAACTCAATACCTATTAGTAGTAACACCTCATTTCCTCCATCCTATGTAACCACTTATCTACATTCTATTTTCACAGATTTGCCTATTCTGGACATTTTCATATAAACTAATGTATAGTCTTTTATGACCAGATTCTTTCATTTAGCATCTTTAAAGGTTCACTGATGTTTTAGCATGTATAATTACTTCATTCCTTTTTTTTGCTAAATATTATTACACTACATGGGTATACCATATTGGATTCTTCCATTCATTAGCTGATGAATGGTTGGGTTGGTTCCACCTTAGTTAATATTACAAATAATGCTGCTATGAACATTTACGTACAAGATTTTGTGTGCACGTTTTTAAAATTACCATTTAAAGATAGTATGATGGCTTACATAACAAAAATAGTCTTGTTTGATAATAACTGGAATCATAAAAAGTCTATAAATGGATCCAGTCTGATCAATGTTGGTCAGAAAAGTCTGTAACATTAAAGAACCTAACTTTTTAAAAATGGATAACGCAATTTTTCAGACTTAGAAATGATCAACTTTCTTATGGGCAAGACTGATAATACCAGACTTTTATTATGAGAAGCACAACAGCAAACAGTTAAGATCTTCCTTTATCACTAAAACTATGAAAGACTTTAAGATCTTTTATCACTATAAAATATGAAAGATTTTAAATTGAGTTTTATCTGTTTGATTGTGGTCTGTTCTCTACAAACAAACATGATCATATGCCACTTCTAGCTTATATTCTCCACTTCGCTTCGTCTGCTTTGTATGTTCAAGCTCTGCATAAGATTATTTGAAACAGGGTTTCACTACTAAAAGTTTAAAAACACTGTCCTAAATACACTATGCTTCTGTCAGTTTTCAATGATTATAGGCAGCTTAAATATGAGTAAAACCAATGTCTTTCTACACTCAAAAAAACGTTGAGACTAATGTGGGAGATACACAGGTAGACAAAGACAATATAACGTGAAGCTAAGCTAAGTGCAAATTGCTGCGGTAGCACAAGGGCAGCTTAACTCTTCTCAGGTGACAAAAGCAACGAAAGCTTGCTAGAGGCAGTTAACACTTACGCTAGGTTTTTAAACAAGTTAAGTCCGGAGTTATGAGGACATCTTGGAAAAAAGAGTTGAGGTAGTGAGTGGAAGTCGAGGCACTGTTCAAGGAACTGACAGCAGTCATCATGGCTTAAGCACAGGGCTTAGATGAAAGAGTGTCAAAAAATGAACTTGGTATGAGCACAGAGGGTTGAGCGTAGGGAACTTTTGGCAAAGGGAAGAGGTGTTCAGACATGGAAGAGAGAATAAGTGAAGCAACGAAAGTGAACAAGGGTGGTGTACTTTTGCAAGAGAAAAACTAACTAGGCTAAAGTGGAGGAAGTTTGAGAAATAATGAGAAAAGAGATGGGGAGTTTAGAGGTGGTGCTGAAGGTAAGAAAGGAAAAAACCAAAATCAAGGAAAAAGAGAATAATGCTTTTTAAGTAGGGGAGGGATATGTTCAGAATGGCACTAAGAACTTCACTAGTCTGGCACAGCAGGCAGGGTGAAATGAACCAGAGACTGCCTGGAGCCTTAGAGATGAGTCAGGCCCTAGTCATAAAATAATAAGGCCTTTGACTGGGTTGTAGTGATGGAAACAGAGAAAGAATAAACACATGAAACTTTCTGAAAGGAAATGTTAACAAGATTTGAGATTGTGGATAAAAAGGGCTATTTTCTGTTAAAAAATAAATTCCAGTTTTGGTGGTGTTAAGTTTGAAATGACAGTGAGATATCCAAACAAAAATGCCTAACTGAAGAACACAAAAGAGCAAGAGAAGACAGTACAGCCCATGGATAAGAACTAAATTATGCGAATGGTGAGAGACACAGGAAGACCGTCAGAAGTGCCTGTTTCTGGCAGGTAAGAGAAAAATAGGAATACAAAGAAAGATACAAATAACAACTCTTAGCCAGGGCCAAGATTAATCTTTTAAAACTGTTCTTCCCTCAAATATGCTCTTCTGGAGACTCTGATATCCTAGGTTAAAACCACTGGACTAAGGAAATTGATGAAACAGAACAGTAGTTCCACTAGGGACTAAGAGGTCTGAATAAGAAAAGCTTTAAGAGGCCATGTAATAGCTTAAAAAAAATCTTGTCAGAAACACTAAAAAGGGACCCCAGACCTTAAAGAAAAATTGAGATTTTATTCTAAGAAAGCAAAACATGGGGAAGGGGAGGCAAAAAAGGAGAAATTATATAAAAACAATAAAGAAGACTGGAGCAATTATAGCTTTTTCTCACAGGTGAGACCAAAAACAATTTCAACTACATTGTGGTTTTTTTTTTAATAAGAAAGGGGGATAAGAAATGAAATATGCTCCTTCACAGGATTAATTCATGTAAAGTAGCTGAACTTCTGATTCTATAACTCAGGAAGAACTCTTTCACACCACCTAACCTCAAAGACTTACTAAATACAAAGAGACAACAATGAAAACACTGCTGCTGGCGTACAGAGACAAAGAGTATGAATATCTTTTCAATAAATGACAATGAAAAAATTAGGTATCTATATGAAACAATGCAGTCTCTATTTAGCACTATATATAAACATAAATATGGATGATTAAACATTAAAACTACAATGCTTTAGAAGAAAAGGTGTGTGAATACCTTCACCACTTGGAGATAAGCAAAGGTACCTTAGATCACAGAACACAATAACCATAAAAGAAAACAACTGATAAACTAGACTTCATCAAACTTAAAAATACCTGCTCATTCAAAGACAAAGCAAGCCTCATATTGGGAGAAAATGTTCTGAAAGCATCTACATGATAAAGGATTGGTATCTAAAATATATTAAAAAAAACTCCTACAACTCAATAATAAGACAACCTACTTAAAAATAGACAAGAGCTGAACACACATTTTGGAAAGGAAAATCAACAAATGGTGAATAAGACATAAAAAAGTGTTACACTTATAATAGTCATCAAGGAAATGCCAAGTTAAAACCACAATGCCACTGTCACACAAACACCAGAAAGGCAAAAATTACAAGGAGTGACCAGCACCAACTGTTGGTGATGATGTGGAGCAACCAAAACTCTCATATATTGCTGATTAGAAAGTAAAATGATATAGCCACTTTTGGGAAACTACAATTTTTTATAAAACTAAATAAACATCTCAGCCTATGACCCAGCAATTCTACTATGTATTTACCCAAGAGAAATGAAAACATGTCTTAAAAAAAGCTTATACAAAAGTGTTTATAGCAGCTCTGTTCAGAACAGCTGAAAACTTGGAGCAGCCCAAGTGTTCATTAAGAGAAGAAGGGCTTACACTTAATGTGGCAAGTTTATACAATGAAAAAAAACTCAGCAATACAAAAGAGTGAACTACTGATACATATACCATCACAGATGATTTTAAAAAACATCATGCTGAAAAAGATCCTTACAGTGAACAGCACAGAGTGTACGGTTCCATTTATATGAAATTCAAGAACAGGCAAAAGTAATCTATGGTGCATGAGAAACCAGAACTAGGGTTCTCTGAGCGCAGGAGATTGACTGGGAAGTGGGTATGGCACTGGCTCTATCTTGACAGAGGTTTGGGTTTCAAAGGTATACATTTCTGTTAAAATTCATCATATATTCCATTGAAGATCTGTATAATTCATAGAACATAGGTTTTACCTCAAAGAAAGAGCAAATCACCATAAAAACTAAATTTTAGTTAATAACACAAAAAAGAGCAGAAAAAGGGAAAACCCTGAATTTTAGTTGAGGTGTACTGATAGCTGTCTGCGACTTATTTAGAAATACATTAAAAATATGAATTAATGGTTGCATATTGCAATTAATACATATATGATAAAGCAAATTTAGTCAAGTGTTAACTGGAATCTAGTTGGTTGGTATCTGAGTATTAATTGTATAATTCTCTTATGTTTGAATGTTTTCACTATAAGTTAGGAAGGGGGAGAAGAAAATACTCAGAAACTTTTTTTTACCCCTATACTCTGCCAGTCTTAGGCAAAACTGAGAAATGACAAAAGGCAACAGCTTTTTCTAATAAAGGTGTATTGGTTTGTCAAAGCTGAGATTTTTTTTTTAAGAAATCCCTTCCCCATTCTCTTGTTTGAAGAAAAGTCAATACAATGAAATAACCTTTCCAAAGGGAATTTAATTCCATTAAAATTTCCACCTAATTACTCTTACTTTATTCTGAATATATGATAGGCTACCAAGCCACAAACAGATTCAACAAATTAAGTGTTTTTGTGGTAAACATGACATTGACAAATTTCTTATCTTATGCTCTAAAATTAAGAAAGTTATTTCTTTACTCACCAGGTCATTAGCTTGATCGATTGTAAAAACGTTGTTGTTTACTCTATTACCAACTTCAATATGTGCATCAGCTAATGATGAAATAAGTTGTTTACACTCATTTTGCATTCGTGTAAATGGAATGGCAATTTCATCATAATACAAATGTTCTGAAAGGGTATCAAGTAAACGTGGCTGCACAGCTAGGGTAACAGCTCTACACTCCTAAAATGTAACAGACAACAAATATTCAGGGCAAATATGTAAATGTAATTCTAGAAATGCATAATCTTCACTTGCAAACTACCAAGTCTACATTTCTATTGTTTTTGAATCTATATTCTGTTATCTCCCAGAACAGTTAGTTTCACAGAGAAAAGGTAACACACCCGAACTACTCTAAAATTTTAATATGAATGACGACAGAACATGCACATGGAACTATTACAATTCCATTAAATTTTCCACCTGATTACTCTTACTTTATTCTGAATTTATTCCAAGACAGATTTAAAAATATACAACTGTAAAAAGAAATCAGTCAGAAAAGAACACTTAGCATGCACTAAAAAATGTTATTTAAAAACTCATTAGATTTCTTAACAATTGAACCCATAGTTTCACATGCCATACTGTAGAAATGGATATATAATTTAAAAGCTACTCACCTGCCCCCAAATTTAACTAACCCTTCCCACTCTCTCTGGTTGTTGCCTGCCCCAACCAGAGGGGGAATGACCTCAGTGGTGAGCCATGAGGGATTCTGTGGGATCTGGGTGATCAGCCTGGGCTTCACAGAGTAAGTCCAGAGAAGCTCTGTGAGGGTCCAGAAACCGAACTGTCAACACTTGCTGCTGAGTCTGAGAGGCACAAAAACACAGCATCACTGCCTCTCCAGCACACCATGTCCTGCCTAAAAACAGATGAGCCTTGCTTCTTTCCAGAGGCAAAGCTGGGGTTTCAGTTGCAATAGAGCATGGCTCAATTACTTTTAGACACAGCTTTGACAAACTGTTAAGAGGCAGTAAAAAGCAACTCTCACAGCAAGTGCAGACAGTTAAATTTCCAGAATTCCAGTCAATGGAATAAACAAAGCCAGCAGGAAGTTTCTTTGATTTACAGAAGCAAGTCTTACACAAAATCAATACATCTTACTAGAAGTTAAAAATTAAAGGGGCTGCAAGGGAATGGTTTATTTGGAAATACAAAGATTTGGGTTTAAATGTGCTGATTTTATTCTTCCTGTGACCAAAAATCTGCCCTTGCTACTACTCATACAAATGGACTTCTAGCTCTCAAAGCCTCTTATGTTTTGTAGTTCTCAGGTACAAAACTGGGGGGCTAGGGTTAAAGGCAAATGAGAGAGAAACAATGTTTCAGTATAACTTGGAATACTTTTCTATAAATGTTCAATATTTTTTACAGAGAAAATTTTCACTTTTCTGTTTGTAAAATACAATGAAAATAATCCTAATAGCTAATGGAACCTAGTTTAGATTGTCTTTTTTATTTGGGGGCAAAATCTTACCTTCTGTAAAGCCGCCCATTCACAGATTACCAAAGCTACACTAATTCTCTGTAAGGCAGATTTGGAGTTCAAATGGAAGAGTAGTAACTGGCCAAGGGATTCAGCTGGTTTAATTTCTTGGGTTACCACATTTACACTTGGATCACAAATACAGCAACAAAGGGCTCCTAACAACCTAAGAGGGAGAAAAAAAGAAGTTACTATAAAAATAACTTTACAAAATTATAAAATTACTTTATATAATTATAAAATTACTTTATAAAAAAGTGTCCCCTACTGAAGCTATAACTTTTCCCAGGCAAGACTTAACTCCTATCTTATCTTCATAAAAAAAATACAAATCCCTGGAGAAGGAAGTGGCAAACCACTCCAATATTTCTGCCTGGGAAATCCCATGGACAGAGGAACCTGGAGGGCAAAAGCTCAGGGGGGTCACAAAGATTCGAACATGACTTAGCAACTAAAACAACAAAACAAACAAAGGAGATTTTCAGACCTGAAAACACAGTTATGTGGCCTAGATGTTCAAATTTTGTTGCGGACTGTGCAATTGTTGGGTTGCCTTCAGAAACAAATTTTAGTATCTGCCATTTAAGATGACTTCACCTAAGCTTAAATATTGAAGTATATGTGCACCAAAAAAATACAAATCTTATTTTTAAAACCTCAAAAGAATGAAAAACGTTTTCTCACTTTTTAATTTTTTCTTCCTCTAGCATGATGGAGGAAGGACTGACAGACGCGTGGGAGGAGCCTTTCGGGTAAACGACTTTGAATTTACGCAGACTCACCTGGCTGCCATCATTCTGGCCCGCATAACAACAAAGTCCCTGGTGGTGGGGTCTTCCATGACGGTGTCTGCACCTGCAATGTACTCCTGAAGTACTTTACTCTGGCTCTGGCCCTGGCGCACCTTACCACCTGTTTTTTCCTAAGTGAATAAGCAGAGAAAACAGTAATTAAAGATTTACCATTAACATTTGATAGACAACATAAAAAATAATCTCATTTGTTACAATTCCACTAGAATACAGTTTTTTCACAAAACTTTAATGGATAAAAATTACTATGCATTTTGTCAGGGTTCCAATAAAATAATTTTTCCTTCTGTTACAATAATAATATCACACTTATAATAAAGCAATACAGGTTTCTTAACAGTTACTGTATTAATAATTATGAATTGAACATACAAATACATTATGTTCCTCTACACTTACTTTGGCTCTAGCTTTTACTTCCAGCAACATATTTAAATCAATAGGTAAATGAGAAGGCTGCATCATTAAGCAAAGCCACGCAGCCATCCATGGACAAGCAGCCGCTACCACATACTGAACTGAAGCCTTGCTCAACAATTCCATCCAAACCTGCAGAATGAGAAGGGAACAAGAAAATGAAATTTTTCTAGCAAGGCCTAATAAAACCTAATACTTTTAGTGATACTGAATTGAAAAAGAAAAGTAGGAAATAGCACAAAAATTAATTTTAAAATTCAACAAATAGGCTTACTTTGAAATACTGTTTTAGGGTAGATAAGTTTGTATACTAAAAAAAGTAATACAAAAGAAAGTTTTTTGAAAAAGAATACAAAGTATTTTCCTCAGTATTTTACGAAAATCATTTTTGAAAATACCCATAAAAACAGTTATCAAAATTTCAGTAAATATCTGGAATCCTTTCTTTGTATCATAAAGCTCTATATGCATTCCTATATTCAATACATGCTTCAATATATAACAGCTCCTGCTAAATTTAGAGAAGTAATACCCTTAGTATATGCTAGAGTAATATCCTAGTAATATCCAACATATCAGAGTAGTGAAAGTTACTCAGTTGTGTCCAACTCTTTGTGACCCCATGGACTTTACAGTCCATGGAATTCTCCAGGCCAAAATACTGGAGTGGGTAGTCCTTCCCTTCTCCAGGGGATCATGCCAACCCAGGGATTGAACTCAGGTCTCCCACATTGCAGGCAAATTCTTTACCAGCTGAGCCACAAAGGGAGCCCAAGAATACTGGAGTGGGTAGCCTATCCGTTCTTCAGCAGATTTTCCCGACCCAGGAATCAAACTGGGGTCTCCTGCATTGCAGATGGATTCTTTACCAACTCAGCTATGAGGGAAGCCATATCAGAGTAATATACCAGAGTAATATCCTAGTATAAATTAAAAACAATGTAAATCTTGATTCATGATCTTACTCAATAAAGCACTTTAAAAAATTTTATTTATTTATTTATTTATTTATTTATTTATTTATTTATGGCCGTGCTGGGTCCTTGGTGCCGCAGGGGCTTCTCACTGAAGTGGCTTCTCTTGTTGCAGAGCAGGGCTCTAGAGCACTCGGCTCAGTAGTTGTGGCTTCCAGACTCTAGGGTACAGGCTCAGTTGTGGCGCATAGGCTTAGCAGCTCAGAGGCATGTGGGATGCTTCCTGATAAGGGATGGAACCCAAGTCTCCTGCATCGGAGGTGGATTCTTTACCAGTGTGCCAGGGAAGCCCTGAAGCACTTTTCTTGATGCCTAACATTAATGGGCTAGGGCCACCATGTAGAAACACCACCAATGTTAACCCACAGCTGTTAACAATGAGCCACTTCAGAGGCCAATGATTCAAGACTACGTTAACAGGTATTAAAGGTACAACAATGCCATTTCCTCCCGTAAATATTATTAAACATATCAAGTGGCTATTCTTTATAGGTTCCAACACATATGACCAATATTCCTAAATAAAAGGAAAAAGTGCAAGTCTGAATTATGATTACCAATAAATCCCAAGATACTCTATAGGACAGATAAGCATCCTGATAGAAAGCAAAATAAGTGATGGAAAAAAGTTGTCTTTTCTTCATTTTTAATTTTCTGTATTGAGGCTATGAAGAAAGTGCTTAAAACACCTGCCTACTGGGTCCCACAACTAACTAGGACTTAACCATTATAACCCATAAAAAGTCTATTTCCTTGATCTCCAGACTATTCAAATGTCTTGGATAATTTCTAACTTCTTAAATCCCTGATCAACAACTGTACAGAATTTTGAAAAAAAATTTTTAACATCTACCAAGGTACTGGGAAAAGGAGTACAGATATATTCACCACATACCTTGTGAATGAGGTCCAGAATTTCCTGGCTGCTTTCTAAAACACAAAACTGAAATATGTGTCGAAGCATATCAGGAAGGATAGGTGTAAGCCAAGATGAAGAGTTCTAAAAACAAAAGCAAAATCAAAATTATAACGTAATTCTGCAGTGTTAGCTTATTTTAAAAGTTTTAAGTGAAATAACAGAAGTACTACCATGAAAAGACTGTTATGACTTCATCAAAAACGTTCAACTGTTGATAAATTTTGACAAGATTCTGAGCAAAAACACCGTATTATTCCAATGATTTGGAGAAATTAAATGGCAACAGTCTCTAGGAATCTGGAGAAAGTCTGTATGATTAACAACACTGAATTTTGCTTCTAATAAACTGAAAGCATCCTGTATATGGGAGTAAGCTCTAACCAGTGACAACTCTTTGGTTTCATTGTGTATCACTGCTCTGTCAGGGAAATTTGATAAATGATCACACTACAGTTGTGTTGGATAATCAGCTTAAGTTGTATGTGCTCATCATTAATGCAAGAAAAGAACTGTGAGATGATATCCAATCTAGAAAATTCAACTTTGAGTTCACTACAAAATTAAAGCCAAAGTTCCTAATTTATTTTGGGTTAAGGACCCTCTGAAAATTGGGGAAAGACTATGCACAATCTTCTCTTAGAAAAACACATTTATCTACATACTTATGTATAATGTTTTGCTTTCAGCTTCAGGGATTTCTTTAAGCTCAGGTTTAAAACCTCAATCTAAGGAATTTCTCAACAAATCAAAAGCCCACCCAAATCAAGCAATCCAATGGTGCTTAACTAAATCGATTGTGTGCTCAGAATTGTAGAAAAGTAATCTCATGAACTAAAAATTTTATTAACTAGTTCACAGTACTTAATATCACATCCTTCCACAATTTTTTAAAAATAAAAACTATGTTGTCTGGAAGAAAGCTAAGCATAGAAGAATTGATGCTTTTGAACTGTGGTGTTGGAGAAGACTGTTGAGAGTCCCCTGGACTGCAAGGAGATCCAACCAGTCCATCCTAAAGGAGATTGATCAGTCCTGGGTCTGGAAGGACTGACATTGAAGCTGAAACTCCAATACTTTGGCCACCTGATGCAAAGAGCTGACTCATCTGAAAACACTCTGATGCTGGGAAAGATTGAAGGCAGGAGGAGAAGGTGATGACAGAGGATGAGACGGTTGGATGGCATCACCGACTCAATGGACATGAGTTTGGGTAAACTCAGGGAGTTGGTGATGGGCAGGGAGGCCTGGCGTGCTGCAGTTCATGGTGTCGCAAAGAGTTGGACACGACTGAGCGACTGAACTGAACTGTCTGGAAGAGACTGAAGAGAAATTTGGAAAATGTTTAACTGAATTTCCAGAAAGTGAGGTCTAGGGATAATGCATAACTCAGAAAGCTACCTATAGTTCTCTTGCCAGTAGGAAATTAATAACCCTGGTCTTCTTTTTTTCACATTTCTCAAAATGGCTTGAAAGAAATTTAAAATAGACTGCAAAATCATCAGCTCGGGGGAGCCTACTCACTGACAGGGGATGCCTTAAAGAACTACTTTTCATTGAAAGGGAAAGTGACATTGGAAAGAAGAAAAGTTCTCCTTTCCTCAGCAGAGAGAACAGGCACAATTAGGAAAGCTGTAACAGTACTAAGCCAATAATTTAATATTACTCTCCTATGATTTCTTCTCATTTCCCCTGCCATATTTACCAATTCTCTTAATCTACCCCTAACCTCATCACTGGAAATCAAAACAGTTGCTTGTAGATCCCAAAGCCATACCTACAGATGAAGATTTTTTCCCCCATATTAATAAATAGTGAATGTAATATAAATTGTAGTAGTCTTCTCAGGCTATAAACTTTGTTACTCTAGTAAATTCTACTTTATAATTATTTAAAAAACAACCAAAGGAATAAATGAATGAAAGAACACAGGGTGTTTTACGGTAGAGAAACTATTCTGTAAGATATAATAATGGAAAGATCATCACACATCTGTGAAAATCAGTAAAATGAACACGCAACATTAAGAGTGAAGCCAAGGGAACTCCCTGGAGGTCCAGTGGTTAGGACAGTGCTTTCACTGCCAAGGGCGGACATTCAATTCCTGGTCAGGAAACTAAGATCCTGTAAGCAATGTGGCACAGCCTGGGGAAAAAAAAAGTGAAGCCTAATACAACTATGGATTGGTTGATAATGACATGTCAACGTTCGTTCACTAACTGTAACATTCTGGTGTGCAACGTTGATGGCGGGAGCAGCTATTTGGGGCAGGGCAGGAGGTATATGGATGCGCACTCTGTATTTTCTGTTTAATTTTGCTTTATAAAGTCAAGTCAATAAATAAAGAGGAAAATAAAATTTAAAAAATAAAAGAGAAACCAAAAGCCCAACCAAACAAAAACCAACCCAGAATATGCAGGTCACTATCATCACAGGAACAGGTATTTTTAAACATGCAGATTTCTCCAACAACACAACATAAAGTCTGCCTAGCAGAAAACACAAGTTACAAAATAAAGCTGAGAAAACAGCTGAAGCTGTTCTATCTGAACAATTGTGCAAGCATCTCCTTTTAGTCATAGTTACAAAAAGTTACATGCTTCAGCTGTTAGTATTTTCTCCAAAAATCACTAAGTACAATTTGGCCCATCCAGAAACCACCTGCCTCTTGCAAATCTGAAAGTTGCTTCACCTGTTTTCATAAATTTTGTGCCTGTCTTCGGTTTATTAAACTGAATTGGTTAGGAGTGGGATACAGTGACATTGGGATTTTCCATCCCAGAATTTTAAAAAATAGTCAGTGGACTTCTAGTATGCTACTAACTAGGAGTCTACTAGTCACAAATTTCCCTTCTAATCTTAGGCAAAGTCTGGAAAGTTTTGATGACTTCAGTAGTAGTCTGCTGCTGCTGCTAAGTTGCTTCAGTTGTGTTCGACTCTGTGAGACCCCATAGACGGCAGCCCACTAGGCTCCTCTGTCCCTGGGATTCTCCAGGCAAGAACACTGGAGTGGGTTGCCATTTCCTTCTCCAATGCATGAAAGTGAAAACTGAAAGTGAAGTTGCTCAGTCATGCCCGACTCTTAGCGACCCCATGGCCTGCAGCCTATCAGGCTCCTCTGTCCATGGGATTTTCCAGGCAAGAGTACTGGAGTGGGGTGCCACTGCCTTCTCCTCAGTAGTAGTCTAGCAGAGTATAATCCAAATTACAGAAAAATTCCTACCACAGACTGTTTACTTTACCAGGTTTAAATTAACTATAAGCTATACTACAACTCAAGTTATAATTCATGTTTTAAGAGGGCTTTAAAAAATATATTTTGGTTTATGTTAAATAATTGACACAGTATTAGCACTTTATGTCATTTTTATAATGAGGGTCAGATGGAGGGGTGGGCATCTGTGGGAATACTCAGGGGAATGATTGATACTTATTTAGTGTAAAGAGAATGGGGCAGTCTCTGTACAGCTCCTTTATCCAGACTGGTGTTCTGGCCTTCACTCTGCCTTTGTGGAACCCAGAACAAGGAACGCTGATAACAAAACTAAGACCGTCAGACATGTCACTATATTTACAAACTCAAGGTGCAACGCTTGGTGCATCCCCTTGCGCTCAGTCCCTCAGCCAGACCAGTTTCCTTTCCCTCCCTCTTTAGTGCCACCATGCTCACTCCTGCTCCCAGAGTCTGACACATGCTCTTCCTCTGACTGTTAACCTGCTCTTCACCTGGTTAAATTCCATTCATCCTTCAGGTCTCAGTCTCAACTGTACTTTCAGCAAGACATTTCCTTGACCTTTACTCACCTCACTAGTAAGGACCCAGCAGCACCATCTGCTTCCCCTACCAGATCCTTACCTCACTATGTAATGATGGCTTTATAAAATGGCCACCATGTAATTATAAGCGCTTGTGTAGCTGTCTTCTTCTGTCTTGGTTAGCTTCCTGTTTTAAGCTCTACAGAAGGAAACAGAACTTTTCCCTTACCAATCAGTATCTAGAAAATTGTAGGAGCTAATATAACTGTTGAGCAAATCTACCTTGATTATGAGAATAATCAAAGTCACAAGGAATAGTTGGTAATATGGAAAATTTTCCACAATTGTAGGATTGCAATAAATCCCTAACTGGCAAAATTGACGTATTAGGTGGGATAAGATCTTGCCAGCACCATTTTGCTATGCCCCCTCTTTTATCTTCCCACAAGCACACCCATAAAGTGTATAGATGTTGAGGCGGGGCGGGGTGGGGCGGAGCAGCAATCTGATTATCCTTTACCGTGAACACCTGATTCATGTCAGTAGGTATCATCATTTCTATCACCATATCAAATGATATGGGGTTGCAGGGAAGAAAATCTGGAAAGAAGCTACAACAAAGTTATGAATCATACTGAGTTCTCAGCTCCTCTACTAATTTGATCTGAAATCCTATTTTGGCCCACTGCCAAAAAACAAAACCCAATTCTATAATTAAACAACTCGAAACGCCTTGTTTTATTTATTTGTCCAACCAATATTTATTGAAAATCAGATAAATATTTAAACTTTGCTCTCTTTTCATACCTTTATAAAATCTGACCAATACCTAATTATGCTAATGTTCTCAAATGCCAAAGTCTCAGTCAACTCTGTTTTTTTGGTCTTTATTCCCTTCTCTACATATGCATACATTAAATTTTCTTACATCCTGGACTAAACATGCCCCCAAATTCCAACTCAATCTCATGTACATCTTCATGCTAAATTTATAAGCATCATGCTAATGCTTGCCTTTCAAATAAAAATCAATACTTTTATGTACTAAAATTCTCAATGACTCAGAAGGTGACTCTGATGCAAACAGAATGGAAAAGCTTACCCAGTCAACAAAATATGGCTAAACTAGAGGTTAATGTCCAGAATATATTTTCCTAGTTGAGTTCTGACTAAAACCACTATTAAAGATAGTGGTTATCAACACTAATTAATCTAGACATTTCAGTAAAGTAATTCACAGGTAAACATACATATTCATATATAAACCTGCATGAATAAATACAGTCTATAGAAAGTAAAATCAAGTAATGCTCTACATGGGAAGAGAAGCTAAAAAAATGAATATATATGTATGATTCATTTTGCTGCACAGGAGAAGCTCACACATGATAAATCAACTAAACTCCAATAAAAACTTTTTTAAAAAAGGAAAAACAAATGATAAATTATTTCACTTTGTCAAGCTCTTTGTTCAGCCAAAAAAAAAGTTACATCCTGATTTTAAGTCATTACCAAATAAAATTAATTTGGTTTGCCTAAGAGTTCTTATTTCATACTCTCTGAGAAGCCAGACTTGCTAATACTTTCACATGTTAACATGAGAGATAAAGACACAAGGATTAAACAATTTATCTTCAAAGACGACAAGGTATGTCATAAAAGAGTCTAATACAAGTGAGATTTCAGGAATTTCCTGGCAGTTCAGTGGTTAGGACTTCATGCTTCAACTGCCCAGGGCCCAGATTCCATCCCTGGTCAAGGAATTAAGATCCTCCAAGCCATGTGGTGCAGGCAAATAAATTTTTAAAAAAAGAGAATTTATAAATAACTTATTAACTGTGGTTCTATACAAAAACATTTTAGAGACAAGCATATATGCATACATACTTATGATGGGATAAGTTGTAAGATTCAGGCTATCTTCCTTATAAAGTCTTATGGTTTTGCAAAACAAAACAAAATTACTACAGATAAGCATATGAAAAGATGTTCAACATCATATATCATTAGAGAACTTCAAATTTAAACTATAGTGAGATACCACTACACACTTATTAGAAAGGCTAAAATCAACAACACTGACAACATCAAATGCTGGGAGAGGATATACACCAACAGAAACTCCTTGATGGTGGAAATGTAAATTGGTACAGACATTTTTGGAAGACATTTTCTTATAAAATTAAATATATTCTTAGCATATGATCCAGCAATTGTGCACTTCAGATTTACCCAAGTGCACTGAAAACTATGCCCATACCAAAACCTGCACACAATTGTTTAAAATTTCATTCAAACTGATAAAAACAGAAAGAAATGAAATTATCCTTTAATAGGTGAATATATGGAACTGTGGCACATCCATACAATGCAGTATTACAAGGTGATAAACAGAAATGAACTACGAAGTTATAAAAAAAGACATGGAGAAACCTTAATTTTGTAATGCTAAAGGAAACAGAAGCCACTATTAAAAGGCAATATACTACATGTGTGCGTGGCTCAGTCGTGTCCAACTCTTTGCCACCCCATGGACTGCAGCCTGCCAGGCTCCCCTGTCCATGAAATTCTCCAGGCAAGAGTACTGGAATGGGTAGCCATTTCCTTCTCCAGGGGATCTTTCCAACCCAGGGATCAAACCCAGGTTTCCTGCACTGCAGGTAGATCCTTCACCATCTGAGCCACCAGGGAAGCCCACACACGACATAACTCCAACTATGTGGTATTCTGGAAAAGGCAGAAGTATGAGAACAATAAGAGAGTCGTGGTTGCTAAGGTTTTGAAGGGAGGAAAAGCGGAAATGCATAGGTGCAGCACAGGCATTTTTTAGTGCAGTGAAACTATTCCTTATGATACTCGAATGGTGAGCACATACCACTGTACATATGTCAACCCATAGAATCTACACTATAAAGAGTAAACCCTAGTGTAAACTGTGGGCTTTAGTTAATAATGTATCAATACTGGCTCATCAACTGCAACAAATGCACTACACTAATGCAAGATGTTAGCTAAAGGGGAAACTGTGCATATGGGTAGGGGCATATAGGAACCGTGTACTTTTTGCTCAGCTTTTCTGTAAACCTAAGATTGCTCCTAAAAGTAAAGTGTACTAAAAAAAAAAAACCCAGAAAACAACAACATGAAGGGAAGAAATTTGATAATTTTAATAGGTCTATCTAAAGTGAATTTAAGAATATTTACATCAAAAACATTTAGGCAAAACTCACAAAACCAAAAAAAAATAATAATAATGTGAAAACTCAGAACCCATGCCAGCAGCTTTTTATATGAACCCATGCCTGATCAACTAAGCATTATATTTATAAAATGGACATGATAGCTTTTTCTTAGAAGAGTCTGATCTGACAAAAAAGATAATGCAGAAGGAAATTTACAAATGTTGATTCATGGTAGTGCAACACAATATCATGCTATAAATTAAAGTAGGTCTACATGGAATATTCCTTATTCACATAGGAATGCATGGTTGGTGAACACAAAAGAGACGTTTATCCACAGTATTAATATATTGTCTAAAAAAATCAACCATTGTTTTTTAAAGACCACTCAAACTGCAGCACCTATAAGTAACAGCGTAAGAAATGGATTCCTTATGATGTTTCCCTAAATTCTAGTATTTTGTTTGACCTTTAGTCTATTTTTAAAACAGGAATGTGAAGCCTTTTACAGACAGGGCAAGGATTACTCAGCTCATAACAGATTTCTATTTACACAGTGATATTAACTGACGGTTCTCTGTAGGCATTTCAATGTGTTACTCCATGGAAATAAAATGCTCTTAAGACTGAGTATTCCTTAAAAGGAAGTAAGTGCCTAGCAACTGTATTATCAGTCTTTTCAAGTCACACTGCAGAGCTTCACAGGTAGCTTTCTAACCTGGGATGGTTTTTGCCAACCATCCAACTGTCAACCATACAGAGTAGGCAAAGAATGAATAACATGATCTTTGACAGGAAGGGATGATTCAATCTTTCGTTCAACAAAAACTTACTGAGAGCCACCTTTGTGTTAGGCAATATTCCATGGGCTGGGAATACAATCTAGAATAGTATTAAAATATTTCTACCCTTATGATGATTATATTCTTCTGTATCTACATACTCACCATACCAATTTTACTAGCCCTAACATTCTCCTGATCTTTATGTGAAGCAAGGGTAACCTGGTGGTCAGATTGATCTTACAAAATTAATCTCTAAAAATTTCAAGATTACTGTAGTTATTTAGACCAAGTTAGTTCTTACCTGGTCTTGTGTTGATAATAAAGTGAACAGAGTTTCCAAGGCTGCTCTTCGAACTGATGATATAGTGTGATGCAAAAAAGGCCAGACACGTGGAACTAAAACTGTGAGTGACTGCTGAATACTAATAAAGAAGACACAGATTAATCTTATTCATTCTTGGTTGAAATTCTGTTGATATATCATCTAAATATCATTTCCTTATGGACCTAGCAACTTTTTCGATGAATAAATTCTAAAAAGACAATACAATTTTCCTATGAACACTTGCTTAACACCCTCATACAAAACTGTTACTATAACACCAGAATAGACAGAACAAATGCAGTCATAAAGAGTAGCAGAAACATTAACATGGGGTTATTCTGTGGCACTAATATCATCAATCACCTCTATCAAATCAGAACTTTTCAGTATAACTGCATTTAGTCTGTTCTCACTCAGGAAAATGGGACATGTATCTTAGTTGATAGCCTACACAAAAATCAGGACTGTTAATCCTTACGCCTTTCCTACTGTTAACTCCAACAGGTAACCAATAGGTGCACACAATTTATATCCCCCTTTGGGGCCACCTCTATCACATATCAAAAGAAGCAAGAGATGGTAACGGTAGTAGCTTTGGAATTTGTTATCCTAATCTAGCATTACTAAATTAGGCAAACTCAAATTATCTTCCTTCTCACAGATTAGATTTTAAATGTGAAAGCAAGCAAAGGCACGAGTTGGCTAACAACTTGGACCATAGGATTCCTGTCACATCCACGATTCATTTATAAAAGTTACCTCAAATTAGCAAATTATTTATAAGTAGCATTTGAAATATATACCTCGATAGAAAAAGACATGAGGAAAAAAGAATATGTCAGTGTCATTATCTGTTCTTTTGGTTCCTCTCAGGAGGTCCATCTTTTAATGATATTTTCATTACTTGCAGATTTAAATGAACGTCGCCTTTTACATTTATTTACACATTTGGTAAATTTACTTATAAAATTATAACTTAAACACATGCACACACAGACATAAAACAGACTCAAATATGAAAAAGCATTATAGCAGGTCTTGTTAATAGTGTAACTCTTCATGCTCCAAATACATGCTGCATTTCTTCTTACATAAGCTGGAAAGTATCTGCCAAATATCACAACATATGAAGCAAATTTTCTAAGGCAATTTTGAAAAAAAAAAAATCAAAAACTACATTATTTCACACTGAATTAACAGAATTTTCACGACATTCTTTTTTTTTTACATTATCTAGCTTTTCCAACACTGTCCACTTGATTATATACATACATTTTTAAGTCCAAAGCCTTTTTTATTTTTTAGGGCAAGTGCAAACACACCAAGGCTCACAGTTCAAGTTCACTTTACATGAGTTTTTATATAAAGTTTTATTGGATTACAGGTACATTCATTCCTTTATGTATTATCTACAACTGCTATTGTGCTACACAGACAGAGTTGAGTAGCTTTGACAGAGATCATATGGCCACAAAGCCAACGTCTCACTATCTGGACAGAAAAAGTTTACCAACCCCTAACATATAATAATTAAGAATTCTTGCATTTTGCAGCTTTCACACAGATTAACTCATTTAATCCTCATACCAACGAAAGTGTCTGAAAATCAGGACACCATATATGCACTACCATTTCAATTTTCCTCTTTGCTTTATAAGCACTTATTTTGCTATTCCAATTTTGGGTTGTCCCACTAACCTAAATTTAACATTGAAGGATGACCACAGGTCAGTATTATTTTAAACATTCTCTCCATGTTTTTCACACATCAATGATTTTCATTGGAAACAGATTTACTCACAGAACCAGAAATCATTTATAATCATAATTACATAAACATTCATTGAATACACTTACTGGACTGCTGCTGCTAAGTCGCTTCAGTTGTGTACGACTCTGTGACCCCATAGACGGCAGCCCACCAGGCTCCCCCATCCCTGGGATTCCCCAGGCAAGAATACTGGAGTGGGTTGCCATTTCTTTCTCCAATGCATGAAAGTGAAAAGTCAAAGTGAAGTCGCTCAGTCGTGTCCGACTCTTAGCGACCCCTTAGACTGCAGCCTACCAGGCTCCTTCGTCCATGGGATTTTCCAGGCAAGAGTACTGGAGTGGGGTGCCATTGCCTTCTCTAACTTACTAGCCTCATCTGTAATTTTTTTTTCTGTATCTCCAAGGATATTAATATTTAGGAGCCAGTCTAAAAGGTAGGGAATACATTAATTAACTAAGCTTCATTTCAGATATCAAGACAGTAAAATAAATGACACTAAATTTCTGGTTTACGTCTTTGCTTTACCCATTCTCTGCTTTTGAAGATTATATTACATTATTATGTATACCCTTCCTGATAAGTGATTATTGAAATCAAGAAAATATGTCTTGGTGAACATCACGAAGAAAATGCTCACAGAGTAGCAAAATTTGGAAATGTAAAACTGATGTTCACTGATAATTCTATTAACCACAGTCACAAAGGCTACAAAATTCTATAGTCTAGAACTAGAAGTGGAAATAAAATGGATAATTGTTTATCTAAAGTTAACTCTCATAGGATGAACAAGCTGAATGATTATATAATGGAATTAACCCAAGAATATAGCTTCTCTAAGTTTCTGCCCTCAAAGAGCTGTTGGCTAGAGATGAAGAAGAAAAGTCCTCCTTAAAATAACTGTCTTTGGCATCCCCTACTTACAGTGCTGTTCTAAAAGACGCCAGACTATCATCTTTTTAATTATCTGGAACTGTATGTAAACACTTTCTACTTTATTCCATTGAACAGAAATAATTACCTGCATTGTTGAACCTGAGGATAAGTTAACAAGGATGACAGAAGAGTCATAATACTATTTGTTGAAGCTGTTAGATCATCTAGTTCCAGAAGAGCATCCCATAATGTATTTATAATGAAAGGTACCTATAAGATCAGTTATCAAAAAAACAGTTATTAATTTTGCAAGAAATATTCACCAGCCATGCCAAACTGTATTTCAGGAGTCACTACTGATTCAACAACATATACAACCCCAATGACCTTGGATAATCCCAGTTCTGAGTAAAGTTAAGGAGGAAACATCATTCGTCTTCAATAGTTCTCTACCCCTCTTTTTAATGCCACTCAGCTCTACTTTGGCATTTACCTTTCTAGCGAGGTTCATAATGGACGGAGAATTCAATAAGATATCCCAACTGTATTTTCCATTAAAAAAAAAAAATCATAAACTCTGAAAACAATACAGCTTACACATACATGTCAGCACCCTCTGAGCAATTTTACTATAGTTAAAACGTTCTTAATCATCATGAAAAGACAAATTTAGTTTCTGAGCTTTCGAAGTACTCTCAAATATACATGTTCTGGTTTTAACAATAGAGGGAAATCAGATGGACCTTAAAAGAGGCATTTCAAAAATGAAAACATAATAAAAAATCAAAACAAGCGAAAATCTCATTTGCCTAAAAACCAGGAATGAAATGAACAAGGAATGGTTGCTTTCTTTTTAAGGGAAGGTCTCTACATATTCTGTACATGAAAGGGAAAGATAAAAAGACACAATTCACAATTCACTCTTTCCAAGAATATATATATCAAGATCTCATGCACCAGAGGGATGTCATAAGAAAAATGGAGAAAGATTTAAAAAAAGCCAACCTCAATGTTTTTTCTAACATGCTACATAACAAATGTAAAAGGCTCTATAAGAAAAACATGCAGAATATTTACTTTTTGTGTCTGAAGATACACAAGGCTCTCTACCACAGGTACTAACGATGCTGCAGCAACAGCTCTGACATCATCGTCAAGATCCTGGAGCCCTTCAATTATTCTAGTTAAAACCTTAGGCAATAAAGTATTAATTACATCCTGCAAAAGAATACACCAAAACCGATTATTTCTACAGTACAAGTGATGTGCTTAAAAAATCTTTCATTAAATTAACATACAAAAGTATAAATTCCAATATTTATTTTAAAAGAATCATGTAAACAGAAATGAAAAAGTGTCATTAGATGCCTATATAATTAATCTCATTTGAAAAAGAACATAACAGTATCAATATCTCGTTATTCAATGTGACTGGAAATATCAGAACGTGTTTTCAAGGCAAGAACATGAATTCCCAGTGTGAATACACATACATATATACTCCTGTGCTAGAACCTGAACTTCTATCTCACTCAATACCACTGACAACCAAAGGGAATATGAGAGAAAAGAAAAAAGAAAACCATCTCTTCCTGCTTCTCATTATTCCAACCTACCGTCTTTTCAATTGCCCCAACAGTCAGCCCCCAAAGGTTACTCCTGTGATCATACACTAGAAATCTCACTGAGAATTGGTCTTGCTATGAAACAGAAACAGGTTTCCAAGCATAATTCTCTTTTAATTCGTACTTAAATTCTTACTAGCATCACCTGTCTCTATGATACTACCTCAAGAAGGCAAATCTTGAAGGATTGGCTTATCTGTAACACTAAGAATCTAGAGCCATTTCATTTAATTAATGAGAATATAAACTAAGAGGGGAAAAAACTCTCCCATACGTGCTTCAAAAACTGAAGTACTTACCTGACGAACTGCCAAAGCATACTTTATTCCTAGCAGACCACCATGTCTAACTTCCCACTGTTCTTGTGTAAGTAATTTAAGCAGCACATCCACAGTCTTATGAACTCCTGTTTCATTCATGTGTTTTAACACTACACCTAATGTTTGAGCACAAGTTTCACGAACTGGTGCCACAACCTAAAAATGAGAAAGCAAGAAAATTCACATTTGCAAAAAATATATATATATATTTTAAGAATCTGAAGTCTGATTGGGTAAAGCCTCCCTTAGGATACTTACTTCATCAGAAACAAAGTCTCCAAATCTGTCTAAAGCAAACACACAAAGGAGTCTAATAACCAAGTCTTCCAACCACTCTTGATGCTGTTGAATCATCTGTTAAAATAATCATTTTAATAACACATTAAAACATATTAGATCCAAAAACTAAAACTAAACTATTACAGCAAACTAAAACAAAACATTGGGACAGATTATTTTAGCTGTAGGAACAATAACCAAACTATGGAATAGTCCCAATTACTATCTTCAATATTAACCACATCTTCTTTGATGATGATTTAGATATACTATACCAAAATCTATAAAATTCATGACTCCTGTATTTTACTTGCACTCCCAGAGAAATTGAGAAACCACTTAAGGGTGCTGTAATATCAACTACATCTATTCAGTTCGGTTTAGTTGCTCAGTTGTGTCCGACTGTTTGCGACCACATAGACTGCAGCACGCCAGGCTTCCCAGTCCATCACCAACTCCCAGAGCTTGCTCAAACTCATGTCCATCAAGTCAAAGATGCCATCCAACCATCGCATTATCTGTCGTCCCCTTCTCCTCCAGCCTTCAATCTTTCCCAGCATCAAAGTCTTTTCTGATGAGTCAGTTCTTCGCATCAGGTGGCCGAAGTATCTATTATCTAGCCTATTACTACTGCCTCCACGTCACACCAGTCACATTGCTTGTTGACCGTTAAACTATACTCTCATTCATCTTACTCTATATTCTAATCCATTATACCCTGCTCAAATATGAGTGTTTTTACATACTTTTCCACCCAATATTTCTGAACATATCTTTCCTCTGAACTCATACTTTCTCTATCTATAATATAAATAAACCTCTTCCTAATTTTTTAACCTTTTCCTTATGTTCACCCCTCCATATTTCTTACTATTTACCTCTCATTTCTACTTCATGGCACATGCTCTGCTACTTTCCTGTCTGAGAAAGAGGACATCTACTGAAACCTGATGGTAATGCTGATTTACTACACTTACACTCACCTCTTCTAAAGTGCTATCCCCCATTTTACCACCACTTTTCCCATGAGCTTTAAGGATTTCCCGAAGTCCAGTGCCTGCACCATGTCGAACCTAAAAAGAACCAAGAAGCAAATACCGGAGGTTAAATGCTTAAGAAACAGTGTTTAACTTTTCTTCAATATGAAAAAGGGATACTAGATTTTTAAGAAATTGGAACAAACTGAGTGGGACTTCACAAGAATGTGTTTTTCTTCTACTATCCAAGAAGAATTACATATATTTAATCTCACAAGTTTGATTATATGGATTTTATTTTTAAAAAAGGCAAAAAATAGCTATTCTGAGTTCTTTCTGAGATACTAATCTGCTTGGCTGTCACTCCTCTACTCTCTACTTGCATTCAGCATTATCCACAGCAAAGGAGAGAAAAGAAGCATCATATAATGTTCCTTATAGTCCCAACACCAATATTTTAGAAATGAATACATCAGAACTAAGTTCCAAAGCCACCAGTGTTAAACATCAAAGGAAGACAATTTAAATAAAATGTCTCATGACTAACACGTTATCGTAGCCCTGAAGCTTCTGCAATGTCATCTGGGAGGGAGGAAACATGCCACTGATGCTGCCCCCACTTTCTAAAGCCCCATTCGAGCTAAAACGTGAACAGCTTTGAACAGAAGTGCATCTGGGAGCAGAAAGCTAAAGACAAAGCTAAAGCTAAAAGGTATTCTAAAACAGTGTTTTAAAATTACTCAGAGACCAACCAAAGAATCTTTCGAGATTACCAACCCTCAATTTCAACCAGAAGAACTTCACTTTCATATCTTCTACATATTGAGAGCTGTTCAAGATCTTTTTTGAAGAAATATTTCTGAGGCTAAGCTACCACTTGCAAACTACTGGTCTTAATCAAAATTGTCCACTTCCAAAGGAAATTTTTTACTGAGAGAGATATGCAGCTCTTTATGAAGTGCTCTGACAAGCGGTTCTGAGAGGGACATAGGGGAAAAATAAGGACTCTGATAAGACAGATTATGATTGATATGGTTCCTATCATTAGCAAAGGAAACAGAGTTGAGAGAAACTGTAATGAAGAAATCCTACCTCCCAGGAGGGATTAAAAAGGTCATTGCAAAGTTCTTCACAAAAGCTTTCCAAAGGCCATTCATTTGTCTGAATAAGAAAAACCAAATTAATATTACTTTAAAAGATCTATTTTATGCCAATAATTTAAGTGTATTTACTTGTAGGACTAACAATAATAGCCAGGCTTTTAAATAATCAAAAAATTTTACTAACAAAAAGTACTTTGATTTTTAATAACAAAATTTCTCAATTAACAGATTATTATATTATATACCATCTACTAACACATTAGTATGAAAAAATTATAAATGATTTCAAAGGATACTTCAGGGTATTTCAGTAGTACCTCTTCAATTAAGGGAGAACTGTCTGGAGTATTATCAATCAGAACTTTGGAATCAACTGCAGACTGATTAATAACAACATTTGATATTTTTCGTCTCTTTTCTTCTGGTTCCCCATCTGTGCTATCATTGCTTAAAAAAAAAAAAAAAAAGGTCACCATTTATTTAGAAGAAGTGAATACAGAACACTGTGAACCACAATGAATGTAAGAAAGTAAAGACTGAGTTTACCCACAGAGCTCTTTCCTACAACAGGATTTGGTAAATAACCCTGGATTATTATCTACTATTTGGCTTAGCCCTCAGCCAAAGAAACATATGATGTAATATGGTGACAGTTCTCACCTTACAAAAGTAGCGGTCTTAACCTGTAGCCCTCAGGCCATCTCTCTGAATTCACTCTCTAATACTCTTACTTCTGTCTACTCATCCCAGCCATACAACCTTTCTGTTTCTTGAATATTACATGATTCAGGTATTTACACTTGTTCCCTTTACCTGGAATGCACTCCCCTTGGAAGATCTTCAATCCTCATTCAGAACTCGTAATTATTATGGAAAAAAAAAAATCTGCATATACGGATCTTCCTGGGGAAGTTGTCCTAGTCTCTAGTAATAGTAAATACGCTCTCTGACAATTGAGCAAAACAATCCAAACAGTATTCCACAGCTAAAGGCAATGTCATCAAAATGTTTTTGGAAATCAAGCAGACCAAGATTTAAGTTAACCAACATCACTGTTTTAAATAAGCAAAAAAATGGATCATTATTAGCGAAATGTTAATCAAAACTACAATGAGGTGTCACCTCACACCAGTCAGAATGGCCATCATCAAAAAAGTCTACAATCAATCAATGTTGGAGATGATGTGGAGGAAAGGGAACCTCCTTGCACTGTTGGTGGGAATGTAAGTTGATACACCCACTAAGGATAACAGTATGGAGATTCCTTAAAAAATTAGGAATAAACTACCATATGGCCCAGCAATCTCATTACTAGGCAAATACTCTGAGAAAATCACAGTTCAAAAATACACATGCACTCCAATGTTCACTGCAGTGCTCTTTACAAAAGCCAGGACATGGAAGCAACCTAGATGCCTACTGACAGGTGAATATAAAGTTGCTGCATATACATATGCACACATACAATGGACTATTACTCAGCCATAAAGAGAGACAGACCTGAGTCAGTTGTAGTAAGGTGGATGAACCTAGAGCCTATTACACAGAGTGAAATAAGTCAGAGAGAAACAAGTATCATATAATAATGCATATATATGGAATCTAGAAAAATCATACTGATAAACTTACCTGCAGAGAAGGAATGGAGATACAGATGTCGAGAACAGATTTATGGACACAGCAGGGGAAGGGGAGGGTGAAACAGACTGAGAAAGCTGCACTGACATATTTACACTACCATATGTGAAACAGACAGTGGGGCGCCTAGTCTGGCACTCTGTGACGACCTAGAGGCGTGGGATGGGGGTGAGGTGGAGGTAGGCTCAAGAGAGAGGGGACACACACACAGTTATGGCGGATTCACACTGTTGTATGGCAGGAAACAACACAATATTGTAAAGCAATTATCCTCCAATTAAAAAAAATTTAATTAAATAAAATAGTATAACTAAAATAAATACATAAATGAGCGAAAAAAGGATTACTACCTCTTCTCATTCGTTTCTACTGCATCCCTGGATCTCTGTTTTGCAAATAATTTGGCCATTCTTTTAGCTTTGTTCTTTTGTCTATTGCTCATTCCTGTTCGAAACTCTGAGTCAATCAGTTCAGCGGCCTGGAGAGTCTAAAAGAATAAAAGAATGTGCAGTTTGAACTTCTGAAGTTAAAATATATACCCACAGTCTCAGCCTCAGAACAGGACTAAAGTTTGTAAGTTCACTATAAACAAACTGATTACATTCTTCTTTGACAGATTCATGCTATTGTGCTGTACAGTAATTTCTTCTTCCTTCTTCCCTATTCTTCTAGTTGCCAGGAAAAGCTCATGTGTTTCTTAACTTTATGTCATAGACGTGGCAAAAGTATATGATCCTGACTCCAGTGAGGACTCTGAAGAGGTGAAACTTTAAAAGAAACATAATATAATCTAAAAGTTGTAAGCATGTTAGTCACTCAAGTCACTCAGTCGTGCCCGACTCTGTGACCCCATGACTGCAACCCACCAGGCTCCTCTATCCATGAGATTTTCCAGCCAAGGATACTGGAGTGGTTTGCCATTTCCTTCTCTAGGAGATCTTCCCGACCCAGGATCGAAGCCGGGTCTCTTGGACTGCAGGCAGATTCTTTACCAACTGAGCTACCAGGGAAGCCATAATGTAAGCCTAAAGAATGTCAATTAAAAAAAAAAATTATAATCATCTTCTACTGAAAAAATAAAAATAGCTGTTGCCATAAGTAACTGGCTTCCCAGATGGCTCAGCAGGCAGGATTCTGCAGCAATGCAGGAGACACAGGAGACCCGGGTTCAATCCCTGGGTTGGGAAGATCCCCTGGGGCAGGAAATGGCAACCCACTCCACTATTCCTGCCTGGAAAATTACATGGACAAAGGAGTCTGGCAGGCTACAGTCCAAGGAGTCGCAAAGCATCAGACACAACTAAGAATACCTGGTAAGTAACTGGTCTTTCCCCCTTAACCACTCACTGCATACCACTTTTGCTCCTTCTTCCATTCATAGGAGACATTATTAAGGCTGTGAATAAAAATGCTTTAATACAAGCCTAAAAATCCTTCTGCCCTTAACTGATTTAAGATTCAACTGAAATGTACATTACCACAAGCAGTCAGGGTCACTAGTGCGGGTGTCCTGCTATAGACTTGGTCCAGGGGCCACCAGCATATATACAAGGCAGCGGAGCAGCGATGAACACTACAATAAGCCTCAGCACCTCTTCCCGAAGGGCCCTGACATCCAAAGCCAACCGAATTTGGATCCTGCCAAATTTGTTGCTGCCATCTCCTTTCCAATTATTCTGTCTGTAGCCTATTTTCTCTAATACACCTACCTATTAATTTCCCTACACAATATCCAATTACTACACTGTGATCACGTTTGTTTTCATTTATTTTATTCTATTGTTTTTTATATCTTATGCTTCAGTTCATACTCCATCTTTCTGTTCTTTCATGTTTGTTATTATATTTTCCGCCTCTTTATACTCTTCCCTCCAGAATCTGCTCTTTTCCCCTTTTCTACGAAAGTCCCATCATCATCACACATTCCTCAATGCTAAAAAACTTCCTTACAAATTCTAATGATTTAGAGGACAACTAGAATAATGGCAAATAGAACCATTCTCCACTTAAGCAAAAGGAAAGGCCAAGGGAATGAGAAGACATGGGTCTCATGTAAAGCAGGCCAAGAAGTAAGAGCACTAAATCCCTGAAAGGTACTATTTCACATGTATGTACATTCTTTTTAGGAGAGAGCGCCACAGCTTTTACTGGAGCTTATGGAGTATAAGCTTTAATGTATAAGAAAAGAAGCACAGAGGGATCCATTGGGAATTGGAAAAACAGAAACAGGAAAATTACAGAGCAAAATTATGGTACAGCCATATAAACAGAAAGAAGTTATCAAAAAACAGGTGATCAGTCTGTATATACAGACGGGTATGGATGCATGCTCAGTCATGTCTGACTCTTTATGACCCCGTGGACTGCAGTCTGCCAGGCTCTTCTGTCCGGGGAATTTTCTAGGTAAGAATTCTAGAGTGGGTTACCATTTCCTGCTCCAGGGGATCTTCCTGATGCAGGGATCAAACCCATGTCTCCTGCATTGGCAGATGGATTCTTTACCACTGTGTTTCACCTTGGAAGCCCACACATACAGGCAGACATGGCTTAAAAAGGACTTGTGCATACACAGAAAATTTCAGGAAAAAAAAGGACAAATAATTTTTAAAGGGAAATGTGTGCCCATCATTTATCAAAAAGAAGCTTACTTCATATCACAGGTCCTTCTGCACTGTTTGAAAGTTTTCATCATGTTTGCTCTTTCTCAAAAGAATCAGCTCTAAAAGATTTCTAGTATCAGCATATCTAACTATGATAGCCCTTACCATCTCCTACCCTCTGAAATATTTTTTTTCTTCATTGAAGAATAAAGGAAAGAGCAACTGGTACAACTATGACTTCTCAACACCAGTGTCTCCTGAAAGGTCCAGCACAGCTTTTATCTAATAGTCTAGCACCTCGGAGGCAGGCAGACGCTACCTTCTACCTCTTCAGAATCTATCACTAGAAATTCAGCTTATGGAGATAGTAAATTATGGTGACACTAAGCAACAATGAGCAGAAATAAAGAGCGCCTTTTTTTTTAAATTGCAATTGCATAGCAAAATAAAAGCAAACCGCCTGTATTATTACTTATAGTCAGACAACCAAAGGTTTTACCTACAGGTTGTTTGTTTACAAGGGCTGCTGAAGTTGGGGTATAATCCAAATCTTCATCATTAAAGAGATCTTCAGTGCTCATTCCAATCGCTTCTCCCATATTAAGGCCAAGTTTTTTCTGTAATAGCTTTCGTTGGCGTGCTATCCTCTCCTTAGGATCCACTTCACCTTTAAACAAAAAAGAAATATATTTTCTTCAAATCAGTTAAGAAGCTTTCCAATACATGAAGATCAAACTTGATTAAATTAGAAAAATCTTTTTAACTATTAGAACACCTCTCTTGATAATAAAACAAACCACACCACTCAATCTCTGAACATGTCATAAACTTTATTACCTAACAGAGTGAGTATTTTACTGAATCTCGGAAAATAGCATTCTAGCTAACAAAAACACTCTAGGAGTAATATCACTCACTGATATTACCCCACTGCCCTACTGTCAATTACCAAGTATATATAAAATAAGATCTATTTCTATGAAGATAAATCAGTCTTATTATTTTACAGCTACCCTTTGAACGTTCTCCGAAATATCTAGCCAGGCTTTAAAAAAAAAAAAATCTAGACTCTTATTTGACAGAAAAGATCTCAACAAATACATGCTTATTCCATGGTGGCCTTTATAGTATTCTGAAATGACACATTCCTCTATTTTATTTAGTTATCTATTTGATAGCCCAAATAAAAGACAAAGGCACAAAAGAGTAGATTTTGAATGTTCCAAGTAAAATCCCTCAATATTTCAGTAGAAAATAGATCAAATGGTATCATTTTAAAAATAAAAATTTGGGCTTAAAATATTTAAGATATGGTTCTACCATGATTAGTTTCCAATAACAGCTGACTAAGTTCTTTTGGACTACCCCTCCAAAGATAACAAACAAATTCTAGCTAAAAAAAAAAAAGTAAACAACTACCTGAAGGCACTGGAAAGAGAACAAAAGCAAGCATATACTTGGAGGAGTTATCAGTGCCTGGAAGAAAGCATGGCATTAAGCGACTTTCCCATTTTTGAACCTTTTTCGCCTGAAGGTCGCACAGAGTCGGACATGACTGAAGCGACTTAGCAGCAGCAGCAGCAGACCCAGTCCACGGTATGTTGGGCAGTCATACCCTACATTTAAAAGGTGTGCAAAAACCCGGTATGTCTGGCTTGAAGAACTAGAGGAAAGAGAGTCAGGAACAGCATAACCACTGGAAAATAGAGAGAGAAAACCCAGAAAGAAGAGAACCAGGCAGAAAGCCAAATCTCTGGATGATCTCTGAAATATGCACGGACAGCACAGACTCCAAATAGTTCAAATAAACCTAAAAATTGAATTGAGATTTGAATTGTTGCCCACCACAAATGAGACTGAGTTTGCAATTTGAGTTTCATCAAATTAAATACCTATTAAAACAAGCAAGCAAAAACAACCAAACTAAACCAAACAAATCAAAACACTCTCTGGAAGAATATAACAGAATCTAGCCTGCAGTATAAACATTTACAATGTGAGAAATACAATCCAAAATAACTGACATACAAAGAATCAAGAAAATGTAACCCATCCCAAAAGAAAGCCAGTTAATGGAGATCAACTCTTAGATCACCTAGATGCTGGAACTGGAAGACAAAATTTTTAAGCAACTAATATAACAATATTCAATGTAAAGGAAGATACGGTCACAATAATGAGAAGACAGGATACCTCATTACAGAAACAAACTATTTTTAAAAACAGAATCATATACTTGAAAAGGGTGATTTATATGTGTAAAATATGCCAGTTTTTTTTAAAGTAAGTCTGGAACTAAAAAATACTTGAAAATTTTAAATCAACAAATGTGCTTAACAACTTAATTGAGATAACAGGACAAAGTGCAAGTGAATTTAAAGGTAAAGCTATACAAAATCCCTCATCTAAAGAACAGGGAAGGGGAGGAAGATTTGAATAAACAGATGACTTAAATATAAAAGTAACAAAATAATTCTACTAACAACATCAAAAGCAAAACTTAAGAATTTATATCTTGAAAACTACAAAATATTAGTTTAAGAAATTAAAGATCTCAATAAATGGAAGAACATTCTATGTTAATGGATCAGACTACCTAATAGTAAGACAGTAGTACTTCTCAAATTGATATACAGATTCAAAACAATTTCTATCAAAGTATCAGCTGGTTTTTTACAGACACTGACAAACTGATCTTAAAATTCATACAGAAATGCAAGAGGCCAAGAATATCCAAAATAATCCTGAGAAAGAACAACAAAGTTGAAGGCTCATACTTCTTGCTTTTAAAAATTACTTCTAGAAAGCAACAGTGATCAAGACAATGAAATACTGACACAGACATCAATCAGATAGAATTGAGAGTTCAGAAATAAGACTACATGTCTGCAGACAAGGATGCAAAAACAATTCAATGGAGAAAAGAAGAATCTTTTCAACAAATGGTGTTGAGACAACAGGATAGCCACATATAAAAAAATGGTACTGGGGACTTCCTTGGCAGTACGGTGTTTAAGAATCCACCTGCCAATGAAGGGGATACCAATTCGATCCCTGGCCCAGGAAGATTTCACACGCCACAGGGCAACTGAAGCTCACAAGCCACAACTACTAAGCCCACGTGACGCAACTCCTGAAGTCCATGCACTCAGGGCCTGTGCTCTGCAACACGGGAGCCACCACAGTGAGAGGCCTGTGCTCCATGGCAGCGAGGAGCCCCCCTCACCTCTGGAGAGAGCCTCTGCCCGACAGTGAAGGCCAGTGCAACCAAAGAAATGATAGTTAATTAACAATCCAAAACAGCCTCAGAAGGAAAAAATTAAGACTCAACCTCAGAACGTACAAAAATAAGCTCAAAATAGATCAAACACCTAACAGTGAGAGCTAAACTATAAAACTCTTAGAGAAAACAAAGGGGTAAATATGACCTCAGATTTGGCAAAAACTTCTAACATATGATATCAAAAAGCTTGAGAAACAAAAGGAAAAAGATAAACAGGATTTCATCAAAATTAAAAACTTTATGCCTCGAAGGTCAGCAAAGTGAAAAGATAATGTATACAATGGGAAGAAATATCTGTCAATCATTTATTAGATAAGAGGTTTATATACAGAATATATAAAGAACTCTTATAGCTCATTAATAAAAGAACAGATATTCCACTTAAAAATGGGCAAACATGAATAGAGAACTCTCCAAAGATATAAAAATGGTCAATAAACACATGAAAATATGTTCAAGATCATTAGTCATCAGAAAAATGCAAATCAAAAGTACAATGAGGTATCACTTTATAGTCACTGGTATAGATATAGTCAAAATCAGTGAATAATAAGCAAACATTGGCAAGGATGTGGAGAAATTGGAACATTTGTATCCTGCTAGAGGAATGTGAAATGGTGAAGCCAGTTTGGAGAACAGTCTGGCAGTTTCTCAAATAGTAAAACAGTTACCACAAGACCCAGCAAGTCCATTCTTCGGTATCTACATCAGTTCAGTTCAGTCGCTCAGTCATGTTTGACTCTTTGCAACCCCATAGACTGCAGCACGCCAGGCTTCCCTGTCCATCATCAACTCCAGAGCTTGCTCAAACTCATGTCCATTGAGTTGGTGATGCCATCCAACCATCTCATCCTCTGTCATCCACTTCTCCTCCTGCCTTCAATCTTTCCCAGCAACAGTCTTTTCTAATGAATCAATTCTTTGCATCAGGTGGCCAAAGTATTGGAGCTTCAGCTTCAGTCCTTCCAATGAACATTCAGGACTGATTTCCTTTAGGATGTACTGGTTGGATCTCCTTGCAGTCTAAGGGACTCTCAAGAGTCTTCTCCAACACCACAGTTCAAAAGCATCAATTCTTCAGCACTCAGCTTTCTTCATAGTCCAACTCTCACATCCATACATGACTACTGGAAAACCATAGCCTTGACCAAACGGACCTTTGTTGACAAAGTAATGTCTCTGCTTTTTAATATGCTGTCTAGGTTGGTCATAACTTTCGTTCCAAGGAGCAAGCATCTTTTACTTTCATGGCTGCAGTCACCATGTGCAGTGATTTTGGAGCCCAAGAAAATAAAGTCTGACACTGTTTGCATTGTTTCCCCATCTATTTGTCATGAAGTGATAGGATTGGATGCTATGATCTTATTTTTTTTGAACACTGAGTTTTAAGCCAGCCTTTTCACTCTCCTCTTTCACTTTCATCAAGAGGCTCTTTAGTTCCTCTTCGCTGCCATAAAGGTGGTGTCATCTGCATATCTGAGGTTATTGATATTTCTCCCAGAAATCTTGATTTCCAGCTTGTGCTTCATCCAGCCCAGCGTTTCTCATGATGTAATCTGCATACAAGTTAAATAAGCAGGGTGACGACATATAGCACTGACATACTCCTTTCCCAATTTTATAATCCATTATTCCATGTCCAGTTCTAACTGTTGTTTCTTGATCTATATACATATTTCTCAGGAGGCAGGTAAGGTGGTCTGGTATTCCCATCTCTTTAAAAATTTTCCACAGTTTGTTGTGATCTGCACAGTCAAATGACCATGACAACTACTAGTTTGGTAAGTATCCCTCAGAAGAAATGGAGTAGCCCTCATAGTCAACAAAAGTTATCTACATAGAAGAAATGAAAACATACGTGCACAAAAATCTGTACGTGAACATTTAATGCAGCATTACTTAAAAGCCAAAAAGGTAGGAACAACCCACATGTCTTCTAACAATGAATGAATACACAAAATGTTATATTCATACAATGGAATGTTATTCAGCCAGAAAACGAAATAATTTCACACCTATTAGTATGGCTGCTACCAAAAAAATCAAAATAACAACAGTTGATAAAGTTATGTGGAGAAACTGAAAACCTCATAGATTGTTGGTGAGAATGCAAAATGAAACAGGCACTACAGAAACAGTATGGCAGTTCTAAAAAAAAAAAGATCAAAAATAGAATTACCATATGATCCTATAATTTCACTTCTGGGCATAGACCCAAAAGAACTGGAAGCAGGAATTTTAATAGATATTTGCATGTCTGTGTTCATAGCAGCATTATTCACAATAACCAAAAGGTAGAAGCAACCCAAGTGTCTAATGACAGATGAATTGATAAACAAAACGTGGCATAAACATACACCGGAATGATTATTCAGCCTTATCAAAAAGGAAGGAAATTCTGACACATACAATACAGATAAACATGAAAGATTCAGTTCAGTTTAGTTGCTCAGTCGTGTCTGACTCTTTGTGACCCCATGAACCGCAGCACACCAGGCCTCCCTATCCATCACCAACTCCCAGAGTCCGCCCAAACTCATGTCCATTGTGTCAGTGATGCCATCCAACCATCTCATCCTGTCATCCCCTTCTACTCCTGCCCTCAATCTTTCCCAGCATCAGGATCTTTTCAAATGAGTCAGCTCTTCGCATCAGGTGGCCAAAGCATTGACGCTTCCGCTTCAACATCAGTCCCTCCAATGAACACCCAGGACTGATCTCCCTTAGGATGGACTGGTTGGATCTCCTCGCAGTCCAAGGGACTCTCAAGAGTCTTCTCCAACACCACAGTTCAAAAGCATCAATTCTTTGGTGCTCAGCTTTCTTACAGTCCAACTCTCACATCCATACATGACTACTGGAAAAACCATCACCTTGACTAGACGGATTTTTGTTGGCAAAGTAATGTCTCTGCTTTTTAATATGATGTCTAGGTTGGTCATAACTTTCCTTCCAAGGAGTAAGTGTCTTTTAATTTCATGGCTGCAATCACCATCTGCAGTGATTTTGAAGCCCAGAAAAATAAAGTCAGCCACTGTTTCCCCATCTATTTGCCATGAAGTGATGGGACTGGATGCCATGATCTCAGTTTTCTGAATGCTGAGCTTTAAGCCAACTTTTTCACTCTATTCTTTCATTTTCATCAATAGGCTCTTTAGTTCCTCTTCACTTTCTGCCATAAGGGTGGTGTCATGTGCACATCTGAGGTTACTCTCCCATTAATCTTGATTCCAGCTTGTGCTTCCTCCAGTCCAGCGTTTCTCATGATGTACTCTGCATGTTAAGTTAAATAAGCAGGGTGACAATATACAGCCTTGACGTACTCCTTTTCCTATTTGGAACCAGTCTGTTGGAACCAGTCTGTTGTTCCATTATGTTAAGTGAAAGGAGATTATGTTAAGTGAAGAAAGTCAGTCAAAAAAGGATAAATACCATAGATTTCACTCAGATGAAGTACCTCGAGTAGTCAAATTCAAAGACAGAAAGTAAAACAGTGATTGCCGGCGTGGGGTGGAGGGTCTGAGGGGAGAAAGGGATGGGAATTATTGTTTAATGGTTATAAGGTTTCATTCTGCAAGATAAAAAGAGTTCTGGAGATTGGCTGCACAACAATATGAATGTACTTAATACTACTGAGCTATACACTTAAAAATGATTAAGATGGTAAATTTTGTTATCTATATTTGATCAAAATTTAAAAATGGATATACCCTATAACAGTAATAAATACTATTTAGGAAAAAAATCTAAAAAGTACTAACATGTACACTACAATATAGTTAAATGGTGGAAAAATTCTGCTAAGTAAAAAGAAGTCAGACACAAAAGACTACAAATGATTCCATTTATATGAAATGCCCATACAAGACAAATCTAATAGATAAAGGAAGTAAATTAATGGTTCCTTGGGGCTGGGAAGAAAAGGGAGGGGTATAGGGGAATAGGAGTGTGATAAAGGATATGGAGTTTCTTCCTGAGGTAGTGACAACGTTCTAAAATTATACAAAACTGTAAATATACTAAAAATCAGTGAATTGTACACTTTTAAAATGGGTGATTTATGTGGTATGTGAATTATACCTCTCTATAGCTATAGTAAAAGGAAAAAAAAAAAAATTAAGGCTGCTCTCCTCCGAGGGAAAACACTAGGCATCCAACATGAAAACTTCTGGATCATAAATTCAGTACACTCACAAAGAGCTCCAAATCAGCCCTCTCATTTCAGGGAAAGTTTACGGGGGAAAATAATCAACACAACTGCAAAGGAAACAGACTGGCACCTATGCTAATCATGTACATGTAATTTATAAATACGCAGAGGTCAACATAGATGAACAGACATTTAAAGAAAACCTAATTAGAGGGTTTTAATGAGCACTCTTAGGGGAAAGAAGCTGAATTCTAAAGAAATTGGGGTTCCCAATCCTGCTTACATATCAGTCATCTGTGGAGTTTTTTCATTTAATATACAATTTCCCAGAACTCTCCACAGATGTATTAAATCGGCATCTTTAAGACACGTCCCAAGCACACTTTCTTTTTTAGTGACAAAAGTCACACTGACTTTTTTCCCTAGATAAGGCCCAATAATCTCTCATGATGTTTATGGTAACACTACTAAGACTGGTAAACTAATTAGTAAACTTAAAGATAACTTTTTTCAAATTGTAAAGTTTTTGAAGACTTCTACCTCCCTTATTTAAAAAAACTATGCTTTTCTGGAACTTAAGCAAATTCTCCTCTTTATTCTCTCCATAAATAACTACACTGGATTTTTCAATAGAAAGCATATTAGGCAAGAGGAAATGAATATCTGACTTTTTTTTTTAAGATGAACAAACTGAAGATCATTTCATTAACCTAGCTAGATAGATATCCTTTGACTAATGATTAATTAGCAACAAAACAAAACACTGTTCTGTTTTGGTTTAAGTCAAAAAAGCAATTTATTTACTTACAGAAATCCATTAAAAACATCAAGGTTTTTTCCACTCAAGGCATCAATCTTGAATGGCCAAAACATTTATTTTATATCCAGATGGATTCTGTAAGTTTAAAGATAATGGGACAATTACCTATCTAAGACTTATTTTTCATTTTTGTTTTGGTCATTAGCATCAGTAGATCCAATTACTTAAATATTTAAAACATATGATAAAAAGAACTGTCATAGTCTCTTAAATTTCAAGAATTCTGAAAACATTACCACAACTTGTGCTAATCCTGGATTTTAAAATCTATTCAACTAAAGCTCTTAGGTACCACTTTACAATTTCTATACTGAAATACTAAAATATTAATATGTATGCTGACATACTAATATCTATTAATGATGCATATATATGTGTGTGTGTATATATATATATAGCACATATTCAATTAAGGGATGAAAAATATTCCTATTTGTTTTAGATAAAGTACTCCTGGTCACCTTTCCTATGCCCCACATCTCAAACTGCAAACTTCCGTGAATTTACATTTCATGGCATCTGTTAGGTTTTGTATGACTGATAACATAGCACACCAAGTAACAAACTGATCTGAACACACATTTCAGGTTTTTTTCTACAGGACTATTACATACCTGATTTTTCATCTTGTACTTCAAATTCTGCACCAGCAGATCCCAAAAGTGATGCCCCATGTTGTAACAATCTACATATATCAAATCTGTCAAAATTCAATCGATCTGTAGTAGATGAGTCTTCCATAGCACTTTCTGAAGTAGTTTCTAGATGAGGTTTAAAAACATTCAATTTGATTATACAGCCAAAGTGCAGAATGAAAGAAAATAGCATTACTTCAGGTGAGTGGGCAGTATTTTAAGAAAAGTAAAATGTGGAGGAAGTAGAAAAGCTATTGTGGATTTATTTATGATCAATTCTTATTTATGAAAAAACTATTTAGCAGATGGCTTCCTTTCTACAAACTGTCAGAATGTTAGTGGGTGTGTAACTTTTTGACTATACAAGCACAATATTACATGAAGAAATGTATCCCCATGTTGAAATATGTATATTAAAAAGCATGTTAAACAGTTGAAAGATAATTTATCACAGTGATAAACTGAAAGATAAATATATTCTTATAAATTTTCATAAATAACACTAATGATCACTCTAATAATACTAGTGTTAATAACACTAATAACACTAATCATCACTCCCTATACCTAGGAATATCTAGGACATAAAGGAACTACTCAATCAATAGGACTCATTTCTCATAATATAAGCAAATTACAATCTCCTGGCAAACTGCTAAAATTAAATATCTATCTGGGGCCTAAAACTATTTACAAAATGTTCTGTATTCCTCCCAAAAAGGTTATCCCATTGTAAACTTTTATATATACTATAAATTGTTCACTGACAGTAGTTTGTTTAGCTGGCCATTTGCGTATAATTCTCTACAAACTAAAGTATAATTGCTAAATTGAAAGGGAACTGCTATGAATTTCTTTGTTTTCTAATGATGACAATATATTTGATACCATATATTTGATACTAATGATACCATATATTTTAATGCTAGTGTAACTAATTTAAAGCTTGTGTAACTAATTTAAAGCTTTTTGGCAGGGTGGAATTCTCTGGCAGTCCAGTGGTTAAGACTCCATGTAGTCAATGCAATGGGCTTGGGTTCAATTCCTGGTGGGGGAACTAAGATTTCATTAACAAGGCTGTGCTGAAGGAAAAAAAAGTTTTTTTGAAAAGAATTTAAGTCCTAGTATCTGTATACCAAAATAAGCAGGGGTAATAAGTTGGAAAGAAAATGGCTCTTTTCTAAAACAATGTATAACTTCTTCTGGTTATGTATTTCTTTTGATGAGAGAAGACAAACTAACACAATCTCTCAAAATATAGGTGCAGCAAATCAAAGTACAAATTTTGGACGAGTTACGACAGGATAAAACTCGTATTACTAAAAGTGACTTGAAAATGAAATGCAGTTACACCATATTAAATTCTCACTTAATTAAAATGTGTAACTTTATAAATTTGTAAAAGCATACATTCATTTCAAGTGTCGTATATAACAGGCAGTCAGAAAACAAGTAATTTCCACTAAAAGACATCTAAAAGGCATAAAAGGACTAAAGACTGACCTTTCCAAATAGCCACACATAATTGTGCTTATTAAATATAGTAAACAACTACCCTATTCTCACAGCAACAAGAAAAATTTGACTGTTTTAAATATAAAATATTTATACTTAATTAATTTCATTTTTTAGGGCATAAATCCTTGAGGGAAGAAATAATCTCTGCAAATCAACCATATTTAGAATAATTTAAAACATATATGAGAAGAGATTGTCTAGTACAATTTTTAAAACATGGTGAAAAAGCACCTTGTTCAATTTTATTTCCTGACAAGACTGCCCCTAAAAGTATGAAAATTCAGCCTTTAAAAGTGGAATTACTAAAACAAAATGTATAGTTTTTACTACAAACTACTTTTTCCTCTTAAAAGCACCTTGTTTGGTTCTTGGCACGGGATTCCATTCAGGTACATTTTTCACTATAGCTTCAACAGCTTGTCCTGCTGCAATCCGAGTATCCCAATTTGTACTCCTTAAATATATCAACACCTTAAAAAATTGTAAAATAAAAGTTACACACCAAAAAATATTGTTTGTTCAAATAGTCAAAAGAGAGGAACATAAATATACTTATTTCTAATTTAGCAGCTCTCAAATTTATACAAAACACTTTGCAATTATTAAAATCATTTATAAGATTTTCTATCAGTCACAAGAAATATCACTACACTTTAAAGAAAGGAGACAGGGAAGGGACGTCCCTTGTGATCCAGTGGTTAAGAATCCGCCTTCCAATGTAGTGGGATGCAGGTTCAATCCCTGGTTGGGGAACTAAGATCCCACAGGCCCTGGGGCGACGAAACCCTTGAGCCGCAACTATTGAGTCCCTGTGCCACAACTAGAGAGACGGCCGAGCATCGCAACGAAAGATCCCAGATGCCACAACTAAGACTGGACACAGCCAGAAATAAACACAGGTAATTAACTTTTTAAAAAAGGGAACAGGAAACTAATAAATAAAAGAATGCTTAAGTGAATTTTAAAAATAAGTTTTTAACATACTAAAAAGCAAAGTGCATATTAGTCATTAAGTCCCTTTACTTAATGCAAGAGTTATAAAACCATTAGAAAAGATAAGTACAGCAAGAGAGCAAGATATAAGACCAATATGTTGTACAAAAATCCACTGTATTTTTTCACTTTCCACAATCTGAAAATGAAATTAAGAAAATATCATTTATAATAATATAAAAAAGTATAAAATACTTAAGAATAAATTTAACCAAAAAAGTGCAAGGCTTGTATACTGAAGACTAAAAAAAAAAAAAAATTCAAAATACTATTGAAAGAAATCAAAGACCCAAATAAACACCACCTCATGTTCAAGGATTAGAAGACTTAATATTATTAGCATGGTAATACCCTCTAAACTGAATATGGATTCAACACAATTTTTATCAAAATCCCAGCTTTTTTTTTTTTTGCAGAAATAGACAAGTTCTATTTGATCTTAAAATTTATATGTAAATTTAAGGTGCCCAGAATCACCAAAACAATCTTGAAAAAGAATAATAAAGTTGGCAGATTCACACTTTTTTATTTCAAAGCTTACTACAAAGCAACAATAATCAAGACAGTGTGGTAAGGGCAGGACAGATACACAGATCAATGGAAAAGAATTTAGTTCAAAAATAATACTATGTGTCTCTGGTCAACCAACTTTCAACAATAGTGTCAAGACAATTCAATGGGGAAAAAGGATCTTTTCAACAAATGGTGCTACAGCAACAAAATAATGACTTAAAATCCCTGCTTCATGGTTTCTCTGGTGGCTCAATGGTAAAGAATCTGCCTGCCAATACATGAGACACAGGTTTGATCCCTGATCCAGGAAGATCCCACATGCCTCAGAGCAACCAAGCGTGTGTGCCACAGCTGTTGAGTCTGTGCTCTAGAGCCAGGGAGCACAATACTGAGCCCACATGCCACAAGCTACTGAAGCCTGAGCGCCTAGGGTCTGCACTCCACAAGAGAAGCCACCACAATAGGAAGCCTGTGCAACGCAATAAAGAGTAACCCCCAATCACTGCAACCAGAAAAAAGCCCGTGCAGCAATGAAGACCCCAGCACAGCCAAAAATAAATAAAATCATTAAAAAAAATAAAATAAAATCCCTACTTCACACCGGACACAAAAACTAACTCAAAATACACCAAGAGCCTAAAAATAAGAACTAAAACTATAAGACTGTTATAAGAAAACATGGGGATAAACCTCTATAACCTTGGATAAGGCAAAGGTTTCTTAGATGTGATCTCAAGAGCACACAAGTCATGTGTTTAAAAAAGATAAAGTCAACTTCATTGTAACTAATAACTTTTGTGCTTCAAAGGATACCATTAAGAGACTGAAGACAACCTCAAGACTAGCAGAATGAATTTGCAAACCCCGTATCTGATAAGGAGCTTCTATCTAAAATGTATAAAGAATCTTACATCTCATCAATAAAAGAACAGATATCCCACTTAAAAATGGTCAAAGGATCTGAACAGACAGATCCTCAAAGAAGGTATAGAAATGGTCAATAAACAAATGAAAAGACGTTCAACATCATTAGTCATATGAAAATGCAAATCAAAACTTATAGTAACTTCATACACACTGGTATGAACACAGTCAGTTAATAGTTTATGTGCTGGAGACTTCCCTGGTAGTACAGTGGTTAACAATTTGCCTGCTAATGCAGGGGACACAAGCTTGATCCCTGGTGCAGGATGACTCCCCACGCTGTGGAGCAACTAAGCTTGTGTGCCATGACTACCGAGCCTGCGTTCTAGGACCTGTGAGCTGCAACTACTGAAGCCTTTGCACGTGGGAGCCTGTGCTCTGCAACGAGAGAAGCCACTACAATGAGAAGCCCACACATCACAACTAGAGAGTGGTCCCTGCTTGCTGCCATCAGAGAAAGCCCACATGCAGCAACAAAGACCCAGCACAGCCAAAAATACACAAACAAAATTTTTTTAAAAAGTGCTGACAAAGATATGAAGAGATCAGACCTCTCATACATGCTGTTGGGAATGTAATATGGTGTAATAAGTTCCTCATAAAGTTAAACACAGTTACCATATGACCCAGCAATTCTACTCTCTAGTATACACCCATGTATGAGAACATATATCCATACAAAAAATTGCACAGCAGCATTATTTAAAACAGGCCCCCAAGTGGAAACAACTAAAATGTCCATCAACTGATAAAGAAATAAATAAAATGTGGTATATCCAACATTATCCATACCCATACAAAGAACGATATTTGGCAATAAAAAAGAGTGAAAAACGAAACATGCAAAATCATGAAAGGCAGCTTCCCAGGTGGCACCAGTGGTAAAGAACCTGCCTGCTAATGCAGGAGACATGGAGAGACATGGGCTTTGATCCCTGGATTGGGTAGATCCCCTGGAGGAAGGCATGGCAACTCACTGCAGCATTCTTGCCTGGAGAACCCCATGGACAGTAGCCTGGCAGGCTACAGCCCATTGGGTCGCAAAGAGCTGCATACCACTGAAGTGACTTAGCACACACAATATGAAAGAACCTTGAAACTAACATTTCAGTGAAAAAAACAATCACAAAATACCACATATTTAATATAACAAGAGAGGAGATTAGCGGTTGCCTAGGACTGAGTATGGAAGGGAGAGTGACAGAGAGTGGCTGGTAACAGACACGAAGTTTCTTTTGAGGGAGACAGAAATGTTTAAGGGCTTCTCCAATGGCTCAGTGGTTAAGAAAGCAGGAGCCATGGGTTTGGCTCCTGGGTCGGGAAGAGCCCCTGGAGGAGGGTATGGTGACCCACTCCAGTATTCTTGCCTGGAGAATCCCAGGCAAAGAGCACCCTGGTGGGCTACAGTCCATAGGGTTGCCAAGAGTAGGACATGACTGAAATGACTTAGCACACAAAAATGTTTTAAAATTAGATCGTGGTGATAGCTGCATGTGTCTGTGGATATACTAAAAATCCCTGAATTGTACACTTTATCTGGATGAATTACACGGTATATAAAATCTATTCAATAAAGCTATTTTTCACAAAAATAAAACCGAAGGCAAAAGGAAAACACTGAGGGCAGAGAGGGGATAGGAGATGAGTAAAGTGCTAGAAACAAACTTTGCCTCTTTTAGAATTATTCGATGGCAGTCATATGGTGGCGTCTGAGTTAAGGACAGAACTCACTTGGAAGGCTGGAAACTATTTCTCAGTTCAGCAGAGGTTAGTCTTACTCATTGTTTCCAGTCTCAGTTCATTCAGTCCTCCACCTCTTCCCTTGGGATGAGAAGAAACAGGTGCCTCTCTATCCCCACATCTAACACATGAGTTTAGTACTGCCAAATGTGCATCTTTCTTCATTCTGAGAACACGGAACCTGTAGATGTCAAATCACTATCTCTCCATCTATGTCTTGGTTAGAAAGTTCTGATAGTATCCAAGTGAGGAGTGTGCTGGAGAGAGTTGCTGTTCGCCCCCATGATGGAACAATAGAGGGCAGATTTGCGTAGGATGACAAGGGCTTAGGACTCCTACTCACAGGAATCAGGGAGGGACAAATCACAACTAGAGGAGGAGATAAGACTGGTGGGAATAGAGGTATCTTGGGTCTTCCAATATCTGGGTTATCATATTGCTTCCCATCCCATCTGCTATCCACTGCCCCCACTCCCACTAAACACATATACCAAGCACTCCTGATTTTATCCTGCATGCCAGAGAATTAAATACATGAAATTTGCTGCTTACTATCCCTGGGTTGGGAAGATCCCCTGGAGTAGGAAATGGTAACCTGCTCCAGTATTCTTGCCTGGAAAATTCCACAGACAGAGGAGCCGAGTGGGCTGCAGTCCATGGGGTCACAAAGAGTCGGATAAGACTGAGCAGAGCACATCATAGAGTTACACTTCTACAAGCCCACTGCTGCTGCTGCTAAGTCGCTTCAGTCGTATCCGACTCTGTGCGACCCCATAGACGAAAGCCCACCAGGCTCCCCGGTCCCTGGGATTCTCCAGGCAAGAACACTGGAATGGGTTGCCATTTCCTTCTCCAATGCATGAAAGTGAAAAGTGAAAGTGAAGTAGCTCAGTCGTGTCCGACTCTTGGCGACCCCATGGACTGCAGCCCACCAGGCTCCTCCGTCCATGGGATTTTCCAGGCAAGAGTACTGGAGTGGGGTGCCATTGCCTTCTCTACTACAAGCCCACAGGAATCAGTAAAAATAAAGCACAGTGCTTAGGGAAAGAACATGGGCCAGGATTGTGAAAACACTTATCCACCAAAGGAGAAAGCCTCCACTTTCAAAGAGCTAATAACTAAAAGAATGTAATGACAAGTAGCTTCTCATGTATTTCCACCATCACCCATGAGCACTCATCCATCTGAAGACTGTCAACTGATGTAATTATTAGCTGCTAAGAACAAGTTAGACCACTAACAAACTAGACTAACAACTTAGTTCATTACCACACTGGATCAGATTCAAATTTGTACCACAGGCCAAAGGTTCTTTATTGTCAAATCCCTTCGACAATAAAACTTGACGTAAAAAACAAAGTACTTTAAATCTTATGACAAAAAAATAGTAAAAAATTTTAAATATTTGGGAAAATACTGGACTTATTTAATGAATTTGAAGACCACAAACTGTCACTAATAAGACAACTTCCTTCTCTTTTATGTTTTTACCCATGGATAAATTTCTACAACTGTATTATACTAAAAGAGGAAAAAGAGTTCTTACTTTAGATAATAGATTATTCAGTTCATGGGGATGAAGCTTCACCACTTCTCCAAGTTGCTGTGCAGCAGCTTTTCTTGTAACTGGAGTAGTGCCAGTATCCAGCAAGATAAAAAGACGGTCAAGCCTAAAATAATAAAAATGTAATGATTATTCTGAAGTGTTTCCTCATATATGTTTGAGTCAATAAATGTACATATTCAGCATCTATGAAGAAAGAGCTATGGCAGAGCTGTAGGACACAAACTAATCTACTCCTAAGGAACTTGCTATGGAGGTGGAGTGAGTGAGTAAGGCAAGTACACAAATAATTAGAATATAGGGTATAATATAGGAATTGTACATGCATATACATGTTCAACAAGCCTATGTCAGAAGAGGAGAAAGTGCTTTGAGAAGATGGAATGGAAGCAATAAATACTATATCCCCAACTGTATAATACTAAAAGAGCTTTCTAAAAGAAATGGTGTATGAGTTGGACCTTAATGGTAGCAAAAAAAATTCAATACTGGTGAAAATGAGGCGGTAAAAGAGAAAAAGGGGAGAAACATCTCGAAGAGGGAATAAGAAGCAAAGAGCAGTAAGACAAAGGAGGCTATATTTAGAGAAGTGAGTAACACAGTCTGGTTGTAATTCAGGGTACACTTAAGAGAATAGTAGGAGATGTACAGAGAGACCTATTGTGGAGACCCTTGAATTATAGCTCAGCCATGAAAGACTCTGATCAGGAAAGACACGGGGGCTTCCCTGGTGACTCAGTGGTAAAGAACCTGCCTGCCAATGCAGGAGACAGGCTCCACCCCTGATCTGGCAAGATCCCACATGCCGAGGAGAAACGAAGCCCATGAGCCACAACTACTGAGCCTGTGCTCTAGCGCCAGGGAGTTGCAACTACTGAGTCCACATGCTCCAACTACGGAAGCCCTTGCGCCCTACAGCCCTGGTTCCACAACAAAAGAAATCACAACAAGAAGCCCACGCACCGCAGCAAGAAGCCCACTCAGAAAGGAAGACCCATCACAGCCAAAAAACAAATAAAATTATTTTTAAAAAAAGAAAGTCATGGGACTGGAGCTATGCTTCAGGAAGGTTAGTCTTGCAGCAGGGTGAAGCATGAAGTAAAAAGGAAACTTTTATGAGAACTTTTAGACCTGAGCTACAATCATGGTTACAAGACTAGAAAGAAGTTGGGGGAAACTGCTGCAGAATTACCATGGAGATGTCAAGGAAATGCAAAGATTCTGAGACTCTGAATCTTAGGAATGAAGATGTCATTAAAGAAATGGGAAGAACTAGTGGAGGAAACGTCTCTGAGGAAAGATGACAAGTTTATTAGTGGCCAGGTCAGGAAAGCTAGGGGAAAGCAAAAAGAACAGTTGGAATAGAAATCTGATCTTCAGAAGAAAGTTGAGATGAAAGGTATATAGATAAATGAGTCATTTGTATAGAAATGACAGAATGGCAGTAAGACCTCTGAGGAAACAGTTTGTAAAAGACAAACACCATTATGGGCCAGAGCCACAGCACCACGATTCAAATCCCAGTTCTGACATTTATCCAACAGATAGTTTGGAATAAAATCACAATGTCTTACACCTGGAATAAGTGGGGGAAAATGGAAAACTGTGTCACTTTGCTTCTGGGATACAGGAAAACCCCAAGATTTGAAAAAGAGAAAGGAACCAGTAATTACTACCAGCTGTCCATGTGTCATATAGGTCTAGCCCTTCCACCACAATATGAATCAGGTTCAATGAAGTAAATGGATACCACGGGTAAAGAAAGGAAGGCAGTCTCATATACAGAATAAATGGGTATTTATACAAGATGAAGGATGAAAAGGGGCAAGGTGATATTAATTGTGCCCCAATCCTATATGAGGGGAGATTTCGAGAACAAACCTTTAAATCTCATCTAATGAAGAAGAGAAAGCAAGCAAGGTCCCAAAGTTAAGCATGAATATTAAGTACTAACAAACTGCAAAGAGGCTCATCTTTTACCTCTGGGATTATTTTTCTTTTGCAAAGAGCTTAAAAATTAGAAAGCAAAGCTCTAAAATCCCTTTATTTAACAAAATAGGGGTCACATGAAATAAGCAGGGTCTTTTCTTCTTTTGGAGGGGGTTGTTGCTGTTTAGTCATTGAGTCTGACTCTTTTATAACCCTATGAACCATAGAACTACTGGGTTCCTCTGTCCATGGGATTTCCCAGAAAGAATTCTGGAGTGGTCTTTTCCTTCTCCAGGGGATCTTCCCAACCCAGGTATTGAACTCACATCTTTTCCTGCATTGGCAGGCAGCTTCTCTACCAATGAGCCATCTGGGAAGCCCTTTGGAGGGGGCAGTATTTATCAAACTAGCCAGTGACTAATAAACACAAAATCATTGTAACTAGTAAAATATATATAGAAAGATATACACACACACACATATATATACAACTAGTAAAATATATATATAAAGATACACACACACACACATATATATATATATATACATACACAACTGGGCTTCCCTTGTGGCTCAGCTGGTAAAGAATCCGCCTGCAGTGAAGAAGACCTGAGTTCGATCCCTGGGTTGGGAAGATCCCCTGGAGAAGGGAAAGGCTATGCACTCCAGCATTTTGGCCTGGAGAATTCCATGGAGTGTACAGACCATAGGGTCACAAACAGTCAGACATGACTGAGCAACTTTCACATACATGCAACCAAAATAGGTCTTTTTCAGTCAAGAAGGCTAAGGGTACCATGAAAACTTTTCAACTGACTCAAAACACTAAGAGGCAAGGTTCAAATTTTACAGTTAAGGGTATGTAAGAAGGACATATTTTAAACAAAATATGAGGTAATTAAAGCCAGTGACATAAAGAAAAAAAGAATAATACAGCACAATTTTTGCTTCCTATATACTGAATGGCACACAGAGTGATTATAAAGAAATTAATTTTGAAAAAACGCTGTGCATAGACACACCCCATCTTTTGACATAATATTTCTCTTTATCTACCCAAGGCTGCCTAAATACTTGCCTGCACTCATTTACTCTTCAGGCTTTGCTACAGGATTTGGTGAAGAATGACTCAGAGATAATGGGACAGAAGGGAGAAAAAAAAATCTTCTGACAGTGGTGGTTTTCATAAAATTCTAACACTAAGTCAGATCCCAAATCCTTTTCCCATAAAACTACCTCCCTCATACATCCCATACATAACTCTAAGAATGCTCTTTGATGTATCTTCATCTTTATAACTGATTATGATGTTAAAGTTACCGAAACTGTCTCTAAAACTTCACAACAAATGTATGCCTATTGCCAGGACTGATTTTGAATGAAGAAAAGAAATCAATGAAAAGAAATCTGCAAAAAGAAAATTTAATATCTATGAACAATTTTCTATCAAGGCAAATAAATATTCATTTTAAATCTATATTCTATGGCAAGCAAAATTATCAAAAATTAAATGTTTTATTATAAAAATTATGTCAAGTCATATTTATGCAACAACAGACTTATATGTGTATATGATGCATGTATTCTTTATAATAATATAAACTGTATGTGTACAGTGTACATAAATCCAGGACCTCCCTACAGGAAAAGTTGCAAAATGGTAGAACCAGACTGGAAGTTAAGAGATCTTTAAAAGTATTACTTTTGTCACTTGTTAGAAGGTTTAGAAAAGAAACCCACTTAACCCCTTACTTTACAGGGTGAAACTAGATCCAGCCATATTTCACAGCTCCACATCACTGCAAGTGTTTATAGTTTTTCCCCTTATATACCATGTTTGTCATATCTTTGATCTATTTGATACAAAGTTCCTTAGACTGCCCCTCTGGATAGATTTCAACTACTGGATTGGCCAAAAGTTCGTTTGAGTTTTTCTGTAACATCTTACAGAAAAACCCAAACTTTTTAACCAGCCCAATACTTCATAACTCCTTTTCAGTGATGGAGTTCCTGCTTTTGTGATGAAAAGCAAAAGCTGGCTGCAAAATGAACACTCTAAGGAAGTGACAATACTAACCTGTTTGTAAGTCTATGTATAAATAGTTAAGATTGAGTTTTCCAAGTTCCCCCCCAATCATTTCCACTTTCCTCAAGTCCCAATTGCTATTACCTATTCCTTAAAAATGAATGGACTGAGTAGATCCCTAGGTTATTAGAATACAAACTATCTCATCTCAATTATTACCTTTAAAGGTCTTTACACTCATCCTTACAATTTCAGATGAAAAGACAGTCCTTGTTTTTCTTCAAGACTTGCATAATGTCTCACCATTTTCTTGATACCATCTCCTTCTACCCTCATTCAATTATCCTTTCTCTAATATCTTACATCACTGCCTCATTAATCTACTCTCTTCTGTCTTCAAATATACAGAAAGTGAAGTCGCTCAGTCGTGTCCAACTCTTTGTGATCCCATGGACTGTAGTCTACTAGGCTTCTTTGTCCATGGGATTTTCCAGGCAAGAGTACTGGAGTGGCTTGCCATTTCCTTCTCCAGGGGATCTTCCTGACCCAAGGATCAAACCCAGGTCTCCTGCATTGCAGGCAGACACTATACCCTGAGCCACCAGGGAAGCCCCGTCTTTAATCAGATAAACCACTTGACCTCCATCTTCTAGAACACTCTTTTTGCTGCCAAGCATCTTGAACAAGTGTTTAAAATCACTTCTTTTATCTTCTCACCACATACATTTTAATCCCTATAATCAAGTTTCTATCCTTCTCTACTACTGAAATAGCACACCTGAAGGTCACCAATGAACTTCTAAGCTCTAAAACCTATGGCTTTGTTTTTTGTAAATCCGATTTTCATGATTCTTCTGTGACATCTGATTTCAGTACATACCCCATTCTTAAAATACTTTCCTTCCTAAGTTTTCAAAACATTCTATTACTCTGTTCTTCTCTGACCTCTTAATTCTTTCCATGGTTTCCCTATTCTTAACACTCTTAATAAGAACATTCTCCCAAATTCAATCCTTGGCTGTCCATCTCTCATCAGTTTCTCCTGTAGGAAACTGTAATTTGTTTAAACTATAACACATAACAAATAATCCTCAAGTCTAGCCCATCTGGGAGCTCAAGTGCAAACTTTCAACTGCCTGATGAGCAAAACTCCATACTAATAAGATCTCAATGCTAAGTTTACTTCCTAGAACACCCTGTGATCAAATTATTACCTAAAACTTTCAATGGCTCACCCTTACCTACCAGGTAGTAATCAAAAACAAGAAAGTATCTCCCAAATTTTGGTGTCCACAATTTTGTCTACACTGTCTCTTCCACTTGGAATGTCTTCTCTTGGTCCAATTCTTCAGCTCACTCCCATCCACTCAGACTCAGCTCAAGTTCTTTACGTTCTGACACCATCTCAGGGACTACTACACAATTACATCCTCTTCTAAAATCCACTGGGATTCTCATTTTGCATAACCATTTTTGCATTTGTTATGCATTTTTGTGTCTTTACATTGTCACATGTTGTCTTATGCTTATTAGGCTTCACCTTCTTCAATGATTCTTTTTGTCCCCCACAATATTGAGCAAAGTGTCTTTGCACAGAATTCAAATATTTGTTGAGTACCTGATATTTACTGTAATTAGAATTATAGATAAAGAAAAATTCAAGTTTCTTGGGGACAGGTTGAAGCACCATTTTTAAACAAAGAGAGTACTATATTTTTTTTTGCTTCCTGTGAGAAATATCCTTAATCTGTCATAGCTATACTACCCAAAAACAAGTTATAAAAATAACGGAAGTGACGCTAAAGCAATGTTTCAGTAAGTAAAAAGATGACTACAGCAGTACTTCAGCAATCGGAACATCAGGCAGTTATGGCTGCTGCAAAGAGCAAGCTGAAAACGACTGGGCAGTAGGCACTGTATTCCTTCAACAATTTCTACCCTTCCTACACCTTCCTTTAGTCCTCCACAGACACATACTCCTGCCTAAAGACCTTCTGCTCCTCTAACTTAATGCTGAATTCGCCTCACAAAAGCACAGTTCCTTCTGCCTCTCCTGTCTTCAAAGTCTTACACCCCAACGCCATGTCACGTCACCTCCGCTCCCTCACCAGTCAACTGCCCTGAGGGTAAATCAGCTCCTTCTCTCATCCAGTTCCAGACCTGTCTATTCTCCCCTCTCCCACCTTGTGATAGTCAGATTTGACTCCCTGAATAGAAGAATGCTTCTTTGGTGCTCTTGACTCAAAGCCCCTTTTGGAGTTTTTCATTCTTCTCTCCAGGATAACAGATTAGATGCCACATAAAAGGAACACAAAGGGATGAGCAGACCAGGATCTCACAAGAGGGCAATGTGACCTATTACACCAGGATAGCCAGCTATGAGGCAAGCAGGGTAAGCATGGGTCAGGACACAATGGAAAAGACTGGTATAATGAACAGGTAGGGGAGAGGGAAAGGGTATGAGACAGAGCCAGTATCATGCTGGAGGGCAGACAGGGCCCTTGATGAAGGAGAGGTCTGAAGGAAGCCAGGTGATCAAAAGAAAAAGAAAGTTAAAGAAGGGCTGACTGAGGGAACACAGTACTTACCACAATACTTCTTTTGGCTAAAGCTTATGTAGCATAACAGCTAATGCTACTCTTCATTCTCCAAAGGATAGACAAATGGAGGAAAAAGAGGTAATAGACTGTCAAGCTGAAGAGAAGATACCAGAGACTGTAGAAGAATAAATTAAATAAAACATGGTACAATTATATTTGACAGTATCCACTGATTACATTAAAAACCAACAACCATGGCATCCGGTCCCATCATTTCATGGCAAATAGATGGGGAAACAATGGAAACAGTGACACATTTATTTTCTTGGGCTCTAAAATCACTGCAGATGGCAACTGCAGCCATGAATTTAAAAGACACTTGCTCCGTGGAAGAAAATCTATGACAAACCCAGACAGTGTATTAAAAAGCAGAGACATCATTTTGAAACAAAAGTCTGTATAGTCAAAGCTATGGTTTTTCCAGTAGTTATGTATGGATGTGAGAGTTAGACCCTAAAGAAGGTTGAGCACCAAAGAATTGACAATTCTGAATTGTAGTGTTGGAGAAGACTCCTGAGAGTCCCTTGGACTGCAAGATCAAACCAGTCAATCCTAAAGGAAATCAGTCCTGAATATTCACTGGAAGGACTGATATTGAAGCTGAAGCTCTAATACTTTGGCCACCTGATGCAAAGAGCTGACTCATTAGAAAACACCCTGATGCTGAGAAAGACTGAAGGCAGGAGGAGAAGGGGATGAAAGAGGACAAGATGGTTGGATAGCATTACTGATGCAATGGACGTAAGCTTGAGCAAGCTCAGGGAGATTGTGAGAGACAGGGAAGCCTGGTGTGGTGCAGTCTACGGGGTCACAAAGAATCGGACACGACTGAGCAACTGAACGACAAGAAATGCTTATGAATCTATTGATGACGATAATCTGGCCCATTTTCAATTGGATTTTAATTCAGAGAAATAACTATAAAAGACATGATCCGTGTTTATTTTATAAACCTGTGATTTCAGAAAACTGCTCTAAAGACTGCCTAGAGGGAAGACGGGAATGAGAAGATAGGTGTGTGGGATTAAGAGACACAAACTACTATATATAAAACAAATAAGCCACAAGGGTGCACTGTACTGCACAGGGAAAGAGAGCCATTATTTTATTATAACTTTAAATGATATATAGTATATAAAACATTGAATTGCTATGTTATATCCTTGAAACTTATACAATATTGAAAATTAATTATACTTCAAATTAAAACAGAAAATGTGGTTAAAACAACTGGCTGTTAGAAAAAGGAAAGTACATGGAGTTTGTAGAGGTTATGCTGGCAACTATGATTTAACTTTTCTTCAGCTGTTTGTGTTATCATAATTCAAAGAATATAAAAAGAAATAATATGCATGCTAAACTATAAAAATGTCCTAGACAACTACTTCAACACCAATAAACATATATATATAGTATTTCTGCTACTTGAGGATGGAAAAGCTGTTTGAGGATGGAAAAAGAAAGTGTTTAAGATATAACTTTCACAATCTATTTCCAATCTCAGTATTCTCTGAATAAATTTAATCACTAAAAAAATTACGGGAGGTCAACTGACAGAATACGTCAGAGATGGCTTTGTAATTGTAACAAAAGGGAATGATCAGTCAAGTTTGTCGATTTTGTCATGCATTTTTTACATTTACTATGTGAGGCTTTTCTTTTCTCTGTTACTCAGGGAATAAGAACACAAATATCTGGTATCAACACTGTGCTTAGTCCTACATAACATCATTAAGCAAGGAAGTTATGATCAAAAGAAATGTCTTTTAAGAAATTGCCTAGACTGATGTTTTAAAATGCCTTCAAGTTCCTACTGTGGGTTATTTGAAACTAAATGCTAGAAGAAAGATTAATTTGAAATACCACCAAGGACACTGAGAACAGATATGAAGATGTGAAACAACACCAAAGCCAGATGCAAGGGCAGGTGTGTGTTATTTACATTCTCCCCACACCCATGAGAACAGGAACTCCATGAGAATGGGAAATCCATTTTTATTCCCTGCTGTATCTCCAGCACCTGGAACACAGAAAGCACTCTGTAAATACTTGTTAAATGAGTGCTGAAAAGGAAAGCCAAGGTACGTTATTTCCTTCAGGACACTTTTTTTTTCCTAACCTCTGCCTCTTGTATGACTTTATCTTGAACATAAAAATCTAGATTTTTCAGGGGAAAAAAGTGTACAGTGGATTAAAACTTCATTTGAAAGTGTACATTTTAAAATGGTTAAAATGGTGAATTGTTAAGTGTATAGTACTTTGAGAAACGGACTAAAGAAACAGGGAGGAATTTAACCAAAGTAATTAAAATGGATACACTTAAATAATGCCTCCTCTATCTTTCCTAGCTTTTGGTCCCCATTTTTAAAGTACAAAATATTCAATATATTACAATTTACAACAGTGTCTTCTGTCAATCTTATAATGGATAGAAATTAGTAATAATGGAGGAATAGGCCTAACAAACAAAAAACACCTGTGCTCTCCCACAGGTAAGATCATATTAACTTTTTCTCTGTCAAGAGCAAGGACCCCCACATCAAGAAACTTCCCTTTACTGTGCAGATTAGGTCACTGAAACAATGTTTCTCTGAAGCATCAGCAGTGTTGAGAGAGAATGGACACAACAGAGCAAAGTTCTGCTCACATGTAGCAATTTCTTTCTTCCATAAGAGGGTATGCTCAGAATCTTTTCTGAACACAGCATCATTTTTAAACTGCAAAGATGTGTGTCACAGACTTAAGGTATGGCTTCTAAAACAGTCAAGTCATAACCATTGTCTACATATTTTAGAAATGACCTTTATAGCAGAGATCACTGATGGAAAATTCTCTAAAGTATATTTTTACATTCTCTGTATATGATCAAGGAAAAACTAAATTCATAATAGCTAATCGATGCATAACAACAACTGTGGTATAAACAGGCAAAGGTATCAAAAATAATCTTTTAAAAAATTAAGCTGTGGAACCCAACATTGTTACAGATTCACCCACCACCTTCTGTAATGAACATAACTTAACAATCCCTCTAACATTACCTTTACTGTTGGTGGCTCAACTCCAATTAGTGACAGATGATACAGGGAGAGAGGCTTACAAAACAACACAGTAGTCAAAGATTTAATAATTATTATTTAAATTGCTTGCAAACAACACTGAAAGCCTGTAATATATACTAGTTTGTTGGTTTTTTTTTTTTTTTGCTGAAGTTGATATGAGAGCAAGTGAAGTAGCTAGTGAGTGAGTTTGGCTGACTTTCCAGCATTCACTTATTAAGGGCAACATTGTTCTCGTACATGTGTATACTCTTTTACTAGGGGTCTAAAAGAGTCATACATTTTTAGTAGTATTTCACCGCATTTTATGGGAGAACTTCAAATGCTATCACTGTATTTGCAATTTTAGAGTCACAAAGATATGTGGGGTTTTTTGAGGGGTGGGGTAAGTGTTTGTGGCAAGAGTTAACTCACCCATAGGGGATCAAGAGTTGACCATACATTTTACCATTTGCTACATTCTTATAATTCAAAGTACTACATTAAAACTAAGCCTTTATAAAGGCTAAGTGTGGGACTTCCCTGGTGGTCCAGCAGTTATGACTCTGACTGCCAATACTGAGGACACGAGTTCCATCTTGGGTCTGGGAAGATTCCAGATGCCTTGGAGCCATCTAAGCACGGGGGCCGCAACAAGAGAAGCCACTGCAAGAAGAAGCCTGCACACCACAACTAGAGAAAGGCTGCTTGCAGTAACGAAGATCCAATGCAGCCAAAAATAAAATAAATAATAATTAGAAAAAAAAAACACTAAGTGGGGGTCTAAAAATTTTGATTACAGAAAATGCAGTTACATTATATCCAATTTGCATTATAAAAGATCATGCTATCACAGAATTATACTAGACTATAAATTTATAAAACTAGTTCTGATGATATTTACTGTTTTTTAAATTATAATTTTGGTCAATATTCAAACCTATAATGAAAGCTTTTCTCTCTTAGGGAAATCTGTAAAACTCAGAAGCACTTCCTGAAAAACACCAGAAATACTCTACAAAAGTTACAGAAAAATCATGACAGGAATCAAACAAAAAAACAGTCACCCATTTTTTAAAAAGTGTATTGAGCAACTATGAGAAAAGGCACTCTCCTGGGGAAAGAAAAAGTAAAGACAATCACTTCTCTCACAGAGCTGATGTTAACTCAAGCAAGAAAGCGAACAATTAAACAATCACAAAGTATGATAAATATGACTGGCAAGAAAATATCTCACCAGCTGAGATGAAGTAATACCAGAGAAGGCTTCCCAAACACAGTGACACATGTATAGGCTTAGGGTTTAGATCTAAAAACTAAGGTTGGGGGTAGGAGGAAAAGGTAGGAATTAATGTTCCAGAGATTAAGGTAGGAATCAATGTTTTAGAGACTAGGAGGTGAAAAAGAACAAAGATTCAGAATGAAGAGGGAGAGAGAGAGAGACTCAAACAACTTGACAAGAGGAAGCTTAAAAAGATAAAGCAGGAACCAAATTACAAATGATCTGGTAAGATGTGTTTGTTACAAAATTTGTCCTTTATCTTAAGGCAACAGAAAACTAAAAGGTTTTAAACAGGGAAAAAAAGGCTACATTAAAATTAACATTAGCAAAGAAGCAAAGAATAAATCAGAAAGAGACACCAATGGAGGCAGGAAGAGCAGAATGGCTGCTGTGACAGGTGTCTTGGATTAGAGACGATGGTGCTATGGAGCAGGACTGTGATACATGGCCTGGAAAGAAAAGACTGGCCAGAGAAAGATTAGAAAGGTAGAACTGACAAGATTGGATCTGGGGACTGGCTGGACTGGGGGAAAGGAAGCGAGGGCAAAGTCAAATATTATTCCTGGATCTCTGGATCTGGATTTCTGAACTTAACATCTCCCGCCTATTGGAAATATTTAAAGGTTATAAAAACATTACCATTTCTTTTCAGTCACACACTGATACAAACAGTGCAAAAAATATTTTTCATTTGATTCTCGCAAATGGTTTTTATCTCTTCAACCATTTTCAACCTGTTCTACAATAAAATATTAAAATGAGTCTGTATGTATGTGCATGCGGTTATTCATGTCGGACTCTTTGCGACCCATGGACTATAGTCCGCCAGGCACCTCGTATCCATGGGGATTCTACAGGCAAGAATACTGGAATGCATTGCCATGCCCTCTTCCAGGGGATCTTCTCAACCAGGGATCAAACCCAGGTCTCCCTCATTGTAAGCAGATTCTTTACTGTCTGGGCCATGAGGGAAGCCCAAATGAGCCTGTATTTCACATCAAGAAGAGAAAGGAAATTTAGTTCATAAACATGTGTGCTCAGTGCATGGAGAAGGTCAGTTTAAAATTAAAGTCTTTTATTCAAAGTGAATCCTCATATGAAAAAGTCAAGGACTGGCAGTATCCCCAAATCAGAAAGTGTCTCAAAAGTGTTTTCCATGAACCTATTGTATTATCAGAATAAGCCCAGGACTAGCTCTTTTATAAAACCATGACAAGTTTTCTTTTTAAAGTAGACTTTAACAGAATTTTGGCAAGCTAAATAAAAAAGATCTACAGAAAAAAAGAGAGCACCAATCTTTGAAATCCAATGTCAAGAACAAAAAGCAGCTGCTTTGAAAACTCATTCATTCAGAAATGTAGGTGCCTTAAACTTCTGTAAATAGATTTGCATTAGTCAGGCAGATTAGGGGCTCTTTAAACTTTCATTTTTTTCCTCTATTTTATACATCAGAAAATAAGAATTTCCTCACAGTGAATGGAATCAAATAATCTATGAAATAAAAATTAGTGCCCCCTACTACAGGTACCTTGCCACACTCACACTCAACTCTATTGGGTTTCTCCCACACACTTTCTCATCAGTTATCTAGGGAACCTGTGAGGTATGGGTTATCCTTTTGCTTGCAAAATAGGAATGTTCAATTAACTCTGAAAAATGAACAAAAATTATGTTTTCTGAACTGTCATCATTTTTCCCTTTCAGTCTATATGGCAGAAGGACCAATTTCTCATGAAAACTAACAAACTTGGTGAACCCTTCTGTCTATCCCCTACTTACACATTTCAATGTCCACTAACGTCAAGGCTCTGAGAAAATGTTCTCCCCACCCCAATCTCTCATATTGGAGAAAAATACTTTCCTGCTACCTATACAAAGAAATGTCTTGCTCGTCTCCCTATAGTCTCCTATACGTTCCTATCGAGGGACCATCACTTTAAAATAATTTAAGATTCGTGATACATCTTTCACGGCTTGGTTAAAGAAGATGATACTAATACAATAATTTGCTAAAGATTACAAAGCTGACGACTGAATGTGTACTGCCAACCAAAACGAAGAATTATACTATAATGTAAGAAAAAAGTACTCAGGAAAGAACATATTCCTCAAGCCGTAAACACAAATTTTAACATAATTAGAATGTCACTTAGATAACTGTAACTCAAAGTCTCCCCGACTTCGTCAGTTACTACCAAGTTTTCCCGTGAAATGGAGGTTAGGGATCGGCCTTCGAATACTAAGAAAGAGAAGAGATTCTCCTAGCACTGAAAGAGGGAAGAGAAACCAGAGAAGAGAAACATGGTGAGGAAAGAGAAAAACTAGCTCTAACGTGCCAAACGGTCTATTCAGCAAGAAAAAGGCATTCCTGAACTGACTTACGTTGAGTAACCCGAGTCCAAAGCCCCGCTGACTGAGGGGCGAACTGCGGGGTCTGGGCAGGAAGGCGCCCGAGCGCAGTGACAATGGGAACCTCCTGTTAGCTCTAGAGGAATCAGACCCACCTGGAGACCGCCATGGCCGGACGCCGGCGGTTCGGAGCTCCCCGCGAGCGACGAGCCGCGCAGCCGAGGCGCTAGTTTCCAGAGAGCTGAGCGGCGCAGGCCCAGGCCGCGGAGCAGAGGGGAGCGGCCGGTGCGGCGCGGAACGTTCCGGCGCGGGCCCTCGGGCATCTGCCCTGCCGCCTACCCGAGCTCTTCCCCGCCGCGGCCCGGAAGCAGGGGGTCTCAGAGAGCGGCGGAGGCGGCAGTGCTCCGACCCGCACGACTTCAAACCGGGTGCCCCCAGCCCCGCTCTTTGCTGACGCAGGCGTCGGCACGCCGGACTGAGCGTCAGCGCGCCGGAAGTGACGTCAGCTCACCGCGAGGTGCTCCGCTCTGCTTTAGAGCCGGAGGAGTACGAGCCGCTGCGGCCTGGCGGCACGAGCTGCCAAAAGGGCTGTTTGTGCTCTTCCGGAGGGGGTCGTTAGTCTTCAAGGACTTCATTTTCATAGAAGCAAAAAAGTCGATCTAGCTCAGACTCTCAGAGTTCAAAACCTTTACTTCTGATTCTTCATCGCCCCGATTCTCATCTCACCAGACTGCTCCTAGAGAAAACAGAATCCACAGGTCCATAAGATGCTCTAGTCCAGATGGCGATCCCAGTGGGAGGGTGAAATCCACAAAGATGTGCAACGGCAGTGAAGACACGGCTCAAATGTTTGCCATGTAACCGCCCTATGTTCTGCATAGGTATTAGAGGGAAGAACTTCTGCCAACCATTTTGCAAAGTTTGGTATCTTAATTGTTTAGGTTGTTGGTACCATCATTTTCTCAACCGTATTTGAAAACTGTCAGCCGTTTGTGCCTTTTTTTGCCCTGTAGCTGTTCAGCCTCTTAATTTGTTAGGTTTTCAAACGTTCTCTGTCACCTAGCGCATGCCCTTATCACCTTAAACTAGATTTTTATGATAGTAGTCAAAGTAATACTTCTCCAGCTTCTTCAATTGAGCCCATCTTAAAGGCCTCCAACAGATGAATCTTCAAGAAACACTGCTTTCATTTAGTCACCCCTCTGCTTATAAAACTTGTCCATTGGCTTGTCATTACCTGAAGAAGCTTTGCCTCAGCCCCCGAGTCTTTTTCATCCATAAAATAAGACTAATGAGAAGTACTATAGAAATAAAATGAGGTCATGCGGCTAGAAGAGCTTCCTAGAGTTTACAAAGTGTAAAGGGAAAGAAATTTAAAAACCTATGTGTTAGACATTTGGCATGCATTGTCTCATATAATTTGTAGGCTAATCCTGTAAAGTAAGTTTTAATCATCACTTTATAGGTTAGAAAACTAAGCTCAGGAAGGTTAAGAAATTTGCCCAAGAGCCAAGCTACTAATAATATATACTGTTCATTCTTAAACAAATACTAATTTGGCCCCTGTTCTATGCCAAACACTCTGTTAGCACTATTTATACTATTAGACAAAAACTGATGTTTAAATGCCTTCATATTTCACCAGCTCCTTCCACCTGCCTTCTCAGTTCATCTACCACCACTGAAACTAACAAGCAGCTACATTTACTGATCATACACTACATTAATTTATTCAGCCAAAATTAAGTAGCTACCACATGCTAAACTCTAAACTAGAGATTAGGACTTCAAAAGAAGGCAAAACAGATAAGGTGCCCACTGTAGTTGAACTTACATTCTAATGGAAGGAAAGAGAGTGAACAAGTAAATGAGAAAAATCATGTTTATATGCTATGTAAAACAGAATGATAGGATACAGAGCATGATTAGAGACTCCAAACTGGATAATCAGGGAAAAACCAAGGAGGAGCTTAATCTGAGGCCTAACAGGAGGGAGTCAGCTATGTGAAAACCTGGGGAGTCTTCCAGGTAGGGGATACACCTCAGGTAAAAACCTAAAAGAAGCTGGCTGTCTTGGAGAACAAGATGGGAGAGGTAGAAAGGCGCCATTGTAAGGAATTTGGATTTTCGTCTAGCAGTAGTGAAGTAGGAGATAGACAGGCTCCAGGTTAGACATTTACAACTGGCCTCCTGTTTCCATTTCATGGGTTACGAAGAAGTGGGTTTCAGACTGGATACTTAAAACTAGCCTCTTGTTTACATTTCCTGAGACAAGATAGAGGGGCTCTAGTTGAGGAATTTACAATCAGCCTCTCCTTTGCCCTCCAAAATGGAAGTAACAACAGAAACAGGGTAAACAACCAGTCTTTCTCTCTTGTAAATACCTTAAGGTAATAGTCGTGGCAATAGCCAAGGTAATAATCATGGCAAGGACAGTTCAGTTCAGTCGCTCAGTTGTGTCCAACTCTGCGACTCCATGGGCTGCAGCATGCCAGGCTTCTGTGTCCATCATCACCTCCCGGAGCTTGCTCAAACTCATGTCCATCGAGTTGGTGGTGCCATCCAACCATCTCATCCTCTGTCTTCCCCTTCTCCTCCTGCCTTCAATCTTTCCCAGCATCAGGGTCTTTTCCAAGGAGTCAGTTCTTCACATCAAGTGACCAAAGTCCTGGAACTTTAGCTTCAGCAACAGTCCTTCCAAAGAATATTCAGAACTGATTTCCTTTAGGAGTGACTGGTTTGATCTTGCAGTCTAAGGGGCTCTCAAGAGTCTTCTCCAACACCACAGTTCAAAAGCCTCAATTCTTTGGTGCTCGGCTTTCTTTATAGTCCAACTCTCACATCCATACATGACTACTGGAAAAACTGTAGCTTTGACTATATGGACCTTTGTCAGCAAAGTAATGTCTCTGCTTTTTAGTATGCTGTCTAGGTTAGTCATAGCTTTCTTCGAAGGAGCAAGCGTCTTTTAATTTCACGGATCAGTCACCATCTGCAGTGATTTTGAAGTCCAAGAAAATAAAGTCTGTCACTGTTTCCATTGTTTCCCCATCTATTTGCCATGAAGTGATGGGACCGGATGCCATGATCTTAGTTTTTTGAATGTTGTTTTAAGCCAGCTTTTTCAGTCTTCCTCTTTCACTTTCATCAAGAGGCTCTTTAGTTCTTCTTTGCTTTCTGCCATAAGGGTTGTGTCATCTGCATATATGAGGTTCTTGATATTTCTCCTGGCAATCTGGATTCCAGCTTGTGCTTCATTCAGCCCATAGCAAGGACAAACAGGGACAAATCCCTGTTTGAGTAAAGGATTAAGGGATCTCCATTCCCCCCTTTTGGGGACAAGGGAAACACTACATATGTGCAGAAAGGCTCACTGGGGTCAAAAGTCAGGGGATAATTCCAGGCCATAATGAGTCTTGCTCCTCCCAGACGCCTTCACTTTGAGGACCACCTTGGCTGAGCGGTGCATGCACACCTCAGGGGAAGGTCCTGAGACAGATTAACCCATGAGGGGTGGGGGAACAAAGCAAGATGATTGGCCTGAAGGAAGACAAAGACCTGGAAAACTGTCCCCTAAAGGATTTAAACTTCCCAAAGGCATGAATCTCTTCTGAGTTTGATCATACTTTTCTTTTCAAATAAACTTTTTACTTACTCTTTATCTTCTGCCTTCTTGCCTGAATTCATTCTTTATTAGGCAGGCAAGGACTAGGGCCCCTAGCCCTAACTGCTGGTCCCTGTGGTCCAGTGGTTAGGACTCCCAGTCTGGGATACCAAGATTTTGCTTCCAGCTACTGCTCGCTGCAAGCTGCCAATTACTGCTGCATGCATTTGAAATCAATAGGAAGTCATAGGAGGGTTTTAAGCATGGGAGTAAAATGATCTGATATGATTTTTAAAAAAACTTACTCTTTAATATCCAAGAGGTAATTAGATACGATATGTAGTTTTAAATGACATATAGAAGAGAGGTGTTACAGACTGGTAAGGCATAGTGTAATAAATATATTGAAGTCAGAATAGCTTGTTTTTAAATGCTTCCTTACCACATTTAATAGTTGTGTGTCCAGGGAAGTTGTATAACCTTTCTAAGCTTCAACTGCTTCTTCTGGAAAATGGGGACAATAATAGCACCTTATAGGGTTGTTCAGTTCAGTCACTCAGTCGTGTCTGACTCTTTGCGACACCATGGACTGTAGCACACCAGGCCTCCCTGTCCATCACCAACTCCCGGAGTTTACTCAAACTCATGTTCACTGAGTCAGTGATGCCATCCAACCATCTCATCCTCTGTCGTCCACTTCTCCTCCTGCCTTCAGTCTTTCCCAACATCAGGGTCTTTTCAAATGAGTCAGTTCTTCACATCAGATGGCCAAAGTATTGGGAGTTTCAGCTTCAACATCAGTCCTTTAGGACGGACTGGTTGGATCTCCTTGCAGTCCAAGGGACCCTCAAGAGTCTTCTCCAACTCCACAGTTCAAAAGCATCAATTCTTCAGAGCTCAGATTTCTTTATGGTCCAACTCTCACATCCATGCATGTCTACTGGAAAATCCATAGCCTTGACTAGACGGACCTTTGTTGGCAAAGCAATGTCTCTGCTTCTTAATATTCTGTCTAGGTTGGTCATAACTTTCCTTCCAAGGAGTAAGCGTCTTTTAATTTCATGGCTGCAGTCTGCAGTGACACTGTTTCCACTGTTTCCCCATCTATTTGCCATGAAGTGATGGGACTGGATGCCATGATCTTAGTTTTCTGAATGTTGAGCTTTAAGCCACCTTTTTCACTCTATTCTTTCAGTTTCATCAAGAGGCTCTTTAGTTCTTCACTTTCTGCCATAAGGGTGGTGTCATCTGCATATCTGAGGTTATTGGCCAAGGTTTAAAGGAAATAATGGATATAAAGCATTTAACCAAGTGACTATAACTTTAAGCACTCAGAAATGTTATTAACTCCATTGAGTAAACTTTTTGTTAACTATGCAACCTTAAGCAAATGACTTAAATTCTATGTCTCAGTTTCCTCAGTTGTGAAATGGGGATAAAAATAGTACTAGTATACAACCTTTGGGGTTTGCCTGGTGGCTCAGTGGTAAAGAATCCGTGTTCCAAGGCAGGAGTTGCAGGTTCGATCCCTGGGTTGGGAAGATCCCCTGGAAAAGGAAATGGCAACCCACTCCAGTATTCTTGCCTGGGAAACCCATAGACAGAGGAGCCTGGTGGGCTACAAGTCCACAGCATTGGAAAAAAACATGACTTAGCAGCAACTAAACAACACCACCACAACCCTTTATCTGAGTCCTTGGTTAAATGGTTTTCTGAATTTAGAATGGTTTAGATTTTGAAAAGTAATCCAATGCATATACCTTGTTGCACCCCAAAAGCTTCTAGGGCTGCACCCAATAATCAAGAGTATTTACAGTTCTTCAGCAAAATGTATGAATAGCCATACTAAGAAGACTAAATAAGAGACTATATATAGCTGCACGGCAGGGACTTTCCTGGTGGGCCAGTGGGTAGACCCTGTGCTTCCAATGCAGAGGGCATGGGATCCGTGGGGAACTAAAATCTCACATCTCACATGCCATAAGGAACAGCCAAATGTAAATAAACAGAAAATATCTTTAAAAAACAACAACATAAATAAATAAATAGCAGCATGGAAGTTTAGGTCAGGTTTTGCTCCCAAATGAATTTTTTTTAAGTATCATGTTCATGTGTTTTTCAATTCCAGAATTGTAAATAATGGATCATGAACCTGTACTTTATAAAGTAGTTGTAAGGATCAAATGAGTTGATATATGATATGCTTAAAAAATACTAAGTGGTAAATAAATTTTAGCTATTCTTTTTTTTTATCACCAGAAAGGTGGCTTCAAAGATCAAAGGCAAAAGAACTATTAAATAAAGAATGTTGGACCACTGGCTCTCCATGTGGAGGGGAAAATCAAATCCCTACTTCATATCGTATCCCCAAATAAATCTTAGATGGATTAATGTTCTGAAATTGAAAGTACAACTTGGAAACTATTAGGAGGCTATGTTGAATATTTTTACCTCAGGGTAGAAAAGGATTTCTTAATGCACAAAAAATCCTTAACATTCAGGAAAAAAAACCATAAACTTGAACTGACTAAACTGTAAAATTTGTATATTGCAAAAGAAAAGTATCCAAGGGAAGGGGGAAGAAGATTGGCTTTCCTTGAATCTCTTTTAAGAACAGGGAAAAACTTTCCCAGAAGCTGACTGCAAACATGGACAAAGTATACAGAATTGTGTCACACCTAAAACTAAACCAACCTTTGGCAATGGGGACGGAGTTATCCTTAGACCATCCAGGAGATGAGAGTGGAGTCAGCTTCCCCTGAGATAACAGCTCTACTGGAAAGATGAGCTGGAAAGATGGCTCCTTTGCTACCAGGTGTCATACATCCAAAAAGAAGAAAGAAATGGAGTGGTGCTTGTTTCAAGAAAGCAGAAAGCTTCCACCAATTCTTAACAGAATTATATCTCATGACCAGAACTGTCTTATATGGCCACCATAACTTCAGGGAATTCTAGGAAGATAGTGGAATGATACTTCCATAAACTTTATACTTCTCATAAGATCAAAGAGACTTTGATATGAATATTAGAGTATAAAGTGTCCAGTTGTATTATTTAGACTATTATGTCAAAGTCATTAGATTTACAATTACATTGTTGTCTCATGCTAAAAACAAAAGTATATTTTAGATAAATAGGTTAAATTTTCAAAATAAAATTTTAATATAAAACACATAAATATTAAATTGTATGCATAAAATAGCAAGTGAAAGGTGATATGGATGAGAACTACGCTTTTCTGTAGTCAGGTGAGAGAAGGGTAATTGTGAATGGAGGTGGAAAATGACAACCTGCACAGCATCCAACCACAGGCCTAGACCCAGGACTGCTTGAAATAAACATATGGAGGAAAGCACACATATGGAGGTTGAAGATCTTGAAATTGAGTTTTAAAAATATCAACTTAGGCCTAAAAACTTCTTGAAAAGTTTTTGGTATTCTCAGGAGTACACACACTGCAGTTTAAAGATCACCACTCTAGGGAACACTCCTGTACACAAGATCTTGTTCACTGCAGCGTTATTTATTCAGAAAACCTGTGTTCTAAGTCGCTTCAGTCATGTCCGACTCTCTGCGATGCTATGGACTGTAGCCCACCAGGCTCCTCTGTCCATGGGATTCTCCAGGCAAGAATGCTGGTTGCCATACCCTCCTCCAGGGGATCTTCCCAACTTAGGGATCGAACCCTCATCTCTTATGTCTCCTGCACTGGCACGAGCACCACCTGGGGAGCCCATTCTTTGTAAAGTGGTATCCAAATCACTTGGAAAGCTAATCTGCTTTGAATGTCTCATTAATTATCACCAGGCAATTGTTTTGACTTTTGAGGAACACATATGCTGCTTCCAAGAGTCTCCTCTGCTTCTTTTCTTTCTTCATCCTCCTAATACAGTCTGTATATCTTGTCAAGAAAGATTTATAGTAAGCAGAGTCTGTTGCATAAAACTGTATTGATAATAATATTCATGGAAATGACCTAAATGTCCATCAGCAGAGTGATGGCTAGCATGTGATATAGTTGTATGACTGGATACCAAGAACAGCAATTAGATAACCAGATCTGTATATACCAATATGGACAAAACTTAAAACCATAAGCTGAATTTTAAAAAGCATGCTGCAGAACATTTACACTATCATATGATTTCTAAAATTCTAAAAACTATATTTACAAAGCTACACTGTTGTATTTTCAAATTATGAATTATTTCTAACATACAGAAAAATACAACAAATAAATCCCCATATGTACTCCCTGCTCAAGTTGAACAAATGTTAATGTTTTACCATATTTGCATCAAATAAATTTTCAAAACTAAAGGTGTGACTGAGGTCTTTTACTCCTTTCTAATCACATTCCCCTCCCTACCTTCCCAGAAATGACTCTTGCTGTAAAGTTTGTGTGTGTACTTCCTGCCCATGTTTTTATGTGTATAACAATAAAAGTATAATTTATAAGCTTGCTTTCATTAATTAACAGTTTCCAAGATCGATTGCATCATATGAAAACCCATAGCTTATTCATTTCTCCACTGATTGACATTCAGGTTTTTCGAATTTTTCATTATTATAAATGAAGACACAATGACTGTATTTGACATTAGCTTTACATACATGCATAGACAAGTATAAAATTTTTACAAGTGGATTGTAAGAATACACTCCAAACTTATGATAAAATGCTGATTACCCCTGGGTGGAAGTATGGTGGGGAGCAAAATGAAATTTGTGAAGGGTAATGGAAACGTAAGAATTACATGACCTTCGTTTCCTTTAAAAAATTATGTAATGCAAATCTGAAAAGATATTAATATACATTAATTTTAACTATAGGAATGATAGTTAATTTTAACGGTAATTTCAAAATAGTTTTATTTTCTATTTCTATTTTTTCCAACATTTATCATGGAATTTTTTTTAAAATACAGAAAAGTTGAAGAAAATTATAGAGTCAACACTCATATAACTACCACCTAGATTCTACAATTAATATTTCACTATATTTGCTTTATCATATAACTCTAATACTCATTTCTATTCATATCATCCATATTAATTTTTTATATGTTTGAAAATAAGTTGCAAATATAAGTATCAGTTCAGTTCAGTCGCTCAGTCATGTCTGACTCTTTGCAACCCCATGAATCGCAGCACGCCAGGCCTCCCTGTCCATCACCAACTCCCGGAGTTCACTCAGACTCGCGTCCATCGAGTCAGTGATGCCATCCAGCCATCTCATCCTCTGTCGTCCCCTTCTCTTCCTGCCCCCAATCCGTCTCAGCATCAGAGTCTTTTCCAATGAGTCAACTCTTCACATGAGGTGGCCAAAGTACTGGAGTTTCAGCTTTAGCATCATTCCTTCCAAAGAACACCCAGGACTGATCTCCTTCAGAGTGGACTGGTTGGATCTCCTTACAGTCCAAGGGACTCTCAAGAGTCTTCTCCAACACCACAGTCAAAAGCATCAATTCTTCGGTGCTCAGCCTTCTTCACAGTCCAACTCTCACATCCATACATGACCACTGGAAAAACCACAGCCTTGACTAGACGGACCTTAGTCGGCAAAGTAATGTCTCTGCTTTTGAATATGCTATCTAGGTTGGTCATAACTTTTCTTCCAAGGAGTAAGCCTCTTTTAATTCATGGCTGCAGTCACCATCTGCAGTGATTTTGGAGCCCCAAAATATAAAATCTGACACTGTTTCCACTGTTTCCCCATCTATTTCCCATGAAGTGATGGGACCAGATGCCATGATCTTCGTTTTCTGAATGTTGAGCTTTAAGCCAACTTTTTCACTCTCCACTTGTACTTTCATCAAGAGGCTTTTTAGTTCCTCTTCACTTTCTGCCATAAGAGTGGTGTCATCTGTATATCTCAGGTTATTGATATTTCTCCTGGCAATCTTGATTCCAGCTTGTGTTTCTTCCAGTCCAGTGTTTCTCATTATGTACTCTGTATACTTCACCCCTAAACACGTTAGCATGGATATAAACAACTTGGGTTTAATAATTGTTTAGAGGCTTGGGGTTGTTCTTTGGGAAATTTTTCATACAATGAAATATACAAATCTTAAATGTAACCCAAGCCTCTATCAAGATATAGTATATTGCCATAACCCCTAGAAGTTTTTTTTTAATCCCTTCCTGGTTAATGCAAGCGTCACTCATGCCCTAGAGGCAGCCCTGTTCTGATCTTTTCCCACCATTGATTAATTTTGCTTGTTCCTGAAATTTATATAGATATAGAACTTAAAATAGATATGGTGGCTCAGCCGGGAAAGAATGTGCCTGCAATTTGGGAGACGTGGGTTCGATCCCTGGGTTGGGAAGATCCCCTGGAGAAGGCAAAAGCTACCCACCCCAGTATTCTGACCTGGAGAATTCCATGGACTGTGTATTCCGTGGGGTCACAAAGAGTCAGACATGACTGAGCAACGTTCACTTTTAATATGGGCTCTTTTGTGTTTGGCTTCATTTGCTCAACATTATAGTTTTGAGATTAATCTGCTTAAAAATCTCTTTTGTGCATCAAAAGATACTATGAACAGAGTAAAAATGCAAGCCACAAAATGGGAGAAAATATTTGCATAGTGCATCTATAAGAGGTTAATATCTAGAATATATAAGGAACTCCTACAACTTGATAACAACAAAAAACAATCTAATTGAGAAACAAAGGATTTGAATAGACATTTCTACAAAGAAGATACACACAGATGGCCAAGAAGCACATGGAAAGATGCTCAACATCACTAATCATCAGAGAAATGTAAATTAAAATTACTTCACTCCCAGCAGAGAGGCTATTATAAGACACACATGCAAACACACACAAGATAACAAACAAAAAAAAGTAAATAACAAGTATTGGAAAAGATTTGGAGAAATTGGGACCCTTGTGCCCTGTTGGTTGCAATGTAAAATGGTGCAGCCACTATAGGAAACAGTTCAGAGTTTCCTAAAAAAGCTAAAAAAAAAAAAATTAACCTATGATCCAGGAATTCCACTTCTGGGTAGATGACCAAAAGAACTGAAAGCAGAAATTCAAACAAATATTTGTACACACATATTCATAGCAGCATTATTCACGATAGCGAAAAGGTAGAAGCAACCGAAGCGTCCATCAGCTGAAGAATGCATAAGCAAAACATGGATTATACATACAACGGAATATTATTCAGCCTTAAACAGGAAGGAAGTCTTCACACATGCTACTACATCGATGAAACCTGAAGAAGTTAGACTAAGTGAAATATGCTAGTCACAAAAGGACAAATGCCTCTGAGCCACAACTAGAGAAGCGCACATACCACAGCGAAGGCCCAGCGGAGCCAAAACAAGAACAAAACCCAACAAACTAGACAAATGCTGTATGATTCCACTTGCATGAAGTACCTAGAGTAGGCAGTTCATGGAGACGGAAAGTAGAATGAAGGTTGCAGGGGAGGAGGAAGGGAAGAATGAAGAGTTAGCATTTAATGGGTACAGAATTTCAGTTTTGGAAGAAGAAGAAAGTCCTGGGGCTGGATGGTGGTGATGGTTGCACAACAATGTGAATGCACCTAATGTCTGAATTGTACACTTAAAATGGTTTAAATCGTTAAATTTTGTGTTTTGTGTATTTAATGACAATTTACAAGAAATTACCCCTTTCTGACATGGCAGAGCACATCTATGTGCCCCCTCTGTTCTGCAGGCAATGTTTCTGACAGGAAGAGTGGTCGCAGATATCTATCTCCCTTAATAATTAGGACTTTTCAGTAACAAACTTTTCATTGTAATTAGTGAAAAATGTCACAAGATGTCACTCTTTAGCTGAAAAATTATTCCTATTTGGTTCAGTAGCCAGTAACTATAAGTAACACCAGAGCATCAGATAAAAACCTGTATGTAGTACTTTGCTTGTACAAATAAGGTTTTCTGGGAAAGAGAATCCATTTTACATCTGTGAAATGGATTAATAAGCTACTGTTTATAAAATCTATATTAATATTTCTTAACTTCATTGGTACTGTTTTTCAGTTTAAACTGAATTGGTGTAAAAAAGACCTAACTAACTTTGCAAGTGATAGTAGTGAAATCTAAAGGTGAAATGTAAAGATCTTTGATCATTTATAAAGTCAGGTGGCTTCTGGCTTTAACACTAAATGATGTGTGACAGTGGGTAAGTCCTTTAATCTCTCTCATTTCACCAGAGTGGTAGAAATGTCCTTCCTTAGGTCAACATACACTATTGGATGTTTACTTTGTGCAAAAACATATTTAAATACATTCTAATACTAAAATATTCTGATTTTTATAGTAGTAATCAAATTGCAACTGTTGAGATATAATACCAGTGGGAGTTCTGCAACAGAAAATACTGTCCACAAGAAGACATTAGGAAGTACACTGAGACTTCTTGACCTCCTGAAGGAGTATTTCAGGAAAATACTTACTTGTGTCAATTAGTCAGAGGTATAAACTCTTAAATTAAAAAATATCACATGTATTACTGAGAACAGTTTTAAAATGATAATGGAGTATCCTGAAATGTAGAAAAAAATGCTTTGTTTAAATGTAAATATTTTTAAGATTCAATAACATGTTAATTCTTAATATGTATACCTACAGCTGATTCATGTAGAGGTTTGGCAGAAAACAACAAAATTCTACAAAGCAACTGTCCTTCAATTAAAAAATCAATAAATTAAAAAAATTAAGATTGGAGAAAGAAAAAAAAAGAACATGTTAATTCTTAAAGATTAATCATTTGAATTGGTAATATTATACTATAATAACAATTTTTTAAACTTAAATGCAAAAAAAGCAAAATGGCTGTCTGAGGAGGCCTTACAAATAGGTGTGAAAAGAAGAGAAGCCAAAAGCAAAGGAGAAAAGGAAAGATATAAGCATCTGAATGCAGAGTTCCAAAGAATAGCAAGGAGAGATAAGAAAGCCTTCCTCAGTGATCAATGCAAAGAAATAGAGGAAAACAACAGAATGGGAAAGACTAGGGATCTCTTCAAGAAAATTAGAGATACCAAGGGAACATTTCATGCAAAGAAGGGCTCGATAAAGGACAGAAATGGTATGGACCTAACAGAAGCAGAAGATATTAAGAAGAGGTGGCAAGAATACACAGAAGAACTGTACAAAAAAGATCTTCAAGACCAAGATAATCACGACAGTGTAATCACTCACTGGAAAACTCAGCAGTGGCCACAACAATAAAGAGGTCAGTTTTCATTCCAATCCCAAAGAAAGGCAATGCCAAAGAATGCTTAAACTACTGCACAATTGAACTCATCTCACACACTAGTAAAGTAATGCTCAAAAGTCTCCAAGCCAGGCTTCAGCAATACATGAACCATGAGCTTCTAGATGTTCAAGCTGGTTTTAGAAAAGGCAGAGGAACCAGAGATCAAATTGCCAACATCTGCTGGATCATCGAAAAAGCAAGAGAGTTCCAGAAAAACATCTATTTCTGCTTTATTGACTATGCCAAAGCCTTTGACTGTGTGGATCACAATAAACTGTGGAAAATTATGAAAGAGATGGGAATACCAGACCACCTGACCTGCCTCTTGAGAAACCTGTATGCAGGTCAGGAAGGAACAGTTAGAACTGGACATGGAACAACAGACTGGTTCCAAATAGGAAAAGGAGTACATCAAGGCTGTATATTGCCACCCTGCTTATTTAACTTCTATGCAGAGTACATCATGAGAAACGTTGGGCTGGAAGAAGCACAAGTTGGAATCAAGATTGCTGGGAGAAATATCAATAACCTCAGATATGCAGATGACACCACTCTTATGGCAGAAAGTGAAGAGGAACTAAAAGCCTCTTGATGAAAGTGAAAGAGGAGAGTGAAAAAGTTGGCTTAAAGCTCAACATTCAGAAAATTAAGATCATGGCATCTGGTCCCATCTCTTGATGGGAAATAAATGGGGAAACAGTGAAAACAGTGTCAGATTTTATTTTTGGGCTCCAAAATCACTGCAGATGGTGATTACAGCCATGAAATTAAAGTTGCTTACTCCTTGGAAGAAAAGTTATGACCAACCTAGATAGCATATTCAAAAGCAGAGATATTACTTTGTCAACAAAGGTTCATCTAGTCAAGGCTATGGTTTTTCCAGTGTCATGTATGGATGTGAGAGTCGGACTGTGAAGAAAGCTGAGCGCTGAAGAATTGAGGCTTTTGAACTGTGGTGTTGGAGAAGACTCTTGAGAGTCCCTTGGACTGTAAGGAGATCCAACCAGTCCATCCTAAAGGAGATCAGTCCTGGTTGTTCTTTGGAAGGAGTGATGCTAAAGCTGAAACTCCAGTACTTTGGCCACCTCATGAGAAGGGTTGACTCATTGGAAAAGACTGTGATGCTGGGAGGGACTGGGGGCAGGAGGAAAAGGGGACAGAGGATGAGATGGCTGGATGGCATCACTGACTCAATGGACATGAGTTTGAGTGAATTCCAGGAGTTGGTGATGGACAGGGAAGCCTGGCGTGCTGCGATTCATGGGGTCACCAAGAGTTGGACATGACTGATCTATTGAACTGAACTGAAACTTCTAATTTCTGTAAGAAGTTAAGTTTGATTTATAATACCTAAAAATAATCAAAAGATCAATGCTCACCCCTGGGTGAAATGCTGGACAATGTAAAAGTCAGTAAACTAGGATATTACATTTTTATCAGTAGTAACAGTTATTAGGATTAATTTTATTAGGATGAGAAAAATGATTTGAAATGGTGGGTGAAAATAAAGAATTCAGAATGATACAAAAATTAGAGTGTAAACAGTGCCCAGTTTAGGCTATTTACAGTCGTTTTTGCTTCATTTCATTTTATTTAACTCTTAAAACTCAGATCTTTCTGTTTTAACTTTCGTTTCCAAATGATTAAATATGTAAAAGGAGAGCGGGTATAGTAGCTAAAGGGTACGGGTTGCTTTTTGTGGTCATAAAAATGCTCCAAAATTAACTGTAGTGATAGTTGCACCTGTGAATATATTAAAAACCACTGAATTTTACACTTTAAATGGGTGAACTGTATAAAAGGGCTTCCCTGGTAGCTCAGACAGTAAAGAATCTGCCTGCAGTTTGGGAGACGTGGGTTTGATCTCTGGGTTGGGAAGATCTCCTGGAGGAGGGCATGGCAACCCTCTCTAGTATTCTTGCCTGGAGAATCCCCATGGACAGAGAAGCCTGACAGTCAGTAGGGTGGCAAAAAGCCGGACACGACTGAGCAACCAAGCACAGCAAAATGGTAAATAAAGCTGTTATTAAAAGATGAAGGAAGCGCTATTCAAACATTTTTTTTCTATTACTGCAAATATAGTTATGAATGCCTATTTTTAAAAGAGTACTGAGAACAACTGATTTGGAGGGAGGGATAAATTGGAAGTATGGGATTAACAGATGCACACTATTGTATATGAAATAGATACACAACAAGGGTTTGCTGTAGATCACAGGGAACTATATTCAATCTCTTGTAATAAACTATAATGGAAAAGAGTTTTTACAAGGAATATCGCTATATACATATAACTGAGTTACTTTGCTGTACACCTGAAACTAATACAGTATTGTAAATCAACGATAATTCAATTAAATACAGTTTAAGTAAGAGAAAATATGTAAGAGGAAAGAAAAGAATGACGTTAAAATTCGCGATTAAACCCTGAAATCAAAAAAGATTTATATTTCATGTTATATCATCACTTCCATCGTGTGTGTGTGTGTGTGTGTGTGTGTGTGTGTGTGTGTGGCGCGGTGATGGGAAATCTCCCAGTGAAAGAGAAGTTTGGGAGGGGCGTAGTGGGGGAGGCCCCTTCTGTTCCATTGATAACTCCGTTCATTCACTGGGAGTCGGCTAAAACAGACTAATCCTTCACGCAGTAATTCGTCCTACCTTCTCCCAGAATTCGGTAAGTTCAAAGTGCAGTAAAAGTGCATTTTTCCAAAGAATAATTTGAAACGATTTTGTATATAATTACTGGAGGGTGGGAATGGGTGAAGGTGGTAATCACCAGGCGTCGCTTTGCTACAGTATTTGCACTGGGGAGATAACCTCAATGCGCAAATAGTTCCAAAAAGATTGTTTAGATAGTAATTGGCTTTTTCTCAGGAAAACTTTGCAGAAGGGCCTTTCGCAAGCTGCTACTGCCCCCTGGAAACCAGGGCCCAGGGAGTCTGGGGAGGCGGGTTGGCAGATGCCTGTACTCTGTCAGTAGCCGTCTCTGCCTCTGTCCCCAGGACCAAAGGATGCTGCTCTCCTGGCCCCGCTACCGCTGAAGCGCTCAGGGGTCCCTGGAGAGCCGACCTGAGCGCAGACACCACCAGCCATGAGTCCTCTGAGGTGGCGAGCGTCGCTCTCGCTTCTGCTGCTGCTGGGCGGCTGCCTCCTCGCGGCCGCCGGGAGAAAGCAGGGGGCGGCCGGCATCGCGGCCGAATCGGCCTCGGGCTCCGCAGGCGGCTCCTCCGGCCGCTTTGTCAGCCCCGAGCGGCACACGTGCAGCTGGCAGCTCCTGCCGCCCGCCCCAGGGCCCGAAGCCGGCAGCGAGCTGGCGCTGCGCTGCGAAGGCCCGGACGGGGCGCGCCACCAGTGCGCCTACCGCGGAGAGCCCGGGCGCTGCGCTGTCTACGCCGCCCGCCGCTCGCACTACTGGAAGCAGGTGCTGAGCCGGCTGCGCAGGAAGCGGCGGCCCTGCCACGACCCCGCGCCGCTCAAGGCCCGCCTGTGCGCCGGCAAGAAGGGCCGTGGCGCGGAGCTGCGCCTGGTGCCCCAGGCATTCCCGGTCGTCACCCCCAAAGCGGCGGCGGGCTTAACCCGGGATCCCAAGCCCCGGGCCGGGAGCCGGGGGCAGCCCCGAGAGCCCGCGCTCGGCCCGGTGGCAGGGGCCCCGCCTCTCCCGAGCGCGCCGCCCAAAAGGAAGCCCTCTGAGCAGAAGCCCAAAGGGGGCAAGAGGAAGGCGGCCTGGGACCCAGACGAGGAGCGACCACTGGGGACCGGGCCTGATCCCGATGGGCTGGACGAGAACGCGAAGCTCACGGACACCTACTGTGCTGAGAAGTGGCACTCTCTCTGCAACTTCTTTGTCAATTTCTGGAATGGCTGAGGATGAGGGCCTGGGGAACCCTGGGGAAGAGGGGTGGGGGGCGAGGGAGGGAGGGTCTATGCCCAGCCAGGGAGGGAAAACTAAGGGCATCCTAGGCCAGGAGATGCAGGAGAGTGGGTGAAGAGTACCGGTTCTAGAAGGGGACTGGGGGTAGAGTGGAGGTGGGGGTGGGGGTGGGGGGCTTGGGATGGGAATGTAAAGGGTATGGACAGTCCCTGAGACAGCAGAGAAGTTAAAAACTATTGAGTCGAGCCTGATTAAGAGCAGAAGAAACAGCGAAAACAGACGTAAGTAGGCATACCTTAAATGTGCAAAAACTGTAGACTGGGGAGAAATATGGGTACAGAGAGACGCTGAAAAAAGGAAGTGGGAAAAAGTGACTAAAATGCTGTGACTCCTGTGGGAAGCAGGATACAACGTACACTATTTAACACATTTACATTACAATTGATAACCTGAGCCAGACTGATTTTCAGTGTCTTCTCATGTACTCATCTACTCGACTGAAAACGTTACCAACTTTTTCTCTCTTTAGGAATTAGAATGAACTTGGGTGCTGTCTCCAGTCATAGATGATCCCTATAGGGATCAAAGCCAATGGGAGCTCAAACTTGACTCCGGTGAAAAGATTTTCGAGATGATTTGCCTCTGAATTATTTTAGAAGTATTGCTTTTAAACAGAGTGATGCCTGGTATTCTGAAACTTCCCCATTAACCTTCCAAATTCAGAAGTGAATTATAGAAGTTGGTTTTAAAAAACAATTCTCTTTTGTTTGATCGTGTTTTTAAAAACAGCTAAAATGTAAGCACACATCTCAGAATGGCAGTCATATCTGTTTCATGTAATTGTTAACATATTCCATTTTAAATAAGATGTAATAATAGACTTTGCACACATTAGGTGCTCAGTAGAAATTGTATGGCTAGATTTAAAGAACTGGCAGGACAATGGAAATTTTGATTGCATTTGATCTAGTTCTGACTAAACGTTGAAGTTCCTAAAAATATCTTGAATTGCTGGGGGAAGACAAGAAGTAAGAAGTCTGCATAAGGGAAAAATCACAAACTGGCAAACCTGGGCCCTATCATTTCTCTGTTTGCCCTACATGTAGTTATAGCATTTTTTTTGCTCTTCCTCCCTTCCTCCCAATTGGGATTTGTTGCCAGCATTGAAAATTAAATAATTTCATATAAAAAGCCAGATGTTTGAATTCTTGTGTAAAATTAGATCTGACAACATTCGACACACCTTTCTACATGGCAACATGATGCTGAAGTTGGCTGCCCTCTTTACATTAGATATACTTTCCTTAAGATTTATTTATTTCATTACTTTTGCCTGTGGGGATCTTCGTTGCTGCCCACATCTCTAGTTGTGCCTAGCAGGGGCTACTTTTCATTGTGGTTCAAGGGCTTCTTACTGTAGTGCCTTCTCTTGTTGCAGAGCAGGGGCTCTGGGCTGCAGGAGTGTGGGCTTCAGTAGTTGCTGCAAGTGGGCTCAATAGTTTTGGCTCCCAGGCTCTAGAACAAGGGCTCAGTAGTTGTGGCACCTGGGCTTAGCTGCTCTGCAGCATGTGGGATCTTTCCAGACCAGTGATCAAACCTGGTGTCCCTTGCATTGCTAGGTGGATTCTTAACCACTGGACCACCAGGGAAGCACTTAGATATATTTTCCTGAGTTTTTCCACTGCTCCTGCACATCGTCTCAGTTGACTTTATTCATTTATATTATAGGGCTCAACCTCTGAGACATTTGAGCCACCATCAGATAGAAGGGTTTTTGGCTGACCTAATTGTGAGAAGAACAATTGTAAATGCAACAATCTGACCGATACTGAATATCTCCTGAGCTTCTCCCTCCTTGAACAGCCCCTAGAAAATGTAAACTTTTACCTGTTCTGTACATTCTTCACATAGTTGGCAAAACATTGAGATTGATGAGATGTCTTTCAATGACAACGACTTGAAAGGAGATGAGAATGTTTCTGCTTTTGGAGGCTTGGGGACCACAGCTGCCCTCCCAGCTCCATGGCTCTCTTACAACTTCAAAGAGCAGTTCTTACTTCCCACCGGATGCTTATGGACTTCAGAGCTTTGATGAACTTACCTCAAGTTCGTCTCTCCTGTGACCTGTGACTCACCACATTCAAACTCTTCCCCATTTCAATTGTTAAAACAGGATCCAGAGCTCTCCTTTCCCCTTTGTAAAGCAAGACAGCTGCTTCAACCATATTAAAATTATTCAGCCGTCATTATATACAGACAACAGCAGAACTAAGATAATGTAAAGTGCCACTAATAATGACTGCTGCTGCTAAGTTGCTTCAGTCGCGTCTGACTCTGTGCGACCCCACAAACGGCAGCCCACGAGGCTCCCCCATCCCTGGGATTCTCCAGGCAAGAACACTGGACTGGGTTGCCATTTCCTTCTCCAATGCATGAAAGTGAAAAGTGAAAGTGAAGTCGCTCAGTCCTGTCCGACTCTTCAAGACCCCATGGACTAGAGCCCACCAGGCTCCTCTGTCCATGGGATTTTCCACGCAAGAGTACTGGAGTGGGGTGCCATTGCTTTCTCCGACTAGCCAAGGCAAAATACCTTGGGCTTCCTTGGTGGCTCAGACAGTGAAGAATCTGCCTGCAGTACAGGAGACTTGGGTTCAGTCTCTGGGTTGGGAAGATCCCCTGGAGAAGGAAATGGCAACCCACTCCAGTATTCTTGCCTGGAGAATCCCATGGGCAGAGTAGCCTGGGGGGTTGCAAAGAGCTGGACATGATTAAGTGACTAACACACACACACAAGGTAAAATACCAAAGAATAAACTCAATGAAAAAATATGCAAAAACTACATGTAGAACACAGAAATACACTTGAGGGCAGAACAGAAAGACCTGAGTAAATTAAAACATATATGGATTGTGATTATGACTATTATTAAAGAAGGCTTAATATTTAAAAAATGTCAACTAATCTACACATTTAAACATGGTAACAACAAAATGCCAAAAGGATTTTGTGGTGTGAGAACTACGTAGACTGATTCTAAAGTTCCAAAGGAAAACCAAAATGAATCTGGGGACTGGACGGGTGCAGGGTTGTATGTTTCAGAGAGGAAGAGAAAAGAATGCTTTCATTAAGGGCGCAGCTTGAAATGGCTAAATACAGAATCTCCCAAAGGGCTGTCAGCAGCACAGTGCGAAACAGTGTAAATGACGTGAGGGCATGGTTTCTAGGTAACCACAGAGACTCTCCATAAAAGGCCAGAAACTACCAACCAGCACTTCAGTTGACAGTTGCCGCCTTTGAGCTGGGCGGTCATGTGATCCTGGCTTGATCCGTATGTTCTCTTGTTCCCACGCATAATGATCACAATGAGGACGATTCTTCTCCACATGGAGACAGGGAGAGGGCCCTTGTGCATTGATTTTAAGATGTAGGTAGAGAGGTTGAAGGGAAGATGACTAGTGTGGGATCCCCAGAAGGGTGAGGGGTCACAGTTTACATTTAATCAAGTGTCAGTACTCCTTGGGAGTGTCACAGGGTGAAATATTTTCCAGCATTTAGAGGCAGCTCTTTACCTTCTCTCTTTCCTCCCTTCTGATTACTGCTCAAGGCTTGGGAGGGCTCTCAATTTTATTTAAAAATGCAAAGCAAAAGAACATACAACACAACAGAATACACACACACAGAGGATTGGAGTACTTTCAAAACTTATTGCTGCAGTGTGCCTCAGAGGAGGAAGCTGGTTAGGACAGTCACATCTTTTATTCCTGAGCTCACACCAACAGTCTCTACCATGTGGGTAGGCAACCAGCTTCTTAGATGGCTTTGGATATTCCTGCAAAGCCCTGTTAAAATCCACAACATAAACCCTCAGTAAAATCTGGAGGGTGAAATCATTTTGAGTAACTGTGAATGGCTGGCACCTACATCGTTATAAAAACTTCGAGTGAGTCACTGAGAATGAAGGAGGACCTCAGTGCAAGATGACAGCATGCTTGCCTGAAAGCAGGTTGGCTGGCTTAGGAAGGCTGGGGGCGGACTGAAGTTGGGAGAGCTGAAGTTATTTGCAGGAGGGATAATTAGCCTCATGGGACCAGCTGGTAGCATGTAACAGGGCAGGGGCTGGAAGTGGCCAGCAGCGGCATTGGACTGCACCCTCAAAATCTGGCTACTGTTTAATGATAAATTTGTTCAAAATAGTAGAGGAGGCCTTCTCTTTTAATAGCCATAACGTTTCATTTGCCGTTTAAATAATAACTATAGTTTAATGTCAATGATTTTCTTGAATTTTGAAAATAACTTAGACATAACCATTTAGACAGGCTGCTGCTGCTGCTGTTAAGTCGCTTCAGTCGTGTCCAACTCTGTGCAACCCCATAGATGGCAGCCCACCAAGCTCCTCCGTCCCTGGGATTCTCCAGGCAAGGATACTGGAGTGGGTTGCCATTTCCAGGACTGGTGTGTTATTTTGGTAATGAATGCCGGTTCACAAAATTCTGTATCAATAGCATAAAAGTTTCTTTGTTTGTCATTCTATTGTTTAATCTCAAAGTTTGCCATTAGATCCTAATTGAAATTCATAGTCTTTCCTGGTCCTTGTTAAATACTGAAAGTGAGAGCTCAGTTCTAAGAGTGAGAAGGGTTAATGAGTTTGTGAACTTGCGTTGGTGGCCTGTTCCCAAGTCTGAACCCAGCATGTGTTGGGGAACAATGGTTGCCTATTAACCTCCCAGGTGAACAGCTGGTGGGGATCAAAGGCACCCTGCACTGTGTGGTTTTGCTCAAACTGACTTCCCACTTAACCCCCAGGAAAAGGGGCCTGCTAGGTCCCCAGGGAGTGGTAGGCTGTGCTAAACCCAGAAGCACATCTGAAGGAAGGTCTGTCCCACTAGAGTTTCTTTGGAAATGTGCCAGGGGAGGCTACGGGGGGTAAGGAATTGGTTCTCAGAGCTGTGAAAACAGGGATGGGAATACGAGGATTATTTAGGCAGAGACATCACACCAAGTAGCATTTCCTTCTTTAGGTCCTCCTCCAACAGTTGTAGAGTCTGGAGCAGGAGTTCCAGTGGAGGGAAGCCCACTTACTGTATGTCTGAATAGTAAATTATCATGACACAAGCTAGTAAATAGCCTATCCTCCTGTCTCAACTATACCTTTGAACAACAAAAATTTTTAATATATACATATGAAAACTATAATTTTTATATGATTGAAAGTTGGTAAATATCAAAGAAAATAAATTCACATATATGTGGGACTTTCCTGGTGGTCCAGTGGTTAAGACTGTCCTTCCACTGCAGGGACACAGGTTTGATTCCTGACTGGGGAACTAAGATTTCCACATGCCAAATAGCAGGGCTAATACAAAACAAAACAAAAAGGAACTTTCTTGGTGGTCCAGGAGTTAAGACCCTGTGCTTCCAATGCAAGGGGTGCAGGTTCAATCCCTGGTTGGGTAACTAAGACCTTACATGCCATGCCAAGATAATACTTTTTAAAAAATTAAGTTTAAAAAATGTAATGCAAGGAACATCTTCATGCTGGAAAGATGTAATTGTCATTTTCAAGGATCCTTACTCCCTTACAACCCCAAAAGTTCCAGGGGTCTCCTCTTTTTCATCTAGCTTGCTGACTTCATGGATGCAATTTTCTTTATCAGGTAGTAGTCCAAAATAGCATTTGAGGTTTTGATTTGTGATTTAAAGGGGATAATTCTTTAAAACTTTTAATTGGTTTGATTAGTCACTACTTCTGCACTTAGTGAAATATTCATTAAAGAATTTATATATATATTTTTTCACATTCTGTATGGTCTTAACCTACAGTTTAGGGTTTAAAAAAATAAAAAGATCGCTCTGAAAATGTTCTATTTCCTTTTTTCCTTCAGTTTTTTTCCTGCTATGAGTTCCATTTGATATTTTCTCTCACAATCTTGACTAGTAATTCATTCTCAGTGATCTAAGGGATTAAAAAATAAAGTGTAATATGGATAAACAACAAGGCCCTACCGCAGAGCATACAGAACTATGGTCAATATCCACAGTGCATTGTTGGGCACAGTGCACAAATTTAAACTGCAGAAATATGCCAGGGAGGTTGAAAATAATAACTGTATAACATAATTACTGTAAAAAGAAAAAGCAAACGCAAAACATGAAATTTTACTGGATTTTGGATTTTAAAAAAATTCAGTTTAAAGGTATTTTGTGAACAATTGAGAAATTTTAAATATGGCCTCTATTTTAAGTGGCATTAGTGAAGCAGAGTTAATTATCTTAGGTGTGATAACAGTATTGTGGTTATGAAGAAAAACGTCCTTATGGCAATTCCTTCATGTGAATTATTTCAGGGCAAAATGTTAGATCTGAAATTGTAACTAATTCAGGAGAGAGAAACCTCTATGCAGATATATGATAAAGCTAATGGCAAAATGCTAACAAATGGTAAATGCAGATGAAGGGTAGAAAAACGTTCATTTGTCTTGTATTACATTTTCAACTTTTCTAACCCTAACCCTGCCCCATGATTATCTTAAATGTTTTCTAAATTATTTGAACTGCACTGAGAAAACGTGGTCCTGAGAAATATAACTATCTATGGTGATTTAATGATGAGAGTGGGGGGAAAAAAGGCGGCAACACTAAAAGAGCCACGAGTATATCTAGAGGAAAATAAATTTAGCAAACTAAAGTACTGAGCATGGTCCTTGGGAGCGAGGGATGCTCCGCACCCCGGGTGACATATTGTGCCTGTCCGGCAATGCTCCGCGCGCCTGGGAATGCTCCACCGCGGGCGCGCACAGGGTTAACTGCAGGCCAAGCGGCCCGTGCATCCTATGCCCGCCCACATTCCGCCACTGAATGGAGGCCATGGTCTGATTCCGGCGGGGGTGATGTCGCCGCTCCGCATACAACCTTCCCACTGGCCAGGCCCCCAGCCCCTCCCGGGGCGACCCTGCGCTCCGCAGTCACGTTATCTTCACCACCATTCACACGGCCCGACGGGGGTTACAAAGCGGGACATTAAGAAGTCTGAGGACGTCGTCTCAGAATCTAGAAATGCTGGGCTAGAGACGTGGAGACAATTACCGGGGTTCTGAAGGCCCCCGTCGTCGACCAGCCTAGTAATCTAACCCCTTCCGTGATGTGACAGGGGGTCCTGTGTTTGCAGATCTGTTCCTTTGCCTGAATTTTGGAAAGAAAGCATGTTACAATTTGAGAAATGTGTGTGTGTGTGTGTGCCCTTTCATTAAGTCCCTATGAACCAAACAAAAGAGATCTTTCTCGATTTGCCCTTGTCTAACTTTACAGAGCACATCTCTGCTGCTGCTGCTGCTGCTGCTAAATCACTTCAGTCGTGTCCGACTCTGTGCGACCCCATAGACAGCAGCCCACCTCATAAAATATAAACTTAAAAAAAAATAGAACCAGTTTTTAAGTCGAGAGACCTAAATGAAAATAATATATTATGATCATATATCGTGCTCCACCAAATCTAATAATTATTCTTTTTGTAATAACCATATTTTTGATACCATCAGCTGGGTATATTTCCTAAAATATTTTATAGAATATATAAAACATAAAATAATGTGAATGCTTCATTTTTATCACCTATCCAACAACCATGAAAACTAGAGAAAGTGTGATTAAGTGGCAATACAAAGTGACATTTATTATCACTAGAGAAAGTAAACCGGCGTGTACAGAATGAGTAAAAGGAAATGCCCAATTCACTCCTTCAACTAGTAGAGAACCCACAAGGCCCCAGGCTCTGGTGATTCAAGAGTGTGTGGGACACCCTTGCCCTTCAGAGTATGTCTTGTGCTTCAGAATCTCCCAGTATTCCTGAGGAAGAGCATTGAATGAGGGGGCCAGAAATTAAAGAGTTAAGTACCAGGTGCTGCAGGAGCCCATGGGAGGGACATACAACTGGGTCAGGCTCTTGGATGTGTGCGGAGGTGACAGAAAGGGGGAATCAGCGAAGGCTCCCTGGAGGAAGAAATACTGAGCTGAAATCTGAAGAATGAAGTTAGGTCTGTGGTTCCCTAATTTTGTGGACATTAGACTCACCTGGGGAGGGACCTCCCTCGTGGTCCAAAGGCTGACTTCAGGCTCCCAACGCAAGGGGCCAGGTTCCACGCCTAGTCAGGAAATTAGAGCATCTAAGTATCTCACATGCCTCAACTAAGACCCAGAGCAGCCTCTGCACGCCCCCACCCCAGGGGGGAAAAAAAAAGTCATCTGGGGAGCTTCAAAAAATCCCTGTTGCCAAGGTCACACTCCTATTAAATCAGAATGTCTAGGGGTGAGAACCTGGCAACAGTGTTTTTAACGAGTATTTTAAAACCCAGGTAACCCCAACGTACAGCAAAGTTGTGGGAATTACTAAGACAAATGGAGGGAAGCCGACATTTTTCAGTTTCCTGAAGGAAAACGTTTGCCCAGCAGGCACGTAATAGTTTACTCATTGTTCTCGCTTCCAGCTTCTCCTCTGTACCGCCTGCCTCTAGTACACATTTCAGGAAATGTTATTGAAGTTGGAGAAAAAGCCAATCAAAATCTGGATATATAAGAAAACCAGGCACTCCAAAAGAATGCCAGCTGTCACTCCTTAGGGTCTGAAACTTACAATGCTAGGTCCTCCCCTAAAGATAAGGTAAAATGCAACATTCTGACAACTAGAGGGGGGAAATATGTAATTGTCACTTCATAGGCAATGGCAACCCACTCCAGTATTCTTGCCTGGAAAATCCCGTGGACGGAAGAGCCTGGCAGGCTACAGTCCATGGTGTCACAAAGAATCAGACACGACTGAGTGGCTTCAGGCAACAGTTGGGCTTCCCTGGTGGCTGAGAATCCACGTGCAATGCAGGAGACCTAGGTTTGATCCTTGGGTTAGAAAGATCTCCTGGAGAAGAGCATGGCAACCCACTCCAGTATTCTTGTCTGGAGAATCCCATGGACAGAGGAACCTGGTGGCCTACAATCAATGGGGTTGCAAAGAGTCAGACACAACCGAGCAACTAACACTTTGACTTCAGACAAGTTACAGGATTACTGTTTCTATCTTGAAAATGGCTGTCCCCTTTTAAAAAAAAGCACCACATCTGCTGTTATGGGTACATTAATCATGAACTGTCAAGAAAAACCTGAGGAAGAAGCCACTGGAAAGAATATTCCTCCAAGTGAGTGGAGGTAAACCATGCGGAGCAGAAGCTAGGGCTCTTCCACCCAGGGGCCACTTTCTCTGCCCACTGCTCTAGGAGCAGGATCTGCCCATCAAGCTCTCCTAGTTAAGCTCTGAGATGCTATTCTACCTGGGCATGAAATAGCCTCTTGGAATTTACCTCTTGCTATATAAATGACTTGGAAACGAACAGAGATCAAACCAGTCAATTCTAAAGGAAATCAGTCCTGAATATTCATTGGAAGGGCTGATGCTGAAACTGAAACGCCAATATTTTGGCCACCTGATGTGAAGAACTGACTCATTGGAAGAGACCCTGATGCTGGGAAAGACTGAAGGTGGCAGGAGAAGGGGATGACAGAGGATGAGATGGTTGGATGGCATCACTGACTCAATGGGCATGAGTTTGAGTAAGCTCTGGGAGTTGGTGACAAACAGGGAAGCTTGGTGTGCTACAGTTTGTGGGGTCAAAAACAGTCAGACATGACTGAGCGACTGAACTGACTGACTGATATAAATGGCAATTCCATGCCTGCATGCTGTGCCCGTGTGCTCAGGTGCATGGGGCTCTCTGCGACTCCACTGTACTGTAGCCTGCCAAGCTACTCTGTCCATGGGATTTCCCAGGCAAGAATACTTGAGTGGGTAGCCATTCCCTTCTCCAGGGGATCTTTCTGAACCAGGGATCGAACCTGGATCTCTTGCATTAGCAGTTGGAATCTTTACTACTGAGCTGCCTAGGGAGCCCAGAGCACTTTAAAAGGCGGGGGGAAAGAAATCCTCTTGTAATCCAGACTGAGGCAGGCGGCGTTTTCAGTAGATCAGTTACCACAGAATATGAACTTTTTTTTTTTTCCCAAGGGGCTGGGTGTTATTCCATTCCCCCACCCATCCCCCCACCAAGCACTGGTTGCAACTGTGACCCCATGGGATTAAAAATCCCTGTGACCTAGATTCAAGTCACAAAGGTGCTCCTCAATCAGGGCTGGGAATGGTCTGGAGAGACAGCACTCTTTTCATTAGTTGTCCCATACGTGATGCAATAAAGAGACCAAGTCTCTGAAACCAACCAATCAGCATAAATCTGTGCAAAGTGGAAGCTGACCTGAAATGAAGCCAGTTCCAGGCAAAGCCCAGGGACAGGGAGGGAGAAGGAATGGAGGAAAACAAGTGTGGATTTTGCAGCAGGCTTCCAAAGGGTAGCTGGGAGCTGTTGCTAAGCCCTGAAAATCAGTCAGGCAGGCTCTTCCAAAGATCGTTTTTCTCTTGAGCACAGTGAGGGAACACCTCCTCCTGTCTAAATGCAGTCTGTAATTTGCCAAGTGTTTTCACTGACATGACCTCATCTGAGCCTCACAGCCACCCTGTGAGGTTGGCAGGGCACGCATGATCTTCCACCTGCCTCTTCCCTGCCGCCCACAATTAACATTGTGAGAAACTAAGGCTTAGGGTGAGTGCCCTGTAGGGAACAGCTGCCCCTGAACCTGTCTGACTTACAGTGGTCTTTCTATTCACTGTATTTCTTCAGTACCATTAGTATTGGGTATCAGGCTCACCATCAGTAGCTCTTTTTAAACCACCCTCAGACCTCATGAAAAATACAGATTTTTAGACTTCACTTGGATCTGGGGCAGCACTGGGAAGACTATTTTTAACCTGCAGATTGCCCCGGTGATTCTGCTAAGAATCACTTTTGGTAGCTTGTCACCCAGACAAGACCCAGGAGGGTTTCACTTTGGTTCGCACTTCCTGTGAGCTCTTGGGTCTAGTGTTTCCTTAGTCTTGCTCCACAAATCAAACAGTTCATGTTTTAAAATGAATGAACCTATAAAAATTACTCCTGGGCTTCCCCCTCCTTTATCCCAGCATGGCCATTATGGTCTTGGTTCTGGGCCAGAACCACTCTTTTAAAGAAGGCAGCCCTTGGGCCTCCCTTCATCCTTTCAAACAGTGACTTGCAGAAAATCCAAGGCAGCGTCTCTTTCCTCTAGCATCCTAGTGTTCGGAATTGTCCCATGCTATTTATCCCCCTTTCTCCTACCTACCGCCCTTACTCAACTCTCATCAATCTTCCTTGGGCCTTCCCCCAACTGCTGGAGCCACCAGAGCTGATTTACAGCACAATTTCGTGCTTGGAATTATAGGAAACCATAAGCACAGCTCTATACATGGGTGTCTCAACAGCTCCCTAGGCTTGGCCAGCTTCTTTCTCAACTGCAAACTCTTAACTGGCCCCACAACCCACTTCCCTCATACAGATGACATCCCAAGTCCTTCAAGGGATAAACAATTGCCTTTCACACTGAATCAGTCTTCTCGAACTCAAGGTTAACTGAGCCTGCCCCTAATCCTTGTTAAAACCCCCAGAAACCCTGGTCACCTATCATGTGCCATCTTCACTTGCTTCCTCCAGGTTCCTCCAAACTTGGCTCAAACTGTCCGTCTAGTCAAAGCTATGGTTTTCCAGTAGTCATGTACGGATGTGAGAGCTGGACCATAAAGAAAGCTGAATGCAGAAGAACTGATGCTTCTGAACTGTGGTGCTGGAGAAGACTCCTGAGAGTCCCTTCCTTGGACTGCAAGATAAATGATCCTAAAGGAATCAGTGAATCCTAAAGGAAATCAGTCCTGAATATTCATTGGAGGGACTGATGCTGAAACTCCAACACTTTGGCCACCTGATGCGAAGAACTGACATTGTAAAAGACCCTGATGCTGGGTAAGACTGAAGGCAGGAGGGGACAACAGAGGATGAGATGGTTGGATGGCACCACAGACTTGATGGACATGAGTCTGAGCAAGCTCCAGGAGATGGTGATGTACAGGGAGGTCTGGCGTGCTGCAGTCCACAGAGTCACAAAGAGTCGGACATGACTGAGCGACTGAACTGTACTGGGTCTCAGAACCTTCAGCATCCCCCCAAAAATCCACTCAGGCCTTGAATCAATGAACTCTCAGGGATATCACTGCACTCATCTCAAACATATGTCCATGGCATTGGGCAGGATGCTGGAAGACAGTCATGAGTAACACTGATGTGGTTCCTGTCTATATGCAGTTGGTAGCCAATTTGGAAAGGCAGTTAACAAGGGATCAAACATTGTAGCTGTCAACTTTGGATGCACATTAGATCAGGGCTTATCCATGACATGGGATGAAATATCTTGGTGCCAGTTCTGGGGAATCAAGAGGTATTCTCCAAGCTTCTTAACTCACAGGGTTATTCTCATAGCATTTCTTGCCTTCCATCCATTCCTTAGAGGACTCCTGTGGAATTTCAACTACACAGATAACCTTCTGCCATTCCTTGTCTCTACGACTGGGGCCTGAATGGGTATGTGGTGCTGCGATGATGGCTGCAGTCAGTGGGTCTCACAGTGCAGAGTATCACTCCCCGCACACTCTCACCAATGGGCAGCTCTGAAGACTTCAGAAGGCAAATGAAGAACTGTGAACAAGGATTTTCCTTTAAACTTTATTTGGGGGGTGGGGGTGGGGGCTAATGCTTTTATTATCTGTATTGGGGTCTAATCAGGTCAAAAGAAAAAAAACAACACATGGGAACTAGCATCAGAACAATGAAATACATACAGCTGACAAATATTTAACTCCCTTTCCTCATCTATAAAATGGGATCATTATAGATAAAACCTCAAAGTCTGCTATGAAAATTAATGGTTACTTCAGTAAAAAGCCGGTTATGTAACACCACACAATAAGTGGCATTTATTATTTCTTTTAATCTCTGAAAAGGCTGGAAAATGCTGTTTTATGATTCACAGATCTACAAATAAATCTCCAGGGAGGTTGTACCAATGCACACTCCCATCTGCAGTCCACAAGAATACCTAATTTTAGCTCCTCCACCACAGAGCATCATTCTTAAAAGTTGACAATTTGATAGATAAAACTGATATAAAGTTATTTTAACTTTCATTTTGTTCTTTCATTTTATTAATTCTAGTGAACTTTTTCCCATATTTCTATTTTGTCTATATTTTGTCTAAATCTACTTTTTACATATAAAATTAAAAATTTTAAACATAATTGCCTTTTGATTTACAACTTTTGCTTTTATGCTTGTCTTGAGATTATATATTCACCTTTATCACCTTTTAGTTCTATTTCTAAAAAGTATTTTTTAGATCCACATGGAATTTATTTTAGACTATGATGTAAAATATCTAATTTAACTTTTCCTTAATTTCTTCTACTAGGAAGATATAATTCCTTCTATATAGTTCTATATAATTCATTCTTTCCCTATTGATTGGAAATACCATTTTCATTCTTTCGATGACTTTAACCATCTCGTCTTATAATATCAGCACGTTTTAATTATCATAGCCTTGTAGTGTATTTTAGTATCAGGTAATGTGAATTCACGGGGGAAAAATCTTGATACTCCATCTTGTTTGTGTGACACACACTTGTTTGTGCACACTGTCGCCTTAAGTAAAACATACTACTTTGGGTAAAGCAACCTAAGTTGAGATACTTTATATGATGAAACAGAATGCAGTCATTAGAAAGCTTTTCCAAGAGGAGTTATACTTTGGCTATAACATTAAAAGATTCAGGTTAAATAATATGATCTGACTGTTAAAACCAACAAATTACCTGTCTGTATGCACAGAACACAGATTGTAAATAAATATATTACAGTCTTAGTGGCAAGCTGTTTATAAGTAACAGGACAATTTTTAGCTGTATCTTAGCTGTATCTTTCAGCCTTTCCCAAATTTTCTACAGTGAATGTGCTTTACTGTTACAAGCAAAACAATTAGTAATTAAAATTACTGAAATGTTTTAAGGTCCACCCCCAGTACTGGTCAGGAAGGTTGGAGTCGTCAATCCCCCTCACCTCCACTCCCAGATGATACTGGCTCTCTCTCCCCAGAGGGAGTCATGGATGGTATCCAGCCCTGAAAGAGCTCAACCTCTTGATCAGAGAGACGCTGCCATTACAACACATTAAATGCAAAATAACAGCACCTAGAATCTCCCCATGATCCTCTGTATTGCCAGCTGGGAGAGGGCTGCGGGTGTCACCTCCTACTCCCCTCTCCGAACCCCACCCAGAAGGGCTAGGCGGATACAGAGATGGTGCACTGCATCAGGGAGGTATGCAAATGCTGGCATGCCTCTGACCTTCTAATCCTATCAGGGATGCTTAGGGTGTTAATTTGACCATGTTTCACAGCTCATAAATCTAGCTGGGGGCAAAGCTGAGCTGCCAGATGCCATCAAGCAAAACGCCTTCTGAGGTTGGCAGTTGGGAGTAAAACAGCCCAGACCGTGCCTCAATAAAGTCCAATAGAGAGCTTTGTATGTGGGGGACTGGAAAGTAGCGCTCACGTTTTGATACAAAGGAACAAAACTGTGGGAAATGTGCACTTCTGATTATCTGGACTGGTGGTCTCCCCCATGCCCCGCCTGCCCACTGAGCCATGATCCTCATTCATTCACTGTTCTTTGCACACAGATGGATCTATCTTGTTCCCAAACAACTGCTTGCAGAGACTCCTGTCAGATAAATTTTTTTAATCCCTGTCAGTAAACACAAACTAATTTCGCTACCAGGGAATCTGCTAGCCTTTTTACATTGAAATCTACTAAACTTCAGGCAGATCGTTTCTGTCTAGATTCATTCTCCCTTTATTTAGTTTTCAGAACAGAAACATTCTCCTCTTTCTGGGACAGAACATTGCCCCAGAAGAGATCCCCCCATTTTCTCTTTACAAAGGTAGGGAAGAAACTAATAAATCAGTTTCAACCTCTGGATTACAGCTTCATCCAGAATTCATCTGTTCCTCCAACTGGTCAGTTCACAATTGGGCTGATTTGAAATTCTAAGTAAAAACATCCTTTCCAGTGTCTGTTTCAAGAGGGGAGGCAATGAGGCAAGCAGTTAGAATTTCAACTTCCTTCTAGGTCCAAGCCTCTTTGAAGGCATACTGGCACAGTTTTCTGCCTTCAGAGTTATAAAGCTCCTCTGACAGATTCTGCACATCAACTAGGGTGAGGAGAGCTGGTTCCAGGAGAGGCACAAGGCAGTTAATTCCCCTGAAACTTACAAAGTACCAGCAAAGACCTACCGGCTCTGCATCTCCACATGGTAGAAGCAACCAGTGATATTTCCAGAACCTAGATGAGAAACTCCTGTCTCCCCTGAGCTGATTCACTGGCTGCCAAGAGCACAGCACCTATGGAGGGTTGCAGAAAACAGGCGAAAGGAAATCGGAAAAAACTTACCAGCCATGGTTTTGGGCAAGTTTAACTCTGGAGCTCCAGTTCCCTTCATGTGGGATTATCTGGTTTATGATGCAGACATTTAATACATGGTAACTGTGGTTACTGGTAGAACTGATGGTGAGTTGATAACTGTGATTTCTGGTATTATTATGGGTGGTAAATTTAAAAAATGATAACTGATTATTGTCAGTAATGGATTTGATAAATAACTTGTTATTGTTGCTGCTGATAATGCTACTACTAGCCATTTCTTCATATAATGGTGCATGCTAAGCCACTTATAGTTGGGTCTGACTCTGTGCGGCCCTATAGACTAGTATGCCAGGCTCCTCCGTCCATGGGATTTTCCAGGCAAGAGTACTGGAGTGGGCTGACATTTCCTTCTCCAGGCAACTCACTCTAGTATTTTTTAAAAATAAAGTCTTTACTGAATGTTACATTTTTTTTTTTTTTAAATGTTTGGTTTTTTGGCCCCAAGGCATGTGGAATCTTAGCTCCACCATCAGGGATCAAAACCTCAACCGCTGCATTGAAGGCAAAATCTTAACCACTGAACCGCCAGGGATGTCCCCACTCTAGTATTCTTGCCTGGAGAATTCCATGGACAGAGGAGCCTGGCAGCCTACAGTCCATAAGGTCACAGAGAGTCAGAAATGACTGAGCAACTAACGCACATACAAGACAGACTAACAGAATGAGTGAAGATCATATAAGCCAGTTCACTCACTTAACAACTGTTTTTTGGGCCCATCTATGTGCCAGGGACTGTTGGAGGCACTGGTGCTACACTGACGGAATCCACCCTTGTGAAGTTTACCTTTCAGTGTGGGGAGACCAGGAATAACTGTTAATTAAATCATCTACAATGTCTTAGTTTAATAGGGAAAACTAGAGCAGGGTAAGGAGGATGTGGAGAGAACTGGGAGAGAAGGGGGAGTATGCAACGGCATTCCAAATAAGGTGGTTCTGGAGAAACTTCCTGAGGTGACATCTGAACAACCAGGAAATAGGGGAAATGAATCATGCAAGAATGCTGGGGAAGAGCATTTGAGTTGCAAAACAGCCCTTGCCAAGGATCTGAGGGTGGGGACACCCACGCTAAGAAGGCTGGAGTGGCCAGGAACAGAGTGGGAAACAGCATCACAGTGGTGCAGCAGCAGGTCGCGAAGGGTCAAGCTGGGCATTTCAAGGACTTCAGCTTTTTACTCTCTGTTAAGTGGGGACGCACTGCAGTTTTGTGACATAGCTGACTGATGCTTCAACAGGATCACTGTGGCTTCCGAACTGCAAGACTAACAGATGCGGGGGTGGGGTTAGGGAGAGGTTGCTAGCCGACAAGGGTGAAAAGCAGGGAGGCCAACTGACTTAAGCAGGCAGTGAGGGGAAGAGGACGTCCGACTTACAACTAGAATGGAAAGGGCTTTCATTATGAAGACTGATGGCAGAGCAGGTTTGAAGAATTTTTTAAATTAATTTTTATTGGAGTACAGTTGCTTTACAATGTTCTGTTAGTTCCTGCTGTACAGCAAAGTGAATCAGTTACACGCACTCATACAGCCCCTCTTCCTTGGCTTTCCTTTCCATTTAGGTCACTACACAACACCGGGTTCCCTGTACTATACAGTGGTTTCTCACTAGTTGTCTGTTTCATACACAGTAATGTATATATGTCAATCCCAATCCCCCAATCCATCCCCATGTCTTGGAGGGATTTCCTAGTTCTGTTTTGGTCACACTTTTGCAGACTTATACAGCTTAAAAAAAAAAAAAAAAAACCACTTAGATATTATTTAACTCAAATCTTATCTTCAAACAAAATTTTTAAACGAGAGCACAAAGTACAAACTTCTGAAATACAGGATGCAAAGTTCACTCTCATTCTACCCCGAAATCTCCTGCCACTCAGATCTCTTCCTCAGCACAAATATGCTTGTGTTAAATATTTCTTCTCTATATTTTACATCAGTAACTTACTACCCAGAGTTCCGAACCTTTTCTTTTCTCCACTCCATAATCTATCTTGATTAGTACACGTAGATCTGGCTCCTTCTCTTTATGATTCCAGACATTCTAGCATACAGATGCGATGTGCTATTTATAACTTTGTCTTTCCAAGTAATGCCGCAATGTATTTCCTTATCACAGGTCCTGTTACTCAAAGGGTATACCCATTTAAAATTTGGACAAGTATTGCTCAACTTTCCTTCTAGATGATGTTTCTCAATGAAGCAAGAGACATATTCTCCACCACCAGTGGAACTCTACTAGTCGCTATCAGCATCCTTCTGTGCCCACTGGTAACTAGCTGCTGGCCCCAATCCCAAGGGCTCTTTTTCTCACAGAAAAAAGAGAGAAGTTCCTCCACAACTTGCCCAAATCCAGCAACTAAAGCACTAACACCAGGCAGAAGCAGCAGTTTTCAGTCCGCTGACTGGCCAGTGCCTCAGTGTTAAATACTCTGAAGATTCTTCCCTGTCTACTAGTAGGAGAGGTGAAAATTGGTATCGCAGTATATAGTTAACCTGTATCTCTCTTCTGTAAATGCTGTTTTAATTTTCTTTATACTGCTCATTTTCTATTAGGTTGTTGGTGTTGACTCCTGATTTTCAAACATTTAATGTAAATAAGAAAATTCCTTGTATGTTGTAAACATTTCTTACAGTCTGCCATTCACTTTTCACTTTGTTTGCAGACAAAACTTTTGTGAAGCTGGATTTCATCTCTCTCTCCAGAACTTCTGGATTTTGTTATAACTGAACGGCATTATTATACCAACGCTGTCCTATGTTTTTCTTCTTGTAATTTTGCAGTTTCATTTTTCTATCATTATATACTTGACTCAACTGAAGTATTTTGGTGTAACAAGGGTCCAACTTTATTTTGTCCAGATGGCCCCTCGCTGGTTGCCAAGACAATTATCTTTCCCAATCTCACAATATCCTACCTTTACCATATACTGTAGGTTTCAGACCATTTCTGGATTCTGTATTTCATTTCAGTGATTAGTTTATGTGCCAGTATTACTGTTTTAATAATAGTCTTAAAATATTTTTAATAAGTGATACAGCTAGCAGCCTTTCAGAAATCTTCTCAGCAACTTTTTATAAGAATCCTTGTACATTTCTTTTCCACAGTAGCCTTACAATCAGTGTGCAGTCTCCCACCCTTTCCCTCAAAAGGGTCATGTTATTTTTTAGATTAATTTTGGAGTCTGGTTGATTCACAATGTTGTGTTAGTTTCTGCTGTACAGCGAAGTTAATCAGTTATACATATATGTTAAGCGAAAGTGAAAGTCACTCAGCTGCGTCCGACTCTTTGCAACCCCATGGACTGAAAACCATGGAATTCTCCAGGCCAGAATACTTGAGTGGGTAGCTTTTCCCTTCTCCAGGGGATCTTCCCAACCCAGGCATCGAACCCAGGTCTCCTGCACTGGAGGCAGACTCTTAATCAGCTGAGCCACACAAAAGAAGCCCAAGAATATTGGAGTTGGTATCCATTCTGTTTTTTATTCCATTTCCATACAGGTCATTACAGAGTACTGAGTAGAGGTCCCTGTGTTATAAAGTAGGTTCTTATCATTAATAGTTATCTATTTTATATATAGTAATGCATATATGTAAATCCAGTATGTTACTGACATTGAAGTCACTCAGTCGTGTCTGACTCTTTGCGACCCCATGGACTGTAGCCTACCAGGCTCCTCTGTCCATGGAATTTTCCAGGCAAGAATACTGGAGTGGGTTGCCATTTCCTTCTCCAGGAGATCTTCCCAACCCAGGGATCGAACCCGGGTCTCCTGCATTGTAGGCAGATGCTTTACTGTCTGAGCCACCAGGGGTCATATGTTATTAATGCTGCTGCTGCTGCTAAGTCGCTTCAGGTGTCATATTAAATCATGGCAAATGTATATACTTATTTAAGGAGACCCAAAATCATTATAATACTAAACTTTTCTGCCCAGGAATGGCATATAGTATTCTATTTGTGCCAGTCTTATTTTATCCCTACATAACATTATTTTCGGAGAAGGCGATGACACCCCACTCCAGTACTCTTGTCTGGAAAATCCCATGGACGGAGGAGCCTGGTGGGTTGCAGCCCATGGGGTGGTGAAGAGTTGGACACGACTGAGCGACTTCCCTTTCACTTTTTACTTTCATGCATTGAAATGCATGAAATGGCAACCCATTCCAGTGTTCTTGCCTGGAGAATCCCAGGGACGGGGGGAACCTGGTGGGCTGCCGTCTATGGGATCACACAGAGTCGGACACGACTAAAGTGACTTAGCAGCAGCAACATTATTTTCTTTTTGTTTCCTCTTAATATACCCAGAAGTAGACTCCTTCATTTTACTGGTAATGTCAAATTGTTTTTCAAAGCACTCAGACCCACAGCAGTAAGAGATCCACATCCTCTAATACTTGCACTGTCAAATTTTTAATTTTTGTCAATTTCAGCAGGTGTAAAATGGTATTACATGTTACCTAATTTGAATTTTCCTGATTACCAATACGTCTAAGCATTTTTTTGACTGCTCAGTAGCCACTAGGGTCTTCCATTTTGAGAAATGCCTGTTTTTAACTCACTTTTTCTGTAGTTTAATATATTCTGGATATGAATCCTTTGCCCTTTAAATGTATTGCAAATATTTTTCTCCCACTTTGTGACTTGCCTCTTTACTTTCTTTACAGAAATCATTTGATAACAAGGATGTTCTTAATTTTAATATAGTCAAACTTATTATCTTTCCTTTTAGGATGACATCTTTTTTGAAGCTCAGTTAGAAGCTCTTTGTTATTCCCAATCAGGAAGTCTTCTATATTTTCTTAACATTTAAAATACTTCGATTTTTGTATCAAGCCTGGAAGTGATTTTGTGTATGCATCTAGATATACATTTTTTTCCCCATATGCATAACCAGTTGTTTCATAACAATTTACTGAACAGTTCGTTCTTCCCACATGATCTGTAATGCTACCTCTGGCGTATACAAAAATCCCATTCATTCTCTGCTCAGTTGGTCGGGTGAGTGTGTCCCTGCACCATTATTATGCTTACTTACTACAGCCTTAAAGTTATTCTTGACCTCTGGTCCTCCTGGTTGTCTTCTTACTCTTCAGGAAGGTCCTGCCTATTCTTAGCCCTTCACAGATTATTTCTTACTCATTCTAGATTCTTTCATATGTTTTGGGAGAGAAAAACGTACGTCACCTAAGATCCCCATTTTTGTTGGAGTGCTCTTTTACCTTCCTTCCCCCGCCTTTCCAGTTGTATTTCTACTTTAAGTGATTATAGTCCTGCCAGAAAACTCAAAAATAATAAAAGAATATACAGTAAAAAGTCTCTTTAACAAACTCTCCCCTGGTACCCAGGTGCCCTCCCAATAGTTTGTGTGTATCCTGCAGGCATTTCATGCATAAAGCAGCTAATGTATATTGCACTTTTTCCTATTTTATACAAACGAGAGTAACAAATCAAACACAGCTGCCAACCGCTTGCTGCTTCATTTATTGTATCGTGAAGATTATTCCGTATCAGTTAATAAAGCTCTTCTCGTTTTACACAAGTGTAATTTCAGTCTGTTTACCAATTTCTTTGTTCATCATGCTTCTTGCAGTCCATTCCTTCCTTTCTGGATTCAACTGCCTTTTTTCCTTAACAACAACCCTGAGTTCTTCCAGCAAAATCTGAAAATGTGTTTTTCAGCCTCTCTGTTGAATGCTAACTTATCTCTGTATGGAATTCAAGGCTATCACCCATTCTTTTCATCACTTATAACTTATTTTGTTTCCTTCTGGTCCATACTGCTGCCACTGAGAAAGCCTGCTCCCAGTGCAATTATTCCTTTGCAGATAATGTCTTTTTAGTTGCTTTTAGATTTTTCTCATCTTTTGCAATTGTACTATATGTCTAGAAGCGTACTTGTTTTTATTCACCACTTTAAATATGTTATGTCTTTTCATTTGAAGATCTATATCTTTTATAAATTCTGAAAAAAAAAAACTTCAAACCTCTTCTCTCCCCTATTCTTGATGTTGGATCTTCTCATCCTGTTCTCCATGCTTCTTAGCTTTTTCTTATTCCCATCCCCTCCTCTGTTATAACTGGGTACTTTCTTGATTTATCTTCTAGTTTACCAGTTCTCTCTTCACATATGCCCAATTTGTGGTTTAATCTGTCCACCAAGCTCTTTCACTAATCACACATTTTTTAGTTCCAAAAGACTTAGTCTTTCAAATCTACTCTGCCTTTTTTCAGTGTCATCTTTCCTACTGGTTTTTATATTTTCCTCTCCCAGTCAATCATTTTAAATATTGTTACGATGCTTCTGACCTGCGGTGTTGGAGAAGACTCTTGAGAGTCTCTCAGACTGCAAGGACATCCAACCAGTCCATTCTAAAGGAGATCACCCCTGGGTGTTCTTTGGAAGGAATGACACTAAAGCTGAAACTCGTGTACTTTGGCCACCTCATGGGAAGAGCTGACTCATTGGAAAAAACTCTGATGCTGGGAGGGATTGGGGGCAGGAGGAGAAGGGGATGACAGAGGATGAGATGGCTGGATGGCATCACCAACTTGATGGACATGAGTCTGAGTGAATTCCGAGAGATGGTGATGGACAGGGAGGCCTGGCACGCTGTGATTCATGGGGTCGCAAAGAGTTGGACACGACTGAGCGACTGAACTGAACTGATTCTGTAATTATCCTATATTAAGTTTGTAGGGGTGCTAAACCTCTAAGGTTGTTATCTGCTGACTTTTACTCACAGTGGACTGTTTCGGACTTCTGATCATGTGAGCGGAGTTTGTTTCTTCTGTACTGTAGCAATATGATGCAGTTAAGATTGTGGGTATGTATTCTTTCCCCAACCAGGCTCCTGTACTGTCCGTGTGCTTTTGTGAGTCATTTTCACACTAAGATCTTCAGCCACCTAGTGACATACATACCTCACACTGTGAGCTTCTTAAGGTTTCATCCGAACAAAGATGAAAAAAAAGGTTTTCATCTGAACCAGTGGCTAATCAATTTTGTTTGTTTTAAAATTCTATGTTCTGTAGCTCCATGACAAGTGAAAAACCCCAAGCAGCGGTCCGGGGAATTCAGGGAAATAATAATAATATAATTACAATAACCAGCTTTTGCCAGTCACAGTACTTACTAGTACATACAGAAAATCATTTAGTTTCCTCAACAAACCTATACCTGCCTGCCAAGTCGCTTCAGTTGTGTCCGACTCTGTGCGACCCCATCCCTGGGATTCTCCAGGCAAGAACAATGGAGTGGGTTGCAATTTCCTTCTCCAATGCAGAAAAGTGAAAGTAAAGTCGCTCAGTAGTATCCGACTCTTCGCAACCCCATGGACTGCAGCCCACCAGGCTCCTCCGTCCACTGGATTTTCTAGGCAAGAGTACTGGAGTGGGGTGCCATTGCCTTCTCCGCAACAAACCTATAAGTACTGTAATTTGTTCAAGGTTGTACAGCTGGTATGGAATAGGCTAAAATTCAAATCCACATTCATCTGACTCTAGAGCCCAATCACTTAATAACTCTTCACTCAAGTAAAACTTATTTGAGGAACTATTATGTGTCAGCATGTGCTAAGTGATGGGTCTAAGGGATAAAGCAAACATTATTTTTCTTCTACCTTGCAAATTATCTGTGAGGGACTAGAGTTTCCATTTTCCTCTTAGTTTCCAATTTGTTGCAGACCAAAATCTTAGGTAAAGAAATTTAAGGGACTTCCCTGCTGGTCCAGTGGTTAAGACTCTGTGCTCCCAATGCAGGGGGCATGGGTTCATTCCCTGGTTAGGGAGCTAAGATCTTATATGCTGCAATGATGCGGCCTTGAAGAAAAAAAAAAAGAAAGAAATTTAAAACACTGTATCAATGTCAAACTGCCCTCAAAGTCTCCTCTCAATTTTTGTTTTCATCTCTGCATGGGCTGGAAACAAACAGTCTGCAGGCCACTTTCACGCAGCACTGCTCTACAGTGTACTGGAAGGCCATCTGGAGGGCTCTGTGCAGACTTTGTGATGGTGATGACAACAACTGTGGATGGGTAACAAAGTGGAGAGGACACTTCTGACAATGATGGTTTGTATGTGGACAGCAAGAACCTTCTAAGAAGCTATAACTGAGATTTTAGGTCACAGTCTTCCTCAGCTAGTAAAGCATGAGGAGGAGGAGGTGGGTACGGATTCAGTAGGCTAACTTTATACAAATCTGACCGTTCTCCTAGTGAAGAATGTATACCACCACTTGCTTCCTCTGTTACTCTACTCCTCTGATAAGACAGGACAGTAGGAAAAGGGCCAGTCAGGAATACTAATCACAAAAGCTTAGGGAAATTTATTGCAAATTTTCTTTCCTCATCAACGTGCAAAGAAAAGGATCGCACATGCTTAGGAACTAGCACGCGGACACGTTAACATTATCCCAACTCAAGCAGTAAGAAAGCTGCTGAAAAGTATTTCAAAGCTAAATGACTTATGAGTTATTTGCACCACTATTCTCTTACTATCGAAAGCAGGGAACTGATCATACACACAGACATTTAGCATTTAAGAGTAATAAATACCACTAACTTTTAAGGTTTGTAAACTCATAAATTTTCTATATGATACAGAAGACAGAAATATATTCCTATGCCTCTTTTATAAGTTAAGACAGATTTCCCGGGGGTATTCCCTGGTGCTCCAGGGGTCAGGACTCTGCTCTCTCACTGCTGAGGGCCTGGGTTCAATCCCTGGCTGGAGAATTAAAATCCTGCAAGCTGTACAATGTGGCAAAAAAAAAAAAAAAAAAAAAAGAGAGACAGATTTTCCAGGAAAGAGCTTGAAGGTTTGCCAAAACTTATGCTGGGTAGACTAAATGTCTAAAAGCATATGACAGCTACTTTCATCTTAAAGCATCTGAGGAGGCATGGTCACAGCGTTCAGTATTTCAAATTTTAAACTGCAGTCTCTATCACTAGTAGACTCAAAACTACGTTATTTTCCTGCAATTGTGGTTTATTGTAATCTTAATCCATTTTTTTCAAAGACCATTCAATACATTTATACTATTCCAGTAATTACCATGCTACCAAGAAAAACAAGTGAACAGTTTATTAAGAATTAAATGAGGGTATGGAATGTGATACAGTACAAGACACTCAAGATGGATACAATAGTACTACTCACACACAAAGTTAAATCTCTTAAAAAAAAATCATAAGACAGAAGAAAAAGCAATTCCATCATCATAAAGTATTTCATGCAAAAACTTCAAAGAAATCCCCAGTCCCCCCCCACCCCTAAGCTCCTAACAAAAAGCTATCTGAAATATGCCATGCTAACATATTAACCACAATATAATCATTAATAGAAAAGCAACACACTAAGTAAGAAATGAATTAGATGAAACAACACAGGCTGCAAAATCGTAAACTCATAGACCACGATGGTTTTACATGATAAGCAATTCCAGATTCACTCATAAGGTGAGCAATACGAGCTAAATGTTGAGAGAGAAGGTATGTAAATATAAACTCCACTAACTCATCTCATTATCTTCTAATTATAAAACCTGGAAGCTTCCAGAACCTGAAAAATTATATAAAATTTGGCATACTCCATTTGTGTTTCAAGAAACGACTTTAGGATCATATTTGCAATTATTAGAGAGCTGTATAAAAAGCACTTTATGGTCAGGAACTGACCTCTTAAATAATGATCACAATTTACATCAATAGAAACAACTCCAGATATGCATTTACTGTGAATAACTCTTACTCAAGATAAGAAACATGATTTTCTAGCACTTTATGTACAAATTACTGCAAAGGCCCAGTTAATTTAGGGACTGAATAAAATGTAAAATGAATGTGAACTGGTACAGAGAGTGAACAGGAACAGCCTCATTAACAGAGGTTTAAGTGGGTAACAATCTTGCCTTGACTTCCAAGAGAATGAGAGTCAACAAATGCCAAGCTGTAACTCATGTCTCTATACCAAGATGCATTAGCATATTTCGTGGAAAAGTAGTTTTACCTTAAAAAGTAGGAATGGCATTTTATGGGATGGTATTCCCCTCCACAGCTGCCAAACAAGCCTGGTCACCAGGCGATGCACAGAGTGTATTTCCAAGTGGGTGTAACATGTCAAGTGGGTGTAACATGTCACAATGAGGCAACCCAGAAGCGGAAGCACCCATCTCATGGCACCTGCCTATTCAGCAGGCCAGGAGAGAACTGGGACACCCACGTGTCAGGGTCTTGGGTTGCGCTTACCTATGGTGTATACACTGGTTATACATGAAACAGTAAGGCCAAAGAAAAAGAACAGGAGAAAAACTACCCACTCCCATCTGCTATTTTTTTCCCTTTAAATTTAAGGTAATTAGAACAGATTCGAAAAATTTCAGGATTACCCTTCCCACATCTGAAATTCAACCTCCTATTTACATTCCATGAAAACAACACTGTAATTGTTCTCTAAAAGACAGAAGCTGTTGCTCTAATTTTCACAAAATAACATGAGAAAAATTTTCCATGTGAAACCCAGAGTGTGAGGCTTGTAAAGAAGTGTCTGTAATAATCAGGACTGTGATAGTTAAGAGCTCTTTGGAATGTGTGTTATACATACAAAGTTATCACAAATTAAACTCCCAGAGTATTTATGAAACAAGTTCTTAAATGGGAAAGATTATCTATGAGAGATAAATGCTTCCATCAGCAAATTAAATCTGAGGGATCAATCTTTCCAAGTGATAAGGTGTCTGCTAACAATTCAACACAGCCTCTGGAATCAAACATCAAAGATCACTCAATCATGATGATTCAAGATGAAGTACAGATGAGCAGTACATATGAAAAAAATTTGTAAACCGCTGCCATTCTAAAACAGTAGATTTATATTACAAAGCAATGTAAATAAATATTGGGCTAGTACAAAAGCTCTTATTTACAGTTTTACAAATGAAACTGTATTCAGTGTAAATGCTGTGCTTTGAAGAACACAGTACTATATTAGTAAAATGAGTTCTGTTGAGGGGAATAACAGTTTCTGTTAGAATCAATGTATAATGTATAAAAGATTCAAGTTAACTCTGTTTATAATTTAGTACAGACAAACCCAGTTTAACCTGGAATGGCATCTGTTAAAGTGCTGAAAAACAGGAAATATTTAGAAAACACTGTACATTATTAAAGCTTTATCAAGTCAGAATGTTAAAACCCTTTCACATTTTTAACCTTTTGCCACAGGGTTGTGGACAAGATGATTTTTCTCAGCAAAGGAGTAAAACTTACGAGGCCACCAGCTGCTTAGATGATTTTAGGTTCGGTGGTGCTAGTTTCCTAAAACAACTATTTACCCATCAACCATACCTTCAGGCCTTACAATCTGGTAAGTAATTAAATATTCAGGATAAGCCTGGAAGAGAAAGATTAATTCAAAAATTGGTAAATAAAATTTTTGAATGGAGACTTATTCTAAGGATTCCTTATCTTCAGGGAAGAAGCTCTAAATTAGTGTCGTAGATCAGAATCAAAGGGCCTCTTCTCAAAACAGTTTTACGTGACTGCAATCCCTTCGATTCTCAATCAGCAGGTCTAGGATGACTACTGAGCATGTGTTGGTCTTTAGGAATTGAGGTTATCCTGATACATATCCCCAGAACATAATGCTGCTCTAGAGATGCTTCTGACTGCATCTATGCCAGTAAGAGCAAGCGGGAGTGACACATTTCTTTGCTACAGAGAGGTTAACTATTAAAATAAATACAGGATTCTAATTAATTACATTTTACAGAAGCTTAAAATAAATTCAGAATAGCTGGCAAAATCTGAATAAGGTATGTAGGTTAGATTTACTACACCAATGATATTTTCCTGATTTTAACAATTTTAAGACAATGTCCTTAAAATAAAGGTATATTTAGGAAATACATCCTGAAGTATTTAAGTGTAAAGGAAGATGCTTACACCTTACTTCCAAGCAGCTCAGGGAAAAAAAAAAAGGATATACATATAGTAGGGAGACTATGATAAAGGAGAGAGAATGCTAAAGTATTAACATTTTTAATATCTGGGTAAAGGGTCTAAGGCAATTCTCTTTACTATTATTGCAACTTTTAAGTCTGAAATAATTTACAAATAAAAGTTAAAAAGAAATCCAGTTTGTAAGGCACTCTACCTTGTTAATTTAAAAGATTAGTAAAAGGTTGAAGTACAGCTCTAAAGTATTGCTGAAAATGAACAAATAAAACTGAATTACCTGTTCTCCTCTGTAAATAACATACTCAGCTAATGCCAGGCCATTCACACTAGGCCGACCAGTGACGGAGTGGTGCCCTGGAGGAGAGTGCGCCATTTTCATTGCACTGAACTGCAGGAAAGACTTTCCCAAGGTTACACGGCAGAAGAGCAGCTGCCTATAACAGTGAGAAGGAAAAGATTTCCCTGGGACAAGGCCACACAGGACAGTTTTATTTATGTACATTATATAAGCTTTTGAATGCATTTATACATAAACACAATTGTTTTCATTATTTTACCCTTCAAAGAGTTTTTAAAGAATATTTTCCACTACTCTAATGAAATAATTTGTCACTTTAATTAATCCTCATTGTAACTATAAAATACTATCTTAGAGAGATTATAATAATCTTTAAGTGATACTGACTCTGCCATCCTGCTTGTATCCCAGCAAAAGTACAAATCATAGCCCAAGTGAGGAGGAGGAGGAAGAGGTTTTAAGGGACTTCCATGAAGTGTCTTACAAAGCTGAACATTTATCCAGATAAGTCCTATTGATTCCACTTTCAAAATATATCTTTCCTCTAAATTCTACTGTCGCTATTAAGGCCAAATTGCCCAAATTTTCACCCGGACTATAACAGTGGCCTTTGAGCTACCTTTTCTGTTTTTACTCTAATAAATTATTTTCCATCTAAGCTACTGGTGATTTAGGAAAAAGACAAAACAGCAAAACCATAAATCAGATGACACTACTTTTCTACTTAAAACCTTTTAGAGACTGTTCACTGTGCCTAAAAGAAAACCCAAATTTCTTATAATGACCCCAAATTCTCCAACTTTACTCCGTGTTCATTACACCTAGACACATTAGTTTTTCTTCCTGCAGGCCAAACTTTCTTGCCCCAAGGCCATCAGACACGCTGTTTCTTTTACCATCTAGAATGATATGTCCTACCACTCTTCAACTGGCTAACAGTCATTTTTCAAGTTCAGCTGAAATGTTTCTTCTTCAAATATGTCTTTCCTCAGCAGAAGTTTAGGTTGTACTACTTTCTCACTCCCCATGGGCATATGATTGGCCTTCCTTAGGTCCAACAAACTGTTTCTCTCTCTAAGCTAATTTTCTTTTTACAGGAGAAAAGGGAGATCTGATGGCCTGATGATTCTGTCTCCAAAGAAGATAGGCTATATTTTTTATTCTAAATATGCTCTTTGCAAATTTTCTTAGCATTTCTAATAGAGTTTCTATTATAGTCACAATCAATCCATGATAATTCAGCACACAGAAATCTTAAGTTAATAAATTTACTTCCAGACATACAAGCATTGTACTTCAAAGACAACTGAGAAGAGGTACTAGAACACTGCTTACTATTAATAGTCAGAACTATTTAGCCTCCAGATGACATATGACAAGTAAAGATAGCAGTGTCCAATTTACAGACTCTCAAGAAATTACAAGCCTCCTAGCCATTCCAACCTATGATCTGAAGTAGAAGCGGGTGGGAGTCATACCCAGGAGGTCTGGCTTTGGACACCTACATGAGTCTAAGTTTAGGGGGGGGAAACAGTAAGAACAAAACATAAACAGATAGTCTTTGTCTCCCTTTAGGACTTCAGTCCTGCACTTTGGCAGCCCTTCAAAATCAGCTGGGAAGCCTTTAAAAATCCCATGCGCAGACCAGACCCCCAGGTGAGAATCTCTGGCAGGCAGGACACAGTGAGTAGTTTTAAGCCCTCAGGTAATGCCAACATGCTGCCATAGCCGAGGACTACTGCCCAGGTGAGAATCTCTTGCGGGCAGGACACGGTGAGCAGTTTTAGAGCCCTCAGGTAATGCCAACATGCTGCCACAGCCGAGGACTACTGCTCTGGAGTTTCTAGGCCTGTGACCAGAAGCTTGAGCATCCCCTAGGAACTCGGCAGAAATGCAAGTTCTAGTGCCCTAGCCCCAGACCTACTAAATCTATCAGGAGGCGTGGCACAGGAATTTGTGTTTTAATAAGCTTCTACGTGATTCTGAACTTGCTAATGTTTGATAGCTACTGTTCTAGGTCTTTATAAGCAGTGCTCTAACCACAGAATAAATCTCAGTAATTAATCTTGATTTTTCAAATGGTGAAGATTATTTACCTACAAGGATTTTATCAACTAGGGCCAAGTCATTTGAATGATTTTAATAACTAAGTTCCACTAGGGTAACTAAAAGTAGGAAAAAAAAGAAGTACAAAGTAATTCTTTGATAATGTGCTTTCTAAAAGGACATGCTGATATGCTTTATTATAACTTTTTTCTGGATAGTAATATCACAAACTGACAATTAAAATCATACCACAGTGGAGGAGAGATTCTCTCATCCATTACCATGAAATGATCAGGTGTAGCAAATAATGCCATTTTATTAATAGCATTTGAAAACTAGATTTTGAAACAGTCCACAATAAAATCTCTTTCATGCCCAGCAATATTTTCTACTCCATATTCTGAAAGCACTGTGTATTCTAGTGATTGAATGATGTGAACAGATCAAATGCTTATAACTGTGCTTGGCTCTTACAGACCATTTAAAAAACACCAGCTACTATTAGAACCAGTGAGACTGCCAAAGCAACGTGAACATTGCCTCATTTGGATTCCTAGAGTTGTCCAACATAATGTCTTACCCAAAAATTCAATATGAAACCAGTTCTTATCTGATTCTTATCAAAATAAATGAGAAAAGTGATCTCTTACCTGTGGCAGATGTAACAAGATCTGTCTTTATGTACTGGACATCCAGTACCTCCTCCAATTCCATATACATACTGATTGCTTTTGGAAGAGTTTTCAGCAAAATAGATCCCAGCTCCAAACATGCCACCTATGTAGGCATGCCTTTCATCAAAGCCCTTATGGATAATCGCATTCACAAAGGGAGACCCTAAAAATACATATAAATAGGTAACATTTTTAAATCACAAGTAAATGAATTAAAGCTAAAGCGTCTTAGAAGTTAAATTCTTTTTTTTTTCTTCAATTGTTTGACTCCACAAAAATCAGAAGGCACTACAGCCAACCCATTCCCATGGTGCCCTGAGGGAAAACAAGTCAGCTGAGATACGTGATGGACTAAAATCCCACTACCTAAGGCTCCAAGCAGTGAAAGGAATAGACATCAGAAATTACATTCTGAATTGTCATATATATATCACCACCATGATAAGCAAAACCGAAACACAACTGTCAGCTGGCTCACTACTTTAGAATAGTTATTTAGTAAGAATTGGCAATGTGAATGAATGTTTCTAGCAGAAGGTGGTGGTTCAGATGCCAAAGTAAGGACACATACAGATTCAACTAGGAAAAACGTGCAGATCACCTGAAAGAAACATCAATGCTAGAGTTATCAAATTCCCAGCTCCAAGTTCATACCAACCCAGAATCAAGAGTCTCATAATTGACCTCCTATGGCCAGGCTGAATGCAACTAGGTCATGCAATGACATCCACATCCGTGTACTTTTCCGAGATACCCAAAGCGGCTAACGTGATCTTTTCAAGTTCATGCTTTTCTTTATAATTCTCTCCTATTCTTCCACTTCTCTGCCTTTTATCACTTGCTAGTACCAGATTCCATTTGCAAATGTGGTGTGTTCCTTCATTCCCTACATGTTGACTTCTTTCTCCTCCTTCTTTGCATACATGCCAAGAAGGAGCTCAGCCAAAGACCAGGAGGTACTAAACATGGAGATCAGGCCAGGGAATGCAGTGAGGCTGGGGCTTGGGAAAAGTCAATGACACAGCTAACTGATTCATCAAGATTGGTGTCCCTTTTCATAAAGGGACAAGGGAAATACACTGAATTCCGCTTTAACAGAAATACTAAAGAATAGAATAACTCATTTGAATCAACTTGGAAAAACTATTTCTATTATAAAATAGAAAAAGTCATACATTATAACCCTTAAGTCAATACATAAATAAGTATCATGTTCCGTGCCAAGAGATTATCATGATAATTTTTAGGGTGTTGAAATGAGAAGTACCATTTAGATATTATATACTAATTCAGTCTGCTATAGCCATTCTTCCAGGGGATTGTGGAATTTAAATACTGTGTTCTATAGAACTTTACCAAGTCTCTCAAAATTTTCTGCAATCAAAGCCAATTGAAGGAACAGATTGGAACTATCATGGGTAATGTGCTTAAAGACTTGATAAACACTACATTAAAATCTATATTCATCTTTGCTATAAACTGGAAAGATCAACCACCACCACCTGCCATGTTGCAACATAAATAGGAAATTTCAAAAATGACAAGTAATAGTGCTCTCAATAAAACTTCTCAGAAAACTCCACAGATTCAATGACAGTTATCTTTTTGCACCCTTGACACTTAGAAGCAGTCACATGAGGATGTACATATTCTTCTGAGGCAATTTTCAGATCTTCCTTTAATTTGATCAACCAGTTAAAAGTAACACACATCAATTTTCCAGAACAACCCTAACACACAAAATCAACTACATACATACATACATACATCAGTTCAGTTCAGTTCAGTCACTCAGTTGTGTCTGACTCTTTGCAACCCCACGAACGCTGGGCATCCCTGTCCATCACCAACTCCCGGAATCCACCCAAACCCATGTCCATTGAGTCAGTGATGCCATCCAACCATCTTATCCTCTGTCATCCCCTTCTCCTCCTGTCCTCAATCTTTCCCAGCATCAGAGTCTTTTCAAATGAGTCAGCTCTTCGCATGAGGTGGCCAAAGTATTGGAGTTTCAGCTTCAACATCATTCCTTCCAATGAACACTCAGGGGTGATCGCCTTTAGGATGGACTGGTTGGATCTCCCTGCAGTCCAAGGGACCCTCAAGAGTTTTCTCCAACACCGCAGTTCAAAAGCATCAATTCTTCGGTGCTCAGCTTTCTTTATAGTCCAACACTCACATCCATACATGACCACTGTAAAAACCATAGCCTTGACTAGACGGACTTTTGTTGACAAAGTAATGTCTCTGCTTTGAATATGCTATCTAGGTTGGTCATAACTTTCCTTCCAAGGAGTAAGCGTCTTTTAATTTCATGGCTGCAATCACCATCTGCAGTGATTTTGGATCCCAGAAAAATAAAGTCAGCCACTGTTTCCCCATCTATTTACCATGAAGTGATGGGACCAGATGCCATGATTTTAGTTTTCCTGAATGTTGAGCACTCTCCTCTTTCACTTTCATCAAGAGGCTCTTTAGTTCTTCTTTACTTTCTGCCATAAAGGTGGTGTCATCTGCGTATCTGAGGTTATTGAGATTTCTCCCAGCAATCTTGATTCTAGCTTGTCCTTCTTCCTCCAGCCCAGCATTTCTCATTATGTACTCTGCATGTAAGTTAAATAAGCAGGGTGACAATATACAGCCTTGATGTACTCCTTTTCCTATTTGGAACCAGTCTGTTGTTCCACGTCCAGTTCTAACTGTTGCTTCCTGACCTGCATATAGGTTTCTCAAAAGGCAGGTCAGGTGGTCTGTATTCCCATCTCTTTCAGAATTTTCGACAGTTTATTGTGATCCACACAGTCAAAGGCTTTGGCATACTCAATAAAGCAGAAATAGATGTTTTCCTGGAACTCTCTTGCTTTTTCTATGATCCAATGGATGTTGGCAATTTGATCTCTGGTTCCTCTGCCTTTTCTAAAACCAGCTTGAACATCTGGGAGTTCACGGTTCACGTATTGCTGAAGCCTGGCTTGGAGAATTTTAAGTATCACTTTACTAGCGTGTGAGATGAGTGTAACTGTGCAGTAGTTTGAGCATTCTTTGGCATTGACTTTCTTTGGGATGGGAATGAAAACTGAACTCTTCCAGTGCTGTGGTCACTGATGAGTTTTCCAAATCTGCTGGAATATTGAGTGCAGCACTTTCACAGCATCATCTTTCAGTATTTGAAACAGCTCAACTGGAATTCCACCACCTCCACTAGCTTTGTAGTGATGTTTCCTAAGGCCCACTTGACTTCACGTTCCAGGGTGTCTGGCTCTAGGTGAGTGATCACACCATTGTGATTATTTGGGTCGTGAAGATCTTTTTTGTACAGTTCTGTGTATTCTTGCCACCTCTTCTTAATATCGTCTGCTTCTGTTAGGTCCCCACCATTTATGTCCTTTATTGAGCCCATCTTTGCATGAAATACAGTCAGCAAAAACACCACCAGGAGCTGACTATGGCTCAGATTATGAACTTCTTATTGCAAATTCAGACTGAAATTGAAGAAAGTGGTGAAAACCACTAGACCATTCAGGTATGACCTAAATCAAATCCTTTATGACTATACAGTGGAAGTGAGAAATAGATTTAAGGGACTAGATCTGATAGACAGAGTGCCTGATGAACTAAGGATGGAGGTTCATGACACTGTACAGAAGACAGGGAGCAAGACCATCCCCAAGAAAAGGAAATGCAAAAAAGCAAAATGGCTGTCTGAGGAGGCCTTACAAATAGCTGTGAAAAGAAGTGAAAAGCAAAGCAGAAAAGGAAATATATACCCATTTGAATGCAGAGTTCCAAAGAATAGCAAGGAGAGATTAGAAAGCCTTCCTCAGTGATCAATGCAAAGAAATAGAGGAAAACAAGAGAATAGGAAAGACTAGAGATCTCTTCAAGAAAATTAGAGATACCAAGGGAACATTTCATGCAAAGATGGGGTCAATAAAGGACATACATACATACATACATACATACATATATATATAAAGACAAAATATGAATAGTCAGTATTATCATTTCTACACTTTTTCTGTTATGGTAATCTTATTTATAAACTATATCCATTCAAAACATACAAATTCAGAAGATTGAAAACACAAATATAAATGCAAAGATTTACAGAAATAATGTTTGCTTTCAAAAAATGATATGAGAAATATACAGATTCATTATCTCAAACCTGACAAAAGATGTGGAGGATGATGGCCGGTAGGGGGAGGGGAATCTTACCATGAAACAGCATTCTTTCGTTTGCATGGTTGTGGTTTTCTTCAGAAACTTCTTTTCTCCTGTGAGTGTATCTTTCCCATAGTTTCTTGTTACAAACTTTCTGAATCTATAAAAAGAAGCCAGCAAAATAAAATCTCAGGATCGCAATACTTACTTACCTACTGGTTAACCTTAGCCAAAAACGGGCTACATAGGACCAGAAGAGAGGCAAAACTTTTCTCTGAAATATACTAAAAAACTTTGTCACAACCGTAAAGATGAAAATATATGTACATTTTAGAAATCAAAACTACAGATGAGAAAAAGTTACATATGGCTATATGTAAAGGTCAAGAGTACTATTAATTGATTAAAATACTTCTATTCTCACTTTAGAATTATTACTAAAACATCTCCAAATCAGACATGCTGAGTTCTGTATGAAGTGTAAGAAAGAAAATACTGTCTTTCCCCCAACTGCTTTTTCTGGCTCAAAGTAACATCTTTATCTGTTTTTAATTAAAATATTTGATATAGCCACACCAAACAATCACACACACAGACACACACCCTAATATTTCCTCTATTGTTCCCTATCCCTCCAATTCCTAACTTTTGTTTGGAGAAAAGTTTTACAACGGATGTTGGTTTCACTAGGAGTATTTCTAAGGTCAAAACTCACAGCCCTAGTGCTGATTTTCAGCTGTATTTAAGGGTGCTACAGCCCCCTGCTGGTCCTAGAACCCATCTGGGAGCTGATGGTTTTAGTCTAGGTTCAAATTAACTCAAAATACCATCAAAGACATAATCAAAGCACACAGACTGGCATAAACAGAGCTCATTAATTTTTTTTTAAAAAGAGAACAAAACCAAAAGTTTTATCAGTGAGAACAGCTGTATTAGATACTGTACTAAAATATCTTTCTAGAGAAAGAAAACAGCATACCCCCCAAATTCAGTAACTCTAGAAATCAAACCCATATTCTGTTCCTTGCCCTCACCCTTAACAAACCTTAGCACATTTTGTTGCTGGTTGCATACAAAATGCCCTTGACTAAAATCTACCTATAATAGGAATAATTATTTGTTATAGTAAATATTATTATACATGAGTTCATGAAAAGAAAACTCAAGATGTCACTCAGGTCATACCATGATACGAACTAATAAAATACAGCTCCTAAAAGAAGCCTTGCACCTGAATAATGTGTACTTACTTTATGTCATCTTATTTCTAAATGGACTTCCCTGGTGGCTCAGATGGTAAAGCGTCTGCCTACAATGCGGGAGACCCAGGTTCAATCCCTGGGTCAGGAAGATCCCCTGGAGAAGGAAATGGCAACCCACTCCAGTATTCTTGCCTGGAAAATCCCATGGACGGAAGAGCCTGGTAGGCTACAGTCCATGGGGTCGCAAAGAGTCGGACATGGCTGAGCGACTTTCTATCTTGATGAGTAACTCTAAAATATGAGATCTATTGGTATACTCAGAATAGTGTATTATTGTGAGACAGTAATAGAACACAACTGGAAGATTTCATACCATTCACCTTTCAGTTCAAAATTTAGGTATCAGAGATACTTGCCACATTATAACTCTAAATCTTGTAATGATTAAGAATAGTTAACAGAAAATCATTATGCATCTCAAGTAGAGTATATAGTTTGGTTGCCATACAGCTTTTTAAAAACACCAAGCAAATTAGCAAAGCTGAAAAGGCCCTGAGAAGAGTACCTGATATTAGTAAGAATCAGTATTCTCTTTAACATATTTTTTTAAAAGACTATTTCTGGAAAGATGAAAGGTACAGAGGGAGCACTACTAAAATTACCAAAAAATGGTATTATGTGTGAGGACTCACAGAAACCTGGAATAGACACAATTAGGACAAACTAGAAACAAACAAACCATGGTGTAACTGTAAAGATGGGAGTCCTTCCATGAGCCATAAAAAATTCAAAAGTACTGAAAAAAGTCAGCAAGAGTACCTTAATAGTAGTGTCCATATTTAAAATCCTAAGCCTACAGGATTTATCATCCAAGAATGAGAAGTCATAAAGCTTACTAACAATGGAATGCTTATTCTAATCCATAATAGATTCCTTAATTCACCTATGAATGTCATATTTGCTGAATGTGAACACTTAAGATAATCATGTATCTTGCCATTTAAACTTATTTAAGTTTAAAGATTAAACTTAAGTAATCTTTAAGTTTAGAGATTATTTAAAGCATAATCTCTAAATTTAAATATGTTCAACAGAGGCTGAATTAGTGGTTAGTACAGAGATTTGAGGATGTTAACCTGCCAAAGATATATTCTTTCCCAAAATACCCCTGATGCCATGCAAAAGACTTACTGGGCTGGACAGATGATGTTCTCATGAAAGTTAATCACGGTTTCAAGCTTTTGAAAACTATGGTCACAGTGAACTCTATTTTCACTAACTTATTACCTTGAGAATATTGTATCTGTTGAAGATCCCACCTGCGTGCCCTCCATCTCTGTGCTCTCGGACTGTACTCTGCATCTGACGGAAACACATTTCAGAAAGATGTGCGTTAGCTTGTATGTCTTTTCTGATTTAGGGAACACGGTTCTTGACTCATATGACTCTTAAGACAAATTAGGTTTTTACTATTTTTGTTGTTTAAGGAATGAGTTCTATACTACTTTCGAGAGACAGTGCATAGTTGACACAATCAATCCAGAAATACCTACAGGTGAAAATTATATAATGCAAACTACCGGAACAAAAGGAAACAAGCAAACGCACAGGTGAGCCAAACACGCAAAGCCAAGCAGCTGACACGCTAACAAACAAAACAGAACAATGACTTATTTGTTCCCATTCGTTTTGCTCTCATCAAGCACAATCTATATTCCACCGAGAGTTGGAGTTCCCTGAGATTTAGAACTAAGCCTCACTGAACTTTGTATCTCTGTGCTCAGCTCACACATATAGGGTATGGTGTTCTTCAAAGCGCAGGGCGCCATTTTAAGACTTTGGTGGATACAACAGTTTTATGGAAAGAAAGTTAGAAAAACATTTCCTAGATAAGTAGCATCCACATGTTCTGGGTCTTGTCTAAGATACGGGGCTTTGCAATTGCCTTCATGAAGGAAGGGAATATTAGCCACCTCTTCTCCAACAGAATTCTGTAGTATATTAATTGAAATGCTGAACCAAATTATCAGAATTAAAGCTTACTGAGATAGTGTATCTTAGACGCTGATTTTGTACGTTTTCAGGTGGTCGAGTGAGGGACAATTAAAAACTCCTGCTACATACATGTTCAAATAGAGCTGGGAACTTCTGGAAATTCAGCTGCTGACCCAACATTTATATGGTGTATGAACATACCTCTTCCTCCACAGACTGAAACTCTTTATCTTCAGCAGACAGATCAATGAGAATTGTTCCACTTCCAGAGGTGTTCAGAGTTAAGTATGGGTTAAGACCTATCAAATGAAATTCAAAGGTTAAAAAAAAAAAAAACAAAACTTGCCAGAACCCTCCTCCCTGCCTCCAGCCCACAATAAACATCAACCCAATACAACCACCCGATTTATCTGATGCTTATTACTAGTTCTTACAAGTTTTTTATTTTGGGACAGTTTAAATTTATAGGAAAGCTGAGAGCACTGGGAGTTCCTGCGTGCCCTCACTCCACTCTCTAAAGTCACCATCAGGAACATTAATGTTCCCATTTTATACAATCACAGCACACTTATCAAAATTGAGTAAATTACAGACTTTGTTTGAATTTCACCAGTTTTCCCCACTAATGTTCTTTTACTTTTCCAGGATCCAAACCAGAAAATTACACTGCGTTTAGATGACTATTTTTTTGACCTTACAAGTCATAAGGGTTTTGTGAGAAAAGCTCCGAAAATCTCTCTATTCTTTATCTCATATGTGTCATATTTTTTCTTCTTCAAATTATTTCCTTTATTAACTAAGCAGCCCTTTCAGCATTTGGTCCCTTTATTTTTTGTAAAACTGAGAAGAAACTAGCATGGCCGCAGGTAATTTTAAATTATCCAAGAATAAGAAGTCATAAAGCTTACAAATGATGGAATGCTTATTCTAACCCATAATAGATTTACTTCAGCAATGAATTTATCCTATTTTCTGAATGTCAACAGTTAAGATCATATATACTTTCGTATTTTTACTCTCACAAAAGCTTTTAAAATGCAATCTTACCCAGGCCTTTCTAACTTCTTTGTTGTATCTGTTAACACAACTCCCCTGTTATCTCCAAGATCTCCAGAGCTCACTGTTTTCTCAGGTAGGACTCGAGTCCTCTTTTGTTGTTGCTCAGTCACTAAGTCGTGTCCGACTCTTTGCGTGACCCATGGACTGCAGCATGCCAGACTCCCCTGTCCTTCACTATCTCCCTCTCCCGGGGTTTGCTCAAACTCATGTACACTGAGTTAGTGATGCCATCCAACCATCTCATCCTCTGTCATCCCCTTCTCTTGCCTTCAATCTTTCCCAGCATCAGGGTCTTTTCTAGTGAGTCAGCTCTTCGCATCAGGTGGCCAAAGTATTGGAGCTTCAGCTTCAGCACCATTCCTTCCAATGAATATTCAGGGTTGACTTCCTTTAGGATTGACAGGTTTGATCTCCTTGCTGTCCAAGGAACACTCAAGAGTCTTCTCCAGCACCACAGTTTGAAAGCATCAATTCTTTGGCACTTAGCCTTCTACACAGTCCAACTTTCACATTCATATATGACTACTGGAAAACCATAGCTCTGACTATAGGCACCTCTGCTGGCAAAGCGATGTCTCTGTTTTTTAATACACTGTCTAGGTTTGTCATAGTTATTCTTCCAAGGAGCAAGCGTCTTTTACTTTCATGACTACAGTTACTGTCTGTAGTGATTCTGGAGCCCAAGAAGATGAAATCTGACACTGTTTCCACATTTTCCCCATCTATTTGCCATAAAGTGATAGGAATGGATGCCATGATCTTCATTTTTTGAATGCTGAGTTTTAAGCCAGCTTTTTCGCTCTTCTTTCACCTTCATCAAGAGGCACTTCAGTTCCTCTTCACTTTCTGCCATTAGAGTGGTATCACCTGCAACCTGAGGTTGCTCACGTTTCTCCCAGCAATCTTGATTGCAGCCTGTGGTTCATCCAGCCTGGCACTTCACGCGATGTGCTCTGCATGTAAGTCCTCTGCTGCCGGGTTAATGCATGGCAGTTTCCCTCTGGAGACTAAGAGCTCTGTTCTGGTCTGAACAACAGAGCTATCACAAACATGCCAAACCCTAATAACAATGCATAGGTATGGCTGCATTATAATATCTACGGGAAGTATGGCAACTATACAGAGGAGGCCATTTTATAGGAAAAACACTTAACAGAATAAAGTCTGTGACAGACACTGGACTAAGGCATCTTCGAATGCCCCAAGAAGATATTCATAAGTGCTAAAAGATCAGAACATGTAATCTGTTGACTTGATGCACTGAATAATACCTAAGGCTGTCAGCAAGGTAAGAGACAGTCAGAAGTTTGCCACTGGTTCTAATTTGCAAACTGGGTATAATGCCTATTATACAGACTCCTAGCTGCAAATGAAGACAAGGCAGGTGGTAACTTTATGTAGAAAAGTGACCCTGATGTGCTAGATCAGACACAGTCATTCTGTGTTGTTGTGGTGTTTCTCCTCCACACAGGAATCAATGTTGCTACTCAATGCAGCTGGGTGTCATCAGAATGACCAGAGGGCCAAAGGCGACAGGGAGGGACGTACCTCTGCCACTTGGAGGCAGTGTATCTGTTTCTATCATTGTTTCCTGAGCCTTTAAACAGTCTTAACTGCCTCTCTACCAGATTCACAGTGTTTTCTAGTTGAGGCACAATGGCAGTCCAACTGAGGGTTCCAGTTCCTCTTCATACTAACATTCCAAAAAGCCTTGAGTCAGCCCTCTTCTTTATCTTACAAAATTTTGTCTTCTATACTAGCAATATCTAAGACTATCTCACATTTTAAACCCTTTGCCCTAGTTCCTATCAGGCAAATAAAGTGCGTCTACCTTTAACCAATCCCAATCCAGAATTTCAGTTTAAAGCATTCCTTAGCTTGAATCACAGAACTTTCAAAGTTCTCTTTTTGTTCAAGAGATAGACCCTATCCTGGATAGCATACATTCTTTCCTCAAAATTCCCTCAGTTTTGCTAATAGAGGTTTGTCTTTAACCCCAGGTGTACAGCCAGGTCTTCAATTATAGGATGTCTAATCTCAGGGTATATCACTCCCTCAGTTGAACAAGAAACTTAACCTGTGGTCTGACAACTAAAATAACTCATCTTTTATACCAAGACCTGATATACAGGAAGCGTGAACATTTGCAGAACAAATGCAATCTGCATTTTCCTTATGTATCAACAGTCAAGAGAAATAAAATATTATTCAACTTGGTTTCACTACGTTTCCTTAGTTGCAACATTACTGTTTCCTTGTACTTTTACAGTAAGTGTTTAAAATGTAACTATTTACAGCAAAAAAGATTTACAACATTATTTTATGGGCAGGCCTGAACACCTAGCCATTACCTATACTACCATATGAGATATCCAAGTTTCAGATCTTTTAGAACCATATAATTTTTGAGCTACAATAACTTCAGAAATGAGTGAATGGAAATAGAAAAAACTTCAGAGCTAAAATAACACCCATATTTCTGAATGGCCCAGATACTTCACTTAGGTTCACAGAGTTAAAGGTAGCAGTTCAGAAAGCCTAACAGTGGCAGATTTCAGATTTGACCCCAGGTTTCCAGAATCCTCATTAGTACTCTTCTTATCAAGTGGACTATTACAGATTTTAAAATTATCCTTTAGGAAGTTGAGGGCTGCCTTAATGCAAGCTGTTAAATTGACGATAGCAATGACTTAAAATGAAATACCTTGTTGTCCAGAGATAAGTCTCTCAACTCCTTTAATTAGTCTGTGTCTATGTCCATAAGCATTGATTCCAATCTCTTTCAACTCCTTGTGTCCCATCTCAACTAATACATCCAACGTGATCTTACAAAAGAGAATGAAACTGTTTAGAAGACTTGTTTGGAAGACATTCATATACTGGTGTTCTCACAATGTTATTAGACTTATATATTTCTTTCAAATGACTTCTGAACACAACACAGAAATGAAAGCATACCAGCTATTGAACTAAAACTGAAAAGTTGCAGAAAACTTAAATTAGGACTATTCAAGAAAAGCCCAGATATATAGTTTGTGTCTCTATATAGCTTCCCGAAGTGGTTAGCAATGTGTCAGGCTTAGAGTGGGTAGTGACTGATGTAAGAGAATTGAACAAACTGAGGTCAAGGATAACTTACCTTTTAAGAAATGCATAAGCTAGATTTATTCAAGACAGCTATTTTGTTACCACACAAAAAACAATTTTTATGTGCTAATAAACTAAACATGACTTAGTGAGTAAACAACAAGAGCAACAAACTAAATGGGAAAAAAACAAGCCAAATTAGAAGAGGGATTGATTTCCAGTCCTTAAAAAAAACACACATCCTTTTCAGTCCTCAGTATGTTCAATTGTTCAGGGCATTTCAAAAGTTTCTATTTTTCCCTTGAGGTTCCCCAAAACAGCAAACCAAGTGAAACAACTCGTGTACTTACCTGTTCTCGCTCAAATATATCCATTAGGTGTTCAAGCCCAAGATTTCTTACAAACTGAGTTATGCTGAAATCTATTCCTGGAACTGGGGAAAAAAAAAAAAACACACACACAGAATTTCACATCGGAATAATGTGTATCAACATTAGAACAGCAGAGTTTTGTGATATTATATGTACAAAGAATATAAAGATGAAACAAAATATAACAGCCATCACAATATAATATTAAACTTAGTATCAAAATTACAAAGAGGACTCCAATGGGGGTCCAGTGGTTAAGACTGCACTCCCAATGCAGGGGGCACAGGTTCAATCCCTGGTCAGGGAACTAAGAGCCCATACATGTGCTGCCACACCAAAAAAAGTGAAAAAAGGCATGAAATGTCATCATTAGAAAGGGCTAACCAAGGAGGCACTCACATGTTACAAAGAAATCTTTTCTTAAAAAAAAAAAAAAAAAATTTATTTTTAATTGTATCTTTAAAATAAGTTTCCATACAGCTTAAACTAATATAATATGTCAATTATATCTGAATGTAAAAACGAAGTTTCCCTATCTTAAGGTAAAGAGACTGTAGGTATACGTGTCTTTTTTTCCCTTTTTTGGCAGCACCATGTGGCTTGAGGGATCTTAGTTACCCGATTAGGGACTGAAACAAGGCCCATGGCAGTGAAAATGTCAAGTCCTAATCACTGGACTACCACAGAATTCCGTTCCTTTTCAAAAAATAAAAAAAACCTCAAAATTATAATACACTGGAAGAGATAAATAAAGGCATAGTACTCAACCAAAAGGACTTCTATAGCTTTCAAAAAGGTTGGAACCTCATCAAGTCTGAACTTGGGAGGGAGAAAGTTTCATTAGAACTCCAATAATAATATTAAAAATGACTTTTCAGCAATCCAGTATCAGTTATTTCGGCTGAATGCCTCACCCTCCTTTTTTTCCAAACTGGAAGCAGCCTCTGTTCCACTTGAACTGACTACTGAAGATAGTTCAGAAAAACTGCCAGTTAAGTTGTCAAGACTGCTGGCTGCAGAAAGGCTTGATGGGCTGGATGGACCTGAAGACAGAGCATCTGCGGTGGCTGCTGGGCTTCTCATGCCATTGAGCACTTGAGGTTTATAACATGAAGGCAAAGCAGAAGGGGGCATGGCTGCTGTCAGGAGAGCACTGACATCATCTGCCTGGAGAAGATGTCAGAGAGAGGAAATCCGTAGTAAGTAGGTTGTAAAACTCTACTATACCCAACAGAATGCATTAAAAAAAAAAAAGAAAAAGACAAAACCCTAGCAGATTTGCACTACAACTGCTTATATAAAAACGATTATTTTAAAAAGTGAAGCAAATAAGTGATATGCAGCTAAACTGCTATTAAATGTAAAACATAATATAGAACATATACTCTGAGGCATACAAAATCAAAATGTAAAATGTGGTAAAGCAAGAAAAAAAATCCTAAGACATCATGATTGAAAAGTACTGAAATTAATTTTAGAAATATAAACTTTAAAAAGATCTGAAAACTTTTAAAGGCATTCTGAAGTAATCTGATCTATGTAGAAGTTTAGCAAACAGAATGATGGTTGATTTTTTTGGGAAAAATTTCAGCAACATATTTGTTTCTCAAAATAGAACATTTGGAAGGGTAGGGAACAAGGATATAATTTTAATCAAATATGCCAGAATGGAAAAAATCCCCAAATTTACTGGTATATTAATTAGTAACAAATACTATTCTTTCGGTGGCTCAGTGGTAAAGAATCCGCCTGGCAAGCAGGAGACGTGGATTCGATCCCTGGGTTGGGAATATCCCCTGGAGAAGGAAATGGAACCCACTCCAGTATTCTTGCTTGGGAAATCCCATAGACAGAGGAGCCTGGTGGGCTATAGTCCACAGGGTCCCAAAAGAGTCAGACATGACTTAGCAATTAAACAACAACTATTCTTTTACAATGCTCAATTAAGACATCAAGTAATTAACATTTAGCAAGAAGTAAATCGGTACTTGTTTTCATGGCTTGTCATTTATACTGCCTTTTCAATCCTCACCTTCTTTCCCTGAATCTGAGGACTCCCATGACACTCATAGTCGGTATGTAACATTTAAAAATAGTAATAGCACAATTTATTGGATGCCTCTTATGTACCTGAGAGCATGAGGTACATCCCCTCATTTAATTCTCATATTAACCAAATACATTTTATCTCCATTTACAGATTAGGTAACCGAGGCTTTGAGGTTAAGCAACCTGCAAAACCATACAACTGTTAAGTGGTAGAGCTAAAATTCTAAGGCGGGTCTGTTGGACTCTAAAGCCCAAGCATGTTCTCTAGGGCACCCTGTTTCAATGTCACTTAGTTATATCTAGTGGACTAACACATGGGTGGATTGAATTAAAAATGCTCACTTCTAAGTTAGTTTGGAACTGGAAGGACATTTCCCTTAAGAAATAATCTTGCAAATACAGTTGAGCTGTCAGCCTGCTTAGAAAATTCTATCCAACCAGCTGAACTAAATTTCAGTTTCTCAATGTAACTTGCAACCGTGGAATCTCTCAGTAGAAAGCAACCTGCAGGACAGACTCTCCTTCTCCATCTCAAGAAGAATTTCCTCTCCCTTTCCCTCTGCTGCTCGGGGTCAGTGTCCCCAGCGGCAGAGGCAAGAGAGGCACCTGCGTCACAGCGGCCACAGCAGAGGCTGGAGGCCACAGTGAAGACACCTACAGGGATTTCCTCAGGAGAGGAAACGGAAAAAGGACTTCCCGCAGAAAACTGGAGCGACAAACTTGTTTCATGAACGGTTTTGGCGGGGTATGTAATAAAACCTTTGAGATGAGACAGTACTTGGAGGGAAGAAAATCTCTATAAACCAGGCTCTGCAGCTGCATGCTGAAGGCAATGTTCCCAGCTGGTAGTTCATAAAGACCCCTGGGCCCATACTATCTTGTGCCCCATGGACGGCATTCATGAAGCGCCCTGCCTGCGTGTTTCCCAACTAACGTAAGCAGTATACCTTACACTTCTTTCTCCCATTTCTAAAAGTACTCAGCTCACAATAACTGATAATTCTACTATTTACTCATTATGTTTTAATACCAAAGAGAGCCAAAATTTAAACCAAGCCAAACGCCAGATTTTGCCACATTCACCATGATGACATTATATATATATATACACCAAGGGAATTTTCAAAACGTCAGGAAAGCACTGAGATTTTTCAAAAATCCCATCACTTACTGAAACTAAATCTAAAGGTGTTTGTCCTTCCTGATTTTTAAGAGTTGGATCAGCTCCATGGGCCAACAATAATGCACAAAGCTGTGTTCGTCCCTTCTGGGCTGCCTCGTGCAAAGGTGTGAAAGCCCATTTGTCCGTAGCATTGACACACGCATTATATTTTATTAGCAAAGCTGCTACATCTACATGCTGTAAAAGAAAATGAACCTGTTATAGTCTGAATTATTACTTTATTATATTGTAGTTCTTAAAAAGACACTAGCTATACTCTAGAAATGAAAAACTGTGTTTTTTCTCCATCAAAATTTATGGGCTATTGATTAGAAATTACAGTAGTAGGTATTTATATAACTTGAGAAAATATCTAGAAAATAGGCACTACTACTACACAGAAAGAAACTAAACTAATGGAACTTTAACAATATCTCATTTAAGTGTTATAACGGCTAAACATCAATTTATAAACCTGCAGCCTTCCTTAATTAATCAACTGAAGATGGTCAATACTGATGATTAATATTCAAGGCTATTAAATGTAAGTCTGAAACAATGTATCTGATCTCAACAGATTTATACGAATCCCAGTGGATTTTCTGGGTACCAACAAACAAACAAAATCATTAACATCTCACTGAAAATAAGAGATGTATGCTAAGGAAGGTAAAATAACAAAAGACAAATGTTCCATGTTACACAGCAAGCTCCCAGCAAGCTACAACTGCCTGAGCATTGAAACTTAGAAGTTATTTAATCTTTAGCGCTCGTATTTACTTCTCTGTAAAACGAGAAAGTAAAACTAAATTTCCCTTGCGTTGTAATACTGATTTTCACTGAGAAAACTTCCGACATTTTAAAAGCTAACATGAAAGAACTTACGCCATAAGATGCTGCATTGTGTAAAGGAATAAGTCCTCCTTTGTCCTGAGCATTCACGTCAGCTCCATGTTGTAGGAGATACTCCGCAACTTCTAAATTATTATAACCAGCTAGTTTAGAAAAGAAGTAAAATTACTTTTACTTGTTAATATAAAAATAGCTACATATATGTATATATCTATTTCTAAAAGATAGGATTTTTAAAATAAGAGATTTTATAGAAGTCTGAAATTCTCCAATGGAATCTATTAAAGATTCAGCTTATGAAAAAAAATTGCCCACTGGCCTCAAGTTGGAAGTTTTCAGAGATGAAATTCATTTCTTTTTGAGATTCTAAAGTTATAGTGGTTGATTTACTTAAATCGTTTCTTTTAAAACCTTCTTACCAAAGTCCCTGCCTTCATGGTTATTGTATATACAACTTCCTGAACTCAGGTAAATGGTCTCAAGGCTGCAAGCAAAAGGCATCCAATCATACAAAAATGAAGTTAGGAACAGAAGTGGCTGGCAGAGCAGAAGACAACACATCAGTGGGTCTTGGGGTCCCACTTCCTCAGAAGATCACAAAGACATGCTTTTTGCCAGAGAGAATGTAAGGGAACACATCTCTGTGGGCAGCAGAATCCACTGCTGCTAAAGCCATGAAGTAGTAAGGCTGAGTATTTTATAAATGTACTATAATCCCCCAGCTGTCATCTGGGGAACCGACAGCTATCTTAGTACGTGTTCTTGGTAAAAAAAAAAAAAAAAAAAAAAAAGTATGTATTGATATATTGTATCTGACACATAATCATAGTTTGAAAGCAAATCTGGAATTTAACTTTGCCAACATAAAATCAGCTATCACTTGATACTTTAAAAAGCTCAAAGTATATAATTCATTCACTTTTACTGAAGTTTTCAGCCTTTGCTGAGATATCTAAAGCAAAAAAAAAAATTTCAGTAAGATCAAGAAAAACAAAGCTACCATAAGCTAAATACACCAAATCCAAAGTCCTTCCATGTCTCAAAGCATACTGCTACATAAGTGAGAAACATTCTGTGTGTACAATGTATTTGTCACTCACAAAGATAACACCGACTTACAAAGTAATACTCAGTGTTCTAGATAAGCTACCATAAAGATTCAAAGCCTATGTAAATAACTATGCACAGCGCAATCCAAATCTGAGATCAGGCCACATTTTCTCTTACATGGACTACTGACTCCTGATTGCCAGAGGAAGAAAAGTCTTACCTCACTTTGTTAGCATTTGTGGTTTATCACTTCCAAAATGCTCTACAAGACACAGAGATGGAGCAATTCTTACCCTTGGCCTGTGGGGTCCCAACTCACAAGGGGTCATAATTTAAAGGTCTAAACCATAAACACTAAAATGATCTCTTATGGGATTTAGCTGGTGAAAATGGCTGAGACTCTGTGCTTCCATTGTAGGGGGCCTGGGTTTGATACCTGGTTGGGAAACTAAGATCCTGCATGCCACACCAGGCATGGCCAAAAAATAAAAAAATTCCCTAGGAACATAGTTGCTCACGATGTGAGACTGAAAGGAAGTGAGAGAAGAGTACTTCCCACATTACACAAAGTGGCAGAAACACCTACATTCCTTTTTTCTCTCTTTAAACCATGTATATTTATATGAATCTCTATGGGTCAAACATGCCTATGATGCAACTCCACTAAAAGACTGGAAGCTCAGTGCTTTTAATGACCCATTCCCTAGCAACTTTTTCTTCTTTTTTTAAAGGTTTATGAATTTTTATTTAAAAATTAGTACTATTTTTTGGCCACGAGGCATGTGGGATCTTAGTTCTCTGATCTGGGACTGAACCCATGCCCCTGGAGTGGAAGCACAGAGTCTTAACCTCTAGACTGCCAGGGAAGTCCTGCTAGCACCTCCAGTGCAGCTCAGAAAGCTGTGCTGAAATCACAGTGCTGCACTACACGCAGGGAAGACAAAGACAGACTGTGCCAGTTTCATGGGTGAAACTCAAAACAAAAGTTAGGTACTCAACTATATCCCCCAAATTTCCCGTGGTGAAGCCCTAATCATTAGTACCTTAGAATGTGACTGTACTTGAAGACAAAGCCTTTTAAGAGATAATTCAGTTAAAACAGGGCCGTGAGGGTCAGCCCTAATTCAGCATAAGAGGAGGAAGTCAGGACAGAGAAGACACCAGGGATGCACATATACACAGAAAAGGCCATGTGAGGACTCAGACAGAGGTGGCCATCTGCAAGCCACGGACTGAGGCCTCAGAAAAAACCTATCCTGCCAACATTTCCAAAGCTGAGAAAATACATTTCTGTTGTTTAAGCCACCTAGTCTGTGGCAATCTGTTAAGGCAGGCCTTACAAACTAAAACAAAAAATAACAAGAATTTTATGTAACTTTTGGAAGTCTAAAGCCTTTTTTCTGCTTCCATTTAACAACTATCATTAGAAGAATGGAAAATTTTAACTTCCCATCAGGAAGGCTGACTCAAGCAGGCATATTTTTAAAGCTTCTACAGTGAAAACACATTCACCAAAGATGATTCAAACAACATGATGACTTGGAATAAAGGTTGTAAAGCACATGCTCTGTTGCTGCTGCTGCTAAGTCACTTCAGTCGTGTCCGACTCCGTGTGATCCCATAGATCCCCTGTCCCTGGCAAGAACACTGGAGCGGGTTGCCATTTCCTCTCCAATGCATGAAAGTGAAAAGTGAAAGGGAAGTCGCTCAGTCATGCCCGACTCTTCGCGACCCCATGGACTGCAGCCTACCAGGGATTTTCCAGGCAAGAGTACTGGAGTGGGGTGCCATTGCCTTCTCTGAAGCACATGGAGACTGGCAAAGCCTCTTTCAATTATTCTTACTAAATGCAAATTGCTATACTCAAGAGAACACGGGCCTGTACAAACACGCTAGCGTATAATGGTATTAGAAGACGCCTGAGTCAAATCTTTCAAATTTACTTACAGGAAATATTTTACTCAGGTAAAATGAATTTTAGATGTACCAGCCTAAATCTGTGACACTTCATTCACCTACCTGCTAAATGTAAGGGTGTCGAATGTCGGCCTTGTGTATCACGGCAATTTACATTATCTGGTGAAGACAATTTCTTTACTCTGGCTAAACAACCCTTCTTGGCAGCATCCAATAAAGCTGCATCTCCCCTAAGTAGATCTTGAATATCTGTATCTCCTTCTTTAACCAGATCCAAAGGAGTATTTCCATCTCTGTTTTTCTTTGTGGGGTCTGCACCATGCTGGGCATGTGAAAACCAGAAAGGGAAGGTTTGGCTTAAGTTTGCCTTTGGATAACGAGAAAACAGTCAATCTATTTTATACAGAGACTCTGCCTTAAGGGTTAACAGGACTGTTAACAATGCTTAATACACAAAAAATTACAATAAAAAATACACACTTAAATGCTACTGAGCTTTAATAATGCAAGAATATAACCAAAATTTTAAACTACGTTCAAAACAAACTATTTCATTAAAGATTACCTTTCACATATGCTATTTTTAGTTTTCACAAACATTTCAATGTTTGTATAAAGTATAAATTTAACTACAGTTGTGTTTTTACTGTAAAATACCTACACTGGTACCAGTGCAGATACCAACGTACTATCAGTTTCATTATTGCTAAATAAACCTGGCTTATAGTGTTTATAACATTTATTTATTTATTTATTTATTTATTTTTTAGTTTTTTATTTTTAAAATTTTAAAATCTTTAATTCTTACATGCGTTCCCAAACATGAACCCCCCTCCCACCTCCCTGTTTATGACATTTATTCTGAAGTCTAGGTACAGGATTAGTTCTGCTTCCTATCCCTTTACTATTAAAGTTTGGAGTTACAAGTAATATAATATTCTACATTATATACCCTGTCCGTAAATACTTGAATATACCTGAAGCAGAAGTTTGCAAATTTCATATTTTCCTTTGGCTGCAGCTTCATGTAAAGGTGTGAATTTCCATAAGTCAGCTACATTAACCACTGCTCCATGCTTAACAAGAAGTTCTGCAACTTCATAATGTCCATAAGAACATGCATTGTGCAAAGGTACAAGGCCTCTGAAATGAAAGTTAAATAAAAAACACAACACAAAGATATAATTTAATTTAAATAACTACACAGAGATGATAAACTTACTGAACTGCACAAGAAATTTTACTGATTTTAATTTATAGAACATAAATTTATTGTAAGCAGAAATGGAATTACTTTGACAGGGGCAGAGAGGAAATTTTTAAAATAGTTAAAATTGCAGGGAACATAACAAGCATCTATTTCGCAATATCTAGGATTAAGAATTATATACTTTAATTTATTTTTCTCTTTTGGCCACATATCAGTTATGGGATTTTAGTTCCCTCACCAGGGACTGAGCTGAACCTGGGGCCATGGCAGTGAGAACCACTGAACCAACAGGGGATTCCCAAGAAGTATTTTATTTTTAATTACTATAAACTGGAAGAAATCAAGTATCCTCAATGCAAACTAGAATATTTACTACATTAAAAATCAGTATCACACTACTGTTGCATTCTCCTTGGCTATTATAAAATAACAAGGCATTAAGCAACTAAGTCTTCATAAAAATGCTACTTCATAAAAATCATAAAATCTTAACTGAAATTAAGAAATATATTTAAGCCAATGTTGGAGAAGAGACTTCTCTGAAAATAAAAGAACCACCATCTCATACAAACGTTTTCAGATTTTCCTAAGAAGGTCAGATAAAGGCACAGAAAGGCCACAGCAATGGCTAGTACTTGCCCTTTATCTTTTGCGTGCACGTCAGCTCCGTGTTGGAGCAGATATTCCACCACAGACACCCGGTTGTAGCCAGCTGCAAAATGGAGCGGTGTAGACTGACGCCCTTCAATGTCTCTGCAGTTGACGCTCTGAACAGTGCACAGTTTCTGTAGGACGCAACACAGTGTACACATGACGCTATACTCTGACTGCTCGTTTTCACTCATCTAGTAGAAATTTCAAATCCCTCATTTATTTCGTCTCATCAAATTTCTCAGACACTCTGCTATTTATTCTTATTTCATCTTGTCCTTTATTGGCAATCCCTCTGGTCCTCTTATCTGGAATCATCTTCTTTTGCTAGAGCTAGTGGGTAAATTTTATTATTACGATTACTACTATTTACATAAAGGAAATGTTAAGTACCAGTTAGCAACAGTAATTTCCATTTTGTGGCAAATATATATACAGACACACTGGACCACAGAAGCACTGGCATCACCTGGGGACTTGTTACAAACTCAAGATTCTCAGACACTCCGACCTACTGAATCAGAATCTATATTCTGACATGATCTCCAGGTGATCTGTAAGCACATTAAAAGTCTGAGGAGTACTGTTCTAGAACAGTGGTTCTCAAATTTTCATGTGCATTGGGTCCAGTCTCCAGATGTCTGGGACTGGGCCTAAGAAGTTGCATTTCTAACAAGCTCCCATATGATGCTGATGCTGTCAAGGGATTACACCTAGAGAATTATACTGTACTATATGGAATGAATGAATTAACAGAATGCTATTGGTTATGTACCATCCTTGGGAGAATTAAGAAAAGTCCCTCTGAAGTTTTTATGTTTTTTTGGTTGCTGTTTAGATGAGGAAGCTTGGCTGAGAAAAGCTGTAACACTCAAAATACTCAAGGGTATTTTGCATGAAAAGTATGAATATCTGAGGAAAGAAAGAAGCAGATAATAAATCATGGTGTTTAAAAAAAAAGTCAAAAGAACATTTTAGAATAAAAGAATATGAGTAAAAATCCTTTCTCTTTTTTATTAGCTTACCCTAAAAGAAGAGATAAGCTAAGCCTAATAAACCAAAGGAGCCAGGATCAGTGGTTTTACCTCAACGGGTTTAATAACAGGTCTGATAAAGCTATTCAGCGGCTTTCCACATGAGAGCTTGTTAGATACACACACTCCGTGTTCCATCACCGAGAAAGGGTGTTTTGTGGGTCTGAAGTCGGCTCTAGGGAATAAGTATTTTCAACACGTGTCAAGTGCTGCTGCTAGATTTAGTAGTTATCACTGGCCACGCTAACTCCCTAGCTCTCAAGTTTAATTTTGTCCATTCAGAGAAGTTCTCTACGGTGTCTAAGTACCTAGCCTGACAGCTCACCAGTAAACAAACACAGCCAAGGACGTAATTAAGTGTTCACTGGGAAATATGCAGGTGGCACTGTCTCGGTGATGCACAAGGAACAGAAAGGTTGACGGAGATAAACTTCCAGTGAGTGACTTACAGCCTAATGCCTATCACAGGGAGAGAAGAAGGTCCTCCTCAATTAAATGGCATTATTTCATTCTCTAAGTACAATTCCTGCACCCAGTCTCATCCTCACTTCATCGGTTTCTTCCTACAGTCTTCTTTTATCTTTATGAAAACAAAGTCTGGTTTTTAATAGTAGGTGTACTGAACATAGTTTTATGCTCTTTAATATATGTAAATGGATGAGCATTACAATTTATCATCACCTCTACCCAACACACATAAAAATCAGCTACCTGACTTTAACTCCACCTGCCCATCTAACACAACTTATCATTTCCTCCAAGAACAAACAGCTCACTAACCTTAACTTGAGTGCTTTGTTTTTCTGTAAGTCATTCATTAGCCAGTAAGAGAAACAAAATCCCTCTTTCAATACCATATTAACCTCCTAATTAAGGGCATGAGAACATAACTACAAAACAAGTCAAATAATAAAACTGCATAATAGCATTTTTCTTGAATGAAATCTGAAGTTACCTGGAGATGGCTGTACTATCTACACAGATAAATCAGGAGGAAAACAGCACATGGACTTTTAAAATTAACTTTCAGAAATCTCTTGATTTGAAAGCACAGTGAATAAATATCCTCAGAGCTCAAGCTCTGATGAGACCATTAATCACATCGTTTCATTCTCAAGAAATCTAAAATTTACTTTGTGGGGTAGGTCTACTCAGGATTAAGAACACCATAGAGAAATATAGTGAAACTGCTTCAAATGGAGACTTCTGCCATGAATCAAATCAATAATTTTAGCTTTTAATGAAACTTATTACCTATCAATGATCCCTCAAATAGGACCAAGCATTTTTTTGAAAGTCTGTTGTGGGAGGAGGACATAACAGGGCTTCTTCCCTCCTACTAGCTTTGGAAATTGAAATTAACATTGTTTTATTAAAGAATTATTTAATCATGAAACATGCTGTAAACAAAATGCATTTCCATAAACACGTCATTATCTACATTTATAACTGTGATATATTTACTGAGATGGGTGTGATACTAAAGTTTCTTTCATTACTCAATGATCCTTATTTGCAGAGCAGAATTACCATTATTTACCTTTTAAAACAATGCACATATAAATAACTAGATTTTTTTATTTTAACAGAACAAATAACTAGATTTTTTCATTTTAACAGTATGGATTCATTAAACACTGTCAAAATAAAAACCCAATGTTTAGAAAAACCATAAGATCATGTCTTACTTTTACAGTTTCTACATCTCCAGCCTTTGCAGCTTCCAGCAACTGTCTGTCTGCTTCTGAATTACCTAATGGGATACCCTCTAAAATTAAAAAAAAAGAGAAGGAAAGAGTGATTAACTTCTATTTGGAAGATGGGACCAAGTTTTAAGGGAGGCATCTTATTTCAGAGTAAAGTTCCTTTCACAGTTTGATGGCAATTATGTAGGAAATCTCCATAGTAGTACGGGAAAAGCAGTATAAATTTTTTTGGAAACATCACATATGTGAAATGTATATGAATAATAACTATAAAATGAGATTTAGGCAACATAATGGAATATAAAATAGGTAACAGAAGATTACTCTATAACGAAGTCAGTGACTGGTGGTAAAGTATTAAATAAGGAGAGCAACAGCTAGACATCTCCCCATGGTTCTGCCATTGACTAGCTATCTGAATTGGAACAAGTCATTTGAACTTTCTGGGCCTCAGATTGTTCCAGTTCTAAAAAGACAAAAGACATTGGATTAGAAACAAGTGAAGTTATTTTCAGGTCTGAAACTCTGTTTTATAGCTCATTTTAAATCTCAAAAGAAAGGAAGAAAACATATACCTTGTATCTTAGAACAAATAAACTTCAGATGGGTTAAAGATGCTACATATGAAAAATTAAAACTTAAAAATATTTTAAAAAATAGGTGAATATTTATCTTGAAATAGAAAAGCATCCTAAAGCAAGTACATCAAAGGCAGAACCAAAACTGATTTGGAAAAATATCTGTCAGACAACAAAATAAAACTAAACAAAATTATAGGCAAAAAACAAAATTGGAAAAAATATTGCAGCATACACGTTGGAAATGCAAATTAAAATGATATACTAGGCTTTTCTTTCATCCATTAGTGGACAAAGAGCAAATGAAAGAGTTACACTGTCAATACTTCTATAATTTGCATTTTAAAAAAGCACCTATTACTTCTGTAATACAAACATACACACAATCACTCACACACACTCACCCAAGGAAATTATAAAGAATCATAATATCTGGGGCTGACAAGGAAAACAGGTCCTGTCATAAACTATTAATAGGAATGTAAAATGGTACATAACAGCCTTTCTAGGAGATGATTTAACAATTATGTTAACCTTGACTCAGAAATTCCACTTTAAGAAACTCACTGGAAAGGTAATGTATAGCATGTAGCATAAAAGCAAGACTGTAAATGTCCATCACCAGGTAACTGAACAGAACTAATGCTATTACCCTCAACTCTGACACTGAAACACACGCATGGTAGATGGGAAAGTAAAGGCAATTCTGAGAGCAGTCTTGTAGTTCAGAATTTTAGAAGTTCCCAGGAGATCTTATTAATCTGCCTTTATCTATTCAAGCAGTGTTTTCTCAAAATGGGGCTTCTAAACCACAGGCATAAGGATCATCAAGGGGGACTATTAAAGGTACAAAACACTTGGTCTGTTACATTTCTTCTCATTTGAGCTCTGAGGTGTCAAAGAGGTTTTATTAATGTCTAGTAAAATACAGAGATGTAGGCAAAGACACTTTGAAATTATGGGACCATATTTCTTTTATTTATCTTTAATTGGAAGGGACCAGAATTCTAGGCTGAAATGTTTAACCTATGCCAAATGTGTAGATATTGAATATAAGTTGATTTGAATTTAAAATGAATATCAGTGTATTCAAACATAAGTCAAATAGTTGGTTACTGTGTACAGATTCTATATGCCTTATGTAAAGGATCTAGAGGAGTGAACAGGCAGGACTGGCCTCTAAGCGTATTATTTATAGCTCTGGTTGCTCTACTAGGAGATAGCTACCCTCTTCAGTTTCCCTCTCTTTAAAAAGAAATAGCAACTATTGCATCTCACTCTTAAAACCTTTCTAGATAAAAACTTAAGAGCCAGCTATTTACTCAGCAAAGATCAGTAGCAAACACTACTGGGAAAAAGACTTAACAACATGGAGGCACTGACTACAACGAGCTGATCAAGAAGAAATAGCAGCCAATAATTTTGAAAATTTTTCTTTTTACTACCAACTCCTACATGATATATGAAAAAATTTAAAAGTTAACTGAAAAAATAATTTCACTGAAGTATTCAATACCTTGAAGAAGTTGCTGCACATTTTCATTTCCCATCTGTAAGGCAGTAAAGCCCTGAAGGGATATGATGTTAGGATCACACCCATAGCTCAGGAGTAAGCGGCAAGTCTGCAGATGACCACAATGTGCAGCTCTGTGCAGAGAAGTCTGACCGAGATTATCCAGAGCATTAACCTTAACAATCAGAAAAAACGGAAATTAGCCTGTGGTACAAAATTTTAAATGCTCTAATTATGGGTTCAGGTTCAACACTTGTTACTAACTTAAAAATGCCCAAGTATTCTCTTATAAAGACTATTATCCAGTGACAAAGAAAGTATTTTCTCTCAAATTTAGAGTACAAATTCACCAATTCATGACGGCTGACATCAGGAGACCCAATTTTGGATTAAAAGTTTAAGATGTTGAATAATAGTTGTGTTTAGCATTGAAGCATTCATAGATTCATCACATTTACAGACATTGCCTAGGAAGTCTAATGCATATATTTTTAAGGATCACTAAGGTGCAGAAATGTGGAGACTAACCCCGAGATAACAGATAACAAAGTCAGACACTAAATTAGCATTAAAATACTTATTCTATTGGCTTAATCTTCTATCTTGTTTATCATTTAACATACAATCTGTACAAAGACAAAGACACTACAGTATATTCACACAATGGAATACTTCTCAGCAATAAAAAGAATTATTGTTACTGCTGAATCACCTAAACATTAACCTGAGTGAAAAAACGTTTGACACAAAAGAGTCAATGAATATTGTACAATCTCATGGACATGAAGGTCCAAAGTGGTAAATTAATCTACTGTAGAAAAAATCCAAACGGCTGTTGCCTCTAGGCAAGGAGACTGCCTTGGATGGGACACTGTCTCTGCCATGTGGTTATGCTCTCTATCTTCAAGAGGTTTGGTTACACAGGTGTTTGCATTAGGCAAAATTCAGTAAATGTACATTTAAGAGCTGTACATTTCATTGCACGTAAATTCACATCCAGAGAAAAACGGTGAACAAATATTGACCTCTAGTTGATGCCTATTAACAGAATTTAGGGAGATGTATATAGTAACTTGCAAATTACTTTGAAGTGTGTCAAAAAATATAAGATACTGATAAGAGGGAAAAATTGATGGATATGTAAGGAAACAATATGGTAAAAAGCTAGTGGTAGAATTTATATAGCAAGTATATAGTTATACTCTGTAAAACTCTCTCAACTTGGCTGTATTTTTGAAAATTTTCATAGTAATAATAAAAAGATCACCTTCTATCTCATTCCCAACCCACCAACTCCCTCCCCTGCCACCCTGGAAAATAATTCTTCAGAACATAACTGAAAAATAAAATTACTCAGTAATTATGTGACCACTAGTGTGTTTTGAGACACTCACTATCCAATTCACATTCATGGAACTGGAGAACATCTAAACAGGATTATATAGTAAGACTGTCTCAATAACTCTAAAACTAACCTACAAAAAGCTAGTCTCCATGCTTACAGAATCAGAAAAATCAACTTAAAATGCTCAGAGCAACTTATCTATTTATTCATGAACTCACATTCACTGAAATGTGAACTATATCCACTTGAAAACTTTATTTGGTTGCCATTCTGTGTCAATATTAGGGTGACCAACTTGTCCTAGTTTGGCTGGGATATTTCTGGTCTTAGCACTTAAAGTCTTGTGTTCCCAGAAATCCCTCAGTTTGAGGATTAGGATGGTTGGTCACCCTAGCCAAGATTTTTCATTGAGTTATGCAACTCAAATTTAATATGCATCCAGATAGTCTTCAAGTAACACACCACATGTAAGAAAAGAAGCAATCAACAAAAAGTTATAGAACAGACAGACAAATGAGATATGCCAAGCAGTCAAGCAGAAATAAACTTTATTTTTTAAATACTTTACAATAGGAAAGATTGAAATTATACATTATTAAGAATTCCCCCAAATAAGAGAGAAATTAGAACACTGGGAGGCAACATTAAAAAAAAACTGAAGAATTTGAAGTGGTTCCTTGAGTGGAAACACAAGAAAGGACAGCTTAGAAAACCATTCTGCAAAGTTCACTTAGAGAAGAGCCTCAGGGGCCCCCAAGGGGTAAAGGGATCTCTATTTCTTTCTTCTCCCTTCATCAGAGCAGCTCAATTCTATTATATAATGTATTTCTACCAAGATTTTGTTTGAAGACGACAAAGATCTGTGGCTAAGAAAACTGAAAACTGTTGAATTAAATGACTGTTATCTCTTCCAATCTGGGATGCTATGTTTATTGTTTATTGAGAACATTTTTTTAAAGTTCCTGAGTAAGAAATGATGACTTTTAGCCTTGATGAAAACCTAACTATTCCATGAATAAAACACTTTATCTTCTCTAAGTCTACTTAACTTTTTTTGGAGGTACAGCTGATATGATATTATCTAAGCTTACGGTGTCCAACACAGTGGAATCAACTTGACTTTTAAACTTAAGTATACCATTTCTATAAATAGAAAAATAATATTCTCCTAATAAAAAGTGTAACTCTTATAAAGAAAACATTTCTCTCCTGAATGCTCTGGAGTGAATGACTTTTGTGATTGATTTTTAAAAAAATGCTTTTTGTACAAGTGCCAACTATAGAATAGCAGCTTCACAATGTGAGGAGCTATCTTTTTAGTCAACTTATTTAAATAATTTATTTCCTTCTGTTCCATGTTCTCTGGCAGAAATAACAGAGGGTAAGAGAGACTGTGGCTGGGGTAAATAATAGGAGTTATCATGGTAAGCAAGGAACAGAAGATACCAGAACAGAATTCCAGAATAAATATGTCTGGCTAGGGATACTCTAAAGAGTTTACTGTTAGAAAAAGAAGAATAACTTGACCAGTGGGGTGTGATTAACAGGAAGGGTGAAGGAAGGATATACAGGAATAATGTTTCTTTGAGTAAATCCACAGATTTTTCTAGCAAAAAGATACAGAAAAAAGTATCTGCAGAACTATTTTGAGGGAAAAACTAATACTTAGGAGAGAGTAGATAGTTTAGGAAATCAGGCATTTTATCTACAAAATCAGAAACAACTCACTGGACTATCAAAAATTACCAAAAATGAAGTATACCTTTGCTTCATGCTTCACCACTACTTCGACAACATCGTTATGAGCTTTCTCAGAAGCCACGTGCAGAGGAGTCAAGAATCTTAAAGAGAAAAAGTCAGCCGGACAATGAATGTATTTTCCAGAAAACAAGAGAGTCAATAATTTTTAATTATTAAAAGCAAACTTACTCTTTAGTCTTTTCGTTGATGTTGGCTCCTTTTCTTAGCAACAGTTCACATATTTGCTTTCTTTTGGGATATGGAGATGCGGCAGCACAATGCTAGATAATTTAAATTGCAGCATTAATCAAGGACTATACAACTGACTTTTTAAAGAATATTCGTGTTTCCAACCAAAAATAATCAAGGTGTTAGTTATTTCATGTCTTTGTTTCACTTTTGACTTAACTTTGCTCTTCAAAGACTTTCTATTGGATAGAACGTGCTATGATTACCAAATTCTGACAGGGCCTAAAAATCCTATTTACCAGGTGATATGTTATTAAATATTTTGATCAAGCTTTATAGTTGCCCTATATCTCTGCAAAAGCTACCACTGCTGTGATGAAAACCTCAAACTGTGATCAACAGTCCTTTCAAAACTGTTCCCAAAGAGCATGGTGTTTATGTTATTTTTTAAAGGTTAATAAAACACTCCAAAGGTTGGGATTTCTTTAATGAAGAAATAGCACAGTGTCTGTCAGCTCTGGATTCTGCTTGGCAAAAACACTCCCAGAATAGCTGACAAACTAGGTGGTATTTCTTTCTCAATGAGTTGCTCTAGCAGAATAAGGACCCTGGATTACCTGTTTGGTAAAATTGGTGGCGGAAACTGATACAGTCTGACCTGGAGGCTTCAGGATCTATGTCTATGATGCATCAGGCAGGGAGACAGGAGGCAGGGATTCGCCAGTCAAAAACCCAGTAAAACCCTCATGGTCATGCCGCAGATCTTTATCTCCCCAACATCCAGGATTGTACTCATACACAACAGGTGTTCAATAAATGTCAGTGAGTGAATGACTTAATCAATGTATGAATGTTAAGTTAAAACTGAAACCTGAGAATTCATGGAATAAAACTTCTGGATAACTGTCAAGGAAACTTGCACATACCTCCAAACACAGTATACATGAATGTGTCTGATTTTAACTTGTTGCTAATTATAAAGCTTATCTGATCTTCATGGCTTTGCTTCAGATTCATTCTGATACTGTTGCTATCACCAAACTCATTCCTTTGCCCTTAGTAACATCATTTCTAACTGGTGAATACAGCTCTTTTGGTGTGTTTTGAATAAGCATCCCAGGACATCTATCAAGATGGCACAGAGAATGGAAAATAGTTTCTATTCAAGAATTCTTGAGCTTATCCATTTCAAATTGCACCCTTTCTCTTCTGCCTCATCCTTTTACCGGCAGGGCCTGGGACCTCGAAACTCAGAAGACACTGCCTCTGCAATACAATGTCTACCAACAGTTAATTCCTTGTATTCTAAGGCTAATCACAAAAATGAGCAGTTTATTAGCAGAAAGCTTAAGGGGAAACAAAATGTAGAATTAATTCTTCAGACTGGCAAATTTCCCATGTCAATTTTCCCAAATTCCCCTGTACCATCTTGATGCTGTCATGATTTAAATTTTGCACTGTTATTTCTTATCAGTCTGCAACTATGCTGTTTTTTTTTTTTTAACATGGATTTCTGTTTTTTGGTAAAGTAGCAAAAAGGCCTAAAATACTTTATAGATAGGTTCCTAAATAAACTTCATGCCCTGTATCATGGCATAAGGATGAACATTAGCCATAAAAGGTGAGGAAGCTACAATTAAATCTTCCCCAAAGACATTAATTTACTTATTGTCATCTTCCCTCATTGAAAGTACATTCTGCGACTCACAAAGCTTTGCTCCTTTTAAATTTCTACTTCTAAAGTAGCCTCTGATTACCACATTCTCCTTCTGATCTTCTAACACTTATCTTTAGTCACTTCCATTTTTTTCTTACTGCTTTTCCATACACTGCCCAGTTCTCATCTACTTTGTTACAGAACCAGAGAGCTGACATTACCTCCATCAGGGAAACTGACTCTACTCACACAGATAGTTTATTCACAAGTATAAAGGGAACATATACAGACTTAGATCTAATTCTGAAAAAAAAAAAAAAAATTACAATAACAAAAGGAGAACCAGGTGGTTTTTATCTTGACGGCAAGATTAACTGTTCAGTGAGTTCCAAATTTTCAACCATAACCACTTATGCTTTTTATAATAAAAAAAGCAAATGAGATGATTATAATAGAAAAGTCACATATAATATATGCCAGTATGTGATAAAGTTTTTGTCGAGAAGGATGCACAAATGAACAACTGTATTGCCTTTTGAGGGGATATATTAGTCGCTCAGTATGTCCAACTCTTTGCAACCCCATGGACTGTGGCCCACCAGGCTCCTCTGTCCATGGAATTCTCAAGGCAAGAATACTGGAGTGGGTTGCCACTGAGGGGATGAGGTTGTCTGTTTTTCTGCATTGTTTGAAATATTTCTTTATATATCCAGAGGCACTAATTCTTAAAAAGCACAGATTTTTAGAATAACACTATTACTAAAAGTAGAGCATTATGTCAGTTATCCAGTATCACCAAAAGCAGGGCATTATGATTAACTTAGAATGTTTCTGGCTATTTCATTTTAAAGACTTAAATCTGAATAATTACCAATGCTGTTTCATGTGTTTGAGGATGCTTAAAGTTCACCATTTCCAGAGAGAGATGTTTTTTGATTCGTGTAACATCAGCTTCCCGTGCCGCCTGAAGCAAGGAGTGGCCTTTAAATTCATCTAGATGAAGAAGAAGCATTTAAATTGGCATAAAAATGATCAAATTTATGAAACTTACCTTGTAAAAGAGACATAGTATTTTTCTTAAACTTATTTTCAAAATTATCTACCAAAGTAGCCAGACTGAAGCTTGAAAGATAGTCTCCAAATATAACCCTTGGAAAGGGAGTCAGTGGTACTCCAGTGCCCCTTGGTTATGACTCAGTTCATTCCCATGAGTAACAAGATGGCCAATTCAAAGTCTATTTTGGTCTGGTATACGCATTATTGCAATATATTCCCAGAGGAGAGTTGTGAGAATTTTCCAAAAGTATAGAATTTTTCTCAGTAAAGAAATAAAAGAAAAGGAGATCACAGTCCCCATATTAACATTACAGCAATAGCAGATGGTTATGCTCACACACTGGGGATTAAACAAGCCGGATATTTCTAAGAGCCACTTAGAAATGAGGCATTTTCTCAAGATTCCTCTCTTTTATTCGTAAGTCTTGCGAAACTACCATTCTCCTTTATTATTCCAGAATAATTCCAGTTTAACACAAGTTTCCTATTCATGTATAGTAATATATACCTGAATTAGGTGGCTATTTCTCACCACTATCTCTACTTCAGTTATAAACAGAAAAGCACAGAATTGTCCAGATACCAAAGAATATTAGATGGTACATTCTGGGGACTATGTTTACAAGATAGAAATCCTACAAGTAACACCTAAAAACTTCATGACAGATAACTAGAAAGTCACATCAAAGATAGGAACAAAACTCAAATTCTTTCTTTCCAAAAGCCTGCCAACACAAAAAGCATTTGCCTTGAAAAAAGCAAATACAAATATACTTTCCTTTCACAGCATCTTAAGAGTTAATGATTAAATATGCTAGTAAGAACAATGATACATACCCATGGCTAAGGAAAATAGCCTATGATTTAAAAATTCCTCCCCTACAAAAAAAACCCAAGAAGCAAAAAGTTTTAGGTTACTGGTATAAGAGTTTAGCTGAACATTCATCATTTTATACTTACATGCTAACCTTTCTTTTAACTGTGGTGTGGGAGCCAAGTCTATAGCACTTTTATTGTGACAATTCAGCAGTGTTGGATCTGCGCCGTAACTCAGGAGAAGAGAACACACTTCAACTCTGTTCTTGGAAGCAGCCTCATGGAGAGGAGTGAACTGCCACAAGTCCATTGCGTTTACGCAGGCACCATGCTGGTGGTGGGGTGGGTAAAGCATGTATTTAGCGCTCAACTTTTAAGAGAACTTAGTATATTAGGACTGTGTAATTTACATCATGCAAGCTTAAAAAGGTTATGTCCCCAAAGGTTACTTTTCAACCCAGTTACTTCAAAAAGAGAATACATTTCTCTCACATAGAAAAAGAATCACTAGTTGCTAAGCCTACCCACAAGGACCTATTTAACTCTTTTATTGTTAAAAAACAGTTACAAAGGAAACTTCAGATTTAATAAGAACTGTTTTTCCCTTTTCTGAGGTATACTTTATATATGGCAAAATACATAGTTCTTAAGTATATAGTTTGATGAGTTTTGACAAATGTATATATCCATGAGACCATCGGGCTTCTCTGGGGGCTCAGCTGGTAAAGAATCCACATGCAATGTGGGAGACCTGCAATCTATCTGATGCTTCATTCTTATCCACAATAACATTCCAAATATTCTGTTGAGTTCAATTCAGTTTTACAATAAGCAAAAGCATTACTATTAAACGTATAATAATATTATGGTCACATTTATAAACACTTATGGACCACTCAGAGTATCTAATTACTATAATTAAGTTGTTTCTGTGGGAAAATATATTTAGTGGTAGCACATGCCCAAGAGGAAGCGCAGAGGTGTTGGAAACAAAGGTCCTTCCCATGACAGCTGCTGACAGAATGAGGAAAAGTTTCAACGGCAGAATGGACGCAGAGAGAAGACTAAAGAATGTGGTCAAATACATACGTAGAGATTAGGGGACAAAAAGAAATGGGTGCGAGCAACATCCTTGAATCCACTCTCAAAAAGAGTATGTAGCCTCTATTCTCATCCAACAGGGAGCTAAACAAGAAGTTTTTTGCCAGTTCCAGGAACCTGTCCGTTAAACGATAGCCGCCCATCGTTCTGCCCAGTATACTGGAAGACGTGAAGTTTACCAGGTAAGCCTGTTTCAACACACCTAGGCAGGCCCTGCAAATCTAACTAGTGGTTGTAATAATATATGGTTCACTAAAAATTGCTTTCTGATATTTTCAAGAACTTTGAACTGCACTTTTAGCTACAAATTAAAGAACCACTTAGTCTGACATTCACAAAACAGGAAAGCTATTTTATATTTAAAAAATTTATAGTGTTTTAAAAATCTCAAAGCAGTCAGATGACCTATCAGTAATCCACATTTTATAATGATTATAAATACTTCTTCTATATCTACCAAGCACTAAAAACACAAAGAAAAACATATACACACTGTAAGGAAAGTATACAAGAACTAACCTTGACCAGAAGTTCAGTTACTTCATAATGACCATAGGAACAGGCATTGTGCAGGGGCACCAGATCTCTATAATACGAGAAGGGGAAAAACCCTGTGTTATTACAGACTCCCCATGCTTTAGCTTACATACTTAAATTTAAATAGCTAATGGCTTATGTAACCTTCTGGGCTTCCCTTGTGGCTCAGCTGGTAAAGAATCTGCCTGCAATGCGGGAAACCTGGTTTCAATCCCTGGGCCGGAAGATTCCATGGAGAAGGGAAAGGCTACCCACTCCATTATTCTGGCTTACAGAATTTCAAGGACTGTATAGTCCATGGGGTCGCAAAAAGTAGGACATGACTGAACAACTTTCACTGACTTCTGTATCTCTTCCAAACTCAGCACTCAATCACTGAGTCTTCTTTGAAACTTTTTCTTTTAAAGATTCTGTAAGGTAAAACTGCTATATTCCTTAACATAAATCCAATTCCTTCATGATGGCAACAGAGGAAGAATTTTCTGAACAGGAAGGTACAACAGAACCTTAAAATCCTGACATATCTTTAAGCTGCTCCACCTTGGGAATCACTCACTAATCACCACAGAAATCACCATGATGTCCTTTGTTAAGAGATGGCCACTCATGGCTACGTCTGTCTGATTCTATCAGAACCCTCCATCAAGTCTCACAGCCTTCCTCACCATTTTGATTATATGATTTCTTACCTGAGCCCTATCTACTAGCTAACGCCACCTGAGTTCCATCATCATCTCATAAAACCAAGACTTCTAAAAGTGAACTCAATGGTTTCCCCCACAAACAACTTTCCTGAATTTCAGTATGTGTACCATTGGGTCTCATGCATTGGGCTTCAGAAGATGCAATGTAATGGTCTCATTTATTCTATCTCATCATATCCAGATATTCAACAAATCTTACACTCTCTTACCCTGCAGGATCTCCTGCCTCTCTGCCTTCTTTTCACTCCCACCTCCCCCGCTACCAGTACTGCAGATCTCATTACGCCTGGACCCCCTCAATGCTCACTCTCATGTTCTTCTGCCTCTCGTCTCCTTCTTCAATCTATTCAACACAATGCTGCCAGAGTGCTTTTCTCAAAACTCCTCTTTTAGGAGAATCATTCCCCTTGCTTAAGATCCTTCATTCTCTTGCATAGAGTGATGTTTCCTAAACTCTCTGTTTTCTTGAACTGAGTCCAGGTGAAGTATCACCTTCCACAGAAAGATTTCTCAACCACTGCACCCAGCACTGAGCATTCTCTCCTAAAATCTCCTATAGGAGTACTAGCCCTTTCTATTTATCACCTCACACTTATGAGAGAACTTATATTATTAGGTGTCTTTTCATGCCTCCTAAAACATAGTATAAGCCCTATGGGTGGTGGCCTTAATGGTTTATAATTCCCTGTTCTCTCAGAGCAATCTGCATATTACAAAATCTCAATAAATGTTTTACGCTGTTTAGTAAAAAATATGATTCTTACAAGATTATTACAGAGATTATCATGAGGACAGAAACATTTAAAAAATTCTCATTTTTGTTCAAATGCTTGATTTACCCTTTATCTTTAGCATGAACATCAGCTCCATGTTGCAACAACAGCTGTACAATCTTTACTCTGTTGTAACCTGCTGCCAAATGCAATGGAGTTGACTGAAATAGTAAACAGACAGATCAGTGAGATTCAACAGCTAAAAAATGTACATAAAAAGGTAAAAATCCAAATATAAAACCAGAAATTGAAAAAAAAACTCTATAACTTACTTTATAACTTATTACTATCTAAATGACAGTAATAATTTGGTTTTACAAAATCCAACATATATACCAAAGCACAGCAGACAAGTTTATAAGTTCACTACTGCAAACAGGAAGCTAACTAAACATTTATTATTAACAAAGTTTTACTAAGATTAAGAATTAACCCAAATTATTGCTTAAAAGGAGCATTTTCAGCAAATGTTTTAAGTTAAAAGACAAACAGTTTCATGTTACACAAAACTTAGTTGCAAAAGGAAGTACCTTTCTGCCGTCACTTGCATGACAGTTGACATTTAATGGTGTAAGCAGAGCCATCATTTTTTCCTCATTGCCACTCCTAGCATACAAAAAAATGTATTAGCAATTTGTTTTCTTCATCAGATCCTATTTGGAGACATGTATGTGACTATTAGAAATTCATTCTCTTTTGGAGTTTGCTTATTGTAAAATAAAATAATTAAAATTATATGGTAAAATATTTATGGTACATATTTATAACACACCTGGCACTTTCCAAGAGTTCATCCTTCTTATATTCACCTGTGAAGAAGAGCAGAAATTAAAAAAAAAATTAATTACAAAACTAGTATCAGTTTTATGCATAAAGATGCTCATTGACCTATGTTTAAAGTACAAAAATTTGGAAATAAATTCCAGTAAATGGAAAATGGTTAATCAACAGAATACACTGCAGTTTAAAATATTTATATGAAGAACATGGAATACCTTTGCTATGAAGGTGAAGAAAAAAGATTCAATGCTATACAATGAAACATGACTACAACTATATGAAAACAATATACACAGTAAGAGCAAAGCCAAGAAGGAAATAAATAAAAATTTTACTAAAGTGGGTCTTAGGGGATTGACTGTGGGTGAAAGTTTCCTTTTCTTTTTAACCCTCAAATTTCCTAAAACCAGTATTATTTAATAGACAAAATGCCTCCACAACTTCCTTCAAAATCAAAACAGAACAAAATCTGTATAAAAATGTAACAGTATCAAAGAAATTTATAAATAAAATTAAAATCAGGACTAAATATGCCTACAGCTTTTATATTTTCCAATGAAAACAAGCAAAAACTTTAAAATCAATATAATTTAAATTAACATAACAGTGTTTATTTATTCACTTAAATGAAACCCAAACTGGTGTCCACAATATGAATTGTACACTGATTGCTGTGCAAGGCTTTTTTGGTGCCCCAAGATTAAATTAAAAAAAAAAAAGCAAATAGGGAATAGCATGGAACAGGGAAGGAAGAAATAAATATTGAATTGTCAGTTACAGTAATAGCTCACTTTTCTAGAACTTTTTGGGGGGACTAGTCTAAATTTTCTCAGTAATACCAAAAGAAATATCACAAAGCCCAAGCACAAAAGCTTACAGCAGAGCACCTCAGGCTCTTGACTATTAGACATAATTTTAATGGTAATTACACAGTAAATAAGAGTCCAAAAATTAATATGGCAGAGAGTTGCTGCTTCAGAGGAAATCTCTGTTAAGGGAGAAATGTGAGAAGTAGATGAAAAAAAGGTGAAAGTATTAGTCCCTTAGTCGTGTCCAACTCTCTGCAACCCCATGGACTGTAGCCAATCAGGCTCCTCTGTCCATGGAATTCTTCAGGCAAGAATACTGGGGTGGGTTGCTATTCTCTTCTCCAGATCTTCCTGACCCGGGAATCGAACCTGGGTCTCTGGCATTGCAGGCAGATTCTTTATCATCTGAGCCACCAGGGAAGCTCATATTACTACTCAAAAAAGCCTGACAGTCTAAAATAAACCTAAACCAGGGGACTACAGTCTTATATATCTTAACAGGTTCCCAGGACATCAATATGTCCCAGCAGAATATAATAATTGCCATTCTTCAAGGTTCTGAGATTGGTGAACCCAGAACCTTGTTTGAAAATGCAAGAGAATGGTTAGTAACACATGATTATCTACCACCTCTGGCCCCAGTAAAGGTAGGAATCACAAAACTTAAAAGCTATTAAAAAAAGCAGCTTTATTTTTCTTAGACAAGAATCAAATGTCAACTCTTCAGATACAGAAAAGAACAGCAACCGAACTGACACTATCTAAGAAGTCTAATGGAGATCAGTAACTGCAAGGAACTGAATGTCCATCTGGGAAGCTCATGCGTCACACTGCTCCCGGAAAACCCAAAGAGAGCTTGCACACTTACCAGTCAGCACTGCTTTGGCAGACGGGTCTGCTAAATCCAATGCTGTCCTTCCATCTGTATTTCGAATGGTTGGCTCAGCGCCATGCTGTAAGAGCACTGCAAAACAGAAACACTATCTTTCAAAATGGTAATTCTGACAATATGATTTTAGTAAATCATTTTCTCAAAAATTTTGGTTCCTATCAGGGAAGCCCTAAGACATCTCAAAGTTATTTTAAGACTTTATATATCCTGATAGTAGAAAAATGCTGTATTTTAAAGATAAAACTATATAAAAGATTCCATTATTTAATGTATTAAGACACATTAAATATCTGTCTGCTGAGTTTAATGTCAGATTCTCCTCTGTCAAACAAATGACCAAGGACAGATAGAGAATTAAAAGGCAAGTTTACTTGAAAGCTTGTTTTCTGTTTTCTCATATCAAATGAACACTGCTTAAGTCAGAAAGATTACTCATAATAACAAAAATGAATTTTCTAAAGCTATGAATAGCCCAAGAATAGGGATTTGTGGAATTTGAGAAAGAAGGAAGGAAGAAACGGAGAGAGAGAGGAAGGAAGAGACGAGGGGAGGGAGGGAAAGAGAAAACTACTCTGTAGGGTTAATGAGCCCCCAATCAAAGCTTGCCACATTATAACTCAAAACACATTAAAAAGAGAAGAGTTGTGCTATACTCTGTACATAATGTTATTTGATTATATAAAGATACTCCAGCACACTCTATAAAAAAAGCTGGGGAAAGACAGGCAAATACATGTAGAAAGGGAAGCTCAGCTCCTGTTCATTCCACTGTACTCCTATCTCTAACAGCAATGTCCAAAAGAAAAAAAAAATGTGAGCCACATATGTAATTTAAACTTTTCTAGCATCCAGATTCGGAGAAGGCAATGGCAGCCCACTCCAGTACTCTCGCCTGGAAAATCCCATGGACGGAGGAGCCTGGTAGGCTGCAGTCCATGGGGTCGCTAAGAGTCAGACACGACTGAGCGACTTCACTTTCACTTTTCACTTAAGGAAATGGCAACCCACTCCAGTGTTCTTGCTTGGAGAATCCCAGGGACGGGGAAGCCTGGTGGGCTGCCATCTATGGGGTCACACAGAGTCAGACACGACTGAAGCGACTTAGCAGCATCCAGATTATAAAAACAAAAAGAGGATAATTTTAACGTCTTATTTAAGTCAACATACCCCAAATATTGCTATTTCAATATGTACATTAATACTGCAATCCATACAAAATTGAGGTAACTTCGTATTCCTTTTATTCATACAAAGACTTTGAAATCTAGTATGTATTTTCCCCTTATAGTACATCTCAATTTGAATTAGCCACATTACAAGATTTCAACTACCACACCAGACGTGTGTGCGTATGTGCTAAGTAGCTCAATCATGTCTGACTCTTTGTGACCTTATGGACTATAGCCCTCCATGCTCCTCTGTCCATGGGATTCTCCAGGCAGGAATACTGGAGTGGGTTGCCACGCCCTCCTCCAGGGGATCTTTCTGACCCAGCGATCAAACCTGCATCTCTTATGTCTTCTGCACCAGCAAACAGGTTCTTTTCCACTAGTGCCATCTGGGAAGCCCACACTGGACAGTGCAGACACATCACTATATTTGAAAAACTCTACATTATTAAAACTAAGTATCAATAGGCCTGAAACTCACAGAACAGAAAAGGATTCTGAGCAGAGGACAGATAACACAAAAGATAAAAACAAACCAAAAAAGGTAACACACAGGAAAGGAGAACTGGACAGACATTACTAGGTAATCTTTTTCTTTTCTTTATAAATTACCTAACCTAATTCAAACTAAGCTCATGACTTTTGTATAAAGTGATTTGAGGTTGGGTTGGAGGGGAGAGAGAACAAAACAGGTTCCCTAGACCTTTCCTAGTGCATGGAACTGGCTTTCTAGATAGAAAGGATTTAAAATGTCCCTGTTTTGCCTCAGGAAATAGAAGTAAGGTAGCAGAGTCCAAAATCTCTGACTCTTTAGGCTCAGAAAAGTCAATACTGGGTTAATGACAACTCTCAAATAAGCAGCCTTCTCACATGTAACTTTTTGTCAGTGATTAACCTGCTAGGCAAATTCTATTTCATTAAAGTATCCTACATGATTGACAATTTTTTCTCCAAACACTTCTTTACTTATGCTACCATTTCTACTCTCCCACAACCATCCTAGTTCCTGCCTTCATCCTTCTTCACTTGCGTTATTCTACAGCTTCCTAGTCTTCCTAATATCATGCAGTCCACTCAGCCCTCTACCAAATCACTCTTCCTAAATACACTGCTCTCATCACACTGTCCCCTCCTTAAAAGTTATCAATGATTTCACACTATCCACACAAAAAGCTCCTTAATCTGGAATTCAAAGCTCCTTATAAAATAGTCAACACACTTCCCTTTGCAACCTTTCTCCCCAATACTTCCTAGGAAGACTTATAAAGGAGTGACTCAACTCCAGCCCATTCACTGCACTATTATCCTCTAACACTCTGTTCACTTCCACCATGCCTTCATCTGGTTCTTTGTGGGTATCAGTCCCAAGAGAATCCACACTTCCGAAGAAGAGAAATTCTGTCCTACTCTATCATCTAAAAATTTTAAGCTCAGTACCACATTCAAAAAGACACTCAGTAAACAGTGACTAGGTTAATCATTACGTCTTCCTAAATATTTAAATTCAGTCTGGCAAAATTTGATCACATTAACAAATAAATTCAATTTAGATTCAGAATAGTTACAAACTACTTCTGAATAATTCTGGAATGTAAACAGTCTTACCGATGCAAACATCAATCTTTCCTTTAATTGCAGCTTCATGGAGAGGAGTGTAATTCCAATTATCACGAGCATTTGGGTCTGCACCATGTCGCAAAAGGAGATTGACCACTTCCGCATGGCCAAAAGAGCATGCATTATGAAGAGGAATAAGCCCCCCATCATCGCGTGCTTGGACGTTTGCGCCATTCTGAAGCAAATATTCAACTACATCTTTCCGACCAAAACCTGGAAGAAAGTAAATCATCCACATATAAGTTCTCCAAAGAAAATATACCAAGATAGAAGCAATAAATACACGTCATACTAACGTATTTTGGGATGCAAAACATTAACAGATACAAAAATTCACTGATGAAATACATCACTCACTAATCTTAATGAGAAAGCCAAAGGGTCTCTCTGATGCATTAGGCAGTACTACTACTAACTTCAGAGGAAGGTTATGTAATTAGTGACTGAAAGCCCGAAGTTCAAATGTTTCCCACTCTACAACAGCATTCCTAATTACAAATAACGGGTTCTGCATATTTTGTTATGTATTCAAAGTATACACTGACCAACTCTCACTAGACTCCCTTTCCCACATCCCATCTCATAAAACGTTTCTACTGAATTGGGGGACCATGAGAAAGCAACAGAAAGTTTGTACTGAAGACAAAGAGAGGCGACACCAGGCAAAAGTGTGACATGAGTATCCTTGAAGGAGCGCCTACTCTGCCACTTGCACAACACAAGCAACTCTGCCTAGCAAGAGGCCTCCTTTAAAACCCAGGTCCACCCCCCCCAAAAAACCCCATGTCCCATAGTTCTGTTACAACTGCCCCCAGAACAAACAAGCCCGAAGAAGTCTGACAACTCGTTTATATTGGTTTACAGGTTTAGTACCGATGGGTTTTAATCTCTTACATATAATAGCACCTAAAATCTTTTTACAATTGTTAAAGGAAAAGGACTTCAGATATATGTTAAAGCAGATGGGAAGATATATATGAGTATTGGGGGGGAGAGAGAGGGAAGACCTTTTCACTCATCTGAAATTTTACCACAATATTCTTACAACTATCAAGACTGAATGCAGTCCTTCTAAGACCAAAATGGAGTTGAATGAGAAAGCAAAAACATATAATCTTTCCAAGGGGTACATCTGGGACTGGTCTGGCTGTAGCTGAGGGAAAAGTTAGATGACTGAAGACATTAACTGTTTTGTTTTGTCTAAATATTGCTAAGCTCTATGTCAGAGACATCAATATCTTTGATTCCCCCTATTCTCAGTCTTTGACTCTTCCTATCCTCAGTTCAGCTCAGTCGCTCAGACCTGTCTGACCCTTTGCAACCCCATGAACCCCAGCACACCAGGCCTCCTTGTCCATCACCAACTCCCAGAGTCCACCCAAACCCATGTCCATCAAGTCGGTGATGCCATCCAACCATCTCATCCTCTGTCGTCCCCTTCTCCTTCTGCCCTCAGTCATTCCCAGCATCAGAGTCTTTTCCAATAAGTCAGCTCTTCAAATCAGGTGGCCAAAGTACTGGAGTTTCAGCTTCAACATCAGTCCTTCCAATGAACACCTGGGACTGATCTCCTATTTTCAAAGAGCTTACAATTTAGGATGTGGAAAAACAATTAGAAGTAGTAGTTTTAGTATACTATAACTCATAAAAGAGGTATATATAAAATGCTACTAGAGCTCAAAGAAGAGACTATCTAAATTAGTGGAAAGCAAAGAACAGGAAGGACAATCCCAGAGAAGAGTCCAGTGATGACCCCTGAGCTGAAGGCTTCCATTAAAAATGAAGAGATCACTAGGAGAATGAAGAGAGAAGAAAGGTGAGAAGAGAAGAGAGGTTAGGAGAAAAGAGGGAGTGGGAAGAAGCTAAACAAGGGAGGAGCACAGCAATTCAAGCAGGAGAAACAGAATGTACACAAGTGTGAAAGAGCAAATCATTATAGCGGCTAGGACAAAGAATGGCCACGTAGGCAGAAGTCGAAAAAGGAAGAATCTTTTCAGCCACACTAAGGTGGTACCTGGATTTTGTCCTACAGACTACAGTGTTTCTCAAGCTGCTTTCAGGGAACAGACTTAGAGGAAATCTTTTTTTGCCTAGGAAAAAAACTGAGACATAATTAACATATAAGGTTATATTAGTTTCAGGTGCATCACATGATGATATGATTTGTATATACTGCACGCAGGCATGCACACTAAGTCACTTCAGTCGTGTTCGACTGTGCAACCCCATGGACAGCACCCACCAGGCTCTCTGTCCACAGAATTCTCCAGGCAAGAGTACTGGAGTGGGTTGCCATTTCCTTCATGTATATACTGCAAAATGAACACAATAAATCTAGGTAACATTACCACCACATATAGGTACTTTTTCCTGTGATGAGAACTTTTAAGATCGACTCTCTTAGCAACTTTCAAATATACAACGCAGCATTATTGACTATAGTCTTCATGCTGCATATTACATCCCCGGGATTTAACTTCACACAGCTTAATATCTGAAAGTCCATCCATGCTATTGCAAATGGCAAGATATCCATTTTTTTCCAGCTGAATTATATTCCATCGTGTATATACACCACAATTTCTTTATCCACTCATACCTGGACAGGCACTTAGGTTTTTTCCCCATGTCTTAGCTTTTGTAAACAATGTTGCAATGGCACTACTTACAATAGCCAAGACATGGAAGCAACTTGAATGTCCGTCCACAGAGGAATGGATAAGACAAATATCAAGTATCACTTCTAAAGTATGGTATGATAGTGGAAGACAGAGGAGTATGGAGTGCTATGCAGTTCACTGGGGTTGTAAAGAATTACAGACTCACAGACAAAACAATTTATGGTTACCAAAAGGGAACTGAGGGGATCAATACATTAGGAGCTTGGGATTAGCAGATTCAACCTAGTATTTATAAAACAGATAATCATCAGGGACCTATTATATAGCACAGGGACTATATCAATGTCTTGTAATAAATTATAATGGAAAAACAATTTTAAAAAGAATTTATACACACACACACACACAACCACATCACTGTGCAGCACTCCAGAAACCAGCACACCACTATAAATTAACTACACCTCGATTTTAAAAAACAGGAAGAAAAGAAACAATGCTGCCGTGAACATGGAGGTGCATAAGCCTTTCTGAGTTAACACTTCCTAATGAAATCTTATATAAAATCCCAATATGTGTCTTGTTTGCTGCAAAAATACCCAATGCCTGGTACACAGTTGGCACGCACAGAGTTGCAAATTAACTAAATTCAATTTAAAATAATACTATTCAGGCTGAACCTGCCTTCTTCTCCTCAAAGACCCAAACGAAATTATCCCTCTACTTCAGAGGCATCTCAAAGAAACAGTATGAAAAACACTGCTGTAAAATAGGAATGGCCACTGAAGGACAAGCAAATTGCCTACTAATAAGTATATTTTAAAACCTTGCTTTGCATCTGCCTTTTAAAAAAGCTAATAATATCCTACAAATCAACTCTGATAGCCACACATTCCATTGACTGCAAGTATCAAAATTGAACTAGTTTTAGGGCATCACCAATGCAATGGACACGAACTTGGGCAAACTGGGAGATGGTGAGGGACAGGAAAGCCTGGCGTGCTGCAGTCCATAGGTCGCAAAGACCATGACTGGGCAACTGAACAAAAAAAACAATCAATTTATAAACTAGTTCCTTTCTCATGAATCTTCTTCCAGATCTGCGGATATACTGAGCGCACCACCTTGATGGCACCATCCTTTAGGGTTTTGAAGAGTTCCACTAGAATTCCGTCGCATCCATTAGCTTTATTAACAGCAGTGCTTCTTAAGGCCCACTCGACTGCACTGTCCAGAAGGTCTTGCTCCGGGTGGCTGACCACACCATCATAGTAACCTGGTTCATTTAAACCTTTTCTGCGCAGCTCTTCCATGAATTCTCTCCATCTCTTCGGCGTCTACTAGGTCTCTACCGTTTCTGTCCTTTATTTTGCCCATCTTTGGGCAAAATGTTCCCTTGATATCTCCCATTTTCCTGACGAGCTCTCTAGTCTTTCTTCTGTTGTTTTTAGTTTTATACACTGCTCACTGAAGAAGGCCTTCTTGTCTCTCCATGCTGTTCTTTGGAAATCTGCGTTTGGTTGGATGTGCCTTTTCCTTTCTCCCTTGTTTCTTCTCTTCTCTTCGCTCTTTAGCTGTCTGTAAGGCCTCCTCAGATGCCACCTTGCCTTTCTGCTTCTCTTTTTCTTTGGGATGGCTTTGTTGGCTGCCTCCTGTATAGCACTATGGACCTCCGTCCATAGCTCTTCAGGCACACTATTTACAAGTTCTAATCCCATGAATCTTTTCATTACCTCCACTGCTGGAAGACCCAGCAGTGGCCACAGGACTGGAAAAGGTCAATCCTCATCCTAATTCTCCCAAAAGGGTAGTACCAAAGAATGCACTCACCATCAGACAATGGCACTCACCTGCCATGCTAGCAAGGGCATGCTTACACTCTTGCACGCTCAGCTTCGGCATTATGCAAACCAAGAACTTCCAGATGCCCACGCTGGGTTTAGAAAAGAGGAACCAGAGCTCAAACTGCCAATATTCACTGGATCACAGAGAAAGCTAGGCAATTTCCAGAAAAACATCTACCCCTATTTCATCGATTACGCCAAAGCCTTTGACTTGTGGATTGTAATACACTGTGGAAAGCTCTTAAAGAGGTAGGACTACCGGACCATCTCACCTGTCTCCTGAGAAACCTGTATGTGAGTCAAGAAGCAACAGTTAGAACCCTATATGGAACAACTGACTGGTTCAAGATCGAAAAAGGAGTATGACGGAGCTGTCTGCTGTCACTCTGTTTGTTTAATCAATACGCTGAACACATCATGCGAAATGCCAGGCTGGATAGGTTACAAGCTGGAATCAAGACAGGCGGGAGAAACATCAACAACCTCAACCTGCCACTGGAATGGCAGAAAGTGAAGAGGAACTAAAGAGCCTCTTGATGAGGGTGAAGGAGGAGAGTGAAAGAGTCACCTTAAAATTAAATATTAAAAAACGTAAGGTCATGGTATCTGGTCCCATTACATCATGGCAAATAGAGGGGGAAAAGGTGGAAGCAGCGACAGATTTCCTCTTCTTGGGCTCTAAAATCACCGTGGATGGTGACTGCAGCCATGAAATCAGAAGCCGTTTGCCTCTTGGCAGGAAAGCTATGGCAAACCTAGACAGTGTGTTGAAAAGCAGAGACATTACACTGCCAACAAAGGTCGGGACAGTCAAGGCTATGGTCGTCCCAGTGGTCACATATGGTTATGAGAGCTGACAGTAAAGAAGGCAGAGTGCCAAATAAGTAATGCCTTCCAACTGTGGTGCTGGAGAAGACTCCTCCGAGTCCCTTGGACAGCAAGGAGATAAAACCAATCTTAAGGGAAATCAACCCTGAATACTCGCTGGAAGGACTGATGTTAAAGCTGAAACTCCAGTATTTTGCTTATCTGATGGGAACAGCTGACTCATTGGAAAAGTCCCTGATGCTGGGAAAGATTGAGGGCAGAAAGAGAAGACGGCGTCAGAGGATGAGATGGCTGGTTGGATGGCATCACTGATGCAATGGACATGAGCTTGGGCAAACTCTGGGAGATGCTGAGGGACAGGGAGGCCTGGGGTTGCAAAGTATTGGATATGGCTGGGCGACTGAACAACAACAATCGAAATTAAACTACTTCCTTTCTCATGAATAGTTGGGTGGTTTCTACTCTTTTCCTATTACATGCAATGTTGCCAGGAGTAACTAAAAAGAGAAAACTGACAGTGTCTGGCAACTTCTTTACTTTGGGGAAAGAAGATGACAATGGGACATCCAAAATATAAAGGAAAACAGGATATTTACTAAGATAAGATTATTTGTTTTGGGAAATGCTTAAATGCTTTTGGACATCTGTTTGAGGAACAAATGTCCAATAAGTAGAAGGTTCTGTGTATTTCTAACTAAGGAAATTAGTATGAACTAACAACTGACACTTTGAAGTCTTGACCGTAAAGATGGTGTTTGAAGCCATGCAAGAAAATGAAGCTGACTAGAGAACACCAGTTTTCTGTTCTGTTGAAAGAAGTATGTTTCGTATCAAAGATCAATCCCTTCTCATCTTATACTTTCTCACGTTCTCAAGGTATTCCTATCCACATCAATCTCTCCCTCTCCGCCAGATCATTCCCAACAGTGTGAAAGCATGTTCTTTACGCTCCATTTTATTAAAAATATTCTCCTTGAATTCACATGCCCATTTCTCTGCTCCCCTGCATATTCAACCCTCTAGGAAAGTGAAAGTGAAGTTGCTCAGTTGTATCCAACTCTTTGGGACACCACGGACTGCAGCCTACCAGGCTCCTCCATCCATGGGATTTTCCAGGCAAGAATACTGGAGTGGGTTGCCATTTCCTTCTCCAGGGGATCTTCCCGACCCAGGGATCGAACCCAGGTCTCCCGCACTGTAGGCAGATGCTTTACCATCGGAACCACCAGGAAAACCCTACAGACTGTCCCCAATTCTCTATTTCGCATTTACTCCTCTTTCAAATCCAGTCTGGCTTCTTCTTTATGACTGCTTTCATCGAGGCCACCTACAACCTCCATGTTGCCAAACCCAAAGGACGAACGTCTGTTCTCATTTGACCAGATCTCTCAGCAACATTTGGCAACTGACTTGACAACTGACTAATCCCTCTCTTGTGAAAAATATCTCTGAGTTTCCATGACATCACACCTTTCTGGTTTTCCGTGCCTCATCTGTTCATTTAACAAATGATCAGGGAGGGACTTCCTTGGTAATCCAGTGGTTAAGACTTCACTTTCCAATGCAGGGGGTGCAAGTTTGATCCCTGGTTGGGGAGCTTAGATCCCACAAGCCTTGAAGCCAAACAAAAACAAAATGAAAAACAAAAATAATATTGAGACAAGTTCAATCAAGACTTAAACAAAAAAAGAAACCAAATGATCAGGGAATCAACCATGTGATGACACGTTTCAGGGTGCCTCTGACTTACGAGTGTACAGAACAGACCAAATATCTGCCTTTGAGGAACTTCCATGGAGGTGGAGGAGATGAACAACAAACGCACAAAGTAAGTATGTTAGAAGGTAATTAGGAAAAGAGAAGACGTGGTCAGGGATTCCCTCGTGGCTCAGCGGTAAAGAATCAGGCTGCCAGCACAGAAGACCCTGATCCAGAAGGGCCCACGTGCTGTGGAGCAACGAAGCCCGTGCCACAACTATTGAGCCTGTGCTCTAGAGCACAAAAGCTGCAGCTACAGGAGCCCAAGGGCCCTAGAGCCCGCGCTCTGCAAACAGCCCCCGCAAGCAGCAGCCCGAGTACCACGACCAGAAAAAGGCCTGAGCAGCAGCGAAGATCCAGCAAAAAAAAAAAAAAAAAAAGTGATCAGAGTGTGTATATGGAGGGGGTCATAAAGTACAACAGCGAGGTCACCACAGGCCTTGCGGAGACGGTGACATCTGACCCAAGACTTGAAGGAGAGAGAACGAGCCCTATGGACCGACAGAAGGCTAGAATACGTGGAGCTGAACAAGGGGTAGCAGGAGAGGAGGTGAGGTCAGAAGTAACGAGGACCAGCCACAGAGGCTTGAGGACCACTGTAGGAATTCTGGCTTTTTTACTGTGAGGAAAAAGGGAGTGTCATCTTAGGAGTCTGAGTTGGTAAATTACATGATATGACCTATCTGAAAAGTACCCTCTGGCTGTTGGGTTGAGACAAGATTTAAGAGGGTTTAGCTTAGAAACCAATGAAAGACCATGGTAGTTTGGACCATGATGTGGTGGCACCTGTCCGAATATGAAGTGGCAGGTTCTGGGTACTCTGAAGGTAGAGCCACCATAGTTTGCTCTCAGCCTGGATGTGGGGTGAGGCTAAGGGTGAGAGGGTGAGGAGGTTAAGAGAAGGTGGGGGCAAGGGAGGAGTCACGGCTGACTCCCAAGGCTTTTGGACTGAGGAATGGAGGAGTGGGGTTAGCATCAACTGGGACAGGAAGGTTACAGACTGAAGAGCTCTGTGGCAGGTGAGAAATCCAAGTTTCGGCCATGTCCTACCTCCTTAGGGGCATCCTGCTTATTCCACCGGATTTTTAAATGCTGGGACTCCTCAAGACTCAGTTCTCTTCCCTCTTTTCCCCTCATCTTCTCCTATGGCTTTAAATACCACCTAGGTACACGACCTGCAAATTGAGATCTCCAGTCTAGATTTTTCACCTGAATTCCAGACTGTTTACTAGACATACCTTCACCTGGGTATTGCGCAGGCATCTCGGACGCAACACGTTCCCTAGCTTCTCTCCATTCCCCTGACACTGCCCAACCACCCCCCTGCCCAGGCCCAAATGTCTCCAGCCTGAAACACTGCAAAAGTCTCCTTAATCGGGCCTCACATTTTCACTGTCCCCAGTGACCTTTTAAAAACAACCCTCCTATCATACCCCCACTTAAAGTAATCCATTGGCTTCCCACTGACACTCTTAGAATAAAATTCAATCCTGCTACCACAGTCTGCAAGGCCTGCTGCCTGAACTGGCCCTTACCTACTTCTCCAACTTCGTTTCAAACCACTTTTCCCTTTCTGAACCGTGATCCAGCTTTCCTTCTGTTCACCAAGTGTACCAACCTTACTTTAGCATATGCTGTCTGCTTGGCCTCCTTCTCCCATGTTCTTTGCATTTCTATTCACTGTCTAATGTCCCCACCTTAAAGAGACCATCCCTGATCATTCTATCTAAAGTGGTCCATTCTGCACAGTCATACAATCAATTCAGTTGGTTTCCCCCTCTCCTCCATTAGAACTCAAGCTCCAGAAAAAACACAAGGGTTTTCCCTTTGCTATTCACAGCAGTATCCTCTGGCACTTATTAAAACTTGTAATGACTGTTCAGTACTAATCTCCTGAACTCCGTAACAAGAGGGTCAACGTCTATCTTAATTCATCCCTACTTCCCCAGTGTCCTGCACACTGCCTGGCACACAGCAACAAAAAAATCTGTTCATATTTGCTGAAAAAATACATCGTGGTATGAGAAAAGGAGACTGAGAAGTACAACTTAGAAAGAATAGCACTGCAAAGGCCAAGAGGGAAAATTTCCAGGAAGAAAGGTCTCTGACCCGAATATTCCTTATCGTAGCCTGGGCACTGCTGATCACACTGTCCTCCCAAGTGAGCCACCCCCAGCTGCCCCAATCAGTGGTTCTGCTATTTCAGCCACTCAGCATCCACCCGGAAGAAAAGCTTTTATTAAAGACTTCAGTTGGAGAATAAGAGAAAAAGAATCAGAATAAAGAAAAGTTAGTAAAGATATCTCTTTCTTTGGGAAGGTACTTGATGTACTCAAGGACCTTGAGAAGGATCCCTATTTCTTCAGTGGTAATGTTGTCTGAAGTAGTCAAAATGGTGACTCACAGAGTAACTTCCCAAGAAAGGGGTGTGAGGTGGGCACAGAAATAGCTGTAGCAGAACATCTGGCTGTTTTATGAGGCACTGTCAGGAAGCTATCTGTTACAAAGGATTAGTGATCAAGCTGAACAAAGGTCAAGAGCAGCCTTTTGTTAAAATACCACTGAGAAAAGACGATGGTTGCTTCAAACCAGAGTTAACAAGAGAGAATCAATACTGATGTGTTTGATTAAATACTGAAACTGAAGTTTTAGCTAGGGAGGAGACATGGGGAGAAAGGGTTAAGGTGATTTTATCCACATAATTACCAACAGTCCAAGACACGGATGAGGACTTTCACCTCAACAACTGTATCAACATGATTTCCTAGCCATTAAGAGGTCTGAAACCCATCTGGAGGCTGACAGAGAGATCAGCATGTTTTCCAAGTCACAGTGTAAAGACTATAATATGTGTATAGAGGTCATGCTGCTATTCTGAGAGTAGATAAGAGTCTGAAATTTACAGTGTTTGAAGTCACTTCTTGAAATGAAAGGAATTATTTAGAAGGGGTCAGCAGGGAGCTATTTCAAATTTTAAAATCTACTTTTGGAAGTTTGGTGAAACCTTTAGATTTTAGTGGCTTCCCAAACTCTAAGAACTAATCCCTGATACAATCCCCATTTTTACAGTCTCAAGAATAATTCAAAGCATTTCTGTTATGTACTCATTTTTTGAAGAAAAACAGTTTTGCAAAGTATGTTCTGATCACGCTCTCACTGGCCAGGTAAAACATGAATAGGAATATCCTTAAGAGTCGATACCCAGCTCCGTATCCTAAGGATCTCTTTACAAAGGAATCAGAAGCCTACAGTCAGTGGTTATAGCTGCTCAGGTTACACTGCGATTTTATTTTACAATTATGTAACAGCACTCATCTTCAAACATGAAAATCCTGATGAAATCATACATTGAGTGTGAATCCACTATAGAGCCCTGACAGTGAGGCAAAACAGGCTTACTTGGAAACTCAACCTGCTGATCAATAAAACGGCTAGCAAGATGTCCTGTTCATTTCTGTTCACTGGACAAGGCCCGTACTGGATATATAGGAGGACTTGATAAACATTTATTTAGTGTATAGCTGATACTTTGGCTGGAACAGTAAGCAAACAACCTCCACAGAAAATATGAAGTTGATGATTTGTGACAACTAAGAAAGTAGTCTATTCAATTTCCCTTTTGTTTCATTACCATCCAGGTGCCATCAGTTTCTGCAGTCCCAGGAACTGTCTTGCAAACCATGACTCCTGTTAACAGTATCATATTTTCCTGCTATACTAGAAACATGCTTTCATCTGAATGGCTTCCAAAAAGTTGTGAAGCACTGGAAGTCGCTACAGAGAAACCAACTTAAGATTCAGGAAATTTCACTCAGAGCCCCCATCTCTCCCTTTTTACAGCCTGAAGATAGAATGAGCCACTGATGATGCAGCTGGTCCAATATGCAATGACAGTTATATGTTGCCAACCCAAGGCATCACACAGAGCTTTGTCAGAAGGAAACATTAAAAAAACAGAAAATATCAACAAATGCCATGAAAGAGAGAAGGCTCCTGTGATCCAGAAGATGGGAATGTTAGTCAAGCAGCCTTCAGCTTGACTTACACAGCCAGGACTCTTGTCAGATTTTTTAAAGGCTATCATTTTATACTTCTCATTTACTATTATTAGATTGGTTCAAAAGTAATTGCAGTTTTACATTGTTGAACTTTGCCATTTGATAGTGGTATACATTCTTAAATAAATGTGGTTATGTTATACATCATTTTAATGCACATGTCTTCTTTTATTTTTTTTGCTAATGACTTACTACTTGCTGGTTATTTTATATTTACTTTAGACTACAGAAATGATGCTAGACAAAAAACTAATTTGAGTAATTTTTTTATTCAAGTTCAACATGGGTCTGGGTCATAAAGCAGTGGGGACAGCTCAAAACATCAACAATGCCTTTGGCCCAAGAACTACAGTGCAGTGGTGGTTCAAGAAGTTTTGCTAAGGAGACCAGAGCCTTGAAGATGAGGAGCGTAGTGGCCAGCCATCAGAAGTCGACAACGACCAAGTAAGAGCAATCATCGAAGCTGATCCTTTCACAACTACGCAAAAAGTTGCCAAACAACTCAACGTCAACCATTCTACGGTTGTTTGGTATTTGAAGCAAATCGGAAAGATGAAAAAAAAAGTGGGTGCCTCATGAGCTGACCGCAAATAAAGAGAACAACCCATCACCGTGAGGAGTTTTCTTCTCTTACTCTACTCAAAAACAAAGAACCATTTCTCAATCAGACTGAAAAAGTGGATTTTATATAAGAACCGGAGATGACCAGCTCAATGACTGGACTGAGAAGAAGCTCCAAAGCACTTCCCAAAGCCAAACTTGCGCCCCCCAAAAAGTCATGGTCAGTTTCATGGTCTGCTGCCCGTCTAATCCACTACAGCTTTCTGAAACCATCACATCTGGGAAGTATGCTCATCAAATCAATGAGATGCACCAAAACTGCAATGCCTGCAGCCAGCACTGGTCAATTGAAAGGGTACAATTCTTCTCCGTGACAACGCCTGACCGCACCTCACACAACCAACACTTCAAAAGTTGAACGAACTGGGCGACAAAGTTTGCCTCATCCGCCATACTCACCCGATCTCTTGCCAACTGATTACCACTTCTTCAAGCATCTCAACAACTTTCCAGTAGGAGGCAGAAAACGCTTTCCCAAAGCTCATCAAACCCCTAAGTATGGATTTTTACACTACAGGAATAAACATTTCTCACTGGCAAAAATGTGTTGATTGAAATGGTTCCTATTTTTATTCATAGACATGTGTTTGAGCCTAGTTATGATTTAAATTTCATGGCCCAAAACCACAATTACTTTTGTACCCACCTAATAACTTTACTAATAACTTTACTTTACTAATAACTTTAAGATCCAGAAAGAAGTACTTCCTGCACGTATTTATTGAGAATGAGGAATACACAGGAGAAGGCTTTGTTTAGTTCAACTTGGGACAAATAGTCTGGTCAGAGTAGGAGAAACTTTGGAAAGGATGCCATGGCCTCTGGGGTGATGAAAGTCTAACAATCTGAATGCAGAAATATTGAAACAAGTACTCCAAAGTGGTTGCTACTGAAGTCTACTGCCTATCTGTAAATCCACCAACAGCTGAGGAAAAAAATGTAACTCAAGTCTTGATAATATACTATAACAAGAGATCCGGTAGTAAAAAAAAAAAAAAAAAAAAATCTGAAGTCTGAAATAGACTGGTCTTTGATACAGGGGTTTTCTACTGATACAGGATTTAATTATCCCCCACAGCAGAAAACAGTCTATAATTCTAGCCCAAGGTAAGAAAGGGGGGTACCTTTTGTGGATCTCCCATAATTATGATGTTGGCCTACAGCCAAAAGAAGGAAATGCTTTTGCAACATTAATGGACGGCTTCAATAGCACCACTTTGGGAAAGGCTATCAGTGGTAATCACAAAAGCTATTATGTCTTTCGCAGCTGAAAGTAAAAGTGTCAGTTGCTCAGTGTGTCTGACTCTACAACCCCATGGACTGTAGCCTGCCAGGCTCCTCTGTCCACAGAATTTTCCAGGCAAGAATACTGCAGTGTGTAGCTGTTCCCTTCTCCAGAGGATCTTCCCCCGCCAGGGATTGAACCTGAGTCTCCTGCATTGCAGGCGGATTCTTTACCATCTGAACCACCAGGGAAGCCCCTTGGCAGCTAAGTTATTAACATCTTCAACTGGAGAAATCATCTCACTTTCTTATACAAGTCAGATTCTGACCTACCAGTCCAATTGCCTTCCCTAGACAGAAATCCTTTCCACACCTCTCAAAGGGCCCAATTCAACCACTGTAAGGAGGCTCCCAGACAATCCCACAGTTCAGTAGATTGTTAAAGGCAGTCTGACTCCTTGTAACCTTTCACCTACTAGCCCCTAGCTTTGACTGCAAAGGCCACACAAGTCATATCCTCACTTTGTCTACTTGACTTCTTCCACATATGTGGATAGCAACATTGTTTAGCCTTAGTCTTCTTTTCTCTCTAGAATAAGTAGGTTTCTGATTGTAAAATAAATTCCAGGTGCTCTAGTTCACACTTGGTGTGGGGGAGTGGGAAACCTTATATGCAATTCATATGCATACTTTATACATAATTGAATGTAGCAACTGAAGTCTGACTAGCCCAAAGTACATGGCTGAGTAGCATACTATAAATACAGAAAAGTAACATACTAAGTACAAAACAAAACTTACTTTGTTTAACTAGAACTCTAACAATGCAAGTTATTTTTCAACTTGTCTTCTCCAACTACAACTATATCCATACATATATATCATCTCTTTCTACCATCTCTATACCTGAATTCTTTGAACTGAATGTTATTTTACATTTTTTTTCCATTGAACAATTCTCTGCACATCTTAAAACATATTTAAGATTCTCAAGCCAGAAAATTCTGTTCTGTTCTAAGATTCTTGAGAATGCTGTGTATTTCTTTCTTTGGCTATGATGGACAAAAAGATGACCTTCTCCCAAAGATTCTGGCCCTCTTCATTTTTTCAGAAGCAAGTTCAGAGACGCAATCTCCTTTACTGAAACCTGCTTGTTTTCTAGGGGATTATACTGTCAAGAATTTCAGATGTTACTGCTTTTAGCAAAATTAGAGCTGCAGCTTTCCTACCACCAACTTGCCTCTACAAGTTTTGTAATATGTCACAAAAAACTCATTCACATCCTGTGTGTGTGTGGAGGGGAGGGGATAGGTAAGGGGCTGGTGGCAGGGGGATTGAAGAGGAAACTTCTGACAAGCAGTGACTTCTTGAAGCATACTTAAGAAATGGAATCTAGTCTGATAATATAAAAGTTACTGTTTATCTGATTATTTTTTCCATTTGACACAAGAACTTAACTCCTTTAGGGCTAGCAATTATTCTTTAACTGCACTAAATATTTTAGATGAAAATACAGACCAAATTTTCTAAACTGTTCTATCGTGATTCATTTTCCTTTGCACCGATCTCTCATTCCTGTTCCTTGGAACTGAAACAAAAAGACAAAATCATACCTACCCACCTCCCATAAAATGTCCAAGTTTTAATTGGCTTAAAAAAAAAAAATGTTCCCCTACAGCTTACCCTATAATGTACAAACACAGGACACTGCTCCGTCAGGCTGTTACATAATCCCACCCACACTGAACTTCCAATGACATGCTGACGTGCATGTTAACATAACTAATAACTCACTACCTACAAAGAGTTTATGAAATATATTCTCCACATATTAAGAAAAAATGCAGCTGGATGCATTTATTTAAAAATTTGAGCAAGGTTCTCTCTCATTAATCTTAAGTAATAACTCAGATTGAATTTACAGAGTTAATTAAAATTTCTTATACACCTGGGTTTAAATGCAGAGCTTTAAAACTCTGGTTTAATATAGACTATTAGTAATTTTTATTACTTTTATATCTCAAATTCTTAATCTTATAACCTGTACCTGATAATTTGGGTAAATTGTGAGGCGTAACTGATTCCTAAAATAAGTTTTCCATTTCAGTTTGAACAAACCACAAAGTTTTCCACTTCAGTTTGGTAAAAAGTGCTTTGATGTTGGGACAGAGCTCACGGTGGGATGGCTGGGAGGAACAAGGTCAATAGGAAGCTAATCCATAACCTTAAGTCTCTAAATATTACTATTTTCAGATATGAACTCATTAATACAACAAATTCTTGAAAGGTAGCAACTAAGATCTTCTTTGGTTATTTTTATCCCACAGATCAAGCAAACAGAATCTGAGTAACACTACCCTTTGGATTATGTATCAGTTGGTTATGACAGTTTCCCAAATCAGTTGCTTAAATGTTGACTACACGGACAAGCAGGACAATTCAAGTCAGAGACAGCGGTGATCATCAAAATTTTAGGCAAAACTAGCTAAACGTGAGATAAGACTTTAGTATTCTTGTCATCCCTTTCCACTGCCCACAGGCTGTTTCTAGTTCTCCCACCAACGGTCCTCCAAACCTTCTCCAAAGCTCCTCAATGGGAACCCAACAAATTTGTAATTGACGGAGAACCCAGTAATGTTTACATTCTAAATCAGGTACAGGTTAAGATGAACACATTTCCCACTGAAAGCGTAAAAGCAATGCTTGTGAACAAGGAAATCTTTCTTATGTTTCTCGGCTCATCATTCCAGAGTGCAATCACAATCCTACCAAGAGAAAAGTATAAATGCTTCATAGAAATAAGCTGTGTCCCATCTCTAGTTTTTATATTCTTCAATTAAACTTAATACACCTATCATAAAATGAACCTAGTAAACATATATAAAAATATGTGTGTATGTGTGTAATTCAAACGATCTAAATCTCAGGATGAGGCGAGATTACTTCCGATTTAAAATCTAGACCCAAGCTAGAGTCCCTGCACCATCTTTGCTGGCATTATACTACTTTCCATCCCAACTTGTGTCTGGCAGAGACTACCCTCACGCATCCCGCACCCAGCCTAAGTCAGACCTCAGTTCTTCCAAACTTGACTATTTCCAGTCCGTCTCCAGAAACTTGCCAATGAGTGCTACCCACGTAAACCCATTAATGCTAATGTGTCAATGGGCCATTAAGCTGATCCTCCTAAATTACATCCCTGCCTTTGACAAAAGCCTCAAGAACGTAACACAAAGGACTTTTAAGAGTTATAGTGGAAAGTGCAAGAAAGATAGGTTTGGGAGATAACTGGCCTTTAAAATTCACAAGGTTTACCTCGTCCCCTGCTCCTTCTAGCCTGTAGAGAGGCCTTTTAGGGTTCTAAGACCGGAAGTGGGTACAGGTATTGTCGAAACAAAACAAAGCAAAAAAACCCAAACAAACAATAACAACTTCCAGTGACTGTGGCACACTCACCCCCTAAACCCTAGGGAACTGCTCACCTCCCATTCGACGACATCAAGAGAACCGGGACCGGAGTCCCAGGGGGAAAGGCCGGGGGGGAGAGGTGCAGTGTCTGGTTTCGGGCCTGCAAACCCGGGTGCGCAGGTGGGGTCTGGGCGAGGCAAGGCGGCGCTGGTCCCGCTTACCTGCGGCGAAGTGGAGCGGGGTGGACTTCCTGCCCGCCGTGTCGCGGCTGTTCACCTTCTCGGGCGTCACCAGCCTCTTAACTCGCTCCACGTCCCCGTTGCGGCAAGCCTCGAACAGCTCGCGGGCGGCCGGCTCCACTGCCTCGGCCGCCGCGCCCGCGCAGGCCGCGCCCCCGCCGGCGCAGCGGCGGCCCGACATTATTCTGGCCGCCGCCGCCGCCGCCAGCAGCAGCGCCAGCAACGGCAGCAGGAGCCCCGGCCCCGCGAGCAGGAGGGCGAGGCTCCCCGGAGGAGACGCGCTCAGGGCCCGGGCCTCTCGGCTCCCTGCTGTCACCGGGCTCGGCGCAGTCCCATGGCCGCGCCACCTCGCATCCCTCGATCGGCCTCGCGACCCCCGACTGCTCCGCCGCGGCGGAGGCACCGAGAACCCGCCGCTCGAGCTCAGAAGCGACGCGGCGGCGGAAACTGGCAAGGCCCCTCCCGCCAGCTCCGCTGAGCCCTGGGAGCGCACGTGACGTCGCGCCGCGCGTGCGCGGTGGTGGTAGGCAGGCCGGCCAGGTTTTGGCCAGCGGGCCGCGCCGAGGGGTTTGTGGGAAATGTGAGGCGAGCGCCGCTGGCCGCGGGTGGAGTAGGGGCTTCGTCCCATCGCCATCTTTGTGGTGGGTTTTGCTGAAGTTGAATGTTTTGCTTAATGTCTTTATTAAAAAATGGATTTCTTAATCTGAATTTCCTTATTGCACAGAAAAGAACCTTTGAGCGTTTCCCCCCAATTTTGGATGTTATTTTGGACTTCTTACTGTGGACATTTTCCATGTTTTCAGCTCCCACAACCCCTTTGTCCTGGAGGTTTCTCCCTGCCACTGTCTCTTCCCTTCCCCGCAACTGCCGTTTTGTTTTCTGTGAGCCACTTCTCAGAAATGAATGAGTTGCTTGATGGGAAGTTTGGATGAGTTGCCCCAAGATAATGTGAAGAAAATTAGGAAAGCACTGAAAGTTTGTTCCAATTCTAAATAATTGAGAGGTATGGCTTACATGAATTACTCTTTCCATAGTTAATAGCTTAGGACTAAAGGACCCATCACGAGTCTATATATTATGCTGACTTGGCTGAAGTGTGGATATACTGGGTATACACATCGCTGACAAAGTTTAATGAATTGTGATTTCTTTTTGCCGTGAAAGCAAGAAAAGCACATAATTAACTCTCACGCCTAAGGTAGTGAGTGATAACAGCTGTTCATGATCATTTCCTAACCTATGCCCTGGTCTTAAGAAACTGTTTAAAACTATGGTTACATACATGTGGAAAAGACCCTGAAGCTGGGAAAAATTGAAGCAAAAGGATAAGGTGGCGGCAGAAGATGTGATAGATAGCATCACCAACTCAATGGACATGAGTTTGAGCAAACTTCAGAAATAGTGGAGGACAGAGGAGCCTGTCATGCTGAAGTCCTGGGGTTGCACAGAGTTGGACAGGGCTTAGCAACTGAACAACAACAAATGGTTACCTAAACGGGTACATGTGACCCTTGGCATGCAGACAAGCATCTTCCCCAGCTTGCCTCCTGCCTGTGTTGTCTTAACTTCTTAACCTTTTTTTTTTTTTTCAAATTCAGTGTTTGTTCGTTTGTTTGGGATCATCAACTCACTATTGTGCTAAAAGGTAGAGGCTTTACGTGGTTGGGGGCATTTTTATAAATGTGTAAATTACATAATTATATATGCACACGATAAGTATAGATTTAAAATATGCTGCATAATGATAAGTATCTGTGAATCCGCCTAAAGAACTGGTACACCACCAATGGTATTGAATCTATCATTTTTCTTCCATGTTTCATCTACTTGCTGCTGCTGCTGCTGCTAAGTCACTTCAGTCGTGTCTGACTCTGTATGACCCCCATAGACGGCCTCCCACCAGGCTCCCCAGTTCCTGGGATTCTCCAGGCAAGAACACTGGAGTGGGTTGCCATTTCCTTCTCCAGTGCATGAAAGTGAAAAGTGAAAGTGAAGTCGCTCAGTCGTGTCTGACTCTTAGCGACCCCTTGGACTGCAGCCTACCAGGCTCCTCCGTCCATGGGATTTTCCAGGCAAGAGTACTGGAGTGGGGTGCCATCATCTACTTACCAAGTGTATTCCCTAATTTTCTTATTCTCTAATTATTAATTTGTAGTTATTAATCCCTTACTATGTGTGTATTCCTCAGCAGCATATTGTTCACCTTTACTTGTTCTTGAGCTTTCTGAAAGTATCAGTCTGTGAGGTCTTTCTTCACTTGTGATGCTTGTAAGTCTCAAGCAGTCATTATTGTTTTATAGAGTTGTCTTGTGAGTATACCACAGACTTACAAGTCTACTGGTTATTTGATTTGTTTCCAAGTTTTGTTCTAAAGTACTGCTGCAAACATTTGTATACATTCTCCTGGTGCATACGTGCAAAATGAGAAGTGTTTGAACTTTCTGAACACTATTCATAGCATAAGAAAGGTGATTGCTGTATTCAACCAGTAAACATGCTCATGTATATAAAACAAAAGTTTCACAAAATAATGAAATGATATTTACCTCTTCAATGTTTACAAAAATGCTAGTTATGACTCCCAGTTAAGTGATCACAGAACACGCAAATGAGTGGTGACAAAAGGTTTGAAAAACACTGCAGGAGTAGAAATGGACTACCCAAGAGAGCAGTCGCTCAGTCATAGGCAGCAAATGCTCACTTTACAGAATAAAGCCAAATTGTTTTCCAAAGAGATTGTTTATACCGTACGTGGCTACCAGGAAAGTGTAGGACTTTTTAAAATCTCTGTCCTCATTAACCCTTGGTATTGTAGGACTGGCCTTCCCTAAGCTCAGTTGGTAAAGAATCCACCTGCAATGCAGGAGATCCCAGTTCAATTCCTGGATTAGGAGGATCCACTGGAGAAGGGATAGACTACCTACTTCAGTATTCTTGGGCTTCCTTTATGGCTCAGCTGGTAAAGAACCCAACTGCAATGGGGGAGACCTGGGTTTGATCCCTGGGTTGGGAAAATCCTATGGAGAAGGGAAAGGCTACCCACTCCATTATTCTGGCCTGGAGAACTCTATGGACTGTAAAGTTCATGGGGTCACAAAGAGTTGGACACGACTGAGCGACTTTCATTGTCTGATTAATTTTTCTATATAGTGAGTGTAAGTGGTATCGCAAACAAATATTAGTCGCCATTTTTAAAAAATACAGAATTTCTAAATTTCTGTTAAGGAAATGCAAATCAAAACCGCAGCAAGATATTACCACACCCTGATAAGGATGATTCAATTCAGTTCAGTCGCTCAGTCGTGTCTGACTGTTTGTGACCCCATGGAATACAGCACGCCAGGCCTCCCTGTCCATCACCAACTCCAGGAGTTTACTCAAACTCATGTCCATTGAGTTGGTGATGCCATCTAGCCATCTCACCCTCTGTCGTTCCCTTCACCTCCTGCCTTCAATCTTTTCCAGCATGAGGGTCTTTCCAAATGAGTCAGTTCTTCGCATCAGATGGCCAAAGTATTGGAGTTTCAGCTTCAACATCAGTCCTTCCAATAAACACTCAGGACTGATCTCCCTTAGGATGGACCGGTTGGATCTCCTTGCAGTCCAAGGGACTCTCAAGAGTTTTCTCAAACACCACAGCTCAAAAGCATCAATTCTTCGGCACTCAGCTTTCTTTATAGACCAATTCTCACATCCATACATGACCACTGGAAAAACCATAGCCTTGATTAGACAGACCTTTGCTGGCAATGTAATGTGTCTGGTTTTTAATATGCTGTCTAGGTTGGTCATAACTTTCCTTCCAAGGATTAAGTATTTTTTAATTTCATGACTGCAGTCACTATCTGCAGTGATTTTGGAGCCCCAAAACATAAAGTCAGCCACTGTTTCCACTGTTTCCCCATCTATTTGCCGTGAAGTGATGGGACCAGATGCCATGGTCTTCGTTTTCTGAATGTTGAGCTTTAAGCCAACTTTTTCACTCTCCTCTTTCACTTTCATCAAGAGGCTCTTTAGTTCTTCTTCACTTTCTGCCATAGTTCAGTTCAGTCACTCACTCATGTCCAAATCTTTGCAACCCCATGAATAGCAGCATACCAGGCCTCCCTGTCCATCACCAACTCCCGGAGTTCACCCAAACTCATGTGCATCGAGTCGGTGATGCCATCCAGCCATCTCAGCCTATGTCCTCCCCTTCTCCTCCTGCCCCAAATCCCTCCCAGCATCAGAGTTTTCCAATGAGTCAACTCTTCGCATGAGGTGCCAGAGTACTGTAGTTTCAGCTTCAGCATCAGTCCTTCCAAAGAACACCCAGGACTGATCTCCTTTAGGATGGACTGGTTGGATCTCCTTGCAGTCCAAAGGAGTCTCAAGAGTCTTCTCCAACACCACAGTTCAAAAGCATCAATTCTTCGGCACTCAGCTTTCTTTATGGTCCAATTCTCACATCCATACATGACCACTGGAAAAACCGTAGCCTTGACTAGATGGTCCTTTGCTGGCAAATTAATATCTCTGCTTTTTAATGTGCTATTTAGGTTGGTCATAACTTTCCTTCCAAGGAGTAAGCGTCTTTTAATTTCATGGCTGCAATCACCATCTGCACTGATTTTGGAGCCCCCTCAAAAAAAGTCTGACACTGTTTCCACTGTTTCCCCATCTATTTGCCATGAAGTGATGCAACTGGATGCCATGATCTTCGTTTTCTGAATGTTGAGCTTTAAGCCAACTTTTTCACTCTCCTCTTTCACTTTCATCAAGAGGCTTTTAGCTCCTCTTCACTTTCTGCCTTAAGGATGGTGTCATCTGCATATCTGAGGTTATTGATATTTCTCCCGACAATCTTGATTCCAGCTTGTGTTTCTTCCAGCCCAGCGTTTCTCATGATGTACTGTGCATAGAAGTTAAATAAGCAGGGTGACAGTATACAGCCTTGACGTATTCCTTTTCCTATTTGGAACCAGTCTGTTGTTCCATGTCCAGTTCTAACTGTTGCTTCCTGACCTGCATACAGGTTTCTCAAGAGGCAGGTCAGGTGGTCTGGTATTCCCATCTCTTTCAGAATTTTCCACTGTTTATTGTGACCCACATAGTCAAAGGCTTTGGAATTGTCAGTTTTTCTGGAACTCTCTTGCTTTTTTGATGATCCACCGGATGTTGGCAATTTGATCTCTGGTTCCTCTGCCTTTTCTAAAACCAGCTTGAACATCTGGAAGTTCAAGGTTCACGTATTGCTGAAGCCTGGCTTGGAGAATTTTGAGCATTACTTTACTAGTATATGAGAAGAGTGCAATTGTGTGGTAGTTTGAACATTCTTTAGCATTGCCTTTCTTAGGGGTTGGAATGAAAACTGACCTTTTCCAGTCCTGTGGCCGCTGCTGAGTTTTCCAAATTTGCTGGCATATTGAGTGCAGCATTTCACAGCATCATCTTTTAGGATTTGAAATAGCTCAGCTGGAATTCCATCACCTCCAATAGCTTTGTTTGTAGTGATGCTTCCTAAGGCCTACTTGACTCTGCATTCCAGGATGTCTGGCTCTAGGTGAGTGATCACACCATCATGATTTCGCCATGCAGCAGATAACGATGATTACTATCAAACCCCAAAAGCAAAAACCAAAATAAGAAGTGTTGGTGAGGACGTGAAGAATTAGAACCCTTGTGCACTGCTGGTGTGACTGTAAAATGGTGTAACTGCTAAGGAAAACAGTATGACATTTCCTCAAAAAGTTTTAAATTGAATTACAATGTGATCCTGGAATTCTACTTCTGGGCCTATGCACAGAAGACTTGACAGCAGGGTCTTGAACAGATATTTGCACACCTATGTTCATAGCAGCAATATTCACAATAGCCAAGAGGAGGAAGCAACCCAAATGTTCATGACCAGATGCATGGATAAACAAAATGTGGTATTTACATACAAGAGAATACCATTCAGTTTTCAAAAAAGGAAACCTGTCATATGCTATGACAGGGATGAATTTTGAGGGCATGATGCTAAGTGAAATAAGCCAGTCACAAAAAGACAAAGACTATATGATTTCACTTCCAGCATTTTTGAGGCTGGAAGAATTTTTAAGTGCATCTTAGAAAAAAGCCTAGATAGCCTTGAAGAGATGGTTGGTAGAAAAAGAAGTAAAACATAATTCTGATGAATGTCCAAAAGGAAGAGAACCCTATAGAGAAAGCTTCTCTTCTCTTAGGGCATACAGATGTCACTAACAGAATGTTATTAGAAACATGAATTATGGAATAGTTCTGGTGAGGTCCCGGACGTAAATGAGGAATGTGTTATTGAACACTATAGGAAAGGTAATCCTTATAATAAAGCAACAACAAACTTGGCTGAATTATGTTCTGCTATTGAGTGAAAATAATTTATAAGAGATGAACTTGGGGCTACTCTGGTGGCTTAGTGGTGAAAAGTCTGCTTGTCAGCGCAGGAGACGTGGGTTCTGTCCCTGGTCTGAGAGGATCCCACTTGCCATGGGGTGACTAAGCTGGTGCACCGCAACAACTGAGCTTACACTTGAGAGCACAGGAGCTGCAATTATGGGAGCTCGCATGCCCTAGAGCCTGTGCTCCGCAGCAAGAGAAGTCACAGCAATGAGAAGTCTGCACACTGCAAGTAGATGGTAGCCCCCACTTGCAACTAGAGGAAAAGCCCGTGCAGCAACAAAGACCCAGCACAGCCAAAAAAGAATAAATAAATAAAGAAAATTTTAAAAAAGAAAAATAAAAAAATTTTTAAGAAAGAGGTGAACATGAGTAGATTTCCAAGCAACATGTAGAAAGTGGAGACTGGTTTCGCCTTTTCACTTACAGAAAATAAAAGAGGGGCTTCCCGGGTGGCTCAGCAGGTAAAGAATCTGCCTGTAATGCAGGAGACACGAGTTTGATCCCTGGGTCAGGAAGATCGCCTGGAGGCGGGCATGGCAACCCACTTCATTATTCTTGCCTGGAGAATCCCATGGATAGAGGAGCCTGGTGGGCTACAGTCCATAGGGTCACAAAGAGTCAGACACAACTGAAATGGCTTAGCATGCACACACACAAAATAAGAGAAGATGTAAATTTGAGACATAAAAGGTTAAGGAAAACAGAACCTGCAAATGATGAATTGGAAAATTCTTAGTCTACCCAGATAGCATACTCTGGAATAGGGCCAAGGGTGTGAGTGGACAACACTTTCCTATGGCAATCAGGTGTCTGTGACTTATGGATCTTATCAACCATATCAGCAGCAACCAGCAATAGAGACAAGGTTATCCAGGAACCCTTGTGTTTGCTGGATTCTCTTGACACTCATGGAAGACCGACAAAGTTTTGGAGAATTTTGCACCAACAGAAACACTGCCAGCCTGGACAGAAGGGTACAGAGACGGGATGAATGAAGGAAGAATGCCTCTGAGAGCAGAGCTGTGAATGCAGAGGCCAGCGAGGGTGGGGCTGCCACCTAAGAGGGCTGAGAGTACAGAAGTCAAGCCAACAGAGGATTATTCTTAAGCCTTGAAACCTAATATAATTTGTCTTTCTGGGTGGTGAACTGTTTTAGAGAGGTAATCTGTGTATTCCTAATGTATTTTTGTCCCCTAGTTTAGGAATGGGAATTTCTACCCCATGACTGTTCCATCATTGTATTTTGAAAGCAGACAGTTTGTTTTCTAGTTTCATAGGTCTGTGGACAGAAAAGGATTTTGTCCCATGATGGACCATACCCAGAGTGTCACCCATATCTGATTTAGATGACAAGATTTGGAATCATTATGAGTTGACAATATTTTGGATTTAGATTTAATGTTGCAGTGAGTTAAGACTTTGGAGGACTGTGGGATGGGTGAATGTATTTTGTACACGGGATGGATGTAAGTTCAGGGGAACCAGATGACAGACTATACTGATATTGTCCCCTCGAAACTCATGTCCAGTTTCAACCTCAGAATGTGACCTAATTTGGAAATAGGGTCTTTGCTAATGTGATTAAGTTGAGGTCATATTGGATTAGGATAGGTGGCTCAGACAGTAGAGTCTGCCTGCAGTGCAGGAGACCTGGATTTGATCCCTGTGTCCAGAAGATCCTCTGGAGAAAGAAATGGCAACCCACTCCAGCATTCTTGCCTGGAGAATCCCATGGTCATGGGATCGCAAAGAGTTGGACATGACTGAGCGACTTCACTTTCACCTTTCACTTTAAATACAATCACTTAAGTCCTTACAAGAAAAGATGAGGACACACAGACACAGACCTCCTTCACAGCTGTAGTTGAAGAGGCAGTTGAGGAGTAAACATTTTTTGGGGATTACGTAGTTTTCTCTGCCTGCTTGCAGCTATGTAAACTTGAAGACTGTAAGGTTGAAGACTAGAAGAGTCAATGCTTTTTGCTGTTGGTTTTTAGTTGCTAAGTGTCTGGCTCTTTTGTGATCCCAGGCGAGAATACTGGAGTGGGTTGCCATTTCCTTCTCCAGGGGATCTTCCTGACCCAGGAATTGAACCCATGTCTCCTGCTTGGTAGGCAGATTCTTAGCCACTGAGCCATCTGGGAAGCTCTCCTTCAATGCATTTTTAGTAGATTCTATTTTTAACTCTGTTTTTGGTTCTAGATAAATAATTCCTTCCAAAACATTATAGGTTTCTGGCCAATTTGCTTCTAGTCAATTGCTTGGGCCTGTAAGCACAGCCAATTCTTTCGCAGATGTAATTCTCAATCTTAATTTAGTTTCTGCTTTCTTGATGCTGTGCCTCTTTCTCTTAATATAATTATAGCTACATTAAGGCCATAAGACTTGAGAAGGAGAACCACCATCTTAATTGATTCTCTGCTACCTGGCCAAGTCTTACCTTGGTTCCATAAGAGTTTCCTCAATCCTATTTCCTTCTGTCTAGCTGTTGTAACCCTCCTAGGCCCCATATTCTGGGTTCTTTTTATTCATTTTTATTTCTGCTTGAAATTAGCTAATTTTTACCTGAGATCATTTTGTTTTCTAATAATTCGCTAAATATAATCAGTAAGAACTATAACATTCAGTTAACTTTTTGTTTTCCCAATGTCTTCCCCTAAGCTATGGACCTCATAGATACCTGGTTTGTCTTTCAAGGTATCTCAGACAGTAGTTTGCCAAATATTTTGCTATTGCTTATGTGTGTGTATGTTAGTTGCTCAGTTGTGTCCTTCTCTTTGCAACCCCATGGACTGTAACCCACCAGGCTCCTCGTCCGTGGAATTATCCAAGCCAGAATACTGGAGTGGGTAGCCATTCCTTTCTCCAGGGGATCTTCCTGACCTAGGGTTCAAACCCAGGTCTCCTGCATTGCAGGCAGATTCTTCACCATCTGAGCCACCAGGGATCCCACCATTGCATGAATGGGATATCCACTCCCCCAAAATCATAATATTTTCCTCACTACCTCTCCACGTTTAAGCCAATGCCATACAATTTAGATTTTCTTTTACAACACCCAACTTCCATGTTCTAATTTCTATATTCATCAGGGATACAAAACAACCAAAATTGCAGTGGCTTAATAGAAATTTATTTCTTACATACATAAATTCTATGTGATTAGGCTGTATGGTGGAGAAAGGAATGGCAATCCACTCCAGTATTCTTGCCTGGAGAATTCCATGGACGGAGAAGCCTTGGTGGGCTATAGTTCATGGGGTCGCAAAGAGTCGGACACAACTGAGTGACTAATATACACAGGCTGTATGGAGGGAAGGATTTTTTTCCCCACATGGTCATTCAGGGATCCAGGGTAATAGAAATTAGAAATTCTGACTTTACATTGAGTTTCTTCTAAGGTTGCCCTTAGCTAGTTTGAATTGATATGTGCCATAAACCTAAAATACATCTGCATAAATGTATTTCATTAATATTACACGTTAAAATGAAAATATTTTGATATATTAGGTTAAAGAACATTTATCATTAAAATTAATTTACCCAGTTTCTATTTTACTTTTAAAATGTGGTTACTAGAAAATTTAAAACAACAGACTTACCACTTTATATTGATCAGAATGACAGAAGTAGAAAGTTCGATGTGGGAATGATATGGAGAAACCGGAAACCAGAATCCTCTTGCACTGCTGATATCATATGGGACTTGTTCAGTTTTTACTGGGGCACAGTCATGTCCCCTCATTTATGGCTTGTCTGTGGTTGCTTTTGTGCGTGCGTGCATGCTAACTTGCTTCAGTCGTGTCTGACTCGTTGCGACCCTATGGACTGTAGCCTGCCAGGCTCCTCTGTCCATGGGATTCTCTTACCATAACAGAATTGAGTAGTTGCAACAGTCTGATTTCCAAAACCTAAAATATTGAGTATCTGGGTTTTTACAGGAAAAGCTTGCTGACCACTGGCCTAGTTGGTAAAACCTTGTTGTTGACATTACGAATATCTTCTGCAAATGGGATCCCTGGGTGTTTAACTTTTCTATGGTTTTCTTATTTTTAAAAATCCTTTATTTTAATGTAGTCAGATCCTTTCATTTTTACTTTAAGATTTGTGCTTTTGGGGCCTTTTTAAACAAGTTTTTCTACTCAAAGATCATAGAAATATACTCCTTCATTCTGTTAGCATTTCACACTTAGGCCTTTGATCAATATCAAATTTACCTTTTTAAAAATTGATGTGAAATTATTATCAAAATTAATAGGATAAACTATTTTCCCAATAGCATGTATTAAATAATCCATTTCCCCCACTGTATTGTGGTATTACCTAGAATTCCGATTTCATTCTATTATCTTATGCAAGTTCTATGTTTCAGCTGCCTCTTCTGTAAAATGATGATAATAATAGCACTTACCTCATGAGGTGACTGGGGTAAGTAATTAATTGTGTTGTTACAGCTAAAGCACTTAGAACAGTACCTGGTAAATAAAAAGTCTATAGTAAGTATTGGTTATTACTATTTGTGTTAGCTCTTTCTATGATATGTGTATCATCTGTGTGTGTGTGTTTCATGGCAGGTGGCAGATATACAAGAGAAGCCAAGCCATGAAACACATGTAAAGCCTCTGCTCATGTCACGCTCACTCACGTTCCATTGACCAAAGCAAGTCCTATGGCCAAAGCAGTGAAAGAAAGTGAAAGCGTTAGTCACTCAGTTATGTCTGACTCTTTGTGACCCCATGGAGTGTAGCCTGCCAGGTTCCTCTGCAGGATTTCCCAGGCAAGAATACTGGAGTGGGTTGTTATTTCCTCCTCCAAGGGATCTTCCTGACCCATGGATGGAACCCATGTCTCCTGTGGCTCCTGCATTGGTGGGCAGAGTCTTTACCACTGAGCCATCTGGAAAGCCCCAGTGAAACTATAAGTAAGTAAGTAAGTGTTAGTTGCTCAGTCATGCCTGACTCTTTGCGATGACCCCACGGACTGAAGCCCACCAGGCTCCTCTGTCCATGAGATTTTCCAGGCAAGGATACTGGATTGGGTTGCCATTTCTTTTTCCAGGGGATCTTCCCAACCGGGATCGAACCTGGGTCTCCTGCACTGCAGGCAGTTTCTTTGCAGACTGAGCTACAAGGGAAGCCCAGTGAAACTATGACAAGGGCCAAAATGAAAGGAAGAATTGTGACAATATTGTCTTCCATATGTTCTTGTTATTATTATTTTCAAAATGCCCATATACCCATGGTCTGTTTTTTAATTTCTGTTCTCTTTCAATGGTCTATTCCTGCAATAGAGCAGCTGTTTTTATTATTGTAACTGTGTAATATACTTTCATATCTTGTAGGTTAACTTTCTTCTCTTTTCTTTTATAAAACTGATTTTTCTATATGTGGAATTAATTTTTCTACATATATATTGGGGCTTCTCAGGTGGCGCTAGTGATAAAGAACCCACTTGCCAATGTAAGAGACTCAGGAGACATGAGTCTCCTGAGTCTTGGTTTGGGAAGATCCCCTGGAGGAGGGCATGGCAACCCACTCCAGTCATTCCTGGAGAATCTCATGGACAGAGGAAGCTGGCGGGCTATGAAAATATTTGTTTCCTCAAAAATTCTGGAATTCTAATTAAAATAGCTTTTATTGATTAATGATTGGGGGAAAGGCTGACATTTATGATGTAAATTAAGATGAGAGATTGATGTATACTCATTAGATCATCAGATAATATTAGGAGCAGGTGGAAATACTAGGAAACTGTTTATGGTGGGGTGGTACAATGCTGCTGTTCTAGAGAGTGGACTGTCAATATTCAATAAAGTTAAATATGTGTATATGCTATGATGTAGCAGTTCCTTTCAGGAGTTTTTACCTAATGCACAAATCGACATGCTCAGGATGTTCTCTGCAGTTGTTCATGGTAGCCAAGAGCTGGAGACAGCTTACGTGTCCTTTATAAGGGAATGGATAAAGAAAATATATAAGCATACGATTGAATATGATGTGGTGACCAGAAGGAATGAACTGAATTTTCATGGGGCAACATGGATAGACCTCATAAACAAGACTGTACAAAAGCTGAGAAAGAGTGCAGCTGATAGCATAGTTTCGTGTTTGTAATTTAAGAAATACACAAAATAGTACCACATATTTTCAAGGACAATACATGTATGGAAAGTAGACCATAAGGCCATACATTATATTAATACATGAGGGAAAGAGAGAATAAATACATTAAAATGTTAATTAGGCTTAACTTAGATGGATAATGATAACTTGCCATGAAAGTAATATTAATTCAATTCTATATCCCTGAGGTAATAAAAGAAACCTCTGTTATTAGTTTACTAAGGTATAATACTTTAAAAAGTATTCTATTTTTGTTTTATAAATATTTTAGTTTATTTATACCAATATGAATAAAATTAACATTTTGCTTTTTTTTTAAAACACTGATTGAATACCACTGTATAATTTATTTTCCATTTCCATGAAAACCTTGCCAAATTCTCTTTTTGCTTCGATCTTGAATAAAGTTTGCTTTCAATGTCCTTTATTAATTATGTTTGTTTTTATTTTGTATATTTATTTTTCTTACTTGTTTCTTGAGAAAAGAGTTCAATGAATATTTCTCTTAATTAATTTAAATTCACATTTTGCCAAAGGACACACTAATTACTATATAGTTAATTAAATTTAGAGACCATCATATATCTGATTTAAAAAAGAGAGAGAGTAACACTCTCTTATTGAGCAATCTAACTTTCTAAAGCATAGTCCGTAGCTTCACTGAAGGGGAAGCTCTTAAACTCTGGTTGGAGCTTCTACTTCTAGCATGATAGAGTAACTTTGGCAGAAAGCATGCATTCTTTCTTTTTATGGCATAATTTTATTGTAATTTATTTCATAGAATTTCTATTGATAGAATTGATTGCTCTTTTTTAACTTCATTTCTCTTACATTTAATTTTTTTAAAATTAGTTTTAATTGAAGGATAATTACTTTACAATATTGTGATGGTTTTTGCCATACATCAAAAAATGCATTCTTTTAGAGCAACTAGAGAGAAGTTGGATAAAATAGCAACAACAAATAAAATCTTTTTATGGGTATTGGGAAAGCTGGTAAGCCAACTTAGAACTTGAGAGGTCAAGATTCTGGAGAGGGAAAAACCATGGATAGTTGAACTGACATTGTGCAGATATGTTTTTCCAAGGGATATTTCACAATTCTGGTCTCAGGGAATGTGGCTGAATGTGCAATAAAAGTCTTGGGCAAAGAACAGCTGCTGCAAGGCTGAGAAACCAACCATCTGAGTATTTGGTAATCCTGTGCATCTAAAGAAACAAGTCAGAGCTGGAAGGGGCAGAAAACGGAATCCAACTGGTCAGGGTTTTTTTTTTTGTTGTTTTTAAAGCATTTTGTTGAATTCTGAAGCTGTGAAGTATAGGAGGCTAAGAAGCTGGGCAGACGGTTTCTGAAAAGCAGAGTGGAGTTTCTGACTGCCCTAGGCTACTCAGCAGTCAAGGATTAGAGTTCAAGTCATGGAGGAGGGACTCTGGGGAACTACCCAAGCTTTTAGAGGGAGCTCTGATGGGTGGCTAAGTTTCTCCCAGTCCTGTGGAAGTTCTGTAATCAAATTCTGCCAACGTTCCAAGTCAGATTCCCTGGGGATTCCCAGTCCCTTTGCCGGATCCCCAGGTTGAGAAGTCTGATGTGGTGCCTAGAACCTTGCCAACAGTGTGAGAACTCCCTTTGGTATGATTGTTGTCCACTTTGTGAATTGCTTGCCTGGCGGCTCTATGGTAGGTCTGCAGGCCCTATGGTGGGGCTAATGGCAGCTTCCTCCAGGAGGCCTTATGCCACAAGCTGTGCCTCCCAGGACTGCTGCTGCCAGTGCCCCTGTCCCAGCAGCAGGCTACTGCTGACCCACGCCTCTGCAGGAGACTCTCAAACACTCAGGCAGGTCTGGCTCAGTCTCTTGTGGGGGTCACTGCTCCTTTCCCCTGGATCCTGGTGTGCCCATGGTTTTGTCTGTGCTCTCCAAAAGTCTCTGGCGAGTTTGGGGTTTGATTTTAACCTGATTGCGGCTCCCCTACCATCTTGTTGTGACTTTTTTGTCCTTGGACCTGGGGTATCTTTTTTTGGTGGGTTCCAACATCCTCCTGTTGATGACTGTTCAGCAATCATGGTGATTTTATTGTTCTCACAGGAGAAGAGGAGGGCACATTCTTGATATATATTTCACATGCTAGCAAGGTAATGCTCAAAATCCTCCAAGCTAGGTTTCAACAGTATGTGAACCAAGAACTTCCAGATGTACAAGATGGATTTAGAAAAAGCAGAGGAACCGGAGATCAAATTGCCAGCATCACTGGATCATAGAAAAAGCTAGGGAATTTCAGAAAAACATGTCCTTCTACTTCACTGACTATGCTAAATCATTTGACTCTGTGGATCATGACAAAATGTGGAAAATTCTTAAAGAGATGGGAATACCAGACCACCTGACCTGCCTCCTGAGAAAACTGTATGCAGGTCAGGAAGCAACAGTTAGAACCGGACATGGAACAACAGACTGGTTCCAAATAGGAAAAGGAGTACGTCAAGCCTGTATATTGTCACCCTGTTTACTTTACTTATATGCAGAGTACATCATGTGAAAGGCTGGGCTGGATGAATCACAAACTAGAGTCAAGATTCCCGGGAGAAATATCAGCAACCTCAGATATGCAGATGATACCACTTTAATGGCAGAAAGTGAAGAGGAACTAAAGAGCCTCTTGATGGAGGTCAAAGAGGAGAGTAAAAAAAGCTGGCTTAAAACTCAACATTCAAAAAATGAAGATCAAGGCTTTCGGTCTCATCACTTCATGGCAAATAGATGGGGAAAAAATGGAAACAGTGGCAGATTTTATTTTCTTGGGCTCCAGAATCAATGTGGACAGTCACTGCAGCCATGAAATTAAAAGACACTCCTTGGAAGAAAATCTATGACACACCTAGACAACATATTAAAAAGCAGAGATGTCACTTTGCTGACAAAGGTCCATGTGGTCAAAGCTATGGTTTTTCCAGTAGTCATGTACACATGTGAGAGCTGGACCATAAAGAAGGCTGGGCACTGAAGAATTGATGCTTTCAAACTGTGGTGCTGGAGAAGACTCTTGAGAGTCCCTTGGACAGCAAGGAGATCAAACCAGTCAATGAAATTAATGGAAATTTGGTTTGGAATTCAATGCTGAATAGACATGGAAGGACTGATATTGAAGCTGAAGCTCCAATACTTTGGCCACCTGATGCTAAGAACCAACTCATTGGAAAAGACACTGATGCTGGGCCTCAGTTTGAGGGCAGGAGGGAAAGGAGGAGACAGAGGATGAGATGGTTGGACGGCTTCAGCGACTCAAGGGACATGAATTTGAGCAAGATCCGGAAGGTGGTGAAGGACAGGGAAGCCCGGTGTGCTGCAGTCTGTGGGGTCACAGAGTAGGACAGGAATGAGCGACTGAACAACAAAAGCAGGCTGTGCCCTCAGGTGGGAGTGATGAAGGAAGAGCTTTAGTAAAACTGCAGCATCAGCTGGCACTAGTGGTAAAGAACCCGCCTGCCAGTGCAGGAGACATAAGATACGTGGGTTCCATCCCTGGGTTGGGAAGATCCCCTGGAGAAGGGCATGGCAACCCACTTCAGCCTGGAGAATCCCATGGTCAGAGGAGCCTGGCAGGCTACAGTCCTTTGGGTCACAAAGAGTCAGACACGACTGAAGTGAATTAACATGGTAACATGTGATTGGATTAAGGAGATCAGTCCTAACTCAGCCTGCCTAGCTGAGGAAACCATGAACTCTCTAGAGAGTGCCTCATCATCCAGAATTTTTACAACTTCTCAACACAATGTCTGACCATCAACTAAGAGTATTAGGCATGCCAATACAAAGGACACAATAACCAAAAACATAAGGGGAAAATCAGACAGGATCAGACAGGTGATTCAGAATTATAGATACTAGTAAAAAATTTTAATATGGTATTGATAAATATAGTCATAAAAATAGAGAAAAAGAAGGAAGAACTAGATTAAGAAAAGGACAGGAGACTTCTCTGGTGGTTCAGGGGCTAAAACTCCATGCTCCCAAGGCAGGGGACGGGTTCAATCTAGTTCCCTGGTTAGGGAACTAGATCCCACATGCTGCAACTAAAGGTCTTGCTCTGGTGCAGCCAAATAAAAAGTTTTTTTTTTTTTTTTTTAAAGAGAGAAGGATAATTTCACCAGTAATAAATAGGACATAGCCAGTTCAATCACTCAGTCGTGTCCGACTCTTTGCGACCCCATGAATTGCAGCACGCCAGGCCTCCCTGTCCATCACCAACCTCCGGAGTTCACTCAAACTCACGTCCATCGAGTCCATGATGCCATCCACCCATCTCATCCTCTGTCGTCCTTTTCTCCTCCTGCCCCCAATCTCTCCCAGCATCAGAGTGTTTTCCAATGAGTCAACTCTTCACATGAGGTGGCCAAAGTACTGGAGTTTCAGCTTTAGCATCATTCCTTCCAAAGAACACCCAGGACTGATTTTTAGGATGGACTGGTTGGATCTCCTTGCAGTTCAAGGGACTCTCAAGCGTCTTCTCCAACACCACAGTTCAAAAGCATCAATTCTTCGGCGCTCAGCTTTCTTCACAGTCCAACTCTCACATCCATACATGACCACTGGAAAAACCATAGCCTTGACTAGACGAACCTTTGTTGGCAAAGTAATGTCTCTGCTTTTGAATATGCTATCTAGGTTGGTTATAACTTTCCTTCCAAGGAGTAAGCATCTTTTAATTTCATGGCTGAAATCATCATCTGCACTGATTTTGGAGCCCCCCAAAATAAAGTCTGACACTGTTTCTACTGTTTCCCCATCTATTTGCCATGAAGTGATGCAACTGGATGCCATGATCTTCATTTTCTGAATGTTGAGCTTTAAGCCAACTTTTTCACTCTCCTCTTTCACTTTCATCAAGAGGCTGTTTAGTTTCCTCTTCACTTTCTGCCATAAGGGTGGTGTCATCTGCATATCTGAGGTTATTGAGATTTCTCCCAGCAATCTTGATTCCAGCTTGTGCTTCTTCCATCCCAGCGTTTCTCATGATAAACTCTGCATAGAAGTTAAATAAGCAGAGTGACAATATACAGCCTTGATGTACTCCTTTTCCTATTTGGAACCAGTCTGTTGTTCCATGTCCAGTTTTAACTGTTGCTTCCTGACCTGCATAAAGATTTCTCAAGAGGCAGGGTAGGTGGTCTGGTATTCCCATCTCTTTCAGAATTTTCCACTGTTGATTGTGATCCACACAGTCAAAGGCTTTGGCATAGTCAATAAAGCAGAAATAGATGTTTTTCTGGAACTCCTGCTTTTTTGATGATCCAGTGGATGTTGGCAATTTGACCTCTGATTCCTCTGCCTTTTCTAAAACCAGCTTGAACATCTGGAAGTTCACGGTTCACGTACTGCTGAACCTATAGGACATAGTACATAGGTGTAAAACATATATAACTATAGTTCCATCAGACTAAGGGAAAAAACAAATGCTCCAAGATGGGAAAGAAAATGCAAGAAAAAAGTGAAAGGCAGTGAGAAAGCTAAGCACATGGATAAATGAATGGATTATGAGTGTATAAAACAATAGCGATGTTGTTTACAATTGAAAACATGTGGAATTAAATCCATGGTAACAATAATACAACAGACAGGAAATGGTAGATTGAGTTAAAGTGTTCTAAAGGCTTAGCATTGTCAGGGAAATAATAAAAGTAATAATTTTTAGGCTGTGTTCTGGGCTAAATTGTGTTTCTCCAAAAAGATATGTTGAAATGCTCACTGCAGATACTCAGACTGTGATCTTATTTGGAAATAGGGTCATTGGAGAACTATGAGTGGAACAGAGATAAGGCCATACTGGAGTCGGTAGAATCCTGTCCTAGTACAGTATCCTTGTAAGAAAACAGCCATGTGAAGACCCAGAGCCATGAGAAGAATGTCATATGAGGATGAAGGTAAAGATTGGAATGATATATCTACAAAGCAAGGAATGCCAAGGATTGCTGGCTATCAGCAGAATCTAGAGGAGAGGCGTGGAATAGTTCTCCCTCAGAGCCTTCAGAAAGAATCAACCCTTCTGGCACCTTCGTTTTTAGACTTCTAGACTCCAGAACGATGACAGAATACATTTTTGTTGTTTTAAGCCATCTAGGTTGTAGTACTTTCTTATGGCAGCCCTAGGGATCTAGTGCATACTGTAATAAATTACAATATTTAGGCTAACCACTAAAAGAATAGCTTGAAAGTATAAATAACTAATAGATGGAAAATATAGTGTTATTTAATACTAAAAATAATATAGCATTGCTTGACTAAACCAAACGAAAATAAGAAATGAAAGATAAAACCATCTGGGTGTTATATAACACAGCAAAACAAACCTACAAAAGTAGAAAAGTACATAAAGATAAGAGCAGAAATAATTAAATATATAACTAACGCACAATAGAGAAAACCAACAGAGCAAAAAGTTAGATCTTTTGAAGCACCTTGGAATTTCAGCAACTATGTGAATTCTGGTGTTTCTTAAGATGAGGAGAGCATAGAACTAAGTTGGGAGACTACGTCAAGAGATATATGGGGTATGTTAGATATGATGTTATAAAATAGAAGACATCATTATATTATGTATTAATTATTAAGAGTACATTTAATTACATTAAATATAAATGAACTTAAGGTTCCAGTGAAAAGATTGTCATATTGGATAGGAAGCAAAATCCAATTATATGCTGCTTAAAAGAAATACACCTTGACATAAGAACACAGAAAATGTGAAATTAAAAGAATTAAAAATAATTAATGAAAAGAAAACTGATGTAGCTATATCAATATCAGACAAGAACACATTACAGCAAGAAACTTTACTAGGAATAAAGAGAAACAGTTAATAATTTTAAAGAGGTGAATCCTTCAGGAAAATATAATTTTAGATTTATGTATACTCAATAAGATGGCTTCAAATTATCTGAAGCAAAAATTTGACAGAACTAAAATGCAAAACAGCAAAATCCATAGTCACAGTGAAATACCTTAACAGGGATCTCTTAATATTGGTTAGAACAAGCAGACACAATATCAGTAAGTATATAATGTGATTAACAAAACAACTAACATACACAGAACTTCACACATGACAACGTAACACACATTCATTTCGAATGCATTTGGAACACTTATCAAAACTGACCATATGCTGGATTATAAAGCTTACCTTATAAAAATTTCAAATAACACACATTCATTTCAAATGCATTTGGAACACTTATCAAAACTGACCATATGCTGGATTATAAAGCTTACCTTATAAAAATTTCAAAGGTTTGAAATAAAATAGAGTGTTTTCTTTGACCATAGTGAATTCAATTAGAAATAAGAAACTGTTAACTACAGAAACCCCTACTTTAAGAAATTAAACAATATAATTCTAAATAAATCATGGATCAAATGAAAATCATAATGGAAACTAGTAAGTATTTTGAATTGACTGATAATGAAAATATTACATGTTACTATCCACGGCTACTACTAAACTGCTTATAGGGAAATATATAATTTTAAATGCATAATCAGAAAAGAAAGACTGAAAATGAACAATCTAAATATTTATCTTGAAAAATTAGAAAAAAACAGCAAAACGAATCTATAAAAGTAGAAGAGTACATAAAGATAAGAGCAGAAATAATTAAATATATAACTAATGCACAATAGAGAAAACCAACAGAGCAAAAAGTTAGATCTTTTGAATCAAGCTTGGAATCTCAGCAACTCTGTGAATTCTGGTGTTTCTTAACACATAGAACTAAGTTGGGAGACGACGTCAAGAGATATATGGGGTATGTTAGATGTGATATAGGTATCTGATATCTGCGGAGAGATACCAAGGGTGCAGTTGTTTGTAAAAGACCAAGGCTCCAGAGAGACGTAGGACTGCAGATACAGATTTGTGAGTCAGCAGCACATGATGGGCTGAAACGACTCACCGAGAAAGCATACAGATGAAGGGATGAGAGACCAGCAGCCCCAGGCAGCTTTGAAGAGGGAAAAAAACACCGAGTGAGATTGGAGAGAAATAGATAAGGAAGTAAGGAAAAAAGGTTAGTTTTAGAAATATCTGCTATGTCAGAAATGAGTAAGATGAGAACAGGGATGTGACCATGGGGTGTGACAATATAGAGTTTATATGAGATGCTGACAAGTATTGTCCTGAATTGGAGAAAGCATGGGCCACTGGTAATCCTAGAAGCAAAGTTATTTTATCATAAATGAATCACATTAAAAAATAGTTGGACCTTTGAAAAGACTAGTAAATTTGACAGACTTCTATCAAGATAAGTCAAGGGAAAAAAGAGAGAAAACACAAAATTTAAATATCAGGAATAAAATAAATTCCTACAGATCTTATAAACATTAAAAATATAATAAGATGATGTGTACAACACATGTTGTATAGTCTCACATCTAAACAAGTTGATTCGATCATTTAAAACCTTCCAATAAAGAAGTCTTTAGGCCCACATGGCCTTATGGGTGAATTCTCCCAAATATTTAACAAAGACATACTATTTTATACAACTCTTCCAGGGAAGAGAAAAAGATGGAACACTTCTAACTTACTTTAAATAGAAAAAAAAAAAAAAGTGAACTGAATTGACCTTAATTGAAAAATACAAATCAGGGCTTCCTTGGTGGTCCAGGGGTTGGGAATGCGCCTGCCAATGCCGGGCACGCAAGTTAGATCCCTGATCCAGGAAGATTCCATATGCTGTAGGGCAGCTAGGCCCATGGGCCACAACTAATGAGCCCATGCTCTGCAACAAGAAAAGTCACCTCAATGAGAAACCCATGCATTGCAACGAAGGGTAGCCCCTGCTTGCCATACTGGAGAAACCCTGTGTGCAGCAACAAAGATCAAGATAAATAAGTGCAGCCAAAACTAAATAATAAAATATAAATAAAATCACAAATCATTATTCAAAGAAATTTAAAATGATCAAATTAATAGAAGTCAATATCATGTTCATGAATTGGAAGACTCAATTTATAAAAATGTATCAATCGGGGATCAATCAGAAAAGCAGAATCACTAAGATGATGAATAAATACACACATATTGTATATACACACATGTGTATCTATGTTTATGTGTATATATGTGAGATTTGTTATGGAAATTTGACCTTACATGATGTGGAAGCTGATTAAAGAGTCTCTGTAAAGCTGTTGTCTTTGTGTCTCATGCTGGACCTTGAAATCTCTATGGGAGAAGGGAGGATGTCTGTAAGTGGGTAGAACAAGGACAAGCTGGAACACATGAGCACAGGTGTGAACTCAGCTCTCTCTGCCTCTAACCTTGATGATGTGGGCATCCTGTAGGAGATACTGGTGCCCACTGCCGAGGAGTCAGAGAAGCTGGAAGAGGATTCAGAGGAAGTTAGAGTAATCACAGGCTGAACTGCTGTTTCCACCCCAACAAAATGAGCCAAGGGATAAGTGGTATTGTGCATGAGCTCTATCAATGCCTGCTCTGTAATTTTGAACATGAAAAATATGACTGCTTCACTTCTGCCTCCAAGTCTCAGGCCAAAAAAAGAGTCTCCTGTGTCTCTCTCCCACCAAAAAGCAAAGCAATCAGGGAAGGGAATTCTGGGAGATATAGTTTTTTCTTTAAAAACTTTAAAAAACTGGAACAGTTTATTTACAATGTTGTGTTAGTTTCAGGTGTACAGCAAAGTGAATCAGTTATATATATACATACACACACACACACACACACACACACACACATATACACACATATATCCACTCTCTTTAGATCCTTTTCCCATATATGCCATTACAGTGAAAGTGAAAGTCACTCAGTCACGTCTGACTCTTTTCAACACCATGGACTAGTCCATGGAATTCTCCAGGCCAGAATACTGGAGTGGGTAGCCTTTCCCTTCTCCAGGGGATCTTCCTAACCCAGGGATCAAACCCAGCTCTCTCACATTGCAGGTGGATTCTTTACCAGCTGAGCCACAAGGGAAGCCCAAGAATACTGGAGTGGGTAGCCTATCCCTTCTCCAGTGGATCTTTCCAACCCCAGGAATCAAACCGAGGTCACTCACATTGCAGGCAGATTCTTTATCAACTGAATTTTCAGGGAAGCCCTATGCCATTACAGAGTTACATGTAAAAGAATGAAACCAGAATACTCCCCAACACCCAAAACAAACAAACAAACTCACAATGGACGGAAGACCCAAGTGTAAGGTTGGGTTTTCCTAGAAGAAAACATAAGCAGAATACTCTGACATAAATTGCAGCAAGACTTACTTTTTACTTTATTTTGTATTGGCGGTATAGCTGATTAACAAACAATGTGACAGTTTCAGGTGAATAGTAAAGGGATTCAGCCTTACATATATCCATGGGAGATGTAGTTTTTGTTTACAAATACATTGACATATTTAGTTCAATTTGGTTCAGTTGCTCAGTCATGTCTGACTCTTTGCGACCCAACGAACTGCAGCACACCAGGCCTCCCTGTCCATCACCAACTCCCAGAGTCCACCCAAACCCATATCCATTGAGTCGGTGATGCCATCCAACCATCTCATCCTCTGCCGTCCCTTTCTCCTCCTGCCCTCAATCTTTCCCAGCACAGGGTCTTTTCCAATGAGTCAGCTCTTCACATCAGATGGCCAAAGTACTGGAGTCTCAGCTTCAACATCTGTCCTTCCAATGAACACCATCTCCTTTAGGAAGGACTGGTTGGATCTCCTTGCAGTCCAAGGGACTCTCAAGAGTCTTCTCCAACACCACAGTTCAAAGCATCAATTTTTCGGTGCTTAGCTTTCTTCACAGTCCAACTCTCACATCTATATATGACCACAGGAAAAACCATACCCTTGACTAGACGGACCTTAGTCAGCAAAGTAATGTCTCTGCTTTTGAATATACCATCTAGGTTGGTCATAACTTTCCTTCCAAGGAGTAAGCGTCTTTTAATTTCATGGCTGCAATCACCATCTGCACTGATTTTGGAGCCCCCCAAAATAAAGTCTGACACTGTTTCCACTGTTTCCCCATCTATTTCCCATGAAGTGATGCAACTGGATGCCATGATCTTCGTTTTCTGAATGTTGAGCTTTAAGCCAACTTTTTCACTCTCTTCTTTCACTCTCATCAAGAGGCTTTTTAGTTCTTCTTCACTTTCTGCCATAAGGGTGGTGTCATCTGCATATCTGAGGTTATTGAGATTTCTCCTGGCAATCTTGATTCCAGCTTGTGCTTCTTCCATCCCAGCGTTTCTCATGATGTACTCTGCATAAAAGTTAAATCAGCAGGGTGACAGTATACAGCCTTGAGGTACTCCTTTTCCTATTTGGAACCAGTCTGTTGTTTCATGTCCAGTTCTAACTATTCCTTCCTGACCTGCATATAGGTTTCTCAAGAGGCAGGTCAGGTGTTCTGATATTCCCATCTCTTTCAGAATTTTCCAGTTTATTGTGATCCACACAGTCAAAGGCTTTGGCATAGTTAATAAAGCAGAAATAGATGTTTTTCTGGAACTCTCTTGCTTTTTCGATGATCCAGCGGATGTTGGCAATTTGATCTCTGGTTCCTCTGCCTTTTCTAAAACCAGCTTGAACATCTGGAAGTTCACAGTTCACGTATTGCTGAAGCCTGGCTTGGAGAATTTGGGGCATTACTTTACTAGCGTGTGAGATAAGTGCAATTGTGCAGTAGTTTGAGCATTCTTTGGCATTGCCTTTCTTTGGGATTGGAATGAAAACTGACCTTTTCCAGTCCTGTGGCCACCGCTGAGTTATATATATATATATATATATATATATATATATATATATATATATATATACACACACAATGGAATATTACTCAGCCATTATAGAGAATGAAATAATGCCATCTGCAGCAACATGGATGGACCTAGAGATTGTCATACTGAGTGAAACAAGTCAGACAGAGAAGGAGAAACATCATTTAGCATCACTAATATGTAGAATCTGAAAAGAAATGATACAAATAAACTTACTTACAAAACAGAAAGAGACTCACAGAATTAGAGTGTGAACATAATTGCCTGGGAGAAGGATAGGGAAAAGGGATATGTTAGGGAGTTTGGGATGGACATGTACACACTGCTATCGTTAGAATGGGTAACCAACAAGGATCTACCTTATAGGACATGGAACTCTGCTCAATGTTATGTGGCAGGCTGGATGGAAGGATAGTTTGAGGGAGAATGGATATATGTATATGTATGGCTGAATTCCTTTGCTGTCAACCTGAAACTATCACAATATTGTTAATTGGCTATACTCCAATTTAAAATAAAAGTTAAAAAAAAAAATAAAGCCACCAAAGATGTCAATTTTCTCCCAAACGGACTTATTGATTTAATCCAATTCCAAAAACAATCCCAGTAGCTGTTTTTATTCTCTCTGTAGTAATTGACAAGTTGATTCTAAAATTTATCTGCAAATGTAAATGACCAAGAGCAGTCAATAGAACCTAGAAGAAGAAAAACAAGGCTTGGGGACTTACACTACCAGTTATCAAGACTTGTTTTATTGTTACAATAATGAAGATAATGGGCCCAAGGAGAGAAAAATAGAAAGATGAAAGAGAATAGAAAGTCCAAAAATATACACACATATATACCTAATGTATGTATTATATATACATACATGTCTACGGATACACACACATACACAAGAGTCAAAGAATTGATGCTTTTGAATTGTGTGCTGGAGAAGACTTGAGAGTCCCTTGGACTGCCAGGAGATCCAACCAGTCAATCCTGAAGGCTATCAATCCTGAATATTCATTGGAAGGACTGATGCTGAAGCTGAAGCTCCAATACTTTGGCCACCTGATGCAAAGAGCTGACTCATTGGAAAAGACCCTGGTGCTGGAAAAGACTAAGGGCAGGAGGAGAAGGGGATGACAGAGGCTGGGAGGGTTAAGATAGACTCACTGACTCAATGGATGTGAATCTGAGCCAACTCTGGGAGATACTGAAAGACAGGGGAGCTTGTTATGCTGCAGTCCATGGGGCTGCAGAGAGTTGGACATGACTTAGCGACTGAACAACAACAACAACAACGATATATATAGTTTGTTTGTGACAAAGACAAAATTATTGTACAATAGTGAAATGATGGTCATTTTAATAAATGGTGTGGGGACAACTTGACATCTATGTGAAAAACTGAGTTTTTGTCCCTTCGTGGCAGCATACACAAAAAGCAACTGTAGATAGATTGTATCTAAATATAAATAGTTAAATAATAAATCTCCAAGAAGAAATCATAGAACAATATATTAATGAATTTGGAATAGGCAAAGAATTTTAAAACCAGGACTCCAAGAATGTGTCAACCATAAAGAAAAAAAAAATGACAAATTGGATTGTGTTCATCAATGATTATTGAGACAGTAAAAAGTTAAACCCTAGAATGGGAAGAGATAATTACGATATATTTGTATCTGACCACTGATTCGACAAGCCTCAGGTGTATAAAGAACTTATGCAAATTAATGTTTAAAATGACAATAGGGCTTCCCTGTTGGCTCAGTGATGAGGAGTCCACCTGCCAGTGTGGGAGACACGGGTTCCGCCCCTGACCTGGGAGGATCCCACGTGCTGCAGAGCAACTATGCCCATTTGCCACGACTGTTGAGCCTATGCTCCAGAGCCTGCACATCAGACTACTGAGCCCGAGTTCTGCAACTTACTGAGGCCCCTGTGCCCAGAGCCTGGGCTCTGGTAGCTGGAGACGTAACCGCAACGAGAAGCCCGTGCACTACATCCAGAGAGTAGTCCCCGTTTTCTGCAGCAACGAAGACCCAGCACAGCCAAAAATAAATAAAATAAAACGATATAAAAAACTATAGAGAAATGAAAAAAAAAGATTGGGACATTCTTAATCCATAAGCATATACATAATTTCATTAGGAAATGTAGTTTAAAATCACAATGAGATCACCCATCAGAATGGCTACACTATAAAACGACTAACTACCAAGTGCTGGGGAGGAACTAGAACATGGAAGCTCTTATATCTTGCTGGTGAGAGTGTAGATTAGCACAACCATTTTAGTAAACTGGCATTGTCTTTCAAAGCTGAATGCATGCAAATCCCATGACATATGCAAATCTCACTTCTAGGTAGATTAGGTAGATACTTACCCCAAGAAATGCATTGTCATTCAAGAACTGAATAGAAGCTCTAGTCATTATAGTTTCAAACAGAAAAACATGCTGAAGAATCTAAGCTACTCCATTTTGTTAACAGAAAAACTCCATTTTGTAAGGTTCCGGGAAAAGAGCCTTTGGAAATCCTCTGATCTCACCCCACCACCCATGAGCCAATCGGACCCCAGACCAAAACCTCCTGACCTGAAAATCAGAGATACCAACGGAACATTTCATGCAAAGATGGGCTCGATAAAGGACAGAAATGGTAGGGACCTAACAGAAGCAGAAGATATTAAGAAGAGGTGGCAAGAATACACAGAAGAACTGTACAAAAAAGATCTTCACGACCCAGATAATCATGATGGTGTGATCACTCATCTAGAGCCAGACATCTTGGAATGTGAAGTCAAGTGGGCCTTAAAAGGCATCACTACGAACAAAGCTAGTGGAGGTGATGGAATTCCAGTTGAGCTGTTTCAAATCCTGACAGATGATGCTGTGAAAGTCCTGCACTCAATATGCCAGCAAATTTGGAAAACTCAGCAGTGGCCACAGGACTGGAAAAGGTCAGTTTTCATTCCAATTCCAAAGAAAGGAAATGCAAAAGAATGCTAAAACTACCACACAATTGCACTCATCTCACATGATGTACTAGTAAAGTAATACTTAAAATTCTCCAAGCCAGGCTTCAGCAATACGTGAACCGTGAAATTCCTGATGTTCAAGCTGGTTTTAGAAAAGGCAGAGGAACCAGAGATCAAATTGCCAACGTCCACTTGATCATGGAAAAAGCAAGAGAGTTCCAGGAAAACATCTGTTTCTGCTTTATTGACTATGCCAAAGCCTTTGACTGTGTGGATCACAATCAACTGTGGGAAATTCTGAAAGAGATGGGAATATCAGACCACCTGACCTGTCTCTTGAGAAATCTGTATGCAGATCAGGAAGCAACAGTTAGAACTGGACATGGAACAACAGACTGGTTCCAAATAGGAAAAGGAGTACCTCAAGGCTATATATTGTCACCCTGCTGATTTAACTTCTATGCAGGGTACATCATGAGAAACGCTGGACTGGAAGAAATACAAGCTGGAACCAAGATTGCCAAGAGAAATCTCAATAACCTCAGACATGCAGATGACACCACCCTTATGGCAGAAAGTGAAGAAGAACTAAAAAGCCTCTTGATGAAAGTGAAAGAGGAGAGTGAAAAAGTTGGCTTAAAGCTCAACATTCAGAAAACGAAGATCATGGCATCTGGTCCCATCACTTCATGGGAAATAAATGGAGAAACAGTGGAAACAGTGTCAGACTTTATTTTTTGGGGCTCCAAAATCACTGCAGATGGTGACTGCAGCCGTGAAATTAAAAGACGCTTACTCCTTGGAAGAAAAGTTATGACCAACCTAGATAGCATATTCAAAAGCAGAGACATTACTTTGCCGACTAAGGTCCATCTAGTCAAGGGTATGGTTTTTCCAGTGGTCATGTATGGATGTGAGAGTTGGACTGTGAAGAAGGCTGAGTGCCGAAGAATTGATGCTTTTGAACTGTGGTGTTGGAGAAGACTCTTGAGAGTCCTTTGGACTGCAAGGAGATCCAACCAGTCCATTCTGAAAGAGATCAGCCCTTGGATTTCTTTGGAAGGAATGATGCTAAAGCTGAAGCTCCAGTACTTTGGCCACCTCATGGGAAGAGTTGACTCATTGGAAAAGTCTCTGATGCTGGGAGGGATGGGGGGCAGGAGGAGAAGGGGGTGACAGAGGATGAGATGGCTGGATGGCATCACGGACTCGATGGACGTGAGCCTGAGTGAACTCCGGGAGTTGGTGATGAACAGGGAGGCCTGGCGTGCTGCGATTCATGGGGTTGCAAAGAGTTGGACACGACTGAGCAACTAAACTGAACTGAACGCTCAGGAACTTGTGGTCTAGCTAGACAATAGGGACCAATCAAGAACCAACACACAACCTTCGAAAGAAAGTGACCAATCAGATGTTCCCCTACCTAGAAATCCTTTTTTTTCCCATGTATACTCCCTATATAAGCAATGTAATCCAAAACCCGGGGCTCCTCCCTATGGCCGCTGTGAAGGTATCGGTGGGAGCACCAGCTCGAGCTTGGTAATAAAAACTCTCTTGCTTTTGTATTGGATATCGGCTCCCTGGTGGTCATTGGGAGATTTCGCGACTTGAGCATAACATTTGGGGGCTCGTCTGGGATCTCCCACCAGCTCCATGGGAAGACCGATCTGGAGAATCATCTGCAGCCGGTAAGCTTTTTTCTGTCTTTCTTTTCGTTTCTGACAGGGCCTATTTTCTGAGACCGGTATACGACTCAGGCGGACGCGCCGACGAGTCACTGGTGGGGGTCGTTGGGAGACGTCCCCGACCCCGGCGAGGGGGGACGGAGTGCCCCTGTTCTCTGTAGATGATAGTGGGTCGCACCTGCTGAACGGCGGGAGGCCGTTGTCTTTAGGTTTTGCCTCTGGACTCCCGGAGGTGTATTTCTCCTGTCTCTCTGTCTGTCTGTGTGGCTGTTCGTATTGTCTGTGTTAATTTAACAACATCTGACTGATCCAGGGATGATGGGGCAACGCCATTCTAGCCCCACACCTCTATCCTTGGTTACTGATAATTTTAAGGAGGTCAAGATGCGCGCTCATGACCTCAGTGTAGAAATTAAAAGGAATAAATTAATCACTTTTTGCAGCCCAGAATGGCCAACCTTCCATGTAGGCTGGCCCTCAGAAGGCACCTTCGACTTGGGAACTGTACACCGAGTCCTAGATATCATCTTCCGACCGTGGATCGGACACCCTGACCAAGTTTCCTATATCATAGTATGAGAAAATATCATAGTGCGCCCCACTCCTGGGTAAAACCTTTTTTACCTCAACAGGGATTTTCTACCGCTCAGGTGTTGGTGACACATGTAGGAAAGAACCCGAAGAATCCCAAGGAACTTGAACCAACGGCGCCGCTATACCCCATCTTGCAGGGGGAGTTGTTAGGGGAAGCACACTGACTGAAACCGCCCACCCTGGCCAGGCACCATAGTAACCATTCGCATGAGTTGTTTTATGACAGGAGATCCTGATAAGGAATACGGAACTAATAAGCCTCCACCAACCGGAAGAGTTCGGGAAAGGTCTACCCACCATAGAACCCGGCATTGCGAGCCACGCGGCAGGGCAGTTCTCCTGGGTTTCCTTACCCTGCTGCTCTCCACCCGGGTGCCCTTTCCCAATAAAATCTCTTGCTTTGTCAGCACATGTGTCTCCTCGGACGATTCATTTCTGAGAGTTAGACAAGAGCCCAGTTTCGGGCCCTGGAAGGGGTCCCTCTTCCTGCAACAAATGGTGACTCTGGTGGGATTCTTCTTTGCTGAGACTGACATCCTGACCACTCGGGGTACTCAGGGGCCAGCTTGCCTGCCAACGGACCAGACCCAGTGGCCGCAACTGGGACCCTTTTGTCCCTGGTCTCCTCCTGACACGGACAACTGGCCAGAGTGCCCCGACCGGTAAGGAACAAGAGGCTTTATTGATCTCTCTCCCCTTCCCTCTCTCTTTCCTCTCCTTAACCCTTCCTATCCTTCCCTGTTTTTCTAGTCCCCCGGTCCTGGATGCAGGAAACTGATCAAAGGGCCTGAGCTGAGGGTTGGAGACTGATCCCCTTCTCTTGGCAGAGAACTCGAATTCTGGTTCTGATTTCTGGTAGGGCCGAGTTCCAGTCCTCTCTTCTCTGGAGGCCCAGGGAAAAGTCCCGTAACGCGTGGGTATCTGTAGGTGGCAGGGGACGTCTGTAAGGCCACCCCTTTTGCCCCCCTCTCCTGCCTCCTCCCCCTTCTTCTTTCAACCTGGCTTCCTTTCCTCCCTTGAAATCTTTGATGTTAGTACTTAGATCTGAAGTTCTGTGTCTCTATAGGAGGTTTTCTGAGAGACTATATTTTTGTATTTAAGGGCTTCCCTGGTGGAGCCGAGGTTAAAGCGTCTGCCTGCAATACGGGAGACCTGGGTTCGATTCCTGGGCCGAGAAGATCCCCTGGAGAAGGAAATGGCAACCCACTCCAGTATTCTTGCCTAGAGAATCCCATGGACGGAAAGGCTTGGTGGGCTACAGTCCATGGGTCGCAAACAGTCGGATACAACTGAGCAACTTCACTTTCACTTTGATGAGGACAGCCAGGTTTATATGTATATGTTTTAACTCTGTGTTCTGTGTTGTGATTTTTGATGGCCATTTTGCTTTGTCTGGCCGCCATTTTATCAGAACTTGATTTTCTTTCCCTGTGCCTTGAGACCAGGGCTCTCAGGAACACTTATCTAGACCATCTCTAACTCCTGACACTGAGGAAAAAGGGAAAAAAGACTTGAAGCTAGATCTTGTCTGTCTAAATATGTCTTGGTATGTCTCAGTCTCTGGGTAATATTTTTGAGGTTAATTTGTATATGAGCTCTATTTATTTGGCTTAAAAAAGGTAAGCACTTACAAATCAAGTAATTCTAAATTAAACAATAAATTCCAGGTTCATGTGAACTGGGAAATATTCAGTGTTAAATACCTGATATTAATGTTTGTTTGTTGACCTATCTAATATAGACATGTCTTAGAGTAATTGACGTTAAGTAGAACATTTTCCTTGTACCTAGGTTTAATATAAGTTAAATATTATATCTGTTACAAGTTTGTCAACAAGGAAATTAGAGTCAACTAGGTCCAAGATGGCGGAGCTGACTTTCACTAGACCTTGAGCCTTGGTATTTAGGCCTATTGTGACATATCAACAAGCTAACTGATACACCCATCAACACTGACTAAATCTGACCAAATGTTCTAAACCCTTTTAATTGATCTTTTTGGTAAAGCTTCCTAAATAGAACTCTTTTGAAATTCTTTTGATCTCTAACTTTGGGGTGCTTCAGAGGGCCCCTGGAACATCCCAAAGAGAGATATTAAACTGTGTTTACTTGGTTAAATTACATGGAAAAGATTATCAAATGAGTAATAAATCCGCTCATGTTATAAGGTATGGTAAAATTACTAATACAGATATCCTAGAAATTATATGGGGTTTTTAACATTCTGATATGTCCTGGTATTCTAATGGAAAACCTGATGACTTCACAAAAGTTAACAAAAGGACTGAATGAACCAGTGAATATGCTTATAACTTTTATGGTTTCTATCTGAAAAATTATGGATTTGAATCTTATGTTTTCAGGGAGTAGGGAAAATCTTCCTCTCAAACTAATTCAAATGAGTTAGGAAGGTTATCTCATGGGTACAAAAATCTCAAGAAATTTTTGAGACCTTAAAAAGGGAAGAATTCACCTAGATTTGTTAGGCAAAATCTGTGATAAGCCTTTGGTGTGCGTTTCCCAGCCCTGTTTTATTTTAAAAGTTCAGTCTGAGACTCTATAAATGTTTCAGCAAAATAAAAAGCCTATAATCAATTATGGTTATAAAAATCATCAGACCAAAATCAGTGAGAACAGACCTATTTTGCAAACAAACTAGCCTTAATTTGGTTATATTTAATAAAAATAAGGGTAACTTTAAGGAGAAAAAGATATTTCAAAATGTTAAATACCAGTTTGTTAATGGAGGTCTGCATCTAGTAAGACTCATCTCTTAGATAGTTTTTTTGCTGTTATGTGATGTTAATGTAAAATTTAACTGAATTCTTGAAGAACACCCTAAGTTTGTTTCTGAAGCTTATCTCCGTAATCTGTCTTTGGATGAAGGTCAGATGCCTCATGACCTGCAACCAGGACTGGAAAAAGACATGATTTAAGGGACTGTCTCCAACATGGATGGAAGGACTTTTTAATCAGGAGAAACTACATGACACCAGGATGAGAAGACGACGACATCAGAGGGAGACAGCTTCCCCGAGATGCGGGACCTGATTCGTATGATCATTTATGTTTTCTTGACTTCTTAGACCTTTGCATATAAGTCAAATGCTCTTCTATCATAGGCCTGATCCTATGCTAGATTTAAAAATCAATCCAATTGTTGGGTTTGTGGCCAATTACCTGTGTCTAGTTCTGGGTTACCTTGGCAAATTTCTCTACTAGCAGACGCTTAACTGGTTGGCCCTGAGAAAATTAACTTAAAAAAATTATAGTCATATTCAGGTCACTGTGCAGATGATCTGAGATATACTGGGCTACATCTAATGGAAGTTCTTAACATAAGTCTTACTTGTGACTTTACTAATACTGCTGGCTATGTTATTTGTATTTCACCTGTTTTACAAAATTGCTGTTTCTTACACTGTCAAATATGTGTGTGAGGCCTCTAATAGAATAATATATAGTCCCATATAAGATTGATGATGGTAACAGTGTAACTCTAGATATGGCAAGAAGCAACAAGAGGGAATATTTTCCTGGACCAAGAAGCTAGTAAGACAGGTGGTCCAGAGAATTTTGGATGCTGTTTTATGGCCTAGTCCAGTAACAGCACATTGAGTGGCCTGTCAACAGAATCTTTGCCAAACCTGAGAATGGACATTCTTAGCACCATGGGATAAAATGGTCATGATATGCCCCCCTCATAATCATGGTCAAGTTTATGAGCAAAAGGGGCTGTGCCAACTGAAGACTGACACTCGCCATCTACATCTACCTAGATTAAATCATGGCCGCTGCAACTGCTGACTTTCAACGACCTGAAAGGAGTTCAGGGTGAAAATCAGGATGAGGCACTCTGTGCTCTGGGAAATACTGGCAGAACAGGCTTCAGATAGTTAGCTATTTTCAGGAGAAGATTTTATGAGTCCCAATTCTTGCATCTTCTCGTATCTAGAGAAACACTGACATCACTAACGGTGAAATCTGCTTTGGCTATTAAGGAACAGTTTACAATTAAAAGTCAAAATAGAGTAGCTATGGTTCAGATATCCTGGGAAATAACTAGGTGATGCTATGGGTGTACTTTCAGATTAGACCTTGTATTGCTAAACACTTGAGTTTTCTGAGTCGTGTCAGGCTTAGATACCACCATTCTCAAAACAATGTCTGCTGGAAGCTAGTAACCTTACTTTTTATAAGATTAGGCAACTGGCACAAAGATTGGTACAGCCTCCAGACAGAGTCCTGGTTCCTACTCAAAGAAATATGCATAACAATGTCTTTGAGCCCCCACCCAGGTGGAGGATGGTAACTTCAGACTGAACACAAGATTCATGGAGCACAGCTCTGTTGCCTCATCACCAACCAATCAGAGAGGGTCACAAAGCCTGCAACCCTCACCCCAAATGTTGCCTTCTGTTTCCGGGGACCAGAGATGACCATCCTGTTAGGTCTCCTGTTTGGCCCTTGTCTATTTCATCTCTGAGAGGGGCCAACTAAATTGCTGTTACTACGAGGGTAGAAGCTGGTTTCAGATGTGGAAAACCCCAGCTTAGATCAGGTAGAGAGAGACTTCTGCTCTGCTAGGCAGGCCTACGCCCACGCACAGGAGGAAGAAGTTACAGAAGAAAGAGACCTCCGCCCCAGTTTCCAAAAAGTATCTTGAGTATGAAGTCTCTCGGGGGCCTGTGTGCTGCGTTAGGGGAAGAACGTTGTTTTTATGTGAATCACTCGGGGGGTAGTCAGGGAGTCCCTGGCCAAGATAAGAGAAGGGCTGAGTCAGAGAAAAAGAGAAAGAGAAATGTCTCAAAATTGGTTTGAATCCTGGTTCAACTCATCCCCCTGGTTCACAACTCTCATATCCTCCTTGGTGGGACCCCTGATTATCTTGTTACTGCTACTCACCCTCAGGCCATGCTTACTAAACACACTGGTGGCCTTCATTAAAAGCCGCATCAACGCGGTGCAGCTCATGGTGCGCAGATCCCAATATACGGCCTTGCAACGGTCCCCTTAGCGCGAGACAATATAGAGCTGACCCCAGACCCATGATTGGGTCTGTCCTGGATCCTAGAGAAGGGGGGAGTGAAGAATCTAAGCTACTCCATTTTGTAAGATTCCGGGAAAAGAGTCTTTGGAAATCACCCCACCACCCACGAGCCCATCGGACCCCAGACCAAAATCTCCTGACTTAACGCTCAGGAACTTGTGGTCTGCCTAGACAATAGGGACCAATCAAGAACCAACACACAACCCTTCGAAAGAAAGTGACCAATCAGACATTCCCCTACCTAAAAATCCTTTTTCCCCATGTATACTTCCTATATAAGCAATGTAATCCAAAACCCGGGGATCCTCCCTATAGCCGCTGCATTGGTATCGGTGGGAGCCCCAGCTCGAGCCTGGTAATAAAAACTCTCTTGCTTTTGCGTTGGATATCGGCTCCCTGGTGGTCACTGGGAGATTTTGCGACTTGGGCATAATACATATGTATCCATTAATAATAGAATGAATAAAAAGTTGTGATATACAGCAGTGGAAACAACATGGATGAGACCCACAAGCACAGTGGGAAGCAAAAGAATTGAGAAGACTCATGTAAGCTTTAAAAACAGGCAAGAGTCATATATAGCATTGGAAGTCAGAGTTATGGTCACCATTGTGGGCAGGTGACCAGCAGGGAGAATGAATGGCTTCTGGGTGGCTGTAGTGTTCTATTTCTTGATCCAGGAGCTGATAATTCGGGTATAACCAAACAAATAGCAAACAAAATCTAAAAAGATAAAATCTACAGTTAAACAAAAACATTTATATTCATTTCACTTTGTGAAAATTGATCGAGTATACCCTTGATAGCTCAGTTGGTAAAGAATCTGCCTGTAATGTAGGAGATCCAGTTCAATTCCTGGGTCGGGAAAATCCGCTGGAGAAGGGATAGGCTACCCACGCCAGTATTCTTGGGCTTCCCTTGTGGCTCAGCTGGTAAAGAACCAGTCTGCAGTGCCGGAGACCTGGGTTTGATCCTTGGGTTGGGAAGATTCCCCTGGAGATCCATTCCATGGGGTCACAGAGAGTGGGACACTTTCACTTTCATTGAACATACACTTACAACTTGTGTACTTCTTTTTAGTTATAGTTCAGTAAGAAGTTTACAAGGCACACAATTTTTAGCCTAATCAAATAACAAATCAAATACTAATCAATAGCAAAGCATGTGACGGGGAACAAACAGTCTCACTGATGATCAGTGTAGAAATTTGAGCATATGATAAATTTGGCTCAATTGATTATGTTTTAACTTAAAAGTATCTTTATTGACCGGGCTGGGAGGTGGGAAACGTAAAACGAATGTCAACTATAAATGGCAATAGCCAATCTTTTCTCCCAAATACCAAACACTTAATTTCTATAATCAACAAGTATTTTTTGATCAGAGAATATGAACAACATTACATAGAGAAAACATTTATATATGTCTCTCAGTGTTTATTCTGGGTAAAATCCCTTATTTGCTTAAGAAAATTTTCAGCTGTTGTTTAAGTCTACAAACTTGCAATGAATAGTAAACAAGTTCTGGAAATCTATGCATTAGCACAGTCTGGTAAATACAGATACAATATTGTATTATAATTATCGAACTTGCTAAGAGACTGGAATTTAACTGATCCAACCACTAAAAAGAAATGATAATTACATAATGTGATAGAGGTGCTAACTTATTGCTACAATGGCAATTGTATTACAATATATCAATATAACAAATTGACCTGAACACCTTAAATTTGGGATTCCCTGGTGGGCTTCCCTGATACTTCAGTTGGTAAAGAATCTCCCTGCAGTGCAGGAGACCCCGATTCGATTCCTGGTTCGTGAAGATCCCCTGGAGAAGGGAAAGCCTACCCACTCCAGTATTCTTGGGCTTCCCCTGTGGCCCATCCGGTAAAGAATCCACCTGAAATGCAGGAGACCCCAGTTCAATTCCTGGGTTGGGAAGATCCCCTGGAGAAGGAAATGGCAACTCACTCCACTATTCTTGCCTAGAAAATCCCGTGGACAAAGAAGAATGGTGGGCTACAGTCCATAGAGTCACAAAGAGTCAGACACAACTGAGGGATTTCACTTTCACCTAAAATTTACACAGTATCTTAGGTTCAATTAGAAAAAAGAAAAAAATTTCAACTAGCAACAAACAAAATTTCTGTATTTTTTAAAAAGCATATCATGTATTTAACATTTACTGACTTTTTTCCAAAGTAGGGGCTAAAAAAATGGAATCATAGAAGCTTTGCATTATTAGATCTACTAAATGGCTCTGTATATAGTTCTCTGTAAAAGGTAGGCTTTAAAATTTGCAAATTGCTACCAGTGGGCCATGGCTCTTACAGTTCTTGGTAAAGACAGCCACCTAGTGGAAACAGCTTTACTCATTTTATAAAGACTGAAATAGTGTTCACTATGAACCTTGGTGAAATTTGAAATATGGCCTTGGAATATGAAATTCCAAGGAATATGGAATTTCATATGGAATATGGAATATGAAATATGAAATTTGGCCTTGGAATACGGAATGAAGCAGGGCAAAGGCTAATAGAGTTTTGCCAAGAGAACGCACTGGTCATAGCAAACACCCTCTTCCAACAACACAAGAGAAGACTCTACACAAGGACATCACCAGATGGTCAACTCCGAAATCAGATTGATTCTATTCTTTGCAGCCAAAGATGGAGAAGCTCTATACAGTCAGCAAAAACAAGACCGGGAGCTGACTGTGGCTCAGATCACGAACTCCTTATTGCCAAATTCAGACTTAAATTGAAGAAAGTAGGGAAAACCACTAGACCATTCAGGTATGACCTAAATCAAATCCCTTATGATTATACAGTGGAAATGAGAAATAGATTTAAGTAACTAGATCCTGATGAACTATGGACGGAGGTTCGTGACATTGTACAGGAGACAGGGATCAAGACCATCCCCATGGAAAAGCAATGCAAAAAAGCAAAATGGCTGTCTGGAGAGGTCTTACAAATAGCTGTGAAAAGAAGAGAAGTGAAAAGCAAAGGAGAAAAGGAAAGATACAAGTATCTGAATTCAGAGTTCCAAAGAATAGCAAGGAGAGATAAGAAAGCCTTCCTCAGCGATCAATGCAAAGAAATAGAGAAAAAGGACAGAATGGGAAAGACTAGAGATCTCTTCAAGAAAATTAGAGATACCAAGGGAACATTTCATGCAAAGATGGGCTCAATAAAGGACAGAAATGGTATGGACCTAACAGAAGCAGAAGATATTAAGAAGAGGTGGCAAGAATACACAGAAAAACTGTACAAAAAAGATCTTCATGACCAAGATAATCACGATGGTGTGATCGCTCACCTAGAGCCAGACATCCTGGAATGTGAAGTCAAGTGGGCCTTAGAGATGAATTGTTTGTCAGTTGCTTCATTTGCTATTGTTTTCTTTCATTCCAAAGGCTGTCTTTTCACCTTGCTTATAGTTTCCTTTGTTGTGCAGAAGCTTTTAATTTTAATTAGATCCCATCTGTTTATTTTTGCTTTTATTTCCAGTATTCTGGGAGGTGGATCATAGAGGATCCTGCTGTGATTTATGTCGGAGAGTGTTTTGCCTATGTTTTCCTCTAGGAGTTTTATAGTTTCTGGTCTTACGTTTAGATCTTTAATCCATTTTTAGTTTATTTTTGTGAATGGTGTTAGAAAGTGATCTAGTTTCATTCTTTTACAAGTGGTTGACCACTTTTCCCAGCACCACTTGTTAAAGAGATTGTCTTTAATCCATTGTATATTCTTGCCTCCTTTGTTGAAGATAAGGTGTCCATAGGTGCGTGGGTTTATCTCTGGGCTTTCTATTTTGTTCCATTGATCTATATTTCTGTCTTTGTGCCAGTACCATACTGTCTTGATGACTGTGGCTTTGTAGTAGAGCCTGAAGTCAGGCAGGTTGATTCCTCCAGTTCCATTCTTCTTTCTCAAGATTGCTTTGGCTATTCGAGGTTTTTTGTATTTCCATACAAATTGTGAAATTATTTGTTCTAGCTCTGTGAAAAGCTACTAATCTCAAAAATATACAAGCAACTTAAGCAGCTCAATTCCAGAAAAATAAATGATCCAGTCAAAAAATAGGCCAAAGAACAAAATAGACATTTCTCCAAAGAAGACATGCAGATGGCTAACAAACACATGAAAAAATGCTCAACATCACTCATTATCAGAGAAATGCAAATCAAGACTAAAATGAAGTACCATTTCACACCAGTCAGAATGGCTGCAATCCAAAAGTCTACAAGCAATAAATGCTGGAGAGGGTGTGGAGAAAAGGGAACCCTCTTACACTGTTGGTGGGAATGCAAACTAGTACAGCCACTATGGAGAATAGTGTGGAGATTCCTTCAAAAACTGGAAAAAGAACTGCCTTATGACCTAGCAATCCCACTGCTGGGCATATACACCGAGGAAACCAGAATTGAAAGAGACACATGTACCCCAGTGTTCATCGCAGCACTGTTTATAATAGCCAGGACATGGAAGCAACCTTGATGTCCATCAGCAGACGAATGGATAAGAAAGCTGTGGTAATATACACAATGGAGTATTACTCAGCCATTAAAAAGAATACATTTGAATCATTTCTAATGAGGTGGATGAAACTGGAGCCAATTATACAGAGTGAAGTAAGCCAGAAAGAAAAACACCAACACAGTATACTAACACATATATATGGAATTTAGAAAGATGGTAATGATAACCCTGTATGCGAGACAGCAAAAAAGACACAGATGTAAAGAACAGACCTTTGGACTCTGTGGGAGAGGGCGAGAGTGGGATGATTTGGGAGAATGGCATTGAAGCATATATACTATCATGTAAGAAACAAATCGCTAGTCTAGGTTTGATACAGGATACAGGATGCTTGGGGCTGGTGCACTGGGATGACCCAGAGAGATGATAGGGGGAGGGTGGCGGGAGGGGGGTTCAGGGTTGGGAACTCATGTACACCTGTGGTGGATTCATGTCAATGTATGGCAAAACCAATACAGTAATGTAAAGTAAAAAAAAAAAAAAGTGGGCCTTAGAAAGCATGACTATGAACAACGCTAGTGGAGGTGATGGAATTCCAGTTGAGCTATTTCAAATCCTGAAAGATGATGCTGTGAAAGTCCTGTACTCAATATGCCAGCAAATTTGGAAAACTCAGCAGTGGCCACAGGACTGGAAAAGGTCAGTTTTCATTCCAATTCCAAAGAAAAGCAATGCCAAAGAATGCTCAATCTACCACACAATTGCACTCATCTCACATGCTAGTAAAGTAATGCTTAAAATTCTCCAAGCCAGGCTTCAGCAATACATGAGCCATGAACTTCCAGATGTTCAAGCTGGTTTTAGAAAAGGCAGAGGAACCAGAGATCAAATTGTCAACATCCGCTGAATCATTGAAAAAGCAAGAGAGTTCCAGGAAAACATCTATTTCTGCTTTATTGACTATGCCAAAGCCTTTGACTGTGTGGATCACAATAAACTGTCGAAAATTCTGAAAGAGATGGGAATACAGACCACCTGACCTGCCTCTTGAGAAACCTATGTGCAGGTCAGGAAGCAACAGTTAGAACTGGACATGGAACAACAGACCGGTTCCAAATAGGAGAAGGAGTACGTCAAGGCTGTATACTATCACCCTGCTTATTTAACTTGTATGCAGAGTACATCATGAGAAACGCTGGGCTGGAAGAAGCACAAGCTGGAATCAAGATTGCCAGGAGAAATCTCAATAACCTCAGACATGCAGATGACACCACCCTTATGGCAGAAAGTGAAGAGGAGCTAAAAGCCTCTTGATGAAAGTGAAAGAGGAGACTGAAAAAGTTGGCTTAAAGCTCAACATTCAGAAAACGAAGATCATGGCATCTGGTTCCATCACTTCATGGGAAATAGATGGGGAAACAGTGGAAACAGTGTCAGACTTTATTTTTTGGGGGTCTAAAATCAGTGCAGATGGTGATTGCAGCCATGAAATTAAAAGAGGCTTATTCCTTGGAAGGAAAGTTATGACCAACCTAGACAGCATACTGAAAAGCAGAGACATTACTTTGCCAACAAAGGTCTGTCTGGTCAAGGCTATGGTTTTTCCAGTGGTCATGTATGGATGTGAGAGTTGGACTGTGAAGAAAGCTGAGCACCAAAGAACTGATGCTTTTGAACTGTGGTGTTGGAGTGGACTCTTGAGAGTCCCTTGGACTGCAAGGAAATCCAACCAGTCCATCCTAAAGGAGATCAGTCCTGGGTGTTCATTGGAAGGACTGATGTTTGAAGCTGAAACTCTAATACTTTGGCCACCTGATGCGGAGAGCTGACTCATTGCAAAGACCCTGATGCTGGGAAAAATTGAGGGCAGAAGGAGAAGGGGATGATAGAGGATGAGATGGTTGGATGGCATCATCGACTCGATGGACATGGGTTTGGGTGGACTCCTGGAGTTGGTATGGACAGGGAGGCCTGACGTGCTGCGGTTCATGGGGTGGCAGAGTCGGACGCCACTGAGCAACTGAACTGAACTGAATGAACTTTGGGGCTGATAAAGAATCCGCCTGCAAGGCAGGAGACCTGGGTTCAATCCCTGGGTTGGTTGGGAAGATCCTCTGGAGAAGGGATAGGTTACCCATTCCAGTATTCTGACCTGGAGAATTCTGTGGACTGTATAATCCATGGGGTTGCAAAGGGTCAGACACGACTGAATGACTTTCACTTTCACTTTCTGGAGAAAGAAATGGCAACCCACTCAAGTATTCTTGCCTGGGAAATCCCATGGACAGAGGAGGCTGGCAGGCTGTAGCCCATAGGGTCAAAAAAGAGTCGGATGTGACTTCGTGACACTAACATGAACCTTTAGCCCAACTGCAAAATGTGATGCTGGTTTGAGGCTTAAAAACAAATATTAAAGAGTATTCAGATGCTTCCTGATCTTATGTCCACTTCCTATGTGAGCTGGGGAAGAGAAGGCAAGTTGTGGAATAGGGAGAGAAAATGATCCTTTGTATATGGTCCAGGGAATAGAATGCCATTAGAATAGAGAGCATAAGACCCAAATATACATTGCTTTGAGCTGCACTGAATGTTCTTTCAAGGAACAGGAAGAAGACAATTTTTCAGGATGGCAGGAAGTTTCACAATGATAGCTAAAAAATGAGCACCTAATGGTGATATCGGAAGTTCAGTTAGCTAGTAGTCATCAACCCAGTGAGAGTTCCAGGATGGGCGAGTATTCTTTTAGGCTGATGACTTAAATAACAAAAGCATCGTGCTATTCTAGATTTGGGGCTTTCCTGGTGGCTCAGATGGTAAAGAATCTGCCTGCAATGCAGGAGACCTGGGTTTGATCCCTGGGTGGGGAAGATCCCTTGGAGAAAGGAGTGGCAACCCACTCCAGTATTCTTGCCTGGAGAATTCCAGGGACAGAGGAGCCTGGTGGACTACAGTCCATGGGGTCACAAAGAGTCGGACACAACTGAGTGACTAACACACACACACAAACACACACACACATACCAGATTCACCCCAAAGGCTCCAGTTCTGAGAAGGAATGGTATATGGTAGAGTGTGAATTAGGGGTGAGAAGACCTGAGTTTAGTCTGCGTCTGTATAAAGTTGACATTACATTCTCATGTTTCTTATCTAAATTAGTTTTCTTACTTATAAAAATAGGTTAGTAGAGTAAAAATACCCACTCCCATGACTCATACATAGAGAAAAATCATCAAATTTAGCCTTATAATCTATTAGCATTAAAAATAAGGCATATTGAAATTGCTGATAATAATCTCTGATTGGCTTGATCACGGATGACTTGAACTATAGGTTGTTATATGCACATAGTCTCTTTTTTCACTCTTTATTTTCTTCTAAAGTAGAAGCTGCTAGTTTATAATTATAAGTCATCAGAAGTGGGAACAAATGTTTGCTGACTTTGTCAGATAGTTTTCAATTTGGGGGTTGAACAGAGATCCGAAAATGTAGGAGAGACTTTTCTCGGAACAGCACATTTGGTTCTTTTCTCGGTCAGATGCTAACATTTCAAATGTTTCAAACACTTGAGCGTCTAATAACACACTCTTTTACTGTATGAGGCTCTAAGAAATATTTCTTGATAATCTGTTGCAACATCTGGTTATAGTTTTAAAATATACATCCAATAGACCATAGATTCCCTTCTTTGAGGAAAAAAAAGAATCAAGGATTGGCAGAATGAAAATCTTGACTTTGAATCATTTTCACTACAATTCAGATTTCTTATGAAATCTCAGTACCGTAACTCCAGCATTATAAACAACACCTTAAAATGAAAGTTTCTGGGAAGTTAAAATACTAGGCATGTGTCTGAGATATACAGCTTAAGGAAGCCATCTGAAACCTTAAAAAATGTAGTTCACTAGCATTATCAGAATCTAGACCAAAATTTTATTCTCAGTCTTCATTTTAAACCCTCGTGTGATCAGTTGGCAAACTTTAGCATGAAAAAAGTTTTATTCTTTAAAATATCTCTTCTCATTGCAAATTTGAAGTAACATTCATTAGCTGCCCTTGTTTCTTGGCACAATTGCCACTATTTTCTTTCTTTCTTTTTTTTTTTTTTTGCTTACTATTTTCTTCAACACTGAGTGAAGACCCCCAGGTATATGTAGATTTCCTGTTGTGCTGTGGATCTGAATTTAGACGCTGTTTCTTTTACTTGGATAGCAACACATCCCTTGCTGTAATATAGTTGGTACTCCATCATTAATAAATCCAGGATACATTTTCCATTTCATATCACAGATGCACAAAATAGTTGCTAAGCATAGTTTCTTTCCCTGCAGCATGCGTTTTCTGCGTTAAATGCATAAAGGCATCATGTGCGTCTCTACATATAAAGTTAAGAAAAGGGAAGTCGTTCAGTCGTGTCCGACTCTTTGCGACCCCATGGGCTGTAGCCTACCAGGCTCCTTCCTCCGCGGGAGTCTCCAGGCAAGAGTACTAGAGTGGGTTGCCATTTCCTTCTCCAGGGGATTTTCCTGACCCAGGGATCGAACCCAGGTCTCCCACACTGTAGGCAGACGCTTTTACTGTCTGAGCCACAAGGGAAGCCAAGAGGTGATTCATCATTTCAGTGGTTTTGAGCAAATGCAGAGTGAAGTTATCTTCTAAACTGGATATGTGATACTAATTGCTTTCCATAGCTGTATTCCAGATATTCAGAATTCAAGTGTTATTTGATAAATAAATTTTTCTAAATGCTTTCCAAGAGAAAAGTATCAATTTTATTGATATGGCTCTTAGTACAAACATTGTACTAATACTATAACATAACTTTTTACTATGAGAAATGAAATTTTGAATGTTTCTTTAATTTTGCCTTCCCTTTTTTGCCTCTAGCAACCAAACTCCTCACTTTAAAGCTGGGAAGCATTATTTGGTAGATACTTAGCTTACTAACAGAGAAGGCACTGGCACCCTACTCCAGTACTCTTGCCTGGAAAATCCCATGGACGGAGGAACCTGGTAGGCTGTGGTCCAGGGAGTCGCAAAGAGTTGGACACGACTGAGCTACTTCACTTTCACGCGTTAGAGAAGGAAATGGCAACCCACTCCAGTGTCCTTGCCTGGAGAATCCCAGGGACAGAGGAGCCTGGTAGGCTGCTGTCTATGGGATCGCACAGAGTTAGACACGACTGAAGAGACTTAGCAGTAGCAGTAGCTTACTAAAGAGATTGTGGTATTTTAATTGAAAAGACCCTAATGTTTCCATGGCAGGAATGATTTGACAAGTTTTCAAAACACGTAATGTTCTGGAGACTAAGACAACAATTCTAATAAGAAAATGTGCAAAGGATAAGAACATGAGTTGTCTAACTTACAGTGTAGGGAACTCTAGCAAGCAAATGAAGAAACACTTTGTTACTCAGTCACAAGGTCGTTTCCGACTCTGTGACCCTCTGGACTGTAGCACGCCAGGCTTCCCTGTCCTTCACTATCTCCTGGAGTTTTCTCAGATTCATGTCTGTTGAGTCAGCGATGCTCTCTAACCATCTCATCCTCTGTCATCCCCTTCTCCTCCTGCCCTCATTCTTTCCCAGCATCAGGGTCTTTTCCAATGAGTCAACTCTTCAAATCAGGTGGCCAAAGGATTGGATCTTCAGTTTCGGCATCAGTCTTTCCAATGAATATTCAGGGTTGATTTCATTTAGGATTGACTGGTTTGATTTCCTTGCAGTCCAAGGGACTCTCAAGCATCTTCTCCAGCACCACAATTCAAAAGCATAGGTTCTTTGGTGTTCTTTAGGGTTCAACTCTCATGACTTTGAGGAGAACGTGACTACTGGAAAAACCATAACTTCGACATCACTGTGCTGACAAAGTGATGTCTCTGCTTTTTAATACACTGACTAGGTTTGTCATAGTTTTCAAGGAGCAAGTGTTTTTTTAATTTTGTGGCTGCAGTCACCATCAGCAGTGACTTTGGAGCCTAAGAAAATAAAATCTGTCCTTGCTTCTACTTTCCTCCTTCCTATTTTCCATATAACGCATGTACAAGAAATACTTAACTGCATCAATAATCAGAGAAATTAAAACAGTGAAATATCAGTTTCCATTTATTAGAAAGCTATATCAGGCCAAGCTTAGAGTTACAGGAACTCTCAGGTTCTGCTGGAACCAATATCCAGGTATAATCCACCAGTACTTGATAAAATTAAAAGTTATGTATCTTACTATATAGTAGTTCTGTTCCTGGGCATGCATGCTGAGGAAATCCCACATAGGTAAATGTGGGAACTCATATAAAAATTTTAATTTCAGCATTATTTGTACTGGTAGGTGTAAGGTATAGTTTGGGCCGAGGCAGAAAGAGGAAAGACGACCTCAACAGAAGTAGGTTACCTTTATTTAGGCAAGGAGGGCCGACAGTCCGCGTAACGACCAGGCTGAGCTCAGAGAGGGATCAGGGAGGCTCCATATTTGTAGGGAGGCTTGTGGAAGCGATAAGGGAAACGTTAATCAGGCAGGATGTTTTGGGTATTTTTTAGTTGAGATGGCATTTGTAGTTGGGCAGGGGGTGATAAGTCTTCTGGGCAGGTGTAGAGGGTGGAAGGTTTCCGGACAAGGGGTGATAAGTCTTCTGGGCAGGTGTAGGGGGTGGAAGGTTTCTGGACAGGTGGTGGTAAGTCCCAGATAGATGCAACTGGCCTGGAGCATCAGGGTGGGACCTAAATTTCTGTTTGTTTTCTCCAAAGTTAGATGATTCATTAAGGGCTTTTGAAACTGTTGTTTTCTCTTCTAGGTCCAAAAGACTCCTTCAGTAGGTGTACATTAAGAGTCCATTCCTAAACTGGTCAACCACTTGTAAAAGAATGAAACTAGAACACTTCCTAACACCATACACAAAAATAAACTCAAAATGAATTAAAGATCTAAATGTAAGACCATAAACTATAAAACTCCTAGAGGAAAACATAGGCAAAACACTCTGACATAAATCACAGCAGGATCCTCTATGACCCACCTCCCAGAGTAATGGAAATAAAAGCAAAAATAAACAAATGGGACCTAATTAAACTTAAAAGCTTTTGCACAATGAAGGAAACTATAAACAAGGTGAAAAGACAGCCTTCAGAATGGGAGAAAATAATAGCAAACAAAGCAACTGACAAAGAATTAATCTCAAAAATATACAAGCAGCTCCTGCAGCTTAATTCCAGAAAAATAAAAGACTCAATTAAAAAATGGGCCAAAGAACTAAACAGACATTTCTCCAAAGAAGACATACAGATGGCTAACAGACACATGAAAAGATGCTCAACATCACCATTATCAAAGAAACGCAAATCAAAACCACAATGAGGTACCATCTCACAACAGTCAGAATGGCTGCTATCAAACAGTCTACAAGCAATAAATGCTGGAGAGGATGTGGAGAAAAGGGAACCCTCTTACACTGTTGGTGGGAATGCAAACTAGTACAGCCACTATGGAGAACAGTGTGGAGATTCCTTAAAAAACTGGAAATAGAACTGGCATACGACCCAGAAATCCCACTGCTGGGCATACACACCGAAGAAACCAGAATTGAAAGAGACACATTTACCCCAATGTTCATCACAGAACAATAGCCAGGATATGGAAGCAACCTAGATGTCCATCGGCAGATGAATTGATAAGAAAGCTGTGGTACATATACACGATGGAATATTACTCAGCTATTAAAAAGAATGCATTTGAATCAGTCCTAATGAGGTGGATGAAACTGGAGCCTATTATACAGAGTGAAGTAAGTCAGAAAGAAAAACACCAATACAGTATATTAATGCATATATATGGAACTTAGAAAGATGGTAATGATGACCCTATATGTGAGACAGCAAAAGAGACACAGATGTAAAGAACAGTCTTTTGGACTCTGTGGGAGAAAGTGAGGGTGGGATAATTTGAGAGAATAGCATTGAAACATGTATAATATCATATGTGAAATAGATCACCAGTCCAGGTTCAATGCATGAGACAGGGTGCTCAGGGCTGGTGCACTGGGATGACCCTGAGGGATGGGATGGGGAGGGAGGTGGGAGGGGGGTTCAGGATGGAGAACACATGTACACCCATGGCTGATTCATGTCAGTGTATGGCAAAACCCACTACAATATTATAAAGTAATTAGCCTCCAATTAAAATAAATAAATTAATTAAAAAAAGATAAACAGAAAATTCAAAAAAATGCTATCATAAAAAAAAAGCCCATTCCTGGGAAAGTGGCTGGGTATGTGGTTCCACATCAGAATAAGCAGAAATAGCTTAGCACATTTATACATGCTAGCGTAGAGGAACTTAAAAAGCACAGTGTAGAGTGAAAAAATAAAAGAAATGGAAAGATGTAGCAAAATACTATTTAGATAAATCAAAATTATCTTTATACAAAGATAATGGAATGTAATTATCATTTACACAAAATAATATATTTTGTAAGTGCACTTAAGAACTAAAAAGATACTCTTTCAACTCATTGGCATGGTTGCCTTTGGGGGGATAAAGGAGAAACGCATGAAGAAAGGGGGTTAAAGGAAATAAATAAAATAAGGGCAAGGCCTTGAACAGACCAGTGACGATAATGTACCACAAAGCGAAGAATAGGATTAACTCAACCCTGTACACCTACCTGGGGCATCCATTCCACCCTCCCACCTCCTCAACAAAACAAAACAAAACAAAGACATGATTAAAAAAAGGTCTACACCCTTTCATTATGTCTTAGCTTTGCATGTATATCTCATCTCTTCAGACAGAGTTGTTCCAAGCAAGTTTGGGCAGACCTGACAGGAAATCTTGCCTTTGAATTTGTCTTTGAAGAGGAATTGTGAAGGACTAATAGTTAATAGATTCTATGCTTTTTCCCAAACCAGAATAAGAAGGGGAAAAAAAAAACCAAACAAACTCCTCCAAGCCGAAACCAAAAGAAAATTAAATAAAAATAGAATGTATTTCTATAAATATAATACTATTTATAGAAATAAAATTACTTTCACACAAAACAATATATTTTGCAACAGCACTTACAAACAGAAAGATACTCACTCACTCATTGCTGGAGAGGAGGGGGAGGGGTGCTCCCGAATATCCCTGTGCTGTGCTGTGCTTAGCCACTCAGCTGTGTCCAACTCTTTGTGACCACATGGACTGTAGACTGCCAGGCTCCTCTGTCCATGGGGATTCTTCAGGCGAAAACACTGGAGTGGGTTGTCATGCCCTCCTCCAGGGAATACTCCCAACCCAGGGATCAAACCCAGGTCTCCTGCATTGCAGGCGGATTCTTTGCCAGCTGAGCTACCAGGGAAGCCCCCCATACATCCTTATTGGCTCACAAAAGCAAGAATGTCTAGAGATGGGGAGAGGGTCAAAGGAAAGTCACTAGATTCTAGGCGCTGAGATAGATATTTCATATAGATTCTCTCATTTAATTCTTATACCAGCTCTGTGGAGTAGGTTATTATTTCTATTTTACAAAAAAGAAAACTGAGACCCAGAAAAGCATTCAAAGTGTCACATAACTCTCGAGTGATAGAATTGGGACTCAAATCTTGATTAATTCTGAGAAAACGCTTAATCAAAACCATGGGCATGCTTGAATCTGGCTTAATCCTCACACTAGACAACTATGGCTTAAATAATACAGATACTGGTGAAAGCTATTTATTGTTGCTGTAGCTTGATATATTATATTATATCCTCCCGAGATCCTAAGGAAAAATCAAGCCCAGGATCTCGAGATTAACTTAACTTGTAATTAGAAGCATTAGCATTTTTCAACTCTCCCAGCTTTGCGGTATTTTTCCATGGCCTTTTAAAACAAATCTGTTACTCTTTAACTGCGTTAAAAATAGAAAATCCAGTGATTTGTACATATCATCGCTGCAATCAAGTTGAGATCTTACTCTCTAGCTAGTTACTCACTAGGTAGAGCATATGATAATCAGACATTTGACATCGGAATTGACTGAAATTTGGGCTCTGATTATCTATTAAACTCGTGTCATTGAATCCAGCAGAGAAAAGTTTATGGTAGTTCATATTTATTATCATATCATAATGTGATATTTAAAGACTATGAGTATGCAACCTTCCAGAACAGAAGTTTCCTGAGGAAAAAAATTTCCATTTCTCCTTAAAACACTTTATGAAATGAAATAAAAGTTGCTTAGTCGTGTCTAACTCTTTGTGACTCCATGGACTGTAGCCTGCCAGGCTCCTGTGTCCATGGGATTTTCCAGGCAAGAATACTGGAGTGGGTTGCCATTCCCTTCTCCAGGGAATGTTCCTGACCGAGGGATTGAACTTCCCTGGTGGCTCAGACGGTAAAGCGTCTGCCTACAGTGCGGGGGACCTAGGTTCGATCCCTGGGTCAGGAAGATCCTCTGGAGAAGCCCATCCTGGAAAAGCTTACTTGATATATTCACTGCCAAAGACATCAGCTAATGACTACAATAAAGAAATAGACATTGGCCACATTTGGAGGAGAAGATAGTCTTCCTTTTACATCATAGACTGACACCATTTTAAAATTAGGGTGCCAGAGTTCCTACTCCCTTCCCTTTGGCAGTTTTGGAGGTGGCTGGCCTTGATTTCCAGACAGAGAGGGAGCAGGATAGCTCACTAATGCTGACGTGCAGGGAGACGCAGATCGGCTGCCCACTTCTGTCACTGAGGCAGGTAATAAGACTGTCATAGGCAGCAAGGAGGTAGGCATGGGATGGCAATCAATTTTGGTGTGGCATAAGTGCAACTGGTTGCTGGTCAAAGTTCTCATTTAAAACATGCATTTTTGATTTGGTGACTGGGATAGAAGTGGTGCTGTGTGAAGAAGGAGGAGTGGGCCTGGGTGGCTCTTCCTTTGCCTGTTAGGCCAGACTTTGCAAGGTTAAAATTGGTAGAGTCCTACGGAACTTCCCAAAGGAGGGTCTTCATTTATTGATGCTGATTATAGTATCTTGCTTTCTAGCTTAGCCCAGGATTTATCTTTGACCCACTCTATTGTTGGTAACTCTTGAAACATAAAGCATTTATGTTCAAACACTCATCTGCACCTTGGTCATGTAAACTGGTAGGTCAAGGGTGTGTACTTTTTTCATTCAAACAAGTATTCATTGCACTCTCACTGTTCTAGCTGTGATGTGGGAGACTGAAAAAAAAGTTTAATGCATTCTAAGGGTTTACCTGTGAGCAGTGAACTCTGAGTATAATAAGAGAGGTAAGCTACAACTTAAGTAGAACAGTTTACAATACAAACAAATACATACGTATTTAAGAGAAAACTAGGATCTACAGATTTAAAAAATTCATTCAAAAAAGACTCCACTGTAGTCTGGCAAGGTTACCTGGAGAAGGTTAGAAGGATGGAGCCAGATTTGGAGAGGAGGAGAGAAAATGCATTCTAAATGGTCAAGGCCTGATTTAACCTTTAGAAGAAAATTTATGATGTATGTATATCATATACAATTTAAAACAATTCTAAAACTGTAAGCACGAAACATGCATGCACGATGAAATTAAACAGTTTATTCCATTTTTCTGGTTGCAAAATTCTGGGTAAATTCATTATGGCTGATTTTCTCTCTCCTCTGCTTTGCTAGTGTTTTAAAGACCCACTTACTTTGTCTATTACATTATCCACCAATTTGGAATGGGGAGATCATGGCTTAGATGTAATAAAGAATAGGAGAAGAATAAGGAGAGTTTGTTCTTATCTATTTGTTTTTGAGTGGGAAGATTTTAATTAAGAAATGGCAATCCGTTCCAGGACTATTGCCTGGAAAATCCCATGGACAGAGGAGCCTGGTAGGCTACAGTCCACGGGGTCGCAAAGAGTTGGACACAACTGAGTGACTTCACTATTCACTATAGGACATAAATTCAATTGGTGTGATTGAATTTTAAAATCACTGAATGCTAACTAATATTATCTGATAGGTTATGAGAAGTCATTAAAGGTTTTACTGTGTGATGGCGTGAAATCACACCACAGATTTATGAAAGCAGTGACTTAGTTCATGATCTTTATGTATTAGTGGAAGGTTCAGATAAAGACAGATTGGAGGAAGCTGAGACTAGGTAATGAGTGGGGAAGATATTCGAAAATACATATGTATATTTGCTTCTTTATCCTTCCTGTAATTCACTCCACTTCCAGGATTATTTCATCCATGTCAGCTGAGTTTATTGTTCCCTTTGCTCTCTCCCTCTTTCCTTCTGTTTTCTTATCCAGATTGTTCTACATAAAAGAAAAACACATTTGTCCTCACAAACTCATTCATAAAATAATGGAAAGAATTAGATTTCATTTGGTTGTTAATAGAGGAAAACCTAACTAACAATAGCGTAAATTGTAAGAACATCTGTTGTTTCCTTAGTCAGAGCGCTGGAAGCAGGCAGTTACAGGCTTATTCACTGGCTCAGTGATGTCACCAGGACCTGTGTTTTCCTGTCTTTCCGTTGGATTATTCTCACTGAGTTCACTGTTAGTCTTCATGCCTGTCATGTCATTGCCACAAGGTAGCTGCCACAGCTCTGAGCATTATATCTTCAGATCCATATTCTAAGGAAGGAAGAGACAGGTACAAATAGTAGTTGCTTGTAAGACTCAGACTTTTTATTTAAGATGGGAAATATTTTAATTTTCCCCTCCCTTGAAAAAAAAAAGCAGATGACATGTTTACTATGTAACAGTCTATGCCAAAGCGGAATAGGATTAGCCTGACTGGTTTAGGAAAATCATGATTCATTGTTGGGGACTAGGATAGATCAACAACTAGATAGTTGAAAAAAAATCAGGGTTTTATTGTTATGGAAATGAGGTATGAGGGTTAAGTGATGGATGGACAACAAACTGTGTATGTCATAATTATTAACTTAGAAAAAGTAGAAGATATGGTAAAGAATGGTAATAGAGGATAACTCAAATTTGGGCAGAGGTCTATGGGAAACTTATTAATTTTACAAATACAATGACTGAGTTCCTACTACATGTCTGGCACATTTTTAGATGCTGAAGATGCAGTTGTAAATAGAATAGTGTGTGTAAGTGTTGGAAAGGCAATAAAGAAATAAACCTATTCATATCAATGATGAAGTCGAGTTGTAATATGTGCAATGCAGTAAGAAGTATGGGCAGAATGCTATTTTAGGTACAATATTTGGAGAAGGTGCTCTGATTGGATGATGACTGTAAAAATCCTCATCAATGAAGGGAAGATATATCTGGCAGAAGAGTGTTCCAGGAAGGACTTCCCTGGTGGTTCAGTGGTTGGGAATCTGCCTGCCATTTTGGGGGATGCAGGTTCAACCTCTGGTCTGAGAGGATTCCACATGCTGCAGGGCAGCTGGGCCTGTGTGTCCAACTACTGAGTGCATGCTCTAGAGCCCGCAAGTTGCAACTACTGAGCCACAACTACTGAGTGCATGCTCTAGAGCCCGCAAACTGCAACTACGGAGCCCGTGCACCCTAGAACCTGTGCTCTGCAACAAGAGAAGCTACCACAATGAGAAGCCCTTGCACAGTAAAGAGAGCAGTCCCCACTGGCTGCAACTAGAGAAAGCCCACGTGCAGCCACAAAGACCCAGTGCAGCCAAAAAAAAAAAAAAAAAAAAGAGTGTTCCTGGGAAAGAGAACAATAAATAGTAAGGCCCTAATGAGGAACATCGGAGAAGGCAATGACAGCCCACTCCAGTACTCTTGCCTGGAAAATCCCATGGACAGAGGAGCCTGGTAGGCTGCCGTCTACGGGTCTATGGGTTGCACAGAGTTGGACACGACTGAAGCAACTTAGCAGCAGCAGCAATGAGGAACATGCTTGACATGTTTGAGTAACAGCAAGGAGGCCAGCAGAGTGAGCATGTAGGAGAGTGGTGGATGTGAATATTGATGAGATAGCTAGAGGTCAGACCATACAAGGCCTTATAGATTATGGTAAGGAGTTCGTTTTTTTATTCCATTTAAAGATGTTGGAAGGCTTTGAGCAAAGGAGTAATATGATGAGGTTTGCATTTTTAAAAAGGTAACTTCAGAGATGTTCTTCGGAAAATAGATTGTAGGGGGCAAGGATGGAGGCAGAGACTACGGCAGTGGCTCAGGCCATAGACCATGCTGACTTAGATGAAGAGAGCAGTGGTGGAGGTGGTGACAAATAGTTAGATCTGGAATACAGTATGGAAGTGGACCAAACCGAATTTGCTAATAGATCAAGCATGGGATGGGCAAGAGTGGGGTCAGACTGCCAGTTTTTGATGTAAGCAATAGGGAGAATGGAGAAGGCTTCTTCAGCCAAAACTGTTCTTTTAGAAGCTGACAAAGTAATTATTTAGTGTTCCAAGCTTCTATACTGGAGGAAACCGGGAAGGAAAAGTAGAGATGAATGCCAAATGAGCCAACCCGGATGCCCGCAACAGTGATATTATAAAAAATGGGGCATGCCATACCATTGCTGATTGAGTTTGCATTGGCATGTGGCAGACGACCCTTCTCATTTTCTCTCTGTTCTCAGGCACATCTTTGCTTGGTCAGTGCCTATTAAGGCCTCCCTCATTTTCATTTGGTGATTTAAGCCCTGTGTCTACTTTGAGGTTGCTGAGTATACATTACCCAAGCAATTGATTTCTGGATACTTTCAAGGCTGTTCTTCTGAAAAAGCCAATCCACTGTGTAGAAAATTAGGCACTCTTGTCTTGTCTTACATAACCATCGATTTTTTTTTTTTACCTGAAATTTTGTTGGCACAGATGGCACTGACACTGTCCTTGAAGCTATTTTAGAGAAACTGGTCTGTTTATTTCTCCTCCACTGGTAAGAGATGGAGTAAAATCTGTAGTATTTTCAGTAGCAAAGTGTGATTCTGGAGCAAGTAGTAGGTCATTTTAGAATTTTGTCTTCCTTGTGTGTTTTCCACATTGAAAAGGATCAGTTTAAGAAGGTAGGAACAGATATCCTTTCACCTTCCTAGGGAGTGGGAACAATTTGAGCAGGTTCTTGATTCATTCTCTAGCATTAACTGGCCCTAATCATGTGAGCTGGACCATTTGGCTAAGTGAGGAAAGCAGTGTTCCACTTAGAGGGATTAACATGCGTGAAGGCTCAGGAGCGACATGGAGCACCGGCTCATTTAATAACCCCAACAAAAGGCTTCCTTGGTGGTCCAGTGGTTAAGAATCCACCTGGCAGTGCAGCAGATATGGGTTCAATCCCTGGTCTGGGAAGATTCCACGTGCCACGGGGCAACCGGGCCCGTGCATCACAACTAGGGAGCCTGCACGCAGAGCCCGCGTGCCACAATGACTGAAGCCCATGGTCCCTGGAGCCCATTTTCTGTAACAAGAGAAGCCACTGCAATGAGCATCTTACGCAATGCAACTAGAGAGTAGCTCCTACTCCCTCCCTCCACCCTCATCACAACTACAGAAAGCCTGCACCCAGCAGCGAAGACCCAGCGCAGCCAAAAATAATAAATAAAATAAATAAATGAAAGTAAAGAAGAAGAATCCAAAAGAAGCTCATGAGGCTGCTTTTCAGTGTGATTATAGGTATAGTACTTGGTGGTGAACAGGGAAGCGTGCATTGAAATCTATTGGTGTGGTGGAGCAGAGAGGGTGGTTGAGAAGGGAGTTATAGAAGTGAGGCTTGAGCCAACGATTCATGTATTCATTAATCCAGTTGTTGAAAAAAAAACCCAAGATCATGTGCCAGGTGCTGGCAGAGTGCTGAATATAGAAAAGTGATGAGCCAAACTAGTATTCCCTGGCACCTATTCTCATGCAGGTTAAGATCTGGTTTAGTGGGAAAACGTACTAGAAATAATCATATAAATAGATTCATAACAAACCAAGGTAAAGTAGACAAAGGCAAAGTACAAGATGGTACACTGCTGCTGCTGCTGCTAAGTCGCTTCAGTCGTGTCTGACTCTGTGCGACCCCATAGACGGCAGCCCACCAGGCTCCCCCGTCCCTGGGATTCTCCAGGCAAGAACACTGGAGTGGGTTGCCATTTCCTTCTCCAATGCATGAAAGTGAAAAGTGAAAGGGAAGACTCTCAGTCATGTCCAACTCTTGGCGACCCCATGGACTGCAGCCCACCAGGGATTTTCCAGGCAAGAGTACTGGAGTGGGTTGCCATTGCCTTCTCCAGATGGTATACTAGAGAGACCTAGTTTTTTTTTTTTTTTTTAACATTTTAATAAAGCTTTTTATTTTGGTTTGGAGTACAGCCAAGTAACAACCTTGTGACAGTCTCGGGTGGACTGCAAAGGGACTCAGCCATACATATGCAAGCGTTCATTCTCCTCCCAGTTCCCCTCCCATCCAGGCTGCCGCATAAAACAGAGCTCCTTGTGCTAAACAGAAGGTCCTTGTTGGTTATACATTTTAAATATCATAGAATGTACAGTCGATCCCAAACTCCCTATCTTTTCCCCTATCCCCCCACCCCGCTAGCAACCATAAGTTCATTTAGAGAGATCTACTTGAGGTTGAGGGTGGTGGTGGTCAGCGAAAGCCTCTTTCAAGGAATGACATTTAAGCCGAGACCCTGAAGGATAAGTAAGAGATAGACTGGCAAAGAGCCAGTTCAGTAGAGAGGAAAACACGAGTGAATTTCCTGGAGTGGTAAGTTTTGATACATTTGAGGACTTGAACAGAGTGGCTAGAGGAGAAAAAGACATTGAAAAGGATATGAGATGAAGCCTAAAATGTACAAGAAGCCAGGTTGTGTAGAATCATTGTGGGGACTTTTGATTTTTACACTAATTTTAATAGGAAGCCACTGAAGAGTTTGGATTATATATTTCAAGAACATTTTTTTCCTGGCCTTTGTGTAATGCATAGATTGGGAGGGGTAAGAGTCAAAGTGAGATCAGTTGAAAGCTACAAAAGTAGTCAAGAAGAGAAAGAGAGGCGGCATGGATGAGGCCCAATACTCAGCAGAAGAAGATGAGTTTAAGATATATTTTGGAGGCAGAATCAGCAAGAGTTGGTGGAGTTAGGTTTGGGGAGTAAGGAAGAGGGAAATAACAATCATCATAACTTCCAAATTCCTGGTTGGAGTTATTGGTTTAAAGGAGGTGTCATTTACTGAAAGGTAGAGCAACAAGCTTGGATGGAGGAGGTTTAGAAAGAATGAGTTCTGTTTGGGACATTATTAGCTGTGAGAGACTCGTGAGATATCCAAGGGGCGATATGAGTCTTGAGGTCAGGATAGAAACCTGCTTTGGAGATAAAAATCTGGGGGGGTTGATAGCAGAGAGTTGAAATTGGAATAAACAATAATGGGTGCGATCATCCATTATAAGTGAAAAGATCTCCAAAGTGAGGCCTGAAATAACTCCACACTCTTTAGTAATGAGAAAGAGAAGGGAAGGCTATCCAAGAGGAGACCTAGATAGAGAAAGCAGGGAAGTAAGAAACTAAGGAGGTGAAGTTTCATGGAATCGGAAGAGAAGGGTGTTTCAACGTGGAGGATATGGTCAACTGAGAGGCTGAATATGATCAGGATTGATAGAGATCCATGGACTTTGGCATCCTGAGTATGAAACATTTATTAGAGTGGGTCAGCAAAGCGGGAAGATGGAAGGAGATTGAAAAGGGAATGCAAGACACTGAAGTGGATCCAGTTGGTAGACATGATCTCAAATGAAATTATTGTCTTTAAAAGTAGGAAAGCAAGGGCTTACCTGGTAGCTCAGTGGTAAAGAACCCACCTACCAATGCAGGAGACACGAGTTCCATCCCTGGTTTGAGAAGATGCCACACGCTGCAGAGCAGCTAAACCCAGGCATCACAACTACGGAGCCTGTGCTCCAGAGCCTGGAAGTCATGACTACCGAGCCTGCATGCCACGACGACTGAAGCCCGTGAGCCCTAGAGCCCTTGCTCCAGAATAAGAGACGCCTGGCACAGAGTAAGAAAGGCTCAGAAGCCTGTGCACAGAACTAGAGAGTAGCCCCTGTTCTCTGCAACTAGAGGAAAGCCCACACAGCAATGAAGACCCAGCACAGCCTAGATAAATTAAGAAATAATTTTTTTAAAAAGTAGGAAAGCAAGGTTACCAGGGCAGTTATTGGGATTTTTGGGCCATGTGAGATTGCTGGTGACTAATTTAAAGGGAGATGAGTCCATGCAATTGTGTGATATTCCCAGCTACACCAGCTGCTTGGGAGCAGGCCTAGGGATAGAGGTGGGGGGTCTTGGCTGGGGTTTTGCCGGGTGAGATGTTTGCCCGCATAGGTGAGTGGAGAGGGCAAGAGTTGGTGGAGATGCGGGGTTTAGGGTAGCGGGGTGGCAAGGAATGAGAATTCTAAGCCAAAGAAACAGACATAGGGTAGAGGAGGTGTGGCAACAGGTGAGGTTTGAAAGTTTTGAATGGAGGTATGAAAATTGTCACCTTCTCTTTTGTAGACTTTCTTTTCATGCCCTTTTCTCACCCACCATTGTCCTTTAAATATTAATAATATTCATCTTTTGCTTGTCTTTTGTACATAGTTCTGCTTTTGTATACATTTTCATTTAGTTTTATTTGTGGTCAGTAGAAATTACATTTTTAAATGTTAAACTGATTCATCTTTTTCAGACTCTCCCCTCCCAAGCTCCCTGTAGAACTTATAAAGTCCTTTCCCTCAGAGATTGTGTAAATTTTAATTTCTATCTCCATTTCTTAAAGTTTTATCTTTTAACACGCAGTTTTTATATACTCTGCGTATAGAGAACGTCTAAATGAAGTTTTTGAATAAAAAGAAAAGCAATGGCACTATTTTTGACTAATTCCTTCCTACATTCTTTATCTATTGAATTTATATTCGTAGAAATATATGTGTATATATGTGTGTATTTCTAAGTTATCTGTCCTGACACATTTCTGTAAATAGACGTTCTGATTTTTTTTTAGTGTCTCTAGCTAGGTCTCAGTCTAAATTTATACCTGTGTGTGCATACACTTACGGAGATTTAAACAGGTTCATACGGTAGGGTTGTGCATCATCAGAGCTCTGCTAGGAAACCACACTCAAGGGGGTTATTAAAGGAACTTTAACAGAGGGAGCCTTTCCAGACGTGCCGGGCCAGGGTTAGAGGAACCAGCAGGTACAATGCCTCTAGATAGTAGGTATCTCCGGAAAACTTTTCCATCCTAGGCCTCTGGGGCTTGAGTCTGAGGAGGGAGCTGTTCCCTGCTGCGAGCTGTACTGTGAGAGAAGGATCATTTGAAGCTACTGTGGCCTGTGGAACAGAAACGTAGCATGGCAAACCACGGCCCAAAAGCGGAAACTAAAATTCCAAACATCTCTCTCTTGCTTCCTGTCTTTTGCTGATGCCTCCCATTGGTTAAATGCAATGCAAAGTCACTTTCGCAAATATTTACTGTTATTACGCTTTGATACTATCTTGCTTTGATCATTTGACAGGTGGAAATATCTTTACTTTATTATTTTAATATGCATTTCTCAGGTTAATAGAAATGTTGTATTTGTTCTTTGTCTATTCATCATTTGTATTTCTTAAAGATGCACTGTTTGAAATAGACTCATAGAGATGGCAGACAAACTTATTGTTATCAAAATGGAAAGAGGGAAAGGGATAAATTAGGAGTTTAAGGGGTTAACAGATACAATCTACTATATATAAAATAGATAATCAACAGAGACCAACTGTATAGCCCAGGGAACTCTACTCAATATTCTGTAATAAGCTGTATGGGAAAAGAAACTGGAAAAGGATGGATATATGTGTATGTATAACTAAGTCACTTTGCTATACACCTAAAACTAACACAACATTGTAAATCAACTATCCCTCAATTATAAAAAAAAATGCACTCTTTATGATTTTGCATGTTTTCCTAGTGAAACACATTTTTTTAAGATTCTTTTATATTTGAGTAACACTTGTTTCTGTCTTATTAAATTTTTCTCCTCACAGTTTGTCTTTTCTTTGTGTGTGTGTGTGTGTGTGTGTGTGTGTGTGTGTGTGTGTGTTTCTGTTAGAAATCCATTTAAAGGGCTTTTTCTGGTGGTACCAGTTTTCATATTTCATGTTTTGGCTTCTTTTGATTTGTGTTTAGAGTATCATTTAATTTGATTTGAGATGCTGCAGTCATCATATTTGGGTCTTTTTCTGGTTTTAAATTGTTTCACTAATCTATGAGTCCCCAAATGTCAGCCCAACATTTACATTATTGTGGCTTCTTAAGCACATTTTATTAGCTTGTTGGACAGGTTTCCTTTCCCCGATATTCCTTCTATATTGTTCTTTTTTTTTTTTCTTGTATGCTTATTCTTGCAGGTGAAAATTTGAATCACATTGGAAGGAAATTCTGTTGGCAATTTTATTTTCATTGTGTTGCTTTGGATTAATTTCTACAGAACTGACATCTTACCACAGAGCCTTCCTAGTCCAGAAACACAACACATCCTGCAGTTTTGCAGGTCTCCTTTATGCCTCTCGGTAAATACTTGTTTTCTTTATATTAGACCTGTATGTTTATTTTAAATGTAGGCTAAAATATTTTACAATATATGAAAACCATTATTTTGGTATGTTTTGCAACCAACTACCAACTTATTGGAATTTCTTCCACTAGTGTTTCATTTGAGAAGGCAATGGCAACCCACCCCAGTACTTTTGCCTGGAAAATCCCATGGATGGAGGAGCCTGGTGGGCTGCAGTCCATGGGGTTGCTAGGAGTCCGACACAACTGAGCGACTTCACTTTCATGCATTGGAGAAGGAAATGGCGACCCACTCCAGTGTTCTTACCTGGAGAATCCCAGGGATGGAGTAGCCTGGTGGGATGCCCTCTATGGGGTCGTACAGAGTCGGACACGACTGAAGTGACTTAGCAGCAGCAGCAGCAGCAGTGTTTCACTTATTTTTGTAAATTCTGGTAGAAAACCATTTCATCTATTACAAATAATGACTTTTCTATCACCTCTTTTTGAATATTTATTCATTTTACTTATTCATTCTTATTCATTTTACTTATCTAATTCTACTAGTTTATTTAATTCTACTAGGCTTTATTGACTATGCCAAAGCCTTTGACTGTGTGGATCACAATAAACTGTGGAAAATTCTGAAAGAGATGGGAATACCAGACCATCTGACCTGCTTCTTGAGAAACCTGTTTGCAGGTCAGGAAGCAGCAGTTAGAACTGGACACGGAACAACAGACTGGTTCCAAATAGGAAAAGGAGTACGTCAAGGCTGTATATTGTCACCCTGCTTATTTAAATTCTATGCAGGGTACATTATGAGAAACGCTGGGCTGGAAGAAGCCCAAGCTGGAATCAAGATTGCCAGGAGAAATATCAGTAACCTCAGATATGCAGATGACACCACCCTTATGGCAGAAAGTGAAGAGGAGCTAAAAAGCCTCTTGATAAAAGTGAAAGAGGAGAGTGAAAAAGTTGGCTTAAAGCTCAACATTCAGAAAACGAAGATCATGGCATCTGGTCCCATCACTTCATGGGAAATAGATGGGGAAACAGTGGAAACAGTGGCTGACTTTATTTTACTGGGCTCCAAAAATCACTGTGGATGGTGATTGCAGCCATGAAATTAAAAGAGGCTTACTCCTTGGAAGGAAAGTTATGACCAACCTAGACAGCATATTAAAAAGCAGACACATTACTTTGTCCAAAAGTTCCGTCTAGTCAAGGCTATCGTTTTCCAGTAGTCATGTATGGATGTGAGAGTTGGACTGTGAAGAAAGCTGAGTGCTGAAGAATTGATGCTTTTGAACTGCGGTGTTCGAGAAGACTCTTGAGAGTCCCTTGGACTGCAAGGAGATCCAACCAGTCCATCCTAAAGGAGATCAGTCCTGGGTGTTGATTGGAAGGACTGATGTTGAAGCTGACACTCCAATACTTTGGCCACCTCATGCAGAGAGATTACTCACTGGAAAAGACCCTGATGCTGGGAAAGATTGAGGTCAGGAGGAGAAGGGGAAGACAGAGGATGAGATGGTTGGATGGCATCACCAACTCAGTGGATATGGGTTTGGGTGGACTCCGGGAGTTGGTGATGGACAGGGAGGCCTGGCTTGCTGTGTGGTTCATGGGGTCACAGAGAGTCAGACATGACTGAGCGACTGAACTGAATTGAATTCTACTAGTTAGAAATGCCAGATTAATGAAAAGAAACTGTAAAGGTAGTAATAGTGGGCATTCTTGGCTTTATAGGAAACCATCTAGTATTTTTTCACTAATACTATTTTGGATATCAGCATGAGAGACTTTTAAAAAATCACTTTATTGAATATTTATCTAGTTCTCATAGAATAAAAAAATCAGGCTCTACAACTCTTAATTGAAATTTTAAATGTCAACTAATTAATATAATTTAGGGACTTCCCTGACTCTTCTGGTTGTGCAGATGGTAAAGAATCTGCCTGCAATGCAGGAGACTCAGGTTCGATCCCTGGGTCAGGAAGATCCCCTGGATAAGGGAATGGCTACCCACTCCAGTATTCTTGCCTGGAGAATTCCAGGGACAGAGGAGCCTGGCGGGGTACAGTCCATGAGATCACAAAGAGTTGGACACGACTGAGTGACTAACACTTCACTTCACTTTAAGGACTTGCTTGGTTGTCCAGTGGCTTAGACTCTGTGCTCACAGTACAGGGGGTCCAGGTTCTATCCCTGGTCAGGGAACTAGATCCCGAATGCCAAAACTAAGAGTTCATGTGCTGCAATGAGGATTGAAGATCGCACATGCAGCAGTGAAGACCTGGTGCAATCAAATAAATAAATGAATATTAAAATGTGAAAAATTAATTTAGCATATAAATACTCTTACACATTATATAATCTTTGCATTCATTGCATAAAGCTTACATGATTAAAATATTTGAAAATATACTGCTGAATTACAATTGTCAGCGTTTTCTTTAGGACTTTAAAAACAGCTTTTTAAAGGCACAATTGATGTACACTAAACTGCACCTACTTAAAGCTTAGCATCTGATAGGTTTTGACATATGTACACTGTGAAACCATTGTCACAGTCAAGCTCTGGAGTTTCCTCATGCAATCCTCCACTCTCTTCCTATCCCTGCCCCCTCCACATCCTCCCGCACTCTATCCCCGGGCAATTCATTGTTTTGCTTTCTGTCACCATAGATTAGTTTCCATTTTCTAAAACTTTATATAAATGAAATCATACAGTAGGAATTTGTCTTGGGGGGTTGACTTGTTTCAGGTAGCAAGGTTATTTTGAGCTACACATATTGATATTATAGTTTATTGCTTATTATTTTTGAATAGTAGTCTATTGTGTAGTTATACCGCCTTGTGTTTATCCGTTCACCTCTTGCACATTTGGATTGTTGTTAGTTTTTTGTCATTACAAATAAAGTTGCTTTGAACATTTGTGTTCAAATCTTTGTGTGGACATATATTGTCATTTCTCTAGGAGCAGAGTTGGAATAGCTGGCTCCTACGGTACATTTGCTTTACCTTTTGCTTAGTTTTCGTATTTTGGCCTGAAATATTTTAAATAGAGAGTAAAGTTGAAAAGACTTTTTGTGTCCATGGGATCACAAAAGAGAACCTGTGCTTCCACCAGGCTCCTCTGTCCATGGGATTTGCCAGTCAAGAATGTTGGAGTGGGTTGCCATTTCCTTCTTCAGGGGATCTTCTGATCCAGGCATCAAACCCACGTCTTCTGCATTGGATGGAGGATTCTTTACCACTGAACCACCAGGAAAGCATCCACCTTTACAGACACTATAAAATTGTATCATTCATATTTTATGCCCTTGTTTTATCAGATGACTATCAATCTACCTTTTTTTGATACATCACAAAGTAACTTGCAGATACCAATACAATTTGCCCTAAATATTTCAGTAAGCATATCATATTAAATACTTGTTTACTGATTTTTCTTATGATACAATATCTATATACAATGAAATGTCCACAAAATTATATCTTTGCTGACTTTCGACAAATGCATGTACAAGTGTAACCCAAACCCAGAAAAAGCTATAGGATGCATCTGGCATCCCAGAAAGTTACTCACGATTGTGCTTAGTCAATCCCCACCTCTGCTTCACCCAAAACAAGAACTTTTATACGATGCTTGTAAGAATCTAAAATAGTACAACCACTTTGGGAGACGTTCTGGCAAAACCTTATGAAAGGAAACATACGCTATTGTGATCCAGGCATTTAATTCCTAGAGATTTATCAAAGAGAAAGGAAAATGGGGTTCACAGAAAGCTGTATAAGAACGTTCATAGCTTTACTCATAATAGCCCCGAGCTGGAAATGGCCCAGGTGTTCACCCATAAGGGACTGGATAAACAAACTATGGCTTATTCACACGAATGAATACTGCTCAGCTGTAAAAAGGAAAGAACCACTGACATAAACAACAATACAGATACATTTCAAAGGCACTGTGATGAGTGAAAGAAGCTTTATACAAAATGGTTCATATGGGGCAATTGCATTTAGATGAAATTCTAGAACAGACAAAATAATCTCTAGTGGAAAAACTGAGAAGAATTTTTTTTTTTTTAAAGAACGAGCCAATTTTCTAAAATGGCAGGTGCTGCTTAGCATTTCCTTCAGCATTATATGAGAATTCCAGTTCCTTCACATCCTTGCTAACCCTTGGTACAGTCAGACTTCTAAATTTCAGCTATTCTAATGTATAGATAGTGATATCTCATTGTGGTTTTAATTTCCATTTCCATAATGACCAGTGATATTGAACATGTTTTTTTCTTGAACATCTTTTTATGTGCTTATTTGCCATTCATATATCTTCAACGCTGAAGTGTCTGTTTAAATATTTTTATCCACTAAAAAAAATTGGTTTATTTGTTTTCTTGCTGTTGAATTTTGAGAGTTCTTATATATTCTGGATATAAATCTTTTATCAGGTATATGCTTTATTTTCTTTTTGTCTGCGGTTTGCTTTTTTCATTTCTTAACAGTATCTTTTGTAGAATAAATGTTTAATTCTGATGAAGTCTAATTTTATCAATTTTTTCTTTTATGGATTGTGTTTTCATGTCATACTTGAAAAAATCTTTGCCCAAACCAAGGTCACAAAGACATTCTGCTATGTTTTCTCCTTAAAGTTTTATTCTTTTAGGTTTTACATTTAGGTCTATGATCCATTTTGAGTTAATCTTTGTATATGGTACAAAGTATGATCAGTTGTTGTTGCTGTTCCTTTTTTTTTTTTGCATAGAGGTATTCAAGTTTTCCAGTAACATTTGTTGAAAAGACGATTCTTTGGAGAATCTTTTAAAACTCTTACTCTGAATTTTAATCTATCTGCTTATATTTCAATGTCCTTTACTGTCCTGTGAGTCCCTCCAAGGCTGTAGCTCTGATGCCCATCTTGAACTAGAAGTCCTTGACTCCAGGCTTGACTTAATATTTTTTTATAAATATTTACTTATTTATTCATTTGGCTTCCCTGGGTGTTAGCTGAGGCATGTAGGATCTAGCTCCCTGACCAGAGATTGAACCTGGGCCCCCTGCACTGGGAGCGTGGAGTCCTAGGCCCTGGACCACCAGGGAAGCCCCTTAACTTCTTTATGGGGTACTCCATTCTCCACATGGATACTCAGGCATCTTTCTAAAATGCAAATCCAATCCTGGCTCTCTCCAAAGACTTTAATCATTGGATGTCCTTATTTGTGTGCAGTATACTGTTCCTGACCACCAAACCTCACTGGCACTCTAGCCATTCTGAAACAATAGCCCTATCTTGATGCTTCACTTTTGCACAGGATCTTCTTTCCTTCTGGATGCCTTTTGACTTTTTCTCCCCCTTAAAAAACTCCTCCTAACTCCCATTCAATTTTGATCCAACTTAAATGTATTTCTAGGATGAAGCCTCCTCACTTCCCTCAGATACAGTAAGTTTTTTCTTTTCTGTGTTCTCACAGTATATCTCTTTGGTAGTGGTTAAGACAGAGGTCTCTTCTTAAACTAGCTATGTGACCTTTGGGGAGTTAACCTCCTAAAACCTCACTTCATAGGGTTGTTGAGAGAATTAAATTAGATTAACTCGTGTTAATAGTTATATAGTATCTGGCATGGTAGGGGCTTCCTAGGTGGCTTGGTGGGTAAAGAATCTGCCTGCGGTGCAGGAGACACAGGAGATGGGGGTTTGATCCCTGGATCAGGAACATCCCCTAGAAAAGGGAATGGCTACCCACTCCAGTATGCTTGCCTGGAGAATCCCCTGGACAGAGGAACCTGGGGGGCTACATTCCATAGGGTCACAAAGAGCTGGACACGACTGAAGTGACTTAGCTCACAGGCATGGCACGTAATAGACACTTGGTAAATATTTGCTTCAATATTGTTCCGAATTTTAATCTATCTGCTTATATTTCTATGTCCTTCATTGTCCTGTGAGTCCCTCCAAGGTAGAGGCTCTATCTTTTTCACCTTTGTATCCTCTAATGCCTAGCACAGTTCCTTAACCATCATGTTATATGAATGATTACTTTCCTACACATTACACTTCTGTGTTTGGGGAAGCAGTCTTTAATAACCCAAAACTCCTACTCTCCCTTAATTATATCTCAGTGAATGTTAAAGTTTTGAATAAGTAAGAGTTGACATTGGTTTTTAAAAAATTATAGCTTACTTAAAAATCTGTAGTTCTTCCAGAATTCAGCAGCTTAAATTTAGATTTGCTGTCCTCAAAACAGCTGGAATGGCTTATTTTCCATTTTAAACATGTAATTTATGGTAAAATATACAATTAAATACTTGGAAAAATGCAACATGGCTTATTTAATTATTGGCATGAATAGAGCTGGCACTTCATAATAATATAGCAACAGTATAGAAGACAGCATTTTGATGAAAGACAGTATTTTGATAAAAACTATAAATAAATATACAGCTCTTCCCACACGAAAATGAAACACTGAGTATGTGGTGCGACTAATTTTTAAAACGGCAGTGTTGCATTTAGGATAAACTGCCTATACTCTTCTAGTCATATTAAAAAATAATGACGATAATTATAATAGAAACAATAGCTGCTATGTGCTATATGCCTACTATACGCCAGAGATTAAGGGAGTATTTTGCATTTGTTAAGTTTTGTTATCAAAATAGCCTACCAAGGCATCTATGATTTCCATTTAACATATGAAGAAACAGGCTTAGAGGGTGTATTAGATTTTCATGGCTGCTGTAACAAATGACCACAGATTTGGTTGCTTGAAACAACAGAGATATATCCTATCAAGATGTATTCTCTCATGGTTCAGAGGCTGGAAGCCTGCATTCAAGATCCTAGCAGGACTGGTTCCTTCGGGAAGTTCCAGGGGAGCATCTGTTCCTTGTCTCTTTCAGCTTCCAATCTCTACCTCCATTTTCATACTGCTCTTTCATCTTTGTGTGGCATCTACTCTCCCTCTGATTCTCTCTTTAAGGACACTTGTGGTGGCATTTGGGGCCCACTTGGATATCAGGATAAACTCATTTCAAGATTCTTAATTAATCACACCTGCACAAACTTGATCATATAAAGTAACATCCTCAGGTTCTAGATATCAGGATGCAGATATGTCTTAGGAGACATTATCTGCTCATCACAGCAGGGTTAAGTGATCTGATCAAAATTCATACTTAGTAAGTGGTAGTTATGAGAGCTGAATCTAAGTACAAACTTCAGAGTTTGTACTCTACACTATTTCAAAAAGGAGGCATTTGGAAGATAACTGTCTTCTCAGGAAATGGTGGTGATTGGGCAGAAGAGTTCAGACCCGGGTATTCATACCACAGGAGGTAAGCCTGTGCAGGCATCTACCTTCTCTCAGCATCAGTTTCTTCATTTAAAATGGTGACTCTCCAGAGAATGGATGTACGGAAACCAGGGGGAAGAGGGAGGTGGGATGAACCAGGAGATTGGGATTGGCATATATACCCTACAGTGTATAACACAGATAACTGATGAGTACCTGGGCTTCCCTGGTGGCTCAGTGGTCATAAAGTAGCTTGCCAGCACTCTTGCCTGGAAAATCCCATGGACCGAGGAGCCTGGTGGGCTGCAGCCCATGGGGTTGCCAAGAGTCGGACACGGCTGGGCAACTTCGCTTTCACTTTTCAATTTCATGCATTGGAGAAGGAAATGGCAACCCACTCCAGTGTTCTTGCCTGGAGAATCCCAGGGATGGGGGAGCCTGGTGGGCTGCCGTCTATGGGGTCGCACAGAGTCGGACACGACTGAAGTGACTTAGCAGCAGCAGCAGCAGCAATGCTAGAAATGTGGGTTCAATCCCTGTGTCAGGAAGATCCCCAGTAGAAGGAAAGAGCAACCCACTCCAGTATTTCTGCATGGGAAATCCCATGAACAGAAGCCTGGTGGGCTGCAGGCCATGGAGTCACAGTCAGACACAACTGAAAGACTAAGCGACAGTGAATGAGAACCTACTGTATCGCACAAGAGACTTGACTCAGTGCTGTGTGGCGACCTAAATAGGAAGGAAATCCAAACAGAGGGGATATATGTGTGTGTATATATGTATATATAAATATATGTATGTGTGTGTGTGTGTGTGTGTGTGTGTGTGTGTGTGTGTATATATGCATGCTGCTGTTGCTGCTAAGTCACTTCAGTCGTGTCCCACTCTTAGCGACCCCATGGGCTGCAGCCCCACAGGCTCCTCCGTCCATGGGATTCTTCAGGCAAGAGTGCTGGAGTGGGGTGCCATTGCCTTCTGCGATATATATCTGAGTCACTTTTTCTCTATGGCAGAAACTAACACAACATTGTAAAGCAAATGTATTTCAATAAAAATTAATTAAAAAAAAAAAGAAATGATGACTCTCTGGAACAAGGTCTCTTGTGAGGTCACTGCTCCTTTCTCCTGGGTCCTGGTGCACACAAGTTTCTGTCTGTGCCCTCCAAGAGTCTGTTTCCCCAGTCCTGGGTAAGCTCTGGTGGCTCTATGGTGGGGTTAATGGCGACCTCCTCCAAGAGGGCTTATGCCATACCCAGGTCTGCTGCACCCAGAGCCCCTGCCCCTGGGGCAGTCCCCTGCTGACTGTACCTCCACAGGAGACACTCAAACTCAGTTTTGTCTCAGTCTCTGTGGGGTCTCTGGGTCCTGGTGCACCAAGGCTTGTTTGAGCCCTCTGAGTATCTCTGGTGGGTATGGGGTTTGATTATAAATGTGATTTTGCCCCTCCTACCATTTTTCTGGGGTTTCTCCTTTGCCCTTGATGTGGAGTATCTCCTCACAGTTGCTCAAGCACCATGCAGCCACTTCACAACCCAGATAATCACGATGGTGTGATTGCTCACCTAGAGCCAGACATCCTGGAATGTGAAGTCAAGTGGGCCTTAGGAAGCATCACTACGAACAAAGCTAGTGGAGGTGATGGAAAAACCTCCAGTTGAGCAGTTTCAAATCCTAAAATATGATGCTGTGAAAGTGCTGCGTTCAATATGTCAGCAAATTTGGAAAACTCAGCAGTGGCCACAGGACTGGAAATGTCAGTTTTCATTCGAATCCCAAAGAAAGGCAATGTCAAAGAATGCTCAAACTACCACACAATTGCACTCATCTCACATGCTAGTAAAGTAATGCTCAAAATTTTTCAAGCCAGGTTTCAACAGTATATGAATTGTGAACTTCCGGATATTGAAGCTGGTTTTAGAAAAGGCAGAGGAACCAGAGATCAAATTGCCAATACCCACTGGATCATCGAAAAAGCCAGAGTGTTCCAGAAAAACATTTATTTCTGCTTTGTTGACTAAGCCAAAGCCTTTGATTCTGCGGATTACAATAAACTGTGGAAAATTCTGAAAGAGATGGGAATACCAGACCACCTGATCTGCCTCTTGAGAAATCTGTATGCAGGTCAGGAAGCAGCAGTTAGAACTGGACATGGAACAACAGACTGGTTCCAAATCAGGAAAGGAGTACGTCAAGGCTGTATATTGTTACCCTGCTTATTTAATTTATATGCAGAATACATCATGAAAAAAGCTGGGCTGGAGGAAGCACAAGCTGGAATCAAGATTGCCGGGAGAAATATCAATAACCCCAGATATGCAGATGACACCACCCTTATGGCAGAAAGCGAAGAAGAACTAAAGAGCCTCTTGATGAAAGTGAAAGAAGAGAATGAAAAAGTTGGCTTAAAGCTCAACATTCAGAAAACGAAGATCATGGCATCTGGTCCCATCACTTCATGGAAAATAGATGGGGAAACAATGGAAACAGTGTCAGACTTTATTTTCTGGGCTCCAAAATCACTGCAGATGGTGACTGCATCCATGAAATTAAAAGACGCTTGCTCCTTGGAAGAGAAGTTATGACCAACCTAGACAGCTTATTAAAAAGCAGAGACATTACTTTGCCAACAAAGGTTCACCTAGTCAAAGCTATGGTTTTTCCAGTGGTCATGTATGGATGTGAAAGTCGGACTATAAATAAAGCTGAGCACCAAAGAATTGATGCTTTTGAACTGTGATGTTGGAGAAGACTCTTGAGAGTCCCTTGGACTGCAAGGAGATCTAACCAGTCCATTCTACGGAAATCAGTCCTAAATATTCATTGAAAGGACTGATGCTGAAGCTGAAGCTCTTAGGCCACCTGATGGGAAGAACTGAATCACTGGCAAAGACCCTGATGCTGGGAAAGATTGAAGGCAGGAGGAGAAGTGGATGACAGAGGATGAGATGGTTGGATGGCATCACCAACTCAATGGACATGAGTTTGAGTAAACTCTGGGAGTTGTTGATGGACAGGAAGGCCTGGAGTGCTGCAGTCCATGGGGTTGCAAAGAGTCGGACATGGCTGAGTGATCGAACTGAACTGAGCTAGAACAAGGTGGGTGACTGTAGGTGCCTAGTACAGTTGACCGAAGCATGGGAGATGGCTAGGTCTTCTGGGGAGACCCATTGGATCTTACACTTGGGGTCTTCATAAAACAGCCAAGTGCCAGGAAGGCTGGGCAGGGTTCTCAGTTTTGGGAGGCAGGCACTGTTTGCATCCAGGAGGGCTGGGAGTTACAGAGACGCTCTTGGAACTATGGTAGCTGAAATGATCCCACAATGTAGACTGTTTTCCTCCCCATTCCCATTTTCCCATTTTCTGTCTACTTTGGAGAAAGGATGTCTCAAAGGCCAGAACTGCTTCATAGGCTGGAGAAAAATTCTGTCAAGGACAAAGACACTATGATTGTTTCCTAATGTCTGGTTTGGATTATGAATTAAGCCAATGACTATGAAACAGATTTTTTTTTCTTCTTTAATGCAAGAAGGCTACACAGATCCTAAGGGTGTCTTATGGCCTGATTGTCATCTCGGTCTGTCTAGCAGAACTACTGTTATAAACACCTCAAATATAGACTCCTTTTAATGTTTTAAAGTAACCAGTGTCACAACTGCCAGGAATAGTAGTTAAAAAAAATCACATTGTGTAGAAAATGAAAATATGTCAAATTATATTAAGTACTATGTAGAAGGCAATATATATTAAGTTCCCCATGGAAATATTCAAAGGCAAGTAACATGATGTGAAAATCACTGCTGTCAGCTCCAGATAATGTCAGCTTTAGATAATGGGAAGTTTTAAAAAAAAGCCTGGAAAAAGGTACATACACTGTATATAAAATACTAGTGCCACAAACACATGCATCTCCCCTTCCCTGACAGGAAAGGAAAGGTCAAAATTAAGTGGAAAAGTCACTGCTACACAGAAAGTCACTGGGGCGAGGGGGAAAGAAGGAAGGCAATTTTTCCTTTTGCTATTTCTGAGGACTAATTATTTTGGATCAGTCATTCCTGTTCAGGATGATTTTAATGCCTCAAACTGAAGATATTTCAGAAAATTTGATATTTAACTTTTACCATCTGAAGGCTGTACCAAAGAGCACATAAAAGAACAAAACTATGGGGCCAATATGTGAGCTTTTAATACTTCAACATTTGTGTAGTAATTAAAACCTTTGGATAATTATAGACATATTCCCTCCCCAACATTTTATTATAAATGCTTTAAAAGATGTAAAATAGTTGAAATAATTATATAGTGAATAACCATATATCCATCATTTTGATCTGGAGCTGGCAAACTACAGTCCATGGGTCAAATCCAGTTGCTTGCCTGTTTTTGTAAATAAAATTTGATCAGAACAGCTGTGCTCATTGTGTGTCTTAGTCGCTCAGTTGGGTCTGACTCTTTGCAACCCCATGGACCGTACAGGCTCCTCTGTCCAAGGGATTCTCCAGGAAAGAATACTGGAGTCGGTTGCCATGCCCTCCTCCAGGGGACCTTCCCAACCCAAGGATCGAACCTGGGTCTCCTACATTGTAGGCAGATTCTTTACTGACCAAGCCACCAGTGCTCATTCAGTTCAGTTCAGTCGCTCAGTCGTGTCCAAATCTTTGAGACCCCATGGACTGCAGCACGCCAGGCTTCCCTGTCCATCACCAACTCCCGGAGCCTGCTCAAACTCATGTCCATTGAGTCGGTGATGCCATCCACCATCTCATCCTCTGTCATCCCCTTCTCCTCCCGCCTTCAATCTTTCCCAGCATCAGGGTCTTTTCCAAGGAGTCAGTTCTTTGCATCAGGTGGCCAAAGTGCTCGTAGTTCATGTATTGTTTCTGGCTGTTCTTGCCTTACAATAGTGGAGAAGGCAATGGCACCCCACTCCTGTACTCTTGGCTGGAAAATCCCATGGACGGAGGAGCCTGGTAGGCTGCAGTCCATCGGGTCGCCAAGAGTCGGACACGACTGAGTGACTTCACTTTCACTTTTCACTTTCATGCATTGGAGAAGGAAATGGCAGCCCACTCCAGTGTTCTTGCTTGGAGAATCCCAGCGACAGGGGAGCCTGGGGGGCTGCCGTCTGTGGGTTGCAGAGTCGGACACGACTGAAGCGACTTAGCAGCAGCAGTGGAGTTGAGTCATTGCAATGAGGATTACAAAGCCTGAGCACTTACTATCTGACTCTTTACAGAAAAAGTTGACCAACCCCTGATTTAAATAACATGGCTGTTAACATGTTGTTGTATTAGCTTTTTCATCTATCTATCCATTCATGCACCTTATTGTTAAAGGGAAAAAGGACAAAATGGTCATTGGTGGTCAGATTCATGTCTCAAATAGTTAAGGACTATTACTAAAGTTTCCAAAAGAAAAAACTAATTTAGAAAGGAAAAAAAAAAATCACTGAATTTTGTTACTCGGCATTATAATTAGGCTTATTCTCAGCCGTCATGTACATAAACTCAGTTATAATGCTAGCTATAAAAATCAGATTAACTGAATTTTACTTTGTTTTTTGTTGAATCATACTGGCTGATTTAGGTTTTGATGTCTCAAAATATATTACTGGGTAGTTTGTTTGTTTTTAAAATCAAGGCAGTATTTATATTCTGAGAGGAAAACTTCCTCAACATAGTTGAGTAAAAGCTATTTTTTTCAGTCTTTATAGTGGAACTAGACACTGCTGCTTGGTTGTCAATGAAATCACGTGTAGTTAGGATTGTTACTATTAGTGCATTAAAGTCTACAAATGCTATTTATTGAGTCTTTCCTATGCCTTAGACAGTTAGAGTCCTAGGTGCTTTAGGAGATGCGAGGATGAATCAAAGATTCTGTCCTCCAAGCACTATATGAGATCTCTTATACGTGGAATACAAATTGTGACACAAATGAGCGTATCTACAAAACAGAAACGGACTCACAGACCTGGAGAACAAAGCTGTGGTTGTCAAGGGGGAAGGAGACATAGGGACCGGGAGTCTGGGATCAGCAGATGGAAACTTGTATATAATTTGGATAAACAACAAGGTCCTACTGTATAGCATGAGGACTATATTCAATATCTTGATAAACTATAATGGAAAAGAATATGAAAAAAGAACATATGGTGGACTCTTTAGTGTCCGAGCCACCAGGGAAGCCCTGTATGTATGTATAACTGTATATATATATACACACACACATATATATGTATTTGCTGTACAGTAGAAATTAACACAACATTGTAAATCAACTATACTTCAATAACGTAAATTATAAAAAAGATTATGTCCTCAAGGAAAACATTAACTCAAAAAGATAACTGCATCTCCATGCTCATAGCAGCATTATTCAAAATAGCCAAGACATAGAGATACTTTGTGTCCATCCATTGGGAGAACAGATAAAGAAGTTGTGAGTGGAACAGCGGAATATTATTCATCCATAGAAGTGAGGAAATTATGCCATTTGCAACAGCATGGATGGACTTGAAGGCATACTAAGTGAAATAAGTTAGAGACAATTACAGTATGATCTCACATATAAATGTGAAATTTAAAAAAAAAGAACAAAAGAAACCTATCAAACTCATAGAAAAGAGATCAGATTTGTGATCACTAGAGGTGGTATCAGGGCAGGAGAAATTGGAGGAAGGTGGTCAAAAAGTACAAACTTCCAGTTACCAGGTAAATAAGTCCTTGGGATATCATGATGACTATAGTTTACCGCGCTATACTATGTATGGGAAAGTTGTTAAGAGAATAGATCCTAAGGGTTCTCATTATAAGAAGAAATGTTTTTCATTTCTTTTTATCCTATCCATATGGGATGATGGATATTAACTAAATCGTTTGTGGTAATCATTTCACAATATATTGTAAATCATATTATCATACTATATATCTTAAACTTACACAGTGATATAGATCAATTATTTTTCAATAAAGTGAGGGAAAAAAAAATCCTGCTCTTAAGGCATATACCTGAGTATGGCAGACGGGACATGGACAGAACTGTCAACAGAGTGGGAAGTGTTTGATGTTGTGAGAACATAGTAAGTTCTGTGAGAGAGCAGAGGAAGGTGATATTTGGCATATGTTTCTCCAGATAAGGTGATATCCTGAAGGAAATGGCATTCTGTTTCGATGGCATTCTTTATAGACCGATGACATTTGAAGCAGGAACTGAAGGGCTGTCTTTGAAAAGCAAGTTGGGAGATTGTATGAAAGCCCCAAACTGCATTTGGCTTTCTGACAGAATAGGCAAAGCTGGTGAACTTTGAACAAACTTATGAAACCCGTCTAGGGTTTTCATTATCATTGGTTCCCAGTGACTTGCAATCAAGAGACAACTTTTAGTAAAACAAACAATAATCTTATGAAATTGTGGTTTACTGGAGGGTAGTTGCTAATCATTCTCTTCCTGCTAGCACATCAGCCAATTTGGTTCTTGGCAGTGACACAGTTTAACAGTCATTTCCCGTGTAGTATACAGGCTTGAATGAGTTAATGCAACTCCTCAGTAAAGAAACTTCTATGACTGTATCTTAAGGAAATAATAACAAATGTAAACAAATATTTAAATATGGTGATAATCATTATGTGCATGCATGCTCAACTGCTTTCATCGTGTCTGACTGTTTGTGACCTATGGACTGTAGCCCGCCAGGCTCCTCTGTCCATGGGATTCTCCAGGCAAGAATACTGGAGTGGATTGCTGTTCCCTCTTCCAGGGGATCTTCCCAACCAGGGTTCAAACTCATGTCTGCCTGCTTCTCTCCTTCATTACAGGTGGATTCTTTACCCATTGAGTCACCCGGGAAGCCCAATCATCATACTATTATTTACATAAAACAATGAAAAATATGTCCATGTTCAAAATAGAGTGTTAAATTATGATACTTCAGTGAGATAATATGCAGGTCCTAAAAATCAAGATTTTTTGGGTGAATTTTTAATGGTACAGGAGGTGGTAATTATCTAATGTTTTAAGATAAATACACAAAAAGGCAGTTTATAAAATTTTATATATAACATATTGTCAATTTTGGATTCACTGCTTACTTTCAACAAAGGAACTTCAGCCGGGGAAATGAACCAAAGTGATTTGAGAAATGGAAACACCGTTTTTTTGATAAGAATTTTGCTAAGATAATGTATGCTTTCTACTTAACAGGAAACTTTATAAAAATATCTATTTTGTGGGTTCTGGGGATAGGGCTTACTGAGATAGCCTGTATTATCTTCTTTCCTCCCTCTAAGCACATATAAATATAGGGCAAAATATTGCAACCAAAAATTTAAATGCAATACCCAAGCTCAAAATAAAGAAAGAATTCCCTGGGAGCCAAAACCAAAGAGGGAAGGTGAAACCAGATGTAAACTTTGAGATCTGATGCTGCAATGCCTCAGAAAGATATTGGTCTGAAACAGACCATAAGGGATGAGTAACTGGAGACTTAATATTTATGTTCTTTGGAGGACAGGGCTGTGGCCTTGGACTTTTGTAAGAGGGGAAACTAGATCTCATAGCTCTCCTTAGAGATAACACTTCTATTGACCTTGAAATGTGTGGGCTATACAATTCAGATCACCTACCTTTATTTGTCTTGTCTACAGGGATGCTGGGAATCAGCATAAATTAAATGATTAGAAGCTGGAGTCAAACAGCTGCTGGCTCAAGGCAGCAGCACTGGTGTTGCCATAGGACAGTCTGACTCCCAGAATCCTCAAAGATTAAATCCATCATCCCTCCCTCCCTCTCTTCTTCCTTCCTTCCTTCTGTCCTGATACATTCATTGAACAACTATGCTATGCTAGGCATGAGGACTAACACACACAGGGCCCACTTCAAGAAACTCAGAATTTAGTAGGGAAAATAACGTCTTGATGGACAGAGAGTAAGGAGTTTAGTGATAATCTCCATACTCTGGGTTGGGCTACCAGATTTGGCAAAATAAAAATATAAGATTTGTTATAATTTAGTTAAGCTTTAGTTTCAGATAATGATGTAATATTTGGGACATACTTATACTGAAAATTATTTATTGTTTATCTGAAATTCAGATTTAACTGGGCAGTCTTATTTTATCTGGCAACTCTAATTATAGGGTGCTTGGGCCTTTGTCTAGTCAGTGTCTCAGCTGGTAAACTGTTCACGTTTCCCCTGGGAAAGAGAAAGCAAAGTGTGGCAGTCTTTTCCTTTTAGAAATTTCCAGTCAAGTCAAATCCCTGAGTGATATTTGACCTGCCTGATGAAATCCAGACATAGGTGTTGGTCATCTTAAAATCTAACCACTACCCAGAAAAACTAGCATTTTCTAGTCAACAGGTGGAGATCTGTTAATCATCCTGAAGTGTAAAATTTTAGGAGAGACAGCACAAGAACCAGCAGCAAAGCACCTGGGACACTAAAGCACAAGTCTACCAAGAGCGGGCAAAATGTTTTTGGGTGTGTCAAAGGTAAGGGTGTATCTTCTACTCTGGAAGAGTCTTGTAATTAAAGCTTACGTGCGTTTATTTAGAGAGTTCTAAGGACTGGCAATTTGTGAGGAATATATTGATGAAGTGACGGGTAAGAAATCAAGTTTAGAATGCAATATCTTTTTTTTTTAAGAATATTTGTTTTTTGAGAGACATCTCCTAACTTCACAAATTATCATAGCTACCCCCCAAATGGTAACAATCATAAAAATACCCACTTCCTATTGATATTCACTATGCTGTAGGCAGTGTGGCAAGCGTTTTACGTCCCTTATTCCATCTAAAGCTTACAATGTTATGAAGTAGGCTGTGTTACTCCGACACAGAGATGAGGAGATGAGGGGCCATCCTCAGAGCAGGGAGATCTTCCCACAGTGACACCACAGGAAATGGTGAGCTTGGACTTGAATCCAGACATTGGTGTCTCACTCTGCATTCTGGGTTTTCCCTGTTTGACTGAGTCAGTGATTCAGTTGCATTAGTGGGTTGTGGGAGGACGCCCCAGAAACCATGCAGGTGAAGTCCATCTCGGGACTAGAGAGAGTGGATATTTTTGCTGTTAATACCTGTGGATTCCTTTGTGGGGAACTATTTGCCTTTTCAGAAGAGATTGGATAAGAGTGCACTGATTATAATGAATTTAAGGTCCTCAGAATGTGTAGTTTTTAGACTCTCCAAAAGACCTCTACTTTAACGAGACTAACTTTAATTCTTCAGCTTTCTAGATTTAAATAATTGAAAATTTCATTTTAAGAAAACCAATGAAACCCACCACTCATTAAGACATTGTGTTCATTTGGTATGTCCTTTCCTCAGTGGAGTTTGCCCTCCTTTTAAAGGTTCTTCTCTTGGGTGAGTAACCCACTTGGAAAACTTCAGGCATAGACTTCTCCAAGAACTATCTTAATATGAAACATAACAAAGTAAAATCAAACAAGCAAAATAATGTGGGAATTTTTCTAAAAGACTTATTGGTCATTAAATAATTTTTTTTCATGTCATCACACACACATAGACACACAGACACAATTTGTTCACATAGTCAGTCAACAGTACCAGCCACTGTTCTAGCTGCTGGTATTTACCAGTGAACAAAACAAGGCCCCTGCGCTAATGGAGATTATATTGTAATTGGGGCAGACAGAAAAGAAGAAAAATGAATAATAAAATTGTATGGAATGTTCCATGGTGATAAGTGGGATGGAAAGAAAGCACAGAATGGGGGTATGGATGTTGCAGTGTTAAATAGGATGCTCAGGGAAAGCCTGGAGGAAATGAGGGAACCAGCCATGTGGATGTCTTGAGGAAGAATATTCTAGATAGAGGGAACAGCAAGTATAAAATCTGAGTAAAGAATTGATGATGGTTAAAAAAAAAATCAACGAATTCAGAAGCATTTATAACCCAAAGCCTTGTTTTACACTTTTTCTGCAGCCCCACTGCTCGAAGGCAACCATCCCATTTCTTTTTAATTGTTTCTGTTTTAAGTTATATTATTTCTTCCAGCTCTCTACTTTATATGCTCATGTAATTCCATCTTCATTTATCAACTTTAAATGTTACATGTTAACCCCCTGCATCAGATGAAGATTTAGCTCACCCCATCCTATGTTTATTTTTTTGGGCTCCAAAATCAGTGCAGATGGTGATTGCAGCCATGAAATTAAAAGATGCTTACTCCTTGGAAGGAAAGTTATGACCAACTTAGACAGCATATTGAAAAGCAGAGACATTACTTTGCCAACAAAGGTCCATCTAGTCAAGGCTATGGTTTTTCCAGTGGTCATGTATGGATGTGAGAGTTGGACTGTGAAGAAAGCTGAGCACCAAAGAATTGATGCTTTTGAACTGTGGTGTTGGAGAAGACTCTTGAGAGTCCCTTGGACTGCAAGGAGATCCAACCAGTCCATTTTAAAGGAGATCAGTCCTAGGTGATCTTTGGAAGGATTGACGCTAAAACTGAAACGCCAGTACTTTGGCCACCTCGTGCGAAGAGTTGACTCATTGGAAAAGACTCTGATGCTGGGAGGGATTGGGGGCAGGAGGAGTAGGGGACGACAGAGGATGAGATGGCTGGATGGCATCACCGACTCAATGGACATGAGTGAACTCCTGGAGTTGGTGATGGACAGGGAGGCCTGGCGTGCTGTGGTTCATGGGGTCGCAAAGAGTCGGACACGACTGAGTGACTGAACTGAACTGAACTGATTCTACTTTTCCTCTTTACTCCTTCCAAGATTTGATAGATACACTTGAGTTTTTAGTTATGACATTACTTACCATTAAAATTTTAATATATAATACTTAAACCTCTGTTTATGGCTCGATTGATTTGCGAAAGAACAACTGAAATCGGGACGTGTAGACAGAACCATGAGATCAGGCAAAGGTCGCGAGTCTGGATATCGGCTCAGAGTCCAGAGGCTTTGAAGAGGCACATGGAGTGCAGACCTGGTCAGAGTCTAGAACATGGACAGATGATGAAATGTGACATTGGTCAGGGTGCAAACAGAGATTAAGAGGAGGAAGTAAAAGCGAGTTTGGGGCTTGTGAGGGGGAACCTATTCATGGAGAGACTAGAGTTTAAGGTCAAGAAGTGTGAGTATCTGGAGTGACTGAGGCACTAGGCAATCTTTCACGAGCAGAGAAGTAGCCCCTTCATGGCAGGACACTAGGTGTGCTCGTGCCCTCGCCACTCATTTATTTGATCCAAGATCCCATATCTACTTCCTCTGCTGCTGCTGCTGCTGCTGCTGCTAAGTCGCTTCAGTTATGTCTGACTCTGTGCGACCCCATAACGGCAGCCCACCAGGCTCTGCAGTCCCTGGGATTCTCCAGGCAAGAACACTGGAGTGGGTTGCCATTTCCTTCTCCAATGCATGAAAGTGAAAAGTGAAAGTGAAGTCGCTCAGTCGAACCCAACTCTTAGCGACCCCATGGACTGCAGCCCACCAGGCTCCTCCGTCCATGGGATTTTCCAGGCAAGAGTACTGGAGTGGGTTGTCCTCTGCTCTGCTCTAAATCCCAGCAGGACTGCCCAGCAGGAAGCGTTTTTCAAGCTTCCTTGCCAATTGGTTTTTGTCTATGATTCACAGATAGAGAGCCCAGGAGGGAAACTGGAGGAAAAAAGAAAAGGAGAAGCCCAGGTGTTTTATTGGGGGTGTCTTGAGTTTCCAGTTTCTGCTCTGTTGCTCTGACTTCTGGATTTTGATAATATGGTATAACAACTTCCTGCTTGTTGTGAGTTTCTGGGTTACCTCATTGTCCTGCGCCTAGCTCCTCAGTTTTCCCAACACCTTTATAACTGGTTCCCTGTATCCCTGTATCCTTGAACCATCTGGCAGGAGCTCCGTTTTCCTGAGAGAAGTTTGACTAATACATGCTCTAAAGTATTGGAGAGACTTTCCTAGTACTGAGTTAATTTCATTGATTCCTGATTAGCAAATGAAGAGTAATGGATTTTAGGAAGAATCCTAATTTTTTAAGATTAAATTTGACTTTCCTTTGTTTGAGTGGCATTGTTTTTTCACACATGATTTTGTCTAGCATCAGACCAGAGGCTGGATATAGTATTAATGGAAGAGACAGGATACAGTAATGCAATTCTGTATCATGTCTTTCCACTTAATACTGTATTGTGAGCCTTAGCCCATTGTTACCGGGATTAGCATGATATAATGGCTATAGAGTATTCCAGCATGGGGAACTCCACCATGGGGAAAGCTGTAGAGTGTTAGTTTAGTATTGCAGTTCTTTTATGGATCAGTGTCTAAGATGATGCAGGAGAGGTAAGAGAAACCAGTTTGATCCCTGGGTCAGGAAGACCCCTGGAGGAGGGCATGGCAACCCACTCCAGTATTCTTGCCTGGAAAATCCCATGGACAGAGGACCCTGGCAGGCTACAGTCCAGAGGGTCGCAAAGAGTTGGATACAACAGAAATGACTTCACACATACACATGTGAAAATGATGACACAACTTAACACATTTCTCAGTATTGTGGAGGAGGCTTTCACCATGTGCAGGATGTACAAATAATAAGCTAGAGGTGATCCGTTGAAGAGATGTCTGGCTGGCTGTGCATGTGTTTGGGTGGGCATGTGATGAATGATCAGCAGTCAGCATGGATGGGAGACTGCTCATGACTGCTCATGATGGGGCTTCTGTGACTCAAGGGACTTTGTCATGATGGCTATTCCAGGATAGATGCTGCTCATTGAATCTCTTTGCCTGGATTTACCTTTCTCCCAATTTCTTCTATGAATTCTCCATTAACACCCAGGTGTCTGTTGTGACATCCATTCTCTGTGCATCTAGGGATACAATTTCTCAAAAATTTTTTTTTAAAATTTTTATTTATTTTTTGACTACGCAGCACGTGGAGTCTTAGTTCCCTAACCATGGATTGAACCCACACCCCCTGCATTGGAAGGATAGATTCTTAACCACTGGACTGCCAGGGAAGTCCCTGGAAATATAATTTCTTGTTACTCATGGTGATCTGTGTCCCTACCCTTCACTTCCCATGTTGAAGCCCTAACCTCCAGAGCCTCAGAATTGGGACTGTGTTTGGAGATGGGGCCTTTAAAGCACTAATGAGGTTAAAATGGGGTTGTTAGAGTGCATTCTAATTCAATAGGACTGATGTCCTTATAAGAAGGAGAGATTAGAAAGCAGACAACACAGACAGACAGCTGGCCCCTGAGGACTCAGAGAGAAGGCGGCCATCCGTAAGTCAGGGAGAGCCGCCTTAGGAGAAGCAGACTTGCCGACCCTTGACCCTGGACTCCGAGCCTCCAGAAGTGTGAAGAAATGAATTTCTGTTGTTTAAGTTACTCGTGTCTGGTGTTTTGTTATGGCAGCCGAGCAAGACCAGCACACCCATGGGAGAGAGGACTAATGAATGGGTCAGGTGAGGCGCTGTGGGGCAGCAGAGCTTGATCCCCATCTCTTCCCCCACCCCTCGGCTCAGTTCAGCTCAGTAGCTCAGTCGTGTCCGACTCTTTGCGGCCCCATGAATCGCAGCACGCCAGGCCTCCCTGTCCATCACCATCTCCCGGAGTTCACTCAGACTCACGTCCATCGAGTCAGTGATGCCATCCAGCCATCGCATCCTCTGTCGTCCCCTTCTCCTCCTGCCCCCAATCCCTCCCAGCATCAGTCTTTTCCAATGAGTCAACTCTTCTCATGTGGTGGCCAAAGTACTGGAGTTTCAGCTTCAACATCAGTCCTTCCAATCAACACCCAGCACTGATCTCCTTTAGGATGGACTGGTTGGATCTCCTTGCAGTCCAAGGGACTCTCAAGAGTCTTCTCCAACACCACAGTTCAAAAGCATCAATTCTTTGGCTCTCAGCTTTCTTCACAGTCCAACACTCACATCCATACATGACTACCTGAAAAACCATAGTCTTGACCAGACAGACCTTTGTGGACAACGTAATGTCTCTGCTTTTGAATATGCTATCTAGGTTGGTCATAACTTTCCTTCCAAGGAATAAGTGTCTTTTAATTTCATGGCTGCAATCACCATCTGCAGTGATTTTGGAGCCCCCCCAAAATAAAGTCTGACACTGTTTCCACTGTTTCCCCATCTATTTCCCATGAAGTGATGGAACTAGATGCCATGATCTTCGTTTTCTGAATGTTGAGCTTTAAGCCAACTTTTTCAGTCTCCTCTTTCACTTTCATCAAGAGGCTTTTTAGCTCCTCTTCACTTTCTGCCATAAGGGTGGTGTCATCTGCATGTCTGAGGTTATTGAGATTTCTCCCGGCAATCTTGATTCCAGCTTGTGCTTCTTCCATCCCAGCGTTTCTCATGATGTACTCTGCATAGAAGTTAAATAAGCAGGGTGACAATATACAGCCTTGACATACTCCTTTTCCTATTTGGAACCAGTCTGTTGTTCCACGTCCAGTTCTAACTGTTCCTTCCTGACCTGCATACAGGTTTCTCAAGAGGCAGGTCAGGTGGTCTGGTATTCCCATCTCTTTCAGAATTTTCCACAGTTTATTGTGATCCACAGAGTCAAAGGCTTTGGCATAGTCAATGAAGCAGAACATAAAGCAGTATTTTTTCCCCTGATGTGGACCATTTTTAAAGTCTTCATTGAATTAGCTACAATACTGCTTCTGTTTTGTGTTTTGGTTTCTTGGCCATTAGGCATGTGGGATATTACCCCACCAACCAGGGACTGAACCCATGCTCCTTGCATTGGAAGTTGTTGCTAGCTGCTCAGTTGCGTCTGCCTATTTGAGACCCCATGGACTGTAGCCCCTCAGGCTCTCCTGTCTATGGAGTTTTCCAGGTAAGAACACTGGAGTGGGTTGCTGTTTCCTTCTCCAGGGGATCTTCCCGATGTACTGATTGAACCTGTGTCTCCTGCATCTCAGGCAGTTTCTTCACCGTCTGAACCACCAGGGAAGCTGCTTGCATTGGAAGGTGGAGCCTTAACCACTGGGCCGCCAGTGAAGTCCTTAAAACAGCATTTGGGCGAGATGACCCATAGGCAAGCTCCTTTTTAGTGTCTGTCTTCTAAGACATGGCACATCATCCAATAGTTCTGTTGGCTATTTCTCACTTAGAGGAAGGCAGCAGCTCCGTAATAGAGTTAACTTCTCCCTGGTCCATCCTCTGAGTGCAGTTTTCAGGTATCTAATCATACTACAGTAACTCTTCAGTGTTGTCCATCCCCTTCAGTGTGAAGCCTCAGCACCTAAGCCCAGCACATAAGGCTCTTCCTCACCTGGCCCAAGCCCCTCACCCCCCAGCTCTGCTGCATTCCAACCTGCCTTCTGGTCACAGCAGCCTGTGTATAGGTCCCCAAAGTGCCATACATGCTCATGCTCGATGCCTCTGCATGGGCCATGCCCTCTGCCTAGAACATTCCAGCTTCTTGGCTACTCATTTTTTTTTTATTACTTTATTTTGAAAACTCCGCTGAGTGCTAAATATCCTCCTTTACAATAAACAAGTTCACTAATGACAACTCACGCTAAAATAAAACACATTTCTGATATTGGCCCCTCATCTTTAAAGACTAGCCCAGCCACTGTTTCTTTCTTGGAAGCCTTCCCTGACCCATCTTGCTTCTCCTCCATCCTCACTCCCTTTCGGGCTAAGCATCAGTGTGAAAAGTGAAAGTGTTAGTTATTCAGTCACGTCTGGCTCTTTGTGATCCTTTGGACTGTAGTCCACCAGGCTCCTCCACCCATGGGATTTCCCAGGCAAGAAGACTGGAGTGGGTTGCCATTCCTTTCTCGAGGGGATCTTCCTGACTTGGGGATCAAATCCAGGTCTCCTGCATTGCAGGCAGATTCTTTGCTGTCTGAGCCACCAGGGAGGCCCTAAGCATCAGTGGGTCCCCTTTTCTCTATCAAAGCCTCATCATATGCTTGAATAAAAGGGGTCTCTAGTATTTTGGGCACACATTAAGGAGTCTTTGGAAACAATGCTGACAGTAATAAGAAATAGGTCATATGGGGGGGGGTCTCTAAATTGAAAGGGGTGGGATTACTTGTTGGAAATTTGACCTAAAATCAAGCTTAAAGAGCATATAAGCCAGAAGGGAAAATAAGAGATTGAGCGAGGAAACAAGCAGACAACAGAATTCCTATCAATTTGCCAAGATGTTTTTGCTCATTGTTGAGGGCGTGGCTTAGTGCCAGGCAGGGAGTGGGATTGCACCGGGAGGTCACTGTTCAGAGCATCAGCAGCCAGTTAGGAATGCTCTTGGCCTTTTCCCCTCTCTTCTCTTGGGAAGCTGGAGACTAGAAGAGGCACTGGAACGGTCAGCCTCTTAGCTGTGGGTCAAACGGGCTCACGGCTGCTAGAGGAAGTGATTCTGACCTGAGCTTCATGAGCTCCTAATCCAAGGTTTGCAATAAAACAAGGAGATCTGAGGCAGATATTAGAAGTTGAAACAAGTGGCCTTGGGATTAAATTATGGGAATAGACAGGGCAGGACAGTCTGGAGACCCAAGTTCAATTTCTGCATCTGCCACTGTTAGTTTGATGATGTTGGACAATTTAAACTTCTTGAAACTTTGTTTTCTGTAACATGAGAATTCTAGCAACCATATTTTGACTACTTCTCAAGCCTCTTATATCAAATGAGAAAATATCAGTGAAAGAGCTTTGCAAACGAAGACACCTGAGCATGAGACAGGAGTTATAAATGAGGGTTCCTTCCTGCAGGGCAGGCACTGGCCGTGGCCTTCCTGGGCTTGCAGGGGCAAGTGGGCAGGAGCTGCTCCTGGCCAGGGGAGGGTGTGGGCAGATTTTGGCAAAGGATATTGGCAACAGAATTGGGTTTTCTATCACTTATGACCACCCTTCTCAAGAATGACCTAATGGTGCTGGAAAAAGTCCAGGGAAGGACTGAGTGATGAAGAGAAGGGAGCAACTTTTGGGAGAAGATACATGGAGGAGATAAGGAGTCTCCCACAGAGGGAGATAAATAAAGCCTGAGAGGCTAGAAGCACTATTTAACCCAGCAGTGGTAGAATAGAATCAAGCAGTAAATAGGTTAAGTTCAAAAAGGATTTAGGTATTCAGGGATGATAAAGTTGACTATTGGGCAACTTTGGGGGTGTTTATGGTAAATCACCACCATGAAGTCACTATCATGAGGGCTCCCCTTAAAATTACTTAAAAAAAAATCTCTCTTGAGACTAAGGTTGGATCGCTACTATATCTGATATCTATTTTTTGATTAAAAAATGTTCAACTTAAAACTTTTGCTAACTGAAAAAGGGAGGTATAGTTAATTTACAATGTTGTGTTAGTTTCAGGTATCCAGAAAAGTGATTCAATTACTTTTATCAGATTCTTTCGATTGTACGTTGTTACAAGATATTGACTATAGTTCCCTGTCCTATATAGGTGTTTGTTGTTTTTTTCAAATTTAGTATTATGTATATGTTAACCCTCAAATCCTAATTTATCTTCACTACCCACTGCTATCCCCTTTAGTGACCATAAGTTTGTTTTCTGACAGCTCTTTTCAGTTCTCTTCGTTAAAGACTTGAGTAGAGAGGTGCTGAAAAATCTTTTTCTTGCTAAGGGGCCTTCTCTGCAGCGCTCAGTGCACCTGTAGCCACTAATTCCTGCTGCGTCCTCTGTAAGAAAAGGAATACATCACCTCCTTCCTGATGTACCCTGGTGCCTGGCACAGCTCCCTGCATGCGCTGGTGGTGCATTAGTGTGGTAAATTGAATGCTGTTTTCCCAAGAGTTACTGATGGAGTTCTTCTTCAGAGGAGCTGTTGTTTTAGGACCTTGGTCTGAGCCAACGGAAGTGTTCTAGAATTTCCCACAGAGCTGCCAGGGCTGAAGTCTGGTCTGTACGATTTGTCTTGAACCATGCACACTGCCCACTCGGGCCAGCCTGCCGCATCTGCTCCATGTCTGACTCACATGGTCAGGTGTCTGCTTTCTTCTGCTGTTTGTGGCTCTGGAGCCTCCGCTTTCTGCTTGTGAGCAGAGGTAACCCTCTAAGTTGATGGCCTGTCTCCTTGGATTCCTTTCTTAGCCATCTTATTTCTCAGGCCTGCCATCTGCACGTTTCCTCCTTAGGTAACTCTGATGGTTCCAGCCCCACGCCCAGGTTTTGAGGGGCTGCCTTCTCTCTGGCCTTGAGGGGATTGGTTCCAGGGGCTCCAACGTATCTATGAGAAGAGAATTAGCAGAACAGAAGTCCTTCCCTCCTCTTTGCCTGAAAAAGGAGTTGTCTTGGACATATACTTCCTTGATGAGGCAGTAGGGAGCTTCGAGGAGAATGGCCCCCTAACCTGTATCACATGCTGCCCATCCCACAGCATAGCCACAGCCAAGAACATAGCCTTTACCTCCCACACAGTCTAGCCTTGTGTGTGTAGGTTCCAGCAAGAGCTATGAAAGTTGAGGGCCTTTGGGCCACCATTGTCCTGGGGTGGTGGGAGCAGAACTTTTTGGTGCTCTCATCAACAGAGCCAAGAGGCTGCCAAAAATTGTTCAGTCCTACAGGGAGCTGCACGCGTGAAAGCTGTGATGGGCTCCGGGCCCACATGCCCCCATGAAAGACTGCTCTTAGCAAAGGGTGTAGGAGGAGGTGCAGACTGGAGCAGGGCCTCCTTGTGACCCAACTGCTTCAAGGAAGCTGGGTCTGGACCATGGCCTAAGCCTTGGCTGAGAGCGAGGCTGTTCCATAAAGGCCTGGCAGAGCCTCTCTGGGGTGAGCTGGCATGGGCCCTGAGGCTTTGGTGGGGAGGTTGGCCACTTCTGTACTTACTCATTGGTTCGCGCACCAACACTGCTCCCACTACAGCCCTGAGCAGCCATGTCTGAGTCAGCTGGGGCTACTCTACTACTCAACAACAGACTGAAACAACAGACATTTATTTCTTACAGCTCTGGAGCCGGACAAGTCCAAGATCAAGATCCTGTGTCTGGGGAGGCTCACTCCCTAGTTTGCAGACAGTCACCTTCTTCTTGTGTCCTCACATGGGGGAGAGCAGAGGGGGAACACTAACCCCATTCATGATGACCCCATCCTCAGGACCTAAATCACCCCGCAAAGTCCCCACCTCCTAATGCTATCACATTGGGGGTAGGCCAGGATTTCAACACAGGAGTTTTGCGGGATATATATGCATCCACTCTCTAGCAAGCCCTTGGACAAAGCCCCCAGCTCGCTCACCAGGATTCATGCAGCACTAGGAACATATCATAGCCCTGGGCCTCGGAAGCTGCCTCTCTGGGGGACTTGAAGGTGAACGTTTATCAAGTGTTTCCTCCATGCTGTAGCAGGGTCTCCTGAATTTAGTACTTTGACTAAGATGGGCACTACTATCCTCCATTTCACAGCTGAGAAAACTGAGGCACAGATATCCTGAATCAGGACAATTCCTTCCAACAAACAAGGAGTATGAAGCTTGGGAGAGTGGGGTCTCAGTGGGGCCCTGCCTAGAATGTGTAGTCCAATAGTGAAGAGCATGGGATGACTCTGTTCAAAGTCCATCTCTGCCTTCCACTAGCAGCATGACATAATCTCAGACCCTTAGTTCTCTGAAAGCGCCCATCTTTCCTAATCCCAGTGCAGAATACTCTCTGTTTTCGGTTCTCAGACCTGGCGATGCATTTATGACTTAGCTTGCGTCCTGCTCTTGTAGACTTTACCAGGCTTCTAGACGCATCCCATTTGTATGCTTCCCTGTGGATGGCCATCACTGTGTCCTGAATTTATGGGTAATTCAAGAACAGGATCATCCAAAAGCAAACAAAGGGAGTTATGCCCTTACCTTTTGGGATAACTTCTCTATCAATACTTTCATGTTCTCACGTCTCCCAGTAGGAGGTGCTGATGCTCTCAATTTGTAGCCATAGTTTATCACTGAGCTCAGTGTGAAATTAACACTCCTGCCATAAGCCTGTGATGTGTTATATATAGATTAAGTCCTGAAAGTGAAAGTGAAAGTTAAGTCGCTCAGTCGTGTCTGACTCTTTGTGACCCTGTGGACTGTAGCCCACCAGGCTCCTCCATCCATGGGATTCTCCAGGCAAGAATACTGCAGTGGGTTGCCATTTCCTTCTCCAGGGGATCTTCCCGACCCAGGGATCAAGCCCAGGTCTCCCACATTGCAGGCAGACGCTTTAACCTCTGAGCCAGTCCTAGGCACCTAAATATACACCAAGTTAGAAAGCTCTCTCTATGTCATGCTCTAGTTCATTAACAGAGTCTAAAAGGAAAGACAGGATGTTATCTGTTTAACATGTATTCAGCTTCAAATGTATAACAGCTGTCTCATGTCATCAGAGAGACACATTCATTCATTCAACCAAGCAATAATAGTGACTACTCTGCGAGATACAAAGAGATGGTCCCTGCATACAAACGATTTATTGTTGATATAGAAGACACAAAATTTTACAAAAATCCTTTAAGAGAAGTAAGAGTACCACAGAAATTTAGATCACTTCCAGCTGGGGTGATCTAGAACAGTTTCATGGGTGAGGCAGCAGGTGAGTTGAATCTTAAGGGATGAGCATTCAGGAGGCAAGGATTCCAGAAAACAGAAAACTTGTAGGAAGGACAAAGCAAAAGTGGATCTGATCAGAGTGAAGGAAGGCAGGAATTAAGCCTGGAAAGATGGTAGGCAGACCACATAGGGCAAAGATCTAAACAAAAACATGAGGATTCAGCTTGACTTTCGCCATGACTATTGGATATCACGTGGATGTATTAATATTTGCTCTAGCCAGAAGTCCTCTGGAAGCCAGCACAGAGGATCAAGTCTATATCTTTCCAGAGGAGATATCTCATAGAGACTACTATTGGAAAGCAAGTAACTAGAGAGCAGATTAAAATCTCCAGTTAAAGTCATAAAATAAGACATAAGTGTGTTTGTTGGGGGTGGGGGGATGGAACTTAAGCTGAAGTTTTCTGTAATTTGCCTATTAACTTTGTGCTGACCCAATTTGATGTAGGTTGAGCAGCTAAGGAGTGGGGTGAAGATGGAGACC